>NC_138077.1:89690720-92090720 GCF_964212035.1 Myotis nattereri | reverse complement strand
TCATAAATGCTAGCTTAAAAAAAATATGCTACCTAAGATAACTGTATTAAACCTTTTGGGAAATGGTTCTCAAACTTTAGCCTGAAATTAGAATTACCTGAATGGCTTTGGAAAACAAAGATTTATTTCTGAGTTCCATCACCAGAGTTTACATTTCAGGTGTATCTGGGGTGAGGCTCAAAAACTTGCATTTTTCAAAAATTCCTAGTGGTGTTAATATTGCTAGAAATCGGTCCTCACTTTAAGAAACACTACCTTGGGTATTTGTGTTTTTAACAAATTCTCAGGGAATTCTGGTGATTAGCCAAGATTAAGATGCACTACGATTTATAATATATAGTTGCTTCCCAAGCTTTTATATGTGCTATCATTTCAGTCTATCCTGTGCTACTCCCATTTTTCTTCCTGCCATACTCCCACTCATATCTGAGAATGACATTTCTGAGCATAATTCACAACAATAAAAAAATGGAATTTGAAAGAGTTAGTTACTTTTTTCTTCACATGATATAAGACACTTATACAGCTTTTATGATATTATATACCAACTTTGGCTTAACATATTGTCTCACTACCCAGTTTGTGAGTTGCAAATGTAAATGCCTGCAAGAATCAAGAAGACAAAATAAATGAGATAGGTAGGTAAATGGAAACTCTGGTGAACAAAATAGTCCTGACCCATCTAAAGGGAAAAACACAATCCTTTTCTCTTAACTATTACTATTAAAAAATATATGTTCCCAATATCAGCGAGCAACGAGGTATGGGTTTTATTGTAGTTGTTGTTTTTTTAAGAATCAAATCTATGTGTGTATGGTAGTGTGTAAATGCAGGCATTTATTTGTTGAGTGAATAGATAAATGACATAATGTCATTTTATGTAGTAAATCTATGATTTTTGTAAACTTTATTCTAAACTAATCTTAGATCTATAGAAAAGTGAGAAGATAGGACAGAGTTCCCATATGACCCTCATTTTAATTTTTAACATTTTAAATATTTTTGATATATTTGTTACAACTAACAGCCAAACTTGGCATACTACTATTAACTAAACTCCAAAAATTGTTCAGATATCACTCCAGCCCTAAATGTTATTAGTCTATCCCAGGATCTCATCCAAAAATTATGTTTAATTGCTGTGTCTCCTTAGGCTTTTTTTGTCTGTGATGTTTCTTAGAATTTTCTTGGTTTTGAAAACCTTAACAGTTTTCAGGAGTACTGGTAAGGTATTCTGTACAATGTCACTCAATTGGGGGTTATTTAAGGTTTAAATGAGGGTTGTATGATTTGAGGGAAATCCACAGAGGTAAAGTCCCATGCTCAAAACATTCGCTGAAAATATGTGCTATCAACAGAGCTGATAATAGATTATGTTAAAGCTTACCTGCCTGAAATAAGGTGGGCCAGGTTTCCTCCCAGGAAAGTTGCATCTGCCCCTCCTTTTTATAATTTAACTCTTTCAAAGTAAGTTACTAAGCAGAATCCATACTTAAGGAAGATGAAACAGTTCCACCTTCTTGAGGGCAAATATCTCCATATATTACCTGGACTCATTTGTAAGAGGGAATTTATTTACTTTTCCTCTAAAAATAATCTCTTTTGATAAAAAAATGAATAAGAAAGTATTCTTCAATTTAATATAAAGTGATTCTTTAAGATAAAGTATACTATTCTTTATTTTATTTTAAGAGACCAATGTTGATATTAAAATATTGTTTTCTAAATTCAGCATGACTTTAACACCTACAAATAGGACTTCTAAAATGGGGTGAATATTGATGAAATATCACAATAAAAAATAGCGAAGATATTGAATAGGAAGGAGCACAAGCCGGAATGAGTTTGTAAAGCAAATCTTATCTGGGATAACGCAGGATAATGTAAGACTTTGAAGAGCATGTAATATACAAGAGCAAGAATAAACAATGCACATTGCATTTGATTGACTCACCCTTTCTTAATATATTAAAAACCCCAATAGCTAACCATATTTTTAGATTTTTTATGCTATGGCCAACAAAGAGACAAAGAACAATAATAAAGATAATAATAGAGTTTTAGACTAGGAAATAATTTCAGCCATCATTAATTTAATAACCTCATTTCATATAAGGAAATGTTTATCCTGAAAATGTTGAAAGAACTATATTGTGGTATATAGCTATTTGAGGAATAAATAGCATACTCTCCATTTTTCTGACTCCCATTTCAGGGCCTTATCACACTCTATTTTACTGTGAAGAATCCGAAAGAAAATTAACCTTCACCTGAAGAGAATGCTGAACTTCAGAGTTGTTTGTTTATTGCTTCTTGTGCTGGTTTGCGTTATGTTGACTTGCCTAGGCTGAGAGTGCTCTTTCCATAAATTCTCTTCCCTAGACTCCAGATTATAAATGGACATGAGTAAAATTTACAAAAATTTGGATTTTTTTTTTTTTAATAAAGCTTCTCAAGAGCTGGAAATTCCTGTTTCTGTAGACACTGCTAGGAGGTCATTCCTCATAATTCTTTAGTTCCTGGATGTGCTTCACTTCCTGGATTTTCCTGCAGCTTTGATTTCTGCATCAGTATAGACTTTTTCTCTGAAACACTGACTTCCTAATTCCAGACTTTTTTTACTCAAACTATCCCCAACCTCGCTCATTTGAATGAGGTCTAATTCATATAACAAATCTCTAATTCTTGTAGTGCTTAATAATTGTTTTTTTTTTCTTTCAGTTTTGTTGAGATATAATTGACAAACAATACTATAAGTTTAAGGTGTACACAGCAAAATTCTGACATTATGTTGCAAAATGATAACCACAATAAGTTCAGTTAACATCCTTAACCTCATATTAAGGAGACAGAAAAAAAGCTAGGTAGACAGGGCTGGGGACCATGGGGGTCTCAAGAGGATTTAATCTGGGAACCCAACTAGGCAGATTTACTAAGACATCCCAACGGGGCAGGGAAAGAAGGGCATGCGTGGGAGGCACACATTTTAAAATATATGAATATTACTAAGACAGGCAACGTGCAGGTAACCAATCACAAGACAGTAAGGTATATAAGCCAATCCCAAAGATGTTACTAAGGCAAAATTCTTTGAAAAGACCAATTAGGAAGTAGCAACACGGTACCCATCCCCTAAATTAAAAGGCATGAGCTTCCTCTCACCCTCCTCTTTTCTCCCTAGCATGCAATGGATTCCTGACCTTCCTGTGGTGGGGGAGCTTATGGCCATGCGGGACTATACACAGGGACTAATAGACTTTAATTCTCATGGATTCTCTCAATAAACTGGTTCCACTGACTGTTTTTGTCTGCAACTTCATTCTTTGATTTCTCGAGACAATGAACTGACTCAACACCCACATTTTGATTTCAATGTGAATAAGTTTTTTTTCTTGGTGACATGAACTTTTAGGACACTCTCTTAGTTACTTTAAATATAGCATATGGCCTTGTAAACTATAGTCATCATTTTGTACATTTTACATACCTAGTGCTTCTTTAGTATAAGTGGAAGTTTGTACCTTTTGACCACCTTCATCTAGTAATTTTGTTGTTCAGCTTACTCATGTATTCATTGGTTGATTTTTGTGTGTGCCCTGACTTGGATCAAACCCACAACCTTGGTGTATGGGAAGGACACGCTAACCAACTGAGCTATGGAAGTTGTTATATGCTACTTTGTCTGCTTAAGCTGCCAAAATAAAATACCATAGAGTGGGTGATTTAAACAATTGAAATTTATTTTCTCACAGTTCTGAAAGTTCAAGTTTAAGGTGCCAGCTACATTGACTTCTGTTGAGAGCTCTCTTCCTGGCTTGCAGATGGCCATGTTATTGTTATGTAGTCACATGGCATCTCTAGGCTAGTGCAGCTGAGAGGAAAAATGAGCTTTCTGAAAATCTTCTCATAAGAATACTAATCCTATCAGACTAGAGCCCCACCTTAACTATTTTCTTAGAATCTCGATATCCTGATACAGCCATACTGTAGTTCAGGCTTCAACAGATGAATTTTGTGGATAAACATTTGGTCAATAACATTGTTTAAGCAAATAAAAACAAGTAATAAACCAAATCAATGTATAAATATATATATGTATATAAACAAGTTGAAAAAAAAAGGAGAGGATCATTGATTTGAATATTTCAGACCAGATATTTCTAAATATTCACCTTAAATATGTGTCAATCTAACTTCTTAAGAATTAATTTGGGGTTTACATCAAATGCAGAAACCCAGATATATTGAATCAAAATCTCCAAGGAGCAGACCTAGAAGTATATATTATGTCAAAGCTCCCTGAATGAGTGTAAAAACAAAACAAAACAAAACAAAACAAAAAACAACCTGACTTATAAACAGCTGGCTTAAAACCTAAAATCCAACTTATTTATACTATGTTGTCACATTATAGGAAAAATTTTGAGGCCAAGTTTTACTCTAGTATGAAAATGCTGCACATGATCAGCAGCCCCTACTAGGGACATAGAAAATTATAGTAATGGAAGATGTGGCATATGTGTGTCCTCTTTGATAGAAGTTTAAAATAGAAGATGTATAAGATTCATATTTGCAATATGCTCCTCTAACTGAATATGATTTGTCCTTTAAGTTTTTAAAGTTTACTTAAAAGTAAATTTTAAAGGTTTGAAATCTATTGTGAACATTTATAGTAAGAGCTAAACCAAATATTCTATAAATGTCAAATGTTTCAGAAGTTTCATTATATATATATATATATATATATATATATATATATATATATATAAAGATCAAGAATACAATAAAGGTTAAATAATGTGAGATATTTTCTTGAATAATACCAGAAACTAAGAAAATTAAATTCTTTTAATATTTAGGTATTCTTTTTTTTTAATAGAAAATAAAAAGAAATGTAACTGTTTTGAACAAAGAATTAACTCCTTGAATTAATGTGTTGGCAAAATACAACTATACCTCTCTTTAAATAAATTTTAAAAAGCAAAACTAATTGGGGCAGAATGATTTGTGTTAGAAAAAAATAACTCTACAGAGTGATTTAATGGTTTAAAAATGTATGAACAATTATTACAGAGGGAATATGAATAGTTGTTTTTGTCTCAAGTTATGACATGACCAGATGGTGCACTAAAGGAGAAATCTGAATAATCAACACAAACATACCACTAAACAAGCTCCTTTTAGGAATGATACAATGGAAGAGACAGCATGGCTTCTGAATAAAAATTGAGAAGCTAAAGGTAGGATACACCAATGGAAATAAACTAGCATGGAGAGCATGAGTGAGGGCTGAGAGAAAATGGTTTAAAGAATGAGGTTAAAGCGAACAATATTAGAAGCAATTAAAAAAAAGTAGAACTTCATTAAATCAAATAGTTCTTTACCAAATTAATCCTCTTTCTTTTATTGCAAAGGATTGTAATCCTCTTTACTAGTGTTAATATTTGAGACACACAATGAAAATAAATGTGATGAAGATACTTTGGGATTATCAGAATGGGGACCAGGTGTGAAAGTTAATATTCTGCTGTTAAGACAGCAGCTTGGTCCAGTGGTTTAGAATTTTTAAATTGATCACTTTGTTCATTATTTACACATGTCCATTGGCAGCTTGCCAAGCATAATATATGCACAAAGACAAAAGGCATATAATTAGCTGTGGATGACCTGTTTTGGCTGGAAACCTCTTTGAAATACGTCAGAAATGTTATTTTGAAGCAAATATTTTTATAACGTTTTTGTTAGGATAGATAAAACTATCACTTATAAATGTATAACAATATCAAAATATGCTCATTCATGTGCTCTTCAAAATTGTTTGTTGTGATATTGACATTGGCTGACTTGAGGAATGCAAATTGCTTTCTAGGTAATATTTGCTAATACTATAGGAAAAGATTTGCTATATGCATCAACATGGAGAATAATGATGATGACTTTTCAGTAACGTAACAGTTAACTATATTTTCCCACTTTATTTTATGTGCATTTTGAATTGCATATGCACTATATTTCATAGTTGATTTTAGCACAAAACCCAGATGTTCCTGACACATCTGTTTTCATAACTTTATATAAATAACTTCAAAATGATACTAGCAACTCCAGGGACTGTATTAGCCACAATAAAAAGTACATATTTTTGTCGTGTCTACATAGGTATCATCTATGTATAAGATAGATGTCAAGTAGAAAACTATTTTTTATGTGTCCTTGCAATGCTATGATTTACATAGTACTGATTTGCTATTCCTGGCCATCTGGTTATGGAATAAATGCTGCAGTTACTTGTTTTTTGCCTTTGTTTAAAAGGATTTTATAAATACTATTAATACCAAATGTTCTATGATCATTCATGCTAATAACGTACAAGAATATTTTACATATTTTTGAGATTGTTGAAGGATACATTTTTAAACTTACATATTATTTTTTTTTGCTGACTCTTGTAAAATGGTAGAAATAAAATAATGTTTTGTTTTGATAGATGTTATATGATGCATTATTTCTTAATAACTATGTAAAACAGTGGATTCAGGGCACCTGATTTTCACCAGTAAAGATGCAGCCTAGGAGTTAAAAGCTCAGGCAGAGCAGTCAGAGTGTTTTGTGGCAAAGACAGCTGTTGGTTTTGTTGCTTTGTGCATTAGGACAAGATATCAATTCTAATTTATTTAATACTAGGGGCTCGGTGCACGGAATTCGTGCACTGGGTGTGGGTGGTGGGGGGGGAGAGTGTCCCTCAGCCCAGCCTGCCCCCTCTCACATACTGGGAGCCCTCAGGCATTGACCCCCATCACCCTCCTATTGCCTGATCTGCCCCTTGCCCAGGCCTGATGCCTCCGCCAGAGGTGTCAGGCTTGGACAGGGGACCCCCATCTCCCCCGATCACTGGCTCTGGCCCCCGCCCAGGCCTGAGGCCTCTGGCCCAGGAATCATGCCTGGGCAGGGGACCCCCATCTCCCTCTGATCGCTTGCTCCACCCCCCGCCCAAGCCTGATGCCTCTGACCCAGGCTTCAGGCCTGGGCAAGGGGACCATCATATCCCCCCAATCCCCGGCTCCGCCCCCCACCCAGGCCTGATGCCTCGGCCAGAGGAGTTGACCCTCATCACCCTCCGATCACCAGTCACCGGATCGGCCCCTTGACCAGGCCTGAGGCCTCCGGCAGAGGTGTCAGGCCTGGGCAGGGGAATCCCAGCTCCCCGCGGTTGCAGGCTCCACCCCTGCCCAGGCCTAACGCCTCTGGCCTAGGCTTCCGGCCCGGGCAGCGGGGACCTGCAGTGGCAGCGGGGGGGTGCGCCGCGATCGTGGGCTTCGCATTAGGCCCAGGCAAGGGACCCCTAGCTCCTGGGACTGCCAGCTTCGACCGTGCTCAGCTCCCATCGCTGGCTCCACCCCTACTTCCTGCTATCACTGGCCAGGGCGGCAAAGGCGCCTGATTCTCCGATCATGGCTGGGGGGCAGGGCGAAGGCGGCCCCAGGGCCGCCTTTGCCCTGCCCCCCAGCTCTTAGCTCCCCCCTGGGTTTCTGATCACTGTCAGTGGCAGGGGGCTTCTTCCTGCTTTCCCTTTCGCCTCCCTGCATTGTGCCTACATATGCAAATTAGCCGCCATCTTGTTGGCAGTTAACTGCCAATCTTAGTTGGCAGTTAACTGCCAATCTTAGTTGGCAGTTAATTTGCATATAGCCCTGATTAGCCAATGAAAAAGGTATCGCCGTACGCCAATTACCATTTTTCTCTTTTATTAGTGTAGATAAAGTGAGTTTAGTTGTAGTAGTCATTTATACAATTGTGTGGATTGAACTAGGTAACTTAAGAGAAGTTAGCATAGCATCAAGCATATAACATGACTTTTTAAAGGATAATCATTTAGGTTGTAATGGTTAAATAGAGAGTAATTAAAATATTTTCCATGAATTGGGAAAAGTTTACTTTATTACTGTTGCTATAACTAAATATTTTTCTATCTTAATATTAAAGAAAAACTATTAAATAATTATATTGAGGCTTTTAAACATTACAAGAAGTTCTTGATGTCATATTCTAAATTTTTTAATGTCATTAATGCCTCTCTTAATAAAAATATGAAGTTGAGTATGTTTTTCTCTTTTTAAGCAACTTTACTGATGTATAATCAATATACAAAACTGCAAATACAACTTTGTCAATTTCAATATATTCATACACCTGTGAAACTATCACCACAATCACGTTAATAGGCATGTATTCACTATCTCCACAATTTTTCCTATGTTCCATGTGTTGTGTGTGTGTGTGTGTGTGTGTGTGTAAAAACACTTGGCATGATATATACCTTTTAACAGATTTTTTTAAGTGCATAAGACAGTATTGTTGATTAGAGGCACAATGTTTTACAGCAGATTTTTAAAGCTAAAGTATTTGTTAAACTATGGAATGATTTATTTAATAGAATTTTAATTCCAAAATCTCAAAGAAAATCTACAAATGGCAGACCATTATCTATACATTGTGCTTGTGTTTTTACTATTGTGTACACAGAAAAAAAGTTGTATGTAGTATTTACACTCAACAAAAATATAATACAACATTTTAAACAAAATAAGGTGTGAGAAAAGCTTTAAATTATATTTTAAACATAAATAGTAAGGGTTGAATGTTTTGAAAAATTTACTATTAGGAAAGGGATGTATCTCTAAGATTGAGGTTTTAAGATTTTTATTATGATAATTTACTAATTGAATATGGATGTTTTATTCACTTTTGGTTATATTTTAGGAAATTTGTTCAACATAACAAATACTGGAATATACTAATTCTGGAACCAAGATGGCGGCATAGGTTAACGCTGGAGTTTGTTGCTTTGAACAACTACTTCAAAAGTGAAACTAAAAGGCGGAAGGGACATCACCCAGAACCACAGGAACGCTGGCTGAGTGGAAGTCCTACAACTAGGAGGAAAGAGAAACGCATTCGGACACTCAGAGGAGGCGCAGTGCTGAAGTCAAATTCTGAGGTGCGGAGTGCGCGGAGCGGGCTGGCAGCGGAGGGCGCGGTTGGCGTTTTCAATCGGGAGGGAGTCGCAGACTCTGAGCTCCAGATACAGGTGAGTCTCTAGGGACCCAGACTCAAACGGGAGAAGCGGGACTGTCTGACTTCGGTCTCAGCGAGTGCAGCTTTCTCTCTGAGCTTTGCAGCGGGTGCTGGGACTCAGAGAGGCAGAGCCCCTGGGGACAGGACTGAGAGCCACCATAACTGCTCTCTCCGGCCCACCTTGTTGATCCTGTGCCACCCGCCCCGCACAAGCCCTGCACAGATGCATTTGCCGGATAGCCTCAGGCAAAGGCTAGATTAGCACCTCCCTAGAGGACAGAAGTTCTCTCACTGCTGACACAGCTGATTCTCATAGCCACTTGGCCTGGAGGTCAAACCCTCCCTGGTATTAGCCACAACGATCAAGGTTTAACTATAAGACTGTGAACAAAGACCACTAGGGGGTGCACCAAGGAAGCATAACAAAATGCGGAGACAAAGAAACAGGACAAAATTGTCAATGGAAGATATAGAGTTCAGAACCACACTTTTAAGGTCTCTCAAGAACTGTTTAGAAGCCGCCGATAAACTTAATGAGCTCTACAAGAAAACTAATGAGACCCTCGATGTTATATTGGGGAACCAACTAGAAATTAAGCATACACGGTCTGAAATAACGAATATTATACAGACTCCCGACAGCAGACCAGAGGAGCGCAAGAATCAAGTCAATGATTTGAAATGCGAGGAAGCAAAAAACACCCAACCGGAAAAGCAAAATGAAAAAAGAATCCAAAAATGTGAGGATAGTGTAAGGAGCCTCTGGGACAGCTTCAAACGTACCAACATCAGAATTATAGGGGTGCCAGAAGATGAGAGAGAGCAAGATATTGAAAACCTATTTGAAGAAATAATGACAGAAAACTTCCCCCACCTGGTGAAAGAAATGGACTTACAGGTCCAAGAAGCGTGGAGAACCCCAAACAAAAGGAATCCAAAGAGGACCACACCAAGACACATCATAATTAAAATGCCAAGAGCAAAAGATAAAGAGAGAATCTTAAAAACAGCAAGAGAAAGAAACTCAGTTACCTACAAGGGAATACCCATACGACTGTCAGCTGATTTCTCAACAGAAACTTTGCAGGCCAGAAGGGAGTGGCAAGAAATATTCAAAGTGATGAATACCAAGAACCTACAACCAAGATTACTTTATCCAGCGAAGCTATCATTCAGAATTGAAGGTCAGATAAAGAGCTTCACAGATAAGGAAAAGCTAAAGGAGTTCATCACCACCAAACCAGGATTATATGAAATGCTGAAAGGTATCCTTTAAGAAGAAGAAGAGGAAGAAAAAGGTAAAGATACAAATTATGAACAACAAATATGCATCTATCAACAAGTGGATCTAAGAATCAAGTGAATAAATAATCTGATGAACAGAATGAACTGGTGATTATAATAGAATCAGGGACATAGAAAGGGAATGGACTGACTATTCTTGGGGGGGAAAGGGGTGTGGGAGATGCGGGAAGAGACTGGACAAAACTCGTGCACCTATGGATGAGGACAGTGGGTGGGGAGTGAGGGCGGAGGGTGGGGCGGGAACTGGGAGGAGGGGAGTTATGGGGGGGGGGGAAGAGGAACAAATGTAATAATCTGAACAATAAAGATTTAATTTAAAATATATGTATATATACTAATTCTGAAAAAAAAACCCAAATACTGTATTATACTTTTTCAGTAGCATTTTTACAAAGAACATCTTTTTTTCAAGAAAATAAATTATTGAAGTTAAATGGACAATTTAAAAACATAAAAACTGTAAGATGTTGGCATCTTACAGTGCTAAATGAAACCCTAAGCATATTTTCCAACAACTCATAACAATATATTTGATAGAGAATTTTTTCTGGTAAAGAGGAAACATAACCTATTTCTACATTTAGTAATATAGAGGAAGGAGTTTGGTACTAGATGTAATCAATTCTAAAATGAAAAATATTACACTAAAAATTTATGAGACATTAAGTATAGTGCTATATATCCTCAAGTTTCAATAATGGAAAGATGTCAGTTTAATACAAATGGGCAAGTAGTTGGTTTTCTTTTTAACTGTAGAAGTGTTTATAACATTTTTTATATTCCCCATATTTTCTGTAGGTACTAAAAGAACTTCAATGATTAAATATAATGTTTACTTATTATTATCATGTTTATTACCATTTTTATTATTATCATTAACTAGTGGCCTGGTGCACAAAATTCGCACAGGGAGGGTTTCCCTCAACCCAGCTTTCACCCTCTCCAATTGGGGACCCCTTGGGGGATGTCTGACTGCCGGTTTAGGCCCGATCCCTGTGGGTTCTGGCTTAAACTGGCAGTCGGACATTCCTCTTGCAATCTAGGACTGCTGGCTCCTAACCACTCGCCTGCCTGACTGCCTGATCGCACCTAACTGCCTCTGCCTGACTGCCTGATTGCCCCAAACCCTCGGCCTGCCTGCCTGATTGCCCCTAGCCCCTAACCTCTCTGCCTGCCTGCCTGCCTGATGGCTCCTAACTGCTCTCCCCTGCTGGCCTAATCTTGCCTCCAACTGCTCTCCCCTGCTGGCCTGATCTCGTTCAGTCTCTGTCTCTCTTTCTTTTTCTCAGCAGTCCTCCAGGACTCCCTGCCTCCCTGTCTCTCTCTTCCTCTTTCCTGGCTGGGAGGAGGTGGAGCCAGTGGGGGCCACTCCACCCTCTGCCCACCCTCCCTTCCATCCAGGCCTCTTCAGGCCCAGTCTGTTTTGTTTCCATCTCTCCATCCCAGTCTCTCCCTGTCTCTGTCTCTCTTTGTTTTTCTCAGCAGTCCTGCAGGCCTCCCTGCCTCCCTGTGTCCCTCCTCCTCTTTCTCGGCTGGGAGGGGTCGGGGCCAGTGGGAGCTGCTCCACCCTCTGCTGGCCCTCCTGTCCATTCAGGCCTCTTCAGGCCCAGTCTGTTTTTTTTCCTCATTCTGAAAGAAGCTTCAAGAGCTAGCTGGGAGGGAGGGAAAGAAAGGGAGAAAAGGATGTGAGCTGGTGGGTGCTGTGTGTTTGTGCAGGAGGGCCGTGTGAGTGAGTGTGAGTGCTAGCCTCACCTCCTCTGTCCCCATCTCCGCTGCCACAAGTCCCCACCCACCAGAGCCTGCTGTGCACGCAGCCTGAGCCTTAGATCAAGACTCCAGTCATTGTGGATGTGACGGACCCAGGGTTTTTATATATTAGGATAATCATCAATCTCATCAAGCTAGGGATCCCTCATTTCCATATATGAATAAGAAATTATATTTGTGGATATTTAGTATACATATTTACCTACAAAGATTGTTGCTAAAATTCTAACTTCATTTTTCAACCACAATGTGTTTAATTAATATTCTAATACAAATTTCTTAACATAAAACAAATTACTTGATGCTTTCCAGTTGCTCATCACAGTGCTTGTACCAGTTATTACAAGTTTGAGTTTCTCCACATCCTTGTTAATATTTACTAGTAGTATTTTAATGTTTAGCTAATCTGACTAATATAAAATGTCATCTCATTGTTTTAGCACAAATTTTCCTGCACCTGCTAGACAGGCTTCTCTCTCTCTCTCTCTCATTTATTTTATTTGAATTCAGAATTGACCTGCACAAATTATACATCCTCTGCTCAAAATGCTGGGGTCTGTCATCATCCTGCCACTTACTCCCATAACAATAACTACAAACAATTGCTCTTTCCTCCTGCCTTTTGGTATCCAATCCTAGTTTCTGTCTGTAAAAATTTGGAGAAGTTTATTGGGAAGGGGTTCTGGGATACATAATTTGTAAGTTCTCAACCATAGCAATACAGAGAAGAGTATATGGGTAAGGTTACTGTACTCAGTGTCTAAAGATACATAGTTGATTCATGATTTTAAGAGTAAGAATATTTTCTCCTACTCTGAGTTCATTCTGAGGGTTTTTATTTTTTATTTGTTTTGTTTTTATTCGTTTTTTTAATATTCACCTAAGGATATGCTTATAGATTTTATGGAGAGGGGAAGAGAGAGAGAGAGAGAGAGACGAGAGAGAGAGAGAGAGAGAGAGAGAGAGAGAGAGAGAGAGAGAAAAGAGAGAGAGAAAAGAGAAAAGTCAATTGGGGTGACTTCCCTATATGCCCCAATTGTGATCAAACCTGAAACCTAATTTTACTTGTTTTTTGACTTAGGCCTGTAGTGCTATGAACTTTCCTCTTAGGACTGCTTTTGCTGTGTCCCAGAGATTTTGGGTTGTTTGCATTCAGTTTCATTTGTTTCCAGGAAGTATTTTTATTTCTTTCTTGATCTCATTAGTAACCTACTCATTGTTTAATAACATACTATTTAGTCTCCATCTGTCTGAATGTTTTTGAATGTTTTTACTATAGTTGAATTCTAATTACATTCCATTATGATCTGAGAAGATGCGCGATAAGATTTCAATCTTTTTGAATTTGTAAAGACTTGTTTTGTGACCTAACATGAAGTATATCTTTGAGAATGATCCATCCTATCTAATAAAGATGGAATATGCTAATTGACCCTCATGCTGTTGCAAGCATGGTGGCACCCACAGCCAATAAGGAGAGAATATGCTAATTGCTGCTCTTCCTTCAAAGATGGAGGTGCCCATAGCCAATAAGGAGGGAATATGCTAATTGACTGCCACACCCTCAAACATGGCAGTGCCCACAGCCACAAGATGGCCGGCAAGGGAGGGCAGTTGTGGGTGATCAGGCCAGTAGGGGAGGACAGTTAGGGGCAACTAGGCCAGTAGGGGAAGGCATTTGGTGGCGACTGGGCCGGCAGTGGCATGGTTAGGCGTCGATCAAGCTGGCAGGGGAGTGGTTAGGGGGTGATCAGGCTGGCAGGCAGGCAAGCGGTTGGGAGCCAGCAGTCCTGGATTGTGAGAGGGATGTCTGAGTGCTGGTTTAGGGATCAGGCCTAAACCAGCAGTCAGACATCCCCTAAGGGGTCACAGATTGAAGAGGGTGCAGGCTGGGCTGAGGGACACCCCCCCCCAGTGCATAAATTTTGTGTACCAGGCCTCTAGTGTTCTATAAATGTCAAGTAAATCCATCTAATCCAGTGTGTCATTTACAGTTACTGTTTCCTTTTTCATTTTTTGTCTGGAAGATCTCTCTAGTGAATTCAGTGGGGTATCAATGGCCTCCACAAGTTTTTCTATATACATTGGTGCTCCTATATTGGGTGCATATATGTTTACCAGGTATGTAGCCTCTTGATCCCTTTGGTATTATGCATTGACCTTTATTGTCTCTTGTGATGGCCTTCATTTTGAAGTCTATTTTGTCAGTCTTGACTATTCTAACCCTAGTGTTTCCCATTTCCATTTGCATAGACATTTTCTCTCATCCCTTCACTCACATCCTGTGTGAGTCTTTTGTTCTGAGATAGCTCTCTTGTAGATAGTATATATTTGGCTCATGTTTTTGTACCCATTCAGCACCCTATGTCTTTTCACAGGAGTATTTAATCCATTTACATTTAAGGTTATTGTTTATAGGGACTTATTTATTGCATTTTAATTCTTTATGCTTATGTTTCTCTCTATTTTTTTTTCTTCTTATTTCAGCAGTCCCTCTAGTGTTTCTTGAAGTGTTGATTAGGTGGCAATAAACATCCTTAGCCTTTTTTTCTGGGAAGTTCTTTATTTCACCATATATTTTGAATGATAACCTTGCTAGATATAGTAATCTTTGTTTCAGATCTTTGCTTTTATTCCTTTGAATCCTTCATGCCATTCCTCTTTGACCTGTAGAATTTCTGATGAGAAATCATCTGACAGCCTCATGGGAGCTCCTTTGTAAGTAACAAATAGTTTTTCTTTTGCTGTCTTTAAAATTCTCTCTTTGTCTTTAATTTTTGACATTTTAATTATGTTGTGCCTGGGAGTGGGCCTGTTTGGGTTCTTCTTCTTCCTTGGGACTCTCTTGTCTCCTGAACTTGTGTGACTTTTTCCTTTACCAGTTTAGGGAAGTTTTCTGCCATTATTTCTTCAAACAAGTTCTCTACACTTTGCCTATTTTCTTACCATTCTGGTCTTCTTATGATGCAAAAATCGTTATGTTGTTCCATAGCTTTCTTAAGCTGTCCTCCTGTTTTGCTGTCCTCCTGTTTTTAATTGTTGTTTTTTTGTTTGTTTGTTTTTACTTTTTGGTTCTATGATTGAATGATTGTTTCTACCCAGTCTTTTAATTTACTGATCCGATCCACAACTGCCATTAATCTGCTGTGTATTCCTCCCAATGTGTTCTTTAGTAAGGTAATGTCATTCTTTATTTCTAACTGGTCTTTTTTCACAGTTACCGTGTCTTTTCTCATGCCTTTGAGCATCCTTGCCATTGTTATTCTGAATTCTATATCTGATACATTTCTTACCTCCATTTCATTTAGCTCTTCTTCTGGAGAATTCTCTTGTTCTTTTGCTTAGTTTTTTTTTTTTCTTTTTTGTCTTCTCCTCAATTTTGGCTGCCTGTTTGGGCTTGTGTCTATGTATTAGGTAGATTTGCTAAGACTCCCAATCTCTAGTGCATGACTGTGTCAGACACTATTCTTGACTGACCCTGAGGAACCTGTTTGGAGCTATCAGCAATTCAAAGCTTGTGGGCTCCCTCTGCTGTGGCTGGGTGCCTTTGGAAAGGACCAAGATGTACACCAAGGTCTGCTTTTCCTAGCCGGGGACTCTTAATTAGATCATTCAAGAGCTCAAAACTCCCAGAGACCTGCCTGTGACTGAAGACTGATTGTATTTAGTCTTTATGTTTGTTTGTTTGTTTTGTTGACCAGCTCTGGTCTTTTACTTTTTAAAAAATCTATATCTATGTCTATATCTATATCTATATCTATATCTATATCTATATCTATCTCTATCTCTATCTCTATCTATCTATCTATCTATCTATCTATCAGTGATGGCGAAACTTTTGAGCTCGGCGTGTCAGCATTTTGAAAAACCCTAACTTAACTCTGGTGTCGTGTCACATATAGAAATTTTTTGATATTTGCAACCATAGTAAAACAAAGACTTATATTTTTGATATTTATTTTATATATTTAAATGCCATTTAACAAAGAAAAATCAACCAAAAAAAATGAGTTTGCGTGTCACCTCTGACATGCGTGTCATAGATTCGCCATCACTGATCTATATCTATATCTAAATCTATATCTATATCTGTATCTATATCTATCTATATCTATATCTCTATCTCTCTCTATCTCTATCTATATCTATATCTATCTACATATCTATATCTAATCTATCTATATCTATCTATATCTATCTATATCTATCTATATAAAAAGGCAGCTACCATAACAGCCGTAATGACATAACAACCAATTGCTATGATGCCCGGTGTGGCCAGCGAACCAGCCCAATCAGGGGGTGGGGCTGGCGGCCAACCTTGAGGCCCTTCCCCCCTGCCAGCCTGCCCATGATCAGACTCTCCCATCCCGATCAACCGCACCCCCAACAGCCCGCCCCACCACAATAGACCCACAGCCCCACCTCCTGGCTGGCCCTCCCCTGATCACACCCCACCCCAATAGGAGGCGGCACTGGCCAGCCAATCTCCTGCAGCCCCTCCCTTCACCTGGCCCTGGCCCAGGTTGGCCCCCTCACCCCGATCAGGGGCAGGGCTGGCCAGCCAACTCTTGGCCCCTCCCCCAGGCCACTGGCCCCCAATCGGCATCCCCCACCCACCCCATTCAGGGGCAAGGCTGGCCAGCCCATCGCCCACAGCCCCTCCCCATGGCCAGCCCCACCCCCAATCAGCCCCCCAACTCCAATCAGGGGCAGGGCCTGCCAGCCAATCACCAGTGGCCCCTTCCCCAGCCGGCCAACCTTCTGCCATCTCCTTCTCCCAACAGGCCCAGCCTCAATCCACCCTGATTGGGGCCGGGCCAGCCAGACACCACTCATGCATGAATTTGAGCACTGGGCCTCTAGAGTGTGTGTGTGTGTGTGTGTGTGTGTGTGTGTGTATCTATATCTATATATATAGAGAGAGAGAGCGAGAGATAGAAACATCAGTGATGAGAGAGAATCATTGATATGCTGCTTTTTGCACACCCCACACGCAGGATTGAGCTCACAACTTGGGGATATGCCCTTATAGGGAATAGAACCATGAACTCCTGGCTCATAGGTCATGCACAACCACTGAGCCACAGAGGCTGGGCTGATTATATTCAGATTTAATTACCCTCTGGGTATGGACCACAGGATGGGGCAAGAGGTTTTTCCACATAGTGAGTTGATTGTTTCTGCCTACAGGCTGATTTTTATTTTGAGTCTCTTAATGGGCTTCAGAAACTCCACAGAGGGGCATGGATGGGCAAGTGCTTTCTCCCCAGGCAATAACCACCTGAGAGCAAAGGTCCACCAGAGAAAGATGCCCTTTGCAGCATGAGTGAATGATTCTGCACAGGGAATTGGGGTGTCTGATTTCTCTGGTCTAACCCCAGAACTCACAATCCTGGCTTCTGCCCACACAGCTCCAGTACACTCTCTCTGCCAGAGCCCAAGGTCAATGGCTACTCACCAAATTTTGTGTGTTGGCCCTTTAAGAGTTTGTGAACACTTCCTGCCTTCTCTCCCTGAAAGACAGCAACTTTGCTGCTTTTCAAAGCCAGATGTTATGTGGTCACCTTTCTCAGTTCTGGTGTTCTAGGCTGGGGAGTCTAGTTTGGGGTTTTGATCCAAGTTCTCTCAATGGGAATCTCCCACAGCTGAGATATCTCTCTGGAACTTCAGCTACTCTCTGTGGGAACCCGTCCAGCCCTTTAGCACCTCTGCACTTCCTGCTAGTCTCAAGGTGGTCTCCACTTTCCATCCTCAGTATCAGGGTTCCCTCCAGCCAGTCTTCACTTGATTATTGAAGATGGTTTTTTTCTGTATTTTAGTTGTACTTCCAGTTTGGTCCTGGTAGGGTGTCAGTGTAGCTTGCACTTACTCTACCACCATTTTGGAATAAAACTTATTCTTCTTGGGCATGAGTCTTCAGCGGTGGGCAGTGCTGTGGAGCTCAGGGAGCTAGAAGTCAGAATCTGTAAATATCGATATGTGCTTACAATTTTTATATGAAATATATTACAATTCTTAGTATTAGTTTTGATATTGAATAGCTTGTTTATGCATTAACTCATTGATATGCCATTTAATTTATTAATAAAATTGGATTTCTCTTTGATTATTATACTGTGAAAAAAGATAGGATTTGGAATGTAAGATTATCATTCAAAATTTGCACACTTTTAGTTTCAGCTATCTATGGTTAACTTAGAAAGTTTCTGAGTTTTTGTAGTTTGTGATTTTGCTGAGCTGAGGTAAAAATTTTAATTGCTTGTATTTCAAAGCTGTTGTATAGGATGAAACCATATTGAAAGTGAGTGCACATATTCTGCAGGGTATATCACCATCTTAAACCTCTCTTTCAGTCTCTATTAATTATGAAGTATACATTACATGAGGGCAATGAGATCAGATATTCCCAAAGAATTTAAGAACATATCTTGGTTAATATTTCCTGTTTTTAAATAAGAATCCGCCTGCAACTCATTTTCCTGTTATAAAATTATCTGAATACTGATAAGATATAATTTCAAAGACTCATATGAGGTGGAAAAAAGATAACATTTGTGAAAAAAAATGGATCATAATTTTTAATTGCTTACTAATTCCTATACTGATTTAGAAACATCATTATAATAACTTGCCAGTAAATGAAAATTCAAAATACATTTTTAATTATATAGAAACTATTTATAAATAAATATTGATTCAGCCTGGCTGGCATGGCTCAGTGATTAAGCATTGACCTATGAACCAAAAGGTCTTGGCTCGATTCCCAGTCAGGGCACATGCCTGGTTTGCGGGCTTGATCCCCAGTGTGGGGCGTGCAGGAGGCAGTTGATCAGTGATTCTCTCTCATCATTGATGTTTCTATCTCTCTCTCCCTATCCCTTCGCTATGAAATCAATGAAAATGTATTTCAAAATAAATACATAAGTAAATAAATATTGATTCAAACAATAAAAAAATAGATTTTACTGAATTAAAATGTCCTTACTGAGTAACAATAAAGTACTACAATGAGAATTTAAAATTAAATCATATAAGACAGTATAATAAAAATGCTATTTATTAAAGTTATGTAATAAATATATATTTTTAAAAAAGTAGAAATAATACCTTTATCTACCTTGATTTTAAGATGTCAGTAGCAATACTACCTCCATTATCTTACATACTAATATAGTTGCTATTGTATAGGAAAAAAACTTTAAAGTTAAAATTATAAATATGAGTAGCTTTCAGAGTGACAGACCAATTTTAATATATATTTTTATTTTCATCCATTAATAGTAAGCATATTTTTATATCTAGAACAAATAATTATTTTTCTTTAAAAAACTTAAAATTAGTTAACATCAATATCTTTCTGAGTATAGGTCAACATTTTTAAGTATCCACAATGTGTCAAATATTAAACAAATAATGGATAGATTATGAATAAGTTTATAAAAAAACTTAGATGAAAAAGATAAACACTCATAAAAACAGCCCAATTTAACAAAACCGACACAGAATAAATATAAATACAGTATATTTAGTATATAATCCTAAACCCAATAAAGAAAATAAAACTTCACTTGTAAACTTTCCCACCCAGAAATCTCCATGAGCAGATGGTTTGTTGGTTGAATTTATATCTTCATTTATGAAAGAATTTATACTAGTTTTCAATAATTATTTCATTTATTAACATTTTTCAAATATTTTATGAGACCTATATAAAAAATGATTTCAGGATCATCTTTCTCAAAAACACAGAATCAAAAATTAAATCATGTTAACAATAATAAATTAAAGATCTTAACCAAGCTAATCATAAGATATCTAATACTTCATAAACGTTAGACATTTTTTGAGAAATACAATATTATTTTCAATAAAATCAACTAAATAAATCTACACTCTTATTGATTATAGGAAAAAAATCTTCCTCAATAGAAGTTGGATGTAGTTTATAAAATTCAACATACATTTAATGACTAAGCCCTGACTGGGTAACTTAGTTGGTTAGAGCATCATCTCCACATGCATAAATAAGCGGAACAATAAATCAATCTCTCTCTCTCTCTCTCTCTCTCTCTCTCTCTCTCTCTCTCTCTCTCTCTCATCAATAATTTTTTAAAGTTTAAAAATTTAATGACCAAGCTGATGTAGATGGAAACTAGAAAGAGAAACAGTCATTCTTTTATTTTTTTAAAATATATTTTATTGATTTTTTACAGAGAGAAAGGGAGAAAGGTAGAGAGTTAGAAACATCAATGAGAGAGAAACATCAATCAGCTGCCTCCTGCACACCTCCTACTGGGGATGTGCCTACAACCAAGGTACATGCCATTGACCAGAATCGAACCTGCGACCTTTCAGTCCACAGGCTGACACTCTATCCACTGAGCCAAACCAGCTAGGGTGAAACAGACATTTTTAATCTGATAAAATATATTTACTTCTTTCCCCCAAGAATCAGAATGAGGTAAGATACCTGCTATCACTCTTTCAATTCAAAATCACAATTAAAATTGTAATGGATCCAAAAGGCTAAATACAATAATAGAAATTATAAACTGGAAAATATGCTCCAAAAATTCCCATAATCTTCCATCTCTGAAAATTGAATAAAGTCAAAGTTTAAATTGGTGCTTGTTAATACAAACAAAACAATGCAATAAATAATGGGTAAGGACAGTGGAAATCTGTAGCCTTTTGCCTAGGGCAATTCTTGTTTACCCTCTCACCCCAATCTCTGCCCTGTTGTACTAGATTTTGTAATATTAATATATTTAGGTTGAAAAAAAAAAAGAAAGAAAATACAGCTTCACTGCCAAGGGGCAGACTTGATTTGGAGCAGAAGGTGAAAACCGATGTCTGAATGTATTATCAGAAAGTATAGCAAACTTTGTAGGAAACAATAAAATATCCCATGACTCTGCTACCCTGAGATTAGCATCCCTGTTAGGACGGTCATAATCTAGCCAGAAAGTTAGTGGGGCATGTTGGAAATTAGAGAGACTTCTCCTGTACCCAAGGCTGAGTAGGAAGTTATTTACATGTGTAGGAGAGATCAGGGAGTGCCCAGGAGAAAGTAAAAGCTAAGTAAGAGTTGAAAATAGCCTCCCTTTTGAATATGGTCTCTAACTAACACACAGATTTACTGACAGAAATTGGAAGCCTTATCAAGTTAAGTTGTGGAAGCATAACATCTTTCCAATTGTGGGTTAACCACCAAGATATGCAAACAAAGCATAGAATAAAAAATTAAACAAAGTCAGAATAAAAAATTAAAAAGATAAAAAGAAATTATATCACCAGTCACAATGCAGGGAAAACAAATTCCAAAAAATCAAGTCGAGGCAAGTTATTGAAATAAGCAAATAAATACATAAATAAGTCAATAAATTAATAAAATTAAAGTAAATTTAAAAAATTAAAAGCAAAAACAACTATCCTCAGGGAGAATAAGTGGCAAAATCCAGAGTTGCTACCAATACCTGAAATGTTCAGTTTTCAAGAAAACTTATAATCTATGCAAAGAATTAAAAAGTATGGTGCCCTGGCCAATGTGGCTAAGTTGGATGAGCAGTGAGCCATGCACCTAGAGGTCACTGGTTTATTTTGGGTCAGGACACATACCCAGGCTGTGGCCTCAATCCCCAGTAGGGGGCATGCAGAAGGCAGCCAATCTGTGGTTCTCGCTCATAGATGTTTCTTTCTGTCCCTCTTTCTTCCTCTGTTTCTCTAAAATCAATAAAAAACACATTTAAAAAAATAAAGTAGGGCATATACTCAGGAAAAAAATGAATTAAAATTGATTCTACCAAAGGACTTGTATGCATGCATATAAGCCTAACCAATGGACACAGACAACAGTGGGATGAGGGCATGAGGGCATGAGTGTGTGTGTGTGTGTGGTGGTGGTGGTGGTGGGGGGGGGGGGTTAGGGGATAATGGGGGGATGAGGACACATATGTAATACCTTAATCAATAAAGAAATTTGAAAAAAAAATTGATTCTGAATAGATCCATACATTAGATTTATTAAAGAAAACACAAAACCTCTCACACAGATATTATAAATAAATATAAAAAAATAAAGAAAACTGAAATAATGGATAAATATAAAATAAAGGAAATTAAGATTGGAAACAAGTAACAACAATAATATATTATGACTAGAGGCCCGGTGCACAAAAATTTGTGCACTCGGGGGGAAGGACAGGCCCCTCAGCCTGGCCTGTGCCCTCTTGCAGTCTGGGAACCCTCAGGAGGTAATGCCCTGATGGCTTAGGCCTGCTCCTGGGTGGCAGAGGGCAGGCCCAATCCCTAGGTGCAGCCCCTGGTCGGGCTCAGAGCAGGGACAATTGGGGAGTTGGGGCGCCGCACCCTGTCATGCACAGAGCAGGGCGATTGGGAGGTTGTGATGCCACCCTCAGTCATGCTCAGGGTAGGGCCTATTGGGGGCTGGGGCACTGTACCCAGTCACACTCAAGGCAGGGTCGATGGGGAGGTTGCAGCGCCACCCCCTTTCACGCACAGAGCAGGGCCCATCAGGGGGCTGAGGAGCTCCCCCTTGTCAATCACAGAGCAGGGCCTATAGGGGAGTTGGGGCACTGCCCCCTGTCACACACAGCGCAGGACGAGTCAGGGGGTTGGGGCGCCGCCCTCTATCACCCACAAGGCAGGGCCGATCAGGGGGTTGGGCTGCCACCACTCTCACACTCAGGGCAGGGCCAATGGGGAGGTTATGGCTCTACCCCATCACACACAGAGCAGGGCCCGTGGGAGGGGAGGGGGTTGTGGCACCGCCCTCTATCACCCACAGAGCAGGGCCAATCAGGGGTTTGGGGCGCCGCACCCTGTCACACACAGAGCGGCAGGGTGATCAGAGGTTGGGGAGCTCCCCCGAATCAGGAACAGAGCAGGGCTGATCAGGAGGTTGGGGCGCCTTCCCCTGTCACGAACAGAGCAGGGCGGATAGGGAGGTTGTGTCCCCACCCCCTGTCACACAAGGAGCCGCAGGGCGATCAGGAGGTTTGGGCGCTGCCTCCTGTCACGCTGATCCCGGTGCCGGGAGGCATATTACCCTTTTACTATATAGAATAGAGGCCTGGTGCATGGGTGGGGCTGGCTGGTTTGCCCTGATGGGTGTCCTGGATCAGGGTGGGGGTCCCCACTGGGGTGCCTGGCCACATGGGTGAGGGGATGATGGCTGTTTGCAGCTGGTCACATACCATTCAGGGTGGGGTCCCCACTGGGGTGCTTGGCCAGCCTGGGTGAGGGGATGATGGCTGTTTGCAGCTGGTCTCACACCCTTCAGGGTTGGGGTCCCCACTGGGGTGCCTGGCCAGTCTGGGTGAGTGTCTGAGGGCTGTTTTCAGGCTGGCAGGTGATAGAAGCTCCCAACCGCTCCTTTTTTTCTTTTTCTTTTTTAATTCTGGGCCAGCTTTAGCTCTGAGGCTCCAGCTCTTAGGCCTCCGCTGCTGAAAGTAGGTAATCAAAACAATGTATAACTCCAGCTCTGACTCCAGCTCTGAGATCCCAGCTCACTGAAAGCTGGTTTCTGGGGTTTTTTTAGCTTCTATACTTGTTAAAATGTTTCAAACTGCAGGTTCAGAGGACGGCAAGGCAGGCAGGGAAAGTTGGAATCCTCCGTCACTGAAGCAGGCAAGCCTCATGTTAGTTTCAAGTTGCCTGGCTGCCGGCTGCCATCTTGGCTGACAGTTAATTTGCATATCTCCCTGATTAGCCAATGAGAATGGTAGCGGTCATACGCCAATTACCATGTTTCTCTTTTATTAGATTAGATATTTATAAAATATATAGAATTAGAAAGTATTAAAAATAATAGAACTGGAAGAGTGAAATGGCAGTACATTTGAAATAAAAGTAGGTTCTGATAAACTAAAGTTGAATATTTTAAAATGAAACAAAATATGCACATTGTAAATATAAATATATACAGCTAGTAAGCGAACAGTGGAGACAAAATGAAATACTGCAAAATACATATGTAATCAAAGAAAAAGGGAAGAAAACATACACAGCAAATAGAAAGATGGAAGGCTTAAAACCATTACATCATTTTGCTATTGCTGCTGTAACAAATTACCATAAAATGGGTAGCTTAAAACAACAAAAATGTATTCTGTCACAATTCTGAATGGGCACTGGAAGTTCAAGTTCAAGGGGTTGGCATATTAAAATGTAAAGTCAAGCCCTAGCTGGTTTGTCTCAGTGGATAGAGCGTCGGCCTGAGGACCAACGATTCCTGGGTTCATTTCCAGTCATGAGCATGTACCTCGGTTGCAGGTTCCTTTCCGACCAGGGCCCTGGTCAGAGCATGTGCAGGAGGCAACCAATACATGCGTTTCTCTCACATAGATATTTCTCTCTGTCTTTCCCTCTCTCTTCCACTCTTTCTGAAAATCAATAGAAAAATATCCTCCTGTGAGGATTAAAAAAAAAATAAAGTCAATTTATCAGCTATCTTTAGGGAATATGATATAAAATAGATTCAAAAACTAGTCAGAAAAAGTGGCTACATTAATATATAAAATCTACTTCAGAAAAAATAATTTTAACCAAATACAAAAGGGGCATTTTTAATTATAAAAGCTTCAATTTATTAAAGAGACATGGTAATTCAAAATGTATATATTTGTAACAACAAACTTCAAAGGTAGATGACACAAAAGGTGAGAGATCAGAAAGAAGAAATGGACAAGCCCTCACTCATAATAGGGTATTTTGGTACACTCCTACTAGCAATTAATAAAAAGAGCAACAGACAAACTTCACTAAGGATACAGAAAACTTAAACAATGTTAATTAAACACTTGACCTCATTATATTTTAGGGCATTACAAGCAAACATGCCACAACACATTCTATTGAAGTGCACATGCAATATTTTCCAACAGACAATAATAGAAAGCCATAAAACAAATCTGAAAAAATGTAAATGAATTAAAATCATAGAATATATTTCCTGACCAACAAAGAATTTAATTAGAAATCCATAAAAATCATATAAAAATTTACAATGTAGTGAAATAAATAAAATTCCTAATCCCATCTTTTTTGTTGTTGTTGTTAACCTTTACCTGAGGATATTTTTTCCATTTCTTTTTAGAGAGAATAGAAGGGAGAGGGAAAGACAGAGAGATAGAGAAACATTGATGTGAGAGAGACACATTGATTGATTCCCTCCTGCACACATCCTAACTGGGCAAGGAATCAAACCTGCAACCAAGGTATAAGCCCTTGATGGGAATCGAACCCAGGACCCTTCAGTCAATGGGCCAATGCTCTAACCACTGAGCAAAACCTGCTAATGCTAAACCTATCTTTTGAGGTAGGAAGAGATAACTTAGGCAATATTAGAAACTTAAACTAGTTAAGAAGTTATTTGAAATTTCATAAAATAAAAATGCTTTTTAAAAAATATTAACAAAGTGATATATATTTCATTCACACTGTCCAATGTGCTACAAATGTATAAAAAGTGAACTGAATCTAGAAAATATAAAGAAGTCTTAAAATTCAGTAATAAAAAGCTAAACATTCACCTTTTCAAATGTGCAAAAGACTTTTTGGACACTTTATGAAAGATGATAACATGAATGGTTAACTAGGCACATGAAAAATGGTAAACATCATACCCCATCAAGAAAATGCAAAATGAAACCATAATGATATGCAACTACATGCCAACTAGAATTTTTAAAATTATCAAGAATTACTGAGCATGTGGAGAAATTACAACTGTCACATAATGCTGGTGGAAATGTAAAATTATGCAACTAGTTAGGAGAACTTGATGGTTATTGCTATAGTTTAAATTTTTCTTCTATTCCATGACTTAGCTGTTCAACTTCCATCATTACCCAAGAGTAATGAAATATATGCCCACAGGAATATTTGTTGATATATGTTTTTAGCAGGTTTATTCTTAATAGCTCTGAACTATAAATGACCCAAATGTCCACCCACCAGTGAATGGTTAAAAAAGAAAAAAATCCTAGTATATTAGTGGAATGAAATACAATTCGGCAATACAAATAAATGGACTACTAATGTTCTCAACTGCATAGATTGCTCAAAAATGTTACCATGAGCAAATGAAGACAGAGATTAGTTTGTTGGGTATGATTCCATTTATAAAAATATAACCTTAACAACAGACAAATGTAACTCTGGATCTTGCTAGGATTTTGTTGAGGATTTTGTTCATCAGAGGTATTGGCCTGTAGTTCTCTTTCTTTGTAGTGTCTTTATCTGGCTGTGGGATTAGGGTAATGCTGGCTTCATAGAAAGAGCTTGGAGTGTTCCTTCCTCTTGAATTTTTTGGAATATTCTGTAGAGGATAGGTTTTAGTTCTTCTTTGAATGCTTGGTAGAACTCCCCTGTGAAGCCTTCTGGTCCATTAATAATTGCTTTAGATTGGCAATTGTGGACCATATAGAAAGAGGCACTGAGGTTCTTTTGGAATGAAAAATACTTGGTATCTTGGTTGGATTTGTGGCTGTACAATTTAATACAGTATTGAGAAACTCATGTATTTAAATAATTACAATGTGCACATCTTAGTTTATGAGAATTACTAGAGGCCTGGTGCATGAAATTCATGCATGGGGGGGGTGGTTCCCCTCAGCCAACCCTGTACCCTCTCCAATCTGGGACCAATTGGGGGATGTCCAACTGCCAGTTTAGGCCCGATGCTTAAACCAGAAGTCAGACATCCCCCTTATAATCCTGGATCGCTGGCTCCTAATCGCTCACATGCCTGACTGCCTGGTTGTCCCTAAATGCCCCCAATGCTGACCTTATTGACTCTCACTGCCTCTGTGTGCCAGCCTGATCTCCCCTAACTGCCTCCCTTGCTGGCTTGGTCACCCCTAACTGCCCCCTGCTGCTGGCAAGGTCACCCCTAACTGCCCCCTCCCTGCTGGCCTTGTTGATCCTAACTCTCCCCAAGCCAGCCTGGTCACCCTTTCTGCACCCCCAGCCAGCCTGGTTACCTCCAAGTGCCCCCCTCTGCTGGCCTGGTCTCCCCCAACTGCCCCCCCACCAGCTCTGTCGCACCCAACCGCACCCCGCCCCCCATCAGCCTGGTATCCCCTAACTGCCCCCCACCAGTCTAGTCACCTCTTACTGCCCCTCCTTCCAGCTTGGTTTCCCCAATTGCCACCCTCTGCTGACCTGGTCAGCCCTAACTGCCCCTGCTGGCCTGATAGCCCCAAACTGTCCTCCCCCCTGACAGCCTGGTCACCCGCAACTGCCCCTCCTGCCAGCCTGGTCACCCCTCATGGCCTTCCCGCCAGCCTTGTAGCCCCACGCAGCCTGCTTGTTCAGTCATTTGGTAATTCCTCACTAACCCTGCTGCCGTCCTGGTACTAGGCAGCCATCTAGTGAGGGTGTGAGGGTTAATTTGCATATTACCTCTTTATTATATACTAGAGGCCCGGTGCACAAAAATTTGTGCACTCGCGGGGCGGGGGGGGTGTGAGGAGGGGTCCCTCAACCCGGCCTGTGCCCTCTCGCAGTCTGGGACCCCTCAGGAGATAATGACCTGCTGACTTAGGCCTGCTCCCAGGTGGCAGAGGGCAGGCCCAATCCCTAGGTGCAGCCCCTGGTCGGGCTCAGAGCAGGGCCGACTGGGGAGTTGGGGCGCCACCCCCTGTCATGCACAGAGCAGGGCGATTGGGAGGTTGTGATGCCACCTTCAGTCACGCTCAGGGTAGGGCCGATTGGGGGCTGGGGCACTGTCCCCAGTCACACTCAAGGCAGGGTCGATGGGGAGGTTGCAGCACCACCCTCTGTCATGCACAGAGCAGGACCAATTAGGGGGTTGGGGCACTGCCCCCTGTCAATCACAGAGCAGGGCCCATCAGGGGGGTTAGGGCTCTGTACGCTGTCACACAAAGAGCAGGGCCAATTAGGGGGTTGGGGCACTGCCCCCTGTCAATCACAGAGCAGGGCCCATCAGGGGGGTTAGGGCTCTGTACGCTGTCACACAAAGAGCAGGGCCAATTAGGGGGTTGGGGCGCTGCCCCCTGTCACGCACAGAGCAGGGCCCATCAGGGGGTTGGGGCACCGCCCTCTATCACCCACAGAGCAGGGCCTATCAGGGGGTGGGGGCGCCGCCACTCTCACACTCAGGGCAGGGCCGATTGGGAGGTTATGGCTCTATCCCATTACACACAGAGCAGGGCCCATGGGGGGGGGTGGGGGGAGAGGGCGGGTTGGGGCACCACACCCTGTCACACACAGAGCAGGGCCAATCAGGGGGTTGGGGCACTGCAGCCTGTCACACACAGAGCCGCAGGGCGATCAGGCGGTTGGGGAGCTCCCCCCTATCAGGCACAGAGCAGGGCTGATCAGGGGGTTGGGGCGCCTTCCCCTGTCACGAACAGAGCAGGGTGGATAGGGAGGTTGTGGCCTCACCTCCTGACACACACAGAGCCGCAGGGCAATCAGGGGATTTGGGCTCTGCCCTCTCTCATGCTGATCCTGGTGCCGGGAGGCCTCGCAGCTCCGCTGATCCCAGTGCTGGGAGGCATATTACCCTTTTACTATGCAGGGTAGAGGCCTGGTGCATGGGTGGGTGCCGGCTGGTTTGCCCTGAAGGGTGTCCTGGATCAGGGTGGGCGTCCCCACTGGGGTGCCAGGCCAGCCTGGGTGAGGGGATGATGGCTGTTTGCAGCTGGTCACACATCCTTCAGGGTGAGGGTTCCCACTGGGGTGCCTGGTCAGGCTGGGTGAGGGAATGATGGCTGTTTGCAGCTGGTCACACACCCTTCAGGGTGGGGGTCCCCACTGGGGTGCCTGGCCAGTCTGGGTGAGGGGCTGAGGGCTGTTTTTAGACTGGGGGTGACTGAAGCTCCCAACCGCTCCTTATTGTCTTTTTCTTTTTTTTATTCTGGGCCAGCTTTAGCTTTGAGGCTTGGCTCCAGCTCTTAGGCCTCTGCTGCTGAAAGTAGGTTTCTGGTCTTAGCTTACAATATTGCGATCCTTCTGGCTGAAGCCTGGCGGACTAAAACAGGTTTCTGGGGTTTTGTTTAGCTTCTATATTTGTTACATAGTTGCTTAGAGTTGCAGCTCAGAGGCCTGCAGCGGCAGGCGGGGAACGTTGGAGTCCTCCGTCACTGAAGCAAGCAAGCCTCATGTTAGTTTCAAGCTGCCTGGCTGCCGGCTGCCATCTTGGCTGGCAGTTAATTTGCATATTGCCCTGATTAGCCAATGGGAAGGGTAGCGGTCGTACGCCAATTGCCATGTTTCTCTTTTATTAGATAGGATGATACCTAAAGAAAGTTGTTTTTTACATGTAAAATTTATAAAATATACTTAAAAAGAAACCACACTAAATAAATACTAAATAAATGGGATTATATTACTATAGTTTCAAGACACGTAGTCACTTTAGAGGATTTATAATGCACCTAAAATGAATTCTAATCATTCCTATGAAAGCCCTGAAAAGAGTGACACTATATTTTCAACCTCTCTTTAGTCATGTTTCCTCTTTTCACTGTATTCTAGGTACACTAGTTGCTTTATTTTTTCAAACTGTTAGGCGTTTTTTCATATCATTGCCGTAATACTGTGCTCCCTGTGCTAATAAAGTATTGCTACCTCTAACACTTCACAGGCAAGCATGCCTTATTTATTTATTTATTTCACAATATTTACTGAGTATCTAGTATCCTTCTCAGTTTGGGGATTTGACTATAAACTAGAGGTAATCCCTGCTTTTCAGATCTTCATTCTTTTGGGTGGCAGAGAAAATAAATAAATAAATATATAAGTAAACATCCCATAAATTGGCTGATGATATGTTTTATTATTTAAAAAACAACCAAATTAAGGAAAATTTAATTTTCACATTGGAGGAGGGTTTATATTTTATATAGATGACCAGAGAGACAACAATAGAACAGAGGTCTGAAGAATTGAGAAAGAGGACAATATAATTATTGGGGAAAGTGTGTTTTAAACTGAAGAAACAACACTTGGATGTATCCACTGAATTTTCACCTATCTTCCATTGCTCCTTTTTGTTGTGTTTTGTTTTGTAAATGTGCTTAGTAATAGTAGGTACTATCAGAATTTTTAATTGTATTATGAACAAATTTGTCTTTTTCTGCCAACACTGTATGAATCATGGGAAGAATAATTTCTATTTGTTTACCATTCTTTATAGAGTTATCAAAAGTGAATACCTATGGTAGACATCAGTTAAATATTTGTTGAGTATATGCTCCTATATATAAATAAGTGAATTTTTGAGTATATTTGTCTAATAATATATAATTCACAAAGATTTGGTTTAAGAGCAAATTAATTAATAGATTATTAATCAGTGTCGATTAACAGGAAATGCAAAACAGAATGAAGACTCAATTTGCAATAGGAATGGGAAAGTAAGTAATGTTCTTTCAGTATGTTAAGTTCAAGATATCTGTGAGGCATTCAGATGACAGTGCACAAATAACATCTTTGAAGCATTTTTTATCTGTTCTCATTAATGCACTTACCTTTTTACCTATTAAAATTTTTCTGTATGTTTATTGCTCTGTAATCACTATTCCTGAAGCTAGAAAGTTAGAGTTCAAGTTTTGCATTTCCAATAATGTATTACTAATAATTCAACAAAGTATCATTTAAGCAATAAAGATAAAATAAATTATTAAAACAAATACCCAAATAGATTAAGATAATCAGCATAATCAAGATAAATTATATGGACCTGGCTCTGTGGCTGAGTTAGTTGGAATGTCATCCCATACACCAAGGTTTCAGATTTCTTTCCCAGTCAGGGCACATACCTACATTTTGGGAAGCAACCAAAGGATGTTTCTCTCTCGCATCAATGTCTCTCTCTCTCTCTTCCTTTCTCTCTCTCTCTCTCTCTCTCTCTCTCTCTCTCTCTCTCTCTCTCTCATATCCTCTCTCTAAAAATAAATAAACATATCCTTGGATGAGGATTAAAAAAAAACAAACACTTAAAATTATTAATTGCCCAGCCTCTGTCACTCAGTGGCTGAGCATTGATCTATGAGCCAGGAGGTCATGGTTGGATTCCCAGTCTGGGCATAAGTTCAGGTTTCAGGCTCCATCCCCAGTAGGGCACATGCAGAAGGCAGCTGATCGATGATTCTCCCTCAGCATTGTTGTTTCTATCTCTTTCTTCCTCTCCTTTCCTCTCTCTGAAATAAATAAAAAACATTAAAAAATAAAAAAAGGATAAATCATATGAAAGATGATGTGCTTGAATTGTATGCATAAGAACACTGAAAACATATTTCAATTGGTATTATGACTACCACACTCAAATACAGAAAGGTGAACAGCATTTTAGAATAATCATAGATTTTGATGATCAAAGAAAAATAATGTCAACCATTTCTGGGATATTACTAAACATTAATTATTTGTCTAAGCAATTAATAGTGTTAATGCTATTTGACTCTTACAACGGCTTTGCCATGTGAACTCTACTTACATTTTGCAGATGAGGAAACTACAGCACAAAGCACTTAGAAAACTTGTCCAAATTCTCATTAATCCGAAGTGGTCAAACAAATTTTGAAACCAAGTTGCAGGTTTCCAGAGCCCACTTTCATCACAGTGTTTTAACCTGTTTCTATTCAGATTATCAGATTTTCTCACCCACAACTACTTATTTACTAAATGACTGAGGTTTAAACTTTGCAAGCATACGTTGGTGTTTTGGGAAATTAAAATGTAAGTATGTGTTTAATGCACCCACATAATGCCAGGTTTATCAGAAACACTCCGAATTCTTCGTCCTCTATCTTCTTTCATAAACTCAGGGATGAGAGCTCCTGTTATTTCACATTCTGTTACTGTCTGGATCAAGTTTCGTGGGGCTGTCAGAACTGCTAACTCAGATATCTCTTCATACATGCCACTTAGAAGAGGCAGGAACACTGTCTTCCTGCAGCTCTTGGGCCCTTTAAATACAGAGTGAGCTCTTCTCACTGGCCTATGCAGCAGCTCACTGTCAGCATTTCACTGGGTCTGACTGACACAGGAGCCTGGAGCTCTATGATAATACAAAGAGAGAAGTGTCTGCTCCCTGACAGACACTGATGGCAGGGGCTGCCACTCCCAGCGGGCTGTGACTTGGGCCACAACCAAACACAGCATGCCACAGGCTGAATCCATTTTGATGAAATCAGATTGTTTCCCTCATAGGAGAGTTTATTGGACTTATCTAGATTGGGTTATAATTCTCACTGAGCAGAAAGATTTTGGTAACTAACAATATTGTTCATTATTCCACTATGACTTCTGGTCAGAACTACATTCTGCATTTTCCCCCCCACTTAAAATCTTACTGTTAATTAAAAGTATTATTTTATAATCTGTCTTCTCCTCATGTAATCATTTGATACTTCCTTAAAGAATATTTAGTTTACCAATATGTCATTATATTGGACACTAGAGGCCCAGTGTACAAAATTAGTGCACAGGGAGGGGGGTCCCTCAGCCCAGCCTGCACCCTCTCCAATCTGGAACCCCTCAAGGGATGTCCGACTGCCTGGTTAGGCCTGATCCCACTGGGCAGTCGGACATCCCTCTCACAATCCAGGACTGCTGGCTCCCAACCGCTCACCTGCCTGCCTGCCTGATTGCCTCTAACCACTTCTGCCTGCCAGCCTGATCATCCTCTAACCACTCTCCTGCCAGCCTGATTGGCACCTAACTGCTCCCCTGATGGACTGATTGCCTCTAACTGCCCTCCCCTGCAGGCCTGGTCCCTCCCAACTGCCTTCCCCTGCTGGCCTGATCGCCCACAACTGCCCTGCTCTGCCGGCCATCTTGTGTCCACATGGGTGCGGCCATCTTTAACCACATGGGGGTGGCCATCTTGTGTGTTTAATGATGGTCAATTTGCATATTACCTCTTTATTAGATAGGATTTTCCTTCCCTCCACCCCCCAGAAGCTCTAGGTTGGTTTAGGGATAGATAAAACATGCAAAGCAGAAAGAGACAATAATATTTGATGAGGTAGCTCACTTTACAGATGAAAAAATGGAGAGTATCCCTAGCCCTCTTTGTTAATTCAAGGTAAAAACAAAGACTTAAAACTCTTTCCTCGAATTTTGTCATACATAATTATACAAATGAAATGATAGGCAGAATTTCTGGTGCAAAAAATTTGCATTGTAAATCCTACTTATGTAGTACTATACACATTTATGTAATCATAACATTATTTAATATAGTGGTTATGTTTTTGATAGATTAAAAATAAATATCTATAAGTTAAATCACTGGGTCATAAGGCAGTTCAGTTTTTATTTTTTTGTGGTAACTCCATACTGCTTCTCATAGTGGCCACACCAACCTGCATTCCCATGAACAGTGAACTAGGGTTCCCTTTTCTCCACATCCCCACCAACACTTGTTTGTTGATTTTTTTTATGATAGCTATTCTCACAGGTGTGAGGTGATATCTCATAGTGGATTTAATTTGCATTTATCTGATGGTAAATAAAATTGATCATCTTTTCATATGTCTGTTAGGGATCTGTATATTCTCTTTGGAGAGGTGTCTACTCAGGTGTTCTGCCCATTTTTAAATTGAATAGTTTGTGGGGTTTTTTTGGTGTTGTTTTATAAGTTCTTTATAAATTTTGGATATTAATCCCTTATCAGATGCATCTTTGATGCATATATGTTCTCCCAATCAGTGGGCTGTCTTTTCATTTTATTAATGGTTTTCTTTTCTGTGCAAAGACTTTTTAGTTTGATGTAGCCCCATTGTTTATTTTTTCTTGCCCAAAGAGATCTATTAGAAAAAATATTGATATGAGAAATGTTTGAGAATTTACAGCCTATATTTTCTCTCAATACTTTTATGGTGTTGAGTCTAACATTTAAATATTTAATCAATTTTGAATTTATTCTTCTATGTGATATAAGAAAGTGATATAGTTTTATTTTTTTGAAAGTATATGCCCAATAGTCCCAACATCATTTATTGAGTAGACTATCTTTACTCCATTGTATGTTTTTCCCCCTTGTCAAATATTGACTATAAAGGTATGGGTTAATTTCTGGGTTTTTATTCTTTTACATTGGTTAATATGTCTCTTTTTATGCCAGGACCATGCTGTTTTGATTGCTATAGCTTGGTAATACAGTTTGATGTCAGGTAGCATGATTCCTCCAACTTTGTTCATCTTTCTCAAGATCACTGTTGCTATTCCAGTATTTTTTTTGATTCAATACAAATTTTTGGAGTATTTGTTTTGGTTCTCTGAAATATGCTATTGGTATTTTTAAAATTATCTTTATTGTTAAAATGTTATAGATATCACATTTTCTTTCCTCACTTACTCCCTCAGCCACCCCCCAGGCCGTCACCACACCACTGTCTGTGTCCATGCATTATGCATATATGCATATAAGTTCTTTGGTTAATCTCTTCCCAATCATCTCCCCACCCTCACCTTCCCTCTGAGATTTGTCAGTTTGTTCCATTCTTCTATGTCTCTGGATTTATTTTGCTCATCGGTTTATTTTATTCATTAGATTCTATTATAGGCACCTCTCACGGCACCAGCAAGGCTTTACCAGACAAGCCCCTTGAGCCAGTGGGAGAGGGCTGTCCCAGCCTCAGCCATTGTTTTCTCACATAAATGAGTCTGCATGAGAGACCTTGACTGCATCATGGTAAGCCAATTCATTAAAGCATGGATCTTTATTTTAAAAAGCAAAGCGGACCTATGTATCTGGCTCATGAAGCACAGACGGGCTCTCAGCTAATCTGAAGAGCAAGTTGGTGGGGTCTGAGTTGTTACATACCTTCCTGTCTACAGGCTTCAAAATTCCTCTGCTAACTATTTTGATACAGATTAATTCTCAAGATCCCTTTATTCACCTTGTTGTGGCCTTCCCAGAATTCATGAAAAGCACCTTTATCTTGCTAAACCTCGAGACTGCAGGCTTTTCTGCTTAGGGAGTAAAACTGCCCCTTTTTCCTTTTTCTTTTCCCCTTTCCCCCTCCCTTCCTTCATTCTCTCATTAGGGAGTTTTTTTTTTTTTAACCATTTGCTCTTGTGCCCTTGGCTGGGGAAGATAATGGTTTGTTAGTTGCAAGGTGGCTGCAAATTGCCCACAATGTTTGGCCTTGTTTTAACTTTCCTGTCTCAGTTTCCCTGTTCCTCCTGCCCTGGAATCCTATAACAATTCCAAATATAAGTGAGATCATGTGAGACTTGTCTTTCTCTGACTGGCTTACTTCGCTTACCCTCCAGATCCCTCCATGCTGTCTCAAAGAGTAAGAAATCCTTTGTTGTTGTTGTTGTTGTTGTTGTTGTTTTTTACTGCTGCACAGTAGTCCATGGTGTAAATGTACCACAGTCTTTTATCCACTCATATACTGATGTGCACTAGGACTGTTTCCAGATCTTGGCTATTGTAAATTGAACTACTATGAACATAGGGGTGCATACATTTTTTTTCTAATTGGTGTTTAGTGATTCTTAGGATATATCTCTAAAAGTGGAAACATTAAGGCCAAATGGCAGTTCCATATTTACTTTTTTGAGGAAATTCTGTACTGTTTTCCATAGAGGCTACACAAGTCTGAATTCTCACCAGCAGTGTACTAGGGTTCCCTTTTCTCCACATCCTTGCCAGCACTTGTCATTTGTTGATTTGTTGATGGTAGACATTCTGACAGGTGTAAGGTGATATAACTTGTTAAATGTGCATCCCTCTGATGATTAGTAACTTTGAGAATTTTTTCATATGTCCCTTAGACATCTGTATGTCCACTTTGGAGAAGTGTCTATTTAGGTCCTTTGCCACCCCCTTTTCTAAAATTTGATTGTTTTTCTTCCTTTGTTAAGTTGTATGAGTTCTTTATATATTTTGGAAATTAACCCCTTATTAGATGTATCATAGGCAAGTATGATCTCTAATACAATTGGCTACCTTTTCATTTTTTTATGGTTTCTTTTGCTGTTCAGAAGTTTTTAATTTTGATGTAGTCTTATTTGTTTATTTTCTCCTTAGTTTCTTTTGCTTAGGAGAAATATGCACAGACATATTGCTACAAAAGATGTCTGAGACTTTGCTGCCCATGGTTTCTATTGGTTTTTTATGGTTTCATGACTTATATTTAATCAGAAAACTTGAATAGGCCAACAACAACTGTTCAAATTGAAGCAGTAAGCAAGAAAACCCTGCAAACAATAGTGCTGGTCCTGATGGATTCACAAGAGAGTTTTAACAAACATTCAAAGAAAAACTAATACCTATCTTCCTCAAACTATTCCAAAAAATCCAAGAGGAAGGAACACTATTTATGAGGACAGAATTATCCTAATAAAAAAGCCAAAAAATACACCACAAAGGAAGATTATTAAAGGCTGAAGTTCCTGATGAACATAGATGCTAAAATCCTCAACAAAATATTAGTAATATATTAAAAAGATCATACACCATGACCAACGGATGCAAGGCTGGAAAAATATTTGCAAGTGAATAAATGTGATACAGCAAGTAAGTAAATTATAAGACAAAAATTACATGATAAGATCAATAGATTCAGTGAAAGCATTTGACAAAATCCAACACACATTTTTTAACAAAAACTCTCAGCAAGGTGGGAAAAGAGGGATCATACCTCAACATAATAAAATCCATACATGACACACTGTGTTCATGGATTGGTAGAATTAATATAATTGAAATGTCCATTCTACACAAAGCAATCTATAGATGCAATGCATTCCCTATTAAAATACCAATGGCATATTTCACAGATCTAGAACAAATACTCCAAAAATTTATATGAAACCAAAAAAAAAAAAGGACCCAGAATAACCACATAAATCTTGAGAAATAAGAACAAAGTTGGAGGGATCACAATACCAGATATCAAGTTATGTACAAAGCCACTGTACTCAAAACAACCTGGTACTGGCACAGAAAAGGCATATAGATTAATGGAACAGAACAGAGAGCCCAGAAATAGACCCAAGCCATCACACTTAACTAGTAGTTAACAAAGAAGGCAAGAACATACAATGGAGTCAAGACAGTCTCTTAAATAAATGGTGGTGGAAAATTGGACAGACAAATGCAAAAAAAAAAAAAAAAAGAAACTAGATTACTAACTTACATGGTACACAAGAATAAACTCAAATGGATAAAAGACATTAATGTAAGACAGGAAACCATAAAAATCCTAATAGAAACCATAGGCAATAAAATCTCAGTCATCTTTTGTAGCAACATATTTGTGCACACATCTCCTAGGGCAAAGGAAACTAAGGAGAGAAAAAATAATGGGACTACATCAAAATAAAAAGCTTCTGAATAGAAAAAAAATGATACATCTGATAAGAGGTTAGTTTCCAAAATATCATACAACTTAACAAAAGGAAGACAGGGGCAAAGGACCTAACTGGACACTTCTCCAAAGTGGACATACAGATGTCTAAGAGACATGACAAAATGCTCAGTCATTGATCATCAGATAGATACAAATTTAAAAGGCAATGAGGTATCACCTCACACCTGTCAGCATGGCTACCATCAGCAAATCAAGAAAGGACAAGTGCTGGCAAGGATGTGGAGAAAAGGGAAGCCTAGTACACTGTTGGTTAGACTTCAGGCTTGTGCAGCCTCTATGGAAAACAGTACAGAGTTTCCTCAGATTTTAAATATGGAACTTCCATTTGACCTAGTGTTTCCACTTTTAGAAATATACCCTAAGAATCACTAAACACCAATCAGAAAGAATGTATGCACCCCTATGTTCATAGTAGTTCAATTTACAATAGCCAAGATCTGGAACAGCCCTAGTGCATATCAGTAGATGAATGGATAAAAAAAAACAGTGGTGCATTTGCATCATGGAATACTGTGAAGCAGTAAAAAAGAAGGATGTCTTACCCTTTGAGACAGCTTGGAGGTCCCTGGGGAGTATTATGCTAAACAAAATAAGCCAGTTAGAGAAAGACAAGTCTAACATGATCTCACTCATATGTGGATTCTAATGAACAAAATAGATCCAGAGAGACATAGAAGTATGGATCAGACTGTGGACTCTCAGAGGGAAGGTGGGGTTCGGTGGGTGGGTGGGAAGAGACCTACCAAAGAACTTGTATGCATATATGTATAACCCCTTGACACAGACAATAGGGTGGTGCTGTCCTGGGGTGGGGGTTAGTGGTAGACTATAAGGACTCAATGGAGAAAAAAGGGGACATATGTAATACTCTTAACATAAAAACTTTTTGAAAAGGAAGAAGAAATCAATGAATGCATAAAAAATAAATCAATATTTACTGATTCTTTCTATTTTATTTTCCCTTAAGGTCTACCTATGTCAGGGTATTCAAATATATTTTAAAGTTTTTATATGTCAGAATGTGTTTATCCTTTTATTTTATTCTTCTAAATGTTTCTCTGGAAAGACTCATTAGATATTTTCTTACCTTGAATATCACTGTTCATCTATGTCTTCATAAGAACCATAAACTAATTTATATCAATAAGAGAAAAGAAAAGTAAAGCAAGTGCATATATCTTTAAGTTCTTCACATCATATTTTCCAATGAATGTGATGTACCTGCTGTGTCCTAAGAGACATATTTTATTTTAAGAATTGAACAAATATTTCCAACCCCAAACCTCAATCAAAAATCTTCATATTTACCTTAAACATCTGATCCTTGTATCAGTTTTATTAATATTTATAATATAGCTAGCATTTAGCAGTTAACTAAAGCCTACTGCTATTTATATTACCATTTATCTTAGAATATTTGGGCATCGTTGTGCTATATATTTTACATTTTAATTGCATTGTACATCATGTTATACATTATTATAATTTTAATTGAATTTTCATAGAAATGCTACATAATGTTTTTGACTTATTAAAACATGATTTACAAATATCTTCACTCATGAATTATGGCTGCTGATGTTTTTTTTCTTTTTACCTACTCCTCACAACAATAGCCCTTTAATCACAATTATAAAATCCATATAAAAGCAAATCAAACAAACCAAAAAAGTCCCCACCCACAAAAAAGAAATGTTTTTAAAGAATGAGTGGTAAGAAATGAAAGAAGAAATATGTATCACTGAATATGAGGAACAATATGGACAATATTTCACAAAGTGTTATTATTAACCTCACTTTTGTCAAAACTCCCTGTATTGATTGTTAAAATACCAATTTACAGACTCTTATTCAGATCTATTAAATCAGATTCTCTAAGAGTATTGATATTGACACTCAGAAAATTTAATAAACCATTTGGTAGACCTGGACTCAAACCCCATGAACCTAAATTACAAACATTTATTTATTTTAATGAAGTTATTCATTAAACAAACACTTTCCTAATGTTTTCCATTGAATTCAGGAAGATTTACAGAATCAGGATCCTAATTTTGGAAATTAAAAAGTAATTTTGGAAAATGGCTTTGACAGAATGATAGGCTGCATTGGAATGTTATGTGCAATTTTAAATGAAGTCACTTTTCACTAAAAAGATAAATATTCATACTTGGAAGACTTGCATTAACAGAGGATCAATTCATAAATAGTATTAATCTTCTTTTTCACTTTGGCCTGATAAGAAAATTAAACTTCTTTTATAATATTCTAATAAAACATGACTTTCTTTCCTAATATGCCATATCGTTTTATTTTGTACAAAAATGGAAAATTATTGTATTACAGAAATAAAAAGGGAACTGCTATTAGTGAAGCAAACAAGTTACTAGAAGTTCTAGAATCTAGATCATAGGAACTAGAATTTTAATATTCATGTAAAACAGGAGTTGAGAATAGCTTTATTGTGAGGCAGGAAGCTAGAGGAGATTATTTGCATAAAACAAGTACCTGAGATGCATTGCTCCATCATCTATTAATGGGAACCCATCTTTGGCTGGATAACTTGTGTAACATCTAAACTTGAAAACTCAGTGGCATAAAAAACTATAAGCATCTCACAGTTTCTGACCATCAGAAACTTACAAGAGGTTTAGCAGGATGATCCTGGTCCTGTGTTTTTTATGTGGTGTATTAGGTAGGGATTTCCAGAAAAAACAAAAACTAAACAATCATATATTTTTATAATTAGAGGAAATAGTTCATGTGGTTATGAAATCCCTGCATCTGCCTTTTACAAACTAGAAAACCAAGAAAGCTTGTAGTATAAGTTAGTTTGACTAAAAAGGTTTGAGATTATGGAGGAAAGTGAGGAAACTAATGGAGTACATCGATGTGAGGAATGCCAAAACCCAAGAACTGGGAGCACCGATATCCAAGGGCGAGGTCAAATAATGTCAAAGCTCAAGCAGAGAGAAAGTAAATTTTCCTTTCCTTCATCTCCTTGTTCTATTTGAACTCTCAATGGATTGGATGTACTCACATGATTAGGAAGGGCCACTTGGTTAACTCAGTTCAGAAATTTGAATGCTAATCTCTTCCTGAAAGGCCCTCAGAGACGTACTCAGAAATAATGTTACCAATTATGCGGGTATCACTTAGCGCAGTCAAGTTGGCATATAAAACTAAGCATTATAGGTGGTAAAAGTCACCTGTACAAAGTACAGCCATCTAAAGTCTTGTCTGGGGCAAAATAATTCATGCCAGTGTGGCTAACATGAATGCCTGGCAAGTTGGGCTAGTTATTGGCTAGTTATCTCAGTTCCTTACATGTGGATGTCTCCATAGACCTTTTGACATGGTGACTGGCTTCTGCCAGATCAAGTGATACAAGAGACCATGAAGTAGAAGCCACAATGTATTTTATAACCTACTAGTGGCCCGGTGCACTAAATCTGTGCATGGGGGGGATTCCCCTCAGCCTAGCATGCACCCTCTCCAATCAGGTACCCTTTGGGGGATATCTCACTGCCAGCATCAGGCATCTGGCAGTTGGACATCCCTCTCGCAATCTGGGACCACTGGCTCCTAACTGCTCACCTGCCTGCCTACCTGATTGCCCCTAACCTCTCTGCCTGCCTGCCTGATCACCCCCAACTGCCCTCCCTTGCCGGACAATTTGGTTCTGATTGGTCGGTTTCTATGCCAGTCAGCGTCAAAAGCTCCACCTCCTAGGCAGCCATTGGCTCCTCACAGTTCACACAAATTTAGTTCTGATTGGTCAGTTTCTATGCCAGTCAGCATCTCCAGGCCCATCTCCAGGCCTATCTCCGGGCCTGATCAGAGAGGCAGGGTGATCAGCAGCCCCCCATGGAGGCCCAGAGGGAAACAGAGGCAAGGCTGCTGGCAAGCCCAGAGAGAAAGGGAGAGGCAACGGCTGATCAACAGCTTTCATGGAGGCTACGGATCAGACCCTGCCTCTCTCTCCTGGCCTCTCTCTCGGCCTGATCCACAGCCTCCCCAGCAGTCAGTGCTGGGTTGCTTCACCCACACTGGTGTCAGTCAGTGCTGGGTCGCCACAGCAACTCAGCACTGACTGCAGGACTGACTTCCGGTGTTAGGTCGAGCCTTCAGTCAGTTGTTACAGACCCTGGGTTTTTATATATTAGGATCATTGGAGGTCATACCCAAGCATTCCTACAATATCCCTTGTGTATTATGTAAGGTGAGCCCTATTCAGGTGGAAGGAGATTTAACCAGTTTTGATGTGAATAATTAGGGCTCATTTTGGGGGCTGAACAGCACAGACTCTAACCGTTTTCATTGTGCTGGGAAAATATAAGACCTAATCTGGAATTATTTGTGAGATGTGGAAATTCCACCAAATGGACATCAATTAAGCATATACTGATCTTAAACTAGTAACCCTGAAATGTTCAAGCAGAAGCAACTTAGAAAAATAATATCAAAATATAACTGATAAAATGTTCAAGTAAGAATGATCTAGATTTCAAAGATGAGCTTTATTTGAGTACAAATCTGTGATCTCTGGTTGCTGACTTGACTTTTCTTTTGATTCTCTTTCTCTCCGCCATCTCCCTTCCCCCTGTTTTACTTTTCCTCTAAATATTCCCTCCCTAAGAAAATGAATGATTCGCAATGTAGCTGTCTATTGTGAAATATATGCCAAAGAGGGTGAATTCCAAAAGATGGAAGAGAGGCATTGTGATTATTTTAGATAAATTTTAAATACCCAGTATCAACCCACATTAGAGGCTTAGCAGCAGCTGTTCAATATGTTTAGTGTTATATCCCTTCAGATTTTTGCTTGGATAATTCCATCACCTTCTTCAAAGTTTTGCTTAAATCTCACTTTTAATGTAATACTGCAAGCTTTCCTGCCAGCCGGTGTGGCTCAGTTGTTGAGCATCGACCTATGAACCAGGAGTCATGGTTTGATTTCTGATCAGGTCACATGCTCTGGTGGCTGGCTCAATCCCCACTGTGGGGCAAGCAGGAGGCAGCCAATCAATGTTTCTCTCTTATCATTGATGTTCCTCTCTCTCTCTCCCTCCCTCTCCTTTCCCCTCTGAAATCAATAAAAATATTTTTTTAAAAATACTGCAAACTTTTCTATACCTTCCTCCAATTTGTACTGCAAATTATACATACATTGTTTCATAATTCCCTGCAACATTTATCACCTTCTTATACACGATGCAGTTCACTTCACATCTTTATAATATTGTTTATCTTTTGGAAGGCTAAATATATAAGTGGAAAATGATAAGACCACATATCAAAATCGAAGTCTGAGTGACAGCATATAACAGCCTCTTTAAAAAACCAACCCCCTTATTTATAATAAACTACACAGAAAACCAAACTGTTGTAATAAGACATGTAGGCAGTCAGATTGCTCTCTCTAGTAACTGCTATTTCCAGAAAGCCATACAACTGCTCTAAATTGCTCCCAAATGGTCAAGACCTAATTAGTAATTGACAGTTTCCCTTATTTTTGTCCCTATTTCCAACTTAGCACCAACTAGAGAAAGCCAGATATGCAGCTCTAACCAATTATGCAGGATGTTCCACTTCCAGTTAGCCTGTCTACAGCTTCCATATGCCAACAGCCTCAAATAAGGTCATACATGAAGCCTTCCCATTTTTTCCCAATAAAGCTTCCCCACTCCTCTTCTTGCCTTTCAGTCTCTGTTAAAACACAAGTGACAATGGATGGCTTTATTATGAGCAAACTCTAACTAAATAGCATTTGATGTTATCATTTTATTGATCTTTATTTATTTCCACAGTACCTTCACCCCAAACCTCCATATTTTCTGAATGTGCTAGTTAATTTTATCTGTCAACTTGGCTGGACCTTATTGTCCAGCTATTTCTGTAAGGGTGCTTTTTAATGAGATTAAAATTTAAATTGGGGGACCTTGAATAAAGGAGATTGTCTTCCACAATGTAGGTGGGCCTCTTTAAATCAGTTGAAGGCTTTAATAGAACAGAGATTGGTCTTCCCCCAAGCAAGAAGGAATTCTGCCAACAGACTACCTTCAGACTTGAACTGTAACATTTACTCTTCTCAGCTTCTCTAGCTTGCTAAACCACTCTGCTCACTTTGGACTTGCCAGCCTCCACAAGCACATGAGTAATCCCTTCAAACAAATCTCTTGCTTCTACTTATATACATTATATTGGTCTGATTATCTGAAGAACCTTGATTAATATACTGAAAAAAATCACTCTACACATGCCATTATGGAATGTAGGCTTTGGATCAGTTTTGTTTACTGATGTATTTCAAGTGCCAAAAATTATGCCTGGCATGTTAGGCAGACAATATTGAATTGTTAAGTAAATGAGTAACACTCTTCTAGACTATATAGTTTGGTGTGTCAGATTTTCATCTGTCTGAGATGTTGCATGATAAGACAGGGAAGGAAAGAGAGAGCATGCACGCAAGAAAGATATTATACCAGACAATTCTGAAACTCTGAAAATCAAGGTCTATGAGTCTAAAAAATAATCGAGTGAAAGCTACTGAATATTGCCTAGGTTTACCACTGGTCTCTGTTAAACTAGAAATAAGATAGAAAGGAAACCAACATCATACTCCTTATTACTGGAATTTCATGGACACATTTTATTGCATGTATATTTCATATCACCCAGGTGCTAAGTGCAGTTTAAGCATACTCTACCTTTTCATAAATTATACAGTAAATCATCATTTGGTAATGGGCACTTTATTTCCATGCTGATTTCTTTAAGTGCTCCACTCTGCCGTCTCTCAGTCATGGCCATATGCTTTTCTTTCCTTTCACATATTTGAATATAGAGCCATACTGATAATTCCAAGATTTTTTTAAACCATTTTAATGAATGTTGGATTATTCAAAATTGTTCCTTCAGATCAAGACCAGAATGAAAATTCTTCAAAAACCAACATGTAGCAAACTCTGTTTTTCTTTTATCATTCATGCTAAAATTTGTTTGAAAAAGATTTTCCTGGAAAAGATGAAATTATGACAACTTCTGAATCAAAAATGTCTTGGAAAGTAGAAACATGGCTCAAGAAAATGTGTTTCAATTTTTAAAAACTTTGACACATTAAAATATGTGTTATTTTTTGTTTGTTTGCTTTCTACTTTACTCTCTAGATTTTATTTAGGTGTAGGTATACTTGGAGTCAGATATGTTGAAAAATAAATAACATTTCAAAAAACATACCAATTAACTACTATTGACTAATAAACTATTTTTCCCTTCATCTTCCTCAGAAATAATCATCACAATTAGTTCATTTGTGTTGTGACAACTAAACCCCTAGGCTATCTTGGGCTACTGTCTGGGCAAATGTTTATCCATGCTGCTAATTCCACAAACTGTTCTCTGGTCTATTCCCAGCTGTTCAATTTCCCTTGCCTTAAATTTTAGTTTTCACTTCTCAAAGGTTCCTAATACTTTTTTTTCAAACAGGCTTTTCCATGGGAAATGTTTTCCATCTTAAAATTTTGTTAATTCTCAAACAATCTCATTTGGCCATAATTTCTAGTTGCGGCAGGTCATTACAGCTTGACCTGTGGAAAATGGGATTGAGGGCTTATTATACCTAATCCTTTCTGTATTTTTGTAAATGTGATTTTCCTCCCTGTATTTCCTTTTAAATTATGTCTAACATTGAGTGGGAAATTAAAATAATTGTTATGAGTAATTTATAAGAATTGTTTGTCTTTGGTCTTAGAGATCCAGGGTATAAGAATGGTCCTTAAGCAACCAGCAGAGAATAAGGAAAAGGTAGCTTTATTAGAAAAGTTCACATTTCCACAAGGGATTTATTAATTTGCCCAAAGACTTGAGCAAATATCTATAATAGTTGCTAATCAGCATGCTTACCTTTATAGCAAAACATTGTAAAATGAAATGAAAATGTGTTTTCAATAAATTGTAATGCATATTATTGTCAAAAAACTAATATTAAAGTAATCATTTTTAAGTATATAGGTAGATTTTTAATGTTTTACAAATAAAAGACTCTTGATTATTGGACAAATTACTTAAATGTAGAATGATTTATTTGAAATTTCCAGGATAAAGAGGTCTTTCATTAAAGCATACATTTTAAGAAACTCTTTAAACTTCAAACAATTCTTCCCCTGACTTTATGGAAATATTTCAAAAATATAAAATGCAATGTTTTGTCTCCTTAACAAAATTATTTGTATACCTTTCTTTTTTCCTTTCTGCCTACCTGAATTCTTATATCATTTTGAGTATTCTTTTGACAAAACATGAAAATCTGTGTCATCAAGAAATAATAAAATGCTTTTGTTATCAGATAACTTGCCATGTTTAAGAGGGATTTCCCTGCCTTGGCTCTTGCCACACTCATGAGAAAGAATTCAGAAAAGTGACTGAATGCAGTGTTGAAGAAAAGCAAACAAATTTATTAAGGAAGCAAAGTAAGCAAATTTATTAAAAACACACTTAGCATAAAGCACAAGTGGGCAACTCAGCTAGTCTGAGCGCCCTACCTGGTTGGGGGTTAAAGATTTTATAGGTTATCTTCCTATAGTTTTCAGGCTTCCCTGCTGGATAGACTAGATTTCAAGGGTCACCTTTTCACATTGTTGTGGCTTTTCTCAAAATTTATGAGCACGTCTGGTGATTTTATTTTGGCAAGTCTTAAGACTGATCACTTCTTTGTTCAGTGGTAAGATAACCTCCCCCTTTCCCCCTTCCCATTGTCCTACCCTAGCAGTTATCTACCCTGCCTAACATTCCCCCTTCAAGTGATACCATCAAAATGGCTTGGGTTTTTTGTTATTTGTCCCCCAGACTTCATCTCTCCTTGGATTTAGCTGGCACAAGTGGCATTAATTAGGTCTTTGTTCTCTATTTTCCCAGGTCAGGGTGATTTAAACTATGTATTCTCTGATTGCAGAGGAGAGGTTTAAACCATTTGCTCTCAAGTGTCCTTGGTATGAAAAGATAAGATCTTGCAATTCACAAGTTGTCTGAAAACTGCCCAAATCTTCTTGTCTCAGTTTTCCCATTCTACTTGCCCAGAAATTTTCCTAGCTTCTTTCTATCCTGCCACATTTTGAACTGCTTGGCTATACTTTGATAGAGCTAATTAGGCTTCTAATTCAGTGCTAGTCTACTAGCAAATCTCTATAATATGTAACATCTTCTGATCCAATTAATACCTCTAAAGGTCCAGATTTTCTTGATGCATCAAATCAACATGAAGATTTTAAAACTCCATGTTCATGTATCCCATTATCACAAGTAGTAAGTTCATGTGGGTTAGTTAATTTTTAATACTTTTTCTAAACCTGCAAGCAAATTTTCTTCTTTAGCCTGCTTTAGGAACAATGTTTACAATTGCTATCATTTCCTAGGATGTGGGCTGGGAATTAGGATGTTTTTATATGATATATATTTCTATTTCTCACCACTAACCTGAAAAGAGACCATCAGTGGGATTTCAGAACAAATGTCTTCCTTCTGAAATGTACATTGGAATTTTATCTTCCCCTAACTTTCCATTTCTCAGAAGTATTATTATATGCAGAGGGAAAAACAAATGTTTCTTTTTTAGCTCTCTTTAATTATATTAGGCAATATCTTCAGTATCTTCTTATCTTAAAGCTGTGAGATGTTGTGTTACTTGTCACGTATATCTTGTGATAATTCTCTGTATTGCTCTATTTCTGTTGAGAGTTTCACTTTGGCTCCTCTTTGCTTGTGGATGCTGCCACAGCTTCTTTGTTAGATGTTGTCAACCCTCATGGTTATTCTCAACAGGACCTCCCTCAGGGAAGCTGCAGGCATGCGATTATGCCATGTAGTATTAGCCTCAGGTTTCATATGGCACCAGATGTCTACTAGTTCTTTACAAGAGATGGAACATCATGGTCTGATTATCCCCCTCACCCAGTGCTTTTCTTTTGAATTATAAGAATTATGGTCTAAACAATTCAGTAAGTCTTTAGATTAGTTTAAAATATAAGTAGGTTAGAACATGAGCATTAGGGAACTATTCATGTATGCCGAAGTTCTTACCTTTCTTAAGAGTGTTAATTTTGCAAAGCTTGTTTATTAAATTTGCCTGATTTGCCTCAGTAGTTATAGCATTGGCCCATGGGCTTAAGGGTTGATTCCGGTCAAGGGCACATACCTCGGTTGCAGGCTTGACCCCTCGTCCAGTCAGGGCACATGCGGGAAGCAACCAATTGAGGTGTCTCATATCCATGTTTCTCTCTCTCTGTTTCTCCACCTCCCTTCCACTCTGTCCAAAAAGCAATGGAAAAAAAATATGCTTGGATGAGGATTAACAAAAGTAAACACACACACAAACAATAACAAAAATCCCACAAAGCTAGTTTGTTAGAAGTCTAAAGTTAAACTAGATAAAATAACTATAGATCATAGTGTAAAGTTAACTTATTTGACCACTGTGCCCACTGTATAATTGTGTATACTTTTTTTATTTATTTAATAAAGGTTTATTTTTCAAAATATACAGCTGGTGAGATCTGTTGTTCATGCATCTTCTCCAGCAGCTGGGGAGTCCCCACCTTTGGTGTTTCTGGTGTAAATCACTTGATCTCTGTGCTTTGAGACTAGTTTAATAAGCCTTTTACTAAGGAGCTCCTGAAGGGCTGCCCTGGCCAAGGAGCCACGAATCTTCAGCCTCTGGGAGACCACACCTGGGGTTATAAGCTTGTCCTTGGGAACTTCCTTACAGAGCTTGTCATATGTGGCTTTTTTAAACAAGACCAGATTATTGAGCTTGTCCCAAACTTTGCCTTTGGACCACTTCTTCTTTTTGGTCTTGATCCCTGACTTGTTCACAGGGTCTTTGTCTTTCTTGGCCAACTTTCCAGCATCTTTCTTCTTGTTGTTGTCCTTGGGCAGCATCACAGAACTCAGAGAGCAGGGATGCACTGCTGCCTGGCCAAGATGTCAGCCCAAGAGCAATTGTGTATACTTTTAAACATATATGCTGTGATGCAATTTCTTGCTCATATATTTATATTCATAAGATTGTTAATTCTCTGATAAAGTCTATATTGGATATGTTTTATATTTCAGAATTTTGCCATAGAGTATATTTTTAATATAAGGTTTTTAGATAAATTGACTAATTTTCCTTTGTATATTTAAAATATGAGATGCTAGTGTTAAAAGGATCAAATTACATAATTATATTGAATAAAAATATGTATTATATATTGTCGGGTTATATGTGTTACTGTTAGTGATAATTGCTGAGTGAGACTTATTCTCTCATAGAGCTTGCATTAAATGAAGGACAAGACAAGCTAATACATAATCAAATAAATAATATGTAATTTCAGGTACAGATTCATTTTTTTTCTTTTATTAAAAGATATTTATTGTTGAAAGTATTACATATGCTTCCTTTATCCCCTCCCCATTAACCCCTTCTAGGCCACTACCCAACTCCCCCGCCCAGACTTTTTGGAGCCCACATCTTTTTCTTAAACATATGACCATATATCCAATAATCTACTGGTCATCTCTATTGGAACATCTCATAGGTAGACCAAACCCAGCATACACAAAAGTTAACCATTTGTTTTTGCTTTTGTTGTAAAAAAATTGTTTCATCTATAATATCACACTCCATAATTATACTTTTAAAAAATGTTTAAAGATAATTCTCCATAATTATCTTTTTTCTTAATTACTAAATGTTGTCAATATTATAGCCTAAACTAGAGGCCCGGTGCATGAAATTCATGCATGGGGGTTGGGGGGAGGTCCCTCAGCCCAGCCTGCACCCTCTTCAATCTGGGAACCACTTGGGGGATGTCTGACTGCTGGGTTAGCCCCAATCCCACAGATCAGGCCTAAACCAGCAGTCAGACATCCCTTTTGCAATCCGGGACTGCTAGCTCCTAACCCCTCACCTTCCTGCCTGCCTGATCATCCTTAACCTCCTCTGCCTGCTGGCCTGATGCTCCTAACTGCTCTCCTGCCAGCCTGATCACCCCCAACTGCCCCCCTGCCAGCCTGATCACCCCCAACTGGCCCTTCCTGCTGGTCTGATTGCCCCTTAACTGCTTGCTCCCCCACACTGACCTGATCTCGCCTCTAACTGCTTGCTCCCCCACAGGCCTGATTGCCCCTAACTGCTTGCTCTCCTTCAGGCCTGATTGCTCCTAACTGCCTCTGTCTTGGCCCCAGCCACCGTGGCTTTGTCTGGAAGGAAATCAGATGTTGGGAAGATGTCTGGTTGACCTGGTCTAATTAGCATATTACCCTTTTATTAGTATAGATAATATTTGAATCTACTATACCCTTATTTACGGCCTTCAATATGCCTACCAACATCATTGCAATACCTTAAAAACTGGACTCTCAAATTTCTCTCCCATCTGTTTTTTTTTTTTTTTTTTTTAAGTTAAAAGCTAGCATTTTATTAGCTCTTTATTAAACTGTTAGAATTAAAAAAAAAAACTGACATAAGAAAAAAAATAAAAAACCTTCATAAATAGATGCTGAAAGGCAATCCCTTCCTAAGGCAAGCAATAATGTAATAAAATATAAAGAAGCTGGCCTGTCTGTACCACGCTTGGCCAGTTAGCTTTCCCCATGGCCAGACACACAAGCTCTCTGTCCTTCCAGTAAACATCATCCTGACCCACAGTAGTTCTAATGTAAAGTTTATCAAACGAGATGCCTTGGCCTATCCAGGAATATTGGAAATGTTTTGTTTCTTCCTTATGGTTTTGAGGATAAAAAGAAAAAGAAAAAAATGAATCCTTTTAAATGCTGCCATTTGAGGTTAGGGCTTCCTGAAGTATAAAAAGATTTCTCCCTCTCCATCAAAAGCACTGCTTTCTGAAAGAAATTGTTTTCCCAGTTGCTATTCCAGCTGCTCAGACAGATCATTGAACCAGGTTAATAATAAATAAAAACAAAACAGAACATATATAACACCCTGGTATAAGTTGTTTTGCCATGTGGAGTTCTCAGTCTTCCTTATGTCCAAAAAAAAAAATTATCTGTTATCAGAGTCTGCAACCTACAGACCCTCAGGTACTACCATGTGACATCCACGCTTGACAGCACAAGGATAACAAACACCTGTTTCTCTAGAGCTATGAGTCTGTGACGTTGGCTAATGCCAAATTCAATCTGGTTTTTGAAAGAATATCTAAACGCCTCTTCTGCTTCAAATGCCTGAATGCCTCCCAATTGCCCTTGTAATAATTATAAACTTTCAATGCCTTAATATGACTCACATGACCCTTTAAGATCTAGATCTCGCTTACTTCCCTGTCACACCATTTGTCAACTATCAGCTCTATTCCCATCCCCACTCTATTAAACGCTAGGTTTTAACTATACTGTATTTCTTCAAGTTTTTAGAACATGTATTGTTCTCATGAAGCTTTCAGTCTTTCACTGTATATCAAGTAATTATATTCACAATAACTCTGTACCACACAAAAATCACAAACTCTTCAGGGCCTCCATGCTAAACATTCTTTTAGTGCTTGAGTGTGAGTCTGCAATTTAGGCTGGTCTTAGTTGGATGCACTTGCTGATTTATAGTGGTCTTATCACTCAGAGATACTAGTATTTTGTTCTCGTTGTGGGCACTTATAACTCTTCACATTTAGAAAGATGAATTTTGCAGATATGGTTAAGTTACAGATATTTCTATGACTAAGAATCTTGAGGTGGGGAGATTATCTTTGACTATCTAGGTTAGGCCTGTAAAAGAAAAGCCAGAGCCTGTGGGGGCCCAGAGGGCAGAGCCCAGAGATTGGAGCCTCAAACCTCAAAGTTATTCTCAGGCCTTGAAACCTAATGGGATATGCCCTCCTAGCAAATTTGAAATTGCTTGGGGATAGTGCTTTTCCTTCCATTTTTCCCTTTTGTACTAGAAATTTCTATAACTGCTAACTTATAGCAGGAGTCTGGTCACTGTATTTTGGAAACATGCAACTTGTTTTCTAGGTTCACAAATCCACAGATGGGGCGGGATGTTGCTCCAGGGTAAATCATAAATAGCCTCACACATATCTGATTTAAATGACTTAGGTCATGAGTTTTGAGATGTTTAATTTGATGATATTTTGTTGAGATCTTGGAATTGAGATGATGATATAATAAATTAATACATTTGGGAATGTTGGGATGTGAGAATGATATTTTGCATGTGTCATTGATGTGAATCTTTTGGACCAGAGGAAAGACTGGGATAGAGAAAAAAAGAAAAATCACGAAAGCTATCAGATATTAATCCCCAGAATTAGTTAATGTTGCCTTATTTGAAAAAAAAAAAATGAGTTTTTGAAGATAGGATTAACTCAAACATTTTTAGATGGGAAGATTATCCTGGATTATTCAGGTGGGCCCTAAATGCAATCTCAATTGTCCTTATAAAAGAAAGACAAAGGGAGTTTATACAGAGATGCATAGAGAAGACAATATGACCATCAAGATAGGGATTGCAGTTATATGGCCACAAGCAAAGGAATGCTGGCAACCACCAAAAGCTAGAAGAAGCTGGAATAGATTCTCCCTTACAGCTTTTGGAGGGTGTCCAACCATGAAAACACCTTGATTTTGACCCAGTGATACTGATTTCAGACTTAAAGTTACCAGAATTATGAGAGAAAATATATCTGTTGTTTTAAACCACCAAGAAAATAATACACTTGGATAAAATGTCTCTTCAACATGTTTATCTCATCCTCTTGCACCCTGTCAGTGTGCCTATCTCCATGGCAATTTCAGAAAGCAAAGCAGAATAGGAAAAGGCAAAGGCCCTTACTTTAAGTCTCTGCTGGCATCTAGTGTACTGATAGCCCACTGGTAGTAGTAAGTCATGTGGTTTGCTGGGCCAGAATCGGAGTGGGAGGGCACTGAAAGTTTGACAACAGACATAATGATATAAATATGGTAAAAATGGGGAGTTGGGTCCATTTTTTGCATTCAAACATTCATAGGTTTATTTTCTCTTAATTTTGTTATTATCTTAATTCTATCTCTGGCCAAATCCCACTCATTTTCAGATTTTGCCCTTTCTTAAGAATTAGGTGTTGAGTTATACTAATGTGGCACTATTTTATTTTCATTAGTATCACAGTTATCTCAAAATTTTAATTTCAAAGATCCTCATAGACTACTATCTCAGTGAGGGAAAGCGGTCTTTGTTAGCTTATATCTTCAGTAGTGCATGTTTAGACTATGTTAATTAAATTAATACACAAATTATACTCTGCTATGTTAGAGATTCTGCTGAAGCACTAAAAAGCCAGTATTAATATTTTATTTCAAGGGATACAGTTTGTTTTTCTTTTTGCACATAAATTTATGTGCTTTTGTTCTCATTTAATATATTTAAATCATATTAAAAGGAAATGTTGATTAAGTTAAGCTACCATTTAAAACGTTTTCAGTAAGGCAATACTAATTGCCATGTATTCAAACTGGTTAGGTAAAAAATATTACAATTTATTTTCAGTTTACATTTTCTATTTTTCTCCTCTTATTTTTTTCAAGAAGCTTTGGGAAGTAGGTTGAAAACACTGAAGTTATTTTTGCTTACATATACCCCTTTAAACTTTTACCTATTATGGAAAGAATATGTTCAATTATCTGATGCTCCTGCTTATAAATGATTTATATGTTGTGACTAGTTTATCTTTTTAATCTATTTAAATAACTCTTGAATAATTAGTGAAGAGTGAGAATTACATTCTCCTTTTTTTCTTTTGGTTTCATGCAAAATGAATAGGCATATTTTAATAGTGACCTTAACTTTAACCCAAAAATCAAGGTTGGGGGATTGAAAGCTAGAAAATGTAACTGAAGTTTCAAAAACAAACACACATACATTTCTATGTATTTTACATTATTTCCTATTGATACTACTTTTTATTCATAATTTTAAAATGTTTATGAGCGTAAATGTAATCAGTTCCAGCAATATCACTTTCTTTCTTTATATTTGTTTGTTTCTAATTTGATAAATATTTATGAAAAAGAAAAGGAGAAGTAGTAACTAATATTGGCTAAAGAAATATTTAGACACATTCCGTGTGAGCTTCCTCCAAACAGCTGTGCCACTGCATCTCCATCCAAACCACTCGTCCAGTTCTGGGTCTTTGCAGAGCACAGGGAGCCAGCTCTGCCAGCCTGTGCCAAACTGAGGGGACAGTGCCTGATGCTGATTCAGATCCAGTTGGAATTAAAAACTCCAAATTCATTACATTCTATATTTTAGAAAGAAAGCCGCACATTACTTTCCTCTTTCTCTTCATACTATCCCTTTTGAAATTATATGGATTATCACTTTTGAAGTTATATGAATTGTGTAAAATAAGAATCGCAAAATGTGTGCTCTTACTGAAATCATGCTTATCATTTTATAGCTTCCAGACAACAAAACTCTAATTTCTGGAAATTTGGATCTCATCCATTCAAACATAATTATTTATCAAACTTTTTCTGGCAAAAGATTGCAGTACATTGTAGCTTAATTTGCACACAGGCAAGCAATACAAACATTCTGAGTTATTAACCCGTATCAGCTGAGTGGTAATCGCTGGATTCAGTCATACAGGTCAGGCTACAGATGCCCTTGCTAAGGGAGTAGCAGTAAATGTCAGAATAAATAAATTTAATAAATTAAACTAATGAAAGCAAAGTGCTGTGATTCTGGTATGAGTTCATTGTCTCACAAAATCAAAGAATGAGTTGAGGGACAAAGACAATAAGTGGAAGCAAAGTTTATTGAGAGCTAGATGGACCCCCTACAGCAGGGACCAGCAAGGAGCAGCAGGTAGAAGCAGGAAGGGAACCCAAGCCCATTGGCAGTGAAGCTTCTTTGTCTCAGGTTCCAAAGTCCAATGTCCCTTAAGCATATCCTGGAAAAGTTGGAGCTGGGACTCTAGGAGAGGCAAAAGCAGGCCAGTGTCCAGAGCTTCCATTCCATGTTGCAACTGGGTGTAGTTCAGCACCTAAGGTAAATCCATTAGTTCATGTGTAGAGTCCCATAGGGCCATAAGCCATGTGGGTGCAGGGGAGCATATACCCTGCCACAAGAGAGCCAGGAATCCAGTATGCCAGAGTGAGAAGAGAAGAGAGTGTGCTTCTTTGTCTAATGGTGGATGTATGCTTTGCTAGCTCCTGATTGGTCATTTCCAAGAATTCTGCTTTAGCAACATCCATACATTGTAAAGCTTCTTTCTGAACAGCTGGGTTGCCCTGGTAACTGCCCCCTAGCTGGGTTCAGCATTAGGTTACTTTCTTTCTCCAGGAACAGGGGAACAAAACACAGTCAATAAGCTGCATTCTGTCCACATTTATAAGATCCTATTATTCTTGGACTTCCAGGTTCTACTTTCTCTTCCCATGGTCCAGTCTCTAACTACATAGCCCTCTTCTGTCTCCTCAGTAAGACAGATCTTTTGATTTCCTAAGTAAATTTAAGGTGACAGTAAAAGTAAAAATATCAACAACTACAAAGAAATGCTGTAGATGCCTTATAACATGTGACTTATCTTAAGTAATTATTTTTAAAAATATCTTATTTACAGACATTGCCAGCCATAGCATATTAGTTTTCTTCCAAAAAAAAAAAAAAAGGAAAAAAAAAAAATAGAACAGTTATCACAAAAAGTACATTATCTGTAGAAAAAAAAAAAACCTGATATAGGAAACATTCATTGAAATAGCTCTTTGAAATTTTAAAAACCTAATGATGAAGAAAATAAAATATAAATTTGATTCTTTAGTAAGCATGAAATATTTAAGAATTAAAAAACATAAAATAGTCTACTATGCACATGTTAACTATTAGCGTATTGTTGTGATAAAAGAAATACGTTCTGTATCCCCCTCTCCTCTGCCCTCAGTGGAGACAATGATTGAATTTCTCCTTTCTAAAGTTTTCATAGCCCTTTTCAGGCAGACATTGTGGAATTATTTTTTTAAATATTTCTGCATATAAAATTTTATGGAGCAGTAATTAATGATCTCATAGGGCTCATATCAATAAAGTGTTAGTGTATTTTGTGGTTCAGAGTAAATGTTGAATCATTGGTAATTATTATTGATTATTTTTCAAATTATTGAACTTCACTAAAATGAATGTTTCCTTTTGCTAGTTAAATTTGTTGCAGCAGTATGTTAACTTTCAATAGTAGACACAGATCACTGGTGTAAAATCTAATTCAGGTCACTTTAATAATTTCAAAATTCACAGATAAAGTGAGAACCTGCAAGATTTTTTGTATATTAAATTAAAATTTAAAATTGTATGTACATATATAAGCATAGGCCTCTATGGTTTCCCTTTTGCTAGTGTTTTATAATAATCACTGACATGATGGTTTGCAATAAACAAAATTACATCATTAGGTGGACATTATAAATGAATGGCATTTTTGAGTAGATATTTTAAATAATTTGGTCTAAGTTTTTTTTTAATTGTTTTATTGCTTAAAGTATTACAAAGGGTATTACATATGTGTCCTTTTTTTCCCCCACCCTTGACAATCCCCTGGCCTCCCCTACCCACCAGTGTCTTATGTCCATTGGTTATGCTTATATGCATAAATACAAGTTCTTCGGTTGGTCTAAGTTAATTAGTATCATTTTATACATTCAGTTGAGAAAATGTAATATCATCTTGGTTAATATAAACAGAAGAGGAAAATCATATATGGTCAATAAAGATAATATATTTATTAATAAATAGGTATATGTAACATTCACAGACTCATAATTTCTATAAATAAAATTTATTTCTATTCTGTATCTTCTATTACATACATTAAATTATTTAATTAAATAAAAAGTAAGCATACAAAAATCTTGCCGCATCTTCTGTTATTTTAATATATTTTTATTGATTTCAGAAAGGAAGGGAGAGGGAGAGAGAGATAGAAACATTAATGATGAGAGAGAATCATTGATCAGCTTGCAGCATCTTCTTTTGAAGTATCAAGGTAAATTGAAGAATTAGTAATTTATATTTAATCCATGTTTAGGAAACACATGAGATAAAAGGAAAATTGTAATTATAAATAAATAAATCTCAAAGTGGCTATTTCATGATTCTAAAGTGTGTTATTTTCCTAACAGTGTTTCAAAATGACAGATTCTTATATATTAACATGTGAAAGTGCATTGATGGAGTATGACAATACTCCTTGCTGACTACATAGCATCTTTCTCTCAGGTATCTTCCAGGCACCAGTAGATTCTACCAATATTAAATAGAAACTAAACTTACTACACATTAAACATATTACTAAATGTAATGCTGGCTAGGGGCCTATAATGTTATAATTCTGTAGCTAATAACATACTCAAAATTAAATGCTAAATAAGGAAGAAATTGCATAAGGTAAATAAGTAATAATTTTATGATCTGTGTCTTCAGAGACTCTAAATTCTCAGCAACCCTAAAGGAGATATCCTTCCAATACCTATTTTAGTTCTCCTTCAGCTTGAAATGCAGAGTTGAATTACGATGTGCAATGGCACTTATCTATGCATATCCTAAATCACAAAATAGAGAAAAGAGAAAGGGAAAACTGTTAAATCTCCTCATCTTTGGGAAGAAATAAAGAATTTAGAAGCAGCTGGCAAGAGAAATTCAAGGCACCTTTCAAGAAAGAAAGTTAACTGTCATAAGTATTTGATGTGGGATTAAAATAGGGAGAAGAGGCAGCAACAAAACTGGAGGGTTTTCTACTCAACAGAACATTTGCTGTCATCCTAACAAATCACAGCATTTGGGGATGTGGGATGGTTTAGTGGTTATTCTAATGAATTAACACAAAGTAGAAAATCACCAATAAATTGAATCCTGCACAATCTAGAGAGATATTGACAAAAAGTAGTTTATTTGTGGTTTTTGTAGATGTCAGATAGGATAGTTTTATTATAGTCATAAGATATAATCAATAAGACACAAAATATATAGACAGTAGAAAGATAGAACTCCACTTCGGAGAAAATATATACTATGTGCATATTATTTTAGGTAACAATTATTACTGCTTTAAAATACAGTATCTTTAATACCAAAATGTCCATGTGATATTTGTGGATTAAAATGGTGTTTGCATGGCTTAACATTTTACAATATTAAACTCTCATCTTTCTAAATAATAATTGTAACTATACAAATACATATTCAAATTTATTTTTGGAAATTTAGAAAAATTAAATATATAATTAATAATTATTCAAACTAAAACACATTTTAATACATTTCATATATTCCAACATACAGCTTTCATAATGCCCAGATATCTTAAGGTGCACAATCTCCTATTTTTACCACAGTCTTTAAAAAGGCAGCTATCCTGCCATCTTAAGTCATTATATTTCTTTTTTAAACTTTTTAAAATTGGTTTGAGAGAGAGAGAAAGAGAGAGAGAGAGAGAGAGAGAGAGAGAGAGAGAGAGAGAGAGAGATTTGTTGTTCCACTTATTTATGCCTTTATTGATTGATTTTCATATCTGACAGGGGATCATACTCACAACGTTGGCATATTGGACAATGCTCTAATCTACTGAACTGCCAGCCAGTCACAATATTTCTTTTTTTAATATTAGCTACACTTGCCAGACATTACATAATTAGAAGCAAAAAGGTGTCAATCATATATTTTTAAAAAATTGTATAACTTGATATTTGATCAATATGAAATGGTTTCACTGTAACGCATTAAACTGACATGCTAATATTTAATATTGAAGGATCTTTTTGATAATTTATGTTGGTTACTTATCATTATGGTAGAAAGTGATACTCCTTGTTTTTCTCTCCTCCTAAGCATACAGGGTGATTACACTTCTTTGTCCCATTGAAGTTCAGCATGACTTACATGTAGCCAATGGCAGAAATACATAAGAATTAACAGGAAATTTTCCATTCTTTCTTTTTTGTCATCCTGGGTGTACAAGTGAAGAATTATGTATAGTGGAGACTCCCTCATATGGATTGCAGAGGTGTCACATGGTGAAGAGTTGTCCTAGAAGGACACTCTTACCAACAGCTGACTTGTTGAGAGAAACATAAATAGTAATTATCAAACTAGAGTTATGGGGTTGTCAGTTCAGTGTAACCAAGCTCATCCTGATTCATAGAGTTTTGCTTTTCCTAATTTCTACAATGAAGTAACTCTTAGCCTACTCCACTAACTTCACATGTTGAAAATTATCTTATCTTTATAGAGAAGAACTATAAAGGGTACTTAATTTAAAGTCTATCAGAAACACCCAGCTGCTTTTAGTGCTTTGGTAAACACAATTAAAGTAACAGTTTAATACTGGTAGTTCATTCACAATAATGATAAGATCAGTCCTTGTTCTCCAGTAACATATGTTCTAGAGACAAGACAATCAAAAATACAAATGAATTGACTCAACACAATGTGGTCATTGCTTTAATGAAATGCATACAAAGAATAGTGAAAGCAGACAGAAAGAATCCACATCCCTGTTTGAGGGAGTTAAAACTTTATAAAGAATCTTATGGTTGATAGCTGAACACAGTCTAAGCATATTTTAGGCGAAGATAATACACAAAGGCCTGACAATTTAGGAGCTTGGGACAAATTGGGTTAAATGTTGCTAAATAAAAGACAGGCAAGGTTTTGGAACAGAAAAGATTGTACAACAGGACTGCTGAGTTATATCACAATGGATTATATAGTCCATATGAAGGTTTTTATCCTATATAATAAAGAGCTAATATGCTAATTAGACCAAACAGCAGAAGGGCCAGACGAAGCTAGGGCTGCGAGGGCTGAGCCCCTTGCACGAATTTCATGCAACAGGCCTCTAGTCCTGTATGATAAAGATGTAATATGCAAATGGACCCTCGGTCCATCATGCCGTCACAAGATGGCTCTGCCCACAGTGGAGTCAGAGTTCCTGTAACAAGCTGTAATGAATGCTCAGCAAGGACCTGAGGCTGCGTGGCACCGGGCCAGGGTGGGGGACCTGAGGCTTTGCCCCCCACCTGATGGGGCTTGATGGGGGACATCAGGCCATGCCCCTCACCCCAGTGCTGGGACAGGGGACCTGAGGGTGCACTGGGGGACCTGAGACTGCACCCCCTGACCAGCAGGGCTTGATGGGGGACCTGAGGCTGCACCCCCTGCCTGGTGCCAGGCTGGTGGACCTGAGGTTGCGACCCCACCTGGCGGGGCTTGACAGGGATGGGGCCAGCCGAGTCTGGGTCTCATGCAATTTCGAGGTGCACGTGGGTGGGCAGGGACTTGACTCTGGGTCCCACGGCATGCCACAGACTCTGACAGGAGGAAGAGTTTCATATACATTTTACTAATTTTCTTTCATCTCTGACACTTCTATTATAGAGAAAGGGCAAATAGCAATATTAAAATATTTCCTCTAATTAATTCCCTTTTAATGTGCATGAATTGTGTGCACTGGGCCACTAGTATGTCCATAAATAAGAAACTCTGTGAAAATGTGGAATCAAAATTGAAATGATCAGTTTGAAGTTTTAAAAAAACAAAACTCTCTGGTTGATAAGTTTAACATTTATTGGAATAGAGTGAAATAAAAGAAAAAAGGAACATTTTTGAAACCAGTAGAAAAGAGCAATTATATAGGAGAGCCATGAGGATATAGAAAAGGAATGAACAGAACAATATTTTAAACAGAAACAATACATCTGGATGACTGAAAATGGAGAATGAGGGACCAAAGAGGATCTAGGACAGTGATGGCGTACCTATGACACACGTGTCAGAGGTGACATGCTAACTCATTCTTTTGGTTGATTTTTCTTTGTTAAATGGCATTTAAATATATAAAATAAATATCAAAAATATAAGTCTTTGTTTTACTATGGTTGCAAATATCCAAAAATTTCTATATGTGACACAGCACCAGAGTTAAGTTAGGGTTTTTCAAAATGCTGACAAGCCGAGCTCAAAAGGTTCACCATCACTGATCTAAGATGTTCTTAAGGTTTAAAATTTATGGGAAAACATGAAACCATTGACTGAGATGGAAGATTTAAGAAAAGAAAAAACTGGTTTGAGGAATATAAAGGGGACATAGGGATGAGTTATATTTAGGACACATTGAATTTGCATTTCTGATTCATCTGTGTAAAGATGTCTAGCAAGGGCTTAAAATAAAGTTGTCTATCTGTAATTCACCTCACTTTGTTAAAATTTTTTGAATCAAAGTAATAAAAGAAAATACAAATATTGAAGTGGGAAAAAAAGTTAGGATTAACTTGAAGGTGACAAAGGGGACAGTTAAGAACAACTGTTTGAAATCATATCTGCATTTTTCTTTGTACTTGAATTCCTGGCTTGTTATCTTAGTTTCTCTGCCTATCTCATCATTAATTAGAGTCTAAACTCCGTGAAGTGAAGGACTTTTAATTAATACATATTTTACAGTCTACAGATGTTATAACAATGTTTATCGTCAGGAATCTCAATAAATTGTAGGTCAGAGTTAAGCCTTTAGTAGAATTACAGAATCATGTAAGCACTAGGAGAATTATGGAATTGCCAGCATAAAAATTTAACTTAGCCACTGGATATCCTTGGCTCCCCAAATATGGAATCTATTACCATGACACTTAGCCATGTGATCAGGATTAGGTAGAAAGTAGGCTTATCCAATTATATCAACTAGAATTGGCTGACCTTTGTTCTACATTGTTCTGATATGCCTTTTAAAAATCATCTTTGCAAGGTTAAAACAATCTGAAAGCATACCTTCTGAACATGCTTTGTGGAAAAGAAATTTATGTCCCTGCAACAACTTGGTTTAACACCACATTTTGCCTCACACACAAGGGAGTTAATTTGTTTGATTCCATCCATGGTGGTAATAAAATCAAAGAGACTGATGGAAAGATCAATGCTTACAGGCGAGCTTTTGAACCTTTACAGAATCTGTGACATCTCAGTGAACAGAGTGCCCAATAATGTTTCTGTGCAATAAAATCCTATATATTCAATGACAAAAGTCAATTCACATTGTCAATAATAAGTAAACATATCATGGGTCTGATTGTCGCTGAGCTGTCTTTGCAGTCATGTCCTGATAAATATTTTTTCTGTCCTTAAGTTTTACTGTTCAGGTTTCTCCATTGAAATTCCATTCTCACTTGAACTACACTATAATGCATATTATCTGATATCTACTATAATGCTAATTGTCACTGTGGAATAATAACTCAATCTTTTTTTTTATTATTAGTTAAGGTATTACAAATGTGTCCTCATCCCCCCCTTTAACCCCCAACCTCCCCCCCACACACAAACCCATGCTCCCATCCCCCCGTTGTCCATGTCCATTGGTTTGGCTTATAAACATGTATACAAGTCCTTCGGTTGATCTCTTCCCCTTACCCCCGCCCTCCCCTACTTTCCTTCTGGGGATTGATAGCCTGATCGCTGTTTCTCAGTCTTTGGGTCTGTCCTTTTTCATCAGTCTATGTTGTTCTCTATAATCCACAAATGAGTGAGATCATGTGGTATTTATCTTTCTCTGACTGGCTTATTTCACTTAGCATAATGCTCTCCAGTTCCATCCATGCTGTTGCAAATGGTAAGAGTTCCTTCTTTTTTACAGCAGCATAGTATTCCATCGTGTAGATGTACCACAGTTTTCTAATCCACTCATCTGCTGATGGGCACTTAGGCTGTTTCCAGATCTTAGCTATGGTGAATTGTGCTGCTATGAACATAGGGGTGCATATATCCTTTCTAATTGGCGTTTCTGGTTTCTTGGGATATATTCCTAGGAGTGGGATCACAGGGTCAAATGGGAGTTCCATTTTTAGTCTTCTGAGGTAGCTCCATACTGTTCTCCACAGTGGCTGCACCAGTCTGCATTCCCACCAGCAGTGCAGAAGGGTTCCTTTTTCTCCACATCCTCTCCAACACTTGTTGTTTGTTGATTTGTTGATGATAGCCATTCTGACAGGTGTGAGATGATAACGCATTGTCGTTTTGATTTGCATCTCTCGTATAATTAGTGACTTTGAGCAGGTTTTCATATGTCTCAATCTTTTCCTGCTTGCCTTTCATTGCCCTGGTCATACAGATATATGGGTATTGGATTCTGGTTTTAAACCTTCTCTTATGGTAATAATGCCAGGTCTGGTCTTTATACCTGTAAGTCATTTTTTAGTCTCAAAAGTCTATTTGGAAGCATGATACTCGGTCCTGCCTCTAAAGTCTTAACCCAGTTTCCAAATCAGATCCCTGAATATGTACCCATTCTTGTATTTGCATTTGCCAACTGCCATAAAACACCATGCTTTACAGATCAGGCATATGATTTCCAAATGATTGTTAATTCAATAAGCTTGTTCCAATGAAGAGACAAGCACTTTTTTAAAATCCAAAACTCCGTAGAAATGTAGGCAAGCATTTTGGTTTATATGCCTCTGTTTAAGAATGTATTTATTGGGGAGAATTAGTTACCCAGGCTATTTAATAATAGCACCACAGATCCAATGACATTAAACATGCAATTGTTTGTTTTGTAGACCAAGATGTCTACATTGTAGAGATTACCAGATTAAAATGATTTTTGTGATCTAAAGAAAGGACAACTAAAAATATTACTGGCATAGTTTAGTCTGATATCAAATGACACATTTACGAGTATTCTAAATCATAGCATGCATACTGTGTCCAATGCAAGAACTAAAACATACATAGCTAATTTGGATTCATTTGTATTGGATTCCTCAAGTTTGGCTTCAACACTTCTAATTTTCTCTTGATTCTATTTATGTTTAAGCAGTTTTTCATTTGTATGATTTACTAAGAATTCATATTTCACTAAAAAACAGCATGGTTTAGACCAGTGATGGCGAACTTTTTGAGCTCGGTGTGTCAGCATTTTGAAAAATCCTAACTTAACTCTGGTGTTGTATAGAAATTTTTTGATATTTGCAACCATAGTAAAACAAAGACTTATATTTTTGACATTTATTTTATATATTTAAATGCCATTTAACAAAGAAAAATCAACCAAAAAAAATGAGTTCGCATGTCACCTCTGACATGCGTGTCATAGGTTCGCCATCACTGGTTAGACTCTATTTCATAATAACCACTTTTTAAAGAAATTACACAATTCATTATTATTTTATGCTCCATGCTTATTTATATAACATTACAAATCTGATGTGAACTATAGATGGTTTACAAATATGCTTATAAAATACGTTTTCTTATTTTTCATGTTATCTGATAAAAGATACATATAGAGAAATTTAGCAATATTCTGATGTGAAAGTTTCTAGAATACCTGTTTAGTTCTTTGAGAATGCACAGGAATCTTTAGGAATCATGGAGGATCAAAATTTTATTGAACACCAATATGTTGGTTTCTTCATAAGTCTCATATCTGGTCAATAAATCCCAATGAAGACTAATTTTAAAAAAGTTGACAGTGATGTTAAACCAATACTAAAAGGATAGAAAAATAAAAAATTACTTTTACTATGCCAACCATGTATATTGTATGCAATTTCCTAATTCACAGTAGTGCATTTGATACAATAATGGAAGTAAAATTGTGAGATAGAAAGGATCTTGAAATTGGGATGTGGGTATCTGGGTTTGAGGATGAGCTCTGTCACTGATGATCTCAATGAACTTGAGCAAGAAGCTGAATCTCATAGTTTGCTTGTTTTTTAATCTTTAAAACTTGGTCGCATAATTTCCAGGATAATTTCTCTCTTATTATGGACTGAACTATATTTCTTTAAAATTGATATGTTGATGCCCTAACCACGAATTACCTCAGAAATGTGACTGCATTTGGAGACAGGGAATTTAAAGAGGTTACTGAATTAAAAACAGTCATTAGAGTGGACCCTAATCCAATATAACTGATATAATTGATGTCTTATAAAAAAAAGGAGAAGAATAGGACAGGAGTGTGTGAAAGAGAGAGAGAGAGAGAGAGAGAGAGAGAGAGAGAGAGAGAGAGAGAGAGAGAACCAGACACATATATGCATAGAGACACATGTGAACACAAGTAAGAAGGCAGCATCTGCAAGCCAGGGAGAGAGTACTCAGAAGAAATCAAACCTGCTGACATCTTGATCTTGTAGCGCTAACCTCTAGAACTGTGAGAAAATAAAATTTTGAATTAAAGTTGCCTGGTCTGTTGTATTTGGTTATGATAACCCTAGCAAACTAATATATCTCTCCTAGCTTGTAGAAAAATGTAATCAAAGTAATCAAATACCTTTTGAACAATATCTGTTAATTAGATTTGGGAATAGATTATGTCATGATTCATTTTAGTGGTCTAAATGCAAATAACTTACAGAAAGAGAAACTACAGGCATTTAGGTCATTTCCAAGTTAACATAACAGCAGCATATGTGTCACTAATCCTATACTACGGTCCAGTAGAAAATACAGACCGAGGAACTAAAAGATGCCTTTTCTTCTTGTAGGTAAGAGAATATTTAGGGAAATCTTCACACAAATTGTAAGTAATTATGCTTACATGACTGCAACTTTAATGTAATGTAATAAAAGATCATTTGCCACAATGATTCTAAATAATCATAAAATATACTACCTCTACAGTGAAGTGCTCAGCATTGAAAAATATCTATTATGTTACATGATAACTTTAAATGTGCTTTCTGGTATGTTTATATCAAAACGCATAATATAATTTCAGAAATGTTTATCTTTATTATTAAACATTTTATGTAAATGGACAATAGCAGAATATAATTTTAAAAACATTGGCTATATCAGTCGGAGTTACTCAGAGAAGCATAAGCTATACTAGTTACACTAACTATGGGGGGATAATTGGATGGAATTGGCTCAGTTTTCTGAAATTTGGTGTTAGAAGACTAACAGTAACATGGGACACTGAGGTAACAGAAAGAAAACTACAGAAACCATCACCCATTTTAGGGCTAACTGAACCCTGGGGGATTATTAGAACTTGATTCATTGGTATCTTTCTCCTGATTGGTTGTGACTGTCAACATGTATTTTAGAAAAGTTGTTCAGATTTAGGACCAATTTATAGTTGTAAGATATGGCATAACCAACTAACATGAGATTTACATCCTTGGATATGTATATGGCTGGAGCATGTCATTAAAAATTCTTAGAAGAGTTACAGCCTGAGGAAATTTTTTGAGTTTTTCCTTAAGTATTTTAAATACTGTTTCTGCAGTATTTATCCAGTTCGTAGCATCCCACCGATCCTTCCACCCATTCTAAAGATGAATAAACAAACACTTTTTACTATGTTGCATACATTTGTGGCCCTTTCTGCTTTTATTGTACTTGGACTTACTAATCACTGACTTTTCTAGATGTGTAGGTTAATGTTTTTCAGCAAATGCCAGGAGTTTCCAGGTCTTATATATTTGAGTGGATTTTCTATTCCTCCTTCCTCTCACTTGCTGGTATATTCTTTATGCACAGGTTGGTATACTTAGGAGTGTTTGACGTTTCTCCAAGATGCTTCATTTTCTTTTATTATTTCCTTTTCTGTTATGCAACTTGCATAATATTTCTAAATTTCTCTTTAAGCTTACTTATTCTTTCTTCTATAATTTAAAATCTGTTAAGAGACTCCAGTATATTTTATTAACTTTATAATTATTATTCATTTCAATTCCAGAGTTTCCTTTGGGTTATTTTTTTGTAATTTCTATCTCTTTACTGATATTCTTTTTTGATGTGACATTGTCATCATATGTTTCTTTAATTATATTTTAAATTAGGCTTTTATTCACCTTTGTTCATTAAACTTATACTTGTCTGAAAGATCTGATAAATAAAGTGAATATTCACTAATGTGGGATTATAAGGCACCCTCTCAGCATAATATTTTTGTTTTCTTAAAAAGCAGTATTTCTTACAAAATCATACTGACCACATGATAGTTACAAGAATGTCAATATAATGATTCATAAATCTTACTTTAATATTGCATCTTATAAATTTACTTAAGTTGTATTGACTGGAAGATATTTAAAAATATTTATAAAAAATATGCACTTAAAAGCATGCATGTAAGCATTCATACAGATGTGTGATTATATGTTACATATAAAATAGTATATATATTATTACATTACTAAAGAAAGCCTTTACATGACAATAAATTTAATTGTTTTTCAATAAAATCTCAGCTAATTTTGAATTTTAGATCAAAACTTCTGAAAAAACAATGATTTTATTAAATGTTTTGAAAGGTAGTATTGTTAAAATAGAAATTCAATTTGATATTCACAATTTTTTCCAAGACTATGACAAATGTATACTTATTAGTAAGGAGTCAACAGAATAAATCCATAATTTTTAAAAGATGACTTTGTGCCCTAACCGGTTTGGTTCAATGGATAGAGCATTGGCCTGTGGACTGAAGGGTCCCAGGTTCGATTCTGGTCAAGGGCATGTACCTTGGATGCAGGCACATCCCCAGTAGTGGGTGTGCAGGAGGCAGCTGATCGATGTTTCTCTCTTATCGATGTTTCTAACTCTCTATTCCTCTCCCTTCCTCTCTGTAAAAAATCAATAAAATATAAAAAGCCTAATATGCAAATTGTCCCTTCAGACAGTCATTCAACCAGGAGACCAGGATTTTGACTGCTCGCTATGACATGTGCTGACCAAAAGGGGCGGCGTGGAACACTATCGGCATCGGTGACAACGTGCCAGCAGTGCGGTGGCAATGAAGGTGCTGCTGGCTCCAATGGGCCCTGATGAGAGTGGGACCGTGGCAGGATGGTGGAGCAGCTGAGCGGGTGACAACAGGCCAAGGGGGGTGCAAGCAGGAGCCCGATCACCCCACCTATTGCCTCGCAGATGGCGACCAGAAACGGCAGAGCGGGGCAGGGCTGCAAGGCTGGGGGTATGCTCTGGAGCCCCATCTCTGCAGGCCACCCAAGGGACCCTAGCTGTGGTCTGGTTTCATTTTTTGAAAGTACATGTCCAATTTTCCCAACACCATAAATTGAAGACTGTCTTGACTCCATTATATGCTCTGTTCCATTGATCTATATGCCTGTTCTTGTGCCAGTACCAAGCTGCTTTGGGTACAATAGCTTTGTAGTATAACTTGATATCCTGTATTATAATCCCTCCTACTTTGTTCTTCTTTCTCAAGATTGCTATGGCTATTCAGGGTCTTTTTTGGTTCCATATAAATTTTTGGAGTATTTGTTCTAGATATGTGAATATGCCATAGGGATTGCATTGAATCTATACATTTCTTTGGGTAGTATGACATTTGGATTATGTTAATTCTTCCAATCCAAATGCCAGTCAATATATGAGTAGATAAAAATGATTAAAAAAGAAGGACCTCTTACCCTTTGAGACAGCATGGAGGGAACCGGAGAGTATTATGCATAGTGAAATAAGCCAGTCAGAGAAAGAAAAGTATTACATGATTTCACTCATATATGGATTCTAATAAACTAAATAAACTGATGAACAAAATAGATCCAGAGTTATGGAAACATGGAACAAACTGATGAATCTCTGAGGGAAGGGTTGAGGCAGGAGCAAGAAGAGATTAACCAAAGTACTTACGGTATATAAATATATATGTATAACCCATGAACACAGACAATAGTGTGGTGCAGGCCTGAGGGAGATGATGTAGAGAGGAGGAGCTCAATGGGGGGAAAAAAGAAGACATCTATAATACTTTCAATAATAAATATAACTTTTTAAAAATTATCTCTAAAAGTTTGTCAAAAATAAGGCACACCATGTTTATTTTTTCAAACATCTTAAAAGAGATTATATTTATCTTCTGATACTTGTAAAGGTCCATCTCCATTTAATTTAATTTTCCTATCATGAGTATTTTGTTTCATTGTCCTGTCAGAATAAATTTCTAAAAAGAGCTATGGAAGTAATTTGATTTTCCATTTTTATTAGGCAAAATGTTGTACCCTGAGTAAATTAAAAGCCAATGTCTTTATATAATGAGCTTTTTATGTAATGTTCTCTCTCTCTCAAGTTATTTTTTTTTAATAAGTGCAAGGACCTACATTAAAATCAAACAAACATCAAGAACAATAAAAATATTTATGCCTAGGAAGGTACAGAAACACATTTGCTTTATTATTTCTTCACTGAAAAACACCCCTTGCAATATAACTAGAATATTTTCTAAGAAATACATTTGTAAAATATTTCTCCAAAAGTGCATTACATTTACTAGACAAACAGCACTGTATTCTAAAAAAAGTATACTCTGCCTTGGCTGGGTGGCTCAGTTGGTTGGGGTGTCACCAAAAGGTTTTGGGTTTGATTCCAGATCAAGGCACATACCTACATTTGCAGGTTCAATCCCCAGTTGAGGTGAATACAGTAGCCAAGTGATCAATGTTTCACTCATATCAAGGTTTTTCTCTTCCTCTCCCTCTCTCAAAATCAATAAAAATATATTTTTGGGTAAAGATTAAAAAAAAAAGAGGTATACTTCTCAGTATAACAATAAAATGTCATTAGAACGCATATGAATAGAAATATTTTAGCAGTTTATTTGATACTATTGTATTAATACTTATAACCCATTTATAAAAATATTATCATATTTAAATCAAACTTGATCCACCAATTTCAAATAACTTTAACATAAGATAATAAATATCCTAGATCACAAGGCCTATAATGCCAACAATACTGCCTTTCATAGCTTTATGGGAAGACATCCCAAAATGCCATGGTCTCAGAGTCAGTTCTGTGATTAGCATGATAGAAAAATTAATGTAGGAAAATATACCTCATAAACATTGCTCTTTTTTTGTCTGTTTGCAGTGAGTGATTACACATGTGGAAAACTATTAAAAAGAAATTCTGAATCAAGGGCTGTGTGTGTGTGTGTGTGTGTGTGTGTGTATACGTGTGTTTGTATATGTTTCAGTTTTAATCTCCTACTCTTTCCTTCTCCCCTTTTATATAACATCTAATACAAACGTAACTCATAACCTAATTTATGACTAACCAATGCAAAACACAGAGAGGAATTATTTGGCAAGTTATTTGCCAAAGGTAAATGTCTGAAGAAAAAGAAAATAAAAGAGAGAATATAAAAAAAAAAGAAGAATTAAAATTCAAACAGAACAGGAGAAGAGGAAGGGAGACACAGAAAAATAATATAAGAAATAGATGAATATATTCACTTTGTAAGTTATTGCGTGAACATGGATATCTACATAATTTGAATAATAACTCAGAGATAGATCAAATTGACAGAAGTGATTGTCACCCTCGAGACTGTGCTCCTTTGGGTGATACTGTTCCATGCTATTTTCTTAAAGAGATTTAAAGAGATTTGCTTGAGGATATTCTTACAGCAGAAACCAACACTGAGTTGGTAGTTAGTGATATAAATCTTTCTTTAATATTTTTTCTAAAAGAAAGTGAGATGGGGCTAGGGATATGTGTAATCTGTAATTAACTATTGTTAAAGTAATTTAATTTTGATCCAATGGCTAATACTCTTATTTTGAAAGTATTTTAATTTAAAGACCAAAACAATTATTGGGTATTTCTACCGGTTCAGAACACAATAGTGAAATTGTAATAATCAAAAATTACATGCAAATTTGCAAAAATAAGTTAAATTTTCTTTATTGCACCATATATGCTTATCACTAAACTTGAAGTCTGATAGAAAAATATAATTTTGTTTAAAGCATTTTATTATATTTTTCAGTAATCATTCATTTTAATGTATTACTAGAGGCCTGGTACATGAAATTCATGTGGGGGGGGGGGGGGCTCAGCCCGACCTGTACCCTCTCCAATTTGGGAGCTCGTGGGGGATATCCAACTGCCAGTTTAGGCCCAATCCCTGGCATCTGGACATCCCTCTCAAAATCCAGGACCTCTGACTCCTAACCACATACCTGCCTGCCTGCCCTCACCACTCTGCCTGCCTGCCTGATCTCCCTAACTGCCCTCCCCTGCTGGCCTGGTCACCCCTATTAACTTTTTTTTATTTTTTAATTTTTTTTATTTATTTTTTTAAATATATTTTATTGATTTTTTACAGAGAGGAAGGGAAAGGGATAGAGAGTTAGAAACATTGATGATAGAGAAACATCAACCAGCTGCCTCCTGCACACCTCCTACTGGGGGTATACCCGAAACCAAGGTACATGCCCTTGACCAGAATCCAACCTGGGACCCTTCAGTCCGCAGGCCGATGCTCTATCCACTGAGCCAAACCAGTCAGGGCTATAAACTTTTCTTTCCTCCTTATTTCCTACTTTTGTTCCATCGTCCTTCTTCCCATCTTTCTCCTACCCTCCCTCCCTCCCCACATTTCTTCTTTCCTTTATCTTTATCCCTGCCTTCCCTCCCTTTTTCCTTCCTTTCCACCTTAATTTTTTTTCTTCACTTCCTCCCTCGGACCTGCTTTGTTCCCTGTCCCATTTCTTCCTTCTTCCCATTCTCCTTTTAAGCTGTACCAGCTCCCCTTTAAAACTTTTCTTCCTTCCCTTTCTCTCTCATTCTACCTTTCCCATACACTCTTCTCTACTGACTTTCACTGTTTTAATATCTATATATCTACCTGCCTAATTATTCACTATCACTTATCTTTTTTTTCTTTTCTGACTCCTACTTTTAAAATCTGTCCCCAGTACACAACTATACTTGATTTCCATTATAGCTCCTACACTTCACTCATACATCCTCTTTCCTTCTTTAACTCTGTTCTCTACTGACTCTTTTATAAAGTTCTTCCCTGCCTCCTCCCTCACTCTCTTACTCTTTTCACAGGCTAATTAAAAATTCTATGCTTTCCTCTCTGGGACCTGTAGCTGCCTCTGTTTGGGCACTCGGGCCCCTCTTGCACCGGCTTTGAGGGGCCAAGCGATGACGTAGTTTTGTCTTGCCTACCGTGACCCATGCCTCCCTCTCCGAGTTGGGGGAGGGTCCAGCTGGCCCGGGCCAGTGTCCATCGCGTGGACTGCTGCGTTATGTGAGCGTACCTGTGCATTCATGCACGCAAGGCTTTTCTCCCAGTGAGTGCTGAAGGGCGGTGGCGATGCGGAGACCTTTCCCGCCCCCCAGCATGCCCGCTCCCAAGCCTGGAGCGGCTCTCCATCCGCTCCCCTCAGGAATTCGCAGGTGACAGGCATGGCTGGGCCTGGCTTGTCCTCAGGGGGCATTCCGCCCAGGATGCGAGCCCCAGTCTGGATCAGACAGGGCAGATGAATGAATGGACGGCTGGAGAATGCGGCGGCGGCTTCCCTGTGGTGTGAGGGTCGCCTGTGCACTCTCTATTGTCTCGCCTGGGCCCTTCCTTCATGGTGTTGGGTCCACACCCTCTCGATTTGTGTGTGCGACCCCTCCCGGGGGTCACCGCTGATGCATACACCCCCCAGTTGGCGGCTGCCCACCACGCCCCAAGAACCAAGAACCGGCCTTCTGCCATGCAGGTGTCCCCTCGGCTCCTCCCACTTCGGTGGCATCCCCCTCCAGAGTGCTCTCAGCCTGGGCACTATGTTACGGGTGTGTTTGTGCACCAGGAGAAAAAGAGGACTCAGGGCTGGGGACAGGGAGGGAAGCTTCACACAAGTCCCCCTGCTGCCTGCACCCCTTCTGGTCTGTCAAGAAGCAAATTGATCGTTATTGGGACACCGTAATGGACAATTAGCATATTACTTCTTTATATGTATAGATAGGTAATTGAAGTTCCTTAAAGAAAACATGATGGCAAGAAAACATTTCTCTTTTACCTTCTTATCACAATTGGGCACAGAGCATTGTAGCAAACTCATATCTCAATCTATGAAAATAATTCAAAAGTAGGTATCACATTTCAAACAATTACTGAAAATTAAGGTCCTAGATATTTAACATTATTGTGCTTCTGTATCTCATCATTGTTTTATTTTATCTTGATGAGCTAAATCATTTTGATATTATAAACCTTATATTTTGCCTTACATTTATTATTTTATATTAGAAAAATGTGTAGAGTAAGCCAAGTTACTGAAGTTAACAAATGGGGGGAAATGCGGTCTAATTTGTTTATACTGTGATAAATGGGAATCCTTGTCAGTTAAACATGTACTACTTTAAATATATATTTATGCTTCAATTTTTGCATTTAGTTTTGAAAAACTGTGAGCACTTTATAATTCAAAAAAGAGATACTGTTTGGTTTAATGGTCAAGAGGACAAAAAACAGATCATAATCTTGATATTATTAGCTGGTTTAAAACCCTTTCACATAATCACCCTAAGGCCATAAACAAAAATTAATTTTAGAAGGTAATAATGAAAAAAAAAGAATTTATTTGAGCAAAGGAGCAACAGCTCAGGAGACACAGATTCAGGTAGCAAGCTAATTTTTGTTGCACAGAGGCAAAGTGTAGCCTGCCTTTTATAGAAAAAGTACCCACCCAGGTTCTCAATTAAGTCTACTTCATGTAAATGAGGTATACAGATTGTGCAGTTCTGATTGGATCGGGCAGGTATCAGTTAGTTGAAGATGAAACCGGGGTTTTCCTATAGTTGTTGACTCAGAGGGCTTAAATAAGCAGGTGTAGTGCAGGAAGCTGAGAGTTCAATCTGAGTTTCTGCCTGGTATACAGATTACACAAGAAGCCCCTGTTAGCAAATGGCTGCTAAACACTTACTACATATAAAATTTGGGCATTCAGTTGACCATGGGAGTCCATACCTACAGATATATTCCTTCTCAGGGCTCATATTAAATGAATCTTTCTTCTCCAGGTTCACAGGCTCAGTATATTCATAATTTAAAAAAGAAGAGATAATAAAAATAAAGCAAATATTAATGGTTATTATTTATTTCCAAATCTGTCCAAGAATTGACTAAAATACCAAGGATGATGCTCCTTTTTAACAGTGAGATCAGTAGCTATTTTAATGTAATATTAACAATCACTTTTAATGCTGATATTGACATATAACTGGTAATTATTAGTAATTAATGAGATTATTATACATGGCTTTTATACTAATAATTTAATAAATATTTTCTAAGCTATATGAAATTAGGAAGTTGAAGATTACATTTTATTTTTCAAATACTATCAATTTGTCATTTTTAAAAATATGAATTAATTTTGTCCAAAAGTAAGAGGCTTACTTGTTTCTTTATATCCACACCAAATTCTCTGAATACTTACTTTTTGATTAAAATTAAAATTGGATTAAAAGAGTAGATATCACAAGAGGCAGATTTTTTTAAAATATATTTTATTGATTTTTTACAGAGAGGAAGGGAGAGAGATAGAGAGTTAGAAACATTGATCAGCTGCCTCCTGCACATCTCCCACTGGGGATGTGCCCGCAACCCAGGTACATGCCCTTGACCGGAATCGAACCCGGGACCTTTCAGTCCACAGGCGGATGCTCTATCCACAGAGCCAAACCGGTTTCGGCAAGAGGCAGATTCTTAAGCTATCTCTTGCTGTTCCTAGATTTCTGCTTTTTCCCCTTAATTCTTTTTGTGTTTAATATAATATGTTTCTTATTTCTTTTTTTCAGTGCTACTTTTTGGATTGCCTTAAGTGGATACCAAACAAACTGGCAGTTTTAGATTAGAGGAGGACTCATGAGGGAACAAGTAAATGAGGAATCTTCAGAGCATCTTTTAGTAAAAAATCTTCGCTTTTTTAGCTAAATGAAAGTACTATAGTAGCAATCACATGTGTTTATGTTAGCATGATTATCACTGGAACAGTATTAATCACTTTCATAGTACTATTTTAGCTTAAATTAATATTGTATTTTATTTTAATACTAGAGGCCCTGTGCACAAAATTCGTGCATGGGGGGTGTCCCTTAGCCTGGCCTGCACCCTCTCCAATCTGGGACATCCCTCGCACAATCCGGGACCACTGGCTCCTAACCACTCACCTGCCTGCCGGCCCAATCACCCCCAACTGCACTCCCTTGCTGGCCTGATCGCCCACAACTGCCCTCCCCTGCCAGCCTGATGGCCCACAACTGCCCTCCCCTGCCAGGTCCCACCTCCACTATGCACACCACCATCTTGTGACAACCATCTTGTGATGGCCATCTTGTGACGGCCATCTATGATGGCCATCTTGTGACATCTTGATGTTATGGTGTATTGCATGAGGGCGTGATGACCATGTAGGCCAGTGGTCGGCAAACTCATTAGTCAACAGAGCCAAATATCAACAGTACTTCTTCAAAATAGACTCGCCCAGGCTGAAAACCGACTTCTGCGCATGGGCCAAGAAGTTTCAACCGCACTGTATGTGCGCCTGCACGTGGTATTTTGTAGAAGAGCCATACTCAAGGGGCCAAAGAGCCACATGTGGCTCATGAGCCGCAGTTTGCCAACCACGGACCTAGGCTATTATTAGTATAGATTACATTTTACTTGAATATATTTTATTCATTATTGTTATGTTGTGTTGTAATTTAAGTTTAGGAATCTTTGTTCATATGCTTCTATATGGCAGATAATAAAATTAGTATAAGCCACATATACATTTGTGGACCACTAATTAAAACACTAAAAGGAATTATTTCTATGGTAAACATGGCACAGTTACTTCCTAATGAAGCATAACATATATAAAATATGATAAAACAAGTTAGTAAGCAATTACTCTGATTAAATGCCTTGGGAGTAGATGTCACAAAGAAAAGTCATGTACCGTGGTCCTGTTGATTTAGGTAGGAAGGTCCTGTTGACATGGAGGCAGCAACCTGGCAGAGACCTAGAGGACTCACAACATAAATTACACATAAACTGAACTCTTAAGATGGTTTCCTTTCTTAAACATTTATTTATTTTGAGAGATAGAGAGAGAAAGAAAGAAACAGCAAGTTGATGCTCCACTTACTTACGCATTCATTGATTGCTTCTTGTATGTGCCCTGACTAGAGATCAAACCCACAACCTTGAGGTATTGGGATGACACTCTAAGCAACTGACTACCGAGCCAGGACTAAAATTAAGTCTTAAGATAAAAAAGAAGTTATCCAGGCAAAGAAGGTGGAGGAGAGTTTTGTAAGTATAGAAAACACTAATTTCAACCTCTTAAAGCTAGAGAAAGAAAATCACCATTAAGAATTGAAGAGAATTTTGTGGAGGAGAAATAGCAGTGAGAAAAGAGAGTGAGCATGTAAGCAGGAACCAAACATAGATGATTTGGAAGTCATGCAAATAGTTTTAATTTTATTCTCAGTTCACTGATTTACAGACCTGTTCTTGCTTTATAAAAAACAATGAATGATGCTAATTGGCAAGGACCATCAGGTTTTATATATCCTAGAAAAGTCAAGGAGGAGATTATATACTTAACAAATGTGTCATTTACAGAGAAACATATAAAATGGGTATTTATGAACAAATCATTCACTTATATGCTTATTTTATATTGCTGAAAATTCAAAAAGTGATTCATATATTTTACATAGAGAATGAAATAAACAACTTCTAGCAACTAAATCGGTATGCCACACAAAAGTCACTTGAGATGTGAGTAAATCTTCTCTGGAACAAAGGTCAAGACAGAGAAGAACTTGGAAAGGCCAGGACATTGGAGATTGTTTATCCTGACATCCATGGCCACCACATTTAGGTAGAGAACATTACCTGGTAAGCTATCTATCTACAGAAGCAGTGTAGTGAAGTAAAATACAGTCTGCTTGACTCAGGAGTTAACTGCCTGAGATGAAATTATGGCTTTGCTAATGACTACCTGTGACACCTAAGTTATTTAAATTCTCAATGTGCTTTCCTGTAAAATAGAGATAATAGCCCATTTTTCTTTATAGGATTATTCTAAGAACTAAATTAACTGGCATCTGTAAAGACATTAAACAGTATGTGGAGTTCAGGGAGCAGCAGACTCAACTTGAGATTTAGCTACTACTATTATTTCTGGATCTGGGATGGGGTAAATTTGATTAGGTGGAATCACTTTGAAATTGTTCGCCATACCATTTCTAGTTAATAAATTTGTTTAAATTCTTAAGTGCTTGTATATTAGTACTTGTGGGATGAACAATTGAGAATACCAATAAAGTTACTATATACTTTATTACCCAAATAGGAATACTTTTTTTTTATAGTGAAAGTGTCAATTATTATTTTGGCTGAAGAATGGTTGACACTAGACTATTTTCAATAAACAGGCAACTTGTGCACTCAGAACAAGGTCTGCTATTAAATTTTTTACCTTAAGAGCCAAAAACTCTTTGATCACATCCCTTTAGTAATCTTTTACATGACATTTTTAGTAATGGTAATAATGATTGATGATGTTTATGTAGCTCTTTAATGACATCCATATTATGTTTTGTTCCCCACAATAACCCCGTAAACCAGGTGAAACTTTCAATTATCATTGTTTCACAGGTAAAGAAATCAATACATGGTAAGTAAATTTTTCTACCATCAAATTCACTCATCCACAGTAATGTTAAAGCCAAGATTCTAATGCTGTTAGTTTGATGTCATAGTTCACATTCTCTAAGGATATGCCTTGAAGGATTTTATCAGGAGAGTGACATGATCATATTTACCTTTTAGAAAGTCAACCCAGTTCTAATGTAGAGAAAAATATGAAGGGTAAAGAACTGATATAAGGAGAAGAGTTAAATATTATTAAAGTAATTATGACAGACCTAGAATGTGAATGGAGAGATAGTGAAGAAGTAAAATTAATATAGATTTAGGTATTGATCAGGTATTGGTGGAGAAGGGGATAGAATAGAGTGAGTGTGACCTCTAAAATCTTCAAGAGAATGTGTACAAAGTAATACCTTCTATACCTTAATTATTACTTAGGTGTTTTTTCTGTCCCTTAAAAGCTAGAGAAAGAGAATATGTGAACTTTTATTTAGTAAGGTATTAGCAAGAGAAATAAATGTCTTATTGTTATAATTATTTCAGAAAAAAGACATTTTAGAGTAATCAATTGTGAAGCTTCAGATTAAAAATATGCTGAGAATGTTATAAAAGCTTGAATTTTAAATGTTATAATTGTTTTTCACTTGCTTGATTATATATTGTTCTTTTATATACACAGATAAAGATATTTTAAAAATAAATTAAGAGACATATTTTAAAAAGCTTTTGTAATAATCATTTTCTTAATATATTTATTTTAAAATAAGAATGAATGACATTCAGATTTAAAAAGTTTATGACTCCAATTTATTTTTGCAGCTGCTGATTACAATTTCAAATTTTAAGTTCAATAACAGGTCCTTTCCTTTTCTTAAGGATAATTAAAACCTAGTGTCATGGTTTGAATTGTATCCCCTCAAAATTAATATGGTGAAGTCTGAATCCATAGTACTGCATATATGACCCTACTAGAGGCCCAGGGCATGAAAATTCATGCACTGGAGGAGGATACCTTAGCCCGGCCTGCCCCCTCTCACAGTCTGGGAGCCCTCAGGGGTGGGAGGCAACCTGGAGATCAGGAGAAGGCCACGCGTCCATCACACCTCTGCTCCTGCCACTGCTGGCAGCACAAGCCTCGGCTGGCCCTGGTTACCTGCACCTCAGGCCGGCCCTGGGCAGCTGGATAGCTGCCATCTGAGGCTTACCTGCACCTCAGTCAGTGGGGGGGGGGGTTGCAGGAGGACCTGAGGCCCCCGGCGGGGCTGAGAGGACTGGGCACCACCATCTTGCGGCTGTGGGTGCTGCCATCTTGTGAGGGCATGGTGGTCAATTAGCATATCCCCTCTTTATTATATAGGATTTGGAAATAGGGTCATTGCAAGAGATGTAATTAGGTAAGTTAAAATGAGGTAATTAAAGTGTCCTGTATCTTTGGTGTCATTATAAAAAGGGGGAATATAGAGACAGGGACACACTCACACCTCACACATACACAGGACACACATGAAGAATACCATGTGACGGTAAAGCCAGAGATAGGGCTGATGTTTCTCTAAGGCAAGGAACACAAGCAATTGCCAGTAAATGAACAGAAGCCAAACAAAAGGCATGGGACAGGTATTTCTCACAGCCCTCAAAATGAACCAATCCTGCTGACAATTTGCTCTCAGACTTCTAGTGTCCAGAACAGACAGTAAATTTATTTCTGTTACCTATTCTACCAAGTTTGTGACGGCAGCCCTGGCAAACTAATCTACACTAATAAGAGAGAAACATGGTAATTGGCGTACGACTGCTACCCTTTTCATTGGCTAATCAGTGAGATATGCAAATGAACTGTCAGCCAAGATGGCGGCCGGCAGCCAGGCAGCTTGAAACTAACATGAGGCTTGCTTGCCTCAGTGACGGAGGACTCCGACGTTCCCCGCCTGCGGCTGCAGGCCTCTGAGCCAGCAGTTTCAAACATTGTAACAAATACCGCTGGACTTCAGGCAGCAGATTCGCAACATTGTATGCAAAGGCCAGAAACCTACTTTCAGGAGTGGAGTCCTAAGAGCTGGAGCCAAGCCTTAAGCTAAAGCTGGCCCAGAATAAAAAAAAAAGGAAAAAAGGAGAGAATGGGAGTTCAGTCACCCCCAGCCTGAAAACAGCCCTCAGCCCCTCACCCAGACTGGCCAGGCACCCCAGTGGGGACCCCCACCATGAAGGGTGTGTGACCAGCTGCAAACAGCCATCATCCCCTCACCCAGGCTGGCCAGGCATCCCAGTGGGGACCCCCACCCTGATCCAGGACACCCTTCAGGGCAAACCAGCCAGCCCCCACCCGTGCACCAGGCCTCTATTCTATATAGTAAAAGGGTAATATGCCTCCCGGCACCGGGATCAGCATGACGGGGGCAGCGCCCAAACACCCTGATCGGCCCTGTTGTGTGTGTGACAGGGTGTGGCACCCCAACCCTCCCCCGCCCCTCCGGCCCTGCTCTGTGTGTGACGGGGTAGAGCCATAACCTCCCCATTGCCCCTGCCCTGAGTGTGAAAGTGGTGGCGCCCCAATCCCCTGATTGGCCCTGCTCTGTGGGTGATAGAGGGTGGCTCCCCAACCCCTCCCCACCCCCCCACGGGCCCTGCTCTGTGTGTGACGGGGTAGAGCCATAACCGCCCCATCAGCCCTGCCCTGAGTGTGACAGGGTGCGGCGCCCCAACTCACTGATCCGCCCTGCTTTGTGTTTGACAGGGAACGGTGCCCCAACTCCCCTATCGGACCTACTCTGTGAGTGACAGGCGGGAGCTCCCCAACCCCCTGATGGGTCCTGCTCTGTGCATGACAGGGTACAGAGCCCCAACCCCCCTGATGGGCCCTGCTCTGTGCGTGACAGGGGGCGGTGCCCCAACTCCCCAATCGGCCCTGCTCTGAGCCCGACCAGGGGCTGCACCTAGGCATTGGGCCTGCCCTCTGCCACCTGGGAGCAGGCCTAAGCCAGGAGGTCGTTATTTCCTGAGGGGTCCCAGACTGCGAGAGGGCACAGGCCGGGCTGAGGAAGCCCCCCTTCCCCCCGAGTGCACAAATTTTTGTGCACCGGGCCTCTAGTGTGTTATATATACAAAACACATGTAAGCAGCTTTAAATATATTAGTCAACTTATAAACGTTTTTACTGGATTCCCTCTATATTACAAATAGTTATATTACTTCTTTTTTCTAATTATATATTAGATAAATGAAGTACAATATTGTTAGTATAAGACTAAGTTTATGCTTGAATATTACAATGCTTTTCAAATGTTAAAAGTCAAAAATCTGAAACTATCTTGGGACAATCCATTATCATTAAAGCAGTTATAACAAGCGAGCTATGTGGCCTTGAAGCAATAACTTAACCCTCTGGGTCTTAATTTCCTCATAATATATAATGTAGTCTTTGAATTAAATGATCTCTATGGATCTTTCTAATTATAAATTTTATAATGTGTAATATTTAAGGAAACTTTACATTTTTACGCTCAGCAGCCTATTTCGCTACTTCTCTATCTAATATGCATAAAAAGGCTTGGAATTCTTGTCATAATGCAGCCTTGGAGCACTGAACCTGGTGTGCCCCCTGCCTTTCTAACAAGCTCCCTGGCAATACTCATGCTGCTTGTTCTGAACAATTTTCATGTAGCAACGGCTTTTAACTCTCCCATGGTTATCAGATTAATTTAATCTTCATCCTGATGCTGGCTCTCAACATTAAAAACAGTATCAAGGTTCTCATTTTTGTTGTTGTTAATCCTCACCAGAGAACATTTTTTCCATTGAGAGAGAGAGAGAGAGAGAGAGAGAGAAGAAACATCAATGTGAGAAAGACATGACACCTGGTTGCCTCCCACACATGCTCAGACCAGGGGATGGGGAGGGGATGGGGAGTAAACCTGCATCCAGGCACATGCCCTTGACCAGGAATCAAAACCTAGACCCTTCAGTGTGGGAGCCAGTGTTCCAACCACTGAGAAACACTGGCCACAACAAGGTTTTCATTTAAAAATACCCTTAAAACACATTTTATTTATCTATTCTATACTAGTATATATAAAAGCCTAAGTGAACAAATGACTTGTGGACCAGTCACTATGATGCACTCTGGTCACCAGAGGGCAGATGCTCAATGCAGGAGCTGCCTCAGGTGGTCAGTGTGCTCCCACAGAGGGAGCCCCGCTCAGCTGACCTGGGGGGGCCAGGCACTGGGCTCATGGCTGGTGAGCACAGCTGTGGTGGCGCGAGCCTTTCCCGCCTCCATGCAGCACTACCAAGCAGAGGCAGCAGCAGGTGCAGTAGGCCATGGTGAGCGAGAGCGGCACAGTGCCTGCCTGGGCTCGGGCTCCTGCCCAGCCAGTTACCTGCTGATTCACGCTCTACTACATCCCCTGAGGGGTCCCGGATTGTGAGGGGGTGCAGGCCAGGCTGAGGGACCCCACTGGTGCATGATTCTGTGCACTGGGCCTCTAGTTATTTATTATTATGCTAACAATTATAATAATAACAAAAGCAACATTTGTTTACAATTTATTGACCGTTTAGGTAATATGCTTTGTAGTGTAATTAAAATGAGAATGGAATTTCAATGTTTCTATCTCTCTCTCTCTCTCCCTTCCTCTCTGAAATCAATAAAAAATATATTAAGAAATGCAACATTTTGAAGATGTCCTTCATAAACAGTAAAAACTAAGGGCAGGTAAATATTTATCAGACATGACTGCAAAGATAGTTCAGTGACAATCAGACATACGGTCTAAGCAGAGTAATCTAGATGAGGTTAGAATCATTGTTGGTAAAGTGTCTGTGCTGCAATACTATCCCATTCTAATTCCAGATCCCACTTCCTGAATCACTGCATTTACTATGCATGTATAAGTGTACATATTCATATGTGCTCATGTGTATATGTGTATGTATTCTTCCTCTAAGACCATTTCAGATACTATGGGCAATTTCAAAATTTAGGAACTGTGTAGTTTCAGCTTACCCATCTCTACCTTCAATGAGTTTATCATCTGCTTTCCTAATGTTTTCATTTCTTCTTTTCTATGATGGCTTCAGTCTCTAATTGCTTCAGGCTTTCTAGTTTTCTCGTAATTGCAGGTTTATCAATAAGGCATCACTATCAATTGTGAATTTCTCAATCCCTGACTTCTCCAAGCTCATCAGGCTAATCTATGTTTTGCAGTCCAATCTTCATAATCCCTCATCTATTGTTTCCATCCTTTTACAATAATCATTTCAAAAAAAGTATCATAAAATACAGGGATTTTTTTATGCACTTCAGATCCAAGTATCTGACATAAAAAAATATACTAATTGGGTCAGCTGGCTGGAGAGTGGTCACATACATCAAAAGGTTATGGGTTCAATTCCTGGTCAGGGCACATACCTAGGTTGCAGGTTCAAACCCCAATCACAGTGCCTATAGGTGACAACACAAGGGGTATTTTTAAGTACATTGGATATGATGGATATGTTCAAAATGTAGCATTTCTTTTTTAAATATTTTTTTATTGATTTCAGAGAGGAAGGGAGAGAGAGAAATAGAAACATCAATGATGAAAGAGAATCATTGATTGGCTGCCTCCTGTGTGCTCCCCACTAGGGTCGAGCCCACAACCCTGACATGCGTCCTAACTGGGAATCCAACCAAAACTTCCTGGTTCATAGGTTGATGCTCAACTACTGAGCCACACCAGCTGGGCCAAAATGTTGCATTTAATTTTAAAAAATGAATTATATAAATATGCCAATGTAACAGTTAACTGTACTTTTATATGTTTGCACTACAACTGGGGCACCAGTTTCAGCTGATTCAGCTAGACACAGTCTACAGTAAGAGAGAATTGTACCCTTAGTGAATATTAAGGGTCACATAACTACTAAGCCCTATCTTATCTCTTGTCTTTGATTGACACCATGAATTCAATCACTTGCCTCCACCTGTAAAACCTCCTTTCAGGTCACTTCCACACCAAAAAACACTGCTGTGATGACAAATACATTTTCTATAAGATGAATCTGCCACTTTATAGCTTATTGTTTCAAAAGCGAGGTGCAAAACTGTTAAATGCAGTTATAGAATTGAAGAAAGCATTGTCCTACACCATTGAAACAATAAAATGTACAGAAAGATTAGAGAGTGACCTATTTAAATTGTAATACAAATTAGAAGACTAAAGAGTTTAAATCAATCATCTTTATCTCAATGAAGAATAAACTCTATATGCGGACAATTGTGAACCAGGTACACATTGGATTCCCAAATTTTTGAAAAATAAAGAAAAAAGAGCATTTTGCAGGGAGTAATTGATGATGAAGAAGGAAAGATGGGCATATTATATAATCAATATGTTGAGTGTAGCAATAAGGATAGAATGTAGAACACAGAGTTTATGAGCTAAAAGAGTCATTTCCACTTAGCATGCAGACTTTCTAAAGGAGTAACAGTACAATATAGAGAGAATGTTTGCATGCTCTGATCTCATTAAAGTTTCAGTCTTTTATAATTACTTTAATTTGTACCTAATTTTTAACAAATTTGGACATCTCATTGTTAATTCCATATTTTAAAAATATATTTTTACATTTTTAAAATTATAGTTGACATTCAATATTATTTTATACTAGAGGCCCACTGCATGAAAATTCATGCACTGGAGAGGGAGTCCCTCAGCCCAGCCTGCCCCCTCTCACAGTCCAGGAGCCCTAAGGGGCGAAAGGCGACCTGGTGATCAGGGGAAGGCGATGACCCCATCACACCTCTGCTGCTGCCACTGCTGGCAGCACAAGCCTTGGGCTGGCCCTGGGCAGCTGGGGGGTTGAGGGGACTGGGGGACTCCAGGGGCAGGCCAGGCAGGCCTGGCCTTGCTGTGCACCTGCCGCCCCGGCGGGGCTGAGGGGACTGAGCACCACCATCTTGTGGCTGTGGGTGCCGCCATCTTTGAGGGTGTGGCAGTCAATTAGCATATTCTCTCCTTATTGGCTGTGGGTGCTGCCATCTTTGCGATGGTGTGAGCGTCAATTAGCATATTCCCTCTTTATTAGATAAGATTCGTTTCAAGAGTACAGCATAGTTGTTACACGTTTATGTAATTTAGGAAGGATTCCTTCTGATAGGTTTAGTATCCTCCTGGAACCAAACAGAGATATTACATACATTATTGACTCTACTCCTTGTGATATTTCTTTAACTTTGATATTTTCCCCTTAATAATGTTCATTAATATCATTAACATATTTGTGTATCCATTTTTTAAGGCCTGTACCATATAACATTCTATTCATAAACTTTTACCAGCCATCAACCTCTACTAAATCATTAATTTATAATTTTTGTTGAGAATTCTAAAATGTAAGATAATCAAAAGCAAACATTTTTTATTGTGTTTTCAACAATCCTGATTACAAATGCATTACTTTATATGTATTTTATTCTTATTTGATTATCAAATAAGTGATTGAATATTGAAATGTTTATTAAAATTAAAATGACTATAACATTAATTAAAATTATATAACCATCTAGGTTGATATTTTGAATAAGCTCAATGTGAAATTGTTTAAAGATAAAGTAAATTATTAGTGAGAAGACATAAAAAATTTCCTTGGAAAATTTATATTCTAAATCTAAGAAATTTCATGCAATATTAATATTCTGTATGTTTTCAAAAAAGCACTGTACTAAAATTAGGTAATTCAATTTAAGATCAGAAATGGAATAAACTATGATTACTAATAACTATATAACTTTTAAATGACAATTATTTTAATTACAAATATTTTTATTAAGACAATAACACCTGCTCATGGTTAAAAATAAAAACCTAATAATGGTAAGCCTGCCTGATGTGTAGAGTATTATGTATTTTACCTATGTATCTAGGTCAAATAATGCCCAACCCCAAAGATGCCCATACCCTAATTTTTTGAATATATTAGTTACACAACAAAATAGATTCTGCAGGCAGAATTAATTGTTAATCACTTGACCTTTAATAGGAGGTAGTCTTGGATTAGGAAAGGTTCCTACATAGCCACCAGGGTTCTTAAAAGATGGAAGAGAGAAGCAGAATAGTCAGCCAGAGAGTTACTGCAGAATATGAGTCAGAGGAGAGACGGCGCAGAAGAGGGAGGAGAGTGAAATGCAAAGCGTAAAAAGACTTGATGCACTTTGCAGTTCTGACAGGAAGAGGGCTACCGCCTGGAAATACAGGCAAACTCTAGACACTGGGAAGAACCCCCAGACAAGGCCAGCAAGGAAACAGGACCTCTGTCCTACAATTGCTTGCAACTCAAGTCATCTGCCTGAACCTGGAAGCATATTCTGCCCAGATCATCCAGAAGCAAACACAGCCCCATGGGCTCCTTTATCTCAGTCTTCAGAGACTAAGTTGGGTCTCATTTGAGCCCACTGGAAATACATAAATGTGAGATAATACATGGATGCTGTTTAAACCCCTAAGTTTGTGGTAACTTGTTATGGTAGCAATAGAAAACCTTTTACATTGAGAACCAAATATTTTATAGAATTTAAAAATAGAGTTATAACCTTTTTAATCTCAACACATTTTTAATTTTTTTTTTATTGTTGATAGTACTATAGATGTCTCCCATTCACCTACCCTTCACTTCCCCCTTCCCAGCTCCTACCCACCCGCCATGTCTTCACCACCTTATTGACCACATCCATGAGCTATGCATATACGTATATACATTCTTTGGTTCATCTCTTCTTGTCTCCTCATCCCCACATTGAGGTATGTCAGTCTGTTCCATGCCTCCAGGCCTCAAGTCTTATTTTGTTGGCCAATTAATTTTGTTCATTAGATTCCAAAAATAAATGACATCATATGATATTTTTTTTCTCTAACTGGCTTATTTCACTTAGCATAATATTCTCCAGGTCCATCCACGCTGCCCTAAAGGGTAAGAGATCCCTATTTTTTACAGCTGCATAGTATTTCATTGTGTAAATATCCACAGCTTTTTTTTGTCCATTCATCTACTGATGGGCAGTTGGGCTGTTTCCAATTCTTAGCTATTGTAAATGACACTGCTATGAACATATGGGTGCATTTGCTGGGTCAAATGGAAGTTCCATGTTTAATTTTTGAGGAAACTTCATACTGTTTCCCATAGTTGCTGCACCAGTCTGCAGTCCCACCACCAGTGAACTAGTGTTCCCTTTTCTCCACATCCTCGCCGGCACTTGCTTGTTGATTTTTTTTTTTTGAGATGACAGCCATTCTGAAAAGTATGAAGTGATATCTCATTGTGGTTTTAATTTATATTTCTCTGATGATTAGTGACTTTGAGCATTTTTTCATATGTATCTTCGCAATTTGTATATCCACTTTGGAATTATTCATATCTTCTGCCCATTTTTTGATTGTTTGTCTTCCTTTTGTCCAGTTGTATGAATACTTCATATATTTTAAATATCAACCCCTTATCAGATATCATTGGAAAAAATGTTCTCTCATATAGTGGGTCCTATTTTCATTTTGATGCTTTTTCTTTAGCTGTGCAGGAGCTTTTTATTTTGATGTAGTCTTATTTGTTTATCTTCTCCTTAGTTTTCTTTGCCCTAGGAGATGTATTGGCAAATATTCCGCTATGTGAGATGTCTGAGATTTTACTGCCTGTTTACTCCTCTAATATTTTTATGGTTTCATGCCTTACATTAAAGTACTTTATCCATTTTGAGTTTATTCTTGAGTATTGTATAAGTTGGTGGTCTATTTTCATTATTTTGCATGTATCTGTCCAGTTGTCCCATCACCCTTTGTTGAAGAGACTGTCTTTATTCCATTGTATGTTCTTGCCTCATTTGTCAAATATTAATTGACCATAATGCTCAACTTATCGGGTCTCTGTAAGGATTCATTGGTCTATATGTCTATTCTTATGCCAGTACCAGTCTGTTTTTGTTATAATGGCTTTGTAGTATAATTTAATATCTGGTATTGTGATCCCTCCAACTTTGTTCTTCTATCTCAAGATTGCTTCATCTATTTCGGGTATTTTATGATTCCAAATAATTTGTGGAGTATTTGTTTTAGTTCTGTGAATTATGCCATTGGTATTTTAATAGGGTTTACCTTGAATCTGTAGATTGTTTTAGGTAGTATAAACATTTTAATTATGTTAATTCTCCGAACCCATGAACATGGTATACATTTCCTTTGTTTGTATCTTCCTCTATTTCTTTTTTCAATGTCCTATACTTTTCTAAGAATAGGTCTTTTACCTCCTTGGTTAAGTTTATTCCTAGGTATCTTATTTTGTTGCTGTTGCAATAATAAATGGGATTTTTTTGAGTTTCTCGTTCTGAGAGTTCATTTTTCATACATAAAAATACCATTGATTTCTGGATATTGATTTTGTATCCTGCTCCTTACTGAATTCATTTATTAAATTTAATAGTTTCCTAGTGGGGTTTTTAGGGTTTTCTATGAACAACATCATGTCATCTTCGAATAATGACAGTTTTACTTCCTCCTTTGGATTCTGATTGCCTTTTATCTCTTCTTTTTGCCTGATTGTTGTGGTTAGGACTTCCTGTACTGTGTTGAATAAGAGTAGTGAAAGCAGACATCCTTGTCTTGATCGTGTTCTTAAGGGAAACACTTTTAGTGTTTTCCCACCCATTGAGTATTATGTTTATTATATATAGCATTTATTATGTTGATGTATAATCCCTCTATTCCCACTTTACTGAGAGTTTTTAACACAAATTTTAAAATTCAGAGATAGAGGTACCCATGACCACCTTGGGCAGCATACTTGATTATGGGCTTTGGAAATATAGTGATCCCTGTATTTCTCAAATGTAAAAAATATAAATCTAAACAGAAGAAATATTACAAAGCCCTGACAGGATTGTTGATCATTATATAAAATGCTGATTATTTTGGAATTTTAATTTATATACTAGAGGTCCAGTGCATGAAATTCGTGCATGGGTAGGGGTCCTTAGCGGCTGCCAGCAGGGGGCACCTCCCTTCCCCCAGCCACCTGTAGCCAGTTAAACTCCTGGTCAAACTCCCAGTGGAGGGGACAATTTGCATATTAGGTTTTTATTATATAGGATTGTCTAAGAATAGTCATATATTACTCCTGCTGACATGCCAAATTATGGGCAAAAATGAGATATATTTTGTATAAAATCTAAGAAATATTTATCCATTTTTCTAAGACTACATTTTTCTTTTTATCTTATTTCTTCTCTATTTTTTTTCTTAGTACATAACCTTTTTCTTATTCACCACCCCATTTTGATTTTTCATTTGCTGTTCTTATATTTTTTTTCATGTTTAAAATATTATGTAAGAATGTTTGACATTTTTGCTGAAAAGATAGTATAAAATATAAAAATAAATAATACATAGAGTAGGCCTGTTAAAAAATGTATTTATAGCATGATGAGATCAAAAAATGTCCAATAAATGCTGACTTCTGCTTTTTCAGCATATTTCAAGATAAAGTCCGGAAGTGCCATACACTTCAAACTGAATTGAATAGAAAAGGAAAGATAATTATTTAAGGCACAGCTGTTGGAATAGCTACACTTTTCAGTATCAAAATGTAGCAAATAATAACAAGTCAATGTATTTATAAAATGAATATGATATTGAGGGGCACATAATAGAAACGAGATTTTCTTACAAATCCTGGGAAACTGGAGGATGTGCTACAAGAAGAAAAACAGGGCTATATAGGTAAGGTGACCTCAAAGACTGGATGGGTTCATTACTCAGAAAAGAAAATACATTTTGAATGCAGATCAAGCATAGGAGCCATCTGAAGGGAGACAGCATTCCGGGGATAATTTTTGCAGTGTTCTGGGGCTTATCTTTACAGAATTCTGAGACTAAACTTTGCAAGGACAATAGAAAGCCAACCCCGGGAACTCACTAGTTTCATATTTTTTCCCCACCCTCTAACCATGCATAAGGGTGAACTTGAGATGAAATGTCAAAGTGTTTTTTTCAGGTTGTTACACCTGTTGCTCTCTCAGATTGCCAACTATCTGATTAATAAATGTACCACAAAATTCAACTTCGTTTCGATTTACTTGACTCTGGTAGCAACAGGTCGCTCCAACTCTTTTGTGTCCAGTTGCAAATATGCTATTCAGAGAAATAAGACTTGTTAATGGTGATATTTTCAGGTCACAAGTGTCAGAGTTTTCTTAACATTTGGCCTCTACTGTGAAACTTAAAGCCTAATTTTTAGAACATCACACATGATTGAAAAATATTTGTGAAATGGAGAAATCAGTTTCTATTTTATTGTGCTAAGTGAAATAAGCCAGTTAAGAAAGACAAATGCCATATGATCTCACTTATATGTGGAATCTAATGAACAAAATAAACTGACAAACAAAATAGAAACAGAGGCATGGATACATGGAACAGACTGATAGCTTTCAAGGGGGAAGGGTAGATTGGATAAAGGAGGGTGAAGGGATTAGCTAAACAACTTATATGCATAACTATGGACAAAGACAACCGTGAGGTGATGGCCAGAGGGAAGGGGCATGGCCAGGGCTGGGTAGAGGTGGGGGAAAGGGGGAGAAAATAGGGACATCTGTAATAGTGTAAACAATAAAAATAAAGTTAAAAAATAAATACATTTAAGAAAAAAATAAAAACACATCTCAGAGATAAGTTACTTCATTGTATCATTCTAATCTGCAACTGTCTATAAATGCTGTATTGTTTTTTAAGGATGTAATTCACTGAGCTAGAAGAAAACAAGATTATTGTAATAGGCTTTTTATCTTTTCTTGAACTGAATATTCTTGACATTTGTTAAAACTACCCAAAATATTGTGAATGCTTTATATAAATTTTTCTGGAATCATGCCTATATTGATTGCCACATTAAATGGATTTTGAAACATCCATTTATTTGAGTTGCCATCAGAACTCTCTGGAAGTTTACATCTTTCAAATTTCTCAATGACTTCATACATGTTTGTCACTGTGAAAAGCAATCTCCCTGTCATTATTTATTATTTAAGTATTAATTAATAGTTAGCTAATATAAGCAATCATACTTAAATTTTGTAGATAAATAATCTTCATATCATTGCTTCTTGTTTCTGTTTGTAAGCTTCTCCACACATTTCCTCACCTTCTATGATGTGTGATAAGATATAGAATTTATAGAGCAAGATATCATGTAGAAATATCAGAGATATATGATGTAATAAGAGTTCAAATAGAGAATTTGACCTTGTCTTAAAGGTCATAAAAAGTTTCCATGTAAAAGCAATATCTTGTTATAAAGGCATAAAAAGTTGGTAAAATTTTATTAGGCAAAGTGAAGAGAACCCAGTTCAAGATGTTAAAAGTGTGAAATGTGAGAAAGGAGCTGAAAGAAGCAAAGTAAGGCTGAAGCACAAAGAGAACTTGATAAAGTAAGGTGAGAGCACCACGCAAGTGTTTATGAAACTTTCTAAGGATTTTATTGTAAAAAGAAAATGAAAAATAGTTGAACCTTTGAAGCAATAGGAGCAACATAATTAGTTTATAACGTTGAGACACTGCTATTTGAACAGACCGCTGATCTTCCTTCTTTCTCATTACCAATCATTCTTTATACAGGTGGGGCAAAAGTAGGCTTATAGTTGTGAGTATGCAAAACAAAGGGTTTATTCCTGTATTATTATTTATTTGTTATTTTATTATTTTCCATATGAGCAACTATAAAGCTACTTCTGTGGCATCCTGTATTTCAGATTTCAGTGCATGGAATAGGCCTCATTTATTCTCTCTCTCTTCCATGTGGCTAGTGTAGTAAGAGCCCAGAAATTGTCATGTATGTTGTATTAGTTTTCTATATGATCTGACCCACTACCGCAAAATTAGCAGCTTAAGGCGACACACCTATAACTTTACATTTTCTACGGGTCATAAGTTGAAGCATGGCTTAGTTCTCTTCTCTGCAGAGGGGCTCATGTGGCTGCGATGTAGGTGTTGGCAAGGTCTGGCTTCTCCTCTGGAGGGCTGGCTGGGAAAGCTGCTCCCCCAGTCCTGTGGCTGTTGGCAGCATTCAGTGCATTGTGATGTGAGATTCATGGCAGCTTGTTTTTTGCCAATGAAGGAAGAGAGGGAAGACTAGAAAGAGGCTGCTAGCAAGACAGAATCTTATATGAGGAAAATTAATTATAAAAGTGACATCTCATCACTTTTACTTTACTATTGGTTAGACATAAGTTATAGTCTTGCATAAACTCAATCTTGGGGGTGGTGGTTATAGAAAAGCATTAACATCAAGAGGTAGAGATCATGGAGCCATATGAGTATCTGCCTGCCATATCCCTGCTTTCTGTCTTTGACTTTGGATGTTCTTTCTTCCCATCAGGCAATATTTGTGTCTGGATTTACTGCCCTGGCTGCAAACGAGATGTACAAATGAACTCTCACTGCCACCTGTTATTTTTCTGGTGTAATTCTCCTGAATATTTATAGTATAAAATGATTTCATTGTTTATAGTGGTAACATCAGAAACTGAAAGTTTAATGTTTGGATAAGCAAAGGTTGGAACAGAGCAGGCCCTCATACCAGAATTACTCCATTAAGATGTTAGATCAACTTTATTTTCATAAATAACATACCTAAGTATTTTTTTATAAATAAAATAACAAAACACACACACAAAAAATCATTAAAGCAGGAACACAAAGATTGCATTTTGTTTTATTTTGTTCTATACCTACAACATTGCCCTGTATGTTATCAGATCTTAGGCCCTGGTAACATACAATTAACAAACTGAATACATGGCATACATAAAAAATAACAATAAATAGATGAATTATTCTGGCTAATATGCCTCCAAGTGGGAGATCATAATATCAATGGCTATGCAGATTAAAAGAATGATCATTTAGGATTTCCAGGCTAAAGGTCATGCCATTTGAAGTGTAATAACCTTGAAAGATAATCAATGTTTTCTCTGGAACATACATTGCACTAGGAAATTACTGAATGCATTTGCTCTTCAAAAACAAAAATATATGTTACATCTCTTTTGTTCTTTTCAAACAACACTTAAAAAATTAGAAATTGCCGAAACCGGTTTGGCTCAGTGGATAGAGCATCGGCCTGCGGACTGAAAGGTCCCAGGTTCGATTCCGGTCAAGGGCATGTACCTGGGTTGCGGGCATATCCCCAGTAGGAGATGTGCAGGAGGCCGCTGATCGATGATTCTCTCTCATCGATGTTTCTAACTCTCTATCTCTCTCCCTTCCTCTCTGTAAAAAAATCAATAAAATATATTTTAAAAAAATTAGAAATTATTTCTTAGCATAAACTTGGAAATGCCTTATCTAATTTAAGAAAGGTCCGCAAGAGCATTGCTATCAGGACTTGTTAATTTTCCAAGTGTCTTACCTACTTTTGCTTTTCTGTAGTGTTACAAACACTTTGGACCCCATTTGAGAATTTAATTCCTAGAACCAATCAAATTACAGTCATTGGTAAATAAAACATTTAATAAATGTGCCACAAAATAAAGCTAAGTATTTCAAAACCAAAAAATTTCCTGGTTAAGTACAGTGAATAACCCATTTATTTCTCCTCTCACAATTGAAAGGATTATACATATTTTTCACGTTGACCAAAAATTTTCTTCCTTGAATTTTTCTTTCTAGTCAATAATCCCATGAGGGAATATATCCAAAAGGAATTTAGTGTCACAATTTTCATAGTAGCAGAACAGAACTCAAACAGCCTAAGAAATGATTGATAGCCTTCTTTGTGCTACAGTTGGTCCCAAGGCCATAATTGACATTCATCATTACCTTCTTAAACCACTCATTCTAGATACCCAGCTAGTAATTCTTCTGGTTTAAGTAGCTTGTCTGTTGGGGTGACCCAGATTCTCATCAATAAAGGATCAGGGACTCTGTGTCAAAAGTTAGGTGGGTTCTTCAGAAAAGAAGTTAAGAAGTTTGGGACCCAGGATTATACTAAGGTTCAACGCTTGTGAATAAAGGAAGGGGAAGCAGAATTAGGCAGAGAGAGAACATAACATATGCCTCATAAAGCCTTGGCTAATTCACCTGTGAGTCTGTGGCAAAGGTTACATGCTGGAGTTATTCTTTGTCAATACAAAATGGCCAGGCCTCTCTACCTATGCCCCACTCCATCCGATAAAAACTTCTGCAATTGTAGAAGCTTGGGAGTGGTGATTCTGTGCAGCTGAGGCCAATAATAAAAAGCTGTCTTCTGACTATACTCCCTTTATTAAAGGGAGATCTGGCTGCCATATCTCTGTACCTACCCTACAGATTCCCATACTCTTAGTAGGCCTTGGTTGCTATATTCCTATTTATATCTACAGCCGGCCAAGAGAAGCTCCAGCAGGCCACCTGTAGGTAAACCCTATTCTTCTCCGCCTCCATTATGTCATAGTAGGCCTACATAGTTTTGATGATCAGGATAAATAACACATGAATGTATGATAATCACCTGAATGTGGAAACCAAAATGTGAAGGCAGGAGAAGTATTGACTGAGATACATCTGAAAATGTATAATTGAAATAGTGATATGTGAAAGAGCCAAATGAGTAGTATCCCAAACTCCCAAATGCCATTCATGTTGGGTGAATCAGTTATTTTTCTGATGAAGTTTTTATTGTTCATGTTTTTTGTTTGTTTGGTTGGTTGGTTTTTTTTTTTTTTTTGTGTGTGTGTGTGTGTGTGTGTGTGTTTTGGGGGGTCAGGATGCATCATAATAACTTTATTAAAATGTCTTAATTTAAAATCAGTCAAACACTAATCAGAAATAATATATGTATCCCTATATTCATATGAACATTATTTACAATAGCTAAGATCTGGAAACAGCCCAAGTGCCCATCAGTATATGAGTGGATAAAAATGCTGTGGTACATTTGCACCATGGAATACTATGCAGCAGTATAAAAAGAAGGATCTCTTACCCTTTGAGACAACATGGAGGGACCTGGAGAGTATTATGCTAAGTGAAATAAGTCAGTCAGAGAAAGACAAGTATCACATGACCTCACTCATATGTGGAATGTAAGTAACAAAATAAATTGATGAACAGAGTGCATCCAGAGACATGGACGCATGGAAAAAAGTATGGAATCTCAGAAGGAAGGTGGAGGAAGGTGGGTGGGTGCATGGTAAGTAATCAACCAAGAATCTTGTATGCATATATGCATGGCCCATGGACACAGACAATAGGGTGGTGAATGCCTGGAGTGGGGTGTAAACCAGGTGGAGGGGGGCAATGAAGGAAAAATCAGGGGACAACTGTAATACTCTCAATAATAAAGATAAATAAAAATAAAAGAAAGTAAAATTAGAGTCAGATTTTATCTTCTTTGGATAGTTGATTGCAAAATGAAATTCAGGAAAATGCACCGAAAGACTATATAGATCTATAGATTAGATAGATAGATAGATAGATAGATAGATAGATAGATAGATAGATAGATAGATGATAGATTGATGATAGATAAGTTATAGATATATTAGCGATACAAAAATTATAGATAACATACACATCTCTACATATTTCTATATAGATATCTATATCTATGCAGTTTTTAGTAAAATTATAAAAATTATGTGTGAAAATAAATATTAATTTATAACAGGAAAGGAAACATATGATTAGTCTGAAGTTGTAATTATAATATATATGATGGTTAATCTTGCTCACATGTATAGGAGAGGAAATACTATTTCCTTTTACCCTCCTAGATCCTCCAGCTAGGGCCCTGCAAATTTGACTGTTAAGAGGCAGGTTAACAAAATAAAAACAGTTTATTAATTCATGTCAGCATAGGGAAAGACTTCAGTAATGAGTAACACTCAAAAGGGTGCTTAGAACTTGAGTGTAGAGAAGTGATAATGAGGAGACAGAAGGAAGCTAGGTAGACAGGGGTGCAGCCACAGGAGAGGAAGTAGAACCAGGAGCCCAGTTGGGCAGGGTTACTAAGGCACCCCAACTGGGCAGGGAAGGAAGGGCACTCATGAGAGAGACATGAACTTTAAAATATAAAGATGTTGCTAAGACAGGTAGCATGCAGATAACCAATGACAAGGCAGTGAGGCATATAAACCAATCCAAAGGATATTGCTAAGGCATAATTATCTGAAAAGAGCACAAAAATAGATCCAGAGACATAGAAATATGGAATAGGCCATCAAACCTCAGAGGGACAGCAAGGGAGGTTAGGAGGGGGGGATAAGAGATCAACCAAAGGACTTGTATGCGTGCATATAAGCCTAACCAATGGACACAGACAGCAGGAGGGTGAGGGCATATGCTGGGTGGTGGGAGAGGCTGGGAGAGAATAATGGGGGGCGGAAGAGACATATGTAATAGTTTAAACAATAAAGAATTTAAATAAAAGAAAAAAAAGACCAATTAGGAGCTAGCAAGATGACCCACTCCCTAAATTAAAAGGCATGCACTTCCTCTTGCTCTCTCTTCTCCCTGGCACACAATGATGTTCGTTCCTGTAGCGGGGGAGCACTTCCCTGCGTCCACGTGGGTTATGGCCATGTGGGCCTCCACACCTGGACTATTAGACTTTAATTAGCTCAGATACTAAACTACTCCCGCCTGTAACATGGGGAAGCTCCGGACACTGGCCTGCTTCTGGAACCCCAGCTGCACCTTTTCCAGGAATGGCTTCTCCCAATACACTTTGCTCCCGTTAATTGTCCTTGTCCTGGACTTCATTCTGTGATTTTCATGAGACAAGAACTCAGACTCAAACAACACCCACACTTTTTGGTATCAGTAAGACAAATAAAAAAGGTTTTAGGCTTTCTGGGGCAGCAAATTGTGGAAGGTAAATATATAGGCAAAGGCTGTTTAGTGAGGTTATTTGTGTTTAGTAAGACTCTTATCTCCGCGCCCTCTCATCTCTGGTGATGAGACTGTTATCTCTGTCCTGGACAGGAACTGGGGGAGGGACACCTTCACTAGGGGAATTTATGTTCTGCTTTTAGACAGCTGAGGGGAAGGGAGAGAGCTCCTCCTGTGTCTGCTTTTTCTCAATTGCCTTCAGGTCAAAATAATTTGTATGTCAAAGTGACAATTTGGGATGACATTCTCTAAAGCCCTTCACGTGCCTTTTGCAACAACCTGAGTGCTTTCTAATCATGTGCCTGTTGGTTTACCAAAATCTGAACTCAGTTTAGCCTGTTGAGTTTGAGATCCAGATGTGGCTATTACACAGCCTGCTCCATAATTTGTGAGACGAGCGCAAAATGAAAATGTGAGGTCCCTTAATTCAAAAAGTAGGAAAAGTTTCCTGTTAAAGGCATGAAGTTTACCCTTTCTCTGTGGGCTCTCTCTTGACTTGCACTGTTTTGTTTGTTTGCTTGTCATTGTTGCTTTTCTTAAATTTTATTTGCCATTTGAAATTTCAAATTATTAGGGAGGAGACTAAGTAGGCTAAGTAGACAGGGACAGGACCATGGTGGGGAGTAAGTAAAACCTGGGAACCCACCGCCAGGAGTTACTAAGGCAACCAAGCTGCATGGGGAAGGGCCTGCAGCAGGAGACATACATTTTAAAATGTATGGATATTGCTAAGACAGGCAGCTTTCAGATAACCAGTCACAATGCAGTGAGGTGTACAACCAATCCCAAAGACATTACTAAGGCAAATTCTTTGAAAGAAATAATCAGAAGCCAGCAAGCATGTATCTAGCCCTACACAAAGCATTATTCCTTCCTCCTCCTCCTCCTCCTCTTCCTCCTCCTCCTCCTCCTCCTCCTCCTCCTCCTCCTCCTCCTCCTCCTCCGCCTCCTCCTCCTCCTTCTTCTTCTATGTTTCTCTCTCTCTCTCTCTCTCTCTCTCTCTCTCTCTCTCTCTCTCTCCCTCCCTCCCTCTGGCATTCTGGCATGCTGGGGTCCTGGTTGCTACGGTGGGGAATAGACTCCACACATGGACTAATGGACTTTAATTAGCTTGGATGCTGAACTATACCCGACTGCAATAATGAATGGAAGCTCTGGAAACTGGGCTGCTTTTGGAACTCAGCTGCATCTTTTCCAGGACTGGTTTGTATCAATAAACTTTGTTTGCGCTAACCATATTTGTCAGCAAATTCATCTGTTGATTTTGTGAGACAACAAACTCAGACCTGAACCCCACATTTCGGTTTCATTATCATGGATTTTATAGTTTATTTTTATATTTTTAAATGCAAATATAAGAGCATTTAACTCATGCAGAATCACTGAAATTTGTATTTCATAGCTCAAAATGCATATGCACTGTATTTACCCAGAATAATGAAGAACACTGCACAAGGCTAACTCCACTGTTTCTTTTTAACTTCTTAATGATTGTAGATTCTATTAACACTTTTTACTTGTGGATTACTGATGAGTAAAAAAATGACTAAATGATGATATATTTCTCTATTATTTTATGACACTGTTTTCAGTGTGAAAGGTTGGCAAACACGGAAGGTAATATAAGTAAGAAAGGAAGGGATGGGACTCCACGACTCCACGGTTAACCATGTTTCTTAGAACTCCATTGTCTTCCTTCTGCATTTGCATTAAGTTCTAGTTTGAACAGAAAGATGGCCTCTCAGGCTGGCAGCACTCCGTTTATTTCATTGTATAGGTAACGAGCTTACCTGCATTTGCTTTGAATCTTGTTGAATCCCATGAATTGTGGGTCATCTGGAATTCTGTGCTCATGGAGCATCCCAAATGCTATATACAAATGGAGAGGCAAGGGACAGAGAATACAAATGTTGTACATATCTCCTTTGTTTATGTGCATGTTGCATGTCCCTTGGGCAACAGAAAATCAAGCCAAGGTTGGGGGCCTTCTGAGTTCATGTCTCTGTGTGACAACACAGGTTGCATGTCCATGAAGCTGATCTGATCTTCCTGTGATGTAGAAAAGAGGTTTAAACACTTAAGATATATATACATTGTCGTGTTTTTATCACATGCAATATATAGCATTACACAGGAATTCAAATAAGGGCTAGAGAAAATAATTAAGAGAAGCATAGTGGATAAATAAATTGTTAAGTATTGCATCAGCATTTAAAAAAATCACTATAGTGTATCTTTTCCAGAGATTAGTAATAAAAATAAGAGATGTTGCCATTGGAATAGGCTCTCAGGGTAGCAGAATCTAATTATAAACATTTAACAAAAAAGTACAAGATGAGCAGGGTTGCTGTAATAGTTAGCAGAAAAGAATGGTATTTAGAATGGTTTGATCCAGTGGCATGTTGATCATCTATTCCTTAGGAATGAATTAGATGTGTAATTGACTAGTATACCCAAAATGTACAGTGGGTACAGAAAACCTAAAAGAGAAAATTACAGTAATGTTCCCTAGAAATACAGAAGAAGACCCTTCACTTTATATCAGATATATCCTGACTTGGTACTACTAGTATGCTCAGTTAATGGAAACAATCACCTGTTAATGGAATCAGATATTTTGATACAGTGATAGACTTCTAAAATTAGGCTGAGGGTATGAGTATGTGGTAGCATAGAAGTCCCCCTGCCCACTGCCCTGAGAAAAAACATTTTAAACTTAAATGCATATGACATGACCTATGGATATCAGTCATCTCTTCCCTCAGTGGGTTAGCCATCTAGGGCTGCCTTAACAAAGTATTCCAGACTTGATGGATGAAATAGCAGAAACATTCTCTCACAGTCTGGAGGCTAGGAGTCCAAGATCAAGGTGTCAGCAGAGTTAGTGTCTTCTTAGGGCTTTTCTTTGGCTTGTAGATGGTTGCTTTCTCCCTCTGCTATTATGTGGTCTTCTCTCTGTGCTTGTCTGTATCCAAATTTCTTTTCCTTATAAGGACACAGGTCATATCAAAGTAGGGCCTACCTATTTGACTTAGTTTTACCTTAGTGACTCTTTGTAGGTTCTATCTATACTAATAAAAGGGTAATACACTAATAAGACAGGGAGAACTTCCGGAATTCCTTCAGGACAAGGCCATGGTGGCAAGGCCGAGGCAGAGGTGGTTAGGGGTGATCAGGCCAGGAGGGAAGGGCAGTTGGGGGTGATCAGGCTGATAGGGGGGGCAGTTGGAGGTGAGCAGGCTGTCAGGGGGGCCAGTTGGGGGCAATCAGGACAGGAGGGGAGGGCAGTTGGGGGTGATCAGGCTGGCAGGGGGGCAGTTGGGGGCGAACAGGCTGGCAGGCAGAGTGGTTAGGGGCAATCAGACAGGCAGACAGGTGAGCAGTTAAGAGCCAGTGGTCCCAGATAGCAAGAGGGATGTCCAGCAGCCGGACATCCCCCGAGGGGTCCCAGATTGGAGAGAGTGCAGGCCAGGCTGAGGGACAACCCTCCATGTATGAATTTCATGCACTTGGGCTATATATATATATATATATATATATATATATATATATATATATATTATGGCTAAGTGACCTACCATCCAATCAACTGACCAGCAGACCAGAGGTACATATGATGCTCACTGACAATTTAAAAATAAACGTTGACTTGAACATGCACTATACGTGTAAAGCTCTCACTAGTTCCAATTTGAATGTTGCACTTGATGAGAAAGTTCTTCTCAGAGGGAATTTTCCACAATGTCTCAGCATTGTACTGCATGCTATGCTATCAGCCATGGTACAAACAAGTTTAAAGTACTGTAGTGTTTGGGGATGTTTCAGACAGTTGTCTCTTAAAACAAATATGAGATCAGAGGATTCTGCTTATAGTGAATGGTTAGTAAAACTTTGAGATCGCAAACTTGATAGCAGTTTTCATTTAGGAATGGATATTATTGAAATCCCCTGTGAAATTATTTGTAATGGATCTATTATTGAAGCTACCTTTGGAAATAGTATATCTATAGATAATATTAAAAATATATCTAAATGTGCAATTCTTTGTCCAAAAAATGAGCACATTCATAAATTAAATGAAGAAATTTTGGATATACTCAGTGGAGATTTTCACACATATTTGTATGATGATTCCATCAATTCCACAGATGATGCCAAAAAGGAAAAATTGCCCATCGAATTTCTTAGTAGTGTTACTCCTTCAGGAATGTCATGTCATAAATTAAAATTGAAAGTAGATGCAATCATCATGCTACTGAGAAATCTTAATAGTAAGTGAGGTCTGCAATGGTACTTGATTTATTATCAAAAGATTGTCATCTAACATAATCAAAGCTGAAGTATTAACAGGATCTGTGGAAGGAGAGGTTGTTCTGATTCCAAGAATTGGTTTGTCCCCATCTGACATTGGCCTCCCACTTAAATTAATTTGAAGACAGTTTCCCGTGATGCCAGCATTTGTTATAACTATTAATAAATTACAATGAAAAACTCTAGACAAAGTAGGATTATTCCTACCTGAACTCGTTTTCAGACATGGTCAGTTATATATTGCTTTCTCTCGGATTTGAAGAGCATGTGATGTTAAAGTTAAAGTTATAAATACTTAATCACAAGGGAAATTAGTCAAGCACTCTGAAAGTGTTTTTACTCTTAAGGTGGTATACAGGGAGATATTAGAATAAGTTTAATCAATTTATCAGTTATTGTTTTACCAATGTTGTTTTTATATCATGTCTATGTTGTTATTATTTATTTATTAATAAATTTATACATTATTTTCATATACATTTTACTAATTTTCTTTCATCTTTGACACTTCTATTATAGAGAAAGGGTGAATAGCAATATTAAAATATTTTTTTAATTAATTTTCTTTCAATGTGCACAAATACGTGCACCAGGCCATGAGTCTCCAAATAAAGTCACATTCTTAGGGGCAGGAGGAGTTATGACTTCAACATAAAAATTTTCAGAGAATACAAATTAGCATGTGATATGTAGCTATGAATTTATGGACAAAGTGGCCATGGTGGTGGGAGTGTAGGTGAATCAGGAGCTCAATAATGTGGTCCTTTATCAGCAGATCTGTGAGGGCTACCACCATTGCTGGGTGCCTTTCCTGACAACAGCAGTGGTCAATGCTGTACATTAGAAATACTCTCATAATTTGTGACTTCAGGATGCGTCTAGTGCATAACCATTTCATTGGACCCTTTCCATAGTAACAATTATGTCAAAGATTTATTCAATAGCCCAGTCAGTATTCAGTTTCTATACTGAATATGAGCATAGCCTTAAGAATTGGGGTTTCAGTCCAATATTCTTCCAACCAGTGGATAAAATATAATGCTGTTTCTCCCAGAGCCAGAATACATGAGTCCAGAAACTAAGGAGCAGAATTAGTGGTGCTATATATCACTATTACAACCAAAAACTACTTGAAAAATGCTTATTTTCTGACCTGAAAATCTGGATTCTGCAGGTTTAAGAGGCTTTGCTGGTTTAAGAAGAATGACCCTGAATCTGAGCTCTGCTGGTTTAAGAGGTCTTATTGGTAACGAAGGGAGTAATCTCTCCACCAGGGGCTGTAAGAAAGTTTCTATTAAATTGGAAGTTAACATTCTCACCTGTCTTGTAATGGTACAAGATAAGAAAAGAAAACAGTTATCAGAATGTAAAATAAGGATTCTGAAGAGTAGTAATCTAGAATGTAGTTGCAGATTTATGTCATGTCTTCCCTAAGGAGACCCTGACAGATATGCTTCAAAGGGGAAAATAGCAAAAATAAGTCTAATTAGGTTGACAGTTTTTGCAAATTAAGCTATATGCCAAATACTTTTCATAGTTTGAAAGAGCTAAATCTGTATTTCTGAGCTTAGCCAAAATATATGGAAAACACATGAAAAGATAAAAGTATTTTCATCAACATGATTTATTAAAGATGTTTATAAGTTAACAATATTTTAATTTTCACAAACAGCTTAAAAATGTCCCTATAAATGATAGGGTGACAGATGAAATTGATAGTTACTTTATGAGTCTAAGGAAAGCCTTGATTTGTATACTTCCCAGAAACTGTGAAAGCAAATGATTTAAATGATTGGGTTTTCAAGTGTGATTTATTTCAAATTTTGTGATTTATTTTATTTTCAATCCTTTAATTTCAAGAAAGATTAATTGTATTGTTAACCAAAAAATAATTGAAAGTTATTTTTCATGTTGGTCACAATGTGACTTTGTTATATAGTTCTCAAGAAGTTAAAGATTTGAATGCCCTATTAAAAACTCCTAAATTCCAATGTACTTTAAAAAAAATCCTCATCAGAAGATATGCTTTTATTGACGAGAGAGAGAGAGAGAGAGAGAGAGAGAGAGAGAGAGAGAGAGAGAGAGAAATGTGAAAGAGAAACTTCTATCAGCCACCTCCTATACAGGCCCCAAATGGGGATCGAATTCGAAACCTAGTTATGTGCCCTGATCAGAAATCAAACCTGCAACCTTCTGGTGTATGGATAACACTCCAACCAATTAGTCATCCAGCCAGAGCACCATTACTTTGTAATGACGTAAAATGTTCCCATGTTTTAATCTATAAAGAATGAAACAGAAATAAAATCCTGTATCACTGGATCATAAGTAAAATTAATCTATGGATAGATGCTCCAATTCATTATAGACATACATTCATCTAATTAAGAAGTGAATTTTAAATACAACATTATTCCTTACTCTTCAAAATTTCATGTTAAAGTAATATTATTTTTGATGAACTCTGAACTAATAATTTTCCTAATTGGTCAATTGGGAAAAGAAAAAAAAGAGACATATATACTACTATTTGTAATACTTTAAACAATAAAAAAAGAAAAAAAGATATAGGAATTCATGATAACCTAAATGTTCAATAATGATTTTTAAGTTTATCTAGGTATTTTGTGGCTAAGGATTTTAAGAGGATAATCAATAAAGTACTTTCTAACATAAGGAATATGTTATATTTGAACAGAACTTTGTTGAGGAAGTAAAACAGATTTATAAGCTCAATAAGATGAACATTTAATTACCTTTACTTGTAAAGAAGAGCTTAATGATGCATTTTTTCAAGGAATGATGATAAATATTGAATGTATAGCATTTAAATTCTAAATAATATATTTTTAAAAGTATCCTAGCATTTTAATTTTTGAAGGTCAATATTCAAAATGGTAGTTATTTTTCAACTTTAAAACTATGGGATCAAAAACTTTGGAGATAATTGGGGAATACTAGGCAGAACCAGCACTAAATTTTAATGGGGGCACTGAGGACATAAGAGTAAAGTGAAGTGCAAGTGGTCTTCTGAAAGCCAAATGCAGAGTTGCATGGAGTAGGGAGGGAATTTCCAATAATCTCAAATTCTGCTGTGAAGCTAAATAAGAAGACAGAAAATCAACCATTAATTTTCATGAAAAAATGGGCTAATATTGACCTTAATAGAGCAGTTTGTTTTAATGGTAGAGGTACTGGTAGCCAAATTATAGTGTCCTGAAGGAACATTAGGCAATGAAATAGGCAAGCACAGCTTTTTGAGGCCTTGGGAGAGGAACAGAGAGAAGAGACTGAGTACCAATGAATATGTGGGATTACAGAATTTTTTTTTAGGTGAGTAATAATCACTAACAAATGTTATATAAATATGGTAATGTTAGAAGAATAATGTGGTAATGATTCTGTAGAAGGGAAGAAAATGGTGCTGAAGGACAAACTGATACACATACAAGATACAGGTATTTTTGTTTGATTTTTTGTTTTATTTTTCCTTTCTTGCTCATATGGGATGAAAGCTAGGATATAAATAAAGAGGTGTGTTTGTTAGATTGGTACAAATATTTATTATTTTATACTGCTGGAAGTGAAGGCCTAGGGTATTACAGGAAGTTAGAGGGAGGTGAGTGAAATGACAAGGTTATCAGAAGCAAGTGATAGGGGTGTAGGCTTGGAGGAGACATGACTAAACAGGAGATGTTATAAAACTAATATTCAAAAAGTGATTTTACTAAAGAAGTGTGCTATGATGGTCTGGCAGTGGTGATAACTATTTGATATTTTTTATCATAATTTTGAAAAACAATATTTTGTGTGATTGCCTTCAGTATAGCTTTAGAAGGAAGATTCATACATTAGAGAGGAGAGGGATAATGGTAGTCAGCTATAAAGAGTGACAATTGGATCTATACTGGTTTAAGAAGGAAGGGGCATACAAGGCTGGCAAAGAACAATTTCCATAACACAAATTACCCACTTTAGGTATACACTTCTATGATGTTTATAGTGAATTTACCCATTTATGTGACCATCACCACACCCCAGTTTTAGAACATTCCTATAACCCCAATAAGATTCCACCTGTCCCTCTAAAGTTAATCTTCATTCCTACCACCATCTCCAGGTAAAACCAATAACACATGCTTCATATTTAAGATTCACTGTTTTTGAACTTTTTATATAAATTAAATATCACAAAATGTTGTTTATTGGATCTGAATTTAATTTGTAAATTTTAAGAAGTTAGCAACTTGAAAACCAGATCACTTTAACTTAGTAACTTTAATAATGCTTTCAAATTCATCCATGTTATAGCACATATTAGTACTTTGTTGCTTTTAATTGCCAAATAAGATGCCATTATATGAATATATCTTGTTTGGCCTGCCTATTTACCAATTGATAGCTATTTGAGCTATTTCTTATTATGGATAAAAGTGTAGATATTTAAAATAAATAATTTTGGACATTTGTTGGTAATGATAAGGTGTAAATATGGACATGTGATTTGGCACTTATTATTTTGTCGAAGAAATGTCATTGTCCTGAATAACAAGGTAAAAAACAAACAAAACAAAACACAAAAAACTGGAATATTAGAAATTTAATTGGATCATTGATAGATGGTTTAAATAATCAATGATAATGAAAATAATAGTAGAGAAGAAAGATAAGGTGAGCTAGGAAACAAATTTATCAGTTAATTCCACTAAGTGATAATAGCATGAGGGGATAAAATACAATGAACTCAGATGACCTTCACTTCACATGGACTATACTATAAGGTAAGACAAATGACAAGCAATGATGTGAAACAGGGCTTACCTATATTCTTTATGCCATTTGGTACATGGAATATGAGAGGAAGACATTAATCTCTACTTAAGAGGGTTGCAAACTAAGTAGCATATACAAGAGCAGCTACTTGTGAATTTGAGCAAACATATTTTGGAGTGACAGAAGGGGAATTTACTTACTGGAATGGTTTGGGCACTGGGGAGAAATGGGAATAAGACCAATTCAGGGAAATGTTTCCCTGGTCTCATATTAGTATCAAACTCCCATTTTATAAGAAATATCATGTATCATCACTTTAATACGGTAAAATGGAATTCATAGAACAATATGCAAACAACTTAAAATACACTTTTAAAAATTAACGCAGCCTTAACCGGTTTGGCTCAGTGGATAGAGTGTCGTCCTGAGGACTGAAAGGTACCAGGTTAGATTCCAGTCAAGGGCATGTACCTTGGTTGTGGGCACATCCCCAGTAGGGGGTGTTCAGGAGACAGCGGATCAATGTTTCTCTCTTATCGATATTTCTAACTCTCTATCCCTCTCCCTTCCTCTCTGTAAAAAAATCAATAAAATATATTTTTTAAAAAATTAATGCAATATTCTGAACATAATATAGATAAACAAAAGAAAATATATGATCAGGCATAATTCTATTGTAAGATATCCTATATGATAATCCTATATAATAAAAAAGTAATATGCAAATTGACCAAAGGGTGGAACGACCAGTCACTATGATGCGCACTGACCACTAGGGGGCAGATGCTCAATGCAGGAGCTGCTCCCTAGTGTGGTTAGTGAGCTCCCACAGGGGTAGTGCCTAAGCCATCTGTCTGACATCCCCCAAGGGCTCCTGGACTGCAATAGGGTGCAGGCTGGGCTGAAGGACCCCCTCTCCTCCCTGAGTTCATGAATCTTGTGTACCTGGTCTCTAGTAATAACATAATCAGGAACTTGCATTTCTACTTAGAACCACCCTGAATGGGTAAAAATGCAGATTGCTAGTATGCTGTACTCACAATTCAAATACCATGAGAGGCCATTGAGGACCCAACTTTTCAATATGGTGACAATTTGGTAGAATTCTATATTTTAAAAAGTGTAGCCTACCTTTGATTTCCATGGTTAAAATCCTGGAAAAAGATACATAATATTGAAAATATATGAAGTTCCTTATATGTATATGTGAAAGATATGTCCAGGTTAATGAATATCTTGAATATCAGAGGTGGCTAAAAAGTCAAATTATACCTATGATTTCAAAATTCAGACCATTAAATACCAGTAACACCTCCCCTTCACAATCATTGTGAAAACAAAAACATAGCTTCTTAGGGAAAGACAAGTATATAGTTTGCACTAGTATTTCAAAGCAATGTGCAGAATAGTATAGGAATTAGCACTCATAAGTGAGCAATTATTTTTGACACTTTTACAAAAGATAACAAGGGAACAAGACATGATAGGATTTGGTCTGAGAATCAGAGTCTGAAATTACTTGCAACCCCATGAAGCTTCAATTCTCCCCCTTAACCCAAGGTATCACTTTGAGGTGGGAGAGTAGAATCTGAGAAATATACTGAAGCTGCCTAGCCCCTCAGAGAAGCATCAGTTTATCTGATCATTTGATGATAAGATATCAGCACAGGGTTGGGTCTTCTAGGTGTCTGAAGGTTTGATGACAATTGTTGATGCTTTCACAAATATGTGAGGAAGTTAACACATTTATTAAATCTTCAACACTTAGATTTCAGATATGATTCAAAGCCCTTACAAAATACCTGTATACCCAAGAAAACTAATAATGTGCTGTGACTGTTTAAGTGACATTCATTAAGTATTTACTTACTCTATAGAGAAGACAATCTAAGCACTATGAGGATGAAAGGAAGGAAAAAGGGAGCTTATAGTAGAAGTACTCAGCCTCTAGTATATTGTTCTGAGCAAATATATTGTAGACCAAAACCTGTATACTACCAAACAAATGTCTCATAGCTATCAAAAGCCAACTTTCTTAGAAGTAGCTGAGCAAGCTAGTGATGTTATTTTACTGTGCTCATTCAGGGATCTTATGGGCCTCTACACAGAGTGACTTCCCAAAGTCTTACTTCTAGCTACTTGTTCCTCTTTTCCGGAGGGGTATTTGACTAAAAATAACTTTATCTCATTTATGCCCATCTGGAGTGGCTCAGTGATTGAGGATCATCGACTTATAAACCAGGAGGTCACCGTTCGATTTTCCGTCAGGGCACATACCTGCATTTCAGGCTCAATCCCTAGAAGGGGGCGTGCAGGAGGCAGGCAATCAATGATTCTCTGAAATCAATAAAAATATATTTTAAAAAATTCCTATAATGCTATATAGTGCCCCTTTAAAATTGAAGCACTTGTCTCCAGTATAGTTGTTTAATCATTTTGTCTATATTTCACAAATATTTGAAAAATCTAATCTCATAAAAAAAGTGAGGCCCAAATGGACACAGACACCAGGGGGATGAGGACATGAATGGGAGTGGTGTGGGGGGCAATGGGGGAATAAGGACACATATGTAATACCTTAATCAATAAAGAAAAAAAAAGGACTATCTAAATTCCCAGAGGTAGAATTTACTAACAGAGGTATATTTACTAACAGAACCAAGATGAATAATTAACATTCTTGTCTACTTAGGGAATGGAAAGACTATAAATAAAACTCTACTGTATTTGCATACATTTTTCCATTTTTCTTAATGAATAATATTAATGGTGATTGGATTAATAAGGTAAGGATAAATATTATTCATGACCTTTCAGGATATATTTGTATATATATATATATATATATATATATATATATATATATATATCAGTGTGTAATTTGATTTCTATTTTTTATAAACAATTTATTGAAAGCAAGAAATGTTTTGTAGATCATAGGCAATGTTCAACAGGTTTTAAAAACATAGATGTTCATATATATCAATATTCACTTATGTGATAGTGATCAGTTTATTCTCATTATAATCTAGACTCTATAAATAATGTGCACTTCCTGATTAACCTAAAAATATCGACCAAGTTCCAGGTTTAAGTTTGACATTTATTTGTGATTAATTTATTTTTGCTCTCAATATAAAATTAGTGTTCAGGTAAACCCAGGGTTTTTAATCTTCATATACAGACAAGTTTTCCACTGCAAGAGAATCATTAGTTAACATATTGTAGTTTTAGTTTGCATTAAGTTAAAGAAGTCAAACATGTTTTCCTAATTGATATTCCCCAATTTTTATTTCAATTACAGTTTTATTTCCATATATAAATGTTCAATCTATGTAGGTGAATATGAATGTATAGCATATATTAAATAGCTTAAAAATATGCTACAAGTCATCTGATATGCAACCAATTTGAATAATGTATGGCTTTGGGGTAATTTTTACTACTTAAAACTTAAAGTGAATTCTGTTATATTAAATGTGATAAAATTATTTCAAATAATTCACAAAGAAAAATATTTTGTTGTTTTACTTCTTTACAAAGAATATGTTAAACAATGAATTCAGTCATATTGTATAACTGAAATCATCATATACCAGTAAGTTACCAGGTAATTCTCAAAAATATGTTAGAACACATATTGAAACCAATCACATTATACATATTTGAAAACACAAGCAATATATAAACTCTTTTACCTCAAAGGTAACAAATGAAATTATTTGGGGTGTGTTTTTGAGGTATTCATTAGATGAAGAATATTTTCTTTACTTCAAAGTATCTTGCAAAGTTCACAACTATATATTTGAAACTTTAATTTTTAATACAAATCTGAAGTCTACCACAGTAAATTGATAATAAAAGTGAAGAAATGATTTGCTTCTTGTTCAGCAATCCTTAGTTTTTCCACAGGTTCATCTTTTCCTTTCCCTGGGGGAACACACCATTACATTTTCTAAATCCTTAACATGTAATGATCTTCCATTTTTAACCCATTGCCAATTATCAGCCACAGAAGCTATCTGAACATGTGGTTAGTGCACAGATTAATAGCATTGCCCAACTGTTTTCCATTTTATACAGTGCTCAATCTAGCTTCCAAAAACAGAAACAGTCTTGCATTGAATTACTCATACATTGCTTATTAAGGTGCTAACATTACACTCTTATTGTTTCTTCACGTTCCACAGGCCTTCAGAGCTATCACCCATGGTGTTTTATTGTTAAGCTTTACTCTCCATTTTAGGTGTGCTGTGGGATAGCTTGCAGTGGTACCTTTCTAATTGGCTTCAGCTCCTTAAATATGGTTCGCTTCACATCCTCCCCATCTGCTGCTCTTTTTTTTTTTTTTCCTTCCCTTTGTGTTTAGTTCTTGACCATTTAGTACTCATAATGGAAAAGATTTTTACTTTAAAATTTCCAAAATATTGCTTGCAATGACCTACAACATTATCATTAAGATGTAAAAACCTGCTCAACCAGTAGATATTGCTCACCTGTGTGTTTATGTTCAAATAACTTTACATTTTAAAATAAAAAGAGCATTTTGTGATTATAGTTCAAATCTTAAATAAGGCATTTAATGCATAAACTTTTTCTGACTGCCACACCTCTTAAGTGTAGTACCTACATACATAACAAAGTAAAATTTTAATCATATAAAGATAATTGTTGGTTGATGTAATTTACATGTAATAACATCTTTAAGTTTTATATTAAATTAACTTTATCATCAATAAAATGTAGTTTCATCTTCAAACTAATTCCTTCATGATTGCAAAGTAGAAATGACAACACATTTTAGCCATTATTAGTATATTAATTGTCCTGAAAATAAATATAGAAAATACATATTTATTAGTTACCTAAAGTGTTAAAATAATACCTCCAGCCTTCTCAGTAACACTTCTTAGAGGTCTGGAATCATTATATTTTCAGTTCTTACTGAACAACAATAAAAAATATGTCATAGAACATCAAAGCCATTTTTTGCTCACGTAGGAGGCAGAATAGCTGCCTCATTATTAACCTTTTTTACTAGATAAAACTCTATTGAGATGCATCATGTACTCAAGTTACCTGGCTACAATTATGAACATATATCTTATCTTAATTTGCTTGAAAGTCAAATTTTCGTAAGGGAATTTACATGCTTTATCTGTCAAACTTCTATCATTCCTTAGCATATTAATGGGTATACATTTTAATATATTAATCTTATTGAGGTATATTTTTGTTTAACAATATGTTAATGTTTTATGGTCATATCTTAAAAACACAACTAGTTGTTTCATTTATTTTGCTCACTTTACAATGTTTCAGTAAAAGCATTTTGCTTTAACTGTTTTATTCAAGTATCTCTGAAATGCATTTTGGGAGATTTGAAGATGAATCAGGTAAAACACCTTTTCTATATTATAATAAAATAAACTTGCTACAGCATTCCATTGCATTTGTCAGTACACTTACTCCATCTTCTGCATTCTGGTGCTCCATCTTTCTGTATCCCTGGAATGACTCTACATCAAGCTACTGCCCACAAAAATGTTTTTTTGTTTTTTCCCCCATAGTTTTTGGATGCTTTCTGCATGATTAGATGTCAATGCTGCTATTCTTTTCTATATTAATAACATGTTCTCTGATTCTCCTATTCTATTTTTGGCTACATATGGTCTCTTTCACTGTTACTTATTTATCTTTAACCATTAGCTTGAAAAAATAACTGAAGGCTTATATTATGATCAACATTATTCTCTCAAACTCTTTTCACATTTATTTTTTTACTGAGATCAGCCACTTACAGTATTTTTTCTCAGCTTACATAATATACAACATATTCTCCTGTCTCCTAAAAGTCACTCACCTTTTTTTTACTCAATAGTTTTTTATTCACTTACTAATTTATTCACAAATCCAAAATGGATTGAGTTATAGCAATGTACATTCAAAATAATAAAATGTTAAAAGTAATGTGCATCATAGATTTTTATCTGAAATTTTCACTTCTACCTAGTATTTCTATAACTCTAAGTTTGACTCAGTAAGATTTGACATAGAATCACGTGTATTCATATATCTCATAAGTTCTCCCTTTAATAAATCATGGCAATTATGTCTTTGATAACTCCTCTGGGCTCCTTATCAATTCATATTTGACTTTTTTAGACATTACCTATTTTGTTCTTATTTTCATCATTTACTTTTTCAGTTCACACCAAATCCTAACATAACTGGTAGGAATTTATTTTTCAAATACTATATACTCTCTCACTCCTCTTTGAGAATCTAGATTGATTCCCCTTCTGCCTATTAAATGCAAACTTTTCTTCCTCTTGAACTCAAAACAACTGCCCTCTTCCATATACCTCCATATATACCCTCCTTAATTTAATTTGTACTACATACCACCACACTAGATAAATCACATTATCTATGCTAAGCAAATGCACATTTAAGTCACTTTTGTACTTATATTTCAAACATAAATTTAACAAAACCCTAAAGATATAGCTTGTAGAGATGAGTTATCCTTCTACATATAAAATTATGGCCTATAGAAATATTGACAATGTAATTCCTTTATTTTTGTTTATTTTCTTCACTCTTCCTTTTCCTGTGAGTCACCAGTACCCAGCATTCCTTCGAAGAGAAGCAAGATTACTACATCCATAATATAAAAACAAATGAATATTTTATATTTATTTTGTTGTCTTGTTTTTAATTATCTGATTGGTTTTGCTATGATTTATTTTCAACGTATTTGTTTGAAAACCATGAGAAAGTGACTATGTACTGGTAAGTGGATAAGTGCAGAGGGAGGCTGGGAGGAGGAGCTAGGAGACACTACATGAAGGTAACCAGAGCCAAGGAAAGAGGGAAAGTGAGTTCCACCTATAGGCAGCATTAGGGATTTGCTCTGGCCCACCACTTCTCCAGTGAAACGAACAGGGTATTTAATCTATAAGGAACACATCTTTATGTCACTACTGGCTAAAGGCCTCTGCTAACAGAGACTGAACGTCATGTATCACCCACGAAAAGGTCAAATTCTACTTGGGGCCTCTCCATGTGAATGTTGCTAAGAAAATTACCTGATTTTTCTGTGTCCTTAGTTTTCTCAACTACAAAATGGAACAATAATGATAAGAATACTATTTATAGCACTATTTTGAGAAATAATATGATGTTATATCTAAAAAGTTAAGCCTGGCCAGCATTGCTCAGTGGTTGAGCATTGACCTATGAACCAGGAGGTCACAGTTGGATTCTTGGTCAGAGCACATGCTGGGGTTGTGGTCTTGATCCCCTCTAGGGGGTGTGCAGGAGGCAGCTGATCAATGATTCTCTCTCATTATTGATGTTTCTATCTCTCCCTCTCCCTTCCTCTCTGAAATCAATTAAAACATGTTTATAAAAAAAATCTAGAGGCCTGGTGCGTGAATTTGTGCATGGGTAGGATCTCTCAGCATGGCCTATTGAGGCCTATCGGGGGGCTGGTTAGGGGGGAGGGACTATAGGCAGTTGGCTGGCCAGCCCCGCCCCCAATCATGTGGAGGGGGGTGATCCGGTCCTAGATTGGGCTGGTTGGCAGCTGTAATGCACATGGTAGTGAGTGGTTGAGCTCCTGGTCAGTTGAACTCCCACCCAAGGGGACAATTTGCATATTAAGCCTTTCATTATATAGAATAAAACATGCTCCTACTTTTTAAAAAAGTTAAGAAGAACTCTTGATACATACTCTTCAATAAATTAAGGTATTCTAAATATATCTTGATTAATAGTATCTTTAGGGAAACATTTTTACCAATAATTATTTCTGTGTAATTTTGGGGTCCTATGTTTTTCCAAATGACCATCAAATAGAAGCAGTTTAAAACAAAACAAAACAAAACAAAATACTAGTAGCTGCGTTTTCATTCCTGCTTATTTAGTACTTCAAATTCTTAAGCTTCACCTCCAGAATGCAGCTACTTTTCTTTTGATTATGATTTGCCATGATGCAAGGCCATATTTATCTAAAACACTGCTTTATTCTCTTATTTCATAAAATGTACAGAACATAGGACTCTGGCAAATGCTCTCACATCCACAACCTGGAAGATGCAGGGGAGAATGAAAAATAAATTTTGGTCACTGGAGAATACAAACCAATGCTTTCCTTTTTCTCCCTCAGATGTGAAATTCTGGGAAAAATATATTTCAGAAGGGTGCCTCAGAAATGATTGTGGGATCCAACACTAAATCAGGTGTTGCCTAACTTATTACTGAATCTCACACCTTCCCTATTTCTCTACCAACACACCCACCTCACTATTCTGCTTCTCTCTTCTGCTCTCTGGAATCAACCTCCAAATAAACTCTATACATGCAAGATGGCCATAGGCAAAGGAAATCTGAGCTAAGGAAAGCTGCTAATCCTCCACTTATGCAACTGAAATACAGATTCTAATGTTAATTTCTACCTTACACTTGTCCAAACTTTCTATGAAATGATGTGCTTTAACCATTTCAGAAAGCAGTGTTTTGCTGTCAGGCAAAATTTTGACCTTCTTAAATTTGGGGATTTTATTTTCAATAAGCACTGGTAATATTTATATAATATTGAAAATTATTTTCTACCAACACATTCTTAGAAATAGGAAACCATCTCAAAATGGTTTCAATTTCGATTTCATAAGGTAGCCAAGACCAGGCCACAGCTGCATGGCCCTGGCGATATCTCCAGATGCGCCTCTGTTAACCTTGCCAGCAGAAGATCAAGAAAGATAGCCAACAGAGGTGATGCCAAGGAGTTAGCAACAGGCCCTGCTGCTTTGAATAGAACATACATTCAGACTTTGGCATCTGGCTCCTACTTTTGCCAAATATGCCTTGTTTGTATCCACAGCTGTTAAATGTGTTTGTTGAAAAAGGATAGACCGGGGAGAAGAAAGAGATTGGAGAGGGATATGCCAGCTTCTGTGGGAGGCACTGTCAAGCCAACATGCAATTTACTCACAGATAATTATTTGCTTTAGAAATCTGGTGTCATTTATTAGAATAACTGTGGTATGTGGTGAGCATGAACTTTATGTTATAGCAGTCATCTTTATACTTTATTATAACTACAGAATTTATAGATGTGCTGAACTAATTAACACCTAAAGAGCAAATATTATCTTCATCTACTTCAAATAATGTAAACTGACTCTGTAGATTGAATTTTTAAAGGCAGGGGTTTATATAATTCTCTAATCACCCATGATTTTTGGCTTTTTCAAACATATTAGTAAATACAGTGCCTTTCTTGTGATATTCTATTAACTATATGAAATTGTTAGGCATTGAAAAGTGCCTGAATAATATAGGTAATATTTAAACCTTTAGAGGTGTGCATGTTTATTTCTACTCTGTGCCTTATTTCTATAGCAAAAATGTATTTTAAAATATTTGAAAGTGGGACATCAATGTAATTATGTATTAGAGTAATTGGCATGATACAAATATACTGAATTCAGAGTTCTTTACTCTTATTAAAATAATTTAGAAAATTAGTGTGATTTGTCATGAAAAGATGTAGTGTATAAGTTTGACAATATACTCAAATAAATCAGATTACTACTTATTTTTTGTTAGTTTAAAAAAATCACTGATGCTTTGTATCAAAGGGCAACACAAAATTAGTGAAAGTTAGGTGTTTGTATTATGTGTATAGCACAATATGAATTTTAATGCTTAGTTTATCTACTAGGAAGTCAATTTTTGCTTGTCATTTCAGACTAAAGACTGTTGACTAAATTTCAAGAACACCTTTTCTTAGGCTGACATCCTCCATTAGTTTACATTACACGTATGTATACTTTAAGGTTCTATAATGTCTTCCTTCATCATCCAAGTCCCCTTAGAGTGTTTATATTGAACTCAAGAAATTCCAGGAGTGATTAATTTATGCTACTGTCTTTTTCTATTTTTATTTTTTAATGACTTGCTATTGGAGATTAAAGCATTAGGAAGTTTTTAAAAAGTTGGAAAACAAGTCGAAGACTTAAAAACTTTTTCAACTTAGAAAATAGGCCTAGAATTTTATAAGAATATTCTCAGAATTATATTCTTCCTTCTTAAACTTTGTGACCCTCTTATTCAAAAGTTGTTTCAAAGAAGAGATGGGAAAAGAGATTCTCTTTGCTCATAATAAAGGGAGAGTCCTGCTGCTCTTGTGATAACAGAGAAAAAGAAGATGTGTCATAACTTTCCTCTTGCTTTGTGATTAAAGTATCTCTTATGATCATAGTCAAGCTTCCCCTACCCTGGTGACAATAAAAACTAATGACAAGAACCTTGATAATAAAAAATAAATGTTTTTATTACTTTTGTTCTTTTTTAGAAGGAACACATACTTAAGTGAGAAGTGTAACCTGACATTCTATTTCAGTTATTCCAAAAGAATGGTCAATTACAAGGATAACTTTAATTGGGGAACCTGGTTTAATATTAACCATCTGTATGATTAAAGATTAGCTAAGTTCAAATTGATGTTTCTACCAGCTCTTTTTGAGGCCAATAATCTGCCAAGACCAGACAATAAGACCATGTTCATTGCATCCCTAGTCTATCTACTTCAATTCTAGTGTGTGATTTGTGTGTGTGTGTTGCATGTGTGTATATGTGTATTGGTAGCAGAGCATGTTAGTTATTCCTAATGATTGGTGATTTTAGAAATAGTTTATGGGGTGGGATGATGACAACTGGCAAAATCCAGATTCACAAAGATATGAAATACACAAATATTAGGTAAAATCTAGGCAGGGAAACATGGTATAGTTTAATTTAAAAATAAAATTTATATTATCAACTTGAATGCTTTCAAAAACCCAGACCAACCTGGTTTAGACAATGTAAAGTTTTACTGGTTATGCAACTGAAAGATGAAAATTTAGACTGGGATTCAGGGTTCCAATTCTCACTCGGAGAGTCTCTGTATCGCTCACATTTGCCTGAGCTGGTCTGGTTCCCTTCATCAGTGGCAATATGCTATCACTCGTGACAAGCAGCATACTTCCTCCTTCATAGCTAAAGAAAATGAATAATTGTTTTTCACAAGTCAGAACCAAATCTTGATTTTATAACTTATATTTTATTGGATCAACTGGTATCAATCACTGTGGCCAGTGCAATGTCAAGAGAAGATTGGTTTAAGTAATTGACTTAACCTAGATTACTGCTCACTCCAGATCTAACAATGATTGCAATGGGGATTTGATCATAATTCTTGGCCTAACTAATAAGCAAAAACCTATCTTTGCAACAAAATGGTTGATTGTTTAAAATTTGGTTAATGTTGATATGGGATATGTATATTGGATAAGTAACGATTCCCTCTTCTTACATTTCCAAAAACAAAACAAAAAAAAGGGTATAACTTACTACTTGAAAACTCACTAAGTGTGAGTTTTCAGACTTAACTTCTTTGTGTCTCTAAAATAGTTTTTACTATAATGTCTACATTTAATTCAAAATATGATATATTTTATTTTTTACTTTAAGTTTGTATACTTTAAGTTTGTGGAAGTTTTAATTTTGTAATTTACTATTGTGAACATTTAGTTAAGAACAATAAAAACACTACTTGATCTTGGGATAAAATACAGAATAAAATGTTTATTTAAATAGCATTAAACTAGTTGTTTTTCTCATTACCCTTTTTTGAAGAAATTATCCGGATATCTTTATACATAAAAGCCTAAGCAACCATTACAACTGAAAGAACAAAACCACCGGAACAACTTCTATGATGCTCACTGACCACCAGGAGGCAGATGCTCAACACAGGAGCTGCCCCCTGGTGGTCAGTGTGCTCCCACAGCCAACCTCCCCTGGCTGGCCAACCTCCCGTGACCCTCCCCCAGCTGGTGGGCGAGGGAGTGGCCAGCGAACCTCCTGCGGTCCCTTCCCATTAGGCTGAGGGACCCCACCTATGCACAAATTCATGCACCAGGCCTCTATTATATATATATCCATGTGCTTATATAAATGGGTGTCCCATACACTTATATAAATACATGTGTACTATATACTTACATACACACAACATATGTGTATATATGTATATGTGTATATTAGCATCTATACATACTTGTATATATAAATATGCATATATACAAAGTGACAGGGAATGTTAGCATCTATACATACTTGTAAATATAAATATGCATATATACAAGTGACAGGGAATACATATCAATGAATTAATTTACTTTTCAATTATAAGGTCCAGTCTCTATTTTGCTAAGAAACAATATATGCTAAGAAAATTTGAATTTTTGAATCATTAAATATTCTAACTGGGACGCTTACCACTGTTTGCTATGCAGTGCTGGTTGTTAGAACTATAAATCTGGGCCTATGATATTAAGGACAGGGTTGGAGCTATCTGATTTGAAGCATATAAAGTCTTAACTGCCACAGATAATGTCAACCCAAATTATTATTTCCATTTCAACACAGATTATAGGACAGAAAGACATAAATGGAAATTAAAAAATAAATTCAGCACATATTTCAGAAAGCACCTTTTCATGTGGATAATAATAAATGCTTAGAAGAGCCTGAAGGCAAAGTTGTTGAAGCAAAATGCAGAAATGTCATTCAAGAAACAATTAGATGCTATCCTTGGGGAAATAGAGTATTGAAAGGGATATGCCTTGATGGACCAAATGACCTTTATTCTCTTTCCAAAAATCTTTCATGTTCTTATAATTCTAATCGAGAAATATTTCAGCAATTTGGCCTCCAGCAATGTCACTTCTTACTTAAATTATTCACCTCACCAGTTCACTGCTGAGGAAGAACCTTTCTCATGGTGCTACAAAGATTGCATATTGACCAGATATAATTCCCAAAGGTTGTTCCCAGGTATTTTACACACAAGATGCCATAGGTTTGATACTATAAAGTGTTTGATTGTAGGAGAAGGCTCTTTTAAATCCAATGTGATTGAGAACTGGCCCAAACTAGATAAGAGGGTTTTAATTAACTTCATTAATTACAGAAGGAATAAGGATTATTTAGAATATTTTCTTGGCAAAAGTTATTTCAACATACAGTTGGTTCTTGAGGAATGTAGTCTACATAAATCTATTAGCTTTTTAATTATTTTGGATACATTAATGGAATATCTCTAGCTATTGACTTTCTTCTAATAGAATATTATGGAAATAAAAATAAAAACTAGGGATCTTAAAAGAAATACAGTTGATATAAAAACACATGCATTCAATATTTGCACACTTAAAAAGCTAGTAATCAATACTGTAGGATTATAATATGCAAAATTTACCTGGTCCATTTGAGTAAACTTGGGAAAATCAGCTATCTGATTTTTCAATAGATTTAGCTGACACAGAATTCTTAAGAACCCAAAGATATTGTGAAAACTATTTACCCTATTACATTATTTTTATTTTTAATTAAATCTTTATTGTCCAGATTATTACAGTTGTTCCTCTTTTTTCCCTCCATAGCTCCCCTCCACCCGGTTCCCACCCCACCCTCTGCCCTTAACCCCCTCCAATGTCCTCATCCATAGGTGTACAAATTTTTTCCAGTCTCTTCCCAAACCCCCCACACCCCTTCCCCCGCCCCCTGAGAATAGTCAGTCCACTCCCTTTCTATGACCCTGATTCTATTATATTCACCAATTTATTCTGTTCATCAAATTATTTATTCATTTGATTTTTAGATTCACTTGTTGATAGATGTGTATCTGTTGTTCATAATTTGTATCTTTACCTTTTTCTTCTTCTTCTTCTTCTTAAGGGATACCTTTCAGCATTTCATATAATACTGGTTTGGTGGTGATGAACTCCTTTAGCTTTTTCTTATCTGTGAAGCTCTTTATCTGACCTTCAATTCTGAATGATAGCTTTGCTGGATAAAGTAATCTTGGTGGTAGGTTCTTGCTATTCATCACTTTGAATATTTCTTGCCACTCCCTTCTGACCTGCATCGTTTCTGTTGAGAAATCAGCTGACAATCGTATGGGTACTCCCTTGTAGATAACTAACTGTTTTTCTCTTGCTGCTTTTAAGATTCTCTCTTTGTCTTTTGCCCTTGGCATTTTAATTATGATGTGTCTTGGTGTGGTCCTCTTTGGATTCCTTTTGTTTGGGGTTCTCTGTATTTCCTGTACTTGTAAGTCTATTTCTTTAACCAGGTAGGGGAAGTTTTCTGTCATTATTTCTTCAAATGGGTTTTCAATATCTTGCTCTCTCTCTTCTTCTGGCACCCCTATAATTCAGATGTTGGTATGCTTGAAGTTGTCCCAGAGGGTCCTTACACTATCATCATATTTTTGGATTCTTTTTTCTTTTGGTTTTTCCAGTTGGGTGTTTTTTGCTTCTTCGTATTTCAAATCTTTGACTTGATTCTTGCGATCCTCTAGTCTGCTGTTGGAACTCTATATAATATTCTTTATTTCAGTCAGTGTATGCTTAATTTCTAGTTGGTTCTTTTTCATATCCTCAAGGGTCTCACTAGATTTCTTGAGGGTCTCACTACATTCATTGGCAGTCTCACCAGACTTTTTGAGGGTCTTACTAAATTTATTGGCAGTTTCTAGAAAATTCTTGAAAAACCTTATAAACGTGGTTTTGAACTCTATATCCAGTAGTTTGCTTTCCTCCATTTCTGTCATTTGTGATCTGTTTCTTTGTCTCCACATTTTTTATGCTTCCCTGTGTTGATAGAGTGGCTTTCTGTGCTAGGTGTCCTATAGGGCCCAGTGGCTCAGCCTCCCCAATTACCTGAGGTGGACACTCTTGGTGCACCCCTTTGTGGGCTTTGTGCACAGTCTTGTTGTAGTTAAGCCTTTATTGTTGTAGGTATCACTGGGAGGAATTGACCTCCAGGACAATTGGTTGTGAGAATCAGCTGTGTCTACAGTGGGAGAACTTCTGTGCTGGAGACACCCTTCTGGGGCAAGACTTGCTTCAGTGGGGCTTTGGTGTTCACTGAGTCTGTCCCCTGAGTGTGTCCCTATGGATATGAGGAGTTGTAATCTGGATGGTCCCACTCTGACCACTGGATACACTGGCTCTTGGATCTCTAAGGAGGTGCTAATTTAGCCTCTGCCTGAGGCTACCAGCAGGAGCTATGGAGAGATCTGCAGATTCCTCTTCTTTGTTTGGGATCTGGAGGTGCCCAGATAAGGCCCAGCTGTGAAGCAATGCAAGCTGCTGTGGGGCTTTGGGCTTTCTTTTGGAAGTTCTGGGTCTCTCTGATCCAGCTGCAATTTGTTGGGTAATTTTCAGATTGCAAAGGGCCAGGCCTTTCATGCAAAAGCCTCTGCTAGCAGCTTGAGTGGGGTGGGGTCTTAAGGGATGAACAGGGTGGAGCAAACAGCTATGGCTACTCCTCAGTCCTACCCTAAGAGGTCCCACATCTCAGTGTCCTGGTAATCGCCGCAAGCACCTCTGAGAGAAAGCCGCCCTCGAGTTCCGCCCACTGCCAGACAGTCCAGTTTCTCCCCGTATGAGTCTGGGTCCCCAAAGACTCGCCCAGAACTAGAGTTCAGAGCAGCCAGGAGCTTGAGACTCCCTCCTGATTGAAAAAGACAGCCATGTCCTCAGTGCCAGCCCTTTCCACATGCGCCTCCATACCTCTGCACTTTACTCCCACACTGCACCTCCTCTGAGTCTCAGTGTGCTTTTCTCTTTCCTTCTAGTTGTAGAATTTCCACTCAGCCAGCCTTCCTGTGGTTCTGGATGATGTCCATTTTGTCTTTTAGTTGTATTTTAGAAGTAGTTGTATGAGGCAGCAATTTCTGGTGTTTACCTATGCCGCCATCTTGGTTTCTCCCCCTATTACATTTTTAAAATGATATTCATTGAAAGAAAAAAGAACATATTTCTCTCTATCATGTAAATGGACTCCTAGACACCAGCATATAAACACTAATATTATCACAATATTTGATTAGACTGATACTTTTTGCTAGCACAAAATATGGTTTGCTATCCTAGCTAATTTACCAAATAAAATTCCAGTCTAATCAGTAATCAATATTTTCTTCCTAACCTCATTAACTTTTCCAGGTGTTGGAGTAATAAAAACATTGAAATTTATGCTAATATAAAAGAAAACTGCATCTTAATAAATTAAAATTTGATTTAATTCTTTTTATAAGTAATTAACAAAAATTACAAATTTTAAAATATGGGAAAAAATTACTATTTTCTATTTCACTAACATAACAGGTGTGATATTAGGTCCAGAATTCTACAATTTAGAGATAAAAACATAGTAATAATATCTAAGATATTTTTCTTCCCTGACAACTCAACCAAGTTGACAAGTAAAAATTTTAGATACATAGATAATAAATAATTAATTTTAGAAACAATAAAAATACTTCACACCCTTGAAAAGTGAATTTTATGTACATTTTCTAGTATAGGAGATCTACATAAATTTGACTAACATTCCTCCTGAGAACAATTAGTAACAGTTGGCAGACTACTACTAAAAAAAAAAATCTGAGAAATTACATAGCAGTGAAGAATGAGAGTCAATACCTGAGAGAGAAGAAAAAAGAGAAGAAAGCCTAGCTTTGAGGTAATACTCCTAGAACACTTCTACTTAAAATGTGACCCATTGACCATCTGACAGCCCTTGAACTACTGTTCTACTTAGTGACAGAGCAACACTGCAAAAAAAGATATCCAAATGGACTACTAGCATATGCATATGAAAGATTCTCTGCTCTTTTAGTCTTCATACAAATGCAAATTAATAACATATTGAGGAATCCACATACATTGCTGATGGGAATGTACCCTTTAGAAATTAATGCATATTTAATCTAAGAGATTTACATACTAACATAACATTAGTTATAATATGATATCCTGAAGCTCATAATTCTCAACTTCAGTAGAATGCACTTATAAATAGTACATATCCATACATGGAATACCTTACAGCAATATTAAAAAGTTAATGTACCTCAATTATATGGATGAATCTCGTAGGAAGTTAAGTTAGTCAAGCAAGACAAATAATATAAATTACATATTTCATTTATATAAAATAGAAAATTTGTCAAACCACTCTGTGGTGTTAGATGCCAGTGTAATGGTTACCCTAAGGAGAAGAGAAGGAGTAGTGACTGGGAGATATTTCAGTAAGAATTCTGGGATGGTAATGATGTTATGTCTCTTGACCTGTAAAGCATTTATATGATATATTTATTTGTGCTTTGTGCATTTACTTTTTTTTCAACTTTAGTAAAAATCTGCTTCAGAGGTTATTCTGTCCTTAGTCTTATTTATGTGGTTGCAGGTCTCTTTGAGTCAAATGGAAGTTGTGGGACAAACACCAATAACAGTACATCTACAAAATATCAAGTACAGGTATTTGCTAACATTGCAAACATGCAAACAAGTAAAAAACTTATGCATGACTCCTGACCCAATATATGAATGCAAGAAGTCACTCCCTAAAACTCACATATCTTGTTTATTATGATGTTAAAATTTCATGCCTGTCCATTATTATTTGTAACAAGCAATGTTTCCTTAGATATTGTCACCTCAATGCCAATTGAGAAATCACCTCAGAAACCTCTTTTAATATGAAAGAAAAATATACTTATATTTTCACTACAAAGTACCATTTGTCAGATGGAACTACAAAATATCACTAACCTCCTTTTTTGAAGTAAGCAAATGAAAGAAAATCTATAAAATCTAGGTATTAAAATGGGAAAGTAATAAAAAAGACCACGAATAGCCACAGCAATCCTGAGAAGGAAGAACAAAGTCAGAGGGATCACAATACCAGATATCAAGCTATATTACCAAGCCACTGTTCTCAAAACTACCTGGTACTGGCACAAGAACAGACATATAGACCAATGGAATAGAACAGAGAACCCAGAAATTGACCCAAGTTATTATGCTCAATTAATATTTGACAAAGGAGGCAAGAGCATACAATAGAGTCAAGACAGTCTCTTCAATAAATGGTACTGGGAAATTATATCAGATACATTTAAAAAAATGAAACTAGACTACCAACTTACACCATACACAAAAACAAACTCAAAATGGCTAAAGGACTTAAATGTATGACGGGAAACCATAAAATCCTACAGGACTCCATAAGCAGCAAAATAGCAGACCTATGTCATGTAAATATCATTACAGACACAGCTCCTAGGACAACGGTGATAAAGAGAAAATAAACAAATGGGACTACATCAAAATAAAAGGCTTCTGCACAGCAAAAGAAACCATCAACAAAATAACAAGAAAGCCCACTGCATGGGAGAACATATTTGCCAATGATATTTCTGATAAGGGTTTAATCTCCAAAATTTACAAAGAACTCATACAACTTAACAAAAGGAAGATAAACAATCCAATCAAAAATGAACAAAGGACCTAAATAGACACTTTTCAAAAGAGGACATTCAGAAAGCCAAGAGACATACAAAAACATGCTCAAAGTCACTAATCATCAGAGAGATGCAAATCAAAACAATAATGAGGTACCATCTCACACCTGTCGGAATGGCTATCATCAACAAATCAGCAAAGGAGAAGTGCTGGCGAGGATGCAGAGAAAAAGGAACACTTGTGCACAGCTGGTGGGAATGCAGACTGGTGTAGCCACTATGGAAGACAGTATGGAGTTTTCTCAAAAAGTTAAAAATGGAACTCCCATTTGACCCACTAATCCCACTTCTAGGAATATATACCAAGAAACCAGAAACACCAACCAGAAATGATATATGCACCCCTATGTTCATAGCAGCACAAGTCACCATAGCTAAGATTTGGAAACAGCCTAAGTGCCCATCAGCAAATGAGTGGATTAAAAAACTGTGATACATCTACACAATGGAATACTATGCCACTATTAAAAAGAAGGAACTTTTACCATTTGCAACATCATGGATGGAACTGGAGAGCATTATGCTAAGTGAAATAAGCCAGTCCGAGAAAGATAAATATCACATGATCTTACTCATAGGTGGGATATAATGATCAACATAAACTGATGAACAAAAATAGATCCAGAGACAAATGGTAGGGAAGGGGGAGTTAGAGAGCAACCAAAGGACTTGTATGCATTCATATTAGACACAGGGGCAGTGGGGGCTTGCCTGGGGTGGGAATGGCTGGAAGGTGGGGGGGGAGGGGGTGGTCATATGTAAAACTTTAGATAGACAATAAAATAAATAAATAAATAAATAATAAAAATTGAGAAAATAAATAAGTATAAAATGTTAAAATAGATAATGCACACTTTGTAGAATGAGATGGGCTTTGGACATTGTGTCTTACAAAGACTGATATTTTATAGTTACAAAATGAATAATTGAGATTCAAGAAATTGTTCAGAAAAAGAGAGAGACAGAGAGAGAGAAGATAAACCATTACCTTCTATGTATTATCTATTATATTATAGAATTTTTTTAATTATAATCAAACTTGGAAAATAGACAATGCTCAAACTGACACCCTGTTTTATTTTATGATTTCATGCGTTCTTTAAAAATTTACAGTGCAATTTAATGTAGCTGTATGTCATTATACAGCTAGGTATCTCTTCAAGATCCTGATTTAAATTACTTTACATTTGTACCCATAAGTAGAATTGTGATCTTGTTTGGTCAAAGTCGTTCCTTCATGAAAAGAGAAGATAGAGTGAAAAACTTAGTAATTTTCAAATGTGTGACCAATAATGAGCACATATACCTCCTTCATACACATTATGTATTCATTCTCATAATATACACAGATTCCTAGTTTGTGCTTTGTTTGGTAATTTTTTTTAACACATCTGAAAATGTCAAACATGTAAATATTGCATTAAGAAACTCATCTCTATACTGGAAAACATTCCTGCTGAGACTCTCCATTATTTCTTTATTGAGAATCTAAGACTTCTTTGCATCTTGTGATTATTATTGATATTATTTATAATAACAAAGAAGATAAATTTGCATGGGCTATTTTTGTTTGTTTCTTTTAACTACATCAGGAATGTGTGTAGCAGTCCATAAAATGTGGGTAATGGTTAAGAGAAAGCTATGGATATATAGTCTAAAAACCCATTTCTGTAGTTTTTTGATGACAAACAAATGTACTAAACTTTAGTCAGTAAGGAAAATTTATTTATCTTCTTTTTTACTTTAAATTAATGACATATTTTAAAAAGAATGAAGAAGTAAGAATTATTATATTTGGTCTAATTAATTTTTGTAAAGTTTGAATGTAGGTGCATCAGGTTTCTTCAGCTTTAATAATAAAATGTTTGACTCCTTTTTACATTCTGCATTTTGTATTCAAATTGTGCAGCTAGAATTGATCATGGAGAAGGCTACATTTCTTATTTATTTTCTGGCGATACATTTTTCTAGGGAAATAATGAATCAGAAGTAGTTTTAAGAAACATTTTTCTTTAAATAAATATAACACTGTTTAACTTAATTTATCAATGGATTTACAATGAGAGATATGGAAAAATAGTATCGGCATGTTATGATAAAATCATGAGCAAATTATTACTTGCTGCACGGAATCATACTCTAATGTTCAACATTGCTTTATTATTCACTGACATCTACTATGAATAATTTGTCTGTACCCAGGGAAGATGATAGCCACTTGTCACAGGCATTTGTGGCAAGCTCTATGTATGGAAGTGAACAGAGACATGTATGGTGTGAATATAGGAAAAGAAGAGCCAAACTTAACAAGTACGACAGGCAGCATGCAAACTAAGCATGCAAAAACAAGGTGACTTTCATGTCTATTTCTACCTACAATATTCTATTGCACTGCAAATGAAAATGGTCTTCCATTTTCTTATACTCTTCTGTAATGTGTCTATTCATCTCTTTTAAAGGTAATCCTACCTTATAATTTAAATATGCAATAAACATCCTGTATAATAAAAGCCCAGCAACCAAAATGGAGGAACGACCAGAATGACCAGAGATGAGGATGACCACTGCCCCTTGCCACGGCCAGGCCCCGTCCCTCCACAGGGACCCCCACCCCAATCGGTGGCATGGCCAACCTACAAACCACCTGCATCCTCTCACCCTGGCTGGCCCCGCCCACCACCGGAGACCCCCAACCTGATCTGGGGCCCCCAACAGGGCAGGCCAATCAGCCCCCACCTGTGCAACAGGCCTCTATTCTATATAATAAAAGGGTAATATGCAAATTGACCCTAACAGCAGAACAACCAGAACGACCACTAGACTAGTCACTATAAGGTGCACTAATCACCTCTCAGTCCCTTTCCCCAGCCAGCAGGCTCTGATCACCTGATGGTGAACGAGGAACTGGGGGTGGGTGGCTGGGGACATGGGTAGAGCCAGGACAAGGCCTCCACCCTGCCGGTTGCTCCACACACAGAGGGCAACCTGCGGCGGGGGCGAGGCCAGTGAGCATGTGGGAACAGCCAACCTCTCAGTCCCTTCCCCTGACCATCAGGCACCAATCACCCGATGGCGATAGGGGAACTGGAGATGAGTGGAGACCAGAGGTAGGTCCAGCCAAGCCTAGGGACCATACCCATGCATGAATTTCGTGCACCGGGCCTCTAGTCTCTATATATAAAAGCCTAAGCGACCAGCCGACTGGCCAACCGTTCAACCACCCAACTGGTAGCTATTACAGTCACTGACCATCAGGGGGCAGATGTTCAATGCAGGAAGTGCCAAGTTTCGGTCATTTGGCAGCTGCGATTCTCGGGTGACATACCCGGAACCAGAAAGGAAGGAACCTGATTCTGGGGTGTGTCACCTGAGAACCGCCCTCTTGCAATCCAGGATCCCTTGGGGGATGTCGGAGAGCTGGGTTTCAGCCCAATCCCTGCAAACCAGGCCAAGGGACCCCACCTGTGCACGAATCCATGCACCAGGCCTCTAGTTTGTAAAATAAAAGGATGAGGAGAGAAGACACATTACTAATTTCTCAAGTGTCTGTTTTCAGAGAGAATGGAGGCTGAGTGTCACATTAACAAAATAATATAAAGATGTCTTTGTGTGTTTTTAATATCCTTTCCCAGAAATAATATATCTGAAGTTGCTGTGTATTAATGAAACCACTAATGTGACTAAAGTACTAGTAGAAGGCGAGGAAAACTCATTGAATTTTAGGCTACAAAACTCACTGTATTCAAGGTAAAAGCTAGTGTTTTTGATGTGTATAATTCGTTTGTGTGTGTATGCTAGGCACAATAGCCAATTATTTAAAGTCTATAAACTCCAGTAAACTCAGTAGCTTAAAAGAGAATATTATACTTACTTGAGTATATATAAGCACTTAATAAAATATTTAATATTTATGAGTGTTTACTACATACCAATCATGTTTTTTTAATACATTTTATTGTTTTTTTACACAGAGGAAGGGAGAGGGATAGAGAGTTAGAAACATCGATGAGAGAGAAACATCAATCAGCTGCCTCTTGCACACCTCCCATTGGGGATGTGCCCACACCAAGGTACATGCCCTTGACTGGAACCAAACCTGGGACCTTTCAGTCTGCAGGCTGACGCTCTATCCACTGAGCCAGACTGGTTAGTGCCCAATCATGTTTTAAGTGCTTACATAGGTTAGGTCATTCAACATCTTGCCAATCCTATAAAGCAATTTTTTTAATATATCCACTTTTTAGATTAAAGTACTATGGCATAGGCAGATGACATAACTCGCCTAAGAACACAAATACAAGAAAAGGTGAGCAAAGAATTCAAATTTGACTGTCTCATTTCAGGCATGTGTTCTTAATGACTGCACTATATCTTTTATCATTCACTAATCCATAGGGCTTTTTATTTTCATCAATAATTTTATTTTATTATAATGATATTTTTATGTAAATAAAAAAGATTTAATAATCAGTTTTAGATACAAGATGATTGAATTTAGTGCTTGAGGACAAAATTCAGCATACCAAAAAAATATATTACTTTTATATTTAAGTGCATAAGTGCATGATGGATTTTTGTAGTAATATTTCAACAAAATAAAATTATGCCTTTCAATTTGAAGTATTAATACATGTTTGAGTACCCAAATAACTCTTTGTTGGTAAGTTCTGAGGATAAATATAGATACATTCTTCTGAATATAATAAATAAATAAATTCTCTGAAATTTTTATTCTAATTAATTTGTGCACTGAATTAATAGGTTCTCCACTCATAAATCAGTTACTTACAAGGTGGTCTTCATTGTTTTTATCTTCCATAAAGCAACTCTGGGATCTTCTGCCTATGATGTTAGTGAAAATGACTTTCGTGACTCTCAAAAAAATAGAGATTTTTTTTTTAGTCATTATTTTATTTAGCCATTGGCAACACAAAAATGTCCTGGGCTTGCTTCACTAAACTTTCCCCCTCATTTGGAGTTAGTCTCAGTTTCCTTAGCCACTCTCTGCACCTGTTGCCAGCTCATTCTCCTCCAACTACCTTGTTATATTTCATCAAGACCAGTCCCTTGGATACTTTCTCTGGTTAAGTGTCTCTCTCCCTCGGAAGATTTTCATTCATGTCTACTTCCAGAAGTTACTGAAAAACTATATAGTATTTCTACTTTGGATGTCCTAAAAATACTAAAAATCAGGACCAAAACTAGTTTTCATATCTTTCCTTAGTTAGTTATTCCAAAAACAGAATGTGAAACAAGGGTTTGGGAGCAATCAGTTTATTGGGAGTGGCTTCATGTAGCAGAGTGAAGAACTAGTTTTCCTTCAACATCAATAATAAGAAAGACCCTTGATTTAGGACAAACAGACAATCTGTATATTGTTTCATTCAGTTCCACAACCCTCTGCAAGGTGGTGCATAACACTGTTAGTTTTCCAAGAGTGGGTTATTGAAAATTAGATAAGTAAGCAAATGACCTATGAATAGGAGACGTAGCAGTTCAAATTTAATATGTTATTTTTTCTAAATAATTGTGGTTTTCTAACATACTATATTATATTTTTTTCTACTGTTTTAATGTTTCAATATCATTTTCTGAAGTGACAATAGATCAACACATGCTCGGGGATCATTACCCAAACTATAAGAATTGGTTTTAAAGCTAATAACTAATGTGGCTTACTTTGCTTTCTAGTAGTAGTGAAAAGCTTAACTCAGGGAAATGGATGCAGGATTGTTAGAATTCCCAGTATTTTGGCATATGGGGAAAAACTTATAATGAATAAGAAATCATCTAATCAGAAGCCTAAATTGATCTGAAGATTGTGAATGATTATCTAGGATAAAAAAAAATGGTCTCAACTCATGAATAAGCTTTTTTTGAAAAGTAGTGGTTCAGATGTCCACAGGATATTTTGAAACAGGAATTGAAAGTACAGATAGCATAAGAGTGTGAGCTATTTCTGTATAATATAAGCTGTGTGATACATATTTTTGGAACTATTGCTCTATGAAGTATTTCTTGCCTCTAGCACAGTACTTGAATGAGTCATATCTACCCAAGGTAAGAGATTAATAAATGTCTATATAAACAGAGGAAAATTCTGTTTTTTACTCTAGTTACATATTTGAAATTTAATACATTTTTGGTTTTAAAGATTACAAAATAATTTGTTAATTTTAATTAAAATTATATCTAAGGAGTAGGTATTCATTGACACTGAAATTCACATTTAAAGAAAGAGTACTATAACTCCAAAATGTAGTTTATTAAATTTAAGAATCTCTAATCATGCCTCTTTCAATGTCCTGCAATCATCCTCATTTTAATATTTTTTCAGCTTTTACCTTTTTAAAAATCACCTTTTTCATTTTTCTACATTAATGGTCTAAGTTAAAATCTGAAAATCATGGACTCCCAAGCACGGTACTAATAAAAAGACTTTGATCTTAGTTATACAGTGCATGTATTCTCTGATTGTCAAAGTAGTTTTCACTGTTAGCTATACTCATTTATAAAGCAGACTATTCAAATGCAGAAGTGAGGAATTATATTCATAACTAATCTTGTGGCATCTTTTAGGTAAGCTAACAGCATTTTTTAATTGGAAAAGTGACAGAATCTTAAACATATTTAAATGATTTGCAAAGACTCTCTTAGCTTAAAAGATGAGAATATGCAAAAATATGAACAGGCAATTTTTCAATGAATAATAAATAGATAGATGTTTGCAAATAAACAGTATCAACAAGAATAAGCCCAAAATGCAGTTTTGTATGCAGGGAGGATTTCCCAGGAGAAACTTAGATATAAATCTAATTAAGCTGTTGCTGTATGTAAATGAGAAATTACAACTTAAGTTACCATAATAGGAAGAAATCTAAAAGCAAAGTGATGTGTTATTTGCTTTACTTCAATAAAGTCAAATGACAAGTTGTCAAATGAGTAGGTCAGCTTCAGGTGATCAGGAACTGAAGGGAATCAGTTTTTAAAATGTATTTAATGATGGATGGTTTTTGAGTGTCATAAGAAAACCGTATCATCACTTCACAATGAAAAATTCATTAGAACTTGTGAGCCCAGATAACATTTAGTAAATAGAACCAGCATGTGAGAAATTTGAATGAGTATAAGAGCTCACTAGAATAATCAGTGCTCAAACTAGTATACCTCAAAATAACATTTTTATAAATATTCATACTCTAATATTCTTACCACTAACAAAACTATGAATCTTGCTACAAATATTATTAACGTCATACCATCCTTTTCAATATGTGCCCTAGTGATACTGTTGTATTCAACCCAGTTATTAATTAACAGGGAAGGAACTAAGGGAAGGCCGGATATTATAGGCATGCTCAGTGACTAGGAAAGATAATTACCTATCAGTCACACCTGGGAGCAGGTCATTGGCCAGAATAGGCGTGGCCATGCAAGGGCTCCAAATCCAAGATACATATCTCTTGTATTATGTATCACTAGAGGCCCGAATGCACGAAGATTCATGCAAGAATGGGCCTTCCTTTCCCTGGCTGCCGGCACTGCCTTCACTCTGGCTGGAGCCGCCTTCCTGCCTTAGCTCCAGCCTGGAGCCACCTTTCTGCCTTCCCACGCTGCCCAAAGGCCCGGAGTGACTGGGGCAGTGTGGAACACCTGCAGCGTCCTGCCCTGCCCCTGGCCGCTCCGCACCTGCGTATGCAAATTAACCCACCATCTTTGTTGGGTTAATTTGTATACTCACTCCTGATTGGCTGGTGGGCGTCATGAAGGTTTGGTCAATTTGCATCTTTCTCTTTTATTAGTGTAGATTACTACCTCACAGAAAAGAAATACTCACTAAAATTATCAGTTTACAAGTATACATACTTTAATAATTTCTAAACTCCAGTAACATAGTAACACACTATCAATTTTATTAGCTCTTTAACAATTGTGCTAAAAAAGTCAAACTGATAATCCCCACAAACCACTACACTTAACCAGTCATTGACTATGAGGCATTTTCAGGAAGCCATGTGAACCTATGGCCCTTATTAGCTGCAGGGGCTATAATAGCTTATATAGTGAGGAAAAGAGAAACAAAATACCCCCTCATAGTTGAGTATTACTCTAGATGAAAAGGCTTAATGGATTAAAAAACTAAAATAAACAGTCTAAAGCAGGTGTGATTAAAAGTATTTTAAACAAGTATGTTCACTGGTAAATTCTCAATAAAGAAAAAAAAGTTTATTCACCCTAAAAAAACAACAACGCAAATTTAAAATAATAACATACAAATGCTAATGATTTACTAACTGGTAATTATTTAAACTCTGTTCATTTCTGTGTTGTTATTAATAAGATATAAACAGACCAACTAAATATTTGAACAGTTTCTCACAGATTTCATACAGATTCTGTTTTTCATCTGTTAACTCACTTTTCTATTTGAAGCACTAGGGCTTAAGAACCAAAACATCACCTGTGGTTCTATTTTATTCCTAGCACTTCCCTCACTTCTGATTTTAAACACTGCATCAAAGGGAGGCTCTTAAGGTGAATGTCCTCATTGTCATTCCAGAAAAATAACAGGGTATTATCTCCTAGAGATGTAGTTCACATCTATAATAATGCTAAATCCAACTTATTCCTCTTTCTGTCCCCCTCCAGCTCCCCTCCACCTCTAAGTCTAAATGCTTAGCAGGGAAATAGAATAGGAACCTCATATCTTATTGGCATACTTTTGTTTTGCTAAAATAGTGCAGTTTAATTAACCATGGGCATTCTTCACTTATGCTTTGTATTACATCCAAGCTATTTTGTTGAATATTTTCAAGTGTAATTATAACCTCTGAAATAATTATTAATGGAGATTTTCTTCAAAATAAAATAAACTTATCTCTAAGTTGAGTATTTATACAATGTGTAGGGATTTAAAAAACGCCCCTTATAACACAAAAATTGCATTTTATTTATTCTGAAAACATTAAGATTAATAAATTAAATATATTAGTGATCTACAAATATAACATCTAAAAACGAATAACAGTCACACACACCATGCCACACTAGATTTTCCAGCATCTTTTAAAAACTCACTAAATTAGGTTTGTATCATAAAATGGCTACAAAAGAAACCTAAATGAATATTTTGTAATGTTAGATAAAGTATGACAAATATTTTTCACATTAATTTGCACTTAGACTCCAAGCTATAACTTTAAAATAAGCACATTAATTATTATTAACCAGTGAACTTACAGTTGACCAGTAAAGGGCACAAATGTTATGATTCCATTTTAAAAAATCATGATTAGGATATATTTTGCACTTCCTGACTTTTAATTCAACATGGGATATAATAAGTTAAAAAAAGAATTGGCATAGATATTATAATTCACATTTGTATGTGCTCAAGGTCGCATGTGTTTGCTATTTATTGTATGATTAACTGGAATTTCACAGGGTTACAGATGTAAATCATTGCGCAAATATAAAAAGTGATCAAATTTTTGAATAACATAAGCTTAAGATTTAATTGTGAAGATATTATAAGGCAGTTCAGAGAATCAGAGCATATTAAAATTTTTTCAAATATTAACTTCAGAATTGATTTAATTTTCCATATCAAAATTCTTGTTTTAAAATCTCAAGAAATTTTTAAAATTTTTCTTTAAAAATATAAGAAGCATAGGGAGAATGCAAAGGAAAATAACTTTAAAAGTTACCCTTCTCTCTATGGCAAAAATCTTTTAGTCAAATAAGATTTCTTGAAAAAGTAATCAGACTATTGAAAACATTAAAAAAATAAAAATGATTTCATTAATTTGAAATCATACCTTTTTTACTCCATCTATAAGAGAAGATGCCTCATTGTTTAAAATAAAAGTATTCAAACTATTCAGGGTCAGTTGCATCTCATAGATAATATACATAAATAATATACAAGTTGAAATATATAAATGCAGTCTTTATAATATTCACTATATCACACTCAAAGGTTTTGTTACTTTTATTTTTTTCATTTTTATTGTTTCAGAAAATCTGGAATTTTAATTTTTTTACTTACGTATAACATTCTTTTTTTTTAAATATATTTTATTGATTTTTTACAGAGAGGAAGGGAGAGAGATAGAGAGTTAGAAACATCGATGAGAGAGAAACATCGATCAGCTGCCTCCTGCACATCTCCTACTGGGGATGTGCCGCAACCCAGGTACATGCCCTTGACCGGAATCGAACCCGGGACCCCTCAGTCCACAGGCCGACGCTCTATCCACTGAGCCAAACCGGTTTTGGCAACGTATAACATTCTTTGGTCGATAATAAATGTGACAAAAATAATGATTTATTTTATTAAAATAAAAGGTGAGAGTCAGACTTTGTTCAGACATATTACTCAATCTTGTACCATTGTGGGAAATGTATTGGCATTAACTAACATTGTTTACTATCCCACAACTTCAGTATTGTTTGATACCTAAAACATTAAGAAATAATCATTTGGAAAGAAAGGAACATAGAATGACATCTATGTTTCAGTACTTATGCTACAGGAGAGCACTTAGATGGTTGTAAATTACTCCTACTTTGGATTGTTAATTTTGCTATTTTATTATTTCAAATGTTTATGTTGACAGTGGATGTGTTTATGTGTATACTTGCATAGATAATGTCCAGGAAAAATACACAAATTTTAGAATTAAAAACACATCTTTTTTTTTTCTAGGATTATTTCTAAATAGGTTCCAGTACACAAAATAATAAAAATTGAGCTTCTGTAAGTTATAATTTAGATGTTATATCACATTTATTTTAATATAGTGAAACTGTAATTGCAAATAATTGAACTTCCAATACACAAATAAATGAAATTGCTGAACCAAAAAGAAATTAGCATTGATTGCAGTTTGAGTAAACTGTACACATTTAGTAGTTCTGATTTATTGAGGTGGGAAATAGTCCTAAGCCCATTAACACAAAGATTTAATTAAAGTGGTGTAATTTTTAGCAACTAATGCAAGAATAAACAACCATAAAAATATCATTTTATTTTGGTAATAAAAATCAATATGAAAATTGCAAGAGTAGCACTCTCAAATTAATTCCAGGCAACTAAAAGAAAACTAAACATAAAATTGGATTTTGATAGACCATAATGAATATTAAAGAAACTACATGATTGCTATATTGATATTTGCTTGGCTTTTATGTCTGGAAATAATAATATGAGCAACAGTGCATAATTTCTTGGAAGAACCTTGTAAAATTGGGATACTACCTGTTTACTTCCTTAAATATTTAACCTGGCATCTTTCCATAATATTTATCCAGTTAATGCAAAGAAAAATTATACTACGCCCCTACTTGCCTAACATTTCTAAGAAAAGATAGTCTATTTAATTAAACAAAGATAATTTACATAAACCTCTATCTCACTTTGTCTTAACCCAACAAAGTTTTGTTGATATAGAATTTCATAGTACTCCATTAGTAAGTCATTCCACTAAAATTATCATTAGGCAAACAAAAATACCATCTGCTTTCATTCTTTAAGTCAATTGTATTCTATGACCTGTATTAACAAGACAAATCTGGTTTGGATTAATTAAGTTTATAGGTGAGAAATGTATTCAGCCTGTTACAATATTTCTTATGATATATGTTTTAATCACTCACTTAAGCATCACTGTTTCCAACCTGAATAAAACCACTGAGGCTGTCATTGAGAACAGTGCTGACTGAGTTTACAAGTGTCCAATACAAGTGTTCTTAGAAATACCTATTTTGAATGATCCAGATTGATGAAACAAAATGGAAGCCCATAAAAGGAATGATAGAAATTACTCATGTAGTATCCACACTAATTAAGAGCAATCAGCTATGACTTTTGGCTAGAATTCCATTTGTGCCCACATTTTATGGTTTTTAAGATTACTATAAACAATGCCTCTGTTGCTATAATTTCTATTCATTCCCATCCTCCTTTTCCAACATCACCTTTCTCCTCCTGATCTTCTTTTAAAGTAGTTTTTTAAATTAATTTTTTTAGAGAGGGAAAGGGATAGGGATAGAGAAAGGAAAGCATCCATCTGCTGCCTCTTGCATGCCCCCCACTGGGGATCAAGTCCTGGACCCTGGCATGTGCCCTGACCGGGAATGTAGCTGTGACCTCCTGGTTCATAGGTCTATGCTCAACCACTGAACCACACCAGCTGGGCTCTCCTCCCAATCGTATTGCTGCCCTTCATATTAGCGTTTTTGCTGCTGCAGGCCCTGTAATTACAGCTACTGAAGTGTCATAGCAAACAATCCATGTTGAACTCTCTGTCTACATAGAATATATTCAGCACTGGGTTGATTATTACTCGCTGACTGTCTTTTGATTATTTATCTGTATTAAACCAGATATTGCTTGTTATGTTTATCACATCTTTGGCAAAATCCTAACATTAGGTGGAGACATTTATTAGAGTCCTACCTATTTACTTATGTGCTCTTTAGGGTGCTCATATTAGATGTAGATTAGTTAGCTTTTCAATGAAAAAAGAATCTGGTTTATGGATTATAATTTATTTATGGTCAATTTCATGTGATGGGCAGGAGCAATATAGTGAGCATAATATTAAAAATCAGTTTACTTTTCCTGTTAAGAAAAATTACTAGCCATAAATTAAAAAAGTGATATAACTCCAAGGCTAAAGAAAAGATTTTATTGAAGGAAAAATAGTCTAAAAGAGAAAAAGAAAATAATATTTGCAGGGAATATTCTATACTGGAAGTAGCCACACAACATCTGTAAGAGGGGAAACAGTGTAATTGGGAAATGACATTTTATATGGTTTCACTGTTTGGGTTAAGTAACACTTCATGATGAAAAATAAACTGGAGATAATTTAAAATATTTGGATGGGTTATTTTCACCCAAATTGAAAAAAAAAATTATTGATTCCATGGAAAAGAGTTATACATTTAAATTTTAAATGACCACCTTTATTCTCTATAAGAAAGCAAGTGACAAAATAAGTGTTTTTGTAACCATTAAAAGGGGATCGCCTGGGCTACAGTATATTTCCCACAATAATTATGGTGATCACTAAGAACATGATTAGGTTGTTGGTGACATCACATTGAAATGATAAGAGAACCCAGACTCTTTGTGACCATCTCAAAAAATGTTCAAGTTCTAGCTACAGTCTGTCAAATTGTTTCAAATCCTGCCCTTCTCTATTCTACTTATATTTTTTCCTACTTTTGTGTCATGAATATACTCACATTTTCCTATGCAAATTGATTATGGTGTGTCTTCCCTCATAAAGGCCTTTTCTTCTTTCTCCTTATGGCTTGATTTCTCTGCTTTTTCAGTTCTCTAAATTGATATGTCACCCTCTAAAGAAAAATAGTATCCTATCTAATAAAAGAGAAACATGGTAATTAGAGTACAACTGCTATCCTTCCCATTGGCTAATCAGGGCAATAAGCAAATTAACTGCCAGCCAAGATGGCCGCCGGCAGTCAGGCAGCTTGAAATTAACATGAGGCTTGCTTGCTTCAGTGATGGAGGAAACCAACGTTCCCTGCCTGCCTTGCTGGCTTCTGAGCCTGCAGTTTGAAACATTGTAACAAATATAGAAGCTAAACAAAACCCCAGAAACCTGCTTTCAGCGAGCCGGTATCTCAGAACTGGAGTTATATATTGTTTCGATTATAGAACCGAGACAAACCAGATACCTGCTTTCAGGAGCGGAGGTCTAAGAGCTGGAGCCTCAGAAGTAAAGCTGGCCCAGAATAAAAAAAAAAGCAAAAAAGGAGCGGTTGGGAGCTTCCATCACCCGCCAGCCTGAAAACAGCCCTCAGCCTCTCACCCAGACTGGCCAGGCACCCCAGTGGGGACCCCCAACCGAAGGGTGTATGACCAGCTGCAAACAGCCATTATCCCCTCACCCAGGCTGGCCAGGCACCCCAGTGGGGACCCCCACCCTGATCCAGGACACCCTTCAGGGCAAACCAGCTGGCTCCCACAAGTGCACCAGGCCTCTATCCTATATAGTAAAAGGGTAATATGCCTTCCAGCACCAGGATCAGCGGAGCCACGAGGCCTCCGAGCACCGGGATCAGCGTGACAGGGGCCAGCGCCCAAACCCCCTGATCGCCCTGCGGCTCTGTATGTGACAGGGGGTGGGGCCACAACCTCCATATGGGCCCTGCTCTGTTTGTGACAGGGGAAGGCACCCCAAACCCCTAATTGGCCTTGCTCTGTGAGTGACAGGGAGTGGCACCACAACCTCCCCATTGACCCTGCCTTGAGTGTGACAGGGGGTGGTGCCCCAACCCCCCAATTGGCCCTACCCTTAGCGTGACTGAGGGTGGCATCGCAACCTCCCAATCTGCCCTGCTCTGTGCATGACAGGGGCGGCGTCTCAACTCCCCAATTGGCCCTGCTCAGAGCCCAACCAGCAGCTGCACCTAGGGATTGGGCCTGCCCTCTGCCACCTGGGAGCAGGCCTAAGCCAGCAGGTCGTTATCTCTGGAGGGGTCCCAGACTGCTAGACGGAACAAGTGGGGCTGAGGGACCCCCCCTTCCCCTCGAGTGCACAAATTTTTGTGCACCGGGCCTCTGGTCTATAATAATAAAAGCATAATATGCTAATTAGACCAGACAGCTGAACAACTTTCTGGATGTTTTTCCGGAAGACCAATCTAGACAAAGCCAGGGCTGTGAGGGCTGAGGCAAGCCTCCATGGCTACAAGGGGTAAGCCCCTTGCATAAATTTCATGTGCCGGGCCTCTTGTAAAATATAATAACACAATATCTAAAATCATTTATGAAGATTGAAAATACACCAAGTACATTTAAAAAATGAAGCACTTGAATTTTCAATAGAGAGCCATAAAATAGCAGGCTACGTGTTATCAATAAGACCCACAACTCTGAGCCTTTGCTCCTTGGATAAAGTAGGTAGATTTGTGCATAATAGAAGCATGATGGTGATGAACAGGTAGTGGTTAGATGCTTTTTTTGGATATTTCAGGGTTTGTGTATATTTTTTTAATCGGTGTATCTGTCTTTGTTTTTTGTTTGTTTTCTTTTTATTTAGGAGATCAAGGATGCTATATCCACATTGGGAGATAAAAGAACATGTCAAATAAGTGCCCTATTTGTTGAGAGAGTAGAGACTTATAATATGAAAGTTATAATAGGAAGATATTTAGATCTTATTTGTTGTGAAGGTGACAGTCTCCAGTTTAGTTAAATAACAGAGTGAAAAATTGCTATGGGCCTGGCAAGTCACACATCACTGAACTGTAAAGCATATGGCAGCCTTGTGCATTGAGAAAGCAGAGAAATTAAAAAATGTGTCTTTTCACTGAAGTAGAGTAAGGAAACAATATTTGTGATAAAGTTCAATGATAGTAGTAGAATGCTATCTTGGAAAAAAACCTTTAAGTGTCAGTTTATAAATTTGATAAGGGAACACAGATTTTTTCCCCATAATATTGAGTAAGAATCCTATCTAATAAAGAGGAAATATGCTAATTGTTGCTCACACCATGGCAAAGATGGTAGTGCCCACGGCCAATAAGGAGAGAATATGCTAATTGGCTGTCCCACCCTCAAAGATGCTGGCACCCACAGCCAATAAGAAGGGAATATAATAATTGTTGCCCCGCCCTCAAAGATGGTGGTGCCCAGTTCCCTCAGCCCCATCGGGGCAGCAGGTACAAGGCACACCTGCCTCCAGAGTCCCCAAGTCCCCTCAAACCCCCAGCCACTGAGGGCTGGCCTAAGGTGCAAACAAGCCTCAGATGGCAACTGCCCAGCTGCCCAGGGCCACCTGAGGCACAGGTAACCAGGGCAGACCAAGGCTTGCGCTGCCGGCAGTGGCAGCAGCAGAGGTGTGATGGGGAGTTGCCTTCCCCTGATCGCTGGGTTGCCTCCCGCCCCTGAGGGCTTCTGGACTGTGAGAGGGGGCAGAACGTGCTGAGGGACACCCCCTCCAGTGCATGAATTTTCATGCACTGGGCCTCTAGTATAACTATAAGATAATAAAATAAATAAAAGGTTTATGAAATCCCATGTTTCACTGAATGTGGAATACATATTATATGACAAAACCAAACCATATCATATTTTCCACATATTTGTCTGAGGGAATTTTTCCATAAAAAGATCCAGAAAAGCTTTTGAGGTAGTAATATTTGTATTAGTTTCCTGTTGCTGCTGTAAAAATTACCACAAATTCAGTATTATAATAAACACAAAAGTGCCGAAACCGGTTTGGCTCAGTGGATAGAGCGTCGGCCTGCGGACTGAAAGGTCCCAGGTTCGATTCCAGTCAAGGGCATGTACCTGGGTTGCGGGCATATCCCCAGTGGGAGATGTGCAGGAGGCAGCTGATCGATGTTTCTCTCTCATCGATGTTTCTAACTCTCTATCTCTCTCTCTTCCTCTTTGTAAAAAATCAATAAAATATATTTTAAAAAAATAAAAAAATAAACACAAAAGTAATATCATATAGTTCTGGAAATCAGAAGTCCAAATTGGATCAGCAATTCTACATTTCTTCTGGGAGATGTAGATGTTAATCTGTTTCCATGCCTTTTCCAACCTCTATAGGATGTTATTCTTTGTTCTGCAGTCCCTTCTTCCATCTTCCAAACAATCAGTGTACCATCTTCTCTCTTCTCTGACTTCTGCTTCCACTCTTTTCTCTCCTCGACTTTAAGGTTCATACAATTACATTGGACTCGCATGGGTAATCCAGGGCAATATTTCAATATTTTAACTTAATCATGTCTGGAAAGTCCATTTTACTATGTAAGGTGATATATTCACAGATTCTGGAAATTAGAGTGCAGATAACTTCAGGGGACTATTATTCAGCTTACCATGATAGTTAAATGGAATTCTGAAGGAAAAGGAGCCAGTGACACAAAAATTAGAAAAGATCTTGTCCTAGTTAGAATTTCCTAGAAAACACATCCTCAGGCAAGGAATTGAGGGCAGGTAACTTACTTAGGAGGTGATACCTGAAATTACAAGTGAGAATACAAAAGTGACACAATGAAGAGACATGAGCCACCAAAGAATGTACTAATGAAAAAATTACTAATATGAGTATTTGGAGTTCAATTCTGCTGGGGATCCAGCACATCTCAGACTTGTATCAGTGGCATATGTAGAGACTGTGTGTTCCATCTGACAACTCCTGCTCTCACCAGTGGAGAGACATACCTAGTGTGTATGAGGGCTAAGCAAGCTTCCAAATTTTTCAAGAAAGACTTTAAGGAGAGCAGCAGAGAAGCCTGAGGAGACAGGAAAGTGTTCTTTATATGTGAGGGTGTCAGTAGTCCATGGCTGGACTGTGAACTCACAGGATGTTGAACAGAAATATGTTTAAACAACACTAGCACAGAAGGTAACAACCACGAAAACTTACAAGGCATATCAAAGTCACTCAGAAAATCTTGCAATATAATTTAGTGTATTAAAATATATTATTAAAACAGTTTGAGAAGAATAAAATATTATAACTCATTATATGGCATGAAGCACATATACAATATTGCTAAAATTAATTTTTTAAATTAAGTTAGAAGAACAATGTGGCTAAAAAGTAGCTTGACTTGCAGACCTACAAAATAGCAAAAAAGAGTTTGGATAGTCAAAGGGAAGAAAGAAGATTTGTTAAGGTAAAGAAAATAATTGAAGCAAATAAAGAAAAGAGATTACGCATGTTCTAGCCTATTTTGCAATAAACAAGAATAATACCCTGGATATAGAATAGTGATTTGATTTTAAGGTAGAAAGATATGCTAAGTAGCCTGTCAAAAATAATTATTTGATTTATACATTCAATCACTCAAAAATATTTATGAAGTGGCTAACATATGCTAGACACTGTTTCAGACACTGGCATTACAGCATTGAGTGGAAGAGTGAGAAGCTCTAGCCCTCATGCTGTTTTCATAATTAAATGTACAATTATCAAAAGATAATATATAAATATAAATATAATGTATCAAGTTTATCATTACACATAAAACTTACAATATGAGCCCTAGCCGGCTTATCTCAGTGGATGGAGCATCAGCTTGCCGACTGAAGGACCCCAGGTTTGATTCCGGCCAAGGACACATGCCTAGGTTGCTGCTCAATCCCCAGTGGGGGGTGTGCAGGAGGCAGCTGATCAATGATTCTCTTTCATCATTGATGTTTCTATCTCTCTCTCCCCTCTTCCTCTCTGAAATCAATAAAGAAATATATTTTAAAAAACTTACAATATGAACAATATATCTATCAACATAAATATGTGTGCTTCATAACATAAAGCACAGATATATTTTTGTTTCCCACCATTCTTTTAAAATATATTAAGTATGAAGTCTTGGTTCTCCTGCAACCAGCTAAATTTTTTTCAAGTGCATTACTTATTTTAGTAGTCTTTTAAATAAAAGTTTACATGCCTATTTAGATTGCAATTATAGCTTTGTTTTTGTTTTCAAGATTTGCAATGTATTCAACCATAAAACTTCTTATAGACAGAAATGACATTTAAGCTCAAAATTGTTCTAATGGGCCATCTGGGACAGGCTTTGGCATCTTGTCTCTTCCATAAATAAGGATTTTTCCGAATCAGAGTTACAGTTTTATCTTCCTCTCTGTCTCAAGTCAGCTCCCTCCCTCCTCTTTCTCATTAATTGTAGTTTAATGAGAGAAGATGGAGAACCCGGAGGCTGTCTGGTGAGCAAGCCCCGTGACACACACACACACACACACACACACACACACACACACACACACACACACACTGGGAGCTAATGCTTCTTGAAAAGGCAATTGGGGAGGTGCATTGCCATGTCTGCCACAGTCCACCTATTTTGTTTCTCAGATCTGCTTCTCAAAATATGTTTGAGGAGCAGGGCCTACAGAATTCAAGCGGTCCTCTTTCCCTAAGAGAAAACTTAGAAAGGGAAAAAAAAATGGCAGCCCAGTCTGTCGCCATTATTCTTGAGACTGCAATGTATACACATTGCCTCCAAAACAAAAATGTGTCAAGTCAAAACAGTAACTGCACATTCTACATCTAAGAACAAGAAGAATTTGTTAGAATAGTTATCAGGACTTTGTGTTTTAATGATACAATATAATCAGATATATAGTTGGTACTGATAGAATTTTTGATAGATTCATCAATTGAATTCTCACCCATTCAAACTCAGTACGAAGTAATTTGAACAGTGTATATGCAAATGCCAATGAGCCTTGCCAGAGTTTCTGAATAAAGTAGTGAATGTGGAGCACGGTTATAAAAAAATTAACGCAGGATCATTGCTGCGTATGTAATACTTGCATCTTTCTGATTGTGTACTTTTGTCCTGGCATTACACAGCTTTAAATTTCACATTAAATAAAATGGCTCAACAACTGTTATGATATCTTAAAACAAACATGTTAGTACTCCCTGTGAAGACAAGCATAGTTTATTGCAGATGCCAAATCTTTATTACTTTTCTGGCTAACAGCAGAAAGACTTGAAGAGTTTAACTAAATGTGCTCATACCAGAAATGGAAAGTACATAACGCAAATTTAGAAGCTTATTGTGTAAAGCACCTCAGAGTTTCCAAAATATATTAAAAATGATAGGTCATAAGGTTCACCATGATAGGCAGAAAGAAAAGACACAAAATCAATTTTGCCTCCCAAATAATTTCTCTCATTCTCAATATTTGTTTCCTGATTAGGGCAAAGAACAACTGTGTTTTGCCAAAAGAGAGAAATCTCTCTCTCTCTCTCTCTCTCTCTCTCTCTCTCTCTCTCTCTCTCTCTCTCTCTTTCTCTCTCCTTCCATCCCTCCCTCACTTCTTCTTCTTCCCAGAGGAAGTAGAAATTATTAAGAAATCCTGTGCTGCTATCTGCTCATACTTAGATAAGTGGTTTTTAAACTTCACTGGACAATAAAATATTTTGGAGTTGTAGCACATCATACCTATTCTGAGTTCTAGATAATTCCCATTAATTCTCCAGAGGTGGATTTCCAGGGAAGGTAATTTATTTTTTAGTAAGATTCCCCCCCCCCCCCACAAGTGGTTATAAATTATGGCCAGGGTTGAGAATTTTTGCTATATTAAAATATTCTGGAACACATGCACATATAACAAACATACAATTTTTATTTCAAAACTAGAGGCCTGGTGCATGAATATTCATGCACTGGAGAGGGGGGTCCCTCAGCCCAGCCTGCCCCGTCTCAGCCTGGGAGCCCTCAGGGGCAGGAGGTGACCTGGTGATCAGGGGAAGGCGACATCCCCATCACAGCTCTGCTGCTACCACTGCCGGCAGAGCAAGCCTCGGGCAGCCCTGGGTGGCTGGGGGGCTGAGGGGACTGGGGTGCTCCGGAGGGAGGCACGTGGCAAGGCTGCCCCAGCGAGGTTGAGGGGACTGGGCCCACCATCTTTGAAGGCTTGGCAGTCAATTAGCATATTCCCTCCTCATTGGCTGTGGGCAACACTATCTTTGTGATGGCATAAGGGTCAATTAGCATACTCCCTCTTAATTAAATAGGATTATATAACTGTAACTTTCCATGCGTATAAGAAATGTTCAATTTCATAATCCTGATTAGTGGTTTAAATAGTGTTTAAATTGACTTAAAAGAATGGGTTTTATATGGCATGATTGTATATAATGAAAAAATGACATTGGATTTCGTATGCCCATATTCAAAATATAATAGAAGGCAGAACAAAGTTTTCTACTGCATTAAGCTATATAAATGTAAATTCTATTATGTTGGTGTCTTAGTTCAGGCTTCTATAACAGAAAATCATAGAATAGTGGCTTGAACAACAGAAATTTGAAAAGACATATACAACCATATGTTTATTACAACATTATTTATAACTAGGGGTCCAGTGCATGAATTTGTGCACCTTGAAAGGAACTGTGGGCCTCGAGGCTGTGGTGGGCACAGGGACAGGTCTTGGCCCATCCTCCATGCCCCTGCGTGGCCCCTCCCACCAAGGCCGCAGTTCCCTGTCTGCTGGCAGCCCCACTCTTGCCACTGCTGCTCCCACATGTTGACGGTGCTGACCCCGCTCACCCCCACTGATGGCGCAGAGCAATTGGGGCTGGTGCCAGCAGCGGGTTCAAGTGGTGGCTGCTGTCCCGATCCCCGCCTCAGGAGCAGGGAGAGGTGGACAAACCCTCAGGGGCGATTGGGGCTGGCAGCCACAGCTCATACCTGCTGATGGCACTGAGCGATCAGGATTGGCGCTGGGCACCAGCAGTGGGTGCAAGTGGCAGCTCTGGCACTGGCAGAAGGTGCAAGCACCAAGTGGAACTGCAGCGTGCAGGAGCAAAGAATTTTCAGTAACCACCAGAGGCTCTCGCTGATGACAGCATCCGGCGCCCCACCTAGGTGGGGCACCCCTGCTCACCTGCTCCACCATCCACTGCAGCCAACGCCCACTATGTTCCACGCTCTGCCTGCTGCTGTCAAAGCCTTCCAAGTTCCATCTGCACCCCCTGGTGTCAGCACACATCATAGTGACTGGTTGTTCAGTTCTTCTGCCATTTTGTCTATTTGCATATTAGCCTTTTATTATATAGGACTAGAGGTCCGGTGAACAAAAACTTGTGCACTGGCGGGTGGGGAGGTGTCCCTCAGCCCCACTTGTGCCCTCTCACAGTCTGGGACCGCTCCGGAGATAACGACCTGCTGGCTTAGGCCTGCTGCTGGGTGGCAGAGGGCAGGCCCAATCCCTAGGTGCCTTCCCCGCAGCTCCTGGTTGGGCTCAGAGCAGGGCTGATTGGGGAGTTGGGGCACCGCCCCCTGTCATGCACTGAGCAGGGCAGATCAGGGGGTTGTGGTGCCACCCCTGTCACATACAGAGCCGGCCGATCAGGGGGTTGAGGCGCTGCCCCCTGTCACGCACTGAGCAGGGCCAATCAGGGAGGTTAGGGCTCCATACCCTGTCACACACAGAGCAGGGCCATCAGGGGGTTGGGGCAATCCCCCCGTCACACTCAGGGCAGGGCCGATGGGGAGGTTGCGGCTTCACCCCATCACACACAGAGCAGGGCAGATCAGGGAGTTAGGGAGCCTTCCCCTGTCATGAACAGAGCAGGGCGGATAGGGAGGTTGTAGCCCCGCCACTGTCACACACAGAGCCACAGGGCGATCATGGGTTTTGCGAGCTGCCCGCTGTCATGCTCCTCCAGGGGCCAGGAGGCCTCACGGCTCCGCTGATCCCAGTTCTGGGAAGCCTAGCACCTCCGCTTGACGCCAGGGCACTGAGACCTCACTGCTCCGCTGATCCCTGTGCTGGGAGGCATATTACCGTTTTACTATATAGGATAGAGGCCTGGTGCACGGGTGGGGACCGGCTGGTTTGTCCTGAAGGGTGTCCCAGATCAGGGTGGGGACCCGCTTGGGTTCCTGGCCAGCCTTGATGAGGGGATGATGGCTGTTTGCAGCTGGTCACACCCCCTTCATGGTGGGGGTCCCCACTAGGGTGCCTGGCCAGTCTGGGTGAGGGGCTGAGGGCCGTTTTCATGCTGGTGGGTGACTGAAGCTCCCAACCTCTCCTTTTTTTTCTTTTTTTTTTTTAATTCTGGGATTTATTTACCTTCTATGGCTGTCACTGGAGCTGAGAGCTGGCTTTAGCTCTGAGGCTCAGCTCCAGCTTGGAGACCTTGGCTGCTGAAAGCAGGTTTCTGGGTTTGTTTGGGTTCTATAATTGTAACACTGTTGCAGTCCTGCTTGCTCCAGCTCTGACGGCTGAAAGCAGGTTTCTGGGGATTGTTTAGGTTCTATAATTCCAACATAGTTGCTTATAGTGCAAGCTCAGAGACCGGCAGTGGCAGGCAGGGAACTTTGGCTTCCTCCTTCACTGGAGCAACCAAGGCTCCTGTTCACTTCATCTGCCTGGCTGCCTGCCACCATCTTGGTTGGCAGTTAATTTGCATATCTTGCTGATTAGCCAATGGGAAGGGTAGCAAAGTTATGGTTAATTACCATGTTTCTCTATTATTAAATAGGATAGCCAATATTTGGAAGCAACCCTAGTGTCCATCAATAGATGAATGAATAAAAAAGGAGAGGTACATATATCCAATGAAATATGGTTTAGCCATAAAAAGAAATGAAATACTGACATCTGCAGCAACATATATGAACCTGAGGGAACTGTACTAAGTGAAATAAGTCAGACAGAGAAAGACAAATGCCAAATGATTTCATTTATATGTGAGATTTAAAAAGAAAAATCAAACAAGAAAACCAGAAACACTTGTAGATACAGAGAATATTTTGATATTTGGCAGTTGGGAGCGATGCTGGGGGGGATTGGTTAAAAAAGTGAAGAGATTTAGAAATACAAATTGATAATTACAGATTAGTCATTGAAATACATAATATAGCAGAATAAATATAGTCAATAATATCTTAATAACTACATATGGTGTCAAGTGGGTACTAGATTTATTGGGGTAATCACTTTTGTAAGTAACATAAATGTCTAATCTTAGAATTGTACACCTGGAAGTAATATAATATTGTACATAAATTGTAATTTTAAAATAAAATATATCTTAAAAACTCAGAAATTTATTTCTCAGAGTTCTGGTGACTGAAAGGATAAAGATCCAGTGGCAGGTAAAAGCATTCTTCCTGTTTTGCATTTGGCTGACTTCTAGTTGTGTCCTCACATGGTGGAGAACACAGAAAGAGAAAAAACTCTCTGATTTCCTCTTTTAAGGGCACTCATCTTACTAATGAGGATTTCACACTTAGTACCTAATTACCTCCAAAGATCCCACCTCCTAATACCATTGTATTATGGGCTAAAATGTCAACATATGAATTTTGGGGGAGAAACAAAGCTTTAGTTCATAACAATGGGCTAAGAGAGAATAGAAAGAATTTTTCTATTAAGAAATAGGAGAATTGCACATTAAATCTTAAAATATAATGCTGTGATTCTTTGAACAGATTTTCAATCAAAAGAATTACTTGAAAGTATAGAAAATGTGTTTTAATGATGTGTATATTATTATACTTTGACCATATTTTATGTATAATACCAAGAATCATTTTGTAAATAAAAATTACATTATATTACAGATTGATATTATATAAAATGTTCAAACTAATATCTAATGTTGAAGTATTTAATAATTAATACTTCAACTTATTTTAATTAGGTTTAGTAATTGCTTTTTTCAAATGTTAATTCTAAAATTAGAAAAATTATGCTTCATATAGCAGAAATGATACTCTTATTTACAGAAAGGTTTTAACACCATTAATTTTAAAATCACTCCAATAAAACATGTATGCCTTCTTATATATAAGAATTTAAAATAATTATTATTTGTGATACATTTATATTTTACTTATATTATCTTAAATTTAACAACTTATTCCCAAAAAATTAGGAGTGAAACTTTTTTTTTACTTTATCTTCTATTAGAAGACTATCAACTGTGTCTAAAGAGCCAGTGCCATTTTAATTGTTTTTGCTATGGCAAGACATCTAGATATCATTTGTGTATGTTATATTTTTAGCAGATGTATAATCATAGAACATGAAACTCTTAAAAATTCCACTTTCCATCTTTGACTAAGGAATGTTTAGCACTCCTGACGTGCAGAACCTTACAAGAGAATTCACTTACTGAGATAAGCGGTTTCAAGAGGCAATATTCCAGCCCCCTAAGTTTCTTCCCTTGTTCCCTTGTCTCTTGGTAACAGAAAGGAGGTTTCTTGTGAGAGCCAGGACACCACAGTCCCTTTAAAGCTCAAAGCAGTAAGTGCTCCCAAATTATGTTTTTAACTTGATTGTAACCAACCAAACACCAGAGTATTCATCTTGGTGTTTGCTGATAGCATCGTTGTACGGTCACACAATGCCTCCCACCAGTCTTGGCATTAAAGTGCTATGAACTTGATTCTCTAATTCTGATATCCCAACATCTTGAAATTCAGAGTTGTGCGTGTGTCTCAGATTGTCATTTCATCCTGTGTTGGCAAAGGTATAGTCCTAGCTTGGTGATTAAAAAAAAAAAATTCTAATTATTCACAGTAAAATTCAGGGAGATAAACTTTTCCTTTGATAATTTGATTGCCTTTATAAATAACTGAGGCATTATTATACCAAAAATCTCTTCTTTTGACTATGCCTTATCAGATATCTGTTAAAATTTAGCAGTAAGAAAAATAAGACGGCCCTAGCCAGGTTGGCTAAGTGGATAGAGCCTCAGCCTGTGGACTGAAAGGTCCTGGGTTCGATTCCATCAAGAGCATTTACCTAGGTTTCAGGCTCCTCCCTGGTCAGGGTGTGTGCAGGAGGCAACTAATCCATGTGTTTCTCTCACATCCATATTTATCTCTGTCTTTCCCCCTCTATTCCACTCTCTCTAAAAATCAATGAAAAATATCCTGGGGTGAGGATTGTTTTAAAAAAAGAGTAAGACACATAAAAAAAAGAGAAAAGCTAAATGTTCACTTTTCATTGCTGAATATGTTTTTAACAAGACTGGAATAAGGATGGGGGTGGGTTGGAGGGATTGAGAAAAATGGGGACAAAAAAGAGAAAGGAAAAAAAAAACTAATAGACATGGACAACAGTATGGTGATTGCTGGGGAGAGGTGGGTGGGGGAGGTGGGGAAGGGTATGGGGGGGATAAATGGTGATTGACAGAGACCTTACTTGGGGTGGTGAACTCACAATACAATGTACAGATGATGTTTTGTAGAATTGTGCACTTGAAACCTGTATAATTTTGTTAACCAGTATCACCCCATTAAATTTAGTAAAACTGGAAGAAAGAATTAAAAATAGTGCTGGCTTGGTTAGGACAGTGAGAGAGAGAGCAATTTTCAAAAATGAGTGGACTTTGATAAGTTGACAAGCAAAGAGGAAGCCCAAAAACATTCCTTTAAAAGAAGCAATGAGCATGAAATGGTCAGCTGGATTTACAAAATGGATGGCATAAATACAAATTCTTAATGTTGGATTGACCCAGGGCTTGCTCCTTATTGCTCTTTTCTAGGCAAACTTAATCCCTGGGTTTATCTATTCAGTCTCAGGACAGTAAATACATATCTGTGCCCATGATTCCCAAACTTCTCAACTCCAGACGTAATATCCAATGGCCTGTTCTGCACAACCTGTTGGATGCCTCAACAATATCTCAAATGTAACATGATAAATTGGCTCCCCTCACATTCTTTCCCATCTCAGTTGATGACAATTCTATCCTTTCAGTTGCTTTGCCTAAAAACTTTTGTATAAACCAAAGAATTTATATATTTTTGTTTTATTATTAACATTCTTGTTTAAAAATATATTTTTATTGATTTCAGAGATTAGGGGAAACAGAGAGAGAGATAGAAACATCAGTGATGAGAGAAAATCATTGATTGGCTATCTCCTGAATGCCCCACTCGGTATTGAGCCCACAACCCAGACATGTGCCCTGACCAGGAATTGAACTATGACCTCTTGGTTCATAGGTTCATGCTCAACAATGAGCCACACTGGATGGTCTACATTCTTTCTTTTTCTCAAGCCTCACAGCATATCTGTCATGAAATCCTGGGATCTGTCTCTTTCTCCTATCCTATTCTACCTCCTCAGAATTCTCCACACATCCCTTTAGTCCTCTCCAATAATTTTCATCCTCTCAAGGATTCTCACAAAAGAAAATTTTCAATTTCCCTAAAAAAAAATAAAAAGCCTAAAAATGACCCTGTGTATTCAGAATTTAAATCTTGGTCTCAGAATGAACTTTATTCCATTACCAAAGCTGTTCCTAAAATTAGATAAAACTAAATTCTATTGCATATGTATTGCCTAAAACTACTTGATTTTGTTAATTATTGAATCATCAGATGAAAAAAAAACACAAAACCTGAATAAATAGGGAAGACTAGCTAGATCCTTAGAATGATATAAAGTAATTAGTACTCCATGATATTCAGAAATTGATAGATATGAAAATGACATTTAAGATATCACTTTTGAAGCTATTCATGAAACGTCCTAATATCCTATTGGAATACATAGTTAATGAAAAAAAAATGAGTCTAGTGGCAACAATATAAATAAACTTTCAAGTTTAAGGAAATTTTATTAATTGGTTAAGATGTAATATTAAAGATCTAATAAATAAAACATGAATTAGGGTGGAAAATGACTGTGTTAGATGAGTTAAAGTATATATATAAACACATAGAATCTACTCAATAAAATAAGCATTTAAAAAGAGTGTAAACTAACATAACTACTGCTTATAAATCCTATATAATAAAGAGGTAATATGCAAATTGACCATCATGCCCTCACACAAAATGGCCACCCCCATGTGGTCACAAGATGGCCACCCTCATGTGGTCACAAGATGGCAGCCCCATGTGATCAAAAGATGGCCACACCCATGTTGGTCACAAGATGGCCAGAAGGGGAGGGTAGTTGGGGGCAATCAGGCCGGCAGGGGAGCGGTTGGGAGCCACCAGTCCCAGATTGTGAGAGGGATGTCTGACTGCCCCCAAGGGGTTCCAGATTGGAGAGGATGCAGGCTGGGCTGAGGGACACCCCCCCCCAGTGCACAAATTTTGTGCAGCAGGCCTCTAGTTAAACAATAACCACTGCTTCTAATTCTGCTCATATAAATATAACAAAATCAATTGTTTCCATATAAAACTGAGTACTAGATATTGACCTCATAGACCCTATGGACTAATGGCCCCACAAACATAAGAGGGCTAATAGGAGCAAAACCCATAAGAATTGTAATTGTAATCTCAAACTATTGATTAAGCTACCTTAATATTCTATTACAGTAGAAGTCAAAGAAGGATTCAGGCAGATTATGAACACTTCTTTTAGAAAATAGTATGTCTTACGTTATACTGTCCTTGCAGAACCTTGTCCTCTGGGTGGAAAGCCTAATGCAAATTGTATAATTCCAATGCGTTATCAGCAAAATAAGCATAAATTGTTTGCTAATGATTTACCATCTCACTATACCATATTCAGCGCTACCTGAAGCAAAAATTTGCACTTTGGCAGTATGTCCACATTTAATGGCAGGGTTTATCATGATAACCAGTTTTATTCAAATTCACAAATTAGAACCAACTAATTTCAATATTAATGCATCAACATTTTCATTAAGCTCCATGCTATGGCAATATTTCAACCTCCAAAAATTCACATGTTGAAACCTAATGTCAGATGTAATGGTATTAGAAGGTTGGGCTTTGAGTGGTGCTTAGGTCACTAGAGTGGGGAGGCCCTTATTAATGGGATTAGTGTCCTTATAAATAGATCTCCCAGGGATCCCACACCTCATCTACCATGTGCAGACACAGTAAAAAGGTGCCACCTGTGAACTAGAAAGTGGGTTTTCACTAAACACCAAATCTGTTAGTGCCTTGATCTTGAACTTTTTAGCCTCTGGGACTGTAAAAATAAATTTCTGTTGTTTTTCAGCTATTCAATCATTGATATTGTATTATAACAGCCCAAACAGATTAAGACATTCAGTCATCCTATCTAATAAAGAGGTGATATTCAAATTGACCATCACTCCAACACACAAGATAACCACCCACATGTGGTCAAATATGGCCACCACAAGATGGTCTGCAGGGGAGGGCAGTTGTGGGCTATCAGGCCTGCAGGGGAGGGCAGTTGTGGGGGACCCGGACCTGCAGGGGAGAGCAGTTGGGGGGTACCAGGCCAGCAGGGGAGGACAATTAGGGGGGACCAGGCCTGCAGGTGATGTCACTTGGGACCAATCAGTTGGCATGGGAGGGCAGTTAGGAGTGACCAGGCTAGCAGGGGAGGGCAGTTAGGGGTGACCAGGCCAGCAAAGGAGGACAGTTTTGGGGGGTACCAGGCCTGCAGGGGAGGGCAGTTGGGGGCAACCAGGCCTTCAGGGGAGGACAGTTAGAGGTGACTAAGCCGGCAGGGGAGGACAGTTTGATCCAATCAGGCCAGCAGGGGAGGGCAGTTAAGGGCAACCGGCCTGGCAAGGGAGGGCAGTTAGGGTGACCAGGCCAGCAGGGGAGAGCCCTGAGGGGCAGTCAGGCTGGTAAGGGAGCAGTTAGGCATTGATCAGGCTATCAGGGGAGTGGTTAAGGGGTGATCAGACTGACAGGCAGAAGCAGTTAGGAGCAATCAGGGAGGCAAGCAGTTGAGTGCAAATAGTCCTGGATTGTAAGAGGGATGGCCTGGGATCAAGCCTAAATGGGCAGTTGGACATTCCTCAAGGGGTCACATATTGGAGAGGGTACCGGCTGGACTGAGGGACACACAACCCCCGTGCACAAATTTCATGCACCGGGCCTCTAGTATTTTACATAAAATGTAAATCATAAAAGTAAAAAATATATTAGTTTCTTGTAGGAGTATGTTGATTTAATATGGAGTCATTAATGTTCTTACTCCTCTGATATGAAGAGTTGCATGAATGACTATGCTCTGTTTTTAAAGAGTAAATAATAGATATATGATCTCCATGAAAAAATTCAAGTTTTATAAAACTTCTCTGACCTTGGCCAAATCCTACCATTGGCAGGGAGGATATTGTCTGAGGAGAGAGCATGAAAAGATAACTATCCAAAGCTAGCTATCCAAAATAAAATTAATAATATTATTAAGACTCACTGGCACCCTGGCTGGGTGGTTCAGTTGGCTGGAGAGTTGTCCTATATACCAAAAGAATGTTGTATGGGTTTGATTCCTGGTTAGAGGATGTACAGGAGGCAGACATTTCTCTCTCACATCTATGTACCTTTCTCTCTCTCTCAAGAATCAATAAAATATAACTTCAGGTGAGAATTTTAAAAAAGAAGACTATGCCCTAACCAGTTTGGCTCAGTGGATAGAGCGTCGGCCTGCTGACTCAAGGGTCCCAGGTTCGATTCTGGTCAAGGGCATGTACCTTGGTTGCAGGCACAGCCCCAGTGGGGAGTGTGCAGGAGGCAGCTGATCAATGTTTCTAAGTCTCTATCCCTCTCCCTTCCTCTCTGTAAAAAATCAATAAAATATATTTTAAAAAAAGAAGGTTATTATAAATAATGGATTTCAACATATTCTGAAATTGCATATTTTTATATAATCCAACTAACTAGACTTTAAATATTGAGTAGTCTTTCTAGAAACTGAGTTAACTTTAATAAGGTTTCTTTAGAAACCACCAATGTTAGGTATTTCTAATTAATGCAGAAAAGTTTAAAACTCTGTGATACAACTTTTCCTGGTAGGAATAAATTGGCCAGAATATCTAATCTAATAAAATAGAAATATGCAAATTAACTGTACCTTTGCTATGACCCAAGTCAAGCCCACCAGCCAATCAGAGCAACTATATGCAAATTAACCCAACCAAGATGGTGGCTGGCAGCCACGGAGCTGGAGCAAGCAGGAGGCTTGGTTGCCCGGGCAATGGAGGAAGCCAAGCTTCCCGCCTGCCCTGGCAGGCTGTGGCCTCCACTAAAGGCAACAAAGTTTCAATGATAGGAGATAAATAAATCCCAGATAACTGCTTCCAGCCAGCCTCCACTGGGAGCTTGGGTGGCTGGGGACTGTGGCCAGCCTGCAAACAGACATCAGCCCCTCACCAGGCTCGCCAGGCACGCCAGCAGGGAACCCCGCCCTGAAAGGGCTGTGGCCAGCCTGAAAACAGCCATCAGACCCTCACCCAGGCTAGCCACAACCTCAAGGGGGGAGGGTCCCTGCTAGGGGGCTTGACCAGTCTACAAACAGCCCTCAGCTACTCACCCAGACTGGCCAGGCACCCCAGCAGGACCCCCCTCCCTGAAGGGGTGTGGCGAGTCTGAAAACAGCCCTCAGCCCCTCACCCAGGCTGGCCAGGCACCCAAGCAAGACCCCCACCGTGATTTGGGACACCCTTCAGGGCAAACCAACCAGCCCCCACCCATGCACCAGTCATATAATAAAAGGGTAATATGCAAATTGACCCTAACAGCAGAACGACTGGGAATGATTGGTCACTATGACACACACTGACCACCAGGGGGCAGACACTCAATGCAGGTGCTGCCCCCTGGTGGTCAGTGTGCTCCCACAGGGGGAGCTCTGCTCAGCAGCCACAAGCCAGGCTGATGGCTGCCAGTACAGCGGTGGTGGTGGGAGCCTCTCCCACCTCCTCAGCAGCACTAAGGATGTCCGACTGCAGCTAGGCCTGCTCCCTGCTGGCAAGTGGACATCCCCCGAGGGCTTCCGAGCTGCCAGAGAGATGTCTGACTTTCAGCTTAGCCCAATCCTCCAGGGAGCGGGCCTAAGCCAGCAGGTAGACATCCCCCAAGGCGTCCCAGACTGCGAGAGGGCACAGGCCAGGCTAAGGGACCCCACCCCCTGAGTGTACAAATTTTTGTGCACCGGGCCTCTAGTAGAAAATATAACTAGCTTGTGTCTCACTAGTAGGCAACACTATTCTAGAAAAATCAGTTTTTGCAACATAGATTAAGATCTACAGGAAGATGACTTCATGAAGTGATTCAAATATTCTATAAGAAAGGCAAAAAATTTGGCTCCAAATTACTAGTTAAATGACCTATCAAACATCAAAATGACAATACAATCCAGCTACATTATATATATATATATATATATATATATATATATATATATATATATATATATATATATAATCCTAATATGCAAATAGACCAAATGGTGGAACAACTGAACAACAAAACAACTGATCGCTATCATGTGCACTAACCACCAGGGGGCGCACATGGAACATGGTGGGTGTTGGCAGCAGGCAGCAAAGCATGGAACATGGTGGGCATCAGCCACAGCAGATGGCAGAGGAGGTGAGCGGGGCTGCCAGACCAAGGCGAGTGCCGGTCACTCTCATTGGGACTAGCTTCTGGTGGTTACTGAAAATTCTTTGCCCCAGTGGGCCACGGTCCTGCTGGGCACTCGCAATTGCTGCTGGTGCAGGAATCACCGCTTGCACCCTCTGCTGATGCCCAGCACTGGCCCTGATCGCTCAGTGCTGTTAATGGGTGCAAGCAGTGGCTGCTGGTCTCAATCGCCCATCAGGGCTTCTCCACCTCCCCCTGCTCTTGAGGGTTGATCGGCACAGCAGCCACAGCTCTCACCCACTAACTGCATTGGCCCCACTCACACCCCCTTCTGGTGCCGCCCCTATCACTCTGTGCCATCAACAGGTACAAGCAGAACTGGCACCCTCAGCATGTGGGAGCGGTGGTGGCAAGAGTGGGACTACCAGCAGACAGGGGACCAGGGGCCATGGTGGGAGGGGCCGGACAGGGGCACAGAGGATGGGCTGAGACCTGTCCCTATGCCCACCTCAGCCTCATGGCCCACAGTTCCTTTCAAGGTGCCCGAATTTGTACACTGGGCCACTAGTGGGTTATAAAATATTGTCATAATAATTTCCTTAACCTAGGATGAGTTAAGGACTTTCATTTTAGGAAAGTTATTTTGACACCATCATGATGTCAAAGGAAGTGTAAGATTCTGTGTACTCACTAAATGTATGTCCACTTGTCTTTTAGCATTAGAAGTACTTTCTTTCTTAAAAAAGGTTTTTTATTGATTTCAGGTAAAAAGGAAGAAAGAGAAAGACAGAAACATGGATGAGAGAGAGACATTGATTGGCTGCTTCCTACATGTGCCCTGCTAGCGACTGAGCCTGAAACCCAGGCATGTGCCTTGACAAAAAATTGAACCCTGACCTCGTGATTCATGGGTGGATGCTCAACCACTGAGCCACCCTGGCCAGGGAGAAGTACTTCTTTAGCACAAGTATCACCCACAGATTCATTAAGGGTTTTGTTGCTCAAATACATACATACATGTATAAATATATGCCTTTTACTACTGATATTTTCTATCTTTTTGGAAGATAGAAAAACAAACAAAATTATAACTTTAAAAATGGCTAAAATTCAGAGATCATTGTGCTACCTTGAGCAAAATATTTTTCCCTGGTTCTCTTGACTTTATGTTCTCTCCCATGTGGGGTCCACATGTTCTTCTTAAAGAAGATGGCGATGACTGTCCAATTTATCTAGAAACATAAAATCATCCTTAAAATCTGTTATAAGCAGATATGTCTTAATATTGCAAGAGCCTGAAGCATATACTTAGTCATATAACCAATGCATATATGTGTGTCCTTATAATATCTACTCAAGCAACCACTGTATTAGGTATAAACTGGACAACCTTTCTTCTGGTCTTCTGGATGAACAGAGAAAGTTACATCCTGAACCATAATGGAAAGATCGTTATTATGTCTTATCGACCAAGCTCACTACAAATAATATATTTGGATTCACATATTGACCTTTCAAAAAATATTTATAGACCTGAATATTTTTGGGCTTTTTCATATAATGAAAAGTGTCATGAAAACAAAAGATAATTCAGTTGTCATCTTATATTGGCTCTTCAAGTTCTTCGTATTAGGATTGGAATCTTTTCTCTTTTATAATCTGGGTTTATCAATGGAAATAAAAACTCTGGAGGGAATTTTCTTCTTACTGCTTTAAAATCTAAGATCTCCAGATTTTGACATCCTGATATGTAGCTGGTTTCTGACATTTTAAATGACACAAAAGCTCACTAAGGAGAAAAATAAGAAGACATAATACTTAATGAAACAAATATTTATCAATGTGATATATGATACCTAAAATAACAGAATAGTGGGTGAATCATGTAAATAAGTAATTGATTCAGTGACTCCTGTTGAAAGTGACCAAAAGCTGAATCTGAGGATTGAGAACTGAGCTAAATAAACTAGTTTCTAAACTCATTTAAAACCTTTTCTGTATTCTGAATGCCACACGTTAATTTTTAATAAGATAATTTTATGAGCATCATCATGTTACTTCTTTATAATTTCTAATGGATCTATTAATAGTGTTTAGCTTATTGTATACAAGCTAAACAACAGAAAGTATAGCTTAGTTCATAACCCATTTGCATTTAAATATATTTTATTGATTAACTTATATTTGTACAGGTTTATTGCAGAGTAGCCTTTTTTAACCTATAATATTGGTATTCTGACTTTTTCTCTCTATTCCAGTTCTCCATAAATAACAATTTAAAACACACACACACACACACACACACACACACACACACACACGGGGCCTAGTTGGCATGGCTCAGTGGTTGAGCTTTGACCTATGAATCAGGAGGTCATGGTTCTATCCCATGTCAGGGTACATGCCTGGGTTGCAGGTTTGATTCCCAGTATGGGGTGTGCAGGAGGCAGCCAATTAATGATTAGCTCATCATTGATGTTTCTATCTCCTTCTTCTTTCCTCTCTGAAATCCTATCTAATAAAAGAGAAACATGGTAATTGGCATAAGGCCACTACCCTTCCCATTGGCTAATCAGGGCGATATGCAAATTAACTGCCAGCCAAGATGGCGGCCGGCAGCCAGGCAGCTTGAAACTAACATGAGGCTTGCTTGCTTCAGTGACCGAGGACTCCAACGTTCCCCGCCTGTTGCTGCAGGCCTCTGAGCTGGCAGTTTGAGACATAGTTACAAAAATAGAAGCTAAACAAAACCCCAGAAACCAGCTTTCAGGGAGCCAGGATCTCAGACCTGGAGTTGATACAGAGTTTCGATTGTAGAACCGAAACAAACCAGATACCTGCTTTCAGGAGTAGAGGCCTAAGAGCTGGAGCCAGGCTAAAGCTGGCTCAGAATAAAAAAAAAGAAAAAAGAAAAAAAGGAGCAGTTGGGAGCTTCAGTCCCAGCCTGAAAACAGCCCTCAAACCCTCACCCAGACTGGCCAGGCACCCCAGTGGGGACCCCCACCCTGAAGGGTGTGTGACCAGCTGCAAACAGCCATCATCCCCTCATCAAGGCTGGCCAGGCACCCCAGTGGGGACCCCCAACCTGATCCAGGACACACTTCAGGGCAAACCAGCCAGCCCTCACCCATGCACCAGGCTTCTATTCTATGTAGTAAAAGGGTAATATGCCTCCCAGCACCGGGATTAGCTTGACACGGAGAAGCGCCCAAACCCCCTGATCGCCCTGCAGCACTGTGTGTGTGACAGGGGGAGGGGCCACAACCTCCCTATCAGCCCTGCTCTGTTCCTAACAGGGGAAGGTGCCCCAACCCCCTGATCGGCCCTGCTCTGTGCCTGATAGGGGGGAGCTCCCCAACCTCCTGATCGCCTTGTGGCTCTGTGTGTGACTGGGTGCGGCCCCCCAACCCCCCCACCCCACAGGCCATGCTCTGTGTGTGACGGGGTAGAGCCATTACCTCCCCATCGGCCCTGCCCTGAGTATGACAGTGGCGGCGCCCCAACCCCCTGATCGGCCCTGCTCTGTGGGTGATAGAGGGCAGTGCCCCAACCCCCTGATCTTCCCTGCTCTATGAGTGACAGGGGGGAGCTCCCCAACCCCCTGATGGGCCCTGCTCTGTGCATGACAGGGGGGAGCTCCACAACCCCCTGATGGGCCCTGCTCTGTGTGTGACAGGGGGTAGCTCCCCAACCTCCTGATCAGCCCTGCTCTGTGCGTGACAGGGATGGCACCGCAACCTCCCCATTGACCCTGCCTTGAGGGTGACAGGGGGCGGTGCCCCTCTGCCCCCATCGGCCCTACCCTGAGCGTGACTGAGGGTGGCATCGCAACCTCCCAATCCGCCCTGCTCTGTGCATGACGGGGGGGGGGGGGGGCAATTCCCCAATTGGCCCTGCTCTGAGCCCGACCAGGGGCTGCACCTAGGGATTAGGCCTGCCCTCTGCCACCTGGGAGCAGGCCTAAGCCAGCAGGTCATTATCTCCCGAGGGGTCCCAGACTGCGAGAGGGCACAGGCCGGGCTGAGGGACGCCCCCTCCCCCATGAGTGCACAAATTTTTGTGCACCGGGCCTCTAGTCTATTATAATATATAAAGAAGTAATATGCAAATGAGGCCGGGACTCCATAACCATCACAACCAACTCAGGAGGAGGGGCTGGGCACAGCCCCAAGCCTGAGAGAACAACACGCAGGCACAACCCAGAGCCTGAGACATCAACTCAGGGGGATGCCTGCTCCAAGCCTCCGATGCGGCTGGGTGCAGGCCCCCAGTGGACATGGACACACACACACACACACACACACACACACAAACACACACACACACACACACACAAACACACACACACACACACACACACACACATGGTGCCTGTTCTGAGCCTCTGTGGCCAGATTGCTTAGGCCAGCTCCCCATGGGGAGAGAGCCTAAGTCATTAGTAGGACATCCCCTGAGGGCTCCCAGACTGTGAGAGGGGGCAGGCTGGGCTGAGGGACCCCCCCCAGTGCACAAATTTAGTGCACCAGGCCTCTAATATATATATATAATGTTTTGCTTTCTCTTCAAGTTCTAAGGGTTCTATTTTTTCTTCTCTTTGTCCTTCTGTCCCAGATGGCATTAGAACACCAGACAGTGATTCCTAAAAGTCTTTGGAAAGTCAACAATATTCTAAATTTACATCACGTGAGATGAACATATGATTGTATCAAATTCTTATGTCTTTCCTCACCTCACTTCAAAATCAAACACTTTGATGTTTTCATCCTCATTTTATCATCAATTTTGCCTTCCATTCTTCAACTCCTAGCAGTATAGGTGCACATTCACAACACTTCTCAAGTGTGCCACCTATCTCTCCCAGTTATGCTAAGCGCTGTCCATGGTTGTACAAGGAAATAGTAGTACTAGTACATCACTCTCTCCTCACCTTAGAGGACCACTAGAAACTCAGTAGTTCTTTCTTAGAGTGATGAGTTGCAACTCTGACACAGTAATATGCCACATACCCGAACCTACTCCATTGTTCCCATACCACTGGGATGTGTAGAATGCCTGGGTGGTGGCCATTGACCAGAATTCCAAAAGGTAACTATAGCAAATATATCTCCTGTCCCTGAATCTCAAAACTTCCTTGAGAGTTATGTAATATCTTTGTGTATTTTAATCCCAGAAATGGGTTAGGAATTGCACAATGATTCTAGTACTATAAAAATGCAGTGCTAGGTGTGTGTTTCTCACTGGATGAAAGCTAGCATAAGCTTATCTATAAAACATTATTTTATTGTTAAATCTTAAGACACACAAATAGAATATCTGGTCTTAAAATGTTTTAGAAGAGAATGAGAAACAAATACAATTTTAAAATCTATAAGCATGATTAATAATACCAAGATAGAGTAATTGTACCAATAATAATTAGTAAAAGTTAAATGGGCTAATTAAATGTCTACAAGTTATTGTTGTGTATTTTTTTGTTTTTTTAAACATTTATCTTTCATTCCATTGTACAGAAAAAATTTGTTATAGTATTCCATTTTAAAGCCATACTTTAATTGGAAAGCAGTGTCTCTGCTAACTGTGTGTAAGTGACCCATGAAGATTTAATATATGTATAATAGCAAAAGGAAAGAAATACATGAATATAGAAATTATATAAAGGTTCTCTTTAAAAAATTGAAAAATAAAACAAATGAACTTTTCATAATCAATGTCATACTCATGTATCATCTAGTTGTGTCCAACAAGTCAATTTAGATCTATACCTACATTGAGAATAATTGGATTCATCAAGAATTTAAAATTTTATTTAGTCATATGGATGTTGTTATGTCTCTTCTGTTTTTTGTTTTAAATAATGAAGGTAGAGCACTCATTAGAATGGTTCAGTAACTTCCATTCCTGGTCTGCTAATGTAAGAGATATTTCAGCCTTGTTTGTTAACAGAGCTACACTAAGGTGATACTATTTACATTTATGAACAATGGCTTATGAGCAATGGTATTTTAAATGCCCTAATCAGACAGCTACTAGCCATCAGAAGGTGACACATTACAACCTCAATTTGAGTTTTGAGAATAGTTAATAAGCAGCTGTTAACAGCATATCTCAGCAATATAAGCAAGATTGTGGGATAATATAAGATGCAAATTTGAACAAAAAACACTGTAAGCATATAAAAATGAAAACAGGATGAAAAATTACAAAGGACGTAGTGTGTAGTAATACCAAATTATTTACTATTTTTTCCAGTTTCTAAGAAACATAGTCCTTTTCAAGGTCATCCTGGCAGAAAGTGGCAGTGTCAGGACTTCAGTCCAAGTCACTTGGTGTCAAAGACGGTGCTCTAAACTATGATATAAAATTGCAATTTTTATTTATGATTATATGTGAAATATCCTAATAGCTAAGTAATGCAACACATGTTAAGTACAGTGAGTGCAATTTTCTTTTTAAGCTCTCTGAAAAAGAAATATATGTGTTAATTATTAAGCCAGCATTTATTATGTAGCATTAGAAACTGAAGCTCTTAAAAATTTGATTTTCTAGGTTAGATATTTTGAATGTTAAATAGCCTTAACAGACTATCCTTAAAGGACACCCTTAAGGATAATATAAGTTTTTAAAATTGCTATTTTATACCCATCTAAATAAACATAATTCACTCAATGCATATAATATTGAGAATATTCTATGTATATGATTTAAGTTCTAAGCACATTAAAATATGCAAATTGGTGTAAGTAATAAAAATAATTGTCAGCTGGAATGTTTCAGAAGCAAAAATGTATATAACTTATTGTCTAAGGCTTCACAACTACATCTGAAGAGGTAAAGAAATTGTTTACTTATAAAGAGTAAGCCATATTGGTATAAAGTTTACAATATTCTAATTTATATTACTATGTAATTTTTATTTGAAAAGGCCAAAGACACATGTTGATGTGGTTTGAACATATATCCATTTCAGAATCACTTACTATGAAAGAAGAATTATATATTTTTAAATTCACAAACATTATTCTGGAACAAGGAACTTACGTTATAGCTCCAAGATTCCTTGCCAATAAATTCCACCCAAAAACACACTTCTTTAAATCATGCTTATCATTGATCTTTACTCATATCCAGTTTCACCTAATCTCACATTCAGCAGGAAGGACTCTGACCAATAAGATTACATCTTTCAGAAAAATTGGTCAAAAGAGAAACGAAGTGGGATTGGGATAAGTGGTCTCTCGATTTTACTTTTACTCAAATTTTTCCTTCCCACTGTTTTTGAACCAACTTGATATATCTTTAACAATTGAAACAGGAGAAATAAAAACAAAATCTAGATCCTTGCTGTGTCTCTAATGTCCCCTATTCTTTTTGCCTTCATGAAAAGCCATCCTTGTTTTAAGGACCTTTACACCAAACCATATCATTTAAACAAAGTTACTGGGAGGTGAGGGCATGAGTGGTGGGAGAGCAATGAGGGGATAAAGACACATATGCAATACCTTAATCAATAAAGAAAAAAAAATCTTAAAAAAGGGTGTGTCCCCCCCCAACCCGTGGGTACTGACATTTAACTTTTTTGTATTTAATATTTTTATTGATTTATTTTTCAATGTTTATTGGTGAAAGTATTACATAAGTCCCCCTTTTTCACCCATGAACTTCTTCCATTGCACTCCCATCCTCCCACCCCCCAGGCCCTCACCATCTCATTGTCTGTGTCCAGGGTTATGCATATATACATACAAGTTCATTGGTTGGTCTCTTCCCACATGATCTCACTCATATGTGAAACATAATGAACCAAATAAACTGATGATCAAAAATAGACCCAGAGTCACAGAAGCATGTAAACAAACTCTTAACAGATGGCACTTGTTTAAGTAAAACAGAGGCCTGGAGAAATTGATAACTCAATTGACTCTATTGAGTTTCAGTACATTAAAAAAAAGATTCCAAGCTTCATGAAATGTCAATCCTGCATATCATTTATATAAAACATAAATTCTTAGATTTTAGGCTGCTTTGTGGTGAGACAAAATGTGTCATGAATATATATATATATATATATATATATATATATATATACACAAATATTTATGCCATAAATATATTAAATGCGACTTGTCATTACAACTTGACTATTGACTTTCAACCATAGAAAATTTTCTTTGATTCAGAACATAAACATTTCTTATCCTTGCCAAGGTTGCAAATGTAATGTCTGTAGGAGCTGCTACTTTATGGATGTCACCATCTATGTCGTTTGACTTGCACCAAAGGGTACTTAAGGCATATCACAAAATGGATCATCCCAGAAAAATGATCACAATATTTTATTTTAAGAACTAAAATGTGTTAAGAAGAGTTTTCTCATTCCATCAGCAAAAACTTGGTGATTATTGGCACTCTTGATAATCAAAGATGCATAGTGTCTTGTTAGAAATTATAAAACATTTCAAAAATGCATAATGCCAATACTAGGTATGAATTTTAATCTTTATCTGGAGTATGTGTTTTTGATTCATTAACGAGCATTTTTAGAGAAACCCTGGTAAATGTTTCTGCATTCGCTGAATTGGAAAATTAACAAAACACTAAAAGATAATTCGAGGGAAAACATAAAATAAATGTATAAATAGGCTATTTCTGCATGCATGCTTAGTATTACACACATGATAAAGAACAATGTTTTGTTTTTACTTGGAGGCATTTTTTACAGTGACTTTGAATTAATCAGTATGTGCAGTGGAAATCTTTTTCATTGTATACATGCAGTTAATTTTGAAAGGGTTCCCATGCATCCAAATTATTTTAGGCTACCAAAAAAGTGAACTTTTGGCAAGGTTTAATGTTTTCTAATAGAAAAAATGTATATACAAAATGAACTTCTTATTTCATGTAATTAGCTATAAAGTTTTAATTTTTAAAAGTTTATGAGCATTTTTCTCCTTAAATTGTAATGACTCCTTGGAGATCCCCCTTTGCTTTCTGCCAACAGCATCGTTTATTAGAGATAAATTCATATCTTGCTGAAAAGTTCATAAAAACATAAGAGTAGTTCTGGAATTCAGTCAAGGATAGGTATTAATGAAAGGATACCTAAGTTTTAGAGAGAAAAACAATAGTCTTATTGACTAGAAAACTATCTATATACATAAAAAGCCAGCAAGTGGAACGCCATAATGACTGGAACGACTGGTCACTATAATGCCCATTGCAGCCAACCTCCCATGGCCTCTACCCACAGCTGGCCCTGCCCTTGATCAGATTCTCCCACCCCGATTGAGGGCCAAATCCCCTCAGCCCTTCCCCCTGGTTGGCCCACCCCTGATCGGACCCTCCACCCCAATAGGGGGTTGGGCCAGCTGGCCAACTTCCTTCAACCCCTCCCCTGGTTACCCCCACCCCCTATGGGCCCCCACCATCCCAATTTCCCCACAGCCCCTCCTGCGAGCTGACCCTGCCCTTGATTGCTTTCCCCATCCCAATCAGGGGCGGGGCCTGCTGATCAATCACTCACAGCCCCTCCCACTAGCCAGCCCTGCCCTGATCAGGCCCAGATCAGGGCTAGTAGCCAGCCGACCTCCCATTGTCTCCTCCTCCAGCCAGGCCCAGCCCCAAACCATCCCAATTGGGGCCCCCCACCAGGGCACAAATTTGTGCACTGGGCCTCTAGTAAATACATAAGGACACACACATTTTGCCTAATACACAGTTTTGTCCCAAATTTGCTGGGCTGATAAAAATGAAATAGCCAAATTTGAAAGACTTGTGAATAACAAAGGGCTCCATCAAAGTGTGGAAAAAATAAGCTATGAGTACAGTCAGAAAACTTTTCACTATGTATAATAAAGAAAAGAATAATAAGACAAGTATTCAAAATGCCTAAATCTATATATATAAAAGCTCAAGCGGCCATTTGACCGCTCAACTGCTCAACCAGTAGCTATGATGTACACTGACCACCAGGGGGCAGTCACTCATGCAGGAGCTGCCCACTAGTGGTCAGTGCACTCCCACAGCTGGAGCACCACTCAGCTGACCAATGGGTGCTAGATGCCATTTTCTTGGCTGGCAAGTGCAGCTGTGTAGGTGAAAGCCTCTCCTGCAGACACTTCCCCTGTGCTCCCTCGCCCATCCGGAACCAGGACCAGAATTAGGACCAGCATCAGGACTTTTTGGATGCAAGCCCACAGCTGCTTCTTGGTCATGGGTGCACCAGTGTCACCCTAGGATGGGCACGCAGAGACCACAGCAGAGTGGCAGCGAGCCTACCAAGTGGCAGCAGTGGCAGGTACAGAGGAGTCAGGATGAGTGGGAGCGGTGCGGCACCCAGCCAGGGCTCAGGTTCCTCCCCAGCTACTTGCCGCTTTGAACACTACTACATCCCTCGAGAGATGTTGGATTGCTGGTTTCAGCTGATCTCTGCAGGCCAGGCTGAGGGACCCCACTGGTGCATGAATCTGTGCACCATGCCTCTAGTATATTATAATGCACAGAAATGCAAGATTGTTTGCTAAATAATAGCATAATAAGATCAAGAGGAATGATATAAAGAAATATTAAAGTATAATAGATTAGCCAAAGAATTTATATACTTATATTCATAGCCCATGAACAGTGTGGTGAAGGCCTGGGGTGGGGTAGTGGCTGGGTGGAGGGAGGATAAGGGGGAAACATGGGGGACATCTGTAATACTGTCAATAATAAAAATTATATATTTAAAAATAAAGATAAAAGACAATACAAAATATTGCTTCAGGGAGGACCAAGATGGTAGTGTAGATAAACACTGATACTCGCTGCCTCCCACAACCACATCAAAATTACAAATAAAATATAGAACAACCATCATTCAGAATCACCTAAAAGCTGGCTGAATGGAAGTCCTACAACTAGAAAAGTAAAGAAGAAAGTACATGGAGACTGGTAGGAGGGGCAGAGGTGCGTAACATTCAGGTCAAACAACCTGTGTGCTATTCTTTTTATCCTTATTTGGGAGGGAGACCATCACTGTGGAGTCGCCCATGAGGAGCAATGGGTCCCAGCCCCACACCATACTCTCAACCCAGCTCTTCTCAGAGATGGGAAGAGAAGTCCCCATAAGTTCAGGCTGTAAAAACCAGTGGGAATTGAGGCTTCTGGAAACCCAGGTGTCCCTCTTAAAGGGCTGGCACACAAACTTACTCGGACTTGACCCCTATGAGCTCCAGCACCAGAAGTGTTGGGAGACCCAGACACATATAGGGAAGAATTGAATTGTCTGGTTTTGGGACAGGAACTCAGAGGTAGCTTTTTCCTAGATAAGGAGTTCACTGGAGTCATTGTTCCTGTGCTGGGACCTTCCCTATCACAGGGCTAACTGGCAGCCATATCTAAGGCCCCATCAACCTAGCTCAAACTGTTCTCTCTGCCTGGTGATTCCTTGACACCTTACCCCATCCAATTTGCAGCTACACCCTAACTATTGGCAGCAGTATTTCCATATGTATGGCCTGATCTGGCCCAGACTTCAGACTTTGCTAAAATCTCTGAAACAAGCAGCAGTTGGGATCAGCATACCCCAAACTTATCAATCAAAGGCCCAACACCCAGCACGAGCACCAGCCCGTCTTGCTTCACTGCTGGGCCTCACCAGGACACTTCCAAAGCCAATACAAACAGCAGATTTCTCTATAGCTCCTCCTGAGTGGCCCCAGGCAGTGGATGACTGTGCACCTCCCTGGGGACCCTAGAGTCATTGCACCTAGTGGATATCTTCAGACCATACCAGATTACAACTCTACATCCACAAGTGACCCACTCAAGGGGAAGAGTCAATGAGCACCAAATCCTGTTCCATAAGGGTGTTTTCTGCCTAGCAGCTCTCCCACTGTAGTTGCAGCTGATCCTCACAACCAATTGTCCAGTAGGTCAATTCCTCATAGTGACACCAACAGCAATCAAGTCTTAATAAAATAAGACTGTGCACACAGCCCACACAGGGGTGCAACTAGTGTGCCCAGCTCAGGTAACTAGGGAGGCTGAACCACTGGGCCCTACAGGATATCTACAATACAAGGTAACTCCAGGAGACATAGCAGCTCTACCCAATACATAGAAACAAACTCAGGGAAGCAGCCAAAATGCAGAGACAAAAATAAAAATGTCACAAATAAAAGAAAAGGAGGAAAGCAAACCACAGAGTACAAAACCATGGTTATGAGGTTACTCAAGGATCTTCAGGAGAGCTTCAAGGAACTTAGTGAGACTTTCAAGGATCTTAGTGAGAATGCCAAAAATATGAAAAAGGACCTGTTATAAATTAAGCCCACGCTAACTGTAATAAAGTATAATTTATGGGGATTCAATAGTAGAGTAGAGAATTCTGAAAATCAAATCAACAATTTTAAATATGAGGAAGCAAAAAAACACACCCAATCAGAAAAGCAAAAAGAATTAAAAAAATATGAAGATAGTGTAAGGAGCCTCTAGGAGAATTTCAAGTGTACCAATATTCATTTTGGGAGTGACAGAAGGAGCAGAGAGAGAGCAAGATATTGAAAACTTATTTGAATAAACAATGACAGAAAAATTCCCCTACCTGGTGAAAGAAATAGACTTACAAGTCTAGGGAACACAGAGAGTCCCAAACAAGAGGAACGCAAAGAGATCCACACCAAGACACATCATAATTAAAATTTCAAGGCTTAAAGACAAAGAGAGAATCTTAAAAGCGGCAAGAGAAAAGCAGTTAGTTACCTACAAGGGTACACTCATAGGACTGTCAGCTGTTACCTCAACGGAAACTATGAATACCAGAAGGGAGTGGCAAGAAATATTCAAAGTTATGAATAGCAAGGACCTACAACCAAGATTACTCTACCCAGAAAAGCTATAATTTAGAATTGAATGTCAGAAAAAGAGCCTCACAGTCAATAAAAAGCTAAAGGAGTTCATCACCAAACCAGTATTACATGAAATGTTGAAAGATACTCTTTAAGAGGAATAAGAAAAAGATTAAAAATATATGAACAATAAAATTGCAATGAACACATATCTATTGACAATTGAATATAAAAATAAATGTATAAGGAATATAATAAACAAAATGAACTGGTGAATAAAATAGAATCAGAGACATGGAAACATGGAACAGACTGACGAATTTCAGAGTGAAGGGGAGAAGGGGGTGGGAAGAAATTAACCAAAGACCTTATATGCATATATGCATTACCTATGACACATACATTTGGGTGGTGAAGGCCAGGGTTTAGGTGTGGAACTGAGGAGAGGGGGACGATGGGGGGAAAAAGAGGGGCATCTGTAATACTCTCAACAATAAAGATTTTTTTTAAAAAAGAAAATGTTGCTTCATACAATGTATAGGAACGTTTGAATTCATAGCACACTTGTGCCAAATCTCTCTAATAAACCATGCTGGCAATAGCACAATAATTTTTCAACTACTATAATAGGTGACAAGCCTTAAACTCTAACGTTACTCCCAGGGAAGCTAACAAATGTCTCTCATATACTTTTTGGAGAGCCAGGTTTGGATGAGATTCAATTGTTGTGACTCTATTATTCAGCCATATGGTTAAATGTTGAATTTCATTTATCAATTTATAAATACGAGGACTAACAGGGGTTGGGTTTGAAGTCCAATCACTGATGACCTCAACTCTGGTATGTTAGAAACAGGCACACTTGAGGCCTGGGAGAATAATAAGCAAATAAAATTAAACACTGCCTCAAAACAACAGGCAATTGATTTATAAACTCAATAGCCCATGTGGTAGGTTTTCTTGATGTTGTTGTTGTTTTTACTGGTACTGTAACAAACTAAATTATTAAAAGATTTAGTAGATGAAAAAGTCACAAAAATATTCTCTTACTGGTCTGGAGAAGATCAGAAGTAAAAAGTGTCAACAAAGCTGTTTCCTCATGGAGGCTTTGATGAAAGCATTTATTTCCTGGCTCTTTTCAGTTTCTATGGATGTCTGTATTTCTTGGCTTGTGGGCCTTTCTTCCATCTTCAAAGTGCATCAGTCCATCTGTTTCTATTACATCCTGTTGCCTCTAACTCTGACCTTCCCACATCCCTCCTGTGTGGTCTCTTGTGATTACACCAGATCCACCAGGGTAATAGGTAACCTCCCCATTTCAACATCTATGACTTAGTCACATTTGCAAAGTCCTTTTCATGTCATATAGATAACATTCACAAGTTCAAGGGATTCTGATGTGGACATGTTGGAAGTCATGTTTCCACCAGTAACATCCCATCCTATATAATAAAACCCTAATATGTAAATTGACTGGTCAGCATAATGACAGGTTGCTATGAATGGCACTGACCACCGGGGCCAGACACTCAATGCAGGAGCTGCCCCATGGTGGTCAGCGTGCTCCCACAAGGGGAACGCCACTCAGCCAGAAGCCAGGCTCATGGGTGGCAAGAGCAGCAGCAGTGGCGGGAGTCTCTCCCATCTCCAAGGCAGAGCTAAGGTGCAGCGAGCCCAGGGGAGTGCTACTCAGCCACAAGAGGGCACAGCCAGGCTGAGGGACCCCCCAGTGCATGAATACCATGCACTGGGCCTCTAGTTATTATAACACACATATACATCCCAGTGAATTTCTAAGTTAATAATTTTTAACAACTTGATACGACTTGTTCAGAATTTAATTATATTCTACTACTAGGCCATTGCAGTGGACCTGACTCTTTGAGGAAAAATGAACACATGTTTTCAAAATTTTAAGATTAGATAATAGCATTAATCATGACACATATAAAGATATGCATACATTTTAGGAGGAAATTATAGTGACTTAGTGTACTCCTCCAAGATACTTTTTTATGCTGCATAACTGCATAACCTTGGAAAGGCTTTTATTTATGTCATTTCAGTTTTTCAATGAATTCAAAGTTTAAGGGGTCAGGAATTACCGGGATAAACACAGGCATCACAAATGAAAATAGGCAGCTTTTTTCTACCCCTTGCTAATGAATTCCTAACAGCTCTTAGAGAACAAACTGAAGAGAAATCCATAGGGAAAACACTTCAGAGAATGTATCTGGGATATCAATAGGATAGTTGATGAGGTCAGTTTGGGTTCACCACGAGGACACAGAAAGGACACAACTAATTCTCTCTTCTGGTGTGGTCTTTTCAGATATTTTAATAGATATAAATCAAGCTTGAATTAATTACTGCCAAGTTCTTTAATGCTGCACTTATGATTCAATAATATAAGGTTAGCAAATTCCTGAAAGAAGGAAGAATCATGCAAATAAAATAAACACCAAAACTTTTCTTGGTGTGGCTACTTTGATATCCATTATCCACTGACACTATACAGCAATTTAACAATGACAAGAACAGCAACAAAAACAAGCTCTTCAAGGCTGCAGTGGCATGAACAATAAGTTGGTTCTATATCTGGGTGATTGGCAAGGTCCAAATCTTGGCTGGGGTTACTCCCTTGTCTGGCTGTCAGAGCACCTATGCTGGCTTGGTGGGGCAAACTGGGGAACTTGACTCCGATATCACTGTCCTTGCCCTCCAGCAGAGTATCCTGAGTGTGTTCTCAAGGTGACGGCAGGAGAGAGCAAGCAGGAACATGTGAGTACTCTCTCAAGCCTTTTCTAATATAACAAATTAATATTTAATTTCCAAAGCACATCTAGAAGCTAAGTCTGAAGTCAGATAAAAATAAGTGAAACAAAGTTATGAGCTATTAATTTAATCAATATAGGACATCTCAAATCAGGAAAACTTGATTATACAAATTTGAATATTTGCTTTCATAAATTTATAGGAATATGAATTTTAAAAAAACAAATATTCAAGAAACTGTTTGACAATCACAAGTGTTTGGCCGCACAGTCTCTTTCTACTATACAACCTATGTAAAATTTCATGCTATTTTTCTTATTTCATAAGACATAATATGGTGAAATAATTTTTCCTGTATCTCAATTTAGCAAAATGTGATCCTCATATCGCATCTAATGATATATGTTAAAATTTACAATGATCTAGCCTGGTGGGTGTGGCTCAGTGGTTGAGGAGGTCACAGTTCAATTCCCAATTCCCGTTCAGGGCCCATGCCAGGGTTGCAGGCTCCATCCCTAGTAGGGGGCAGGCAGCAGGTAGTCGATCAATGATTCTCTCTCATCACTGATATTTCTATCTCTCTCTGTCTCTCTCCCTTCCTCTGAAATCAATAAAAATATATTTAATAAAATTTTTAAATGGTCATCAATATTATAGGAAGTCATGTTAATATCAGAGAAATGAGCAAACCTGAAAAAAATAAAATAAATGATAGTACTCGCTTGTCCATTTGTTTGAAAACAAAGTAAATTTAATAAAAGTGTTGTTATTTCATTAAAAGTGGAGTATTGTTGTATATTCTTATTTTACAAATGGTTAAGATAGTTGTAATACATAAATCAACGAATAAATGAATAAATAAAAAACATTTTATAAGGATTTCAAAACTGCAAATAATGAAAATTTTATAATTTAGTTTCCTGAGGTATTACAATTCCTACTCATGACTTATTTCTACCTGGAAAACTAGCATTTTCTAGTACTTCTCAAAATAAGAGTAACATGGACAATGCATAGTACTTAGCCCCTTTCAGGTAGCTCTCAGTATATAGAAATATAGATGGTTCTGTTCTCTACCCTTATTTATTCATTAACCAAATCTTAAATTAAAATTTGGAGCATAAAGCAAAGAAGAAACCAAAGTCCCTGTTCATGTGGAATTTATGTTATAGGTGCCTTTCAATCTTTGAGCTTATTTACTTTTTCTGTCTCTATATTTTATTATAGTTTTGAAGTTGTCCTGTATGTTTCCATGTTTGTACATAAATGCATGAATGTGTATGTGTGTTTAAAATATTTACCTCTTGCCCTGGAGGGTTTGGGCTCAGTTGGTTGGAGTGGCCTCTTGTACTCTAAGAGGTGGCAGGTTCAATTTCCGGTCAGAGCCCATACCCAGGTTGCAGGTTTGATCCCTAGTTAGGATTTAGGAGGCAGCAGATTGATGTTTCTCTCTCTCCCCCTTCCTCTCTCTAAAAATCAATTTAAAAAAATGTTTATCTCTCTTCCTAAAACCTGGCCTTAATTCAAATATATGTTTTGTTTTTAAATATATTTTCATAGATTTTTCAGAGAGGAAGGGAGAGGGAAAGAGAGAGAGAGAGATAGAAACATCAATGATGAGAGAGTGTCATTAATTGGCTGCCTCCTGCATGCCCCACACTGGGGTAGAGCCCTCAACCTGAGCATGTGTCCTGACCAGGAATCGAACTGTGACTTTCTAGTTCATAGGGCAATGTTCGACTGCTGAGCCATGCCGGCTGGGCTCAAGTATGCTTTTTTGAAGTTGGTTTAGTTAAATAAAATTATTTGTTTTGTGTTTTAAATTTTAATTGCAATTACTGTATTTTAAATATTCAGCTTCATAAGGGTGTGTGTACGTGAGCACCTGCATGTGATTATTGAGGTTCTTACTTGAATGTTATATTAGTCAGGACCCTTTTGTTTGGTAGGAAAAAGTGAAAACAATTTCACTTATATGTGTGAAAAGCCTCAGTTTAGAATTAATATATTAGAAAATACATTATGTATTTCCCTAAATAATGATTTATTACTTTTTACCCTCTTGAAATTTAGATGCCAGAATGGGCTAGCTTTTGTAAAATTACTCCAGCCTAAGCCTACTTCCCGCCACTTACTGCTGCTTTATTTCATCCTGAAATTATTTGTGAAGAATAACAGGAATGTGGTAGCCTTGTAGTGTGCTCTTCACCACAATAACCGGCTCACCATCTTTGTCACAAGGTGGATAAAAATGTGTCAATATTACTAAAAAGTCACTTGTTTCTGAGAGAATATGTGCAACTTTCATTAGAGTTGACAGCAGTCACAAGCTCCATATGAGTGAGATGAAACTCCCTTTATAGTGCCTTTTATTTTCTGTGACTATATTGCTAAGATCTATAACTCCACTGTTTGGAAACCAACCTTCGTATCTATAGATGCCAGAGAAAAATAAATTGTTCTTTATCAGTGAAATAAGGCATCTTTTAATTTCTTAAACTTACACTCTGACAGAAGTTTCAAGGTTTTGTTTTTGTTTATTAATATTATTATTATTAGTGTCCTGGTGCATGAAATTTTTGCACGGGGGGAGGGGGTGGTCCCTCAACCCAGCCTGCACCCTTTTCAATTGTGGACCCCTTGGGGGATGTCCGACTGCCAGTGGGATCAGGCCTAAACCGGCAGTCAGACATCCCTCTCACAATCTGGGACCACTGGCTCCTAACCGCTCATCTACCTGCCTGACTGATCACTCCTAAACCCTCTGCCTGCCTGCCTGATTGCCCCTAACCTCTCTTCCTGCCTTCCTGATCGCCCCTAACTTCCTCTGCCTGCCTGATCACCCCTAACTGCCCTCCCCTGCCCGCCTGATCTCACCCCCAACTGTTCTCCTCTGCCATCCAATTTGATTCTGATTGGTCACCGTCAAAAACTCCACCTCCTAGGCAGCCATTGGCTCTTTGCAGTTCACCCAGATTTGGGTCTGATTGGTCACTTTCTATGCCAGTCAGCATCTCTGGGTCTATCAAAGGGGGTATGTGTGGAGGCCTGGAGAGAAATGGAGGCCTGGCTGCTGGCCCTACTGAGAAAGAGAGAGGCAAGTGCTGATCAACAGCTGCAGATCAGACCCTGCTTCTCTCTTCAGGCCTGATTCTCAGCCCTCTCAGCAGTCAGTGCTGGGTCACCCTGCCTGCAGTTGCAGCAGTCAGTGCTGGGTCTCCACGGCAATCCAGCACTGACTGCAGGACTGACTTCTGGGTTGGTCTAGCCTCTGGTCTGACAGACCCAGGGTTTTTATATATTAGGATTAATATTATTTTAAAAAGCTTGAGTTTAGAAATAATTTATCTTGTATTTTTTCCTAAAATTTATTCTTAGCATGGATACAGGTTTCACAGAAACCCCATATTATGTTGTATTTTATTGAATAAGTTTGAATAATGCATTTCACTCAAGAAGGTTGTATGATGGTAGAAACATTTTATTTTATAATGCCTTCATAATGGGATGTACTCAATTCTTCAAAAAGAAATGAGGAACACACAGAAAAAGCAAGATCCCGGGAAACTAAACTTGAAGTTTCGATTATATAATTGTTTCTCAAAAAATTCTAAAAGCTCTGAGACAGACTTTATTTAAACATATGAGCTACAACAACCTTAACTATCTGCAAAGTAGAATAATAATACCCATAGAAATGCTGCATGATTGAGAATAAGAATCATGTCAACACTCTTTGCATAAACTCCTTGAGTTCTTTTGGGGAAAACATTGTGATGCTATTATGAAAGCCTCAGCACGGGGAGCTTGTAACTGTATTTAGGAGGTAGTCCTTGAAAGTTAGTCCTTGAATTCTTGTATATCATCAGTCCAATCACTGGGGCCATTTTTCAAAGTCATTTCTGCTTTCTGCCAGAGCGCTTTCAAATGGTAGAGTATAAAAGCTGTAGATATTAATTATATGTCTTTGGATATTTTTAAGTGCAAATATAATGAGCCCAAGACCAGGTCACAGTGCACTTTATGTATATTAAATGTCACCATAAAGAAGGGAGATCTTCATACAAATTTCATGTGAAAGCATGGTTGGCCATAAACTGTATTTTAACACAGGTTTTCATATACTTTGTCCTATTTCTAGTACAAAAGGATAATAAATCAACTGACCAATCCCCTTAGGCACAAAGTATAAGGATATTTTCACAGGCCTGAGTAGCATTGTATGATTAGATAGATAGAGATCATCTTGGAAAGAGTAAAATTTCAGGCTGATGAGGGTATTTTTGCTGATAAAAAGAGGAAATTGTAACTGAAAAATAAGGAAGTGAGAGCGTCATAGTGTAAAAATAAAATCTCATAGTGAAAGAATAAAAGTTCCTATGGTAGTCATTGTGAATTGTAGAACTAGTGAATTAAATCAATTTTGGCTTTCTAAAAATATAAACACTTAAACTGAAAATTTTAATTTCCTACACTATTTTTTAAAATAAACTATAGCTGAAAATTTTAATTTCCTACACTATTTTTTAAAATAAACTATAGCTTTTTCACATTTTCAGGTATTTAAGCAGCTTTCCTTATCCTATTTTAAGTATGCTTTTGTTGACTTTAGAAACATTCTTTCATTATGGAATCTAATATACTTAGAGTTGCAAATAATAATGTTCCTGTCAAAGTGTGCAAAGGGACATTGTTCTGAACAGTGCAATTCATTGCCTCATTCTAAGTGAAAGTCATAGAATGCCCAGCCTAGCATCTTACACAAGTACAACATGTGTTAGACATAAGACTGATAACAAAAAGAGAAATGAATACATGTTCTCCCAGGGAATTAGGGCATCTGTAATACAGCCTGAGAGAAAGAAACACAGTTGCAGAGTCAGACAATTTTTTTCTGACAAGCATATGATGAAATGTAAGAAAGTGTGTTGAGGTAAAAAAGTCAATATCTCCCAAAACAAAACCAAACAGCACAGATGAATAAATAGACTACTCTAGATTGATCAGATTAATTTTTTAATTTTCAAAACCAATTTAATAATGTCATCTTGATACCAAAAATGTAGGATGCTAGCCTGAGCTCATTGTCTCATGGAAATCAAAGAATGAAATCACAGACAAAAACAGCAGGAGCAAAGTTTACTGAGAGCATTCATGCGACTTACAGTCTATTAGTCCATATGGGGAGTCCCACATGGCCATAAGCCAAGTGGGGGGATGTGCTCCCCCTGCCCCAGGAACATCAGGAATCCATGGTGCCCTGAGCAGGGGAGAAGAGGGGAAAGAGGAAGCAAGGGTTTTTAATTTAGGGGGTGAAGACAGCCTTGCTAGCTCCTCATTGGTCCTTTTTATGCCTCTGACAAGCACCCTTTCTTCCCCGCCCAGGTGGAGTGCCTTAGTAACTGCGCCTAGTTGGGTTTCTAGGTTTCATTTTCCCTTCCCATGGTCCCACCCAGTCTACTTAGCTTCCCTCTGTCTTCTCATTCTTGGAGCTGAGTACTGAGGCACACTTGACGTCAGAACCTAAGAACTCCTATAAGAAGTCCTCAACTTCAGCTTAATGGATTCTGAACTGCCTACCCTCCCAAGGTCACCCATCCTCTTGTAGAACATGGAGAATTTGTGAATCTGTAAAACTATAGGTTGACATTTCGTTCTCTGACCTGTTTGACCTTCATATCTAAGCTGAGCATAATTTCTGAGCAGGTAATGCTAACTCAGTGTGCTTATTTGAAAAAGCTCATTAGCTCAGTAACTTTAAGGGTTTATGTTTCAATTCATAGGACACTGAATATTTTATATTTGGGCAAGTAGGAATTGCTTGTCACAAGATTTTGCCAAGTATTCTACATGTCAGTCTATGATGTAATAAAAAGAGCCCCAAATTGCAAAAGATTATAATACATGTAGCAAAACCTTCACTTGTGGATTGCATTTGTAAAACTTAAGCCACTTATACTCTCTTGTGTTTCTTATAAATTTTTCATTAATATTGGGCAATACGTTAAATATTATAATTCTAAATGAAGTTGAGACCTTAGATGTTTTGTGATCTGCATATTGTAAAAATCATATCAGAGGTTTTAGCTTTATATCTACTGATCATATTTTTATATTCTATTTATTTAGACACTATAAATTATTATAGTACAGCCTTCTTTCAGTCAATTCTAGGGACCTTTAAATAGATTAATATTCTATACATTGTCCAGTTACATTTCTCTCACTTTTTTTTTAAACCGTTAGTATTGATAGTATTACCCATGTCCCCCTTTCCCCTCACTGATACCCTCTAGGCTACCCCTGCCTCCTGCCCCAGGTCTTTACCACCCTATTGTTTGTGTCCAAGGATTATGCATATATGAATATAAATTCTTTGGTTAATCTCTCCCCACCCACCTACCCACCCCAGCCTTTCCTCTGAAATTCCACAATCTTTTCCATGCTTCTATGCCTCTGGATCAATTTTGTTCTTTAGTTTATTTTGTTCATTAGACTCCACATATGAGTTGGATCATGTGATACTCGTCTTTCTCTGACTGGCTTATTTCCCATCGTATAATACCCTATAAGTCCCTCCATGCATCTCAAAGTGTAAGGGATACTTATTTTTTACTGCATAGTATTACATGGTGTAAATGTACCACAGCTTTTTTATGCACTCATCTACTGATGGACAATTGGGCTGTTTCCAGATCTTAGCTATTTTAAATTGTGCTGCAATGAACATAGGGGTGCATGCATTGTTTCTGATTGATGTTTTAGGTTTCTTAGGATATATTTCTAGAATTGGGATCACTGGGTGAAATGGCAGCTCCATATTTCATTTGTTTTCGAAAACTCCACACTGTTTTCCATAGTGGCTGTACCAGTCTGCATTCCCACCAGCAGTGCACTAGGGTTCTCTTTTCTCCACATCCTTGCCTGCACTTGACATTTGTTGATGTGTTGATGGTAGCCACTCTGACAGGTGGGAGGTGATAACTCATTGTCATTTTAATTTGCATTTCTCTTATGATCAGTGACAACATTTTTTGCATGTCTCTTTGCCATCTGTATGTTCCCTTTGGAGAATTGTCTATTTAGGTCTTTCACCCATTTTCTAAAAATTATTTATTGTTGGAAGTATTACATATGTCTCCTTTTTACCCCATTGGCCTCTCCCAGCTCACTTCCACCTCCCACCCCCAGCACAGGCCCTCACCCCTCTATTGTCTGTGCCCATTGGTTATGCTTATGTGCATGCATACAAGTCCTTTGGTTGATCCCTTACCCCCTCTTCCCACCCTCCCCTGCCTTCCCTCTGAGGGTGATGGTCTATTAGATGCTTCTATGCCTCTGGATCTATGTTGGTTCAACAGTTTATGTTGTTCATTATATTCCACAAATGAGTGATACTTATCTTTCTCCCTTTGGGTTATTTTTCTTAGCATAATGCTCTCCAGGTCCATCCATGCTGTTATAAATGGTAAGAGTTCTTTCTTTTTTACAGTATTGTAGTATTCTATTGTGTAGATGTACCACCATTTTTTAATCCACTCATCTGCTGATGGGCACTTACGCTGTTTCCAAATTTTAGCTATTATAAATTGTGCTGCTATGAGCATAGAGGTACATATATTTTTTCTGACTGGTGTTTCTGATTTCTTGAGATATATTTCTAAAAGTGGGATTACTGGGTCAAATGGGATTCAATTTTTAATTTTTTTAGGAAACTCCATACTTTTTTCCACAGTGGCTACACCAGTCTGCATTCCCACCAGCAGTGCATGAAGGTTCCTTTTTCTCCACATCCTAACCAGCGCTTGTCTTTGTTGATTTATTGCTCATAGCCATTCTGACAGGTGTGAGGTGGTACCTCATTGTCATTTTGATTTGCATCTCTCAGATAATTAGTGACTTTGAGCATTTTTTCATATGCCTCTGGCTTTCTGTATGTCCACTTTTGAAAAGCGTCTACTTAGATCTTTTGCCCATTTTTTTTTTTTTAGATTGTTTATCTTCATTTTGTTAAGTTGTATGAGTTCCATATAAATTTTGGAGATTAAACCCATATCGATGTCACATTAGAAAATATGTTCTCCCATGAAGTGGGCTTTGTTGATATTTTGTTGATGGTTTCTTTTGCTGTGCAGAAGCTTTTTATTTTGATGTAGTCCATTTGTTTATTTTCTCCTTAGTTTCCATTGTCCTAGGAGATGTTCCGGTAAACAAATTGCTATAAGATATGTCTGATGTTTTGCTGCCTGTTTCCCATCTTACATTTAAGTTTTTTTATCTATTTTGTGTATGGAATAAGTTAGTGGTCTAATTTCATTTTCTTTCATGTATCTGTCCAATTTTCCCAACACCATATATTGAAGAGACTGTCTTGCCTCCATTGTAATGCTCTTTCCTCCTTTGTCAAATATTAATTGAGCATGATGGCTTGGGTCAATTTCTGGCTTCTCTGTTCTGTTGCATTGATCTATATGCCTGTTCTTGTGCCAGTACCAGGTTGTTTTGATTACAGTGGCTTTGTAGTATATCATATCTGGTTTTGTGATCCCTCCAACTTTGTTCTTTCTCAATATTGTTGTTGCTATTTTGAGTCTTTTTTAGTTCCATATACATTTTTGGAGTATTTGTTCTAGATCTTTGAAATAGCCCATTGGTAATTTAATAGAGATTGCATTGAATCTATAGACTGATTTGGGTAGTATGGACATTTCAGTGATGTTAATTATACCAATCCATGACCACAGTATATTCTTCCACTCTATCTCTTATTTCAATATCTTGTACTTTTCTGATTACAAGTCTTTTACCAATTTGGTTAAGTTTATTCCTTAGTATTTTAATTTTTATGTTGCCATGGTAAATGTGTTTGTTTAGTTTCTTTCTTATAATTCATTTTGATGTATAAAATGATTTCTGGGTGTTAATTTTTATCTGCTACATTTCCAAATTCATTTATTAAATCTAGTACTTTTTTGGTGGAGTCTTTAGGGTTTTCTATCACATCATCTGTGAATAATCAGAGTTTTACTTCCTCCTTTCCAATTTGGATGCCTTTTATTTCTTCTTGTCTGATCTCTGTGGCTAGGACTTCTATTTCTATGTTGAATAAAAATGGTGAAAGAGAACAGCCTTGTCTTGTTCCTGTTCTTACAGGAGATGGTTTTAGTTTTTGACCATTGAGTATGAAGTTTGCTGTAGATTTTTCATATATGGCTTTTATTATGTTGAGATATGTCCCTCTGTTCCCACTTTGCTGAAAGTTTTTATCAAAATTGGTGTTGGATTTTGTTGCATGCTTTTTCTGAGTCTAATTATCTGATCATGTGATTTTTGTCTTTCAATTTGTTTACATGATGTATCACATTTGTAGATCTGCAAATATTTTACCAGCCTTGCATCCCTGGAAAAAAAAAATCCCACTTGGTCAGGGTGTATTATTTTTTTAACATATTGCTGAATCTGATTTGCTAATATTTTTTTTTGAGAATTTTATCATCTATATTCATCAGGAATATTGGCCTTTAATTGTTCTCTTTCTTTGTAGTGTATTTATCTGATTTTGTTTTTAGGATAATGCTGGCCTCATAAAAAGAGCTTGAAAGTATTCCTTCTGCTTGGATTTTTCAGATAGTTCAAGAGGATAGGTGTTAGTTGTTCTTTGAAGGTTTGGTAAAACTCCCCTGTGAAGCCTTCTAGATGAGGACTTTTTTTTTTTTTTTAATCTCACCCTAGATTATTTTTCCATTGATTTTAGAGAGAGTGGAAGAGACAGGGAAAGACAGAGACACATCAAAGTGAGAGAAACACATCAATTGGTTGCCTCCTGCATGCACCCTGACCAGGGCCCATCCTGGGGAGAAGCCTGCAACTGATGTACGTGCCTTGACTGAAATCAAACCCAAGACCCTTGGGTCTGCAGGCCGATGCTCTATCCACTGAGCCAAGCAGGCAAGGGCTGGACAAGGACTTTTATTTGCTAGGATTTTTTATATTACTGTTTCAATTTTGTCAGTTGTTATTGGCCTTTTCAGATTTTCCAATTCTTCCTGATTAAATTTTGGAAGATTGTATTTTTCTAGGAATTTGCACACACCTTTATTTCATCATGAATTTTGAATGATACCCTTGCTGGATATAACAGTCTTGGATTTAGATCCTTAAATTTCTCCACCTAGTTGGCATATAGTTGCTTATAGTGTTTTCTTAAAATCCTTTGTATTTCTGTGTTGACAGTTGTTACTTCTCCAGTTTTATTTCTGATTTTATTTATTTGGGTCCTCTCTCTTTGTTTCTTGATGAATCTGGCTAAAGGTTCATCAATCTTATTTACCTTTTCAAAATACCAGCTCTTTGGTTTCATTAGTATTTTGTATTATTTTTTAGTCTCTATGCCATTTATTTCTGCTCTAATCTTTTTTATTTCTTTATTTATCTACATACTCTGGGCTTTACTTATTCTTTTCTAATTCTTTAAGTTATAGGGTTACATAATTTATTATTAATTTTACTTGTTTTTTTAAATAGGCCTGTAGTGCTATGAACTTCTCCTCAGGACTACCTTTGCTGTGTCCCAGAGATTTTGGGTTGTTTTTTGCTCATTTTCATTGGTTTCCAGGAAGTTTTTAATTTCATTCTTGATCTCATTGGTAACCCATCTATGTTATATAATAAAAGGGCAATATGCAAATAGACCAAAAGGAGGAACAACCAGTCACTATGATGCACACTGAGCACCAGGGGCAGATGCTCAATGCAGGATCTGCCCCCTGGTGATCAGTGCGTTTCCACAGGGGGAGTGCTGCTCAGCCACAAGCCAGGCTGAAGGCTGCCAAGCATAGCAGCCCACCTCCGCGACAGTGTTAAGGATCCCTGTGGGGAGTGGGCCTGAGCCATCAGTCGGACATCCCCCAAGGGCACTGGGACTGCAAAAGGGCCCAGGCCAGGTTGAGGGACCCCCCCACCTCTCCAGTGCATGAATGTCATGCACTAGGCCTCTAGTTTTTTTTTAATAATATGCTATTTAACATCCAGGTATGTGAATGTTTTTACCATAGTTGATATCTAATTTCATTCCATTGTGAAATAAGAAGATGTTTGCTATGATTTCAATCTTCTTGAACTTATGAACTTTTTTGTGTTCCTAACATGTGGTTTATCTTTGAGAACGACCTGTGTTCACTAGTGAAGAATATATATTCTATAGCTTTGCGGAGAAATGTTCTATAAGTGTCAATTAAATCCATTGATCTGTGTGTCATTTAGAATCACTGTTTCCTTGTTAAATTTTTGTCTTTAAGATCAATCCAGTGAAGTCAGTGGGTTGTTAAAGTCCCTGCTATGACTGTATTTCTGTCAATTTCTCCCTTAAAATCTTCCAGAACTTATTTTTAAATATATTTGATACTCCTCTATTGGGTACATATGAGTTTACTGGGGTTATATTTATTGTTGAATCAATCCCTTTAGTATTATGTACTGAACTTTATTGTCTCTTATGATGTCCTCATTTTGAAGTCTATTTTGCCAGCTATGAGTATTGCAATGCCAGCTATTTTCTCTTTTCCATTTGCCTGGAATTTTCTTTTTTTTTTCATCCCTTCACTCTTATGTGTGACTTTTGTTCTGAGTTTATCTCTGTAGAGAGCAAATAACTGGGTCATATTTTTGTATCCATTCAACTACCATATGTCTTTTGATTGGTGCATTTAATCCACTTACATTTAAGTTCATTGATAGGTACTTATTTATTGCCATTTTAATTCCTTATGCCTATGTTTCTCCATATATTTCTTCTCATTGCAGCAGTCTGTTTAGCATTTCTTGCAGTGCTGGTTTGGTGGTGATAAACTCCTTTAGCTTCTTTTGTGATCTGTGAATGGCTTTATTTCACGACCTATTTTGAATGATTGCCTTGCTAGATATAGTAATCTTGGTTGCAATTCCTTGCTTTTCATTATGTTGAACACTTCATGCCATTCCTTTCTGGCCTGTAGAGTTTCTGATAAAAATAAGCTGATAGTGTTATGGGACCTCCTTTGTAGGTAACAAATAGCTTTTCTCTTGCTGCCTTTAAGTTCTCTCTTTGTATTTAACTTTTGGCATTTTAACTATGATGTGTCTGGGCATGGGCCTGTTTGGGCTCTTCTTGCCTGAGACTCTCTGGGCCTCTTGAACTTGTGTGACTTTTTCCTTCACCAGGTTAGGGGATTTTTCTGTCATTATTTCTTCAAACATGTTCTCTATTCCTTGTTCACTTTCTTTCCCTTCTGGAACTCCTATTATATGAATATTGTTACATTTTATGTTGTCCCACAACTCCCAGAAGCTGTCCTCCTGTTTTTAATTGTGTTTTTTTTTTTTTAATTCTTTTTAGTTCCCTAACTGAGTGATTTTTTTTTACCTTGTCTTCTAACTCACTGATGTGATCCTTGGCTTCCCCTGTGTATAATCTGCTGTGTATTCCTTCTGTTGTATTCTTTATTAGTGCTATGTCATTCTTCATTTCTGACTGCTCCTTTTTTGCAGTAACTATACCTTTACTCATGCTGTTGAGCATCCTTGTAATAATTATTCTGAATTCTATATCTGATAAAGTCTTATCTTGATTACATTTAGCTCTTCTTCTGGAGAATATCAGACAATATTTGTGACTGGCCCTTTTTTGTGAGTACCCTTTTTGAAGCAATCATCAACCCATAGCTTGTGTCTCCCTGAGCTGGGGCTGGTTGCCTTTGATTAGAACTAAGATGCTCATCAGGGTCTGCTTTTCCTAGCCCCAGGCCCAGAAGGAGATCAAGCAAAGACTCAAAGCCTCCAGAGATCTGCCTCTGTCCGCAGTCAGATTATTATTCACTCTTGATTAGTCTTGGGCTATCAAACACTGGGTGGGGAGATAGGTTTTCCAACAGGGTGGGGAATTTTTTTCTGCCTGTAAGGTAATTGTTATTCTAAATCTCTTAATGGGCCTTGGAAACTCCACAGTGGGTTTTCTAACAGTGTTGTGCAATTGCTTCCCCCTCAGGAAAAAGCTTCCTGGATAGTAAAGCTCTGCCGGGAAAGATGTTCTCTGTAGTATGAGGGAATGACTCGTCACAGGAAACTGGGGTGTCTACTTTCTGAGCTCAAACCCTAGAGCCCCCAACACTGGTTTCTGTTCACACAGCTCCAGTACACTCTGCCCTCCCTCTGCCAGAGCCCAAGGTGAATGGTTGCACATGAAATTTTGTGCATTTGCCCTTTAAGAGGGTGCCTGATTTCTAGCCATCTCTCCCAGACAGATAGAGACCTTGTTACTTTTCAAAGCCAGATGTTCTCATTCCTGGTGCTCTGGGCTGGGGAGCCCAATTTGGGGTTTATCCCCCAAGGTTCTTACTGGGAGCCCGCCACAGCTGAGATATCCCTCTAGAACTTTACTGGGAGCCCGGAAAGCCCTTTTGCTCCTCCACACTTCCTACCATTCTCAATGAGATCTCCACTTTCCATCCTTAGTTATCAGAGTGCTCTCCAGCTAGTCTTCAGTTGATTATTCAGGATGATTTTTCTGTATTTTAGGTGTAATTCCAGTTTGGTCTTGGGAGCCTGTCAGTGTAGCTTTCACTTACTCCTCTACCATTTTGGAATCCTCCCAAATACTTTTCTCTTAAGGGGATTTTTATCTTTGTGGTAATTAGACACAAACTTCTATATTCAGCTATAATTATCACTGTTTTTCTTCTTTTAAAATAGAAACATTGGGGTTTTAAATTAATAATCAATACCAAATATAAACATACCATTTTCTGAGTAAAATAGTATTGTGGGGTCACTGATACATACAAGAGTTGTATATTACAACACCAGGTGTACATAGGAAAAGCAGTGTTTCTGAATTATTGGTCACTGCTTGCTTTTCAAGCAGGTGAAGCATATAATTTTTCACCCTATTTTTTACTATACATTTTTTACAAAAAAATATTTTGATACAACTCAACACCAAACGAACAAAGAACCCAATAATAAAATGGGCAAGGGACCTGAAAATACACCTCCCCCAAGAAAACGTATGAACAGCCAATAGATATATGAAAAGATGTTCAATCTCACTAGCAATTAGGGAAATGAAAATCAAAACTATAATGAGATACCACCTCACACCTGTTAGAGTAGCCATTATCAATGGGACAAGTGATTTTAAGTGTTGGAGAGGTTGTGGGGAAAGAATGAACTCTCATTCACTGTTGGTGGGAATGTAGACTGGTACAAGCCTATGAAAAGCAGTCTGGTGATTCCTCAAAAAATTAAAAATAAACCTACCATACAACCCAGCAATCCTTCTCCTGGGTATATACCCAAAACTCTCAAAAATACATATTCACAAAAATATATGTACCCCTATGCTCATTGAAGAATTTTTCATCATTGCCAAGGCAAGCAATAGAGGACTGGAATAAGAAGATGTGGTGCATATACACAATAGAATACTACTCAGCCATAAGAAAGGATGAACTAGTGCCATTTGCAACAACATAGATGGTCCTTGAGAGTAGTATGCTAAGTTAAGTAAGTCAATCAGAAAAAGTTAAGAACCATATGATTTCACTCATATGTGAGATATATAACTGAAACTCATGAATACAAACAGCAGTGCAGTGGTTGCCAGTGGGAAGGGAGTTGGGGGAGAAGAGAGTCCTAATATATGATGGCAGCAAAAGATTTGAATTTGGGTGGTGGGCACATGGTGCAATATACAGATCTTATAACATAGAAACCCACTTCTGAAACATATATGGTTAGTTGACCAATATCACTGCGATAATTTTAATTTAAAAATTCCCAGGTTATTAAACTCACTGTTTCCTCAATCAGCCTCATTTCTGAAATTGTAAATTTAATGTGTTAGAAATGGAATCTCCGTATTCATTCACCACATATTTTCGCATTACTTATTCCTATACTCTTATCTCAGTATTTACTTATATTAACATTTGGTGCCCAATATTTTACTTGATATCATGGATGTATGAACTATTAAATACTCTTTCAACATGTTATTAAACTTAAAGGCACTATCTTTGGACAATATCACCAGCATGGTAAACATGAATATTTAAAAGTTTTTAGAAACACCTGTCACTACCTCCAAATTTCCATAATTTTCAGTGGTGTAAATAGTCTCTCAGTGGAAGCTGATATTGTAATTCTACTTTCAGCAGTAACTCTAGACTAATGATGTGAGAAAGACACAGAATATGCAGAAATGATTTGAATGTATTTCATCTGGAAGAAACTAAATAATAGAACTCCTCTATTTGAATTTGAAAATGCCTTTCACAAGTATTCTGATATTTTCACTGCTTCTTTTACAGATATTTTATACATGCTTGAATTATTATTAAAAATCGATGTGTATAGCAAACAAATGTATATTGAATCATACTTCCTATTTTTAATATTAAAGGAACATTTCACAAAATACATTCCTATCTTCTAAAGTTGCTAGTTGAAATATGCAATTAATACCAATTTGGGGGAAAATAATATTTTGTAAAAGTATTTGGGGACTGATATTAACTAGACTTATTGTGATGATCTTTTGCAATATATACAAATATCAAATCATTATGTTGTATAATTAAATCTAATACAATGTTATATGTCAATAACACCTCAATAAAAAGAAAATGAAGGCATGTAAACACACACACACACACAAACACAAACAATTCAGAGAATCAAAGGTTTACCTTATGAAACACTCTAATTTTGCCAGTGGAACACTAGCAACTTTGACCTGAAATATTACTTATGTGTTTACTGTCATTTATTCTAAAATATGAGTTACTTTCAGTATTATTGTCAGTGCATATTAACTTCATTAATTATTCTACCCTGCTTTATCTCCTTATTCTGCTTCATTTAATTTCATAGTGACATATTATATATTTGTTTGTTTATTTTCTGTATCCTTCCAAAAATCAAAGTTCAAAATGGCAGGGTATTTTTTGATATTATAGTGCTTATCATGATGCCCAGAAAATAATAATATTTGAATGAATAAATATATTCCCTGGTTGAAGTAATTCATTCAGAAGTCAATAATTATCGAGAATTACTTGACAATTATTTCATATTATATTACTTTTATACAAAATGATATGGTATTTATTTTTAAAAGTTTGCTTTGTATGCAAAACTATTATTGACTACTAACTTGGAATATTATTTCTTTTTCCCAAATCATCAAAGACAATGTTAAAAATGATCACAATCCAAACAAGATTAGATGGCCAAAGAGCACATGCACTTGAACACTTCGAGTAGTGGTCACTGGAAAAAATTTATGACCTAATATCAGTAGCAGTTATCCCACTCTTGACCATAGCAATCTGGCAACTCAGAGATCAGCTTCTGGGATAGTGATCTCAAACCATGGAGTTTATGCATTTTAAATTCATGACTGGGAAGCATTGGCCATTCTTGATCTTCAGAGCATGGATAAGGATTGAGGAGCTGTATGGCCTATAGAAACTTGACTGTTCTCCATCCTGCCTATTCAATATGTGGTTGGCAATAGCACCACTCCTGTGTCCTGATCAGGGATTGATGTTTTGTGCATAATTTGGCAAGGTAATGGTAGAAATTCCCACATCTTCCTATCTTTTGTCATAATTGGTGAAAAATGTGTATTGGAGTTACCAACATTCATGTGTCATGGTTGATGAAAACTATATGGTTCCCTTGGAGCTTTGTAAAAGATTTATTTCTTTCCTTACAGTCTGGCCTAAAGATGAGGAATTTTGGACAAATTAATCCTTACCACTCAATAAAATATAAAATTGATGATGCTACTACACAAGGCATAAAGAATGTAGCATGCAGAAGACACATGAAGTTTGAATTAGAGGGATTCAGATAATAGAATGTGAATTTTTTTTTCAAAAATAGTCTATGTATGAAAGGCAATTTATAGATTTTTCCAAATTTGCATAAATTCTACCCATTTGCATTGTATTATTAATATGTCATGAGATAAAAAATTTCTAATTTACTAATAATCAGAAATGTTTACTTCAATCATGCTGTAGAAAAATATAAATTATGATTCTCTTTACTCTATAGAAAATGATATCATATCTAATATTTAATTAAAGTAATAAAAACAATTATATTAAATAATCTAAATATCTCACTGTGGCTGGTGTGACTTTGTTGGTTGGAGTGTGATTCCATACAACAAAAGGTGCTGGGTTTCATTCCCTGTCAGAGCACTTAACCAGGTTGTGGATCCCATCCCAGTTTGGGGTACTTCTGGGAGGAAACCAATTGGTGTTAATCCTCACAGGTGAATATATTTTCCACTGATTTTTAGAGAGAGTAGAAGAGAGTGAGGAAGGGGAAGAGAGAGAAAAAAAGAGAAACAGAGACAGAGACACAGAAGCGAGGAGAAAGAGAAACATAAATGTGAGAGAGACATATCAATTGGTTGCTTCATGCAGGCACTCTGACTGGGTTTTGGATTGAACCTGCAACTCAGGCATGTGTCCGTGATGGGAAATCCAACGTGCAACCCTTTGCTGTGTGGGCCAATGCTCCCACTGAGAAACATTGGACAGAACTATTTGTTACCTTTTTACATTTGTAATTTATTGTGATATATCATCTCATTTTAAATAGTTATACATATCCTATCTAATAAAAAAGAAACATGGTAACTGGCGTACGACCGCTACCCTTCCCATTGCCTAATCAGCGAGATATGCAAATTAACTGCCAGCCAAAATGGCAGCGGCAGCCAGGCAGCTTGAAACTAACATGAGGCTTGCTTGCTTCAGTGATGGAGAACTGCAACGTTCCCCGCCTGCTTTGCCGGCCTCTGAGCCTGCAGTTTAAGAAACATTGCAACAAATATAGAAGCTAAACAAAACCCCAGAAACCAGCTTTCAGCAGGCTGGGATCTCAGAGCTGGAGTTGATTCAGAGTTTTGATTATAGAACCGAAACAAACCAGATACCTGCTTTCAGGAGCGGAGGTCTAAGAGCTGGAGCCTCAGAGCTAAAGCTGGCCCAGAATAAAAAAAAAAAAAGGAATAAAAAAGAAAAAAAGGAGTGGTTGGGAGCTTCAGTCACCCCCAGCCTGAAAACAGCCCTCAGCCCCTCACCCAAACTGGCCAGGCACCCCAGTGGGGACCCCCACCCTGAAGGGTGTGTGACCAGGTACAAACAGCCACCATCCCCTCACCCAGGCTGGCCAGGCACCAAAGTGGGGACTCCCACACTGAAGAGTGTGTGACGAGCTGCAAACAGCTCTCAGCCCCTCATCCAGGCTGGCCAGGCATCCCAGTGGGGACCCCCACCCTGATCCAGGACACCCTTCAGGGCAAACTAGCTGGCCCCCACCCGTGCACCAGGCCTCTATCCTATATAGTAAAAGGGTAATATGCCTCCCAGCACCGCGACCAGTGGAGCCGAGAGGCCTCCTGGCACAGGGATTAGCGTGACAGGGGGCAGCGCCCAAACCCCCTGATCGCCCTGCGGCTCTGTGTGTGACTGGGTAGAGCGATAACCTCCCCATCAGCCCTGCCTTGTGTGTGACAGTGGCGGCGCCCCAACCCCCTGATCTGCCCTGCTCTGTGGGTGATAGAGGGCGGCGCCACAACACCCTGATCCGCCCTGCTCTGTGTGTGACAGGGGGCGGTGCCCCAACTCCCCTATCGCCCCTACTCTGAGTGACAGGGGGGAGCTCCTCAACCCCCTGATGGGCCCTGCTCTGTGCATGACAGGGGGGAGCTCCCCAACCCCCTGATGGGCCCTGCTCTGTGTGCGACAGGGGGAAGCTCCCCAACCCCCTGATCATCCCTGCTCTGTGCATGACAGGGGGTGGAGCCACAACCTCCCCATCGACCCTGCCTTGAGTGTGACAGGGGACGGTGCCCCAACCCCCCAATTGGCCCTACCCTGAGCATGACTGAGGGTGGCATTGCAACCTCCCAATCCGCCCTGCTCTGTGCATGACAGGGGGCGGTGCCCCAACTCCTCAATCGGCCCTGCTCTGAGCCCAACCAGGGGCTGCACCTAAGGGTTAGGCCTGCCCTCTGCCACCCGGGAGCAGGCCTAAGCCAGCAGGTTGTTATCTCCTGAGGGGTCCCAGACTGTGAGAGGGCACAGGCCGGGCTGAGGGACTCCCCTTTCCCCCCCGAGTGCACAAATTTTTGTGCACCGGGCCTCTAGTTTATATATAATTTCATAAACTACATCTATATTTTTTTAAAAAAAAGAATTTCTTAAAACCTGGATTTAACTCTATTATTAAAACACTAGAGGCCCAGTGCACAAAATTGGTGTCCTGGGATGCGGGGGGACTCCCTCAGCTGGGCCTACACCCTCTCGCAGTCTGGGAGCCCTCGGGCGATATACAACTGATGGCTTAAGCTGGCAGTCGGACATCCTTAGTGCTGCCATGGAGGTGGGAGAGGCTCCTGCCACGGCCACTGCATTCGCCAGCTGTGAGCCTGGCTCAGGTCTTCTGGCTGAGTAGCACTCCTCCAGCAGGAGCGCACTGATCACTAGGGGGTAGCTCCTGCATTGAGCTTCTGCCCCCTGGTGGTCAGTGCATGTCATAGTGACTGGTTGTTTCACTGTTTGGCCGATTTGCATATTAGCCTTTTATTATATAGGATTTTAAATGAACAATTTTAGCTTATCTATACTTAAAATTGTTTTAGATTTGTGTATGAAAAACTTATTTTTTAACGTGACTCAAATTTCAAAATACATGGCCAGATGGACACTTTTTTTCAATAAATTTTTAATCTCTCTGTTCCTCAACAGAATGCAATATCCCTTTTGTACAGTCACCTTTAAATTGAACTTGTAGTTTCCTACTTCATCTAAGATAAGAATAGGACTGTCATATATATATCACCTCCAACCTGCCTTAGCGTAAAGGATAAAGGTTATATCCTCTTGGAAATGAAAATGTCAAATATCAAAGTTAAGTTCAATTATCTCTGAAAAGAGATTTCTACAAATGGGCAATCTATATTAGTGAAATGAACATGATAGAATTATAAACAGTTCTAGTTTTGAAATTAACACTGAAGAGGCATATGATTCTGTATAAATTTCAGAGGAATAACATACAAAGACAATACATGGAATTCACTAATATGGGAGCTATTTATTTGGATAATCATCATTTAAAACATTTATTTTATATAAAAGTATTATATATATATATATATGTTAAAAGTGTGAGTATAAAATATGCTACACAACAATTTGAATTCAATATTAACAGCAAACTATTAGTCATTGTTTATCTAGGGCTGTCTATAACAATCTATAATAATTTTTCTATTTCAATATTGAGTTAGGACTTTAGGAAATTAATTGCTAATTCACTTCCATTATAGCTCTCTTTTACTTTCTCAGATGGAGTTCTGGAAACTATGGAAGTAGTTTCTGATGCCTCTGGGCACTCAGTAACAGTCTTTTTGCCGTATTTGCCTTCACAAATCCTTTGTATATATACAGTGTCACCTTTGAATTAAGATAATTATTTCAATACTCAAAAACTATTATATATGCATATATGCATAGCCTAATTTTTTTTTTGTTAATCCTCACCTGAGGATATTTTTCCATAGATTTTTAGAGAGAGCGGAAAGGAGGTGGAGAGACAGAAAGAGAAACATTGTTATGAGAGAGACACATGGATTGGTTGCCTGCCGCACATGCCTGAAACCAAGTCGAGGGATCAAGCTTGCAACTGAGGTATGTGCCCTCCACCAGGAACTGAACCTGAGACCTTTCAGTCCATGGGTCAATGCTCTATCCACTGAGAAAAACCGGCCAGGGCTAGCCTAAAATTTTTGAAAAAATAAAATACAGAAGATTTCTTCAGTTTCCCTGGGTATTTCAAATGGGAATGTAGGAACTTTCCTACTCATGAATAACACTCACAATGTGCATTACTTAAAATGCCTGGAGTCTTGAAAATCCTACTTCCCAGGATTAGCTACATTAATGGCCATGCTGCTAAATATGTATTTTGCTTCTCATTTAAATTGTTAAGCAACTGTGAAATTTTTAAATTTGGGGGAAGAATGGCTATTGAAGAGACCTTATATAACCTACAAATTTAAACAATTCAATTAAATAAATTATTTATTGACCACTTAATATTTTTCTAGACTTAAACTGGTTAGGAAAACCCACTGATTGGACATCTCTAGTTTCATATGTAGTAAAAAAAGTGAGACATGTCAACATCAATTATACTATATTCAATATTAAAATATTAACATACATATACAATATTAATAATATTGTACTCAGCACTTGAGTAGATAACAGTAATAGTAGTTAGCACCTGAGTAGATGATAACAAAAATTTGAGTTAGCAAAAAAAAAGAAAAGTAAAAGAAAACCATTAACCTGAGAAGGGAGTAAAATAAATATAAAAGTAAACAAACAAAAAAGCTGAGAAAATATTTGTGCTTTATCTGTTCTGGCTTAATGTTATGTTATATATATATATATATATATATATATATATATATATATATATATATACACATACACACACATACACACACACACACACACACACATATATATCCTTTTTAAAATACACAGTCAAACATTTAAATGCAATTGCAGTGAAATTAAGTGACTATGATTAAATATTTTTGATTTCTTGTTTCAGCTTTCCAGTGGAATTACTAACCAACTCAGCTGAATTGACTAGGATATCTATTAATGTTATTGTTTAAAATTTATTACAAAACTGTTTAAGACAGAGTGCAGCTTCTATGAGATTATAATTACATACATTTTCTAGAAAATATTCTGAACCATTGATCATATATAGTAATCAAGAAATGCTAAAGGTCAATATAGTTTTTTAAATGAACATACCAGGTATCTAATAAAGAATGATATGTTTATACATTTCTTACTTCACACCTTAATGAAAAACAAGATAATTTACTCTATTTTTAAACACATTTATAGTATACATATAAACTACAACAGGAATAAAGAAACTATTTTTGTTTGTTACTTGCTAACATATTACCCCCTGCCCCCATGTCACATAAATAATCCTATTTCCCCAAGCAGCATTATGTTAAGAGATCAGACAGTTTAATATTAAAACAACTTTATTTGGGATTCCCCAAGCTATTAATCAGAACTAATTCTTTACCAAAGATCAAGAGATTAGTTATTATTTGGCACAATGGCTAAACTACAGGATTTTGATCCTCAGAGATGCCCTGAAAAATAAACCCATGAAAGTATTCCAGTAGCTTCAGTAACATGATTTTGTATCAGAATATAGCCTTAAATATTGGGTACATCAGAACTGTTAATACAAAATATCCATGTAAAATGTTCTTACTATGGGATTACTCAAACTGGTCTACAGAGGAGAGCAGAAGTGACAAGCTACTTTTGCAATCTACAAATTAAATATCTTCTATAAGCTATTAATTGTTAGTATTCATTTTACTCAGGAAAAGTCTATATACAACCATCTCAGTCCTGGAAATAACTCATCTATAGCCCTAGAAATAAAGACTGATCCCCTGGGCATAGCAATTGACCATGAACCTGGAGTTTTGGACAATTTACTATTCTCAACTTTACAGAGCAAATACTGACTTTTATTCAGCAAGTGTTTGTTCTTGATATTTATTGTTGGTGAAAATACCTACTTCAAAATACAATATATCCTACAAACCCTTGTTTTATTTTATTTATATGACTAGAGGCCTGATGCACAGGGGCAGGGGGGTGGGAATCCCTCAGCCCGGCCTGCACCCTCTCTAATCCAGGACTCCTTGGGGGATGTCTGACTGCTTCTCTTAATCTGGGACCACTGGCTCCTAACTGCTTGCCTGCCTGCCTGCCCAATTGCCCCTAACCACCTCTGCCTGTCTGCCTGGTCACCCCTAACTGCTCCCCTGCTGGCCTGATCGCACTTAATCGCCTCTGCCTCACTTTGTACCCGGGACCCAGGATTCCCTCCTCCGGCCGGTTGCAGGTGCCCAGGACCCAGGCTTCTTTCCCTCTGGCTGGCTGCAGGTAGCCAGGACCTGGGCCGGCTTTGCCTGGGCTGGCCACAGTAGCAGGGGACTGTTGGTGGGCAGCTTTGCCTGGGCTGCAGATGTAGGAGCTGATGCCCAGGACCATGGGGCGGGTGGCTTGTCCCTCTCCAGGGCCACAGCACAGGCGCTGGCTCCCGGGACTGAGGGACATGTGGCTTGTTCCTTTCCCAGGCCGCAGCTTGGTTGGTCTCCATTCCTTTCTCGTGAGCTCATTTGTGCCTGGCTGGTCCCCATGCCTCTCTCCCCAGTGTTGAGTGTCTGAGCCATAACAGTGTGATGGTGTGAGGGCATGATGACCATTTGCATATTAGCTCTTTATTTTATAGGATAACTTGAGAGGTAAAACTTTAAAAGTAGTATTTATAATTTGAAATAATTTTTAGCGGTTCATTAATATCAGGAAATTTCTCAATCATAGAGAAGGCAAAATTATAAATCAAGTAAGTTCAATTATTTTAGTTATGACAGAAAACTCTAACTCAATTTCTACAGGTAAGAGTTTGTACAATTTTACAAGTGTCGCTGGTACTTTTGAGTATTATTTTAGTATAAAAATCAATATACAATTATGGATTTTTATTCCCAAGAATATTGCATTTGAATAAATATTTTTAAATTTAATAATATAGTAGTCATCTGAGTGTTTGATAACTGAACTTGTATTTTACTCAAAAACTCAATAATGTAGGAAGGGAAAGTGAAAAATATATATAACAAATAAAAATAATTCTGAAAGTATTTGAATTATATCCTAACCTTTGGCTTAATTTCTCCTTGAAATTGTTTTATTTTATGATTCAAATATACTATTCTATAAACATGCATCTAATAAGATATTCATAAAACATTAATCTATAAAACATTACTTTTTTCAAATTTAATCTTAAATGAATTGTAGGAAAATTAACTGGTCTAAGATTAAACATGAGTGGACTCTTATTCAAGTTCAGTTAGAAGATTAAATGACATTTAATATGTATCTATTTAGAATAGTCAATAAAATGTCTTATAAAATGACTTAAATTAAAAAGCTACATAACAGTGAAATACTTTCCTAAGTATGTCATTATATGTAGATAATGTATATATATATATACACACACACACACGTGTGTGTGTGTGTGTGTGTGTGTGTATAAAATCTGTGTGTGCTTGGACCCCTAAACACTTTGAATCAGCACACTTCCTAGTCTCCAAGTAAATTGTAAAGCCGAGGGAAATGAATACCCAGCAGATGGCTAATAAACTTCATACTCAAATACTTGAGTAGTTCCTTTACATTTCCATCTGCCATGTAATCCTTTCAGAGATTGAAATCTTTCAACTATAAAATGTTCTGCCAAGATTTCACAATGTCCATCAGCCTGACTAAGTGGTAAGAAGAATTCTTCAATGAGTGAAAATCCTCTAAATCATATCTTAATATAAATTTTCTGTACAAATTTTTGATATATGTAAAATTAATTAAATGTGTCACTGTGTCAAGCTGTAGTAGAACAAGTACATTTACATAACCATCTGCTACTATTTGCAAAGTCATACCTCCTGGGTAGCAAAAACTTACTCTACAAAGATCACAGTGTTTCTCGGTACACTTGCACACTTGTCAATCAGTTCTGGTTTTTAATTTCTAAAAAAAAACAACAAATGTACAGGAGAAAAGAAATCAACTTAGCTATCTCTATAGCAAAAGTGATTGACAATTCCTGTCAATCATAAACAGAACATTTTAAGATTCCTTATTACCCAGGTTTTTAATAATTGAAGATGATAAAACTATTCCTATATTTATCTCTATGGTCTTTTAAATGGGGGAAAACAACACAACACTTCTTTTAATGTAGATTAAGTATTAAGAAAAATTGATAATGAATGTTATGAAAAAGTGTTTTTTATATCAATTGTACCATATACTCAATATTCATATCATTCTATTTTGCTAGTGTAAACATAAACACATGTATTATGGGGAACATTGTAGATCTAATCCAGCATATGATTTTAAATGCTCTAAAACTGAAAACTTCTAAGCAATAGCATTTAAATATGTTTGTAGATATCCTATATAGTAAAGAGCTAATATGATAATTAGACCAGATGGTGGACCAACCTTCCAGAACGACCTTCCAAAATGACCTTCCAGATGAACATGGGGCAGGGCTGTGGGGCCCTGAGGCAGCCTGGGAAGCCGGGGCAGTGAGGGCTGAGACCCTTGCACAATTTTTGTGCATTAGGCCTCTAGTATGTGTATAAAATGCAAACACTGTCCAGCAATTATTTAATATTTATTTCCTGGAAACCTAAATAATGAAAGGATGAAGAAGGATTTGCTATGAAAATTAGAAAATAGTTTGAACTATAGAAAATTTACAATAAATATGTTTACAATGTAGCTAGAAGTGTACTCATAAGTAAATTTAGAGTGCTGCTCTCTGTATTAGGAGTGAGGATAGGTAGAAAATCAATGTAGTTAAAATAAAATAGCACATTAGAATCAAAAAAGGTAGGATGAGGAAAAGTGAAACTATAAGAAAATGTTCAGGAATCAGACGTTTCTATTTTTAAAAGTTAATAAAATAATAAAACCTTATAAGATTGCTCAAAGAAAAAATAAAACATATTACCAATATTAATAATGAAAAAAGAGCCATCAAAATGAAGTCTTAGGTGCTACAATGAGCAATTCTATCCAATAAATTTTATATTTTACATGAGAAGAACAAAGTCCTTTAAAAAAATGCAACTTCACAAAACTACAATAAAAAACCCAGAAACTAAATTGTGTTTTTTTCCCTACTTAAAACTATATAATTTATAGAAATTTGATTTATATCCTACAACCTTCCACAAAACAACTACAGGCCAAGAAATATTTAATGGTCAATTTTCCTTAACATTTGAGGACTAAATAATATCAATTCTATGTAATCTCTTTTAAAGAATAAAGATTAGTTTCCACCTTATTTTATGAATTCAGGCAGAATTTACACCTCAAATGACATGATTTCAAAGCAGACTTTAAATTAATCCTACTTTTCTCATTCCCTTGTATCATCCCTGTAGTTGGCATTTTATTCAGAGTCCATCAATCAGAATGACTGTTTTGCAGTATTCTTATCACAGTATATGCTGAGCTGCATATTTCTCAAGCCTGTTTCAAACTTTTGCCTATTCCACCTGTTTTCTGTCTTACAATAACTTGTTAACATCTGTTCTGTTTTTCTTTCCCTGGAGGATTTTCCACTTTAATTTCTTTATCAGTTTAGGATTAGGCAAAAGAGCACATGATGTTAAATTAATTTGTTCCATATATGTCTTCCCCAAAATACCCTCCTCATTCTCAATAAATTCTCCTAAAAATTAAGAACGCTTAGGACCTGGCTGGTTAGAGCATGAGCCCACATACTGAAGTGTCGTAGATTTGATTCCTAGTCAAGGGCATCTACCTAGGATGCAGGTTTGATCCCAGGCCCCAGTCGGGACAGTTACAGAAGGCAATTAATTGATGTGTCTCTCTCACATCAATGTTTCTCTCTCTCTTTCTCTCTCTTCTCCACCCTCCCTTTCACTCTCCCTAAAAATCAAAAGAAAAAATATCCTCGGGTAAGGTTAACAAAAAAAGAAATAAACAAAAACAAAAAAACAATCACTTAGATGATCAAATTTAGTATGGGAACTACAGAAGAGGATGAATCTGGGGCCCATGTAACATTACAAACAATATAAATAGCCTAACTGAATTCAAGAGTGGGCAATGATGAATGCCTTTCTGCTACCGTATTTGGTTATTGATCCTAGGTGCAAATGAGTGCCATGCTTTATTAAGAAGCCTGTCTCTGGTCAAGATAATTTTTGTTCCATGATGAAGAGGACCAATTTCTTCTCAAGGTTATTCATATCATCAACATTGGAGGCTTGGATGTAATAACAGACCACAGTGGTTTCCAGTTTGCCCCCATGGATTCCAGTTGCCTCTTACTCAGTGCCAGTTCAGGTGCATCTTTCCAACATATCATTTTTAAAAATAAACATATGCCATTTTTGCTTTATTCTGTAAATTTTAAAAAAATACACTCATTAATAATTTCAAATATTTTTAATAATGGAATAAGTCCAATTGGTTATAAGATATTATACTTTTGCATATTATATTTTATCAAATAATTTGTTATGAATGAGACTGATATATAATTCTCTGTTTTCAAAATATTCTAGTAAGGATTTTTTGTTGACTTTGTGTGTTTTTCTTTTTTTAATTAGTGCTGTACTTGTCTCATAAAACAAATTAGGAAGAATTTCATAACTTTCCTTTATTTAGATGTATTTGCAAAACATTGACAATAGTGAATTCTTACTGCCTTATAGATACTAGAGGCTCTGTGCACAAATTCATGCATGGGTAGAATCCAGCTGTCCTGTCCTGATCAGGGCCAATCAGGCTGAGTCGGCTGGGGGGAGGAGACGTGGGAGGTTGGCCAACTGGCCCCGCCTCCAATTGTGTTGTGGGGCTGAGCAGAGGTGGGGCCAGGTGAGGAAGAGAAGCCATGGGCTGTTGGCAGGCTGGCTTCACCCCCAATCAGGGTGAGGGGGGTGGTCAGGGGTGGGACTGACCTGGGGGAGGTGTCAGGGGGAGGGGCCATGGGTGGTTGGTCAAATTCCCAGTTCAACTCCCAGTAGAACTCCTGGTCAAACTCCTGATTGAGGGGACAATTTGCATATCAGCCTTTTATTATATAGCATACCTGTAAAGCCATTATAACCTAGATTTTTCTTATGGAAGATTTTTGATAAAATATTTTATTTTGAAATACACTAGATTATTTCTATTTTTGTGTTGGCTTTGGTGTTTTTTCAGCAATACACTCCTTTCGTAAAAAATTTTAATGATATTTTCATGATTTCCTCTAATATTATATTTGTTCTTTTCAATATCAGAAAGATGTAGCAATGTCCCCTCTTTGTTTTTGATATTATTCATTACTACCTGCTCTTTTTTGTTGTAAATATTATAAATTTCATTAGTCTTCTGAAAGTACCAAATTCAGGTTTTTAAAGTATAACTTTTCTTATATTTTCTTTTATGAATGTCATTAAAAAAGAATATTCATTCATTTTTTAATTTTTTATTCTACTGTTTTTATACTGGGTTAAATTTACTCTTTATAGTTACCTTCTGAGGAAAATAATTAGTTCAATTATTTTTGTCCTTTCAATTTTTTTTCTTGTATATACATTTAAAGCTTTTGATTTTTTTCACAATATTAGGGTTTGAAAATACCATAAATGTTTTAGAAAATATTTAACCATAATTAGCTTAAAATATTTTCTGACTCTCATTATATACAATCTTTGCTATCATAATTTATAGCTTTATGACTTTCGTAATTTTTTATAAATCCTTAACTATTATTTCTTTGAATATTTGCAACATCTTTTTTTATACTTCATATACATATATTTTCTGAGTCTATTATTCACTTATTTTCCAATTTCTGGTTTTTATTTTTTGTGTTTCTGGATTTTATTATGAATATTTCTTTATGATGTTTTCTATTTCACTAATATTCTCTTTGCCAGCTCTAATCAGCTGACAAACATCTTCATTGGATTCTTATGATTTCAGTTCTAGAATTTTGATTTACTCTTTTCTAGATTATAGTCCTCTACCTTTCTCAGTCTTTTATATCTTTGAACAAATTGAAAATATTTACTAATGCATCCATCTAATGAAACAATTCTAACTCTCCTATTAAGCTCCTTTACCTATGATTTATCTCTGTTTTACATTCATATAGTCCTATTCTTTTTGAGCCTGATTTGATTCATTATCAAATAGTAGTGGCCCGGTGAACGAAATTCATGCACGTGGGGGGCGGGGTGGTGTCCCTAACCTGGCCTGCACCTTCACCAATCTGGGACCCCTTGGGGATGTCCGACTGCAGGTTTAAACCGGCAGTCGGACATCCCTCTTGCAATCCGGGACCTCTGGCTCCTAACCACTCACCTGCCTGCCTGCATGATCGCCACTACTTACTCTGCCCGCCCCCAACTGCCCCCCATGCCGACCTGATCACCCCCAACTCCCCCCCCTTGCCAGCCTGCTCACCCCCAACTTCCCCCCATGCCGACCTCGTCACCCCCAACTCTCCCCCCCCCTGCTGGCCTGATTGCCTCCAACTGCCCCCTTGCCAGCCTGCTCGCCCCCAACTGCCCACAGGTACCCTCACAGGTAGCAGGTGCTGATTAGGGGAGGAGGGCATGATTGTTTCCTGGGACTGTAGCTATGGAAGCTTTGCAGAGGGTTCCACAGTACTTGGAGGGGTGGGCTCTGGCCAGCAGCCCTGTAGCAGTAGTCACCCCTGAAGGTGCTGGTGGGGGGCAGGGAGTTAGGGGGGCACTAGGGGGACAGTGAGGCTGAAGGAGGAGTAACTGTCAAACCTTCCTGCTTGGCGCCATTCTTTGAATTGTACATGGCTCTTTCCAGCTGTACCTGCTCAGGGTGGGGCTCCAATCTCCTGGAGCGGGGTAGGGGCTGGGCTAGGGCAGAGCCAGGTGGGCTAGGAGGGAGCGTTTAGCTGCACCACCAGCGAGGTTCAGAGCACTTCAGCTGTGGAGTCAGGGCTGCTGCTGTTGGGGGAGGGGGAGGGTATGACCCTGGGGGGCCACTCAGGCCTGCCTCCACCCCGGTCTGGAGTTGTAGGGAGGAGAGCGGAGCCTAGCCAAAGCGGTGTACTATTGCTGTGGGTGCCCTTGGCGGGGGTGGTGGGGGAAGAGATTGGGAGTTGGAATTGCGGGCTGCAGCTACCCCCGAGGCTGGGTCTTTTCCCCATCTGGTCAGCCTTCCCATCCCCCAGGAGTGTGGGGGCTGAGGTAGGGTTTCCATCTGTCCCCTGGGGGTGTGGGGGCTGGGGTAGGGTTTCCATGCAGGGGGTTAGAAGAGTTTCCCGTGGTCACTTCCTCTTCCTCTTTGCAGTCCGGGCTCTGGCTCCTGTCAGGCGCTCTCCTCAGAACCCTGGGAACTTGGCTCCGGCCACCCACCCCCTGCTATGCCCACATCAATATGCAAATTGGTTGTTATGGGGACACAGTAACACCAATTAGCATATTACCTCTTTATATGTAGAGATGGTGTTAAAATTATAGGCAAAGACTGAAATTTGGGTGATTTCCTTTTGAGAATTTACTTTTTTTTTCTTGCAAGCTGCTTAAGCACTGGTATTCAAGATTACCTGAAAGCAATTTCAAGACTGAATTTATTTGAGACTAGGTATCAATCTCTCCATGAACTTTTCTGCTTTTGCTTTGGCCTTGCTACTAAGTTTTGGCACCTTAAGTTCCCTACTAGATATATATATAGTTTCAAAATTTCCTCACCTTTTTCATTACCAGAATGCAATTACTGGCATTCCTCCTATTCCTACAAGGCTCTCAAAAGTTTCAAGTAGCTTCTTAGCATCTAATCACCTTATTTTGGAACTTTAAAATTACCATACCTGAATTATAGATTCAATGTTGGTTCATCTTTGTGAGTCTATATATTCTCCCCAAATCCTGCCATCACAATCTTCACTGCCTTCCTAGATTTCTTATTTATTTGGCTAAATATTTCTGAAAACCTGATCAAATTTTCCAGTTGTTGTAGGTGGGAGTTTTAATTCAAATAACTAATATGATGATACCAGGTAGCAATACCTGAAACATCTATATTTTGGATAATTTTTCCCATCCATTTTTTAGTCTAGGTGAGACCACATATCTAAAGAAATGTATGGCAATGGCAATATGTAATGTCCAGCCTATATATTGAAATACAAGTGTTCTCATACTTGTCCTTCCCTTTTTTATCTCTTGTAATATGGAAGTTATATACATGGAAACAGCTTGTCAGAATACTGTAAAGAAACAGTATAGAAGGAGATAGTGCTTTTATTTGACCTTGTGGAACATAGTCTGATTGTTCCTCACTAGACTGCAATATGAGTAAACAGTAACTTTTATATGCTACACAATTGCATTTTGAGGTATCCCCATTACAACAGCTTGGTCTTTATTCTAACTAATGCAAAATCTAGATAAAATGTTGAGTAAATGATTGAATATATAAGACAGGAGTTAGGGGAGAAGTCTAGTCTAAAGATAAAAATGCAAGAGTCCTTTATATAGAGAGTGCACTTAAGGCTGGATGATATCATTTAGAGAATGTATGTAATTACATATGGGAACCAAGAAATGAGCTATGGAACCCATAATAGTTCAGAAAGCTTTTACCAGGAATAGGCAAACATGTCTAAGAAGAGGCATGTTGTTGAAGGAGATAAAAAAAAAAAAAACTGAGTGCTATCTCAACATTCAAAGAAAGAGAGGGATTATGTTTGTTTCTTGCTGTTGTTTTGTAAGTTATAGTAACAGTATCAAATGTTGCTAACAAATTAAGAATTTGTTATAAATTAAGTTTATGGAGATTATTAATGACACTAGAGGCCCGGTGCACAAAAATTTGTGCACTGGGGGGGGGGGGGGAAGGGGAGGTCCCTCAGCCCGGCCTGTGCCCTCTCGCAGTCTGGGACCTCTCGGGAGATAAGGACCTCCTGGCGCCGCCCTATATCACCCACAGAGCAGGGCAGATCAGAGGGTTGGGGCGCCACCACCGTCACGCTCAGGGCAGGACCGATGGGGAGGTTATGGCTCTACCCTGTCACACACAGAGCAGGGCCCATGGGGTGGGGGGTTGGGGTGTCTCACCCTATCACACACAGAGCCGCAGGGCGATCAGGGGGTTGGGGAGCTCCCCCCTATCAGGCACAGAGCAGGGCCGATCAGGAGGTTGGGGCGCCTTCCCCTGTCAGGAACAGAGCAGGGCCGATAGGGAGGTTGTGGCCCAGCCCGCTGTCACACACAGAGCCGCAGGGTGATCGGGGGTTTGGGCGCTGAACCCTGTCATGCTGATCCCGATGCTGGGAGGCCTTGTGGCTCCACTGATCCCGGTGCTGGGAGGCATATTACCCTTTTACTATATAGAATAGAAGCCTGGTGCATGGGTGGGGGCTGGCTGGTTTGCCCTGAAGGGTGTTCTTGATCAGGGTGGGGGTCCCCGCTGGGGTGACTGGCCAGCCTGGATGAGGGGATGATGGCTGTTTGCAGCTGGTCACACACCCTTTTGGGTAGGGGTCCCCACTGGGGTGCCTGGCCAGTCTGGGTGAGGGACTGAGGGCTGTTTTCAGGCTGGGACTGAAGCTCCCAACCGCTCCTTTTCTTCTTTTTCTTTTTTTTATTCTGGGCCAGCTTTAGCTCTGAGGCTCCAGCTCTGAGGCTTCAGCTGCTGAAAGCAGGTATCTGGTTTGTTTCAGTTCTATAATCAAAACAATGTATAACTCCAGCTCTGAGATCCCGGCGGCTTGCTGAAAGCTGGTTTCTGGGGTTTTGTTTAGCTTCTATATTTGTTACATTGTTTCTTAAACTGCAAGCACAGAGGCCGGCAAGGCAGGTGGGGAACGTTGCAGTCCTCCGTCACTGAAGCAAGCAAGCCTCATGTTAGTTTCAAGCTGCCTGGCTGCTGCTGCCATTTTGGCTGGCAGTTAATTTGCATATCACCCTGATTAGCCAATGGGAAGGGTAGCAGTTGTATGCTAATTACCATGTTTCTCTTTTATTAGATAGGATTGGTAAGATCTGTTTTGATAGAATTGTGGGTTGAAAGCCCGATGAGCATTGATTTATAAAAGAATGGAAATTGTGGAAATGGAGAGAAAAAAATATCTGTCAATGCCATTCTTTTAAAGAACTTTCATGTTAAGTTGAACAGAGGAAGAGAAATCTTGGAAACTGAAGTAGTTTCCAAGGAATGTGTTAATTCAAATATGGTTGATATTATGTTATGGAAGCTTATGGTAATAACACAGAAGAGAGGTAAATGTTGTGGAGTAAACTATGGTTAGAATCGTGGAGCTTCACTGCTTTAAGTTAAGAGAAGATAAAGTATGTGGGAAGGATGTGAAAGTTTGTTCATAGACTTAATTATGGGAATATAGAAAAATATGATTGTTTTATGATTTTTTATTTGTTTTTTTTGTAAATCCTCACCCAAGGATATTTTTTTCCCATTGATTTTTAGAGAGAGTGGAAGGGAGAGGGAGAGACAGAGAGAGAAACATTGATTGGTTGCCTCCTATGCTCTCCCAATCAGTACTGGGGATCAAGCCTACAACCTAGGTATGTACCCTTGATTGGAATTGAACCCATGACCCTTCAGTCTGAGGGCTGATGCTCACTCTACCCACTGAGCCAAACCAACTAAGGTTGTTTTATCTTTTACTGTTTCTCCTGTTTTAGTGAATCAAGAAAAAGTTAAATACTTGGGGGTTACAAGGGAGGATTATATATTGTAGGTTATAAGAGAATTAGAAAGTTGTTAAATAGTAATGAGAATAAAAGAACTAGAAGACAGGAAATATACATATTTCCAGTATCTGATCCAATGGAATGTATATGGGAAAATCTTCTAGTAGACAGTTTATATGGACTCATATGTTTCCATAGACCTGAATTCAGAGGAGGATCTATTTGATCAGTTTAGGGATTTTGCCAGTTAAGTAAAAGTTTAGGAACATGAGACAAAGAAGCTGTTGATAAAGTAATTATGATAGTGCACAGTGGAATGTAAACCAGCTAAGACACAGAGACTGAAAATAAAGGGATGAAAATAGATATTTCATGCAAATGGCAATAAGAAACAGCTGGCATAACAATACTTATATCAGACAAAATAGACTTTAAAACAAAAGCTATACAAGAGACAAAGAGAAACCAAGATGGTGGCATAGGTAAACACTAGAGTTTGCTACCATGAACAACCACTTCAAAAATACAACTAAAAGACAGAATGGACATCATCCAGAACAACAGGAAGGTTGGCTGAGTGGAAATTCTACAAATAGAAAAGAGAAGGAAAGAGAAAAGCATACCGAGACTCAGAGGAGACGAAGTATGGCAGTAAAATACTATGGTGTGGAGGTGCATGCGGAGCAGGCTGGCGGCTGAGGGCGCTGTTGTTGTTTTCAATCAGGAGGGAGTTTCAGGCTCTGAGCTCCAGTTCCAGGCAAGTCTCTAGGGTCCCAGACTCAAACAGCAGAAGCGGGACTGTCTGGCATAGGTCAGAACTCCAGGGCAGCTTTCTCTACGAGGGTCTTGCGGTGATTACCAGGACATTGAGAAGCAGAGCCTCTGAAGGCTGGACTGAGAGCAGTCATAACTGCTAGCCCCGCCCTGTTGATCCTGTGGGACCCGCCCGGCCCAAGCCCTGCAGGGAGGCTTTTGCTGGATAGCCTCAGGGAAAGGCTAGATTAGCACCTCCCTAGAGATCCAGGAGCCAGGAAACCCAGAGGTCAGAGTGGGACCATCCAGTTTGCAGCTCCGTGGAACCATAAAGGGAACACTCAGGGGGCAGACTCAGTGAGCACCAAAGCCCCATTGAAGCAAGTCTTGCCCCAGAGGGGTGTCTCCAGCACAGAAGTTCTCCCACTACAGATACAGTTGATTCTCACAGCCAATTGGCCTGGAGGTCAATTCCTCCCAGTGATAACTACAAGAATCAAGGCTTAACTACAATAAGACCGTGCACAAAGACCACAAGGGGGTGCACCAAGAGTGTCCTCCTCAGGTAATTGGGGAGGCTGAACCACTGGGCCCTAGTGGACACTCAGCACAGAAAACCACTTTATCAACACAGGGAAGCATAAAAAATGCGGAGACAAAGAAAAAGGACACAAATGACAGAAATGGAGGAAAGCAAACGACTGGATATAGAGTTCAAAACCACACTTTTAAGGTTTTTCAAGAATTTTCTAGAAACTGCCAATAAACTTAATGAGATCTACAAGAAATATAATGAAACCCTCGAGGTTCTGATAAAGGACCAACTAGAAATTAAGCATACACTGACTGAAATAAAAAATATTATACAGACTCCCAACAGCAGACTAGAGGATTGCAAGAATCAAGTCAACGAATTGAAATACGAAGAAGCAAAAAACACCCAACCAGAAAAGCAAAATGAAAAAAGAATCCAAAAATACGAAGATAGTGTAAGGAGCCTTTGGGACAGCTTCAAGCATACCAACATCTGAATTATAGGGGTGCCAGAAGAAGAGAGAGAGAAAGATATTGAAAACCTATTTGAATAAATAATGACAGAAAACTTCCTCTACCTGGTGAAAGAAATAGACTTACAAGTCCAGGAAGCGCAGAGAACCCCAAACAAAAGGAATCCAAAGAGGACCACACCAAGACACATCATAATTAAAATGCCAAGAGGAAAAGACAAAGGGAGAATCTTAAAAGCAGCAGGAGAAAGAAAGTCAGTTACCTAAAAGGGAGTACCCATACGACTGTCAGCTGATTTCTCAACAGAAACCATGCAGGCCAGAAGGGAGTGGCAAGAAATATTCAAAGTGATGAATGCCAAGAACCTACAACCAAGATTACTTTATCCAGCAAAGCTATCATTCAGAATTGAAGGTCATATAAAGAGCTTCACAGATAAGAAAAAGCTAAAGGAGTTCATCACCACCAAACCAATATTATATGAAATGCTGAAAGATATCCTTTAAGAAGAGGAAGAAGAAGAAAAAGGTAAAGATACAAATTATGAACACCAAATACACATCTATCAACAAGTGAATCTGAAAATCAAGTGAATAATCTGATGAACAGAATGAACTGTTTATTATAATAGAATCAGGGGCATAGAAAGGTAGTGGGCTGGCTATTCTTGGGGGGCAAAGGGGTGTGGGGATGCGGGAAGAGACTGGACAAAAATCGTGCACTTATGGTTGAGGACAGTGGATGGGGAGTGAGGTAGGAGGGTGGGGTGGGAACTGGGTGGAGGGGAGTTATGGGGGGAAAAAAGAGGAACAAATGTAATAATCTGAACAATAAAGATTTAATTAATAAAAAAAAAAAGCTATACAAGAGACAAAGAAGGTCATTCCATAATGATAAAGGGATAAATCCCACAAGAGAATACAAACCTTGTAAACATTTACACATCCAACATAGGAACATCTAAATATACTAGAGGCCCAATGCACGAATATTCATGCAAGAATGGGCCTTCCTTCCCCTGGCTTCAGGCACCACCTTTGCTCCAGCCAGAGCCACCTTTCCTGCTTCCCACGCTGCCCAGAGGCCCAGAGCAGCCTGGGCAGGGCTGAACGCCTGCATTGTTGTCATGGTGACAACCCAAGCATCCCTGCCCTGCCGCCACCATCTTTGTTGTGTCAATTTGCATACTCGCTCCTTATTGGCTGTGGGAGCCACCATCTTTGTCAGGAAGTGATGGTCAGTTTGCATATTCCATCTTTGTTAGATAGGATAAAGCAAATATTGATGAACATAAAGGAAAAGACTGACAGTAATACAGTAATAGTAAGAATTATTAACACCCCATTGACAACAATGGTTATATCATCCAGGGAGAAAATCAACAAGAAAACATTCGCTCTAAATCACACATTAGATCAAATAGATTTAATGATATTTTTAGAGCATTTCACCCAAAGAAACAAAATATACATTATTTTCAAGCACACATGGAATATTATCTACCTTAAACTATATGTTATGCTACAGAATAAGTCTAAACAAATTTAAGAAGATTGAAATCATATCAAGTATCTTCTCTGATCACAATGGTATGAAAATAGAAATCAAATACAAGAAAAAAACTGAAAAAGAGTCAAGCATAGGGAGGTTAAGTAACGTGATACTAAACAATAATTGGGTTAACAATAATATCAAGGAAGAAATAAAAATATCTCATGAGACAAATGAATATGAGACACAATGAACCAAAATCTATGGGACATGACCAAATACATTCCAAGAAGGAAATTCATAGAAATACTACCTAAAGAAACAGGAAAAATATTGAATAAACACTTATCTTTACATCTAAAAGAATAAGAAGAACAAACAAAGCCCAAAGTGAGTAGAAGAAAAAAAAAGAAAATAATAAATATCAGAGCAGAAATAAGCAAAATGGAGTCTAAAAAATCACAAAAAATCAACGAAATCAATAGCTGGTTCTATGAAAATATAAATGAGATTGATAAACCTTTAACCAACCTCTCAAAAAAGAGAGAGGGCGCAAATAAAATCAAAAATTAAAGAGAAGTGACAACTGACACCACAGAAATACAAAGGATTATAAAAATGTATTACAGGCAATTATGCCAACAAATTAGACAACATAAAAGAAATGGATAAATTGCTAAAAACATACAATCTTCCAAGATTGACTCAAGAAGAAACAGAAAATCTGATTATACCAATAACTATTTTTTCTAATCTATACTAATAAAAGGGTAATATGCTAATTAGACCTGGTCGACTGGACATCTTCCAGTCGTCCTGCCTTCCTTCCGGACAAAGCCACGGTGGCGGGGGCTGAGGTAGAGGTGATTAGGGGGAATCAGCCCAGCAGGCATAGAGGTTAGGGGCAATCAGGCAGGCAGGCTGATGAGCGATTAGGAGCCAGTGGTCCCGGATTGTGAGAGGGATGTTTGACTGCCGATTTAGACCGGCAGTTGGACATCCTCCAAGTGGTCCTGGATTGGTGAGGTTGCAGGCTGGGCTGAAGGACCCCACCCCCCCCCCCCCGCCCCATTCACGAATTTCATTCACGAATTTCAGGCTTCTAGTCACTAATAATAAAAGCTCCCCCAAAAAATGTCCTGAACCAAATGCCTTCAAAAGTGTGTTATATTAAACATTCAAAACATAATTAAGGTCAATTCTTCTTAAACTGTTCCAAAATATTAAAAAGGAGGGAAGACACCCACACTCATTTAAGAGGCCAGCATTACCCTGATTCCAAAGCTAGATAAAAGTATTGTAGTTCAATAACACAATAGAACAATAACACAAAAATTTTCAACAAAATATTAGTAAACCAAATTCTGCAATACTCTACAAAGATCATATACCATAATCAAGCAGGGTTTGACCTTGAGATGCAAGGTTGGTTCAATATTCACAAGTCCATAACATAAACAAAAATGATAAAAATCATGGGATTATATCAATATATGTAGAAAAGACATTTGATAAAATCCACCACTCAGTTATAATAAAAACTCTCAGCAAAATGGGAGTAGAGGGAACATACCTCAACATAATAAAGGCCATATATGACAACTCCACAGTTATACTCAATGGTGAAAAACTAAAATTGTTTTGTTTAAGATAAAAAAAGACAAGTATTTCCACTTTTACCACTTCTATTCAACATAGTATTGGAAGCCCTAGCCAATAACAATCAAATAAGAAAAATAAATAAAGGCATCCAAATTGGAAAGAAGTAAAACTGTCATTATTTGTAGAGAACATGATGTTGTATATAGTGAATCCTAAAGACTCAACCAAAATCCTTTTTCTTCCTTTCTTTCTTTCTTTTTTCTTTCTTCTTTCTTTCTTTCTTTCTTTCTTTCTTTCTTTCTTTCTTTCTTTCTTTCTTTCTTTCTTTCTTTCTTTCTTTTCTCTCTCTCTCTCTCTCTCTCTCTCTCTCTCTCTCTCTCTCTCTCTCTCTTTCTTTCTTTCTCTTTCTTTCTCCTCACCTGAGGATATTTTTCCATTGATTTTTAGAGAACATGGAAGAGAGAGGGAAAGACAGAGGAAACATCAATGTTAGAGGGACACTTCCATTGGTTGCCTCCTGCATGAGCCCTGAACTGGGCCCCAGCCACGGAGGAGCCTGCAACCTAGGTACATGCCCTTGACCAAAATCAAACCCAGACCCTGCGGTCCCCAGGCCAAGGCTCTATCCACTGAGCCAACCCGGCTAGGTCAGGATATGACGTTTCTTAGCCCCTCCAGCAGCGGACCTTTGTTTTTTCCTCCAGGAGTGAGGTGGAAAAACCCTAGATCACCTTCTTGGAATCTTATTACCCAAGTTACCAAGAACACTGTGAGGGGCATAAGGGAGCTTAGCCAATGAGCTGTCAGAAAAGGTGCTTCCTCTGCAGCTCACGTGCAGAGGCGGGACTGCCGGCGCATCACGCCTCGCAGGCCCTGTTCTCTCCAGGCCTCCCTGCAGCCAAGGTGGCTAGCAGACCCTCTTCTCTCTGGGCCTGCACCATCCGTAGCTTGCCTCACCACGCATGCAGTCCCCTCCCGCCCACCTGCACGTGCAGCCTCCTCCTGAGCAGTTGTGGTGTTACTGTGTCCTGAACAATTTGCATATTACCTCTTTATATATATAGATAGTCAGGATATGGAAATAACTTAAGTGTACATTGATAGACAAGTAGATAAAGAATAAGTGATACATATATGCAGCAAACTATTGCTCAGCCATAAAAATGAACAAAATCTTGCCATTTTGAACAACATGAATGGACATAGTAGGAATCATGCTAAGTGAAATAAATCAGACCAGAGAAAGACAAATACCATATGATTTCACTTATATGTGAAATCTATAAATATATATATATATATATATATATATATATATATATATATATATCAAAACAAAAACAAACTCATATATACAGAAAATATTTTAATGGTTGCCAGATAGAAGGGTGGATGGGGATGTTGAGTGAAAAAAGAGAAGGGGTTAAGATGTACAAATTGACAGTTATTAAAACAGTCACAGAAATATAATAAATAGCATGAAAAGTTATATTTATGATGCAGATATGTAAAGACTTATCTCAGTGTTTGGTTCGTAGTCTATATAAAGGTCTAACCTAAAATTTTATATAATATTGTATGTCAACTGTAATTTAAAAGTAAAAATAATATATTAAAAAATAGAATAGAAATAGCACCATTAGCCTATTATTTACAACTGAGCTAGCTACCTTTTGAAAGTAGTTGCTACTGGAAAGCAGAAAGGACTGGGAGAAGGTGTGTAAGAAAAGGATGATTTTCAGGGTAAAGCTTAGAGATATTCGATTTTTAAGATAGTTCCTTATATTACTTGAAATAAAAATTAATAAAATAGTGCAAAATGTTAAAAAACAGTTATGCTAGGTTCAGATGCATTGAAATTCAAATTTCAGTTTCTATTTATTGGTAAAAATGTATTATCAATGTTTCAAATATATTGATTTATGGTTCTGATGTTTTGATAAAATTTGTATCTTATCTTTTATTCCTTAAAGTATTTTACTTGACATTTGAAAATGGTACTTTTTCAATGTTTCCATCCAATGAGTTTGTTATTATGTTAAACTGGATTAAAAATGTTTATTTTATAATAATATATAATGAAAATAATTTGCTAGTCAAGAAAACCTATAGACTTTATTTTTTATACTTGTTTTTCTTTAAGAGATGAACAATGTGGAATTTTTGTTTTAAAAAATGATTCAGCCTACCTCTGACATATTTTTATTCAGATATTTAAGATTCTTTGTCACAGCATGCCTAGATTCATATATTATATTAGATATTTTATGAAAATTGTAATCAAGCCATTGGGATAAAATTATTGTCCAAATTAGAAATGCAAAATATGCTTTAGATTCTAAAACTCCCTCTTCACTTCAAATGATTGGACCAGAGACAAGCTATTTTATTCAGTACATCTCTTGATATCTGTCAAACTTTAGATATCTAGCCACTAATAAAAGCTTTATCTCTTCTCAAAGGAGACTCTTTAATAATATAATGAATTAGTGATAAGTTTTAATAACGTTTGGTACTTTGCCTTTATTTTTATTCCTTCTCTTTTACTTTATATTACTTAGATCTCTTCCTACACCCATCATCATGTCAGTTAACTTTTCTATTCCTACTCTGTTTAAGTGTATTATTGAGGGGTTTTCTTATGTTCTTTTTTAATGATAGCATAATTAGCACAGATTTCACCTACTATAGAATCTCTAAATTACAGAGTAATTAAAAAAAATTTAAGTGACCTTGAGGTATTATATTTAAGGGAGCAGGATAACAAGATATATGAAAAATAACAGAAAAGAACTATTCTTAACTTTAAAAAATGTAGTGACCTAGCTAATTAGGTTTATCTTTCAATTTCTTAATGCTGGTATGTTAAAGGGACATCTGTTGCAATACACACTGTGATGTGTGTGTGTGTGTGTGTGTTGTGATGTGTGTGTGTGTGTATTGTGATGTGTGTGTGATGTGTGTGTGTGTGATGTGTGTGTGTGTGTGATGTGTGTGTGTGTGTGTGTGTGTGTGTGTGTGTGGTGTGATGGTAGGTCTTTATCAAACAGAATTGTAAATACTAATTTGTTTGCTCTTCAATTTCAATCTAAGCTTTCTACATGGCTAACCACATCTACTTCAAGATTATAATTTTTAAAAGGTTTCCTTTTTATTTTCTTTTTTCTCCCAAAAAGGTAATTTTACATTTTTAATTATATTAACACTCATATGTATTTTATTATTGCTCTATATTTAAAAAGTAAAACATATATTTCATTGTTTGCTACAGCTACACATTTTATTGACACCCTATTTAACTTTAAACCATATCATTAGTAAAATGATAATACAATATCAATTACAATTGTTTAGAGATATATCTCTTGTTAGCTCATATGCATACACCAAGGCAATTTTTAGAACAATGCATAATTCAAATAATTTTTCATAAATTTAAGAAGTTATTGAATCAATAACTGAATGTGTTCATGACTGATTCCCTCTTTGATCAATTTGTAAAATCTTTTCAATACTATTCTCTTAATTGCTATTTAACTGCATTTATAATAGATTCCTTTATTATAAATTCAGTGTTTTGATGATTTGAAGTCAGTTTTTAAATATATTTTTAATTTAAGTCAATATAATAATTGTTAGCATGTAAATATTATTTACTGTATGTAAATTCCCCACCCATTTTTTGGTTCTTAACATTATACCATTATATATCTTCACATTATATTTTTATAATTATATATTCTATTTCATAAAAATGCAAAAGGAAATTTATTATTTGGCCTCCACTTAAATGATTTTAATTGATTATTAAATTACCTATTTAAACTACTGACTAAAATTCAAAACTAAACACTGACGGGCATTATACTTCCTAATATAGTCCACACTTCTACTTGCACTTATTAATTGTTACATACCAATAGTCAGTGTGTCTATTCCCCCAAAATGATTCTATCAGGCAAACTGTTACAATAATTATTTAGTTTAAATAAATTTTATGAAAATTCATTAAATAGGAGCATTAAAAGAAAGAAAATGTTGATTTTGTGAAAATTTAGTTGAGTTCTTATAAATGACCTATACAGTTAAGAGGCCAATTTTCTGATATATTCAGTGTGGGTGAAAAGACTCTGAGAGTTTTGGAATGTTAAGTCCTAAAATACAGATTTATTTTCCATTAAACTGACTTTGTAAGTGTCAAGGGTCATGAAGGCCCAGCTCTACTGAAAAGCAACCTAAACTGCACATAAGGAAATAGTGTAATTCAGGATGCAATTGTGTCAGAGATGTAATTCCTCTCAGAGAAACAGTACTTGCAGAAATGGGCTAGGCTGAGTAATGCATGATCTTGACTATTTTAAAGGTTGGCACTCTCCATATTGACCAGTCTTCAGATCTCTAAGGTTGATTTCTCTCTGACAAGTGAAGTGTTTGTGGGCAAAGAAAAATAGTTTGGCTAAAACCTCAGATTCCTCTGATGCTGATAGTCATTATGATTCAAAGCCATTATTTACAGTATGAAAGAATTCTGGATTTGGAGGTAAACTTAAGGTAATCTAACACAACTATCTTTTTAAGTGTGTTTCTAATTTTAAAATATCTTGGGAACTGTTATTTGAACATTTGGTGCTTCATTTTGTCTGTGAAGATCTCAGATATTTTTGGCATAAATTTTATATTGCTGACGTAGAGATTACGACCAAACTGGTTAGTTTAAGACAACAATCCTATATAATAAAAGGCTAATATGCAAGTTGACCGAACAGCTGAACAACCGGTCGCTATGCCAGGCACTGACCACCAGGGGGCAGACGCTCAATGCAGGAGCTGCCCCCAGGTGGGCAATGAGCTCCCACAGGGGGAGCGCCGCTCAGTCAGAAGCCAGGCTCATGGCTGGCGAGCGCAGAGGCGGTGGCGGGAGTCTCTACCACCTCCTCAGCAGCACTAAGGATGTCCGATTTCCCGCTTAGGCCAGCTCCCTGCAGGGGGTCATCAGTCAGACATCCCCTGAGGGTGCCTGGACTGTGAGAGGGCTCAGGCCAGGCTGAGGGACACCTCCCCCCCTCCCCCCGAGTGTATGAACTTCATGCACGGGCCTCTAGTAATATAATATTTCTCAAAAGTTTATTGATTAGCCCTGGTGGTTTTGCTCCATAGTTAGAGTGTCAGTCTGCACACCAAAAGGTCACAGGTGTGATTTCAGGTCAAAAGCACATACCTGGTTGCAGATTCACTCCCTGCCCCCAGTCAGGGAGCATGCAGGGAGCAACCAGTAAATGTGTATCTCTCACATCTATGTCTCTCTCTCTCTCTCTCTCTCTCTCTCTCTCTCTCTCTCTCTCTCTCTCCTCTCTTCCTCTTCCTCTGAAAAGCAATAGAAAAAAATATCCTAAAATATCCTCATGTAAGGATTAACAACAACAACCAAAAAAACTGTGCATTGGCTAGGTGGATCCCTTATTGAATGTGCTGAGATTCACCTACACAGATGCCTTCAGCAAGAGGAATAGCAGGTCTAGTGATTCTGGATGGCTCCAATCACTTGAGTGTGCAGAGAGGGTGTCTGTCAGTTGTGACATGTTGCTTCTAATTGCACTTCTTAACCTTCAGTAAACAAGACTAGATCCTTTGCATGTCAGTCTTAGGACAATATTTTATGAAAGTCAAGCAAAATATAAACTTTACCATATCCTTTGGTCAATGCAAATTACAGGCTAGCATAGTTTCAAAGTTTGGGGAAATAGATTCCAACTCTTAAGAAGGAGCTACAAAACAGTCTAGCCTTGTTTTGAATCTATCACATTTGAAAGGTTTTTTTGTTTGTTTGTTTGTTTTTAATTAGGCAAGTAATTTTCTTTTTAAATGATTTTTAAAAGTCTACTAATAACCTTGATAAAAAATTCCTTAATGCTTCCAGGCAGAAAGAAACAATGTTTTATATAGATAAAATAGAATAGCATTTTTTAAATATTCAAGAATAAATGTTAACTAAATATTTGATATCCTTCCACTTGTTCATTAGTATTTTTTCAGTTATTAGAAAACATTAAACACAAAATTCTCAGAAAACTCTCTACCCTTCAGCCCTTCTTGAGGAATTTACTAACAGAAATTTGTCATTCAACAAGAAAGTGACAGGAAAAATATAGGCCAAAAAATGTTCAAGAGCATTTAATATTTTTTAAATATAATTTTTTGATTTTTTATAGAGAGGAAGGAAGAGGGATAGAGAGTTAGAAACATCAATGAGAGAGATACATCGATCAGCTGCCTCCTGCACACTCCCTGCTGGGGATATGCCCGCAACCAAGGTACATGCCCTTGACCGGAATTTAACCTGGAACCCTTGAGTCCGCAGGCTGACGCTCTATCCACCGAGCCAAACTGGTTAGGGCCATTTAATATTTTTAACTTTCCACCTAAAACTAAATAAATTGAAAATACAAATGGAATAATAGCATGAAAATGCATATTATGACAAAGTAATTAAAATAGTGCAATTATTATGAGAACAGAAGGGAGAGAATAAGAGGAAAGTAAAATTAGTTTATGGACTTTGAATAGCAAAATATGGGAATAAAAGTATATTGTAAAAAACTAATAAACCAGATTGTAAATGTTAATGTGAAAACAGGTAAGTAAGTGCACTAAAAAAAAGTATGACTATAAAGGTTAATAGAATAAATTTCAAGCATTTCTTAAAAAGTTAAGTATAAGTTAAAGTACAATGGGGACAAAGAAACATGACAAATATACTATATCACATGTGATTAAAATTTATAAATCAAAACTGAGACTAAATATAGCATATATAGCAATACATGTGGAAGTCACTTATTATAAAAAATATTCCCAATCTGATTCACAAAGAAAGATTCACCTATTTACTTCATATAAAAAACATACTTAGAGTGGTAAAGAGAAGGCTAAAAATAGAAATTGCCAAATATATATCAGAAGAATTGAAACAATAAAGATGCAGGGTTAGTTTCTTGTACCAGAAAAAGTATAATTCAAATAAAATAGTTTTTTTCATGTAAATTATGAGCCTTTTGAGGCTAAAACTGATAATTCACAATTTAGATGAATACCTTTGCACTAAATGATATAACATTCCTCTACTGGGCAATAGGAAATTCAAAGACTCTTACTATAAGACTGCTTAAGTAGACAAACACAAACAAGATACAGGAGACATAAATAACAAATAATATGTCAGATCTTATGAGTATATATCATAATAGAGAATATTTCTTAAATGTGAAATCTCCAATTATAGCAGAAAATATTATCTTTTAAATAATAATGCTAGAACAACTGGACAATAGAATAATTATCAAAACATTATATTTCATCATATATATGAATACCTTCCAAATGTATCAGGTGCCTAAATGTAAAAATGAAATATTAAATGTTTTCTTTCAATGATTCTTCTATAGTCTTAATATATGAAAATATTTTATATTCCACTTATGTAAAAAAGAATTTATGCAATTATATCATTATGAATAAAAATAGTAGGTAGATAGATGATAGATAGACTTGATAGATAGATGGATAGGAGATAGGATACAGCTCTAAATTATAAATAATTTAAACCAATAAATGTAAAAAAAATTATGGAATTGTTAAATCACCATTTGACCATTACACTAATAGTTTTTTCAAGCAATATCATTTATAAATAGTAATAATTATTGTTTAAGGCATTAATCATTCATGTATTGTGGGCATAAAAATAATAAACATGAGAATGATAATATATTATCACAAAGTATCTCCCACAAGCGAAAAATAATATCTTTACAAATTGGCTCACCGACTTCTAGTCAAGATGTCAGCTAGGTAAGTGTGATACTCAAATCCTCCCACAACTACATCAGAATTACAACTAAACTAAACTACAGAACAACCATCATTCAGCTCTGCCTGCACTCTAGCAGAAAGGACATCCTACAACTAGAGATTTAAAGAAGTCACACTGAGACTGGTAGAAGGGGCAGAGCAGAGGAACTGGCTGGTCCTACACTCATGTGGCACTTAAAAATCAGGAGGGGCCGAAACCGGTTTGGCTCAGTGGATAGAGCGTCGGCCTGCGGACTGAAAGGTCCCAGGTTCGATTCCGGTCAAGGGCATGTACCTGGGTTGTGGGCATATCCCCAGTAGGAGATGTGCAGGAGGCGGCTGATCGATGTTTCTCTCTCATCGATGTTTCTAACTCTCTATCTCTCTCTCTTCCTCTCTGTAAAAAGTCAATAAAATATATTAAAAAAAAAAATCAGGAGGGATGCCCTGGCCGGTGTGGCTCAGTGGATAGAGCGTCGGCCTGCGGACTGAAGGGTCCCGGGTTCGATTCCCGGTCAGGGCACATGCCCGGGGTTGCGGGCTCGAGGTGTGCAAGAGGCAGCCCATCCATGATTCTCTCTCATCATTGAGGTTTCTATCTCCCTCCCTCCCTCTGCCTTCCTCTCTGAAATCAATAAAAATATATTTTTAAAAAAAATCAGGAGGGATATATTGGTCGCAGAGGTCCCTCCTGAGGAGTGAGAATCCCAGTGACACACTGGCCCTTCCAGCCCAGTATTCTAGACCTGGGAAGAAAAGTCCCCATATTTCTGGCTAAAAAAAACCCCAGCAAGGATTGTGGCTTATAGTAAGACAGAGGGCAGCTGGAGTCCCAGGCAGTGCCTCCTAAAGGGCCCACACACGGACTGACTCAGTTGCTAGGGCAGCAGGTTAAAAGGAACCAGGGACATTTGGGGAGGAACTGAATTGTCTGGCATCAGGGTGAGAGCTGGAAGGGTAGCTTTTCCCCAGATTAAAGTGCTGGCAGAGATACCCCCTCACCCTCTGACACACACACAGAATCGGCAGGCAATTGCCATATCTGAGTCTACATTAACTGGCTCACACAGTTCACCCTGTCCTGCTGATTCTTTAACATTTTTCAAACAGTAACATCTGGCCTATGTATACCCAATACCTCTTGCTCAGTGGCAGTCAACCTTTGTTCGCAGCTTGGCCTTCTAGGCATCTCTAAGCTCAACACAAGCAGCAGCCATCAGTAGGTCACTCTATCTTGTGCTAGGTGGTAAAAGCAGGGCACAGGCAGTGACTGACCTTACATCTCCTGGGAGGCCCCAGAGCCAGTGCACCTTGTGGACAGCTTAAGACCATGCTGGATTATAACTCTACCACCTCCAGGATCTACATATTTAAAAGGGGGACTCAGACAGCACCAAAGCTTCAGTGAAGCAAGTCCTGCTTGGTAGAGTCTGCTCCTGCACAGCAGTTCTTCCACTGTAGTCACAGCTGGTCCTCGTAGCTGATTGGCCTGTGGTTGATCCCTCCCAGTGATGCCAATAGCAATCAAGACTCAACTACAACAGGACAGTGCACACAGGCTACACAGAGGTGTACCTGGAGCTCCAAGCTTGTGTGGCTGATAAAGCTGTTCTCCTAAGTCCTATAGGACCCCTACTACACAAGGTTACTCAACCTTTCATGTCCAAGTGATGTAGCAGTTTTACCTAATACATAGAAACAAATACAGGGATGCAGCAAAAACGTGGAGACAAAGAAGCAGTTTCCAAATTTAAAATCAAAAAAACATGGGAGAAATCTCTAGAAAAAGAACTAAATGAAATGGAGGCAACCAGACTACCAGATACAGAGTTCAAAACAATGGTTATACTAGTAAGGATGCTCAAGGAACTTAGAGATAACATCAAGGATATTAGTGAGAGCTTGAACAGCATGAAAAAGGACATAAAAACCATAAAAAATAACAAGTCAGAAATGAAGGACACATTAATAGATAATAATTTACAGGGAATCAACAGTAGAGTAGATAAAGCCAAGAATTAAATCAGCCATCCTATATAATAAAAGGCTAATATGCCAATTGTCCCCTTGACCAGGAGTTCAACTGGGAGTTCGGCCAGAGGGCAGGGCAGTCCAGCCAACCGCCTACGGCACCTTCCCCCAGCCAGCCCTGCCCCTGTTTGCCCCCCACCCTGATCAGGGGTGGGGCCTGCTGGCCAACAGCCCACATCTCTACCCCTGGCTGGTCCTGCCCCCAATCGCTCCCAACTCCGATTGGGGGCAGGGCCAACCAGCCAACCTCCCACATCCTCTCCCCCTGGCCAGTCTGTCCCTATCCACCCCAATTGGGGTGGGCCAGCCAGACCCCACCCATGCATGAATGCATGCACCAGGCCTCTAGTTTGGAATATAAGGAAGCAAAACAAATGCCTAATCAGAACAGCAAAAAGAAAAAAAAAATCCAAAAAAATGAGGATAGGATAAGGAGTCTCTGGGACAACTTCCACCTGACCAACATTTGTATCAGGGAGGTGTCAGAATGAGGAGAGATTAAAAAATTAAAAACCTACTTGAAAAAAATAATGACATAAACTTCCCTGACCTCGTGAAGGAAAAGACACATAAGTCCAGGAAGTACAAAGACTCCCAAACATGATGAACCCAAAGAGGCTCACACCAAGAAACATAATAATTAAAATGCAAAAGGTTAAAGAGAATGGAAGATTCTTAAAAGCAGCAAGAGAAAGTAGTTAGTTACCTACAAGGAAGCACTCATAAGATTGTCAGCTGATTTCTCAACAGAAACATTTCAGGCGAGAAGGGATTGGCAAGAAATATTCAAAGTGATAAAAATCAAGGGCCTATAACCAAGATTATCCTATTCAGTAAAGAAAAAGGTGAAAGTATTAAGATGTACAAATTAGTTGTTATAGAATATACACGGGGATTCAATGTAGAGCATAGAAAATATAGTCAATAATATTATAATAACTGTGTATGGTGTTAGGTAGGTATGACATTTATTGGGATGATCACTTAGTAAGTTATATAATGTCTATCATTGGGGTGTACAGCTGCAGCTAATATAATATTGGATGTCAAGTGTAATTTAAAAATAGAAAATGATTAAAAATAAAGTAAGTAACATAAGTAAATAAAATGCTACACATATTAGCACGAATCTAGACAGTGACACTAATCTGTAGTATTATTCATTGTATTCTTTAGTGCTATGTACTCACAGGAATAACCATAACAATTTCAGTTAAGAATATTCTCATTAAAGTAGCAAGTATTGCTAATTTTATAAAATCTTCACTGAAAAAATAAAATAAAACAAACAGTAACGTATCAATGGAATGGAGAAACCTGACAGAATCCTTCCTAATCCAAGTTATAAAAGTTAACATCATTAGTAAAAGAGCAGTTCATCATCATAAGTTTCTTTTTATGAATCATTGAAAAGTGAACAGCTATTCTATGGAACTTCTGCCATAAAATCATAAGCTGAATACATAATCATGATGAATTACAAGATAAATACACATTATGGGACATCTATGCAAATCTATGCAATAATTGTTCTTTCATCTTCAAAATACCAAAGTCCTGAAGAAAATTTTTTTCCAATTTAGAGAGTCTAAAATAATGTGATATCTAACACATTATGGGATCTGTGATTAAGTTTTAGTAAATTAGTTTGCTTCTAGTGAAACAATTGATGAAATTAAAATGTCTACAGCTTACATAATTATATTAATTTACTGATTATGATAACTGCATCGTGACTGCATAATATGTGTGGCTTATTCCATTCAGAGCATATAAAGGTGATGGAGAGAGAGAGATAGAAATAGAGGAGAGAGAAAAAGAAAGAGAGAGAGAGAGAGAATGCTAAAGTAAATGTAATAAAATGCTTCATATCTGTGCAATGTAGGTAAAGGACACATGGGAAATTTTCATATTTTTTTTGAAACTCTTCTGTAAATGAAGTGCTTCAAAATAAAAAAAAAATAAGTGCTTTTCAATACTTTTAGTTACCTTTATTTGTTTAAATGCTTTTTATTGATATTTAGAGAGAGAGAGAATAGGAGATGAAACATTGATCTACTGCCTCCTGTTGTCCCCTACCAGGGACTGAGCCTCCAATCTAGGCATGTACCCTGAGCAGGAATAGAACAGGCAACATTTCAGTGCACGGGATGATGCCCAACCAATGGAGCCACACCAGCCAGGTCTCTATTCATTTTTTTAAAGCAAAGTGTTATAGGAGTAAGAGATGAAGGTTTGAGAACAAAGGCATGTAAAATTAAGACAGAACTTAAAGCATAAAATGAGTTTTAAAAACTAGTAGTTTTAGAGGGTAAAAAGGTAAGATTTTCATTCACATTATTTTAAAAATTATAAACTAGCATTACTGTGAAAGCTGCAACTTAAATGTAGGCAAAATTAACTCACATTTTCTTCTTTTTCCCCTCTATGATTATGCAACAGAAGATGGCAAAGTAATTTATATATTCATGCAAGAAACTCTTAAACTAAAACTGATGTCCATATTGCTGCAGAAAGTGCACAAATTTGGGCACGAGATTTGCATTTGAATTCTACTCTTCCCATTTCCAGCTTTTTGACAAATGTTAGTTCCCTTTTTATAGAAAAGAAAACTGGCTAATTTTGTTGCACTCTGTACATTTTAAGATGTGTGCAAAGAACACAGAAGGAATTTAAATCTGTAGTTTTATGAGGCTAGCTAGTTTCATTCATATAGCTAAGTCTGCCAGAGCATGAGACTTATTTATCTGCATAAAAAACAATTTCCCCCGGAAATTCTGCTTCAATGGATATGGAGGTGGATTCAAGAATCTGCATGCTTATTTTCAGAAACTAAACTGCTTAGTTCTTGATCATTTTTATGTCGACCACTTTATGTTTTTGATATGTGGACTTAATACTTATAGGAAATGAGTTAAAATCTCACAGCCTGGCAGAGTGTTCTTAGATTTGTGATGACATTTTGAGTGGGATGTCACATGGGTTTGACTCTACCTTGCCACAAGAATGTGTTCATCTGTGGCCTTAGATACAAAAATAGAGATGGTTAGCTAGAATGCCTGTGTTCTGAATTACTCAATTATGCAAAATAACTTAAAATTGTTTTTCTTAAGAATCTTTGACTGTTCTCCCTCAACTCCAATAAATTCTTGACTCTGGAAAAAAAAAGAAAAAGAATCTGCATGCTTATCAAGCACCCACAGATGATTCAGATGTACATTACCTTGTATGAAACCTGCTTTAGATGGAGAAGATCCAAATTGTTGCATTAGCCTAAGCTTGATCTGAAATATAATGTTATATAAATCTTTTATGAAAAGTCACTTTATACATATTTGACCAAGTAAAAAATATAGCAAATATATTTAGACTATTTTTCTTAATATACCAGTTATTAAAACAAATGTTTTTCACAGTGATTACCACTTGTATTTTTAATCACAAAAATTAGGTTGGAATTTTTCACATATTGATTTAGAAATAGAAAGTAACCTGAGGTGGCCAGTGAATGAAAGAAAAATAAATAAGGGAAGGGAAAAATGAGTTATTTTAATTAAGGTACTTAAATATACTTAAATTACACAAAAGATTATTTAAACAATAACTGTAGTTAGGAAAGTAGATGATTAATTGATTGGTTTTGTAAATGGGATGGATAGGTACAGAAATAGATATATTCATCATTATATAACAGATATTTTTCATGAGAACACAAAAGATATAATATCCTTACTTCTTACAGAAATATTTCTATATTTAACCACTGTTCCCATTCTGATCTAATTAAGCATTATAAAAAAGTGTCTAAATTAAAATTGAGTCCCTTTACTTCTCCTTCCTTATTTTGGAAGCAGATATTCTTGGTGAAAGACTATTGCCTTAGGAGATATAAACAATAAATAAAACACTACAGCCGAAACCGGTTTGGCTCAGTGGATAGAGCGTCGGCCTGCGGACTGAAAGGTCCCAGGTTTGATTCCGGTCAAGGGCATGTACCTGGGTTGCGGGCACATCCCCAGTAGGAGATGTGCAGGAGGCAGCTGATCGATGTTTCTCTCTCATCGATGTTTCTAACTCTCTCTCCCTTCCTTTCTGTAAAAAATCAATAAAATATATTTAAAAAAATAAAAATAAAACACTACAAATTAATATACAAATATCAGAAATCACATTAACAACAATAATCCACAATTATTGTATTTAATAAGCCTATAGAAATGCCATACTTTATCAGTTCCAATTTATAAAAAATGTTCTCTCTTTAACAGTGGAAAAGCATTGTAATTATTTACCATGACCACAACTTTAAATGCAATAGCAATTTTTTAGATGCGATATTGGTCATAAACTCTAACTCCATAACATTCAATCCCTTTCTTTCTTAATCAATTTTATGTAGAGATACTAATAATACATGTTTTCATGATATAGTTTATGCATATTATGGGAATACTTTTACTTTACATGAAAAAAAAAATGTCCTAGAATATAAAAGAAAGCATCAAAGAAATAAAAAAATATATATTTATTTTTAACTAAAGGGTTGCAGATTTTATTTTTGTGGGCTGGATAGCATGAGCAGAGACCTTTTTAATTAAGCAGACAATAACTATTTCATGAAAAATAAAATGTCACATTTGTGACTGGCTATTATCAGCAATTTTCAGAGCAATTGCAATTGATTGCTAAAATAGTTGTATAATAATTGAGAACTGTTTCCTAGTAAAATTTTTATTTTTTCTCTTAAATTTTAGCAGTTATGATTAAGAAACTTTTTCTGCTATAGTTCATCATGTAAAGATTTTTATACAAAATTTCCATAATATATGTTCAAGAAACAAAATTAAAACTTACAAAAAACATGATGTGAAAATAAATTAACCATTTTATATAGTAATTTGGAATCAGAATTATACAATAGTCACAGAATTTCTAGGTTTAAGGCATCATCAATATTTCTTAAATTTAAAAAGCTAGAATAAAATGGACTCTTCTATATATCCATTCAAATGAAAATATGACTTTGTGCATAAGATATAACTATTCAAAACTATTGTTTTAGAGACAATACAACTCGCTTTCACTGTTTATGCACCAGTAAATAAATTGCCTTATTTCTCATTTTCTCCTACTTTGACTTTGTAGTCATGCCCTCATTACCATATTCAATTAATTAGTGCACAAAGGTAATATTCTAGTCCTCACAACTCATAAAGCTGCATTATTGACTCTTAATAAATAGGGCAGAATCATAATACCAGGTGAGCATTCAGAGATCAGAGGGAACAAAGCAGAGAACATCACACCTTTGTGAAAATACTAACACAGAAATGCATTACCTTTCCAAGAAGACCTTTCATAAGTGCACACACACAAAAGAATGAGATCAAATGAAAAACATTTAAATAAGAAAGAGTACATTAAAATTAAATGTAAAAAAACAATTACATTTATTTTTATCTCACCTTGACCTGACCTGAGTAGAATTAGAACAAAAGTATTTCTTTAAAAACTTTCCATCTTGCATTCTGGCAGAAACACAGCATTAGTCTGGCTTTATAATGTCTCTGTTTATTAACATTTGTACACTAGCAACAAAAAACAGTTCAATCTGTGGCATTTTATGTATGTTCAAATTTTTCTTAAATCCTTGTTGAATTCATTAAGGAGGGTTTCAGGGTTAGATAGCAAATATAAATGTGACTTAAGATTTTTGAATCTTATATTCTGTTCTACCTTGCCAGTACAGTCATTTTAGCATGCATGTTTGAAATAAAGTCTTTCTTAAAGACTAATTTTTAAGCAACACTTTATGTGTGATATTTAAATATAGCCAAACTCCATTACCTGTAAGGTAGTATACATAATTCCCATAGCATCGGCAGCTGTAGTGTGCTCAGCCAGAGCTACAGTTTCAGTCATGCCGATTTCCCCCCTTTTCCTCTTATGATCTACTTTTCAACACATTTCCTATACTGCTACTAACTTGAATGAACCTCCTAATCTTGAATGAAATAATAGCAACATAGCTTCAGGTAATACAGGTACTTTGAAATGTCTCCTCACTGTATCCAATTATAGAATCTCTGGTTGTCTCATATTTTCATTCTAAAATGGGAAGCAAACTAGGGAAATTATGCAAATACCCCTCCTCCTTGTCTCTGCTGGGCTTTTGCCCTTTGTCTCAACTCTCCTAACCTCTCCTTTCCTAGCTCTGGGTATTATGTTGTTGCCAGAAGAACTTTTCTGCTTCCATGTCCCTTAATTTCCCACAAAATGTCCAAAGAAAGAAGGGAGGGAGAGAGAGAGAGAGAGAGAGAGAGAGAGAGAGAGAGAGAGAGAGAGAAAGAAGAAGAAGAAGAAGAAGAAGAAGAAGAAGAAGAAGAAGAAGAAGAAGAAGAAGAAGAAGGAGGAGGAGGAGGAGGAGGAGGAGGAGGAGGAGGAGGAGGAGGAGGAGGAGGAGGAGGAGGGGGAGGAGGAGGAGGAGAGAAAGAAAGAAAGAAAAAAGAAAGAAAGAAAGAAAGAAGAAAAAGAGAGAAAGAAAGAAAGAAAGAAAGAAAGAAAGAAAGAAAGAAAGAAAGAAAGAAAGAAAGAAAGAAAGAAGAAAAAGAGAGAGGAAAGAAAGAAAGAAAGAAAGAAAGAAAGAAAGAAAGAAAGAAAGAAAGAAAGAAAGAAAGAAAGGAAGAAAAGGCAGTCACAGAGAATTTACTGGTAAAATGGCCCAGAAATATAAGGAATAATATTGTGGAAATTACATGAAGGTTTTAGAGGGCATCAATACCTGACTCTTCCTTAAGACTATCAGTTTCCTACCTTGTTCTCCCAAGGTGCAATCTTACTCTTTGCTTCTTTCATACTCTTCAATCATCTCCTTCATCTCCTCTATATTTAAAATTATATTTTCTAAGATTCTTTTGACTTTAAAATTAGTACTTTAACTTTCTGTTAGCTTTTAGTTTCGACAAAATGTTCACCTTTTAAAATCATATTATGATGAATGAATTATTTCACTTGGCTCACATCTCAGATAACTCTATTTATTAGGGGACAAATTCTCTTACCTGGACCAATTTTAGATGATGTGCTTGCTCATCATAAAGCAAGCCATCTGCCTTAGGGCAAAACTCTGTTGAATTTTAATTACATCATGTGTCTAGGGCAGTGGTCGGCAAACTCATCAGTCAACAGAGCCAAATATCAACAGTACAATGATTGAAATTTCTTTTGAGAGCCAAATTTTTTAAACTTAAACTATATAGGTAGGTACATTGTTATTAACTTAATTAGGGTACTCCTAAGGCTTAGGAAGAGCCACACTCAAGGGACCAAAGAGCCGCATGTGGCTTGCGAGCCGCAGTTTGCCGACCACGGTCTGGCATTATGTAAAATTTCAACATTATGTATGTATGAGTTCCACGTAGAAACGACAACTCATTAAAAACATATGATAGCCCTGACCAGGTAGCTCAGTTGGTTAGAGCATTGTCCCAAGTTGTGGGGTCAATGCCTTATCAGGACACACGTAAGAATGAACCAATGGAAACATAAATAAGTAGAACAATAAATCTTTCTCTTTCTATCTCTTTCTCAAATTAATAAATATTTTTAAAAAGATATATATATATATATATATATATATATATATATATATGATGTTGTCTTAGTAGCTAGAATACACAAGCTTCTATTCAAGTAGAAACTGATTGGGATTTTCCTAGTTATTGGGAATTATTTAAAGAAAATTTGCTGAAGTGATCTAATGGTTTTTAGATGATCACAACTACTACAACTTGCATTTAATATTCCCACATTTTATTGACAAAACATGGATTTTCAGTTCATTTTAAATAAATCAGCATTTTTCTAATGTAAATAGAATAAGTTTGACTTTTTAAATAATCATATCTTAACAAATACTGATAGATTTACTCATGTAGATTTTAAGAAAACAGAATTTTCAGGACTATTAATTCTATGAAAATCAACATGAAATAATTGTTTAACAACGCATAATAAAACACATATTCCTCTAAAGAATATTTTGAAAATTCTATGCAATTTTTAACTTTTACTGGAAACATCACCATCAACTCACATTTAGAGGAGAGTACAGAGTTAACCAACATTGAAATAAAAACACTAGTGATACATAAGAATATTGCAATGTCTCTGATAATTTTGCCTAAAATTTACTATGATTACTTAAAAACAAAACAAAAAGCCAAAACCTCATGAGAGTCTGTAAAATTGGCATGGTTGAAATACAGATTAGGTATGATTCATTATTCAATTACTATAAAAGTTAAGTTCTTTTCCAACATGTTGTTCTAAGTATATAACTTTACATGAAAACAGTTCATTGCATAGAAAATAAGTTTCCTTATATTCAAGTTAGACTGAAGTAAAGCAGATTGGGGGTAGAATAATTCTTTAATTAGGGGATGATTCTTGTCTAGACAATTTAAAACTGATGAAGCTGTGAGTTTAAAATAGACATTTAAATGTCAAAAATGTCAATTCATATTTTAATTATTTGGTACTTAAAAGCTCAAAGGCATATATGAAATCCCAGCATGTAAGTATAAGAATGCAACCTTGTGTAGCATCAATACATACCTCTAAGTACTTAGTAGTCCTGTGCACAGGGGGAGAGATTAGGTGGGAAGGTGGGAACTTCCTCTCATTGCTACTCTTTAATTTAAAATATTTGGAGAAAAGTTTAATGAAATTTGTTACAATTTTTCTTATTTTCTCTGAATATCAGCCTGTAAAAGTGACATTTTGTTGTATGCAAGAACAGATCTTGTTTAAGAAACATTTCACTGTGATGTTCCCTCAGGCTAAGCAATCTCTCTATCAATCTATCTATCTATCTATCCTCTATCTATCTATCTATCTATCTATCTATCTATCTATCTATCTATCATCTATCTATCTATCTATCTGTCATCTATCTATCATCTATCTCTTTGAATAGCCTAATAAATAGAGTTTCTGGCATATGCATTTAACTGCAACACATTAATAACTGCCCTCACTGGCACAGTATCATTATTTTTGCACCATTCTTTACTACATTAGTCCTTCGGTCATTTAAGATGTCCCTCACAGGTAAGGATTTTTAAAAAGTGGTCAAATGTTTCTGCTATATTCTTTTGAAAAGGTAGAGTTTACATTAGAAAACTGTCAACTCTTGAAAAAAGAAACTACAACGGTATGATATTGGTTAGAAAACTTATACACAAGCCTTCCTGCAAACAAACTTATTCTTTAATGATAGAATTATCTGGTTATGTTACTGACTGGGGTGACTGGCTGGGACCTCAGTTCTTTGTGTGGACACAGAAACGATTTTAAGGTCAATGCAAATGAAAGGAATGAAAGGAAAGCAAAGTGGGACTTATTGAAGATACACTCGAACAGAGGAGTGGGCCAGTTGAGAGAGATAAAGGCTCCCAAATCCTGAGTTATATGGTTTAAATGAGGAATTTTTTGTGGCAGACATGGGTCACAGGTTTGATTCTGAGTTGTGGGTTCACTCTCGGCTCCCTGTCAGGGCACATGTGAAAGGTGACCAATCCATCCATGTCTCTCTCTCTCTGTCTCTCTCTCTCTCTCTCTCTCTCTCTCTCTCTCTCTCTCTCTTCCCCATCTCCCCTGAACCCTTCTCTCTAAAATCAATAGAAAAGATATCCTCCAGTGAGGACTAACAAACAAATACAGATTTTCTGGGTGAAGACTTTCAGTTGCATTCAGGGATGATTGACAGAAAAGGATTATATAACTACTAGGGGCCCCGTGAGCAAATGTATGTACCTTGAAAGGAACTATGGGCTGTGAGGCTGCAGTGGGTACAGGGGCAGGTCTCGACCCATCTTCCATGCCCCTGCCTGGTCCCTCCCACCGTGGCCCCCTGATCCCCTGTCTGCGGGCAACCCCATTCCTGCCACCACCTTTCTCACTCACTGATGGCGCTGGCCCTGTTCGCACCCACTGATGGCAAAGAGCGATTGGGGCCAGTGACAGCAGGGGTGTGAGCAGGGCCAGCATCATCAGCAGGTGTGAGTGGTAGCTGCCGCACCGATCACCCCTCAGGAGCAGTGGGAGGTAGAGAAGCCCCAAGGGGCAACTGGGGCTGGTAGTCACTGCTCGCACCTGCTGATGGTGCCGAGTGATTGGGGCCCAGCAGCAGGTGTGAGCAGGGCTGGCGTCGGCAGCAGGTGTGAGCGCCAGGTGGGACCACAGTGTGTGGGAGCAAAGAATTTTTAATAACCACCAGAGGTTCGCCCTGATGACAGCAACCGGCTCTCAGCCTTGGTCTGGTGCCCTCACTCACCTGCTCTACCATTCCACAGTGGTCAACGACTGCCATGTTCCGCACATGCCCCCTGGTGGTCAGTGGACGTCATAGTGACTGGTTGTTCAGTTGTTCTGCCGTTTGGTCTATTTGCGTATTATCCTTTTATTATATAGGATATTTCTTCTGTGCATGCTCTTACGCATAATGCATACAGAAAAACACATTGGGGGGGGGGAACCACAATTAAAATTTTATTATAATTATTCCAGGCCTTTAGTAAGGTGGCAGTGAGGTCATGATATTTTCCTTTGAACTTGTGCCAAGAACTGGCTGGTTCCAAACCTGCCCACTGGTGAACTGCTGGCTGTTGGGCCTTCCATGAATAGTCCGTCTGAAGGCTATGTTGGTGTGGCCCCTGTTAAGACCCCAAGGCAGGTCCCACCTCAGCCGTTCATGTCTAATTTCTTACTTGACAGCTGGAAGTCCTTTCATTACACTTGTGTTATCTCCTTTCTCACTATGTTCATTCTACTCACATATAAGCTTTCAATTCAGTTCAATATCATTTTGGTCTTCTTTTCATGAAAAACAGAGAAATGTGAAGATTCTTTTCTTTCTGGCAAAGAAAACTTTATTTTCCTTCAATCATTAGTGAAGAACTGGGGGAACAAACAATTGCCTTAAAATCAACATACCTTTTATAGAAGAATACAGAATCATGTGTCAGTCTTCCAGATGGGTCAAACAAAAATCTCTGTCTAAAAAATTCATCCTTTTCCTCCTACATTGAGAAAAGTCATAAGAAGTGTTATAACCAGGGCCCACCTTAGAAGAGAATCACATCTTCTTTCTGAGTCCTGTTTCCATGCCTCTGTCCTGTTTCTCTTCCTGTTGTCTTCTCTCGATGGAAAGATGGGCCTCAATTTGATTGAAACCTTTGTGTGTTCTGCTTGACAGGTCTGTATTTAGATTCATGTGCCTCATTTTTCTTTCATTATGATCAATAGTGACTGTGATTCAATGTTAGTTGAATTGAATAAAGATTATTTAGAGAATGATAGTTACATACCCAGAGTGACATAAATGTTACAAATTTCAAACAAGGCAAACAAAGAATATATGATAGTGACCCCTTTCCAAGACCCGCCCCCCAAGTTAATGCCTGAAAATGTAAATAGTACTGAAATATATATCTGTACCATTTCACTTAAAGGAAGAATTTAGGGCTTCTATTTGGCATATAAAATTGTCACATCATTACTCTTGCACTTGGGGATCATTATTGAGTAAAATAAGGGGTACTAAACACAAGCACTGTGTGGAGATGCTGGACAAAGGGATGATTCATGTCCTGCGTGGATATAGCAGGATCAGTGAGATTTCTTTACACTTACTGTGGCCAGAAATTTAAAATTTATGAATTGCTTATTTATGTGATTTTCTATTTAATATATTTGAACTGTGGTTAATGCTGGGTAACTGAGACCAAAAAAAAGTGAAACCATGAAGAAGGAGAGACTATTCTACACTATACCAAACTATACCTCAGATCCTGCCTTTGCTTTTCCTAACTGCTCACAGTTGAGTCAAAAAAGGAAACAGGTACCTTATGATTTTAACTCCCAGTCAGTGGAGAGCAAATCAGATTGAGGAAGAAAAAGCTTAAGTATTTTATCCTCTCTCTCCCACTTATTTAGTGGGTCTCAAGTATCTGTTTATATCTTAAAACCAGTTTAACAGTTGAATCCAGGGTAATCAAGACTGAATAACAATCTGATTATAGGCAGAGGCAGATCTCTGGAGCCACTGAGTCTTTGCCTAATAGCCTTCTGGGCAAGGGGTGAGAAAAAGCAGACCTCGGTACACATCCTACTCCTGTCCAAAGGCACTCAGCCCCAGCAGAGGGAAACACAAGCTGTGGATTGCTGATAGTTCCAAACAGGGTCCTTAGGGCCAGCCACAAACATCATCTGACCTGTCCTGCACTAGAGATTAGGAGTTGTAGCAGAACTTCCTAATTCATAGACACAAACCCAAATAGGCAGACAAAATGGGGAAACAAAAACCAAACAAAACAAGTCGCACATAAAAGGACAAGAAAATTATCCAGAAAAGCTAAATGAAATGGAGATAATAAATTTATCAAATATAGAGTTCAGAATAATTATTACAAGGATGCTCAACAGCATGAAAAAAGATATAGTAACTATGAAAAAAGAGCAGTCAGAAATGAAGAATGACATAGCCCTCGTAAAGAACATAGTAGAAGGAATACACAGCACATTAGGGCAAGCCAAGGATCAGGTCAGCGAATTAGAAAAATATGATAGAAAAAATGATAACTCAATCAGAGAATAAAAAAAATAATTAAAAAACCAGGAGGACAGGTTAAGGGAGCTGTGGGACAACATGAAACATAATAATATTTGCATCATAAAAATGCCAGAAGGGAAAAAGATGAGCAAGGGATAGAGGATGTGTTTGAAGAAACAATGGCACAAAACTTCCCTAACTTGGTGAAGAATAAAGTCACACATGTTCATAAACACAGAAAGTCCCAAGCAAGAAGAAGCCAAAAATCCCACACTCAGACAAATCATAATTAAAATGCCAAAATTTAAAGACAAAGTGAAAAACTTATAGGGAGCAAGAGAAAAGCAATTTATTACCTACAAAGGAGCTCACATAAGGATATCAGCTGATTTCTCATCAGAAACTCTACAAGCCAGAAGGCAATGGAATAAAGTATTCAAGGTAATGAAAAGAAAGAATCTGAAACCAAGATTACTATATCCAGCAATGCTATCATTCAAAACAGATGGTGAAATAGATTCGCAGACAAAAAACAAAAAGGCTAAAGGAGTTCATCATTGCCAAACCAGCACTGCAAGAAATGCTCAAGGGACTGCTGTAATGAGAAGAAAGAGAGAGAGAGTGAAACATAGTTATAACGAATTAAAATGACAATATAAATGTAACTATCAATAATAACCTTAAATGCAAATGGATAAAATGCTCCAATGAAGACATAGGGTAACTGAATGGGTATAAAAACATGACCCAAATATATGCTGTCTCCTAAAGAGCCACCTCAGAACAAAAGAACAAAAGAATAAGTGTGAAGGTATAGAAAATTTTTTTTCCATATAAATGGAAATGAAAAAAGAAACTGGTGTAGCAATACTCATATCTGACAAAAGACACTTCAAAATGAGGGCCATCACAAGAAACAATAAAGGTCACTATATATTACTAAAGAGATCAGTCTGACAGAAGAAAATAACACTAGTAAACATATATACACCTGACATAGGCGCCCCAAAATATATTTTTAAAGAATTCTAGAGGACTTTAAGGGTGATATCGACAACAATACAGTCATAGTATGAGACAATGTGGATGAAATGGACAAATTCCTAGAAAACTATAATCTTCCAAAACTGAATCAGGAAGAATCAGAAAACCTGAACAGGACAATAATAACTGATGAAATAGAAGCAGTAATCAAAAACTACCAGCAAACAAAAGTCTTGGTCCTGACTGCTTCACAAAAGAATTTTACCATTCAAAGAAGCACTAACATATATCCTCCAGAAACTATTCCAAAGAAATCTATGAGGGAAGAAAATTTCCAAGCTCTTTTTATGAGTACAGAATTATCCTAATTTGAAAACTAGGCAAAGACACTGCCAAAAAAGAGACTAACAGATCAATATCCCTGTTGAACATTAGATGCTGAAATCATCAACAAAATATTAGCAAATCAAATCCAGCAATATATTAAAAGATCATGCACCTTGACCAAGTGGGATTTTTTCCAGGGATGCAAGGCTGGTGCAATATTCACAAATCAATAAATGTGATACATCACATAAACAAATTGAAAGACAAAAATAACATGATCATATTAATAGATGCAGAAAAAGCATTCAACAAAATCCAACACCCATTTTTTATAAAAACTCTCAGCAAAGTGGGAATAGTGGAATGGTATCTCAACATTATAAAGGCCACATATGACAAACCTACAGCAAACATCATACTCACTGGGCAAAAACTAAAACCATTTTCCCTAAGAAGAGGAACAAGACAGGAATGTCCACTCTTACCACCCTTATTCAACATAGTACTAGATGTCCTAGCCACAGCATTCAGAGAAGAAGAGGAAATAAAAGGCATCCAAATTGGATAAGAGTTAGTACAACTCTTACTATTCCTAGATGGCATGATATTGAACATAGAAAACCCTAAAGACTCCATCAAAAACCCACTAGATTTAATAAATGAATTTGGCAATGAAGCAGAATGCAAAATTAACATTTTTATACACAAACAATAAATTCTCAGAAAGAGAAACTAAAAAAAAAAAGGAGAAAAGAAAATATAATCCCATTTACCATTGCAACAACAACAAAAAATTAAGATACTTAGGAATAAACATAAGCAAGGAAATAAACTACTGAACATTGAAAAAATAGATAGAGGAAGTTAAACAAGTGGAAGGAAAGACTGCATTCATGGATTGGTAGAATTATCATTAAAATGTCCATATTATCAGCCCTGACTGGTTTGGCTCAGTGGATAGAGCTTCGGCCTGCGGACTTAAGGGTCCCGGGTTCGATTCCGGTCAAGGGTATGTACCGGGTATGCGGGCACATACCCAGTAGGGAGTGTGCAGGAGGCAGTTGATCGATGTTTCTCTCTTATTGATGTTTCTAACTCTCTATCTCTCTCTCCCTTCCTCTCTGTAAAAAAAAAATCAATAAAATATATTTTTTTTAAAAATCTCCATATTATCCAAAGCAGCCTATAGATTCAATGCAATCCCTATTAAAATACCAAGGGCATATTTCACAGATCTAGAACAAATACTCCAAACATTTATATTCAACCAGAAATGATACCAAATAGCCGCAGCAGTCTTGAGAAACAAGAAGAAAGTTGGAAGGATCACAATACCAGACATTAAGTTATACTACAAAGCCACCTTAATCAAAACAGCCTCGACTGCCACAAGAACAGGCATAAAGATCAATGGAACAGAAAAGAGACCCCAGTAATCTACCCCAGCCATTATGCTCAATTAATATAGGCAAGAGTATACAATGGAGTCAAGACAGTCTCTTCAGTAAGTGGTGTTGGGAAAATTGGAGAGGAACATGCTAAAAAATGAAATTAGACAACCAACGTACACCATACCCAAGAACAAACTCAAAATGGATGAAAGACTTAAGTGTGAGATGTGAAACCATAAAAATCCTGTAAGAAACCATAGGCATCAAAATCTCAGACACCTCTCATAGCAATATGTTTGTGGATACCTCTCCTAAGGCAAGGGAAACTAAGGAGAAAATAAGCAAATCAGACTACATCAAAATAAAAAGCTCCTGCACAGAAAAAGAAACCATCAGCAAAATGAAAAGGGAGCCCACTGAATGGGAGAATATATTTGACAATGATATATCTACTAAAGGGTTAATGTCCAAAACATATAATTAAGCCATACAACTTAACAAAAGGAAGACAAATAATCCAATTTAAAAATGGGCTAAAGAGCTAAATAAAACTTCTGCAAAGTGAACATACAGATAGCCAAGAGACATATGAAAAAATGCTTAGTCCGTGATCATCAGAAAGATGCAAATTAAAACAATAATGAGGTATCACCATACACCTGTCTGAATGGCTAGTATCAACAAATCAACAAGTGTTGGCAAGGATGTGAAGAAAAGTGAACCCTATTATTCTGCTGGTGGGAATGCAGAAGGGTGTAACCATTATGGAAAACAGCATGGAGTTTCCTCAAAAAATTAAATATAGAACTGACATTTGACCCAGTGATCCCACTTCTAGTAATATATCCTACAAAACCAGAAACACCAATCAAAAAGAATGTATGCACCGCTATGTTCATAGCAAGGCAATTTGCAATAACTAAGATCTGGAAATAGCCTGAATGCCTATCAGTAGATGTGTAGATTTAAAAAAAAAAAAAAAGAAAAAGAAAAAAAAAAAAGCTGTGGTACATTTACACCATGGAATACTATGCCAAAGTAAAAAAGAAAGATCTCTTACCCTTTGAGACAGCATGGAGGGACCTGGAGAGTAATATGCTAAGTGAAATAAGTTAGTCAGAGAATGAAAAGTCTTAAGGATCTACTCATATATGGAATCTAATGAACAAAATTAACTTGTGAATAAAATAGATCCTGAGTCATAGAAGCATGGAACAGACTGTTGAATCTCAGAGGGAAGACAGTCGTGAGTGGGTGGATGAGAATGGATCAACCAAAGAACTTGCATACATATATGCATAACCCACAAACACAGACAATAGCATGGTGAAGGCCTGGGGTGGGGGCAGAGGTGTGCAAGAAGGGATCAATGGGGGGAAAAAAAGGGCATATATAATACTTTCAACAATAAAAATTAATTTAAAAAAACACACAGATGTTCAGAATAGGGTATCATCCTGGAAGAGGAAGAAGAAGGGTGGGCTAATAATATCAGTGCAGGCTTGTGTGTGTGCAGCTGCAGCATGGAGGTGTGGAGAGAGGGAAGATGTTATCAAGAAAGAGAAGAGGAGGAAATGCAGATGGAAAGTTTTTACATAAGAAAAAATCAGTGTTAGAAATCACTGTCAGGCTTATGGTTCTAAGCCTGATCAGAACTAAATAAAACACTAGATACAATTCTTAGACTATTTATTGTTAATCATTCAATAAGTATTTATCCAGCATGCTATATATTAACCGGGGGTATATCAAGAAACAAAACAGTCAAAGATAATCTTTCCTTTGAGAGTTTACAATCTAGGCAGGAGACTGATAATCACCACTAACAACAAAAATAGTTAGCAATAACATCTGTAGCAATAAGAATCTTGAAATGACAATGTGTATTTTGACTATAAGATCTTTCTGGGAGCAGAGCATCAGATATAGTGGAGGATTGTGAGTCTAAATCAGGAGACCATGTATAAGTGAATAAGGTAACATACTAATGGACATATAGATAGGAGAGAGAGGGAATATGCTAGTGATCTGTGAGACAAAAACAGTAGAACATGTAACAATTAATTGATTCATTGGCAACTAATTGACAACTTAAATCTCCTATTAGAATCCCACTTAAGTCTGTCAAACCTTTCCGAAACCCAGCACCCATCTTAGAGGCACAACTGCGTATCTAGGCCACTTCCACAGCATCTGTCTTGTTGCAGGAATGTGAGGATAATGCCCAATCCTGAATCTCCCTCTCCCGGACTTACTTTGTGTTTTTAATGTGCTGAACTCCGTGCCTCACTGCCAAGCGTAGACTGTGATAAAAGTGCATTTTCAGTGTTCTTAACGTCATAGGTTTCAATCTCAAGAAAATCCTTAGAAGACTGGAAAAGTGAGAATTATTAAAGTTATAACATTTATAGCTATATTATAACTACAATAATTTTGTGTTTAATTAATACTTCCTAAACGCAAATATTTTAAATACCCACACTAATTTATTTGTTATTTAAATATATTTGTGGTTTGTTTTACATATCATGTCATTCAATAATCAACCAAAATTTTAGGTGCCTAATTGTTGCAGGTGCAGGGAGAGAGGAGTTAACAAAAACAAAGTATCTGCCTTTATGGACTTATGTGCTAGTGAGAGAAGTAAATAATAAACAAGCACACAACATCATCAACAACAAGCACATATTGTGTTATAACAAAATATAAAATGAGGTTATAGAATAAGATGCAAGAGGTAATAATATGAACAGAGAATTCACAAAAAAGCTTATCTGGTAATTTCCATTTAAGAATAGACTTGAATGAAGGAGCCATGCAGGTATCTTGGAAGACTGCATTCCAGGACAAAAGTTTGGTTCATGGCCTTATTAATGCCTCTAGAAAGGTGCATACTGTACAACATGCATGCCTCTACAATGGGTGCACTTTAAAGACTCTTTTTCTTTCTTAGTTTGTAAAAAATCTAGATCACCATGTAAATCATTTTTCTTAAAAGGAAAAATCTAGAAATTTTCATTTACAAAGTGAGTTCATAAAAGACAAATATATTTTCACTGTTGCATGTTAACTTTTAACATTGTAAAATTCCTGCAAAGTGTATTCCCATTTCTAAATACTTCGTGTAGAATGCTGAGGACACATATAGAAAATTACAAAAAAGGTAACATTATTAATAAGAGTTTTGGGATACCCTTTCCCATCTTACAATTTCATGCACACATGTGCACTCACACACTCAGCTAAAAAATCAAACCATATTTTAAGACACTAAGAGTATAAAATGCTACACTAATAATTATATTATAAAAGCATTTACTTTATTTTTTGGCTCTGGTTCAATTATTTCTTTGCTCTACATGTAGTTCTACATTACCTAGCTTAATTAACTGACGACTCAAAAAGTTAATTAACTTAATTTTATCTTATCAGATCTGTGGATCAGTAATTCATAAGGTAAGGGTATAGGACAGAATGAAATTTATCTACCATAAATTTTTATTGTTAATTCTCATTAGTGGATATAAAATAGGAAACTAATGTGACTTGTTTTATAATACCTAGCATCAGGTTATATGTGAAACATTTTTTTATTAAGTATCAGATTTAGAAATACAACTATATCACACAAATGACTTGAAATCACTAGTGTCCACAGTATATTATTTTAGTAATTGTACTAGAGGCCCAGTGCACAAAATTCATGCATGGGGGGGCGGGTCTCTCAGCCCGGCCTGCACCCTCTTTCAATCTGGGACATTCCTCTCGCAATCCAGGACCGCTGGCTCTTAACCGCTCACCTGCCTGCTGCCTGCCTGATCGCCCCTAACCACTCTGCCTGCCTGATTACCCCTAACTTCTTGCCTGCCTAACTGATCGCCCCTAAGTGCTCACCTGCCTGTCTGATCACCCCTAACCTCCTCTGCCTCATCCACCGCCACTGCGGCTTCATACAGAAGGACATCTGGAATGACATATGGAAGGTCGTTTGGCTATCTGGTCTAATTAGTATATTATGCTTTTATTATTATAGATTATTAGTTGCATTTTTCACAATGTATATGCCTTAGATATTATTCATACTGACATTTGCAATAATCATTGAGTTTTAAACCTGACTTATATTTTCTTCTGTTACAAATTTGTTAAAATTAATAACAATATGTAAAAATAATAGCCTCAGACAATGTTATATGAGATCATTTTATCAGTAAACAATTCTAGCATCTAATTCATTAATTCTAATAGAACTTATTCCTCCTATAATGTTGATTTAACTAAATTTTCAACTATTGACTTATTTTCAAAAATTGATTAAGAGTATAAAGTACTCATATGATATCTGATATGATCTTAATAGGGAGTAAAATTTCCCAAAATAAACAGAAGTCTTAATATAATTCTGAATGCAAACACAATGGGACATCAGATACAGCTTTGGAGACAGGTCTAGGTTTAAATATTGGGTTGATTATTTTCTATGAGTATAAAAATTAAACAAGAATTTAATCTTTGAGTTCATGGTTTCTGTCTGTAAAATGGTGACCATTTTAATGATGTCATCTGTACACTATAGGTAACATCAAATGTATATAGTAAATATTCTTTAGTTAACATTTTAATTTGACACTTTTTTTTTTTTTTGCAGTCTAACACCTAGGTCATCATCAGTTCTCTATGAACCAAATATGATAAGATTCTTACTCAAGACATCAGCATATTCATAATGACAATAATAGAAACAACAATTTGTGCAAACATAGGCCCCGTTTGTTAAATGCTTGTTAAGCACTCATAAATACTTTCAGTTGGGATTTGCATATTGACAATTAAATACTATTTTCAAAGAGCATGCCACCATGTAGATATGAATTGAGTTTAATTAAATAATGTTTTCAAAGAACATGCCACTATGTATATGTGAATTGGTAGAAGCAAAACTCAAAAATACGTTTATCTTATATCAAGCCAGAGGTCTTGATATTTAGTCAAATTGTTTTTACTGTGGATATGATATAATTTTAAATGAAACATTGAAATTATTTTCTTTTAATTAAACAATAAAGCATACATTCTGCAATGACAAATATATTTTGTTCATTGAGAGCTAACAATAGAAATCAAGTTTCCCCCACTAAACTACAAGCTTTATCTTGGCATCTTTAATTTAGAAATAAATTCTGTCAAAATGGGCCAAGCTGTTCTAATAGACTCAATATCATCTGACAAACAATGCTCAGCACATCAGAAGCATAAGAAAGCAAGACTTCCCAAGATCATGAGTATTTTGGCCATCCGTGTAGTATAAATTTTTGAGAATATTAAATCTCAAAAAAATAAATAATTTCCACAGACTTTTATGTGCTTGCATGTTTTAGATAGAGTTGAATATTACTTTATAAAACAGACTAGAGGCCCGGTGCACAAAAATTTGTGCTCTGGGGGAGGGGGGGGGGGAGAGGAGGTCCCTCAGCCCAGCCTGTGCCCTCTCACAATCAAGGACCCCTCGGGAGATAACGACCTGCTGGCTTAGGCCTGCTCCCGGGTGGCAGAGGGCAGGCCAAATCCCTAGGTGCAGCACCTGGTCGGGCTCAGAGCAGGGCCCATTGGGGAGTTGGGGCGCCGCCCCTGTCATGCACAGAGCAGGGTGAATCGGGAGGTTGCGATGCCACCCTCAGTCACACTCAGGGTAGGGCCGATTGGGGGTTTGGGGCACCACCCCCTGTCCCACTCAAGGCAGGGTCTATGGGCAGGTTGTGGCGCCACCCCCTGTCACGCACAGAGCAGGGCCCATCAGGGGGTTGGGCAGTTCCCCCCTGTCACACACAGAGCAGGGCCCATCAGGAGGTTGGGGAGCTCCCCCCTGTCACTCACAGAGTAAGTAGGGCCGATAGGGGATTTGGGGCACCGCCCCCTGTCACACACAGAGCAGGGCGGATCAGGGGGTTGGGGCGCCATACCCTGTCACACTCAGGGCAGGGCCGATGGGGAGGTTATGGCTCTACCCAGTCCCACACAGAGCAGGGCCCGTGGGGGCAGGGGGGTTGGGGCGCCGCACCTTGTCACACACAGAGCAGGGCCGATCAAGGGGTTGGGGCGCTGCAGCCTGTCACACACAGAGCTGCAGGGCAATTAGGGGGTTGGGGAGCTCCCCCCTATCAGGCACAGAGCAGGGATGATAGGGGGTTGGGGCACCTTCCCCTATCACGAACAAAGCAGGGCCGATAGGGAGGTTGTGGCCTGGCCCCCTGTCACACACAGAGTTGCAGGGTGATTAGGGGGTTTGGGCGCTGCCTCCTGTCATGCTGATCCTGGTGCTGGGAGGCCTTGCAGCTCCGCTGATCCCAGTGCTGGGAGGCATATTACCCTTTTACTATATAGGATAGAGGCCTGGTGCATGGGTCGGGGACGGCTGGTTTGCCCTTAAGGGTGTCCTGGATCAGGGTGGGGCTCCCCACTGGGGTGCCTGGCCAGCCTGAATGAGGGGATGATGGCTGTTTGCAGCTGGTCACATACCCTTCAGGGTGGAGGTCCCCACTGGGGTGCCTGGGCAGTCTGGGTGAGGGGCTGAGGGCTGTTTTCAGACTGGCGCGTGATTGAAGCTCCCAACCGCTCCTTTTTTTCTTTTTCTTTTTTTATTCTGGGCCAGCTTTACCGCTGAGGCTTGGCTGTAGCTCTTAGGCCTCTGCTGCTGAAAACAGGTTTCTGGCCTTTGTTTACTTTCTGTATTTGAAACAATGTTGCGATCCTGGTGGCTGAAGCCCGTCGACCAAAGCAGGTTTCTGGGGTTTTGTTTAGCTTCTGTATTTGTAACATAGTTGCTTAGAGTTGCAGCTCAGAGGCTGGCTGCGGCAGGCGGGGAACGTTGGAGTCCTCCGTCACTGAAGCAAGCAAGCCTCATTTTCCCTTCCAGCTGCCTGGCTGCCGGCCGCCATCTTGGCTGGCAGTTAGTTTGCATATTGCCCTGGTTAGCCAATGGGAAGGGTAGCAGTCGTATGCTAATTACCATGTTTCTCTTTTATTAGATAGGATATTTAGTAATTAATATTTTTGTAAAATCAGTTTCAGAATATAGCATCTTATTTTCCCACCAGTTTTGTTGTATCACTTAATATGTGTTTCACTTGATATATATCTAAAATATCTTTGAAGATATCTGTAATACTTTCAACAATAAAAGAAAAGAAAATATCTTTGCAAAAGCAATTTCTGAATATAGGATATTATTTTTCTACTATGTTTTCTATCACTTTATATGTGTTAGAATTTTTTTAACTATACAAAACTCACATTTAAGAAATCTAAGTTTTGAATATATTTTGGATGTCAAAATGATAGTGATACTCAGAAGAATTTGAAACTAGAAATGTAGATGATGGGAAATTATTTTGAGTTTTGTATCAATACTAATTTAATATTCTAACCGAATAGCAACAATTACAAAAAATTCAAAACACTGGCCTTCCCAGCAGAGACAACATCCTCTCCAGCAGAGACAATATGCCTCTCACTAAGGATCTCCTCCATCCATCTCCAGGAAAGAAGAGGAAGCACAGGAAGAAGTGCCTGGTGCAGAGCCCCCGTTCCTATTTCATGGATGTGAAATCACCACAGTCTTAGCCATGCACACACAGAGTTTTGTGTGTCGGTTGCTGCATTGTCCTCTGTCAGCCAGCAGGTGGAAAAGCAAGGATTCCAGATGATGCTCCTCAGGAGGAAGTAACACTAAAAGAACCTCCAATAAAGATGAATGGCGAACTACCCCAATAAACACATTTTGGATACCAAAAAAGAACTCAAAATAACAAATTGGCTTCAAATTTGCATATGGTAAAAACTTTTCTTGTATAGATGTTATAGAAAATAATATATTAAATTTAATACTAAGAAACAGTAAATAGGTTTTAGTCACTGCTTTAAATTAATTACATTTGTTAATCCCTATAATAAGACTTTAAGTTTGTTACTCAATTTTTAAGAGAAAAGTTGTTTTTAAAAAATTATAGCAAAATTGATGGAAAGGTTAAATAATTTCTCCATAGTTATAATGTTGATACATTGTAAAAATCACCTCAAACCTGATCTATTTGAACCCAAAACTCATGGTGTTCACTACTACATTCTGATTCCTACAAAATAGTGGAAGCTCCTGATTTTCAGAAATGGAAAAAAAATTTCAGAGTTAAGTAAAAATAATCTTATATAATAAAAGCTTAGGTGGTGTCACACCTCGACGTCATCACAAGATGGCTGCCACAAGATGGCCACCTCAAAATGACTGCCACAAGATGGCCGGCAGTGGAATGCAGTTGTGGGTGATCAGGCCAGCCGGGGAGGGCAGCTGGAGGCGAGATCAGGTCCGCAGGGGAGCAGTTAGGGAGCGGTGAGGCTGGCAGGCAGAAGTGGTTAGGGGCAATCAGGCAGGCAGGCGAGTGGTTAGGAGCCAGCAGCCCTGGATTGTGAGAGAGATGTCTGACGGCTGGTGGGGCAGCTAGCCAACTCCCCAAACCCACCCAGGCCCCTCACCCAGGCCGGCCATGCCCCCACACTTTCCCAGGGCTGGGGGTATCCCCGGCAGACTGCTGGCATGGTGTTGGTCAAGGGCAAAGGTCCTGGCTGTCCCTGGCCTAGAGAGTCCAGAAAACCTCAGTAGTTACCAAAGACCAAGACCAAGTCGAAAGGTCCCCGCCAGAGCTTATGCCTCTAAGTGCCAGGAGGAGGTGAGCGTCTTGAACCTGCAACCCTGGTGTCTGCACACCAAGCCTTGGTATCTGTGGGTGAAAAGGGAGAGCAGGGAGCTGGGGTGCAGAGCTGGGAGGGGCCTAGAGCCTTCGGGAGTAGCCCGCCTACTGAGGTTGCTGTGACCCGTGCACTCAGGCTTGGGCTTGGTCAGAGCCCCTGGTCAGCTCTGCTGCTTGCCTTCCAGGTGTGGCTAGCCCTGAGCCCACTGGCATGTTGCGCTCAGAAAACAGCTGTCAAGGGGCTCCATTAAATAAGAGAAATCAAAGAACCAATAGTAAATATCTTCCCAGCCCTTTCCTATGCTCCCGGGCAAGGAGGGCTGGGGATGGGGGTAAGAGAAAATGGTGGCTGCTTTGCATTTTATAATGAAAAGACTCTACACTTTCTTGATAAAAACTCTCAGCAAGATAGGAATAGAAGGATCATACCTCAACATAATAAAAGCCATATATGACAAACCCACAGCCAACATCATAATCAATGGGAAAAAAACTAAAACCATTCCCCCTAAGAACAGGAACAAGACAGGGAAGCCCCCTCTCACCACTCCTGTTCAACATAGTACTAGAAGTACTAGCCGCTGCGATCAGACAAGAAGAAGAAATAAAAGGCATCCAACTTGGAAAAGAAGAAGTAAAACTGTCCTTATTTGCAGATGACATGATACTGTACATAGAGAACCCTAAGGACTCCATCAAAAAATTATTAGACTTAATAACTGAATTCGGAAATGTAGCAGGATACAAAATTAATACAAAAAATCTATGGAATTTCTTTACACCAATAGTGAACTTACAGAAAATGAGACTTAAAAAGCAATCCCATTTACCATCGCATTAAAAAAATTAAGATACCTAGGAATATACTTAACTAAGGAGGTAAAAGACTTATATGCGAAAAACTACAGGACACTGAAAAAAGAGATAGAGGAAGACATAAACAGATGGAAGAACATACCGTGTTCATGGATTGGTAGAATCAACATCATCAAAATGTCCATACTACCCAAAGCAATCTATAGATTCAATGCAATCCCCATTAAATTACCAACAGCATATTTCACAGATCTAGAGCGAACGTTCCAAAAATTCATCTGGAATAAAAAAAAAGACCTCGAATAGCTGCAGCAATCCTGAGAAAGAAGAACAAAGCAGGTGGGATCTCAATACCAGATATCAAACTGTATTACAAAGCCTCTGTACTTAAAACAGCTTGGTACTGGCACAAGAACAGACATATAGATCAATGGAATAGAATAGAGAACCCAGAAATTGACCCAAACCACTATGCCCAATTAATATTTGACAAAGGAGATAAGAGCATACAATAGAGTCAAGACAGTCTCTTCAATAAATGGTGTTGGGAAAATTGGACAGATACATGCAAAAGGATGAAACTAGACCACCAACTCACACCATACACAAAAATAAACTCAAAATGGATAAAAGACTTAAACATAAGACGGGAAACCATAAAAATACTAGAGGAATCCACAGGCAGCGAAATCGCAAACATATGCCGAAGGAATTTCTTCTCTGATAATGCTCCTAGGACAATGGAAACTAAAGACAAAATAAACAAATGGGACTACATCAAAATAAAAAGCTTTTGCATAGCAAAGGAAACCATCAACAAAACAACAAGAAGTCCCACTGCATGAGAGAACATATTTGCAAATGATATCACCTATTAGGGTTTAATCTCCAACATTTACAGGGAACTCATAAAACTTAACAATAGAAAGATTAAAAATCCAGTCAAAAAATGGGCAACGGACCTAGATGGACACTTTTCGAAAGAGGACATACAGAAGCCCAAAAGACATATAAAAACATGCTCAAAGTCACTAATCATCTGAGAGATGCAAATCAAAAGGACAATGCGTTATCATCTCACACCTGTCAGAATGGCTATCATCAATAAATCAACAAACAACAAGTGCTGGAGAGGATGTGGAGAAAAAGGAACCCTTCTGCACTGCTGGTGGGAATGCAGACTGGTGTAGCCACTGTGGAGAACAGTATGGAGCTTCCTCAAAAACTAAAAATGGAACTCCTATTTGACCCAGTGATCCCACTTCTAGGAATATATCCCAAGAAACCAGAAACACCAATCAGAAAGGATATATGTACCCCTATGTTCATAGCAGTGCAATTCACCATAGCTAAGATTTGGAAACAGCCTAAGTGCCCATTAACAGATGAGTGGATTAAAAAACTATGGTACATCTACATAATGAAATACTACGCTGCGGTAAAAAAGATCGAACTCTTGCCCTCTTGCCTTTTGCAACAGCATGGATGGAACTGGAGAGCATTATGCTAAGTGAAATAAGCCAGTCAGAGAAAGATAAATACCACATGATCTCACTCATTTGTGGATTATAGAGAGCAACATAAACTGATGAACAGGGACAGATCCAAAGACAGAGAAACAGTGATCAGACTATTAATCCCCAGAGGGAAAGTAGGGGAGGGAGGGGGCAAGGGGAAGAGATCAACCAAAGGACTTGTATACATGCATATAAGCCAAACCAATGGACATGGACAACAGGGGGATAAGAGCATGAGTGGGGGGAGGATGGAGGTTTAATGGGGGTGATGAGGACACATTTGTAATACCTTAACTAATAAAGAATTTTTTAAAAAAGAGACTTCTGCTTTGTAGAGAGGAGAGCTGATTGGTTTCCAGCAACACCTGGCATGTTCCCTGCCCCATCCCTGAAGCCTGACAGCACCTAGCAAAGGTGTGTCCGCACAGCCATGTTGGCCTGGCTCCAGGAATGTTGTGAGCGAGTTTGAGCTGCATTGATTAAAAAAAAGTAAAGATTGAAAAACACCTCTTTGTACTCAAATGGCCCTATAAAATGCAGGTTACAGAATCTGATTTTGTCTTCTATGTTGATTTTGGGGCACAGCACAAATTGATTCATGGGAAAAGCAGAAACAAAGGAAAAGGGAGAGGATTCTGCAGTCCACAGCACTGAACGTTGTTTGTTTTTTTGTTTGTTTGTTTTTTTTTCCTTCTGTTCTTCAAGTCAATATATGCTATTTAAATCACTTTATGGCACTAGGTAATGAGCTAATGCTTCCTTTATTAAGAGCAAGCAATACTGCTTTTCATATGAGTCACATTCATTTAATCCATTCAACTGGAACATACTGAATGGAGAGAATGATATGTGTGGTTATATAAAGAACTTGGCATTATGATGCTATCTGGCTGAAGATCTTATTTATTTTGCAATTTAAAGAATGTTGACAAATCAGGCATTGAAAATGAATGTGCATGCTTAAATGCATGACTCTATTTTCATCTGTAACAACCAAACGACCGGTCAGCAGGAGGTGCATTGATGGGTCCCACAGCGCAGCGAATCTGGGGTCTTGCTGCATGGTGGGTCTGGGTGAGGCTGTGTGGCACGGCCAGGGCTAGGGGACCTGAGGCTGTGCCCCCTGCCCCAGCGCCAGGATGTGAGGCTGCACCCCCCACCCGCCTAGTGGGGATTGACGGGGATGGGGACAGCCAGGTCTTGGTATCACCCAATGTGGGTGAGGCCAGCTGGACACTTCTATTATAGAGAAAGGGTAAATAGCAATATTAAAATATTTCCTCTAATTAATTCTAATGAATTTCATGCACTGGGCCACTAGTGTATTTATACACTGAGTGGCCAGATTATTATAACCACCTGACATTTGTAGGCAAATTAGCCGCACACTGCATCATATGGTATATGGAAGCTGAAGGCCTGTTCGAACACCTTTGCTGTCTGCAGTTACAAAGATAAAACATCTCCAATTTGCACAGGAGCACAAAGATTGGACAGTCAAGCATTGGTAAAAAGTCATGTGGTCAAATGAATCACGTTTCCAGTTGCATCATGCAGATGGCAGAGTGAGAATTTGGGGGAAACAGCATGAAAGCATGTACCCCACATGCATGAGTACAACCCTTCAAGCTGGTGGGGGCAGTGTTATGGTTTGGGGCATGTTTTCCTGGCATAATTTGGGCTTTTAATTTGTGTGGGACAATGTCTGAATAGCACAACATACCTAAGTATCATTGCTGATCAAGTTCATCCTATCATGTTGATGGCATATCCCAATGGAGATGGCTTCTTCCAACAAGACAATGCGCATGCCACGGTGCTTGTATTGTGCAGGAGTGGTTTCAAGAACATGAGGGAGACTTTACCTTGCTTAGGTGGCCCCCACAATCACCAGATCTCAATCCAATTGAGCATTTGTGGGAAAAAGTTAAAAGAGCCATCAGGCAGCTGGTTCCACAACCATCAAATCTCACAGACCTGGACAGTGCTATTCATCAGGCATGGTGTCAGATTCCTCACATCACCTTTCAACATCTCATGGAGTCAATGCCAAGAAGAATCGCTGCAGTACTGAAGGCAAAATGTGCCCCAATGAAGTATTGATGGGGTGGTCATAATAATCTGGCCACTCAATGTAAAAATATATCCCACGTTCAAAGGCTGTTAAATCATGTTGTTTACCCATAGCTTCAGAAAAAAAAATCACTTCTACTGTCATGGTAAACAACCTGCTTCCCTATTTATAATGGTCTGGCCCTCTAGCAATTTCAGCATGAAATTATAGCTAATTTGCCTATAAACGTCTGGTAGTCATAATAATCTGGCATATATATATATATATATATATATATATCAATAATGAACTCTCAGAAAGGAAAACTATAAAAAAATACCATTAACCATTGTAACAACAACAATAACAAAAAGATACCTCAGAATAAACTTAGCCAAGGAGGTAAAAGACCTGGATTCAGAAAGCTATAGGGCATTGAAAAATGAAATAGGGAAGATACAAACAAATGTAATAACATACCATGCTCATGGATTGGATGAATTAATATCATTAACATGTTCATTCAATCCAAAGCAATCTCTAGATTCAACAGAATCCCTATTAAAATACCAATGGCTTATTCCACAGATCTAGAACAAATTCTCCAAAAATGTATATGGAATCTAAAAAGACCCAAATAATGGCAAAAATCTTGAGAAAGAAAATAATTTTAAAAGAATATAAATGGTTTGCCAAAATTGACATAGGCAACATTTGTACTTAGTATTTTGTACTGCAAATACAATAATATTCCATTCTCACATCTAAATGTCTATGCTTTTGTCTTTGCTATAGCGGCATTGATTGCAATTACAGCACCTGTTCACAGTGTTGCAAATGGGGACCCAGCCAAATGAATGTTGGTGAATGATTGCAAGTCACCACTTGCTATAAAAGTAAGCCAATAGTTACTCCTATAATACAAGTCACTGTTGTATTTCTTCAACATTTTGTCTTCTTGGATTCTACTTCTTAATAATTTTATTCTCCAACTTTCATGTACATTTTGAGATTAGAAAGTCATCGTTGAGGAAATTATTTTGAGCTTGATGGGAAAAGAAAACTGCCTGGATTTAGTTTATTATGAATGTAATGCATCCCCTAATGTGCGATTTTAAATAATTATAAAATAAAATATGAAAATAATTTTAAATAGTCTCAAATAAATATTAAAATAAGAGTATTATATCTTTAAAACAGAATATATATCACAATAAATATAAATCCATAAATCTAAAACTATATATTGATTTTTGCATTTTTAACTCTTGCTGTCCTGCTGTTTCATAATTCTCTTTCTAAAAGTTTTACTGAGATGTATCCCTATGTATTTTACTGTCATTCCAGAATCTATAGTCGGAAAACCAAATGTTCTGCTTCAACACATTTGGAATGTGATCATCAGACTGATTGTCTTAATTATCACATGTCAACAACTTGTATTGTTTGTTTGTTTTTTTTTTTATTTTAGAGGAAAGTCCTGGCAAGTATTGCAGATGCCTTCCACATTCTGAGCTTATATTATTTTACTATTATCTGCAATATGTAGTCCTTTGAGAGAAAGAAGTTCAGCTTCTAGTAAATACCTACCATTTCAAAGTAATTTTCCAGGAATATTTATTTGGTTAAATTAATTTAATATTCTCAATATCACAAGTGAGGTAAGTTTAAGAATTATTTTTATATATTAGAAAGTAAATTGATGCCCCTTTTTTACCAATACTTCACTTTCAACAATGCCATGGCCTTCCTCCTCTTTCCACAACTTTGCATGTGACCAGGATAATTTATAATTCTTCTGAATATTCAAGTTCTGTCTTTATTTCAAAATTTACCTTATATCTGAATTGTTTCATAAGCTGATACTAATTCAAAAAAGTGAATTTATTATCTTAAATTATATTTACCTTAAAATTAAAACTTTATAAATTATAAGTAAGTTGAAGGCATGGCAATTATTTCATTTTTTATTGGATCCCTCAAAGCTGGAATCTAACTGGTATGGGAAGAATAAATAATGAACTAGTACAGTATTGATGAAAGACTTCTTGTGTTTATATCATTCCAGCATCCCTATAAATGTTAATAATCTTTGCAAAACATGTACTATATTTTTGTACTATGATTCTAAATGTCCTAAAATAAACCTAATTTGGAAGGCAGCCTGAATGCTGACATTATGAACAGTGCATGATATATGTGGTAAATCAACTTTTTCCTCCACTTAGAAACTAATCTGCAGCAATTCCTAGGAAAGATGTAGACCTGTTTTATTTTTTAAATATTTTGTTTTTGTTTTTATTTTTCTAAAAATAAACCTCAGAACTTGTTGGAAAGACAATTTAAGGCAAGGAAGATACAATTATTTTATCTATTCTTGAATAAAGTGTCCCACCAGTTTATTAGTGAGAACTGAAATTTTATATCAGAATCCCCTAATTATTGGAAATGTATACAATGAAAAAGTCCTTCTGAAACACAGACACTTAGGTTAATACAGATACCTGTAAAGTTTAGTATTCCTTATAAGTTCTTCATGAAAAGTTATAAAACCTGGGCTAAAAGTCTTTGCAACACAACATTTTAAACAAATATCTGAACATGCTGGACCTTCATACATAATATGTTTTAAATTCCCATATAATCCTCCTACCAATATTTTGTACAAATTAGGTTTATTTTTGTTTAGTTGAATAATAATAATAATCTTGTACGAAAACTTGAAAGGATAAGAAATAGGGTTAACTTTGACTATTATTATTACTAGAGGCCCAATGCACAAAATTTGTGCACTCACAGATCCCTCAGCCCAGCCTGTGCCCTTTTGCACTCCAGAAGCCCTCGGGGGATGTCCAACTGCTGGCTTAGGCCCATTCTCCAGGGGGGAGCAGGCCTAAGCCCTCAGTCAGGGCATCCTTAGTGCTGCTGCAGAGGTGAGAAAGACGCCCTCCACCGCTGCTGCACTTGCCAGCTCAGGGCTTCTGGCTGAGTGGCACACCCTCTGTGGGAGTGCACTGACACCAGGGGGAAGCTTCTGCAGTAAGCATCTGCCCCCTGTGGTCAGTGTGCATCATAGCGACTGGTTGTTCCACTGTTTGGTCGATTTGCATATTAGCCTTCTATTATATAGGATTGCAGGGACTGACAGAGGTCAGAGGGGAGGGGGATGGACATAGACAAAAGTGTGGTGATGGTCAGATGGGGGGGGGGTTGGAGGAGGATAAAGGGGGAGAAATTGGAGACATCTATAATAGTGTCAACAATAGAATTAGAAACAATGATATACCACTACACTACACACCTATTAAGGAAAAAAAAAAAAAAAAGATACATTATGAACTATGTATTTACTACTTTGATAAAATTAAAAAAATATTTTAAAGAAAGAATTTTGTCCAGAAAGGAGTGTTGTTGAAATGTGTTTTTTTTTTTAAATTAATAAATTTATTTATTTATTTATTTATTTATTTATTTATTTACTTATATTTTACGGTAAAGCTAAGGAAGCTTCAGAGCCGTTGTGAGGGCTGGATTTGTTCTGGGGGAGAGAGCAAGCAAGTTGCAACCAGCAGCACTTTGAATAACCTCCTGAAATGATTTAAAAGAGAAAGGGACAGATTCCCCAAGTCTACAATTATTTGTAATTTATTTTCTTATTCTGGATAAATTCATTTTTGAACCTTATTAACTCCCCCTCTTCCTAAAATTAGTCCTTCAGGTTCAGTAAACTTTAGGCCTCACAAAACCTGTGTTAGTCCCTGAGGGTTGGGGTCCCTAAAGGAGTTTGGATTCACTCATTATATTTATTTGCTCCTTTTAATTCTTATTCTAGAAAGAGAGTGAGGACAGCTTTTTACTCAGTAATTTTTCTAATAAGAATTGTATTGGAACCTGCTCCTTCTTTGGCTGTTTATGGGTTTATCTTACTGGGAACTCACAGACTATAAGCCCTTTGAAAATAGGGATAGAGCTGTATTATGTTTCTAAAATACAGGCACAAAGTTAATACAACTTTTATAAATACTTGTTGAAGGAACAGATAAGTTTCTGTGCCATGAGGCATTACTTTTCCTTCTGCTCCACCTCTTTATTGAGACTCTCGTGCAAAGCATAAGGCTGAGGGGATGAGCAGGTAGAGCAGAGTCAGGTTGCTTTTTCCAAACCCATACTTTGATTTTACATAGTAGATGCATTTCTAAATGACATTTTGAATTGGATATATTAGATTTTGCTAATATCAACTCCCTTTACTCATAGAGATTATTTTTAATGATGCTTAAACATTTCATACTGTGAGGTGCAAAATATTTTTCTTATTTCAAGAATCTTTGTGCATTCTTTCTGTAGTAAAGTAAATTATCAACATGGTAAGTCTATTTGGGGGGTCTGCTTAAAATGGGCCACACCAGTACTAAATGAGGTTCTAACAATGACTAATTTGCACACCATGTGTGGAGTTAAATGGCTGTTGGACATAACCATTTCTTTTGGTCCCTTTGCACCCACAGCACCTGCTTTAACCAGAGGCAGTGTCTTGACCCTCCATGACCTCTTAGTCATGGCGCCCATGGGGCGTCTATTGCCTGAGGCCTTGGCAGTCAGCCGGGCACCAAAACCTTCCCAAGATGGCAGCAACCCTGAGGAACAGGCGTCAGGGTTGGGGTCCCGTCGGCAGAGGCAGGGCAGGGAGGCACAGGGAAGCTGCTGGTGCAAGGCTGCCTGACCCTTGGGGGCAGGAAGGAGCACCTGGGCCTGCTCCGCAGTGAGTCCCTGGCTCAGGTGTCTGAGTGGTGGGCAGTGCCAGGACTGTGAAGTTGTGGCAGATAACAAAGAGCTGGCATCCATGGCCTCGACGCTGGCACATGGGGTCTGAGAAACTGGTGGGTGTGGGATGTGCCTTTCCTGCCTTTGCCTGGCACAGGCTCTGCTGTACCACTGGTGGGGGGAGGATAGGGACTGGCCCAGTGGTAACCGATCATTGGTCATTTTGTTGTCACGCTTTTGGCTTTTTATTATTATAGACTAGAGGTCCAGTGCATGAAATTTGTGCACGGCAGGGGGGGTTGTCTCTCAGCCTGGCCTGTACCCTCTCTAATCTGGGACCCACCCCTTGGGGGATGTACGACTGCAGGTGTTGGACCCATCCCACAGGGCTGGGCAGTCATCTTGTGATGGTGTTATGGTGTGAGGCCCAATTTGCATATTACCTCTTTATTGTATAGGTCATATATATAGACTTCTGGATGTTAATTTTGTATCCAACTACTTTGCCAAATTCATTTCCTAATTCTAGTAGTTTTTTGGTGGAATCTTTCATGTTTTCTATGTAAAATATTATGTCATTTGTGAATAATGACAGTTTTACTTCCATTTTCCAATTCAGATGGTTTTATTTTTTCTTCTTGTCTAACTGCTATGGCTAAGACTTTTTTTTTCAGTGCTATGTCAAATAGGAGTGGTAAAAGCAGACATATGTATCTTGTTCCTGTTCTTTTTTTTCCGTCTGGCTCAGAACACGAGCCCATAACTCTTGTTCCTGTTCTTAAAAGAAACACTTTCAGTAGTAAGACCCTGAATATTCGACACAATCTTGAGAAAGAAGAACAAAGTAGGAGGGATCATAATACCTGATATCAAATTATACTACAAAGCCATTGTGATCAAAACAACCTGGTAGTGGCATAAGAACAGGCATATAGATCAACAGAACAGAACAGATACCCCCAAAATCAACCCAAGACATTATCTTCAATTAGTATTTGACAAAGGAGGGAAGAGCATAGACTGGAGTAAAAATAGTCTCTTCAATAAATGGTGTTGGGAGAACTAGACAGATACATCCAAAAAATTAAATTAGATCACCAATTTACACCATACACAAGAATAAACTCAAAATGGATAAAAGACTTAAGTATAAGTCACGAAAAAATAAAAATCCTGGAAGAAACCATAGTCAGCAAAATCTCAGACATCTCTTGTGACAGTTTGTTTGCTGATACATCTCCTAGGGCAGCGGTTCTCAACCTGTGGGTCACGACCCATTTGGGGGTCGAACTACCCTTTCACAGGGGTCACCTAAATATATCCTGCATATCAGATATTTACATTACAATTCATAACAGTAGCAAAATTACAGTTATGAAGTAGCAACAAAAATAATTTTATGGTTGGGGGTCACCACAACATGAGGAACTGTATTAAAGGTCCGCGGCATTAGGAAGGTTGAGAACCACTGTCCTAGGGGAAGGAAAACAAAAGAGAAAAACAAATGGGACTACATCAAACTAAAAAGCTTCTGCATAGCAAGAACAAAACAAAACAAAACAAAACAAAAAACCATCAACAAAATGAAAAGGGAGAGCTCACTGTATGGGAAAACATATTGGCCAATGATGTATCTGGTAAGGGATTAATTTCCAAAACATATAAAGAACTAGTACAACCTAAAAAGGAAGACAAACAATCCAGTTTAAAAATGGGCAAAGGACCTAAATAACACTTTTTCAAAGTGTACACACAAACGGCAAAGAGACATATGAAAAAATGGTCAAAGTCACTAATCACTGGAGAGATGCAAATTAAAACAGCAATGAGGTATCACCTCGCACCTGTCAGAATGGCTAGCATCAACAAATGACAAACGTTGGCAAGGATGTGGAGTAAAGGGAACCCTAGTACACTGCTGGGAGGAATGCAGACTGGTACAGACAATATGGAAAACAATATGGAGTTTCCTCAAAAAATTAAAAATGGAACTGTCATTTGACCCACTGATCCCACTTTTAGGAATATATCCTAAAAAACCTGAAACACCAATCAGAAAGAATGTATGCAACCCTATGTTCCTAGCAAAGAAATCCTATATAATAATGGAGGGATATGCTAATTAGCCCGGACGCCTTAGCAGCCACGACCAGTCAGGCGTGTAATAGTCACAACCTGTCAGGTGCGGCCGGGAATGGCTCAGCGGAAGTGGCCACCCGCGAAGGTGCACGCACTGCCCAGCCCAGAGGCAGCCCTGCTGGGGGTCGCAAGCAGGCACGCTGCACAACCTGGCCTGGGAGCGGCCCCCAGCAGAAGTGACCATTGATGGGGCTGCCCGCAGTCAGGGATCACGAGCAGGTCCGCGGGGTCCCAGCCCTGTGCTGAGGTGGAGCGGCCCCTGGCAGAAGCAGCCACCAGTGGAGGCGCTCAGGCACATGGCGCCCCCCGGCCCAGAGGCTGACCAGCCAGGAGCTCCAGCAGGCACGTCGCGCCACCGGGCCCGGAGGCCTCCAGGCCAAAAGAGTCAGTGGAGTCTTTGGTTAAATTCAATAGTTAAAATCACTAAGCTCTGTGAGCGCTGACATCCTCAAACACTCAGGACCCTCAATCACACAAATTAATAGGAAACAATTGCATAATGCTTTGACCTAATTGTACACACTTTAGTATCATTTACAAATTATTCTACATCCTTCAAGTACATTCAGCAGCTGACTGAGGAGCGCCGGTGCCGCTAAGCCCTTGGCCCCAGCTCTGCTATCTCGAGTTTGTGGTTTCCAAGGAAACAGCCAGAAGGGATGATAAACCCTCTGCAAACGGCTCAGCCAGAGCCTATCTAGATGGCGGCAAGTGGAGGCTTGGTTTAAATCGAGCCGTTCCAGCAGAGAATGACGCCAACCCTCCCTGGATCAGGCAGGTTCCTGTGGAGCCCAATCTCCACGCAATACAATGGGGCCCAGTTTTGTCCCTGGCGACCTCATGTGCATTAGCTCCGGCAGCCGGAAAGGAAGGGAAAAGGCATCACGTGGGGCAGCTCTGGTGAGCAAGCGGAAGGAAACCCTGTCTAGCACACACTCCCCTGCCAACCCCTTCAACGTGTAAGAAGAATCAAATAAACCAATACAAACACCCCTCCCCGACCCGGGAGAGATCCAGGACTGAGGGGCGTCCAGCCCAGGCATTGTACCTGCTTCCCACCCACTTTATCCAAATGGTCACAGCGGTTTTCAACCTGTGGGTCGGGACCCCTTTGGCGGTTGAATGACCCTTTCACAGGGGTCGCCTAGGACCATCCTGCATATCAGATATTTATATTACGATTCATAACAGTAGCAACATTACAGTTATGAAGTAGCAACAAAAATAATTTTATGGTTGGGTCACAACATGAGGGACTGTATTTAAAGGGCCAGAAGGTTGAGAACCACTGGTTAGGGGGTTAAGGGGAGGAGGAGAAGCCTTGCAGGAAGGGGATTCCCTGGAACCGCACCCCTGCCCTCCCTCTGGACCTGGCCTCTTGGAGTGCAGGGCCTGCCCCCACCTGCCCCCAGCAGATTTGCATATCCCAGACACTCCGGTACTTCCAGGCGCTGGGCATTCCCCCATCTCCCCTGCCTCCCAGCCACTGACCCTCTCTGTCTCCTACCCCAAAAGCACTCCGTTCTCCCCAACTTTCAGTCTTTATAGCCTAAATGCATGCTGGGTTTAGTTGCTTCTCCATGGATTTTATTTGATAAGAACCCCGCGAAGTTGCTTAGCAACTGAGATGCTCATACTTCAGGGATGACGAATGACACACCTTACTTGGCTTTGCTATCTCATTCTACTTTAATATCTACAATAAGATGGCAAAGCAATCTTATTCTTTTGTTTTTTTAAATAGATTTTTATTTATTTCAGAGAGGAAGGAGAGGGAGAGAGATAGAAACATCAATGATGAGAGAGAATCATTGATCGGCTGCCTCCTGCAGGTGCCCTACTGGGGATTGAGCCCAAAACCCAGGCATGTGCCCTTGACCAGATTCGAACCTGGGACCCTTCAGTCCTCAGGCTGAAGCTCTAACCACTGAGCAAAAACAGCTATGGCAAGCAATTCTACTCTTAGTTCTATTTTGTCATAAACAAGCAGAGTTGAATTATATCAAACCAATATACATTTTTTTAATGAAAATTCATTAAAAATTCTCTTCATTTCTACTAATGCAATTCTACCTTAAAGCTTATGAAGTATAATCTATACTAATAAAAGTGTAATATGCTAATTAGACTGGACATCTTCTGGACATCCATCTGGATGTCCTTCTGCACAAAGCCACAGCGGCGAGGGCCGAGGCAGCAGTGTTTAAGGGCTACTAGGCTGGCAGGGGAGGGAAATTAGGGGCAATCAGGCCAGCAGGCAGGTGAACAGTTAAGATCCAGTGGTCCTGGACTGGCAAGGGTGCAGGCCGGGTTGAGGGATCCCCCTCCCCCGCCCAGTGCATGAATTTTGTGCACCAGGCCTCTAGTTTACAATAAGATCTGGAACCACCCAAGTGACCACCAGTAGATGAGTGGATAAAAAAGCTGTGGTAGAGGGACCAAGATGGCAGCCAGCAGGATGTCAGTGAGGGAGAGAGTGTGAGTGAGTGAGGGAATGAAAGGGGGTGCATGGACATGTGAGGTGTGTGTGTGTGTGTGTGTGTGTGTGTGTGTCTGGTAAGGGACAGTTATATTCTGCAGAACTTTTGGGGGCTGGCAGCCCATGCTCTCCTAGCCAGGCAGCCTCTGCTACCTCTGCAGTCTCTACCTGGGTGGCTGGCTCTACAGCAGAGGCCATATCATCTTGAAGGAGAGAGCAGCTGTGACTGGAGGCCCAGCCTCACCTCTATCCGGGGAGACCTCGGACACCACCTGGGACCCTACAGTCACACCGGCCAGGGACACAGACACTGTGGTGTGGGGCTTGTCCTGGGGAGTGGGAGTGGCTGGGTGGCGGGGTCAATCAGGGAAAAAGGAGACATATGAAATACTTTAAACAATAATAAAAAAGAAAAAGAAGTTGTCATAAATTCACACAATGGAGTACTGCTATAAAAAACAAGGATCTCTTACCCTTTGAGAGAGCATGGAGGGACCTGGAGAGTAATATGCAAAACAAAATAAGCCCATCAGAGAAAGACAAGTATCACATGATCTCACTCATATGTGGAATCTAATGACCAAAATAAGCTGATGAACAAAGTAAGTCCAGAGACATAGAAGCATGGGACAGACTGATGATTTTCAACAGCGGGGAGGAGAGTGGGGTTAGGAAGAGATTAACCAAAAAACTAATATGCTTATATGCATAACTCATGGACACAGACAATAATGTGGCGAAAAGCTTGGGGGTGTGGTTTAGGTGTGTATGGAGAAGGTCAATGGCGGGAAAGGGGAGGGCATCTATAGTACTTTCAAAAATTAACAAAAATTAATTAACAAAAATTAATTTAAAAAATGATTTTCTAATTTTAAAGTAGAATGAGATAGATCACAGTATCATCCACTAATGTTAAATGAATAACATGACTAAAAATGTATTGCTTGCTAAACATGTTATTCTATCATTATTTCTATTTTAAGTAAGATTAGTTCACAAAGAAAAATGATATCATTAAAAATAAAATTACTGCTTAATACACGATTTAACCTTACAACTAATATGACATTGTGAATACAATCAATTACTGTTTTTAAACATTTCTCAGTTCAAATTTATATCTCAATAAATACTTAGCCTTGAAGGTAAGTACCACATTTTATGCTGGTGTCTCAAAATTCTAGAAATGTTATCCACATTGCATATGTTAAATAGGCATAGAGAAAAATAAATATGTGAATGAAAAATTGTCTTCAAAAGTCAATTAAAATATCAAATATTAACTTTATATTAATTTTACATTAAAAAGGGCATGTAGATGCCTAGAATATTTTAGCCAGCATTCATAACACAAACGTAAAAATAATCATTTAAAGTTTAAATAATTTGCATCTCATTTTTCTAAGCATAGCAAAAATATTAAGGCTAATTTTTTACATAGATGTTAACTCACTATAATTTGATTTCATAGGCTGATGGTGAGAACTATCATGTTTTAACTTTTTAATATTTTTTTCTAAAAAGAATTCCTAAATATGTGAGATTATTTCTAACAAGAGCTACTTCAGCAAATAGTAAACGTAATCAGGAAAGAAACTCTTGCTATAGTTCCATAAGCTGTACTGAAACACCTGGCTCACTGCTTGGCTATATAATCCTCTTTCACCTGCATATCAAGAATATACTCCTCACAGAAGTATGAGGATTAACAAAAAAGTCATTAATAGTATCTTCTACATGCTTTCTTGTTCAAAAAGCCTTCAAAAAAGTGATATTTCTGTTATTACTTAGAACCTTTCCAAAAAAGCATATGGGTAACAGCAATCTTAGAGATAAGAAAACTAATTCAAAAGGATTAAAACTTTACCAATATGATGTCAAATATTTGCTTGAAAAGTGAAAAGTCAGGATGTTCAATTGGTTGTTTTGTTGGGTCAACAGTCAGAAGTAGTGGGCAAGCCAGTCTGCAATACACCTTTATTGAGAAAAGAGCTTTTCTTGGTGAATTTTATTTTAAGGTGGAATGACAAAAGATCACAGAAGCATAAGACAGCAAAAATGGCAGGGCCCACAGAGATCATCAACACCTTAGACCATAAAAAGGCCACCATGGAAATGCATTGTCTTCTTTGGCTATAAGGGGTTATGATTTTCATTACTCCTACAGAACTTAATAGCATTCAGATAGCCAAGAGGATTTTTGACTCAGCATATATTCTTTCACACCTGTTAAAAGTTTTGAGTCAATGTGACAAATTTTGACTATCAGAAGTATTAATAATTTATTGCTGATAATCTTAGATGCCGAATATTGTTTTAAAATGAGCCATTTTAAATCATTATCCTCAGGGTTTAATTCCCCAGTTTAAGACTTTGAGCTAAATATCTCAGCATTATCTGAGCTACTTTATCAGGTTAGCACAGAGACATATAATTTTAGGACTAGAAAGGCAATGCATTTATCTTCTCCCACCATCCTTCCATCTTTGTATTTAACTGCAGAATTGTTTTTCCAAACTAGTCTTGAATATCTTCAAAATAGCAAATCCCCCAATTACAAAATTGTATTAGAGAGTTATGTTTGATGTTGAGACTTGTTTCCATATCTTCCAGTTATTGTTTCTGTTTTATCTTATCATTGCTAAAAAGGAAAACAAGTGTAATAACTTTGCTTGCCATTCTTTAATATCAGAACATTGCTGTGATTGTTTTTCTTTCCCAAATCTTATCTTTAGTCTTATCTTTCTTATTAATAAGGTGTGCTTTTAAGTTTTATCAGCACCCTTGTTATTGAATAAATGTGTTTGAATTTTCTACATTCTTTTAAAAGTGCCCCGCCAAAAATTTAACGTAATGATTCAATGAGACGCAATGACATTCTAAGAAGGCAGACCTATATTGGCTCTATTGCTCTGGATATAACTATAAATGTAAATTAAAAAGTAGCTTATGTTATGGTTATCTGCCACTTTTAGATTGTACAGAATTTATGACTAATTAAAAGTTTGATGTAGACTTTCCAAATAGGAGCTATAAATGAAACACTAGCTTGCCTCTCTCCAGGTACTGAAAATAAAATTTTTCTTTGTGAAATTTGACCTCATTATATTTTCATCTTTGTTTTTAATTAGTTATGATATTTCTGCTTATTATTTCTGATATTAATATAGGTCCTCTGTTTTAAATTAATATAATTCAAAAATTTATTAATGTTTATTGTATGTTTTTAATGTGTTACTGGTAAAATGTGGAATATGGCACAGTCAAGGGCACAGACATGAACCAAAGTTATTAAATATTTCCATCCTGGCAGGAAGGGTCAAAATTATATACCACCATGTTTGTTCCACCCAGAAGAATAGTAGCTAGAGTCATTTATTTATTTTTTATTATTTATTTTTGCAAGATTGTATACTCTCTGGTAAAAGCAACCCTAAGATATTTACAAAGTTAAATATTTTAATATTTAATGTTATACTCTTATACATTCCTTGCTTGTCTAATGTCCATGAAAACTTTAGTGAATATCATTTTGTAGCTTAACTAGAATGCTTTAAAATACGTTTTTATTGATTTTACAGAGAGATGAAGTGAGAGGGAGAAACATCTATCAGGATGACTGGGGATCAAACCCTCATCCTGGGTATGCGCCATGATCAGGAATTGAACCAACAACCTTTTGGTGCACCAGAGGACACTCAACCAACTAAGCCACAGCAGCCAGGGTTAGAATGCTTCTTCTCTTTCTTTTCCTTTCTTTCTTTCTTTCTTTCTTTCTTTCTTTCTTTCTTTCTTTCTTCCTTCCTTCCTTCCTTCCTTCCTTCCTTCCTTCCTTCCTTCCTTCCTTCCTTCCTTCCTTCCTTTCTTTCTTTCTTTCTTTCTTTCTTTCTTTCTTTCTTTCTTTTTTTTTCATATGATACCATTTATCTGAAATATCAGAATAAGAAAACCCAGACAGACAGACAGAAAGTAGAATGGTGGTTGGCAGGGGCTGAGGAGAAAGGGGTTTCCTTTTGGGTTGATGAAAATGTTTTGGAACTAGATAGAGGCCATTGAATTGTATACCTGTATGTGGAATCTAATGAACCAAATCAATTAACAAACAAAATAGAAACAAACTCATCGATAAAGAGACCAAACTGCAGAATGCTTTTACTAATCAGAAAAAAGGTCAACATTTCTAGGAAAATATATGTTAGATTTTCATGTTTGAAAAGTGTTTTATAAGGTTAGCACACTTTTACTTGACAACGCTTTTATTCAACAAAGAAACAACAGTTTCTATGTTAGAATTTAAATAACCAGTAGAAACTAGGTATATAGGTATAGTTTTCTAGTCAGCAGAATTAGAAAGAAGCAAAAATAAAAATAAAATAAAAAAGGAGTTTGTAACTAAAATTTCTTATTTTCTATAAAGGCATGCAGATTGAGCATAATTAACCATGAAGTTAAAAGGTTGAGGAATAATAAGAGGAAAATGCATACCTATAAGTTTTCTTGTATCTACTCTGATCCAGACTGAGCCTGCATGAAAGGCAAAAATAGAATTTCCATTCCAATTGCCAAAGTAACTGGCAAACAGTTTCCATTAGTATAAAATGATCCAATTAATGCACCCCACAAAGGACTAAGAACAAATACCAATATCAAACATGGTTGCAGAAAGACATCTTTGAAGTAGCTGTTTTAAACAGACTATTAGGAACATGAAATGTAGCTGAAATGTAACCAACCAGATGCTAGTGCTTGAATACAGCAAATAAAAAAATAAAAAAGATTGCTTTGCTATTAGAAAGGTAACATAAATTTCTCATATATGTCATTCAGTGCTGCCAAGAGACACACAGAGGAAGATTTGGATTTTTTATGGGTGCTTTCTAATTATTCTTATGTTCCATGTTTCATTTAATTTTAGTTGGTGGTGCTCAGAGTGAATTTGGGGAGATTAAATGTTTCATCTCTAAAGTCCATATAAATCAGACCTTTGAACTTACTGAAAACAAACAAGCAAAAAAATAATGCTACAAATAGTAATGCTATAATATTGCTTCTATAGGAACTAAAGATGTTTCTCTTAATTTGTACAAATACTTCCTTTTAGCACAGACTTTACTTTGCAATCAATGAAAATTTATGATTTAGAAATGAATGCTTGAGCACAGACAACTTTAGATCAATAAAGTGATTACATGTGATATCGTAATGGTAGATACCTGATATATAGTTGCCAAAACCCATTGAATATGAAATGCAAAGAGTGAACTCTAGTTACTGTAAACTAGAGACTTTAATTAATAATAACATATCAATATTGGCTCAATAATTATAGCAAATGTACACATTGCTCAAGGATGCTAATAGTAAGGGAAACAGGGACGGTGGTAAGGAGATGCCTCTGTATTTTCTTCAAACCTAAAGCTGCTCGTTAATTCATTAACTTAAAAGAAATAAATATCCCTGTTAGCTGATAGGCACTTTTGTGTAAACACTATAGACAGACTCAATATCTACTCTGGATTATGTGGCTTTATTGACTGCTACACAGAATGGGACCTCATGAATGTGGATGATTCAGATTTAAAAAAGAAAATGCCAGAATTTTTCTCTGAAATACTATATTTTATTAGAAATGTCAGCATTTATTTTCTTTATATAAAATTTCTAAATATATATTTTGAAAGCACAGCTGCATTTTTTGACATTTATAAGATACAGACTAATCCTTGCTATGGACTGATTTGTGTACCTCCCATAAATTCATGTGTTGAAAACGTAACCCTCAATGACATGGTTTTTGAAGATGAGGCTTTTGGGAGGTAATCATGTCTAGATGAGATTATGTGGAACCCTCAGGATGGGGTCTCATAAAAAAAGAGACCCTTAGAGAGTTTGCTTTTTCCCTTCCCTTCCCTTCCCTTCCCTTCCCTTCCCTTCCCTTCCCTTCCCTTCCCTTCCCTTCCCTTCCCTTCCCCTCTCCCTCTGCAACTCAGGAAGAGCGCTCTCACCAGAAAACAACTATGTTGGCACCTTGGCCTTGGATTTTAAGCCTTCAGAACTGTGAGCAAATAATAACTGAGCTGGGATTCAAGATATTTTGGCACAACCATAGACATTTATTGTATATTTTTAAACAACAGTATTTCCATGTTTAGAATAAGAGGGTTACATTGACAATCTAGCTCTGGTCTTGGCCATTCAAGTTAGGGCTGCTAGATTAAACATAGGACACACAGTGAAATTTGGCTTTCATATAATCCTATATAATAAAAGTGTAATATGCAAATAGACCGAACGGCAGAATGACCGTTAGCAGGGAGTGGAGCTGATGAGCAGGTGGCTCCAGGCCAGCCAAGGAGCATGCCAGAGGGCAGAGGGAAGGGATGGCGATGGGGTAGGGGGGGTGGCAGCGACCAGCAGCGGGGCCATGGGTGCCGGTGTCATCCCCTGATCTCCCACCTGGTTGCCTCCTGTGGAGGGAGGCCACACACAGCAGCGGTGGTGGGGTGATTTGAAGCAGGGCCACCCAGCACCATCCCCTGATCGGTCTGCTGGGGTCACCTCCCACAAAGGGAGGCCAGGCTGCGGCTTAGGCCCCCTTCCCCCAGGGATCTGACCTAAGTTGTCAGTTGGACATCCCTTGAGGGCTCCCGGACTGAGAGAGGGTGCAGGCCAGGCTGAGGAGCTGCCCTTCCCCCCACCACTGAGTTCACAAATTTTTGTGTACTGGGCCTCTAGTCAACCATAACAGAACATATACTAAAAATGTATTTGTTATTGTTCTGAAAATCTAATTAAAATGGTGTCTTTTTCTTGTTTTCATTCTTTCTATTTGTTTTTATTTTGTTTTGCCTGGGAACACTAATTCAAGAATAATAGTGATAAATCAGTATTTCTGCAAGTTTAGCATGTATAACAATGACTTAGAAAGTAGGTAAAACATAAGTTGCTGAGTCCTACCCCCAAAGTATCTGATCTACTAAATCTGGGAGAAGGCCCAAGAGTTAGAACTTCTTTTTAAGTTTCCAAATAATGCTGATGATGATAGAACCTGGATGACATCAGATTCATGAGTCTTGTTAGTTCTTTAAACTTTTAAGATGTTCTAATTTTATTAATCCATGTTTTTTCACATGTAGAAAATAGTTTATTATAATTATTAAATCACCACTTAAGAAATTTTTAATTCTTTTTTAAAAATATTTTATTGACTTTTTACAGAGAAGGGAGAGGGATAGAGAGTCAGAAACATCGATGAGAGAGAAATATCAATCAGCTGCCTCCTGCACACCCCCCACTGAGTATGTGCCCGCAACCAAGGTACATGCCCTTGACCAGAATCGATCTGGGGCCCCTCAGTCTGCAGGCTGGTGCTTTATCCACGGAGCCCAACCAGTTAGGGAAATTTTTAATTTTTTATCTTGAAAAAATGTTTTCTCAAAAGACTTCATAATAAAAGAGAATATGTAGAATATTTTAATGTAATTATAATGACCCTTATAAAGAATCTAATTAATATTCTATATACATTCTTGTTAGTATTTTTTAAGTTATGCCTCATATAATATTAAATATGCTTTATAAGTATATGCTGTGTTATCTGTAACCTTGGCACGATCTTACTTTTTCTCTTTTGCCTTGAGTCCAAAGTCTGTAATTAACTTTAGAGTTATACATCTTCTGAAATTCAAATAACTCCTGAAGAAACAAATAGCTTTGGTGATAAAATAGCCTTAAGCTATTTGGCCTTTTCTGTAGATTTGTATGTGTGAAATACCGTATCACTTGAAAAGTTTCTGTATTCCTTATTGTTTCTCATCAAGTGTATAATTCAGGTCTCATCCTAACCCTTTCTTTCACAGCCCTATCTAGGATCTTCTTGTAATGAACATGCCCATGAGAAATGCACCTTGTGTGCTGTGACTCCCTCTCAGTTTCTAACCCGTGGTCTTTTTTGTCTCTGTACAAACATGTGAGGCACAGGAAGAAGCTCTAACTTTCCTGTCCAGAAAGAGAGCACACGAATTTGCTTATGTTCTTTTCAGCTATCATTACTGTCTTTTACTCAGAACTCCCTCTCTCCAGTGGGGCTCACTTCAGTGCTAAGACCTACATTCTCAAACTTATGCAACAATTTTGTTTATGGGTTTACTCTGTTCCTCCAGTCAGTATTTAGACATGATATCTAAACTCTCCTCGTGAATCCTCAGGTTTTTATTGTTAATTTTTACCTTTTTGATGTTCGGTTACCTCTACCTCATCTTCCTATATTTTCTAAGATACATGTTTATGCTTTCCCATGTTAATTTCCTTTTTTGTCATTGATGAGCAATAACATCTGAAAAGCCACTCAACCATAACTATAATCAGTTCCCTATCACACATGCATTGCCTGGTTTCATTGTTTTCCAATTTCTTTGGTCAAAGTAAAGCATAAATCAATGATATCATTGGGCTGTGATTCACAGTATTAGAAACATTTACTTCCACTACTAAAATAAATATTTCTTTTCAAAAAAAATTACTTTTAGCAGTCCTTAAATTCAGACATGAGTATCTAATATGGCCTACTCATATTTGATTATTTGAACTCTGACTTTTTCAAAAACATCCATGTAATACATTATTGTTGCATGTATATGTATAGATATATGTGTGTACATATGTATATTGCTTTAAGATTATTAAATTTTTAGAAGATAAGATATGAGTACAATATATAAAAACTGATAATCTCATATAAATGCTTTAATAACTATGGATCAATAATGTTTGACCATAGAGAGATAAGAATCCTTACATATAATGTCTTTGAAATTTCAGATGTTAATGTTACACTGTATAAGAGCTAGTTTAAGAGGCTGAAACAAAACGAAATAAAAAGCACAGTTTTTATTCTAAAATAGAGTTTTCATTTCTGTGGGAGAAGAGCACTGAGTTTAAGCACAGAACCTCTAGTTTCTCAAAGAGTCACAGTGTTATAACCATCCATGGTGTCATAAAAAAAAGTAGTAGAAATATTTCTTTGGGGATAAAATGAGCTTCTAGAAATACAGGAGGAATGCCAAGAGAGAGAAAGTTTCTCAGAAGTTTCCTGTCTTGTGAATTGAAAGGTAGAGATCAAGGGCTTAGCTCATCCTTATGAATAACCATGCTATTGCGGGGAAAAAAAAGAAAGAGAAAGAGAAATTTATCAATGATAGCACTGGAAAATCCATGTTGTTGTTTTAGCCATTACCTGCATTGTTCAATGGTAATTATTTTCAGTAATATCAAAGTTATAGTAGTTGACAAGCACTAAATATATAGCATCTGCATTGTATTGGTCTAGTTTCTCAAAGGATCTCAATCCAAAAACATTATTACAATGTAATTAAAGAAGAAAATATATAAACAAAAATAAGTCAGTAGTTAATATCAGGAATTATGGAATATTAAAGTATAAAACAAAGGTAAATAAAAGATGTCCTTGTTATACTTTTCAAATATATTAAGTTATGAGGTTATACATACTGTCTTATTTTATCCTCAACAGAATCTTATAAGGACTCTACTGGTCTTGGCCTCATTTTTTACATTACAATAGAAAATTTTAGAAAGGCAAATTAAATTTTTCAAGGCCCCCTTTTGGTAAAGAAGCATATATAGTTTCAAAATTTAGATCTCTCCCTCTTAAATTTGCTTCTGAATATTGTAAGATATAACTGGAAAATCCTTTCAATTTTCTGCTCACATTAGGATCTACATAAACAGGAAATAGTCTTCAGACCAGTTTTTTTCTTTCTTTTTTTTTTTTTTAATGCTATTAAATAGTCATCATTTATGGAACACAGAAGCATTTCTAAGGATATGTCAAGAAAAAAAATCCAACTCCCACTGCCAGTATCAAACTACAGTGAACCTAACAACAGACTTTACCACTTAGTTTTAAAGGTCATTTGTGTGCTGGCAAAATACAAGTTTAAAAGGTTACATTCCATGAAGCTTTAAATAGCAAATCAAAGTTTTGTTTGCATTAGCTTTATTCAGTGTTGCTTCTATTCTTCCATTTCACTAGTAACCTCTTTAGAAAATTTATGCCTAGTTTTCTTTCAGAAGATAGCCCAAGGCAAAGTATCAGATAAATATTAAAAAAAAAAATTGTACTTCAAACAAACAAAAAATAGGTTAATTGTGTACAGACTAACTTGATCCATTGAAGAAAATTTATTATATTCAATATTGCTTCAAAAATATGTATGTCCTGACTGGGTGGATCAGTTGGTTGGAACATCATCCCACACACCAAACAAATGCAGGTTCAATTCCAGGTCAGGGCACATACCTAGGAAGTGGGTTCAATCCCAGGTCAGGTGCGTATGGAAGGTAACCAACTAATGTTTCTCACATTGATGTTTCTCTCCTTTCTATCTCTCTCTTCTCTCTCTCTCACTTCCTCTCTCTCTAAAATCAATATAAAACATATCCTGGGTTGAGGATTAAAATATATATATATATATATATATATATATATATATATATATATATTACCTAAAATAAATATTCAAGTTTTTAACTCATGTTATTATCAGTCAAAAATGATTTGAAATACAAAAAATGTGTTGCTATTTATTCAAATTAAGAACACTGATTTTTTTTCCTTATAAAATATTATTTGTTGACCTAAAAATACAAGCCTATCATTGAGTACACAATGTCTTTCCTTTTGCTTTGAGTTGAAAATTATCCTATAATTAAGACAAAATCTTTTCTATTTGCAATGATAGATTTGTGTGCTTTTAAAAGGCTATCTGAAGTTTTTAGCTGTGATGTTGAGAGGACAAGTGTTATCTTAACTCTCAGAGATGATCTCTATGTTTATGGCTTCACTCCAGTTCAGAATGTGGTGAGAAACTCTAAAGGAACGGACTTGAACTGTTGTTAGGGACCAAAATGACTCATAGACTTTGATCTGAAAGCCTAGTGAATCTCCCCCGTCCCCACACTGCTGCATTTTATATAAGATTGGGAAGCTGATGCCTGATGCTGCAGATTCTGTGAAGGCGCTTTCTCCCGAGTGTGTTAGCCAATCTTCTGTCCTTAAGAACTTGACTCCTGAGCTGCAGACAAGCTCAGAGCCAAAGTGTACACCCCTGTTTTCCACAGTTAAGAGACACATAGGGGACTGGCAATAACTAATTGTAATAATTTCAGAAAATGCTCTTTTTTCACTTTGCCTCTTTCAAAAAACATGATGAAAAATGACCTGAAAAGTACATAAGTAGGATTATAAGTCTTCAGTAAAGCAGAAACAGCAGAAAATAATAAGATGCCATGCATCCAAGTGAATTTAAGATCAGAGAAAATGGTTTGTCTCTTGTCCTCAGCTGCACACTGGGAAAAATAAAAGCTTTGCAATTTTTGGTAAAGCACGGCTTGAACAAATCTACAAAATACATGTAGATATCTCAGGAGTAGGAAGCAGCAAATAGTCTCAGACATTATCTTCAGCAAGTACATTTTGAGAGTAAATGCCATTCACCTTTAGAGACATGAGATAGGTAATCATTTTAGTATTTTGTGTTTCCAGGTCTTAGAGCCATTAAATAAGTTTAGCCCATAGTTAGTGTTTTTGAAAATGTGATATAAATCAGGATTCAGTATGGTGCAAAGTCTCAGGGAATGGGGTAAATTAATTTAGTTCAAGTATCCTCCATCCCTTCAAAAACAGGAAGGGGGGGGGCATATGTAAAGTGAAATTTCACAGATCTTTCAGCCTCATAATTTTGGTTTGATGGTACCTTGTATAGAACTATCTTTTATTATTATTATTATTATTATTATTATTATTTATTATTATTCTTCTTTGTACCACTTTCTTTGTCAAAGGTGATTTGAAAAGCAAACTGAATCATAATATCAGAGAGCACAGCTCAATCTGAATGGATTTCATTCACCAATCTGCCCATGCCTAATTTATAAGGCAATATAATAAAAATTTACTATGAAGTAAATTACTAAATAAATGTAAAGTTAAATTGAGTACATCTCTATAGGTTTTTTTTCAAACAAATCATCAGTGGAACATGAGGATGTAAAGTGGGAATCAGAGAGCACGCAGAAGGCTGCTTCTCTCACAGACTTCTCCTCTTGGAGTTACAAAAGTGCTCTCAACTCTCCTAAACCCGAAGTTTATCAGGCTTGGTTGATACTGAGGAATGTGTTTATAGTGTTCCCAACCAGACAGATTTGCATTTCCCATGAGATAGGTTATATCTATCAGTTATTTTTCTTTGATGTTGTTTTTTAAGTGTGAACAGTTGTTTGAATCTTAAAACTGGCCATGCAAGCTAATTTGAAATGTGACTGTCTATAGTTTCATAGTGTCCCAGCACTTGTCATTGTGCAGCCATATAGACAAGTAAAGGAGTGGCTGCTGCCAAAGTCACACTGAAACAAAACTGAAGTAGAAAATGTCTATTGTATTTTTCCACTTCGTAAAATCTACACATGGAAGGATCTTCTCCTTTCATATTTCCTTCAACTATTCATTAAATTTAAAAGGAAATGCACATCACTACATTTATCAGTGTCATCATTGTTTTATGCTTCTCCAAGATCACGAAAAGAAGAATATAGTGAACATTCTGGTTTAGATGACAATAATTTAAATTTGCAATATACCAAATATGTTAAAGACCAACAAAAAGTTTGAGACAATATCAAAATATGTAAACGTTCAAATATACAGCAAACATATGAAATGAGTAACAACCTAGTGACAGAACTGGTCAGAATTTAGGGTGCCTTACAATAAAAACTATCAAAGTCCATTGATATTTTAAATAGCATTAGACATTCAGAATTAAAATACATTTGCTTTCTTCAGGGCTTCCTTGCTCACAGGTAGAAGGGGTAACTGCACTCTGCTATGAAATGTCATTAGAGTCACTGAAAGACAGAAAACATTCACACAACACAAAAATGCATAGATTAGTATTCATACAGAGACATGTGTAGATTAGACCTCCCTTTTGGCCCAAAGTCTATATAAAATAGCTCTACTATTTCTTACCTCTAGTCATTGCTTCCTTAACCTATCCTTGTGGAAAAAGAACTTCTTGCTGTATCATCAAAGTCTTTACTTATCTTTTATATTTTTTGTTTGATATAACAGTTCATGGTGATAGTAAGTATCCAGAATAGGCAGTGGAAATCTGGACATTTTAAGAAGTAGAAATAAAACTGTGCATGATCTGATATATAATTCTACTTTGGTAGTAGTAACAATAGTTACAAAAGACAGCACACAAAAATAAATCTAAATAGTGAAGAAGTGTTTGGAGCTGTGGACGAAGTGGGGGGAATAAATTGGTCTTCTCCAGCTGCCAGAACAAACAAAACACCACATACTGAATGGTTCAAACAACAGAAATATATTTCTCATGGTCCTGGAGTTTGGAAGGTTCTGGCATTGGTGGGTTTCTGGGAAAGTCTCTCTTCTTGCTTTTCAGATAGCCGTTTTGTCCTCATATGGCTTTTCCTACATGCATCCCAACAGAGAGGAAAAAAAAATCTATCTGGTCTCTCTTCTTATAAAAACACTAATCCTATCAGATTAGGGTCCCATGCATGTGATCTTAATTACTTTTGTAAATGCCACATTCAAATATAGCCACTTTGGGAATTCAGGCTTCAATATATGAATTTTGGGAAGACACAAACATCTAGTTCATAATAGGGAATGAAGCTCCAAATGGCATCAGCAGATACAGAATAGAAAACTTTCACAATTTGCAAATTGTGGGCTTTTCTCTCATAGTTATTTCCTGAAAATGAAGAAAGACTAAAAGTAATTGTGATTCTGATTTTCAAAGTCAGAATGGCCTCTGAGAAGAAGAATGCTACTTGCTTCTTCGATTTTTTTTTTAGCTCTCTTGTTTTCTACATCATCTAGTCACATCTATTGTTGACTATATAAGAAAGACTGAGTTAAAGACCTAAGAGGTGAAAGGAATAAGAAAGCAAACTACCTTTAATCTATAATTTGTGAGGGAAATCAATAATATGTCTATAAGAAAAAATTAAAGTCAAAACAAAATAAATAGCAAGCTTTATTACAAGGCACACTGTAGTTACAAATGCAATAACTTGCCAAGTATGCTATGCTTCCTCTACTCCCATCATGGACTGTGGTTTTAATTAACTAAATTTGGGTTTGGGTTTTTTAATTGTTTGTGGATATCCTCTGCAAATATTTTGTCCTAAATCAAAGGGAGAGAGCCAAACCTTAAATGGATAATACAGATCATTTTGGAATGACAGAAACTCCTTGATTGTTTTAATCTTTGATTTATTAGAAGATATTATGCATGTTTCATATCATGTTCCTTATACTCAATTTCTTTGAAGGTATCTGGGAAAAGTTGCTTGTCAAGATTTAGTATTTCTTATTAAAACAAGGTTAGAAGCTCATTCTACAACATATCCTTAGTATGATGTTTTACTGTAGATGCTTTGTGTTTTGGGAGCTTTTGAAAAATAATTAATGATGTTTAATATAGTTCCTCTTGCACTATAGTTGAGATATATTTTATTGAGTTTTTCATGATAATATTTTTTTCTTAGCAAAAAATATAATAAGATAACCACCTTTGTAAGTTAACTAAAAGTAACAAATCTATTCTAATTGAATCCTACATAAAAGAATGGAAGAAAAAATAGTGAGAGGAAAAAGAGAGAGAGAGAGAGAGAGAGAGAGAGAGAGAGAGAGAGAGAGAGAGAGAAAGGAAGGAAGGAAGGAAGGAAGGAAGGAAGGAAGGAAGGAAGGAAGGAAGGAAGGAAAGAAGAAAGAAAGAAAGAAAGAAAGAAAGAAAGAAAGAAAGAAAGAAAGAAAGAAAGAAAGAAAGAAAGAAAGAAAGAAAGGAGTATTGTTTTCTTTTTTTAATGCGGGGTATACTTATTGAGCTAAGAGAGAGAAAGGGAAAGAGAGAGAGAGAGAGAAACATTAATGTGAGAGATACATCCATCAGTTGACTCCCATAGGTGCTCCAACAGGGCATTGAACCCAAAACCTTTTTGGTGTACCGGATGACGTTCTAACCAACTGAGACACCTAGTCAAGTCAGTATTGTTTTCTTTTGAAGACTGCTATTCAGAGCCTAGACTTCAATAATTTAATTACAGGAAGATCCATTATCTTGTGTTGAAATGATGTTATGAAACACCTGGAATAATTTAAATTACTACTGAGTATCCTATATTTTTATAGAAAGTAGTGAATGTCAGCAATTTGCTGTCTAAAAAAAAACAACAACAACCAAAACATTCTTAAGAAAAAATCCCAAAGAAATTAGTGATAACATTTGAGGAGAACTTGACCTTGTCTTAAAAAATAGGTAGAACTGTGGATGCTAGAAATGTTAGGGTGATATTTGAACTATATAGAAACCTTCACCAAAACAGAAAAGATGCGTGGGCTGGCTAGACACCAAATGAGGTGCCTTATCTAACATCAGTTCTTTTTTAAAACATATATATAATCAAAACAAAACTTTCTACATAACTTGAGGGAATTAAAAAACAACAGCTCTTGATGTTTATGTGTTCAGTATTCTAGTTCTATCTAAAAATAAAGACTTTGTGAGACAAGGGCTCCCTTTTCTCTACATCCTCTCCAATGCTTGCGTTTGTTCATTTAATGATGAGAGGCATTCTGATGGTGGGAAGTGATAGCTCATTGTGGTTTTTTCATTTTTCTGATGATTAGTGATACTGAGCAATTTATATATTTTAATGTGTCTGTTGGCCATCTATATGCTCTCTTTGGAGAAATGTTTATTATGTCCTCTGCCCATTTTTTAAATTGAATTGTTTGTGTGTGTTTTTATATTGAGGTGCCTGAGTTCTCTATATATTTTGGATATTAACCTTGAATCAGGTTTATATTTTAAAATATCTTCTCCCATTTTTGTTTTGGTTGATGGCTTCCTTTGTGGTGCAAAAGCTTTTTAGGTTGATATAGTCCCATTTCTTTATTTTTACTTTTGTTGTCTTTACCCTATCATACATGTCCAAAAATATATTGCTAAGACTAATGCCAAATAGTTTAATGCCTGGGTGGTATTGTAAATTGATGCATCCACTATGGAAAACACTATGGATGCCCCTCTCCCCAATTATATGACCCATCAATTCCATATCTTGGAATTTATCCAAAGAAATCCAAAACACTAATTTGAAAAGAAATATGCATCCTTATTGCTATTGCAGCATTATTTACAATAGCGAAGATATTGTAAATACTAGATGTCTCTAGATAGATGAATGAAAAAATATATGATATATATGTGTGTGTGTGTGTGTGTGTGTGTGTGTGTGTGTGTGTGTGTAATATTACTAAGCCATTCAGAAGAGTAAAATATTGCCATTTGTGACAACAGGGTTGGACCTAGAGGTTATTATACTAAATAAATAAGTCAGACAAAGAAAGACTAATATCATACAATTTCACTTATATGTAGAATCTTGAAAAATAAAATAAATGAAGAAACAAAACAGAAACAAACTCATAGACACAGAAAACAAACTGATGTTTGCCACATGGGAGGGAATTAGGGAGTGAAAGGCGCGCCGCCCGCCTCTCCGGGCGGTGTGGGAGGAGGAGTCTGGCCACTGGCTCTGGGATCCCTCCGCGCCCGCCGTGGGGCCTGGCCTCCCCGGAGCGGATCCGGGTGTCCGGACCGGCTGTGTGGTGGCCAGTGGCGGGCCGAGGGGTGGGGGCCGGGCGGCGACCGACCACGAAGGAGGTCATGGGAGCGGAGGGCCTCACCGCTTGGCTCTTTCCTCCCTCCCCCCGTGGTCGGCTCCCCGCTTGCCCGCGCTGGGGCTGAGGGTCCATGCGGCCCTCGGGGCCTGGTCAGGGGGACCGGGGCCTGCGTGGGCCGGCCACCGGGCCCCATGGGGGGGGGGGCGTTGGCTCCCCGGCCCACGGCGGGAGCCCGGCGCAGGCTGCCACCCGCCCGCTGCCCCCCGGACCGGGCCCAGTGCGGCAGTGGCGGCAGCGGAGTGGGGCGTGTGCCCTAGCTCCGGGAGGTCGCCATGCTGCAGTGCACCGGCCCCATGGCCGGGCCTGCTCCGGGCGGATGCCGCTCCTCCGGGGCTGGGCCGCTCCACCGGCCGCACCCCATTTGCTGGGCCTGTGCCGCCCAGATGCGCTGGAGTCCCAGTCTGCCCGCAGGCCAGCTGCAGGTGCTATGCGGGAGGGCCATCCTGCCTTGTGGCGAGTTCCAGCGGCAGCAGCAGGAGCTGGGCAAGGACTGCGCCCTCCATCTTGCCTTGGGTCCTCCATCTTGGGACAGAGCCACGTGCGCCCTCCATCTTGCCTTGGGTCCTCAATTTTGGGACGGTGCCATGTGCTTCTTCCCGGAAGACGCTGCTGCTAGCCACACCCAGGATTTCTCTGGACTGACCAATAATAATCAAGGGAAGTACACGCCATCACTATGACTGACTCGCACCTGGCCAATCGGGGGGACCCACAGCCCCCTCTCCTGCCCTCACTCCACCCCCCTTTAAAACCCCCTGTCCCATCAGGTCTCGCTCTCTCTCGGCCACTGGAGCTTACCGTTGCATCGGTGAGTGTGGCAGGGGAGCCAAACCTAGGTTTGAAAATAAATGACTCTTTGCTTTTGCATCGGACTGACTGGCTCCCTGGAGGTCTTGGGAACTTTGAAATCTGGGCACAACAGGGAGGATGGTTGAAAAAGGCAAGAGTTGCCGAGGCTGGTTTGGCTCAGTGGATGGAGCGTCGGCCTGCGGACTGGAGGGTCCCGGGTTCGATTCCGGTCGAGGGCGTGTGCCTGGGTTGCGGGCGCATCCCCAGTGGGAGATGTGCAGGAGGCAGCTGATCGATGTTTCTCTCTCATCGATGTTTCTGACTCTCTGTCTCTCTCCCTTCCTCTCTGTGAAAAATCAGTAAAATATATTTAAAAAAAATAAAGGCAAGAGTTAAGAAGTACCAATTTCCAATTATATAAATGGTCACAGGGATGAAAAGTACAGCATAGGGAATATAGTCAATAGAAATGTAATTACTGTGTGTGATGTCAGATGGGTACTAGGCTATCAGGGTGATCACTTCATCTTACCTAATAATAGACAAACATGTAAATTAACTGTCCCTCTGCTACACTCACCAGCCAATCAGGAGAGTATGCAAATTAACACAACAAAGATGGTGGTTAATTTGCATATGTAGGGGCAAAGAAGCGGAGTGAAGACTGAAGGCTCCGTCCAGAGCCGCGAAGACTGAAGGCTCTGTCCAGAGCTGTGAAGACTGATGGCTCCTTCCGGAGAAGGCCTGGGTCCCGGGTGCCAGAGGAAAACCAGTGACGGCGGCCAGGGGAAGGGAAGGCCTATTGCACAAGTCTCTTTGTGCAACGGGCCTCTAGTAGAGTATATAAATGTCTAGTCACTTTGCTGTGCACCTGAAATTAATAGAATATTGTATGCCAACTGTAATTGAGAAATAATTTTTTTAAAGACTTGGAGTAAAGCAAGTATATCTCTCTTCACTATTTTGAAATTGATTTTCTTATATTACCAAAGAATAAGTTTCTATTTGTGTGTGTGCACATGAAGCCAATTTAAAATATGGAACAATCACAAAACATCCATGTACATCAGATCCTCTTGACTCCAGGAATTCCTAGCAAGATATTTTCATAACACCAATAGGGCTAAGAAAATAGTGAAATTTTAAAAATAAGTCATTTTAATGAAATGGTACCTTTCTAACATTGTTTTTATTTTATTTTTTTGTACGTGTGTACTTAGGTTTGGAGTAACAACTTTTCAGTTTTTTTTTCTTCCAACTATCTATTCACCATCAAAGATACGGAAATGTAGAGTAATGTCTATATAGAGTTAAAAAATATTAAAGAAAAAGTAAATGTCTTACAGATTTATTATCTAACATTTCTGCTTTGTTACATGTGTGCACACTTCCCATGAAATATAATGAGTTACGAAAGTGCCATTGCCTTTTATTTGAAGCTTACGTTGTGCTATTTTCTGTATTGGACCCACCAACATCAGCAGTAATAGGATAGATACTGCCTGAGTCAGAGTTAGCAGAATTGTAGCTTTCATTATATGTATGCTATGCTACTAATTTTATGTCACAGTAATCAGTGCTATTTCTAACTTATATATAAACACAAAATAAAAAGTCACTTGAACATTTAAACAATTGTTTTCATTATTTAGATAAAGAGCATTTAGGATAAAATAAAATGTACTACTTGTAAAGTGTATCATGCCTCTGAAACAATTAAAAGTGCTTAAATATTTCACTCAGCTATGGATGCAATAATACCTTGTTAAAAGAATGTACTAGATACTCTGCTCCACATATGCATAGGTGTAATGAAAGAAATGATCCTCACTTTAAATTTTGAAAACTCTTTTTTAAGTTACCTCCTGTATTCCCTTAAATGAAAATGTATGCACAATGCTTGCAAAAGACAAAAGTACACAGAGAGGAAGGGGGCGGGGGGGGACAAAGGAGGCCGGACCTTAATGCTACCAGTTAGTTGATGTCCTATGAAAAAACAATATACTCTAACATTCGGGATGTGCAGACTTCTCCTTAAAATATACAGACATGATTAAAAAGGCAAGTACTTGCATTTTTATTGCTATAATAGATCTTCATGAACAAAACTTTTTCCCCCCAAGGCTTTTTCTCATTAAAAAAAAAAAAAGTAATTCAAAGAAAGCAAGTGTTAGTTTGAGAACAGCTTAGTATTTAATTATTTGCCTATAATCTGGTATTAATGCGTGAAATACTTCAGTATTTTTAAACACCTACCTTCTAATTGTTATATTGTAAGCCTAACTAAAAAATATTTATGATAAAAAATGTTAATGTCACACTCTTTCTACAAAAAACTTATAGCAACACAGTGTAATTAGTTTAATTAACTCGGGGTTCATCTCTAAAGACAGGCGGTGTATTTTGTTTGTTTTCCAAAACTACTAAAATTCCGTGCATAAGGGTGAAGAACACAGACCAACTCCACTTGTAGTTTGAAGGTGAAGTATTCAACATGTCCATAATATGCAAGTACCTGTCTGTCCATACATATGTGTACACACAGGCACACATATTAACATCCTCTGATCAAACTCTAATATAATTATTTTATTCTTCCTAATGTGACATTCTTTTGTATCAGAGAATCAGTTCATGAATTGCATCTGATTAGAATACTTTGCTGCCATTGTCCTTGTTATATTGTCCCACTCCTCCTCCAAACTCTGGGGATAGTCTGATTCATCATTCATCAGTCACTTTAGAACTCTTTTTTTATTTGTGAAAGAAAGAACTACCATAACAGGCCTCTCATCCCTACTAATTTAAAAACTCATTGAGAGTCAATGACATTTATGCCTTTGTAATTTTAGTATCCAGAACTGCACTTGTAGTTAATAAATTTAGCTTAATATTGAAGGGATTTAGACTTTTTAATATGAAAATTTTCTCACTTCTTTTCCAACCTATGGTTATGAATGCACTTTATGTAGGGATATACAGTAACTATGCCTTTAATTTTTTGATTTCACATATCCTCTTTTTGAAAATTTTTTAAATGAAATTTATTGGGGTGGCATTGGTCAATAAAAGTATATAGGCTTCGAGTTTACAATTCTATAACACATCATCTGCATATTGCATTGTGTGTTAACCATCCAAAGTCAAATCTTCTTCTATCACCAAGTATTTGAAACCCTTTACTTCCTCCCTGCACCCTCTGGTAACCAATAGATACTGTTGTCTGTGTCTGAGTTTTTGTTTATTTGTTGTCTCACTTGTTCATTTGTTGATTTCAGTTTTAAATCTCACATGTGAGTAAAATCATTGCAGCATTATTCACAGCAATCAAAATATAGAAACAGCCAGTATCCTTTGATAGATAATTGGATAAAGAAGATGTGGTAAATATATACAATGGAATCCTACTATACCTTAACAAAAATTTAAATACTGCCATTTTGTGACAACTCAGATGGATATTGAGAATAACATACTAGTGAAATAAATCAGATGGAAAAAGTTAAGAATCACCTATCTTTTCAGTGTAATATTGAAATAGAGGACAATGTATCTGAATATTTTTCTAACCTCACAGTCATCAATCATTATTATTCTTTAATATTTTCTGAGTTAATGATAATCAGTGATCATGGCTCTTTGATTTTGGATCACATCATTTTCCTTTCCTTTTGAAACATAAATATATAAACCCATATTATAAAAAAGTGATCATTGTAAAGAAAAATATCAGAGAATTTCCCTTTAATAGTGTTGTCACTAAAAGATTGGAAAGATTATTTTTGTTCCCTGCCTAAAGTAATCAAAATATGAAATATTAAAAAAGATGCATTTGTCACTCTTATTTTATCTTTAATTTTTTAAAATATATTTTATTGATTTTTTACAGAGAGGAAGGGAGAGGGACAGAGAGTCAGAAACATCGATGAGAGAGAAACATTGATCAGCCACCTCCTGCACACCCCCCACTGGGGATGTGACTGCAACCAAGGTACATACCCCTGACCAGAATCAAACCCGGGACCCTTCAGTCTGCAAGCCAACGCTCTATCCACTGAGCCAAACCTGTCAGGGCTATCTTTATTTTTTTATTTCTGTGAGAATATTTTCCTATGTATATTTGGCACTAGCAATAATTAATATAAAATTAGTTTGAATTACACACACACACACAAAAACAACTGACACAAAGGTGAAGCACAACAGTATAATTTTTAACACTGCTTTAAATTCCACAAAAGCTGTTAAAATAGTTATTATTCGAGGGAGATTGATAGTAAACTTCAGAAGCTATTTAAGGTATTATAAATATTATTTTAAAAAGTTTCTTGTTTCTAACCATAGCAACATATTTGTTATTGTCTCCAAATAAACAAACTTAAATATAGAAATAAAATAATATTTCATTGATTACAAGAAAATTTAACACACACTACAGAGTAGGGTAAAAGTAGTTTTAGAGTTGTATGTATGCAAAACAGAGTTTATCTTTGTATTATTATTAATTAACAATTGTATTATTTTCTGTATGTACAACACCCTGTATATAGATGGAACAAAGGTCCTCAAGAAAGGTAATAGTACATATGCTTCCTTATTATTCATTTCATTTTACATTTATGTGCATATACTCAAATGCATATATATATATATATATATATATATATATATATATACTCATATATATATGTACATCCTATATAATAAAAGCCTAATATGCAAATTGACTGAATGGTGGAATGACCAGTTGCTATAACATGCACTGACCACCAGGAGGCAGATGCTCAACACAGGAGTTGCCCCCCCTGGTAGTCAGGGTGCTCCCACAGGGGGAGTGCCGCTCAGCCAAAAGCTGGGCTCACAGCTGGGGAGCACAACGATGGTGGCAGGAGCCTCTCCTGCCTCCGCTCCAGGCAGGCAGTAAGGAGCGAGGGGTCCTGGACTGCAAGAGTCCCGGACTGCAAGAGAGACTGCTGGCTTAGGGATCAGGCTTAAGCTGGTGGGCAGACATCCCCCGAGGATTCCTGGACTGCGAGAGGGTGCAGGGCGGGCTGAGAGACATCCCTCCCCGCCCCCCCCAGTGCACAAATGTCGTGCACCAGGCCTCTAATATATATATATATATACACACAAATTATCTATATATACAAAAAAAGCCTTTTTTTGAGTCAAATTCTACATTGCCTAGCTTTCAAATATTACATCCTAAGTTATCATGTATATAATCTAGACATGGTACCTTTGAAGTGAAAAGAGAGTTTAAAGAAATTTCTCCAAGAGTTTAGACTCAGAACACTTTTAGGTTTGTTTTATAATTTTGTTAATATTTTATGGTTAATGTGTTTACACCCACAACTTTAGTTATTTATTTCTTTTGGGTCTCATGTTATATTTGTATTGACATGAATCTGTAAGTATAATATTTAATAACACTATATAAATAAAATAACAAGTATATGTAGCATAGAAAGGTTTTAGAACATTATTTTATAAGAATCAAAGTATATGCAAGAGGAAATTTCTAATGCCAAATATTTAGTTTATTATAGACATTAGTCAATATATTTTAAAGTGAGAAAGAGCATTAGCTAATCCAGAAAGGAGTTAGGTGGGCATTTACTAAAATACCTTCTACAGTTTCAGTACATGAAAGAGAAAGTAGTAGAATTACATAATCTGTTTTTAATTCTGCCCAAACATTATGGATATTCTATCATAAAATGCATTTGAGCATGCATATTAAAAATTCTTATTAGCTGTTGTTTTAAGCAGACATCCCAGAGATTTCTGTATATTCTACATATGTAAAAAAATATAACATATTTTAAGTGTGATGAACTGAATATTTTTAAAAAACTAATATAAAATCCCAGCTCATTAAAATAGATATATCTAAGGATTATTTTTCTAGAAATTTTGTGCATGCGAAAGGGAAATCTATTAGCTTTATCAATGAAGACATTCACTGACACTAATGTTTAAGAAATAGATCACTCATTGCTGAATTAATACATGAACAACTTTGTTATATCTTTTTATGTATTCCCCTACTTTTTATTCTAGCTTATTAAACAGTGGGAGCATGTCTTATCCATTATTGTATTCCCATTGCAAACGGTATATTTAACTATGTAGTAGGCATTTTATATAAATTTGTTGAATAAATAGGAATATTCAACCATTTGACTTAATGCACATCAAAGGCTCTCTCAACTTCTTCTGAAGTTTGAAAGTTTATATAAGTTTGGAAAGAAGTGATTAAGGTCATTCCCTTTGACATTTTTACAATAAATTATCTTTCTGTTTCAAATCATTTTAATCAAATTGCTTGTACTTACATCTCAGTTTCCTCTGTAAAACCAGGTGTTGACCTAGATGATATTTACAAATGTTTATGTCTCCCTATTCTATAATATCAAATTACACCTTTGTCTCAACATTTTATACTTGCATTTAAATAATTTTTAGGGTTCCTTCCCTTAATTATTTACTTTAATTTAGTTTTGGTTTCTTCTCCTGAGTACTCAAGGCATGGCATCTTGCCTGCGTTTCCAGTGGTTACCAATCCTGCTGTAGAATGATCAATTCTGTAAGAATCTTCTTAAAAGCTAAAATAAGTGGATGTGTGATGTGGAATCCTAATATCCTAGGGGGGAAAAAAGAGTACTTATTTGAAGGAGAATCATTAAGAAACAAAAACTATTTTAAAAATTGTGAATTCAGTTTCAAGGGAAGGAATCAAAGTGGCTCGCACAAAGACACAGCACTGATCACATTAATGAAATGGAAAAGGTTCAGAGAAAAGACTTCACAATTCTCATAATAAAGGTGTAAGACGTCCAGAAAAGACTTTAAGGAAATACCTGGATGTTGGTTGATCTCCCAGAGGGCATAGGGCAGCCAAATGTGAAAGTATTCATAAAAGAAAGATTAAAAAAAAGTATGAAAGATCTTTCCATTGCACACTGACCCTATGCACCACCTTGGAAGTTTTATTAGAACATTGATGTTTCAATAGTTAGAGGAAAGGGACCATTGTATTAAGCTAAGTCTCCTAGTAAAAGCAAGGTCACTGAGGCTGAGGAAGATTCTTACAGCTATACCAAGATTTACTTAATAATTAGAGCTATGAAGTAATATCCTATAGAATTTTAAAATGTCTACCACACTCTTGAAATTCCAAAATAGTATTGAAAGGAGTTAAAGCAGAATTTGGCAGATAGGGTAAGGGGTGGAAGAAGAAGGAATCGTGGAGCTAGCTGAAACAAACAAAAATATGATTTGCAGAAAACAGGATGGATATCAGAAACAGAGTGTTTTGAAACAAGGATGTTTTTCTTGCAAGTGCCAAACAAAATTTTGCAAAAAGGCCAGGAACCAATCGGAGAGTGGCACAGATAGACAAAGAGCAGGCCTTTAGCAGATATAAGGGGAAGAGCAGAATGCTTCAGGGGCAACCCATTTCAATCTCCCTCCGGAATGGGGAGCCTGTGTTTGTTTGCAATAAACTCCTGCCTTGTTTGAACTCCTCTGGTCCACGGCTTCATTCTTCGATTCGGTGACATGACCCCTGGCAGAATTCCTGCTCACCAGTTCCGGTATCAGTATGAAGCTCTTTCTAAATTGGTAAATACCTTGCCTTTTTTCCAAGACCTAACAAGAACCTCAAATTCATGGAACTTAAAATTGGAAAACAAAAGCAAAAACAAAAAACAACAACATGATTTTGCAGGACTAAAGGAGCAAAATATAAAGCTTGATTGGAATATCTAAATTGTATGGTTAACTTATTTTAACAATCTAGACTGGGAACCACTAGGAAATATATAACAATAGACCTATTTTTTTCTTGTTTTCTTTTTATTTATTTTTTTCCTAACCATAACCCATATGCCTTCTTCTACCTCCTCCTCTCCCCATACCCTCCTCCCTCAAAAAACAAGCATCATCCTGTTGTCTATATCCATGAGTTATCTCTCTTTTTTGCTCAATCCCTCCACACACACACACCACCACCACCACCACAACCAGAGTTGTCTGCCTGGCTTCTATCTATCTATGAGTCTGTGTCTATTTTGCTTGGTAGTTCAGTTTGTTTATTAAAATACACATATGGTACTTGTCTTTCTCTGACTGGCTTATTTCACTTAGCATAAGATGGCCAAAAGACATATTAAAACGTGCTCAATATCACGGATCATCAAAGAAATGCAAATTAAAACCACAATGAGTTATCACTTGCACCTGTCAGAGTGATTATCATCAATACATCAAGAAACAACAAGTGTTGTCAAGGATGTGAAGAAAAGGGAACCCTACTGCACTGTTGGTGGGAATGAACACTGGTGCAGCTACTATGGAAAGAAGTATGGAATTACCTCAAAAAATTTAAAATAGAACTGCCTTATGATCCAGTGATTCCACTTCTGGGAATTTATCTGAAGAATAGCCAAGATTTGGAAGCAGCTCAAGTTCCATCAGTAGATGAGTGAGTAAAAAAATATTTACACAATGGGATACTACTGTCATAAAAAAGGAAAAATCTTTTACCCTTTGTGACAACAGACCTATTTTGATGTAGAAGATTAAAACAGACTTGTAGCGGTAAGAAAAGACTTAGTAAAACTCCAGGGAATGTTATGTCTGTCTCTACTGTTAAAGGTATACAATAGGCCCTAACCAGTTTGGCTCAGTGGATAGAGCATTGGCCTGCGGACTCAAGGATCTCAAGGTTCGATTCTGGTCAAGGGCATATACCTTGGTTGCAGGCACATACCCAGTAGGGAGTGTGTGGGAGGCAGCTGATGGATGTTTCTAACTCTCTATCCTTCTCCCTTCCTTTCTGTAAAAAAACCTATAAAATATATTTTTTAAAAAGTATACAATAGTATGTTCCTTATCTATACATGCAGAGTTTCATTTTTTAAAGAGTTGAAAAAGATTTACAATTGACATTAAAATGAAATGTCATATAGTCTCATGGATAAGTGGGAGGGAAAAAGATAAGTAAAAAAGAAAAGAGAAAGAGAGAGAGGGTGGAGAGAGAGAGAGAGAGAGAGAGAGAGAGAGAGAGAGAGAGAGAGAGAGAGAGAGAGAGAGAGAGAGAATCAGAAATTAATAAAGGTATGCTATTATGAACAGAGAATAATGTGTCAGATCCCCTGTAAATGAAGATCTATATTCCAGAAGGTATATTTTAAAGGTGTTCCTGTATTCCCAAAAACTGATCCCAGCAGCATATTTCAATGTTCTAAAAGAGGTCAATTGAAGTTTCCAATGTATCCAGCCCATAAATAATGTTTTACGATCAATATTCAGTAAAATAAAAGATAGTAAGAGTGTTACTGAACTAAATGGATCCATTTGACTATGTGCATCAAAGTCCAATGAAATGTGAACAGGAATTTTCAGCCAAGAAAGTAAGGGTTTATTAGTTGAGGAAATATAACCAAGTCTGAAATCACAGGTAACCGAGGTTCCAGAGACCTGGCTCCATGATGGCTTTTAGGGAATGGCTTATATGGGGGGTCGGGGGAGGATCACAAATCATGGTGCTTAAAGGAATTGGGTTTTGGGGATCTACTGATTGATTTGGTTTAGAGTATAGGTGGTTGATCATTGCATCAGGTCCTGATATCAACCATGGCATTGTTCTGATTTCATGAGGGTGTGGTCCAGAGGCTGAAGTTAAGATGTTGTCTTTAGCTTGACCAAGTCTGTTTTTGTAGTCAACAGACACGAGGCTTTCTTTTTTTAAATTATCTTTTTAAGTATTACATATGTCCCCTCTTTTTCCCATCTATACCTTCTAGCCCACACCTGCCTCCTGCCTCAGGCCTTCAGCACTCTATTGTCTGTGTCCATGGTTATGCATATATGCATACAAGTTCTTTGGTTGATCTCTCCCACTCACCACCTTCCCTCTGAAATTCCATAGTCTGTTTCATGTTTCTATGTCTCTGGCTCTATTTTGTTCTTCAGTGTATTTTGTTCGTAGATTTCACATATGAGTGAGATCATGTGATACTTACATTTCTCTGACTGACTTATTTCACTTAGCATGATACTTTCCAGGTACATCCATGATGTCTCAAAGGGTAAGAGGTCCTTCTTTCTTACTGCTGAATAGTATTCCAGTGTAAATGTACCACAGCTTTTTTATCCACTCATCTACTGATGGGCACTTGGGCTGTTTCCTGATCTTAGCTATTGTAAGTTGTGCTGCTATGAACATAGGGGTGCATACATTTTTCTGATTGGTGTTTCAGGTTTCTTAGGATACATTCCTAGAGGTGGGATCACTTACTCAAATAAGAGTTCCATTTTTAATTTCTTGAGGATACTCCATACTGTTCTCCACAGTGTCTGCACCAGCCTATATTCACACCAGCAGTGTACTAGGGTTCCCTTTTATCCACATCCTCCCAGCAATTGTCATTTGTTGATTTATTGATGGTAGCCATTCTAACTTTGTGAGGTGATACCTCATTGTTGTTTTAATTTGCATCTCTCTCTCGATCAGTGACTTGGAGCATTTTTTCATATGTCTCTTGTCCATCTGTATGTTGGCTTTAGATAAGTGTCTGTTTAGATCCTTTGCACATTTTTAATGCATTTTTTGTCTTCCTTTTGTTAAGTTGTATGAGTTCCCAGTCGGATTTACTCCAGGGATTCAAGGCAGGTATAATATTCACAAGTCAATAAATGTGGTACATCACATAAACAGATTTAAAGACAAAAATCACATGATCATATCAATAGAGGCAGAAAAAGAATTCAACAAAATCCAACACCAATTTTTTATAAAAAAGAAAAAAACTCTCAGTGAAGTGGAAATAGAGGAATCATACCTCAACATAATAAAGGCCATATATGACAAATCTACAGCCAACATTATACTCAATGTAGTCTAAAGGTCAAACATTAAAACCATTTCCCCTAAATACAGGAAAAAGATAGGGATGTCTACTTTCACACTCTTATTCAACATAGTCCTGGAAGTCTTCTCCATAGCAATTAGACAAGAAGAAAAAATAAAAGGCAACAAAATTGACATGGGGGAAGTAAAACTCATTATTCACTTATGACATGATATTGTACATAGAAAATCCTAGAGCCTCCACCAAAAACCTACTAGATTTAATAAATGAATTTGGCAAAGTAGCAGGATAAAAAAGAAAAACCTAGAAATAAATGGCATTTTTATACACCAATAATGAATTATCAGAAAGAGAAACTAAAAATGCAATCCCATTTACATGTGAGGCTTTGTTCTTAAGACAGTGTGATAATAACCAGAATGTGATATCCTAAGGACTTAATGATTAAGAATGGGAGTGGATAGACATAAAGGAGAAAATACTGTCTTAAGATAAATGTTAAATTGTATAGATTCCACAATACATGCTGAAAATGCTATACAAAGTAAAACTGTTTCAATTCTGATACATGATCTTAATTATAAACAGTTTGTTTCTTGGGATATATTCCTGGAAGTGCTATCACTGGATCAAATCGGAGTTCCATTTTTAGTTTTTTGAGGAAACTCCATATTGTTCTCCAGTTTAAACACCCTTAGATTTGAAATAGGGAAACATTATAGAAATCTATTTACTTTGTGTAATGGATGAGTAGCAGAATCAACTCATTGGATTACAATTAAGTTGTCTTCAGAGTAAATGGCAATAACTATAAAATAAATAATAAATTATCCTGTGGCTTTCACTCCATGTGAATAATTAGCTATAAGGTGTCATGAAGATGCCAAAAAAATCTCAAAATATAATTCATTTTAATGGAAAATTCATTTCATTTTAAGTAGTTGCAACAGAGATTATAAGAACTAGATATCTAAAATATTAATATGTGGCTCTTTAAAAAAAAGTTTGACCACTTGTCGATTTAGGAAATGTTCAAATCTATAGAGAATTTTTGTGAGTTTATTTGAGCCAACAGACAACATATGCCAAGGAGCAAGGTCTCAAATGCTCAAGAGAATGGCAGTGAGGCTACTTACTTTATACATTAGAAGCAAAGGGGGCACCTACGGAAGATGCATGAAATCCATTGGTAGAAGATGAAGGAGGTAGAAGAAAGCAGAGTAAAGAGAGCATAGCAAACCTCTAGGATTGGACAAAGGGCAAAATGGGGAAACACATATTTCTTTTACATTGTTGGGTTCAGAATAGTTAATAAATAACATTTACAGCATATAGAGATGGTATGCCGGAACAAAATAATAATGAGGTTTTCTGTGGTCTCCTGCTCTGGTTGTCTATGGTTATGGTTTCCAGGGGTAGGATAAGAAAATTACTCTGACATGTCATAGGTATTTTATCCTAGAGGACAATGGACAGAGGTCACTTAAAATAAAATTTGAACTTTGCTAAGAGAGCTATAGATCTTAGAAGTGACCACCCACTATGTTCTGCCCAGTTAGGAATTTATGATCATACCATCCTCTGTGACTTTCGGTTTCTGAGTTTTTCAGGCCTGCTATATGGCCTCTCTGAGCTTGTCAGGTTTATTATACAGCCCCCTTTTCATCCACAAACTCCTGTTCTAGAATATGGATAATTGAAGTATTCTTCAAGATATACCAAAATATCTTTATATGAATGAGCTTACAAGATACAAATTTATCACCAGAAACAAACTATAAACCATTTTATAAAATAATTTGCAGATAATTTATTAATAACATATCTAATAAATAAACAAACATTTTTCCCTGAGAAGCACTATATATTCCATTCATTATCTGGTTTTAAATACAAAACATATTAGACATAATTTTTCAAATCTGAAAAAAATGATCACTCATTTTTATATTAAATGATAGTATAGTGAAATCCATATGTGTTGTTATTTAAGGTAGTAAAGTATATTTTAAAATAGTTGAAAAGAAGTCTATAAATATACTAAGATTTGCCACTTGTCTATTTTCTGGACTAATGCACTTTAAAAATAAAAATTTAAAATTTGGTAATATGGCAAATATTTATTGGAGATGTATAAAGTAAAATTACATTTTCTTAAAGAAAAAGCTAGTTGAACATACCAAAAAACAAAATTAAGTGTGAGGAGGTAGAATGCACGTTAAATATATAGTGACTGAAGATGATTTGACTTTGGGTGGTGTGCACACAATGCAATATACAAATTATGTAGCATCTAAATATACACTTGAAACCTATATAATCTTATTAACTAATGTCATCTCAATAAATTTAATTAAAAAAGTAAAACAATAATGTAAAAAATTGTTTCAAAATAAATCAATGTGTACATACATAAAAATATCTGTATAAGTAGGAATTCAGGAGGCATCATTAGATTCTAGGTACTAAATTTAATTATCACATAAAGATTATTAAGCATTTTACATAAATTAATAAATTAGAAAGAAAATGAAATGCATATGCTATATACAAATTGATAACAATTTTATATGAATAAAAAATAAAATTTCCTAATACTATCCAAAAGTAGGACAGGAGATAGCTTTGGAAGAAACTTAAGTTTGGCTTATTACCTCAGGAAAAGATCTGGGAAAATGGATGAACTCATATCTGTGCCTGGCAGGCTTAAGAACAGGAAATGTATCACATCAACGGAATAGATTCTAGAACAAAGAATTTTGGATTGAAAACTCAGTCTTTTCATTTAGAAAGTGAATGGAGACTGATGAATGGAGACACTGACAATTGGCCAAAAGTTAACCAAAAATCACTTAGCATACATTCTTTAACTAGTATTTGCTATATTAAAGTCCTATTTAAAGGATTTTCTTTATATAGGATAAAGACAGTAAGAGCCAATATTTATGCAGTGCTTAATCTGCTTCAGGCACTATGCTTTAAAACATTAACTTTTGTCCCTGACTAGTGTGGCTCAGTTGGTTGTGTGTCCTACAGTGACTGAAAGATTGCCGGTTTGACTCCCAGTCAGAGCACATTCCTGGGGTTGTAGCTTGATGATCGATGTTTCACTCTTACATCACATTGATGTTTTTCTCTATCTCTCCCTTTCCTTCCTCTCTCTTTAAAAATCAATAAATATATTTTAAAAAACATTAACTTTTTGTAAATTTCACACACTTTTGACAGCTTCTCTATATCCCTAGGCCCACATTAAATGTCTTAGAAAACTGTCCTTAACAACTGTTCTACCACAAAGACAAATGAGATAAATATTTAGTTCTTCAAAGTTTGGAAGTCCCCAAGACCACCCTCACTTCTCATACAAATTACAAGTCCTGAGATCCCCAAGTCTACCCTCCAGTCTGATAATTTACTCAGACTCACAGAACTCACTGAAAGTTGTTATATTCACTGGCACTATTTAATAAAGTGAAAGTGTACCTATTAAAATCAGTCTCGGGAAGAGGTACACAGCATAGCGTCTAGGAGATTTCTAAGTTTGAAGTTTCTGGTAGTACCCTTTCAGTGGAGCTGTGAACAATACTATTTCTAGCAATGATGTGTAACGACATACATGAAGTATGGCCAACAAGGAAAGGCACCCAAGCTCTGGTATATAGAATTATATTAGGGTTTTGTCATGTACACATGCTGACTGCCATGTGGCTGACCTTAGCTAGCCTCTAGCTTCTCCAGAAGTCTAGCTGATACCTTCCGTCCAAAAGTTTTCACCATAAATTATTGTCAGCATTGGCTATCATTCATGTTCCAAAACTCTCAGGTAAAGAAATATATTTTATCAGGTACGATATTCCAAGCAGAGGGAGATTGCCTCCCAGAAACAGAGGGAAAAGGCCTCTTTTGAGTTAATGTTAATTATTTAATTACTAGAGGCCTGATGCATGAAATTCGTGCATGGGTAGGGTCCCTGGGCCTGGTCGGTGATCAGGGATGATCTATGGGGTGACTGGTGGGGTGATGGGGGAGGGGAGGCACTGACACTGGCCTTGGCTGGCTTGATGCAACCCACTCCCCAGCCAGCCCTGCCCCCCCCCGCCCCCCCGCTCGCAGGCTGACCCCGCCCTTGTCCCCGCTGGTCACTTCCCTCAGTGGGGCAAATGACTGGGTGATTGGGGGAACCTCGCTGACACCTGCCTTGGCTGGCCTGGGGCCTGTGGGCTGGGGTCACCTTCTGCATTGAGCGCCTGCCCCCTGGTGGTCAGTGCACATCATAGCAACCTGCTGTTCCAACTGTTGTTCCGACTGTTGATTTGCATATTAGGCTTTTATTATATAGGAATAGAGGCCTGGTGCACAAAAATTTGTGCACTCGGAGGGGAGGGGAGGTTATTCAGCCCAGCCTGTGCCCTCTCGCAGTCTGGGACCCATGTTCCCCGGGGGGATTGGGCCTAAGCTGGCAATCAGACATTCCTCTGGCAGCCCGGCAGCCCTCGGGGGATGTCCACTTGCCAGCGGGGAGCAGACCTAAGCTGCAGTCGAACATCCTTAGTGCTGCTGAGGAGGCAGGAGAGGCTCCCACCACCACCGCTGTACTGACAGCCATCAGCCTGGCTTGTGGCTGAGCAGAGCTCCTCCATGTGGGAGCTCACTGACAACCAGAGGGAAGCTCCTGCATTGAGTGTCTGCCCCCTGGTGGTCAGTGTGTGTCATAGTGACCAGTCATTCCCAGTCTTTCTGCTGCTAGGGTCAGTTTGCATATTACCCTTTTACTATATAGGATAGAGGCCTGGTGCACGGGTGGGGGCTGGCTGGTTTGCCCTGAATGGTGTCCCGGATCAGGATGGGGGTCCCCACTGGGGTGCCTGGCCAGCCTGGATGAGGGGCTGAGGGCTGTTTTCAGGCAGGCCAAGCCTTCAACAGAAGCTCCCAGTCTCTCCTTTTTTTTTTTTTTTTTTTTTTTTTTTATTCTAGGATTTATTTACTTTCTGTAATTGAAACTTTGTTGCAGCTCCAGCTCTGAGGCCGCCTGGCTGAAAGCAGGTACCTGGGGTTTGTTTAACTTCTCTAATTGCAACATTGTTGCATCCGGAGCTCAGAGCTAGGCCGCAGCATGTGAGAAACATTGGCTTTCTCCATTGCTGGGGCAACCAAGTCCCATGTTTGCTTCAGCTGTGTGACTGCCGGCCACCATCTTAGTTGGCAGTTAATTTGCATATCACCCTGATTAGCCAATCGGTAGTGTAGCAGAGGTATGTTAATTACCATGTTTGTCTATTATTAGATAGGATGCTAATCCACAGCTAGGGTTCATCTTGTTTAAGCTCTTTGTGATCACATAACTATGTAAGGTACAGAAGGTAAAAGCCTTTTCAGATTTTTATTAAAGTAAATAGTACTAGAAATAAATGCTAAAAACACAAAGAATTGTAAATAGTTTCACATTTCATCTTATGTTACTTCTCAAAATGGCAATCTTAAAATCTCTTCCTAATTATTGTTATGTGATTTCAAATGCATCCTGTGTATTCCCCTGTGCTTGAAAAATGAAAAATGCCTTTGGTAAAGAAATATACACTCAAATGACTATTACAACGTGTTCCCCTCCTGCCGTGTATGCAGGAAACGTATAAGAAAGACGTAACATAAAGTGATAAGTTTTCATGACTAAGGAAATTATAATTTTCCTTAATTATGTGTAAAACTCTTATTAACAAGACTTTCAGAAAAGTTGTAAAAGACAGGTATAAACCTTCACTCTGTAGTCAACATCCTATATAATAAAAGCCTAGGTGGCGTCACGTATGATGTCATCACAAGATGGCCGCCACAAGATGGCTGGCAGGGGAGGGCAGTTGGGTGCAACCAGGCCAGCAGCGGAGGACAGCTGGGGGCAACCAGGCTTGCAGGAGAGGGCAGTTGGGGCCGACCAGGCTGGCAGGGGAGGGCAGTTGGGGGCAAGATCAGGCCGGCAGGGGAGGGCAGTTGGGGGCAAGATCAGGCCGGCAGGGGAGGGCAGATGGGGGCGACCAGGCCAGCAGGGGAGGGCAGTTAGGGGTGACCAGGCTGTGGAGGAGGGTAGTTAGGGGTGACCAGGCCAGCAGGGGAGGGCAGTTGGGGGAGATTGGGCCGGCAGGGGAGGGCAGTTGGGAGCGATCAGGCCAGCAGGGAAGCAGTTAGGCATCAATCAGGTTGGCAGGGGAGTGGTTAGGGGGCGATCAGGCTGGCAGGCAGAAGTGGTTAGGGGCAATCAGGCAGGCGAGTGTTTAGGAGCCAGCAGTCCCAGACTGTGAGAGGGATGTCCGACTGTCCAACCCGGCAGTCGGACATCCCCCAAGGGGTCCCAGGTTGGAGACAGTGCAGGCCGGGCTGAGGGACACCCCCACCCCCGCACGAATTTCGTGCACCAGTCCTCTAGTTAGATATAAGAGTGACAGAATAAAAAAATGTATATTATTGCTTAGGCGCAATTTGTAATGCCTTGTATAAATATTTATTCCCTAGCTTTATGATTATAACTTGAAAGGTGAATATACTTTTAAATAAGCTTACTGTGACAGACTAAACATGGTAAATTACATGTATCAATAGAGAAATATGCCTATTGGAATTTGGCGTGAACAAACATATATCCAATAGTTTGCTTATTTTGGACACTATGCAGAATGTGGTTATGTGGAATCTCCTTTCAATATTTTGCAATACAGCTATTAGGATACAGTAACTGCTAGCATTCTGATTTCCAGCCTTCATGACTACTTGCACTGAAAATAAAATGCATCATTTTGGATGTTCATTTTCAATTTCATCTGCCAAGTGGAATGTTAGAATGTACAAGATCAATGAAATGATCTGACCAAACACACAAATCAGATTACGCTCCCTCTCTTCCACCACTAAAATTTTAAACCTACAACAGCACATAATACATCATTCACCAAATTTTTGCAACATTTTCTACAGCACACAAGAGAGTTTCTTTTGGCAAGCCAATGGAATCCAACTAATTGGGTATTTTATTTAATATTAGCTTCATTAAGGTTATGTTTGCAATGTCATTAATCAACTTTCTCATTTTCTATTAACTGATTTATGGTAAATAGCACATCTATATATGTAATAACCTAAGTGACTGTTACAGCGGAACGACCAGAACAACCAGTCACTATGATGCTCACTGATCACCAGAGGGCAGACGCTCAATGCAGGAGCTGCCCCCTGGTGGTCAGTGCGCTCCCACAGGTGGAGCTGCCGCTCAGCCAGAAGCCGGGGTCATGGCTGGCGAGCACAGTGGCGGTGACGGGAGCCTCTCTTGCCTCTGTGGTAGGCTAAGGAGCAATAAGCTGAGCAGTAAGGAGCCTGCTGCTAAGGATCAGCAAGCAGAGTGGTAAGGAGTGAGCTGGCAGACATCCCCTGAGGGGTCCCAGACTGTGAGAGGATGCAGGCCGGGCTGAGGGATACCATCCCCCCACACACACCCCCCCCCGCCGCCTCCCCAGTGCACAAATTTTGTGCACCAGGCCTCTAGTGCCTTAATAATATTGTTTATATTGTAAGTTGATCCTCTGTCAAAGATGCATTTATTTTTCAGAGATCTCTCATATAAAGTGTCAGAAGAGCAAATGTTACCTAGAGGTCTTTGCGTACCCAAATTCTTTGGATAAACTCTAAAAGTATAGTTTCTGATTATGAAACCCAAACCATTTTTTCTAAAAGTATATTTTTAAAAGTTTCTCTCTTAAACTACATTGTGGTATAAGGAGTGGGAAGAATATTTCAGCTCCTGGTAAAAAATGTTCAAACAAAATTGTTAAGTGAATACATTTTGAATAATATTAATAGATACATAGATGCTATAGGACTTCAATAAAGAAATATGCATGAGTTGCCTCAGGCTTCTGGAAAGTGTTAAACATTACTCACAATAACTAATCTAATAACCACCCAGTAATAGAATGAAAATTTCTTCACAACCTATTAGTGCCCCTTTGTTTTTCACAGCATCCATTCTGCTTACAGATATCAAAGGGCAACTATCAGATATGTATATCTCTCAGTACTTTTTAAAGATAAAAGTAAATACAAAATACAGGCCAAAGTACAATGTGTGACACAGTTTTTGTTTTAAATCTGTCACACCATAAATATAAAAAAGTACGTAATTCTAAAACTTTAAGAACAATTTTTATGTAGAAATATGTTAATCATCTCAGAGTATTTATTTATTTATTTATTGATGGAAAGGGCATAAACATATTTGTGCAGGCAAAATCAGGCTGACTTCAATAGCAGGAAATATTCTTATTAGCAGCAGGTAATCAGTAAGACAGCAGGAGAACATGTTTTATTTTCTAATTCCACTTTCTATTTATTTTCTAATATAATAATTTATTTGCATTATTTGTTTCTATAAATGTGACTATGGAATACAGTTAAACAGATAGTAGTACAACTGTTTTTCTGAAAGACTTATAGAATTATACTTTGTGGCAAGATTTATTTTAAAGATGTCCCATTCTACAAATTCGCTTTTTTTTTTTTTAATCCTTACCCGAGGATATATTTTTACTGACATTCAAAGGCAAGGAAGAGAGCGAGAGAGAGAAAGAGAGAGAGAGAATTCCCTCTATAAGAACCTCACAGAGAAATCATAATGAAAATATAGCCTAAAGTGTATAAAATAAAAATATCTACTACTAGCCTTCAAATATTTTTGTGAATTTAGTTACCAGTCTCTTCTCAAAACATTATCCTAAAGCATCTTCTTTGAAAGAATGGCAGTGTTTATTATAATAAGAAAGACTTATTGAATAAGAAAGCCTAAGTATTTGGTATGTGAGGCGCTCTCTAGAAAAGGCTGGATCTCAAGCATATGGTTCCAGGTAGGCCAGAGGGCATCAGGAGACTTCACACATTTAAGAATTTCTCATTTAGAAATTTATTTTTATAAGAATAATTAATTAATTAACTACCTGGGCTTCTTGCAATCTCAATACAAAGCTGACTGATCTGTGTTCAACTGATGATGACACTTTGGGGAAGTTCATTCTGGAATCCCTTTCCTCCTGCCAAAGCCACCCAAGGAGTTTGGGTGCAGACTGCTTAATTGGGGAGCATAGATCTACTTTCTCTAATGGGATCCTGAATATATTTTCCACAGCTGATTGTGAGTTGTGGTTAATCAGAGGTTAATAATCATGAAAATGTTTCAATCAATATATTATTCTATAATGTTGTGGTAGGTAGTATTTGTCAACTGGGCTCAACAACTAACCACCTTTTATTGTTTAATTTCTAAGAGTAATAAAATAAATCAAAAATATCTGCATCTCAAAGTGCTAAACTTCTTAGCTGGCAGCTTCTGGAACATAACAAAAATATAAGTTAGGGAATATCCCAAAATTTATATCCAACAATTAAAAATTTCACCATAATGTTGACCACAATGTGATAAACTATTTGTAGTTTTAACTGCACTGAATTCCATGACTATAAAAATTATTGACCCTGAGTGTTTACTGCTGCTTTTAATTTCTGATTAGTCCCTGTTGTTTTATAAACACAAGGAATAAAATACATTGAAATACATCAAACATATTTGTATGGATAATGGCTAAAATCTTAAAGTGGAAGACAAAACCAAATTAGGGAATTCTTATTATTATTATTTATATTGATAGTTTTAACTTACCAAAAATATTACTAACAGCTAATGACATAAATCATTAAAATCTATAGGTGGTGGATGGGACGTGAACCCATACATAAACCATTAAAGATTGAGGAATATAGCATTTTACTTATAGACAAATATACATAAATTGAAAACACTATTAAGATAATTAGGCAATTAAATGCACATATTAGCAGATATTCACAAAAGTTCTTCCCATAATCCAGGAACCATGCTACAATTGCTTTATTATAACATCTCAGGTTTTGAAGTTTTAACTGTGAAAGAAATATATTGTGATTTTTGACCGGAGCTTGCAACAGTTATTTCCACATCACCAGTTCCTCATCAATCAAGAAATTGTCACTTTTTCCTAGAGTATATTGAAGTTCATATTGGCTAAATGTCAGTGAGAAAAAGATAGCTCTCTTTGGTATGGTGATCAGTGATCATGTGCTTTCACACTTGCTCCATCCTTTTCAGCCATTTGACTAGATTTTGGCACTTCTCTCTTTTTTAAATATATATTTTTATTGATTTCAGAGAGGAAAGGGGAGAGAGAGAGGGTGAGAGAGAGAGAGAGAGAGAGAGACATCAATGATGAGAGAGAGTCATTAATTAACTACCTCCTGCATGCCCCCTACTGAGGATTGAGCCTGCAACCCAGGCATGTGCCCTTGACCAGAATCAAACCTGGGACCCTTCCGTCTGCAGGCTGATGCTCTATCCACTGGGCAAACCAGCTAGGGCAGCACTCCTCTTTTGGAATGTGTGCACATGAAATAGCAATAGAAGACTAAAATGCCAGAGACTTCTTTGTATTCCAGAAGTATGAAATCTCCAAAGTGCTGCAAAGCAGTGTCCTTAACAAAACAAACTCCAGCATTAATCCATGGATTGCCTTGATGGTTTCTATGTGAATAATTCAGCCTTACAAGTTAAGAACATTACTCAGAATCTCTGTAGACAAAAGGCGACTGCTTATATTATATGTAGTATATTATTTCCCAAATAATACTCCTCAGAGGGCACCCATACCACTTAACCAATATGTTATGTCTCTGACACTTTTGTCCTAATTCTACAATAATGAATGCTATTTTTATATTTTGTGCTTTGTTTCTCTTGGTTTACTGACTTTTTTTGAGTAAAATGCTAAAAGTTTTATATACCATGTATCCTGGTTCTAATCTTTAAAAATTCAAGTATTCATTTACTATCTTCTTTTTTTTTATATCACAGGAAACTTTATGGTGCACAATAATGTTGAGAGATATTTATTGGACTAATTGCCTAACTATAAAACATACTATAAAATTTCTTACAAGCCTGTGAAACTCCACACTGATTATTTTAATAAGTAATGTATCCTGTTCACAAATACAGGTATGTAGGTGTACTTAAACTTATGTATACTTAAAATGTAGGATTTGTATAAGGAGGTAAGCCATAATTTAATACATGCCTCTGCATATGGAAAGTAGAAGGTGTTTTTTCTGTGATATTTAGTGCAAGAGCACAATGTGTTGTGTTGGGTTAGCACCTGCTGTGCTGCCACATGCCAATACATGCTCTCCTCCTCTCCCTTCCCTTGTACAAATATCAGAAGGAAGGACATTGAGTAGGATGCTCTTATTTAAAATAAAGAAATGTCCTTATTACTTAACAGAGCTTTAAGTCACATAAAACACCTACGCATATTTCAAGTAATAGCTCATCTCCCACTTTCTTGATGGAGCATTTCCAGATACTGACAATTCCTATTGAGGTTTCCTTTATCAGAAATGCAATGCTTTTATGAATCAGTAAGCCCTCCAAATATATCAATTTTTAATTGTTATTAAGTATCTTTTTTGGGGGAGGTGTAATTCTAAAATGTGGACTGCTTTCTTGTTGTTTTGTTGATGGCTTCTTTTGCTGTGCAGAAGCTTTTTATTTTGATGTAGTCCCATTTGTTTATTTTCTCTTTAGTTTCCATTGCCCTAGCAGTGGTATCGGTGAAGAAATTGCTCCGGCATATGTCTGAGATTTTGCTGCCTATGAATTCCTCTAGTATTTTTATGGTTTCCTGTCTTGTATTTAAGTCCTTTAACTATTTTGAGTTTATTTTTGTGTATGGTGTAAGTTGGTGGTCTAGTTTCATTTTTTTTTTTTTTGCATGTATCTGTCCAATTTTCCCAACACCATTTATTGAAGAGACTGTCTTCACTCCATTGTATGTTCATGCCTCCTTTGTCAAATATTAATTGGGCATAGTGGTTTGGGTTGATTTCTGGGTTCTCTATTCTATTCCATTGGTCTATATGTCTGTTCTTGTGCCAGTTCCAAGCTGTTTTAAGTACAGAGGCTTTGTAATACAGCTTGATATCTGGTATTGAGATCCCACCTACTTTGTTCTTCTTTCTCAGGATTACTGCAGCTATTCGGGGTCTTTTTTTTTTATTCCAGATGAATTTTTGGAAAGTTTGTTCTAGGTCTGTGAAATATGCCATTGGTATTTTAATGGAGAGTGCATTGAATCTATAGATTGCTTTGGGTAGTATGGACATTTTAATGGTGTTGATTCTACGAACCCATGAACATGGTATGTTCTTCCATCTGTTTATGTCTTCCTCTATCTCTTTTTTCAATGTCCTGTAGTTTTCTGCACATAGGTCTTTTACCTCCTTAGTTAAGTTTATTCCTAGGTATCCTAATTTTTTTTTTTGGTGTGATGGTAAATGGGATTACTTTTTTAGTCCCTCTTTCTGTAAGTTCACTATTGGTGTATAGAAATGCCATAGATTTCTTGACATTAATTTTGTATCCTGCTAAATGCCAAATTCATTTATTAAGTCTAATAATTTTTTGATGGAGTCTTTAGGGTTTTCTATGTACAGTATCATGACATCTGCAAATAAGGACAGTTTTACTTCTTGGTTGCCTTGTATTTCTTCTTGTCTAATCTCAATGGCTAGTACTTCCAGTACTATGTTGAACAGGAGTGGTGAGAGTGTCTTGATCCTGTTCTTAGGGGAAATGGTTTTAGTTTTTGCCCATTGAGTATGATGTTTGCTGTGGGTTTGTCATATATGGCTTTTACTATGTTGAGGTATGATCCTTCTATTCCCACCTTGTTGAGAACAATCAACAAAACAACAAGAAAACCCACTGCATGGGAATACATATTTGTCAATGTTATCACTGATAAGGGTTTAATCTCCAACATTTACAGGGAACTCATACAACTTAACAAAAGGAAGATAAACAACCCAATCAAAAAATGGGCAATAGACCTAGATAGATACTTTTTGAAAGAAGACATAAGGAAGGCCAAGAGACATATGAAAACATGCTCAAAGTCACTAATTATTCAAGAGCATGCATATAAGCATAACCAATGGACATAAGACACTGGGGGGCAGGGGAGGCTGGGGGAATGTCAAGGGGGGGGGAGGAGACATATGTAATACTCTTTGTAATACTTTAAGCAATAAAAAAAGAGATGCAAATCAAAAGGACAATGAGGTACCATCTCACACCTGTCAGAATGGCTATCATCAACAAATCAACAAATGACAAGTGCTGGCGAGGATGCAGAGAAAAAGGAACCCTCGTGCAGTGGCAGTGGGAATGCAGGCTGGTGCAGCCACTGTGGAGAACAGTATGGGGTTTCCTCAAAAAACTGAAAATGAAACTCTCATTTGACCCAGTGATCCCACTTCTAGGAATACCTCCCAAGAAACTAAAAACTCCAATCAGAAAGGATATATGTACCCCTATGTTCATAGCGGCACAATTCACCATAGCTAAGATTTGGAAACTGCCTAAGTGCCCATCAGCTAATGAGTGGATTAGAAAACTGTGGTACACCTACACAATGGAATGCTAAGCTTCAGTAAAAAAGAATGAGTTCTTACCATTTTCAACAGCATGGATGGAACTGGAGAGCATTATGCTAAATGAAATAAGTCAGTCAGAGAAAGATAAATATCACATGATCTCACTCATTTATGGAATATAATGAACAATATAAACTGATGAACATAAATGATCCAGAGACAGAGAAGCATTGATCAGACTGTTAAACTCAGAGGGAAGGTAGGGGTGGGTGGGGGTAAGGGGGAAAGGTCAACCAAAGGACTTGTATGCATGCATATAAGCCTAACCAATGGACACAGACAACAGGGGGGGGAGGGGCGGGGTGAGGGCATAAGTCAGGGGTGGGGAGGCTATGGGGTGATAAGGACACATATGTAATATCTTAATCAATAAAGAAATTAAAAATAAATAAATAAAATAAAATGTGGATGGTTTAATGGTGTTATATCACCATATCTGTTAATTTTACCCTGGTATTATAAAGAACTTACCTGAATCATTTTTTGAGTACTTCTTATATACCTTTTCCACACTTTTATTGAAATATAATTGATATGTATTTTTTAAGGTGTACAATGTGTTGATTTGATACACTTATATAATGCAAAATGATTACTACCTTGCCTTCAGCTAACACTCCATCTCATCACATAATTAACATTTATTTTTTATGGTGAGAACACTTAAGATCTACTTACTAATCAATTTTCAATTATATAATATATTATTTTTTAACTGCAAACACCCCATTGTACCATGTTGTATATTAGATCTCCAGAACTTATTTGTCTTCTATTTGGATGTTTGTACGCCTTTGACCAACATTTCCTCATTTCCTCTAACCCCTGCTAACCTACTTTCTACTTCTGTTCCTATGTATTCAGCTTTTTCCTTTTTGGATTCTACACATAAGTAATTCATATGTGTCTGACTTATTTCATTTAGCATAATGCCTTTATGATCCATCCATGTTCTTGCAATAGCAGGATTTTCTTCTTTCTCGTTGCTAAATAAAATTCCATTTTGTGTATGTGTTTGTGTGTGTGTATGTGTGTGTGTGTGTGTGTGTGTGTATTTTATACCTATAAATGACATTTTCTTTATCCATTCATCTTAGGTTTCCATATGCTGGCTATTACAAATAATGTTGCAATAACATGGAAATGCAGACAGTTCTTTTAGATCCAGTTTTTATTTCCTTTGAATACATACCCAGAAGTGGAATTGCTGAATCATATTACAGTTCCTTTTTAATATTTTGAGGAACTGTTATACCACAGAGGCTGTAGATATTACATTCCCACCAATAGTAGAATAACATTTGTATGGGACCATAAAAGACTCCAAGAAAAGAAGAACTAAGCTGGAGGTATCACACTTCCTAATTTAAAGCTATATTAGATGAATATGACTATAAAACTGTATCTAAATTTTTAGAAAGAAAAAGGACTACTTTTATAAAAGCTCTTTCAGAAAATAGAATGAATGAAGTTTATTACAAACAAATAAATTTGTATCCTTTTCATCTATTAAAAATAAGAATAGACATCTAAGATGATTAACATGCTGTTTCTGCTTACATCAAATTTATCTGATGTAAGTATTTTTCTGATATTTGTGACAAAACACATTTATAAGTATCAGCTGTAGTCCATGCTTTATATTGGCCTGTATTTTGTATATACTGCTAGCTTAAGAAAGTGTTGAGATTTTAGATATAGATAGATATAGATATAGATATAGAGATATAGATACATATACATATATATGATAGTTGCTTTTTGATAACTGTGTACAGAATAATGTTGTGAAAAGGAAGGAAAACTAATAGGTTGTGATGAAGTATCTATACTAATAAAAGGATACTATGCTAATTAGACCAGACGTCTTCTGGACAAAGCCACAGCTCTTGGCGGCTGCAAGGCCCAGGGACCAGTGAGCCATGAGCACCAGCAGCTGCGAAGCCCGGGCTTAGGCCTCACAGCTGCAGCAGTCGGCAGTGGCAGCAGCAGCAGGGTGATGGGAGCAGTGACTTCCCCTGATTGGCCTAGTAGCCTTCCGCAGAGGAAGCCAGACTGCAGCTTAGGGAGTGGGCCTAAGCCAGCCATGGGCAAACTACGGCCCGCGGGCCAGATCCGGCCCATTTGAAATGAATAAAACTAAAAAAAAAAAAGACTGTACCCTTTTATGTAATGATGTTTACTTTGAATTTATATTAGTTTACACAAACACTCCATCCATGCTTTTGTTCCGGCCCTCCGGTCCAGTTTAAGAACCCATTGTGGCCCTCGAGTCAAAAAGTTTGCCCACCCCTGGCCTAAGCCATCAGTAGGACATCCCCTGAGGGCTCCTGGACTGTGAGAGGGGGCAGGTTGGTCTGAGGGACTAGTTTTATTATATTATTTATGGTTATTTGATTAGTTAGATAAATGTGTAACATTTTCCAGAAGCATAAGTCAGTCCATAGATATATCTTTATTGAAGTCCTTTATCATATATGTAAATTAATTTCACTCAAAATATATCCATGAAACAACTTTTGAATGACCAATTTTTACTGAAAACTTAATATTTCACTAACAAAAATTGATTTATTTTCCCCACCCCCAATATCACACATAGTGTTTAAGAGAGGTTTACAGAGAATTTTTAAAATATTAAAAGTGAAAAAATATATTTCAATAAATACTCTATGCTGATATACATGTAATAAGGCAATTTACCTCACCAGGGGAGAATCAAGTCAAGGTTTAAGTCAAAGGCTATAATTCTTAAGAAAACATACTTTGATGACTTTGCCTTTTAATAATTGTCCTATAAACAGTTTTAAAGAGTTGAAAAATTATTTATTGAATGCGTGCTATAAGTGTTATGCATAATTTTATTTAGAAAGTATAGGTAATCTTTGTATGATATCAACGACTCTCTGTTGGCAATGTTTTAAATGGCAAAATAATAACAAAAATGTAAAGTACCTCAATTATTTATTATGAACTCAACATTCTGGTTGTTTATCATTTTCCACTAAGAAAAAAATATTACAATATCTATGTCTATGTGTAAACTCTTCAGAATTACCATATCTTTATGATATGCTCCAGAATAAGATTAGCAATATTATTGACATATCAAAGTAGCAGAATGAAGAATATAACACATTAGGGGGCCCTATGCATATTGCTAAAATGATTTCTTAGTAACTGTTACTAATTCATAGCCCCATCCTAAACTTCATTGCATTCCTACCAACATTAAGAATTTTTATTTAAAAATAATATTTGCTATAGAATATGGAAAAATTATATGATAAAGGCAAAATGCAATATTAAAGACAGAGGCAAAATTTTATCACAAGAATGTGTTAACCTATCATTAAAACTAAAACAGGGAGAATTGGGATAGGGATAGAAAATTGCTAACTGCTAGTTGGTTTGGGTTAAGAAAATTAATGCACAAATAAGTCCCATTTTTTAAAATCCTTACCCAAGGCCCTAACTGGTTTGGCTCAGTGGATAGGGCATCAGTCTGTGGACTCAAGGGTCCCAGGTTTGATTCCGGCCAAGGGCATGTAACTTGGTTGCGGGCACATCCCCAATAGGGAGTGTACAGGAGGCAGTTGATCCATGTTTCTCTCTCATCAATGTTTCTAGCTCTCTGTCCCTCTCCCTTCCTCTCTGAAAAAAATCAATAAAATATATTTTTAAAAAATCCTCACCCAAGGATATTTTTTTCCATTGATTTTTACAGAGAGCAGGAGAGACAGAGGGAGAGAAACATTGATGTGAGATAGAGACACATCAATTGATTACCTCCCGCTAGCGCCTACAACTGAGGTAAGTGTCCTTGACTGGACTTGAACCCCTGACCCTTCAGTCTCTGGGCTGACACTCTATCTACTGAGCCAGACAAGCTTGTGTCAAGTCCCAATTTTTGAATACATGACTGTGTATTATATATAAGTTTATAAATAACTAAAATACAAGCAAGAAAGCGTTATGCCTTTTAAGGTAAACAGATGTCACTGGGAAGGATAATACTTCAAACATGGACCATGGAAGGGTTTTTGGAAAAGATGAAAAGTGACAAGAATTTGAAATTGTCATAGGAATTTTTATCTTAAAATATTAAAAAATGAGAATTCATGATAAAAAACACACTAAAATTAACATTCTGATAGGACACAGCAAATGTATAGTATAGAGAAGCATTTGATTATAGAGATCAGCAGCATAGATTCTTGAGAGAGAATTTCTCTTCAAACTCAGCTTGGCTAACTTCTATTCCTGTGACTTTGAACAAGTCACTTAAGTAATCTTTGTCTGTTTCCTCTTGCATAAAGTGGAGAATAAAGTAGTATCTGCCTCTTTGAATAAGGATTAAATTAAATGAAGAATTAAATTAAGTCTTCTCGGGTCTTTTCTGAGAATGTATCTCCCCTGAGTCTGTGTGTGTGCACTTTTAACAATACCCCTGAATATAGGGCTTCTCTCTAAATGCAATTTCCCTAGGAATATAACACCTTTTTCTCTTGGTAGTCTTAACTGTTTTATAGCATTCCTTATTTAGCGATCTCTAGACATAGGCATTTGCTGGTCTGTAGCTCCATTGGTATTTTTGTGAGTTATGCCCCCTGCTTTCTGCAGTTTCTTATAGCTTAAGATCTGAGCAATAGTGGTTTTGGCCATCTGAACTCTGAGTTAAGTAACAAATGAATCAGGTAGTCCCCAGAAAAGTTATAATATTGCAAATTCAGTGAGCTCTGTTCTTGCAGTTCATAAACAGAAATGGATGGAGCCACTGATTCCCCGAAAACAAGCCATGCCACCCTGAAAAAGAAGTTTGGGCAAGTCTGAGTAAAAATCACACACAATTTCTTACCATTTTCTTGATCAGGCATTTTGTTTCTAGGATCTCTGGAAATCTATGACCAATTTCCAGAGATCCTAGAAAGTTATTTCAGGCAGTCTTTACTTGTTTGTTTAATAACTTTATGGGAGGGAAAGGACCTCAAACTTCCTATTCTACCATCTTGCTGACATCACTGAAGTCTGTTATTGTTTGAAAATGGTATAAATAAATGCTAGCAATGAATATGTACACATTGAAATTTAAAATTCAATACCATTTACAACCATATAAAATGAAATGCTTAACTTTAAATCTCACAGACCTTATAAAGGACTTGCATATTACAAACTACATAAAGCTGATGTAAGAAATCAAGGACATAACTAAATAGGAAGACATATTGCATTCATGTATTAAAAAACAACATAGGTAAAAATGTGGATTCTCTCCAAATTGATATACAAATTTAACATAATTTTTATCATAATTTCCACAGGTTTTTTGTACACATAGATAAACTTATTATAAAATTTATATAAAGATGCAAACAAATAATTACAGCTGAGTAATTTTGAGGAAGAAGTATAAAGTGGGAGGAATCAGTCTACTAAATTTCAAAACTGTTATATAGCTCAAGTAGTCAAGAATCTATGGTATTGGCAGAGGGACAGAAAAAGATCAATGAAACAGAACAAGAATATAGAAAAAAAAATTCCCATAATATTCTCAACAAATATTGACAGAGGTAAAAATCACAATTCAATTGAAGATAGATCATCTTTTCTATAAATGGAGCAACTGGGTATCCATAGGCAAAAAATAAAAATGAAAAAAACCTAAAAAAAAACACACCTCTGTCAAATATCATGCCTTATATAGAATTAACTCAAAATGGACCAGAGATTTAAATAAAAACTATAAAACTATGAGAATAAGAGGCTAGAAAACCAACAAAAGAGACAAAAAAAATATATAGAATCCTGGAGCCTAGAAAAAATTCTTAGACTTGAGACTAAAAGCATATTTTTAAAAGGAAAATATTCATAAAGTTTACTGCATAAAAATTAAAAATATTTTTGATATTTAATATCATGTTAATAAAATAAAATACAGTCTATATAATAGGAGAATATATTTGTAAACAATGTATCCAACAAAAGGCTACAATATAAAAATATATCAAGAACTCTCCAAATTCAACAGTGAAAAAAACAATCTAATTAGAAAATGAGCACAACACATAAAAAGACATTTTATATAACCAAATATACACCAGAAAAGAAGCCCCTGAAAGATGTGCAGCATTATTAGTTGTTATGGAAGTTCAAATTACAACCACAATGAAATAACATTCTCTGGCTAAAATAAAAAATTAATGACAATACCAAATGCAGGAGAGAATGATGGGAATGTAAAGTGGTATAATCATTCTAAAAAACATTTTTGGCACTTTTTGTTGTTGTTTGTTTTAATAAGCATTCAACTAACATATTCAGTCCAGTCCAGCACTTGCATTCCTGGGCATTTATCCAAAAATATGAAATTCATATTCTCATCAAAATCTGTACAAGATTATTTATAGCAACATTATTTTTAATACCTGAAATCATAAACAACTCATGTCCTGCAACTGGTGAATGTTGAAACTAACTGTTATATTCATAGCATGGACTAATTCTCACAAACAAATAAGAATATAAAGTATTGATACATTTATAACCTGACTAGAGCTCCGTGCGTGAAATTCGTGCACCAGTAGAGTCCCTAGGCCTGGCCAGCAATCAGGGCTGATCAGGTTCCCCACCTCCCCACCTCCTTCTTCCCTTGCTCCCTCAGTGCCCTGCCACTGTCTCTGGTCACCTGCCATGTTCTGCGCTGCCCCCTGGTGGTCAGTGCACGTCATAGCAAGTGATCGAACTCCTGATCTCCTGGCTGAACTCCCAAGGGGACACTTTGCATATTAGCCATATATATATATATATATATAATCTTCAGAGAATATTGCTGAATGAACAAAGCCAATCCCTAAAGGTTTCATTTTTTATGATTCCATTTATATAGCATCATTGACCTGAAAAATATTATAGAAATAGAAAACTTAGTGGTTGCCAGAAGCTAAGGAATGGGTGAATGTGGTAGAGAAGTGACTGTGGTTATGAAGGGAAGCATGAGAGGTCCTTGTAGTGGTGGAAATACTTTATGTATTCATTTATCCCAATATCATTATTTTGGTTATTATATTGTACTATAGTTTTTCAGTATAATCCCATTGGAGGGAACTAGGTAAAGGATAGAATGGATTTATCTTCATTACTTCTTCCACCTTCATGATAATCCATTCAAGTAAGCTCAAATAAACTTTTCAATTTATTTATTTTTATATTTATATATTTTATTGACTTTTTTTTTTTTTTTTTTTTTTTTTTTTACAGAGAGGAAGGGAGAGGGATAGAGAGTTAGAAACATTGATGAGAGAGAAACATCAATCAGCTGCCTCCTGCACACTCCCTACTGGGTATGTGCCCACAACAAGGTACATGCCTTTGACCGGAATCAAACCTGGGACACTTGAATCCACAGGCCGACGCTCTATCCACTGAGCCAAACTGGTTAGGGCTAGACTTTTTAATTTAAAGAGAAACTACATGTTTACAATACAGAGTAAGATGCCATCTGTTGAAAATTATAAAAGTAGAAAATATTTTTAACCATGAAAATAAGACTAGTTGAACATACTTAACTTTCCTGTCTAATCTAATAAAAGACAAACATGCAAATTGACCATACCTTTGCTATGCCTTAAGCCATGCCCACCAGCCAATCTGAGTGACTATATGCAAATTAACCCAACCAAGATGGGGCTGGCAGCCATGGAGCTGAAGTGAGCAGGAGGCTTGGTTGCTCCAGTGATGGAGAAAGCCAAGCTTCCCAGATTGCTCTGAGCTCCACTGAAGGCAACAAAGTTTCAATTATAGAAGATAAATAAACCCCAGATACCTGCTTTCAGCCAGCCATGGTCAGGGAGCTGGAGCAAGCAGGAGCCTGCTCTGAGCGCCACTGCAGACAACACAGTTTCAATTATAGAAGGTAAATAAACCCCAGAATAAAAAGAAAAAAATAGAAAAATAAGTGAGGCTGGGAGCTTCCGTCCCTGGGGGAGGGTTGGCCAGCCTGAAAAAAGCCCTCAGCCCCTCACCCAGTGGGGACCCCCCAACCCTAAAGGGGGTGTGGCCAGCCTGAAAACAGCCATCAAACCCTCACCCAGGCAGGCCAAACCATGGGGTGAGGGACCCCACTGGGTGGGGTTTGATCAGCCTACAAACAGCCATCAGCCCCTAACCAGGCTGGCCAGGCACCCAAGTGGGGACCCCACCCTGAAGGGGGTGTGATCAGCCTTAAAACAGCCATCAGCCCCTCACCCAGGCTGGCCAGGCACCCCAGTGGACCCCCACCCTGATCCGGGACTCCCTCAGGGCAAACCAGCTGGCCCCCACCTGTGCACCATACCTCTATCCGATATAATAAAAGGGTAATTTGCAAACTGACTCTAACATCAGAATGACTGGGAATGACAGGTCACTATGACACACACTGACAACCAGAGGGGCAGGCGCTCAATGCAGGAGCTGCCCCCTGGTGATCAGTGAGCTCCCACAGGGGGAGCTCTGCTCAGCCACAAGACAGGCTGAAGGCTGCCAGCAAAGCAGTGGTGGTGGGAGCCTCTCCCGCCTCTTCAGCAGCACTAAGGATGTCCGACTGCAGCTTAGGCCTGCTCCCCGCTGGCAAGTGGACATCCCCCGAGGGCCCCCGGGCTGCCAGAGTGATGTTTGACTGCCAGCTTAGGCCCAATTCCCCATAGAGTGGGCCTAAACCAGCAGGTGATCATCCTCCAAAGGGTCCCAGACTGCCAGAGGCCACAGGCCAGGCTGAGGGACCACCCCCACAAGTGCACACATTTTTGTGTACCAGGCCTCTAGTTTTATATAAGAAGATAAAAAATACAATGCTGTATGGCCAAAGTAAATAATATATCTTTGTTGTGGAAATTTCCTAAAATGAAAAACAAAGTATCAGAATTTCAAATCAATTACAAATGTGATTCCTTTATTTGATGGCTACAACATAATGATATTGTTGTATGATATTTAAAAATCTTGAAATAGAAAACTTTAAAAACTAGAATAATACAAAAATAAATAAATTTGAAGTCTTATTTGTTTTTCCTAAATTTTAACAGTAGTTATAAGATACTAGGGGCCCGGTGCACAAAATTCGTGCACTGGGTGTGAAGCGGGGGGGGGAGTGTCCCTCAGCCCAGCCTGCCCCCTCTCACATACTGGGAGCCCTCAGGCGTTGACCCCCATCACCCTCCGATCTCCTGATCGGCCCCTTGCCCAGGCCTGACGCCTCCGCCAGAGGTGTCAGGCTTGGACAGGGGACCCCCATCTCCCCCCGATCACTGGCTCTGGCCCTCGCCCAGGCCTGAGGCCTCTGGCCCAGGAATCATGCCTGGGCAGGGGACCCCCATCTCCCTCTGATCGCTTGCTCCACCCCCGCCCAAGCCTGACGCCTCTGACCCAGGCTTCAGGCCTGGGCAAGGGGACCATCATATCCCCCCAATCCCTGGCTCCGCCCCCCACCGAGGCCTGATGCCTCAGCCAGAGGAGTTGACCCTCATCACCCTCCGATCACCAATCACCGGATCGGCCCCTTGCCCAGGCCTGAGGCCTCCGGCAGAGGTGTCAGGCCTGGGCAGGGGACCCCTAGCTCCCCACAGTTGCAGGCTCCGCCCCTGCCCAGGCCTAACGCCTCTGGCCTAGGCGTCCGGCCCGGGCAGCGGGGACCTGCAGTGGCAGCGGGGGGCGCCGCGATCGTGGGCTTCGCTTTAGGCCCAGGCAAGGGACCCCTAGCTCCTGGGACTGCCAGCTTCGACAGTGCCCAGCTCCCATCGCTGGCTCCACCCCTACTTCCTGCTATCACTGGCCAGGGCGGCAAAGGCGCCTGATTCTCCGATTCATGGCCGGGGGGCAGGGGAAAAGGCGGCCCCAGGGCCGCCTTTGCCCTGCCCCCCAGCTCTTAGCTCCCCCCTGGGTTCTGATCACTGTCAGTGGCAGGGGGCTTCTTCCTGCTTTCCCTTTCGCCTCCCTGCATTGTGCCTACATATGCAAATTAGCCGCCATCTTGTTGGCAGTTAACTGCCAATATTAGTTGGCAGTTAATTTGCATATAGCCCTGATTAGCCAATGAAAAAGGTATCGCCGTACGCCAATTACCATTTTTCTCTTTTATTAGTGTAGATAGCATTATATTATATTTGGTCATAATATATGGCCAAATATAATATAATGGAATTTGTCTAATTTACAATGTATAGTTATATCCAGGAAACAATACAATAATAAGCTTGAAAACACTACTTTAGAATTTATGTATATTTCATAAAATGATAGCAAATATAATATAGTGGAGGCAGTATTTGTGTTTAAGTAGTACAAATGCAAATGATATGTTTTGAAATAGCAGAATGCTAATTTGTATTTAATTTTTATTTTTTATTTTATTTTTCAGTTACAGTTTGCATTCAATATTATTTTTTATTAGTTTCAAATGAAATCTTTCTAGTTCCCTATTTTGTAAATTTTTTCTAGAATCATCACATTAATAGAATTTTTAAAAAATTTTAGGCATTTGAACCAGTAATCCCACTTCTTGGACTATATCCCAAGAAACCAGAAACAACAATCAAAAAGGATATATGGACCCTTATGTTCACAGCAGCACAATTTACAACAGCTAAGATTTGGAAACAGCCTAAGTTTCCATCAGCAGATGAGTGGATTAGAAAACTGTGGTACATCTACACAATGGAATACTACACCGCTATAAAAGAGAAGGAACTGTTACCATTTGCAACAGCATGAATAGAACTAGAGAGAATTATGCCAAGTGAAATAAGCCAGTTGGAGAAAGATAAATATCACATAATCTCACTCATATGTGGGATATAATGATCAACATAAACTGATGAACAAAAATAGATCCAGAGACAAATGGCAAGGGAGGGCAGGAGGGTTAGAGAGCAACCAAAGGACTTGTATGCATGCATAGAAGCATAACCAATGGGCACAGACACTAGGGTGGTGGGGGCTTGCCCTCAGAAATGGGAGTGGCTTGGGGAGGGGTCATTCAGGGAAAAAGGAGACATATGAAATACTTTAAATAATGAAAAAATAATCTAGGCAATTTATAATGTAACTTTATGAAATGGTATTAAAAGAAATAGTTTGCCCCTAGCCGGTTTGGCTCAGTGGATAGAGCTTCGGCCTGTGGACTGAAGGATCCCAGGTTCGATTCCAGTCAAGGGCATGTACCTTGGTTGTGGGCACATCCCCAGTAGGGAGTGTGCAGGAGGCAGCTGATCAATGTTTCTCTCTCATCGATATTTCTAACTCTCTACCCCTCTCTCTTCCTCTCTGTAAAAAATCAATAAAATATATTTTAAAAAATTTTTAAAAAAGAAATAGTTTGGTCATGATAATTGGAAAATAATCTAGTCTTTACTCAAAGGAAAATACAATTTATAAGACATAGCACATATTTATAAACATATAGCTGTGTATTAATTAACTCATAAATTTTTGTCGTTTAAAATTATTTCCTGAAATCTAAGTATGATCTTGATGATATTCAATATTCTGAGGGATTAAGCAGTGAAACTCGAGTTCCTATTCTCCAGAATGCCACCATCTAGGATACAATTTACAACCTCTTCTTTCATAATCTTTAATAGCATAATTGCTTGAAAAGACTACCTCTCATCCAGAAATTCAAACCAAACCAAACTAAAAAAAATTCCCAACAACTAAAATTATACAGGCTTTCATTTTCCTCTGCAGCATTTTTTTTCTTCCCTATCATCCTTTTTTCTCTTCCTTCTTTCCTGCATAGTTTTGCTGGTTAAATTGTGCCCCCCGCAAAGAATATGTTTGTACCCCCAAAAGATATGTTTAGAATTCCTCTGTACCTATGAATGTGACATTATTTGGACATAGTTATTTTCATATGGATTTAGTTAAGATGAGGTCATACTGTATTAAGGTGGGTCTTAAATTCAATTAGACTGTGTCCTCCTAAGGAGAGACACGAGAAACACAGGGAAGAACCCCATGTGACAAGGAAGGTGGGAAGTGGAGCAATGCTTCTACAAACTAGGGAATGCCAGATTGGCAGCGGTCACCAGAAGCTGAAGAAAGGCAAGGAAAAAGCCTCCCTTAGAGACTCTAGAGCAGTAGTTCTCAACCTGTGGGTCGCGACCCCTTTGGGGGTTGAACAACCCTTTCACAGGGGTTGCCTAAGACCATCGGAAAACACATATATAATTACATATTGTTTACAGTAGCAAAATTACAGTTATGAAGCAGCAACGAAAATAATTTTACGGTTGGGGGTCACCACAACATGAGGAACTGTATTAAAGGGTTGTGGCATTAGGAAGGTTGAGAACCACTGTTCTAGAGAAAACATGGCCCATTAACACCTACATTCCAGATTTATAGTCCCCTGAACTGTTAGAGAATACATTTGTCTTGTGTTAAACCACCCAGTATGTAGTAATTTGTTACAGCTCCTATAAGAAACGAATACATACATTTATTTTTGCATCTCTTGTTATCTCAAGTCTCTCACAACATACTTAGGTTGCCACCTCCATATACATTCACACTTTTACTATTTCTCTCTGACATAAAATTTCAGAGCTTAACCAGAGAATATTGCCAAGATAGAATTACAAGATAAATAAGAAGCTGTGTAGTAATACGCTCTGAAACAGCTTTCAGAAATCATTGCCAATACATATGTATTATCTTTGAAATAAGCTACAGATAGATTTATCAACTCCTAATATGGATATGATATTGCACTAAATTTTCCTAGTCTAGAAATGGTCTCGTGCTAAATGAAACTTGAACCTACTGGAGTATGGAAATCTAGTGAAATTAGCTTTGATTCATTCAGTCTTGCATTGCTCAGGATTGGACCAGGCCTATAATCTGTTACTTGCACTTAGAAATGGACAAGAATGTTGTCAATTTTCAAAATAGTGAGATGAAGCAAATGACTGGAAAAATATCCCCGAGGGAAGAATAGAGGCAAATTTCTTAATGATCAGAATAAGATCCTCTCTCTGCTAAAGAATTAACACTGGGAAAATTTGAGAAGACTTGAAGATCAGAGAAAATGGCTCTTCTGACTGGTGTCTCCTGGCTTATATAATAACATCACTCAGTAAATCTCATTTTGTCCACCTACCCTTATGTCTCATTGTTTTTCTAGGTCTGTAGACATTTTTCCAACAGTCATATTACATCTTTGGGAAAACTATGCAAATAGAAACCAAAAAATATAAGGTATAATCTCTCTCTCAACTGGACCTGTGGTCTAGCTGATGACTCAGAAATACCAGCTATATCATACTTGCAAAATGACATGATAAATTAAAAGTGCCAAATGTGTTCTGACTTCAGAGTGCTCAATTCCAGCTGTCAGAGAAATTCTACAGGACAAAATGGGAATTCATATGCTCCTAGTTGGTTTAGGAGAACTTGTATAGACAGAAGAAAGAAAAATTTGCATGAAGAAATTTGCATGTCAGAGAAAAGAAGTATCAGTGTGGATAATTCAGCATTGATAGCCAGTCTTTTAGTTGACTGACAATTGATGACTCCTATATGCTTCACTTTAACTATAAACAAAAAACAAAATACATACAAATACTTAAGTAGAAATATATATGTTACTAGAGGCCCGGTGCACGAATTCATGCACAGGTGGGGTCCCTCAGCCTGGCTGGCGATCAGGACTGATTGGAGCCATCTTGCCCAGTCCCAATCATGGCCAATCAGGGCAGGCTGGGCCGGGGAGGGACTGCGGGAGGTTGGCCGGCTGTGGGAGGTTGGCTGTGGGAGCACACTGACCACCACAGGGCAGCTCCTGCATTGAGAGTCTGCCCCCTGTTGGTCAGTGTGAATCATAGCAACCCATTGACAGGTTGTTCAGCTGACCAGTTGTAATGGTCACTTAGGCATAGATAGATAGATAGATAGATAGATAGATAGATAGATAGATAGGTAGATAGATAGATAGATTAGTGTAGGATTAAGGTTTGTTTCTTAAAATTTCTGAAATATCTAGGTAAAATCTTTGCCTTAAATAACTATTCAACATTTTGTGATTGTATACATAAATATATTTATTCTGTATATGGGGATAAACCATTGTATTATAGAAATCAACTTATCTTAAGCAACTAGAACATTTAGTCTTAGAATATAGGAGAGCCACAATACTGCTGAGTCACTACTATGGGAAGGATAGTTCACACTCCAAGGAGCTACTGAATGTAAAGTATAGTGAATGGGGAAAATGGCCAGCATGGTATAGCTGTTGGTGCTATAAATTTGAGCCTTACTGTGTCTATTTGCTGTTTCACATACTAGGGTCCTTAAAGAATTTGAAGGGGACATCCAATTGGCTGAATCAAAATTACATTACTATCAATTGGTGTTAACTGAATAGGAGCATAACGGGTTTCCCAAAAGTATACCAACAAAGGATTGCCCACAAAATAAATTTTCACATATTGGAAGGAGAGTTGAATGAATGACCATCATAAATACCTTTTTTTCAAAAATGATGATGCCTATGAAACTGGCAAAAAATGAAATTTAGTCAAATGTCAATAATATTATTTAAGCACTGTGCTAGTAATCTAGGGGTTATACAAGCAATATCAAGTTTTGGCTCTTCTCTTAGCAATATTTCTATGCTATTGACTATAAAAGAGTTATATTGCTTCATTCTATCTATATTTGTATCTATTTGCCTATACATCATCTATCACCATCTCTATCCAGTATTTATATTAAGGAAAAACAGGGCCAAAACCGGTTTGGCTCAGTGGATAGAGCGTCGGCCTGTAGACTGAAGGGTCCCAGGTTCGATTCCGGTCAAGGGCATGTACCAGGGTTACTGGCACATCCCCAGTAGGAGATGTGCAGGAGGCAGCTGATGGATGTTTCTCTCTCATCGATGTTTCTAACTCTCTATCTCTCTCTCTTCCTCTCTGTAAAAAATCAATAAAATATATTTAAAAAAAAGAAAAAGAAAAAGAAAAACAGGAATGTTCCAGCTTGACAAATACATAGACAATAAGTTCTTGATGAACTAATAAGATTGTTTTAATGTCTATTTCAGTCGTGGGCAAACTACGGCCCGCGGGCCGGATCCGACCCATTTGAAATGAATAAAACTAAAAAAAAAAAAAAAAAAAAAAAAAAAAAAAAATGACTGTACCCTTTTATGTAATGATGTTTACTTTGAATTTATATTAGTTCACACAAACACTCCAACCATGCTTTTGTTCCGGCCCTCCGGTCCAGTTTAAGAACCCATTGTGGCCCTTGAGTCAAAAAGTTTGCCCACCCCTGGTTTTGCTTAAATTAGACATTTAAAAAAATGCCTGGAAAAATAAATAAATATATCCCTATGGAAAAGACTCCCTGATTTGGTTGAACTTTTTTCCATTTCTCCAATTTTCAAAATACTATCTCTTTTTCAAACTAAATTTTACCAACACACTCTAGCATTTCTGTACTCAAGTATCTAATGCTCGTTGTTTTTCTTCCTAAAATGCACCTCATCTAACCTCTCATTTGTCTGGCTCCTTCCCAAACTTTAAAATTCTCTGAAAATTCTTTCATCATTGCATTGTTATATATAAAATTCCTTATTTACTTTCTGGTTAGCTCTTATCACAACATAAGCTTATTTTGTTTGTTTCTATGTTTAGTTGCTTATTTTCTGACTTTTAATAATGACATAGGTGCTATAGCTTCTATGTCCCCTGACCTAGAGGGTGCATGTCACACAAGATATGCTCATAAATTATTTGTTCACTAGGTGAATAAATAATGATTCACACTTTTTAAAAAAAAATGAATTATTTATAGTTGAAAGCATTACATATGCCTCCTTTTCCCCCATTGACCTCTCCCCAGCCACTCCCACCCCCAGCACATGTCCCAGCTCCCTTACTGCTATGTCCTTTGGTTATGCTTATATGCATACATACAAGTCCTTGGGTTGATCTCTTAACTCTCCCACCCACCCCTTCCTCCCCTGAAAGAGTAGATAGTCTGCTCAATGCTTCTATGTCTCTGGATCTATTTTATTTCATCAATTTATGTCGTTCACTATAGTCCACAAATGAATGAGATCATGTGATATTTATCTTTCTTCAATTGGCTTATTTCGCTTAGCATAATGCTCTCCAGGTCCACCCATACTGTTGCAAATGGTAAGAGTTCATTATTTTTACAGCAGCATAGTATTCCATTGTGCACCTGTATGACAGTTTTTTAATCCACTCATCTGCTGATGGGCGCTTAGGCTTTTTCCAAATCTTAGCTATTATTGTGCTGATATGAACATAGGGGTGCATATATCTTTTCTGATTGTTGTTTCTGGTTTCTTGGGATATAGTCTTGAAGTGGGATTATTAGGTCAAATGGCAGTTCCAATTTTAACTTTTTGAGGAAACTCCATACTGTTTTCCACAGTAGTGGCACCAGTCTGCATTCCCACCAGCAGTACACGAGGGTTCCTTTTTCTCTGAATCCTTGCCAACACTTGTCGTTTGTTGATTTGTACATATGTATGTATATATATGATTTTTTTACAGAGAGCCTGATCACCCCTCACTGCTCACCCCCTGCTGGCCTGGTCTCCCCTAACTGCCCCCCTGCCAGCCTGATCACCCCTAACTGCCTCTGCCTGCCAGCCTGATAGCCCCCAACTGCCCTCCCCCCCCCCGCTGGCCTGGTTGTCCCCCCTGCCAGCCTGGTTGCCCCATGCAGCCTGCTGTTAGGTTGTTTGGTCACCCCTCACTAATCCCCCTACTGGCCTGGTCACCCCATGCAGCCTGTTCAGTCATTTGTTCAGTTGTTTTGGTTGCGACAATCGCTTAGGCTTTTATATAAATAGATGTTTTGTGGGACCCAGTGGTGCAATCTCTCATGTCTTTTGGGCTGAGTGTTCTAGGGATGACCCCTACTTGAAATATTTGAAATGGATTCTCTTGGTGTAGTTCTGTCTTTAGTATTATTTCCCATTTGTGGATGGAGTATAATTTCAGGGTGTCTGGTTATGTGGCTCTCTCTGTACCATGTTGTGCCAACCATTATGGAGGTGTTGACCAAAAGTACAAAATACAATGTGACAAGACATGACACAAGGGAACAAAGCACAAATGTACACACAACACTGATAACCCCAATAAATGTCACCGTTAGTGAAAAGAGAATTAGGAGAGAGAAAAGAGAAAAAATGATATTGAGAAAAGAAAACAGAAAAAGATATATGGGGAGGGGGGGAGAAACACCACAGAAAAAACAAATAAACCAAAAATGCAAACAAAAACACCCAGAAAATGGGGGAGGGGTACAGAATCTGTAGAGACAGAGCTTATATAGAGAAAATAAGTTTAAAGAACAGGATGAATAGGGGAAGGACCATGGTTCAATATAGAGGAGGTAGAAAGAGAATGAGTGGCTAAAAAGAAAATAATGAATAAATAAATAAATAAATAAATAAATAAATAAATAAATAAAGTAAATTTTATTTAATTATGGAAAAGGAGAATAGAGGAGAGAGCAGATAGTCTTGAATTAAGGGAGTGAAACTAATAAAACTATTAGAAGAACAATAGAGCACAATAAAGGAGAGGAAACCTAAAGCATAAAAAAATGGCCAGGGAAGGAAGAGAAAAGAGAAGCATGCAGGGACTAACCAGGGGAGAGAAAATTAGATATATAAGTAAGCCAACAGAGACTACAATATTAATAACATGCCAATAAAGCAGATAAAGAAGATCAATTTTTAACAAGGGGTAAAAAGAAAGGAAAGAGAAAAACTAAAGTGCAGAGAAGAGAAAACAGGATGAAAAGAGAGAAGTAAGGAAATAAAAGGTGAAAAAAGATAAAAAGTAGGATAAAATAAAATAACAATAAACAATAAAGATAAAATAATACTAAAAATAATTTTTAAAAATAACAACAAAATTTAAGTAAAAGATAAAAAATAAATAAGTGAAGTATCATTCGCTTCAGCCAGGTTTTAATGCCCCACAGCAGCTGGCTTAAGTCCCCATTCTTCTCTCCTGTTCGCCCTTCTGAGTTTCCTGTTAGGGAGTGAGTGTCAGTGACTGTCGTTGGTGTCCGTTCAGCACCGTGTTGAAGTTCCATGAGATCCACTGCTCCTCTGTTTGTGTTTTTCTCCACAGGCCTTGGCTGCAAGCAGGAGGGACCGATCTGTCCACTTTGCCTTTCTGTCAGTTGTCCATCTTTGCCTGTCTGCCAGTTGTCATTCAAGCATCTGTTTCTGAAGGTGGGAGAAGAGCTGCCCCTCTTCAAACCTAATTCCTTTGGGGCTATTCAGAGCCCTTGCTTCTTTTGTAAAGCTCAATATGCAGGCAGGGTGTGTCTGGCTATATTAGTGTCTGGAGGCTGCTGGGAGTGGCTGGCTCCTCAGGAGAGAAATAGCCACTTAGGTTTGGAGGGTCAGGAATGTCTGGGTGCCAGATTCCTGGTCACCTCTCCCTACACTTTTTTCCTCCACAGCCTCTCCCCAGACTCCACAGATCTGCACCTCTACCTGCATCACAGCCTTGAATAGAGTAATTGAAAGTCCTATGAACTGGGTTTAATGATTAAAAGAAAGACAAAACAAAGGCAAAACCACCACACAACTTCAAGTTTCTCTTCCCCCAGCATTGCATGCTCAGGCAGCTCTTAGGCCTCCTTTCTGGGTGGCTATGGACTTAGATCTAGACTCCCCAGCCACCAGCAGCCCTGTGGACTACTTTCCATAATCAGATGTTATACCTGTCCCTAAGGTCTTGGTGTAGTGCAGCTTTCTCCTGACCCTATTGGCCCCTTGGTCTGGCATCTCTCTCCAATCCAGATCCCCTATCCTACCTTCTCCAGTCGCCCTCTGCCCTTCCAGGCTGTGAATCATCTCCCCAGCTGTGTCTAGTTGGTTAATTCTGGATGGATTCTCTCCAATTTAGTTGCTCCTCCTTTTCTGGCTCTAGGACAAGGCACACAACATGTGTGCTTACCGCTGCCATTTCTCCACTCTCTGATTCATCCTTTAAATTCATGGAACTGGATTGCTAGCCTGAAACTTAAACACACATTCTTTTTAATTATTTTTGTTTCAGGAAAAATAATAATTTCTAGAGCTTTATAAAGGATAAAGGTGCTTCTCATTTGATAAAGAGTATGCTATGCCCATAAATGCAAATTCATATTTTGTTCAAGTTTAAAATTTAGTCTATGCTAATACTGAAAATAAATTTTTGGATGACTATTTTCTCCAAATAAGTGGAGAAACATTTAAAAACTTGCTGAATTAATTCTCCAAAATATTTCGGCTATAGCAAATGTCAATACAGAGTGACAGAGACAGCTGCTGGATGGTCTCAGGGGCCAAACATTTGATGTGTTCTGTGATTCCAAATATGATAATTATTTGGCCACAGTACATAATGGATAGAAGGTTTTATTCAATGTGTGGGGAGAGTGGAGAGTGTGGAAGATCTCCATATCATATTTCTAACTAGTAATCCAAATGAAGGTGAAAAGGTCTCCACTAATGTTCCAGCTTGGAGGACAAAAATTAGAATTAGAAAAGCAGTGACTAAAGGATAAATGCCTTTGGACCACGTAGATTTAAAAAAAAAAAACAAAAACTTAATTTGGTTAATATTCTATGCCATATGTTGAATATTCAAAATGAGAATGTGGAAGAGCTTGGTGAACAACCATACAATTTAATGAGTGACAAATCTAAGCTGTGGCCAACTTTTTAAATTTTTTTACTTTATTTAACCTTAAAAATTTGGAAAACTGTTATGTGGTATAAATACTGCCCAGAACCTAAGCAAAGTGAAACTGGACAGCAAAGGATAGGAAGAAAACTTTCCTGTCTCTTGCTTTAATCTGATGACTTAGTAATTTCCGCCAACATGGAAGAGAGTCTGACTGGAAAGATTTAAAACTGTGAAAGGATTAGTTTTTATTTATTTATTTCTGTAAAAAAAAATCACACCAACATCAGTAATTATTTTTAATCCTTGATGCTTCTATGGTTTGACTTTCAAGGAATCATTAAATCAAAGCTCTCTCAGGAAAGGACACATTATTTTATGGATAATATATTGAAAAAGTCAACTATAAGATCTATTATATTAAAACTAAGGGCCCAGTGCATGAATTCATGCACCTTGAAAGGAACTGTGGGCTGTGAGGCTGCAGTGAGCACAGGGGCAGGTCTTGGCCCATCCTCTGTGCCCCCTCCTGGGCCCTCCCATTGCATCTCCCATTCCCCTGTCTGCTGGAAGCCCCGCTCCCACCACTGCCATTCCCATGTGCTGACAGTGCCGGCCCCACTGGCACCCACTGATGGTGTGGAGCGATTGGGGCTGGTGCCAGCAGCGGGTGTGAGTGGCCTCTGCCCAATTGCCCTTCAGGAGCAGGGGGAGGTGGAGAAGCCCTGAGGGGTGATTGGGGCCAGCAGCTGACACTCACACCCACTGATAGCACCAAGCAATCGGGGCTGGCGCCAGGCACTGGCAGTGGGTGCGAGAAGGGCTGGCACAAGTAGCAGGTGTGAGTGCCCAGCGGGACCACGGCACATGAGAGCAAAGCAATTTCAGTAACCACCAGAGGCTTGGCCTGATGACAGTGACTGGCACCCCTGCCTTGGTCTGGTGCCACTGATCACCTGATCCACCATCCCGCCACAGCCAACACCCACCATGTTCTGTGCGTGCCCCCTGGTGGTCAGTGCCCATCATAGCAACCAATTGTTCGGTTGTTCTGCTGTTCAGTCTATTAGCATATTAGTGTTTTATATATATAGATAAATAAATTAAATGTAAATCTAAAATATTTCACATAATGATACTAGTTGTACCAGTTAATAATGCAGATTTTGTAATCAAAGAAAACATGATAATTTCAAGAGAAACATCAAAAGTGCTTTACTCAAAGTAATGTCCATTGCTAGCTACACATTTCTCCATATTTCATGTAATTTGTGGATACCAGCCCAATAGAGCTTTTCTGGTTCTCAGGCAAACCATTCAGAGACCCAATTTTTCACTTCTTTGTACGTTTTGAAGTGCTGCTCAGAAAGTGTGTGTGCCATTGATCAGAACAAGTGGTAATCTGAAGAAGCAAGGTCTGGTGAATACGGTGGGTGGGTTAATGCTTCCCAGGCAAGATCTTTTAACGCCTCTTTAACTGGTTTTGAAGTGTATGATGGTGCATTATCATGAAGCAAAGTTACTTTGCTGTGTCTTCTGGTCCATTCTGGTTGTTTAAAGATCAAAGCGTGGTTCAGATTGACCTGGACGTTCTTTGTCTTTCACATGAAATCATCACTTTTAAAGGGTTTAAACCAGCTCTCACAAGTATCTTGAGAAGGAGCATGTTCACCATAAGCTTCCTGAAGGATACAATAACTTTCAGCAGCATTTTTCTTCAAAATAAAGTAATAAATTAAAACTTCCTGCAAGTGCTCTTTTCTTGGCATGAAATTTGACATTTTTAAGCGTAAAAATATCTATGATGTTAACATCTTCAGAAAATTTGACATATCAAGTTTTGAAACTTGTTGTCAATACAAAAAATAGCATACATACCAAATCGCATATATATCAACATATGTGTAACTCCATCTATTGCAAAAAATCTGCATTATTAACCAGTACACCTATAAAATTTATTTCATGGGGTCCTACACAGGTGCTATGCAATGGTTACAGATTAGTATCTATGAATTCTGCCATGTAATATACTTTAAATAACATTACTTTTTATAATATTTACTAGAGGCCCAGTACACAAAAATTTGTGCACTCCATGGGGGGCGGGGTCCTTCAGCCCAGCCTGTGCCCTCTCACAGTCTGGGACCCCTTGGGGGATGACCACCTGCTGGCTTAGGCCTGCTCCCTGGGGGATTGGGCCTAAGCTGGCAATCAGACATCCCTCTGGCAGCCCGGCAGCTCTCGGGGGATGTCCACTTGCCAGCGGGGAACAGGCCTAAGTTGCAGTCGGACATCCTTAGCACTGCTGAGGAGGTGGGAGAGGCTCCCACCACCACCGTTGTACTGGCAGCCATCAGCCTGCCTTGTGGCTGAGCAGAGGTCCCCCATGTGGATGCTCACTGACCACTAGAGGGTAGCTCCTGCATTGAGCGTCTGCCCCCTGGTGGTCAGTGTGTGTCATAGTAACCAGTCATTCCCAGTCTTTCTGCTGTTAGGGTCAGTTTGCATATTACCCTTTTACTATATAGGATAGAGGCTTGGTGCATGGGTGGGGGCTGGCTGGTTTGCCCTGAAGAGTGTCTTGGATCAGGGTGGGGAGAGGCTCCTGCCACCACCACTGCCCTGGCCAGCTGTGAGCCAGCTTCTGGCTGAGTGGCACTCCCCATATGGAAGTGCACTGACTACTAGGGGGCAGCTCCTGCATTGAGCATCTGGCCCCTGGTGGCCAGTGCGCATCATAGCAACCGGTCATTCTGCCGTTCAGTCAATGTGCATATTAGCCTTTTATTATTATTATATAGGATGTCCCTATTTTCCCCCTTTTGCCCCCTCTACCCAGCTCTTGCCCCCCACTTCTCTCTGGCCATCACCATACTGTTGTCTGTGGCCATGGGTTGTGCATATATTTTCTTTGGCTAATCCCTTCTTTAAATTCACTTCTTTAAATTTTTATTTTCAGATAAGTGCTTATAACTGCACTATTATATATTTTCTATTATATCATTTAGAATTAAGATATTTTTTAATTGAGCTCTTGTAAATTTTAGCACAATTTAATAAATTATGCTGGAAACAATTAGGAGATTTTTCATGTAATGCAGATACATCTCAATTAATATTTTTTTAATTTTTAATATTTTTAAGATTCGTGCAATAGGCCTTCTTTCCCCTGGCTGCCAGCACCAGTTTTCCTCTGGCACCCGGGACCTAGACCTTCACTCTGACCACCGCCTTCCATCTTCGCTCTGGACACAGTATTCGCTGCGGCTGGAGCCTTCAGTCTTTGCTCCTCGCTCCGGCAGGAGTCTTCAGACTCCGGCCAGAGCTGCTCCTGTAGCTCCTTCCACACTCCACCCTCCCCCTCGTAGCTTGATCGCTGTTTTGCCTTCAGACCTCACCGATGGGCTCCTGGGTTCCAGGGGGTCTCCTTGCCTGTGGCCCGGCTTTCTGATCGCGATCAGGATCATGGGCTGCAGGCAAGGTGGCTCCTCGGTCCCGAGGGGTCACCTTACCTGTGGCCAGGTTTTCCAATGCTCCTGGGGTCACACACAGGGGCCTGGATGGCAGCTCCTGGTGTCCCACCCTGCCTGCAGTATGCAAATTAGCTGTCATCTTTGTTGGTATGCAAATTAGCTGTCATCTTTGTTGGCGGTTAATTTGCATATCATGCTGATTAGCCCATGGGAGGCGTAGGGAAGGTACGTCAATTACCATGTTTGTCTATTATTAGATAGGATATACTAGAGGCCCGGTGCATGAATCCATGCATGTGTGGGGTCCCTTGGCCTAGCCAGCGAATGGGGTCAATCAGGGCCATCTTACCCAGTCCCAATTGGGGCCAATCGGGGACAGCCAGCCAGTGGGAGGGACCACAGGAGGTTGGCTGTGGGACCACACTGGCCACCAAGGGGCAGCTCCTGCATTGAGCATCTTCCCCCTGGTGGTCAGTGCACATCATAGCTACCGATCAACTGGTCATTCAGTTGTTCAGTCGTTTGGTCGATTAGGCTTTTATATATATAGATAGATGTAAGTTAATCATCTTTTCATTTATAAATATTTATATATTTTTGTCATTTTGATATTAATGAGGAGATAGAAGGGGGCCACATAGTCAAAGACAGGACCATGGAGGGGGTGGTTGGAGCAGAACCAGGAAGTCCAAGAGTAATAAACATTGGGGAAAAACAGGAGGCAGCCTGCTGACTGTACCCTATTCCTTGAAAAACCACAGAGACAAACAAAAGGACCTAGAACTGAACCCAGTTGGCGGGAGTTACTAAGGCAACCCAGCTGTGCAGGAAGGAAGCATGTGAGAGATGTGAGCTTTAAAATGTATAAATTTTTCTACTGCAGAATTCTTTGAAAAAATTCATCAGAAACTAGAAAAGCATATATCTACCCCTAGACAAAGAGCATGCTCTCTGCTCTTCTCTCTCTCTGGTGCACAGGGTTCCTGACTCTCCTGTGGCAGGGGATATGCTCCCCTGCGCCCACATAGCTTATGGCCATGTAGACTCCACATGGACTGATGGGCTTTAATTAGCTTGGGTGCTGAACTACACCCCGCTGAAACACGGAACTGAAGCTCTGGACACCGACCTGCTTTGGGCTCTCCTGGAACCCCAGCTGCACCTTTTCCAGGACTGGCTTAGGGGCAGGGGACTTTGGGACCTGAGACAAAGAAGCTTCACTGGCAACCGGCGTGGGCTCCCTCCCTGCTTGCTGCAGGGAGTCTGTCTAGCTCTCAATAAACTTTGCTTCCACTAACCATCTTTGCCCCTGAACTCATTCTTTGATTTTGTGAGACAATGAACTTGGGCCTGATCGCAGCACTTTGGTTTCATTAACATTTAAAAATGTAAAAATACACATGTTTACTAGTATACATTTGACTGTATATCTGAAAAATAAATTTCTAGTACTCTTAGAAACAAATGATTTTGTAGTTTAACTGTTGCAAGCAATTAGTAAAAACCACCTTCCCAAAATATTACACAGATTTAAATACCTTGTCCATTAAGCATGTAAATTATTTTCTACACACCCTCATTATTAATGATTTAAAAAAGATTTATTTTGTGTCATTCTAAAAAGTGTCTTATCTAGTTTTAATTTTCATATCTATTTAATTCTATTGCCTGTTTATTGATGTGATTGTTTTCTGTGAATTGCCTGTTTGTGCTATTTTGTAATATATAAATAAGTGTTCCTATTGTGTGTGCAGGTATACATGTGATAGTTTAAAAAAAAGAACATACACCAGTCAGTGCTCTATTATCTATAATAATGGACCAGCTTCATAAAATTACATGCTTCGTATATTGGGAAAATCAGTCTTAAGTAATTTTATTATTTTTTGTCAAAATTCTTCCCCTCTCATACATGCCTACATAACATTTTCACCTCCAGAAGCATGCCCTATTTTCAATAAAATCTAACTTGGAGATGTTTGACTTTGCTCTCATAGCTGTTTGTGCTGATTTAGTGAAGTGTACTCAATGTGCTTAGATAAAATGTTTTCTGACAGAAAAAATAATATTGTCCCATCTAAAATGCTTTGTCTCAAGGTAAAAATAGCCAATTTCAGTCTTTCTTTAGAAAAAAAAAATTATAGCATTTATATAATAACAATGTGAGTGTCAGAGGGGTGGCTTACCAGGCTGTATTTCTGGGAGACTTCCTAAAGCCAGAGTTTCCAATCACATAGTGCAGTTAAGCCCTTTATCTTCTCTAGGTAGATAAATTGAGTGCCATGAACTTTGCTGTGCAGGGAACTTTTGAATGAAACCCTTTAAGACTAAAGCCCTATTTTCTGTGAGTGAAAATCAAACCATACCCTTGCAATTTTTATCAATAAAATAGGTGTACCTGTCCTACACCTAAAATAGGTGATCCTGTCTTAGAGATTGCTTGATATTATTGATTATTTATCATTCCGTGACTTCATAAATATTTTACAGAGCAGCCCCTAATCAATTGTCCCCTAAATAAAATTTGATTTTTAGCTATATTTTATCCAAAGCTATTTTTATTTATATTAGTAAAAATACAAATAAAAATGCTTTCAGGTTCCAATTTATGAACTCAATGAACTTTTAAAAGCCAGCCTATTTTTACATTGGTATTATCTATGCAGTGGTTTCTTTACAATTGTACATAAAATGATTTTACTATAAAATTGTGTTAATGTATAAAATATTGCTTTATGCCATAATAAAGGTATTAGTACTTTAAAAAAAAATGTTTTCAGGATTAATTATTCTGGTGTGCTGATAAATGGTAAATAAAATCACTTATATAGTGGTAGCCACAAAGGCAAAATTATTTTTAGAAAAACTAGCATTATGACTAAAAGAGAATAAAGCACAGTAAATAAATATAAAGAAGAAAGAAAACTGAAAAACAGCATGCATATTATACATGTCATGCATTTGTAAAAATATCTCATGTTGAAATAAGTTCCATTAAATTCTACTATTGTTTTTTTTATGTAATTCAATTTGAAAGAAACAGGGGACAACTTTAAAATTTTGGAATTTTCTTCAATAAAACTAAGTATCATGTAATATTTAAGCATTCTACTCTAGAATCACTAGATTTAATTCTTCCTAATCTTATTATTATGCAAGTTATGTAAATGACTAAAATTTGCTCTCACAAGGTTGTGTGAGAATTAAATTAGATTTGCACATATAAAAGCATTTAGCATACTACTTATCCCATAATAAGAGATAATAAAATGTTTGATAAAATAAATGTGATAGAAATAATTGTCATTCTCTACATTATAATCTTAATTTTCTGTGACAGGAAAAGAAAATGTTGGTAGGTTTGTGATACATATATGGAGCTATGTGTGTGTGTTGTTTGTTGAACAAATAGACATATATCCAGAAGACATGTTCTAGTTTAAAGATGAAAGATTAAAGATATTACAAAGCAATACAAAACAAAGAATAAAAAGGTAAAAATGTGAATTAAGACAAAGCTAATGAGGAAAAAATAAAATAAAAGAGAAGTTAAGTGTCAAGAAAGAAAATCTAATCATTTTTGTTTTAGTTCTCTAAAAAATGTCATTGGTATTTTTTAAAAAAAAATGCTTTCATTGATTTCAAAGAGAGAAAGGGAGAGGAAAAAGGAATTGAAACATCAATGATGAGTGAATCATTCATCAGGTGCCTGTAGCAGGCCCCCTACTAGGAATCAAGCCTGCAACCCAAGCATGTGCCCTGACCTGGAATCGAACCAGGACCTCCTTGATTCATGGATTGGTGCCCAACCATTTAGCCACACTGGCTGAGCTCATTGGCATTTTGATGAGGATTGAATTAAATCTATGTATTGCTTTGGTAATATGAACATTTTAAGTATGTTGCTTTTTCTAATCCATGAACAGAGAATGTCTTCCCATTTCATTGTATCTTTTTCAATCTCTTAATAATGCTTTATAATTTTCAGTATACCTACGTTCAAAGGCTGTTAAATCGCGTTGTTTACCCATATCTTCAGAAAAAAAATCACTTCTCCTGTCATGGTAAACAACCTGCTTCCCTATTTATAATGGTCTGGCTCTCTAGCAACTTCAGCGCGAAATTATAGCTAATTTGCCTACAAACGTCAGGTGGTCATAATAATCTGGCCACTCATTGTAAAGCTCCTTCACATCCTTTGCAAAGTTTATTTGTAGATATTTTATTATTTTTGTTGCAATTGCAAAATAATTTATTTTTATTTCTTTTTCTGAAATATCATTGTTAGTATATAGGAATACAGTGGTTTTTTTATACTTTGAAAAGATGTTCAACTTTACTAGCTGTTAGGAAAATGCAAATCAAAACTACAATGAGATACCACTACACACCTTTTCAAATGGCCATTATCAACAAGACATGTAATAAGTGTTAGAGAGGTTGTGGAGAAACAGGAATCCTCATTCACTGCTGGTGGGAATGTAAACTGGTACAGCCAATATGAAAAACAGTATCGTGGTTCCTCAAAAAATTAAGAGTAGAGTTACCATATGACACAGAAATCCATCTTCTGTATATCTACCTGAAAAATTTGAAACATTTATTCGCAAAGATATATGCACCATTATGTTTATTGCAGCATTATTCACATTGGCCAAGATATGGAAACAAAGTGTCCTTCACCAGATGATTGGATAAAGAAGATGTGGTACATACACACAATGGAATTCAATGGAACATTGCCATTTGAAACAACATGGATGGGTCTTGAGAATACCACACAAAGCAAAATTAGTCAGACAGAAAAAGAACCATATGATGCCACTCATTTATGTTATATAAACTGAAAACAACAAATGAACAAAGAAAAACAAACAAACAAAAACTTATGGACCAAGGCCAACAATATGGTGGTTCCCAGAAGTAAGGGAGTTTTGGGAGAGATAAAGAGTAAAGAAGGTCAAATATATAGTGACGGAAGATGGTTTGACTTTGGGTAATGGGCACACTATGCAGTATATGGATTATGTATCATAGAATTGAACATATGAAACTTATATAATATTACTAATCAATAGCAACCCAATAAATTTAATTTTAAAAATGTTTAAAAAATCAGAATGGTTTTAAATTTGAAATATGCAATTTCGAAATACTGCATTAAGAGAAAAAAACAAACCAAATGTATAACACTTTTAAAATTATATAGTGTTTCATTGTTTGTAAATTATTTTAACCATCTTTTTCTATGATGATATTGCAATAACTATTTGAGTTTGTGAGACTGGGTGCTAAGCTATACTTTCTATCTAACAGATCAGAAATTATGGCCTAGAAATTTCAACTGATATCACCATAGTTACATGACAAATAAGCAACTGGGCCTGAAAAATAAATTCAAATTTTTCTTAGTGCTTTCTCATTAAATTATTGTTGTCTTTGTAAATAAATCTTTCTTAGGTGGATTATCTCAAGCCTTTGTTGAACACCTATCAGATACTGAGAGCTCTGTCATATTGCACATATATTTTATCATTTAAAGCTTCTAATAATCCTGTGAATATATTAAAGTACAGATTTAAAGACAGAAATGATAGGCAACTTACCCTAAGTTATAACTACCAGCTTGTAAATTGTGGAATTTAGGCTTGAACACCAAAATATCTGACTCCACCTTTTGCACCAGGTCTTACAAAGGAATGGATTCCTATTTCTAAATTCGCATTGGCACTTACTAATCAGTCTGCACATATTTGTTGAAAGACTGATAAAACTAATGAATAAATGAGTAAGTGAATGTGTTTTAGTATAAAATCTTTACAACTGTATCACATATATATGGGAACCAAAAGTTAGGAAATAATATGGATTATATAAGGCAAGGGTATAAAACTCTTCCACAATCACATATCCTAGATGCTGCAATCAAGGAAAGTGTTTAATATTGTTATACAGAAACTGCTTATCATTCATTTGTGCCCCAAAAAGGATTATTTTAAATGTTAACCTCAATTAGAAATAATTATTTCTGTCAAATTAAATTACCCTGTTCAGAATGTAAGCTCATTCGAAATAAGACTGCCTGATTCACAACATCATCATCACGACTAGAATATTAACTTAATCTAGCTAGTAATAATCAATATTAACATAATCTATAATATAAATATATATGTTGGATTAATGCCCATTCATTCTATCAAGCTCAATATAAGGTAAGAATTTTCCCAATGTTTTATTTCCCTATCATTTGTTAGCTATAAAATGAAAGAAAAAAATCCCTGGTTGCTTTGCATAAGTGAACTGACATGTCTTAGAATACATCAAAAAATTTTACTCTCGATAGATTTTTGGGCTACAGATAGCTTAACATATTTATTAAAACCTATTGCCTTCCTATTGACTCAAACTCTCTATAAGTAATTAACCCCACTATTTTTATTTATTCAGAGTTAAGATGAAAACACAGTATCGGAGAAAATTATTTTATTTTGTTTTGTAACTAGAATAACAGTTTCTAAAATGCAGGTTCACTAGAAGTATTTATTTATAATTAAAAACAGGGAAAATCAGTTTCTGATTTTTAAAAACATGTTTTTGAATTTAGTTTTTTTTTTTTTTTTCAAAATCAGCTTTAGATGGATGCACTCAATTAGAAGACTATTTCAATGTAAACGTATAAGTTATTCTGTCGTAGTAATTCTTGAGTGTTTCTAGTAGAGCTAATGTCTGAGTGTTCTATGAAGAAAGCTTACATTATAAAAGAGAAAACCTGCAGTCATCCTTGGTAGTCTGTTATACTTATTTATGAAATGTGTAGCTTGTGGTAGAAAGTATATATCTTTTCATAGAGAAGCAAAAGCCATTATTGACTTTTATTATTTCTACTATATAATTATCATCTACTAATTTTTAAAAAGATACATATAGTTATAATTGCACCCTAACTTTTAACTAAACCAGTCTATGCTATGAGTTTTTCATTTCAAATAATTTTAAATCTTCTTTAAGGCTACTACTAAAAAATACCCAATAGCAAAGGCCAACCACCATCACATGTTATATAATCCTAGAATGTAGACCTATGAAAGATTTCTTATGTTTTACGTATTTTCCTTTTCAACTACCAAAAACTTGATCAGACATTAATTTCCAGAATTATTTTAATTTCTTCCTCACTCTGTCTCTATAACTGTTTCAGAGTATACTCTACTCTCCATTCTAGTGCTTAAAAAGATCATTCTTGTTTCAAAATTCCATATTTCCCATGAACTAGTAAAGTGTTTTTTGCTTTGTTCCTAGACAGACTTGAAAGGTAGCCAAACTCACACACTAAATAATATCTCATTCAAAACATGATTCTCAATTCTACAAAGAAAAGAAATTGAATCAATTTGAAAAGTTCCATGGATGATTTGGATGATCATCCTCCCTCCTTTTTGTTAAATTAAAACTTTTTGCTAAGACAGTGTGGATCTTATACCACAAAATAATCTGTAAAATCATAGAATACCCTTCCTCCATTCCTACTATCTCCACAAGTACCTCCTGACACTTATAGCTCAGCACAACCATATTGATATGTAATTCTATCTATCATCTTATCATTCTACTGCATTTATCACTTACATTGTATTTTCTCATTTCCCCATCTTATGGTAATTTTAATTAACGCATTATTTTATATGCACAGTAGTTGTATTTCCTCATTTGTACAAAACTATCCCTGACAAGATGAGTGTCAATGGTTCTTAAAATAAACTATTCTATCTATCACAGAATTGGGTACAAAGTATTTGAGCAAAAACAGACAAACAAAAACCTCAACAAGAACTTGAGTATATTATTATATCATTCAATTCAAAATTATTAAATAAAATAATTGATATGAATTACACCTATTGATTGAAATGGGACAAATTCATGATCACTTAATATGCTGGTTGGCACAGTTGGAAATTTGTAAGAGCAAGCATACTGAGTGGGGTTTTTTGTTTTCTTTCTGGACACACTTGAGAAAGACTCAAGCTCTCAAAATTAATAGTAATTTATACTGAATGTTCAAGAACTCAAATCCCTATTTTTTCTGCCCCTAATAAATATATGTAATCACAGGCCTCATTACTCAGATCACCAGCCTCTCTTACAAACATTTGCCACTGACACTATCCACCAATAACCAAAAACATGTATCCACTGGGGAGCAGGAGTTTCAAGGAAGGTGTTTGCCGTCTTAGGAAAAAGGGACACAATGCAGCCTCATTCCTTCTCCTTTTCCCCTTTTTGTTAGCAATCATCTTCCAACTATGAAAACACAAGGATGAGGACACACTCTTATACTGTGAAGTGGAAAGGTTAAGCTATGCATTGCGAGCAACTCATTCAGTGTCCCAACTGACTAACTCTGAAATTGGTTAAAGTACTACATGGAGATTTTGTCACTCTCCTCAAATATTTCTACCTGGTACATTAACATTGTAATTTGAATTTATAATCACTCTGAAATTTGTTCACAATTGTAAGATAAGTAACACATTTTCTCCTTATTTAAATATCCTGATCTCTGCCTCTGAAAGAGTTAATAGGAGTATTGAAAACAAGATTATTTATGCTGGGAAAGCCATGCACAGTTTCAAAACCCTCAACACATTTCACCACATTACAGAGAAATCATATGAATTTGTTTTAGGAAAGGAACAAGGTAATACTGACTTTGACCTGTTCTTGGACCTCATTTCCGCAAGTACATCATATTAGACTAAGATGAAAGTTTTCACTTCCTTGTTTTTCAACTTTATGTGTGGAAAATACAGTTATACAGTTTCCCTTGATACTGCAAAGGCTACAAGTTAAATACTTATCTCCTTATGTAAGATTCAAAGAAGACAAGACACAGAGAGCTAAATAGTAGAAAAAGTAATACACAGCCCACTCTCACAGCTTAAATGTGGGGTTTAGCAACAATGGAATTTTAACTTGACATATAGTATTTGGAGGGAAAAACTACTGTATTTTTTTTCAAAAATTAAAATAAAAGATTGTTATACTTCTGTAACAACAACAACACTGTGTTTTGGTTTTGAGTTTGACCTTTTTGGTCCATAAAACAGGTTTGCACATGGCTCATTTCCAAGGCCGATTAATCATTTACTGAACAGTTTTATGCTGTCTTCTTTGTAACTCTACTTTGAAAAACATACAGCTAAATAATCTGTTTTAAAAAGTTGCTTTTCTTTCTGTAGTTAAAAAGAAACAATAGGTATTCAGAAAGATTATTTTGACTTTTCAAATACCTTTATAAGAACATCAAGGCAATGTGTCATTTTAGTGTGCTATTAAAAACCCATATTGGTTACAATGACATATGTTATTTAGAAGAAAGTAGCATTTCATTTATTTTGTCATGTGATAGTCTTACTGGGTGAGGGGGGCGTTTCTAATTTTATTTTGTGAAATTTATTGCATTTTTACAGTTTGCTAAGGCACAATAAAACTATTATTTTGAGGAATAATCATGAAACTATAAATGTTTTACATTTTTTGAAAGAAATTATGTTATAGTGTGAGTAAAGTTTATTATTATTATTTTTGGGCCAGAGTCAAGATTTATTTTTTAGAGTTGAAAAGTCAAATTTAAAAAAATGATGTTCTAGGACTTCTGCTTTTGAAACCTGAACATTCATTCTTCAGGTTTATTTAGGTTGCCTTATTTCTGATTTTAAAAGTACAAACATTTTCATTATATATTATTAGAATGGGCATCTTAAAGTAAATGATTTATTGGATACATTGTAGATTTTTTCTCCATCTGATCATTTTTCTATGCATCTCCATTTACTTATTAATTTTAAATAGGTAAATAAACCCAGAGGAAATGTTTTTACTATCCTATGAAAGTAAATATTAATATGTACTAATGAAGTTTAAGGTTCAAATTAATTATTATAAATGCTGAAAAATAAGCAAATGAAATTAAAGAAAACTTAATCAGAAACAATAAACCAACACAAATTAATTGTGCAATCTGATGTAGTTAGATTTTCTAATCTCTAGCCTCAGTTTGCTTTATAAAACACAACTGGATTATAACAAAAAATGCCAATTTAGATCACATTAGCTCTCTTTTCCCTATAGGACTATTGTAATACTTAAAGTAACCCATAAAATATATAAATTAATCTTTTCTGTTTCAATAAAATTTTCACCCTGTGGAGTCTAATTTTGATCATTTATATTAATTATGAGATCTTACCATATTGAAAAACTTATCTAGATTTATTTATTCATGTATAATTCAAGGAAATTATTATAACATTGATACTCAGAGCTAACTGAAATGACAGAATTTCTTTTACATAGGAAAGTAATTGAATTTGGAATATAGTATTTAAGATGATTGTGTATATATTTTCCCTTATTATCAAGACAGACCACTCCAGAAGACAGTTTTCTTAGAATCTAAATCACAAATATACTAGAAATTCTAGGTATGCATTTCTACTTATCAATAAACACGAACGTCAATGTTGAAAAGACTGAACTACATAAGAGTTGACTGTATGTTCCAGAATGAGAGATCCCTGTGTATGGAGTTGATCAGTGGCAAAAATAACTGTAACTCCTCATAATGACCCCATTCAAGAAAATTGATACTTCTTCATGGAAATCCGAATTAGTTCTTCATGGCTCCTAACCCATAAATAGAGTCCCCATTATAGAAAATATTTGTAAATCTTCATACACTAAAACTCATAAGGTTAAACCTTATTGTTCTTATAATGTCATCAAGTTGTTATTCCAAAGTCATTTATTGAAAAGGACCTGAACTTTACAATGTTTAATAATACTGTCATAGGAAATTTAGATAGACAGAAAACAGGTACGGTAATTTCTCGTTATTTGTAGTAGTTATGTTCTATAAGAAAATTGCCATCTGGACCTATTTTGTTCATTGGTTTATTTGTTCATTACATTCCACATATAACTGAGATCATGTGATGATAGCCTTTCGCTAACTGGCTTATTTCACTCAGCATAATAGTCTCCAGGGCCCTCCATGCGGTCTCAAAGGGTAGGAGATCCTTCTTTTTTACTGCTGCATAGTATCCCATTGTGTCAACATACCACAGCTTTTTATCCACCACCTACTGATGGGCACTTGGACTGTCTCCAGATCTTAGCTATTGTAAATTACACTGCTATGGGCATAGGGGTGCATACATTCTTTCTGACTGGTGTTTCCAGATTCTTAGAATGTATTCCCAGAAATTGGTTGCTGGGTCAAACAGCAGTTCCCATTTTTAATTTTTTGAGGAAACTGTTTTCCACAGTGGCTGCATCAGTCTGCATTCTCACCAACTATGCACAAGGGTTCCCTTTTCTCCACATTCTCGCCAGCACTTGTAGTTGTATTCAGGAACAGAATAACAGATCTTAGGGTGGGGTGGGGTGGGAAGGGACAGAAAGGGATTAACCAAAGAATATATATGCAGATATGCATAACCCATGCACATAGACAATAGTATGGAGAAATCCTGGAATGGGGTGGGGATTGGGTGGAGTGGGGCAAAAAGGGAAAAATGGGAGACATCTGTAATACTATCAACAACGAAAAAGAAAATTTCTATAGGCCCCAATTTAGCATATACTGAAGAATGGCTCATAGAGAACTAGAGGATTAGGTTCCTGAGAACCTTTGCTTACCAATCAATAGGTAACTTGTTTTAGGCATGTTTCTGCTTAAAGATACCTTGTTTATTCAATATATTGCTGATTCATTAACATAAAACTCAAGGTCCACAACACTATTACATGCCTGAACAAAGCTTATCTAATGCACATATTTTTTCTGTTAGACATATAACAACCTTCTTATAGATAGCACTTCAGCACTCTGTTTGGGGTATATTTTAAACAGCAAAAACGCTAACAAAAAGCACAAAAATTCTGGAAATGTGTCACTATATAGATAATGAAAAGTAAACTTGTTTTGTATATGATAGCTGAAAGAAGACAGTTTCATACTGTTTGACTTCAGCTGGAAACGTGTGATTATGTGACTCAAATTTTTGCTGCTCTTAGAAAAATATCTGCAAACGAGTGTGAAAATAACATGAGTATTGATTTGGGGTTACATATACATTTTACTGCGTAAACAAATTAACAAACATGGAATCAGAAAGTAATAAGAACAGACTAAAGATAGATATATAGATGATATTCTCTTTTATGTTTGATTTTGTTTCTTCTGGCATCAACATTTTTAATGCTAAAATTCATAAATATATTTATTGTATTTCTTTAAATATATTTTGTTACAATATATAATTTAATGCTTTGTTTTATTTTCTGATTATAAAAGTTAAAAATGTTTATTATTTAAAATAATCTGCAAACTACTGAATTATATATATAGTGCAGAATCATGCTATCTAAAAGTGAATCAAGCCCCAGCCGGATTGGCTCAGTGGACAGAGTGTTAGCCTATGGACTGAAAGGTCCTGGATTTGATTCTGGTCAAGGGCACATGCCCAGGTTGCAGGCTCGATCCCCAGTAGGGGGCATGCAGGAGGCAGCCAATCAATGATTCTCACATCATTGATGTTTCTATCTCTCTCTCCCTCTTCTTTCCTCTCTGAAATCAATAAAAATATATTTTAAAAATAAATAAATAAATAAAAGTGAATCAAGTCCAAAATTTTACATGTATATAACTATCTCTGTCTCTCTTTTAAATTAATGTAAACTCGGTTGTTGGGCATTTATATTGTTCTCCTTCTCCTCACCATTATAAAGAAATTATAACATTTTTTAATGTTTTTACTATGTTTTTCATTATGATTGAAATTTCTGGGTAAAAGTCAATCAATATTTTAAGGCTCTTAGTTAATAAAAGATGGTTAAACAAACTTACATCATCAACGTCTTTATGGTGTATAAGTGTACTCATTTTTTTTTTTTTTAACATTCAGGTTCCCTTTATTACTGACATTTATTCACAACCATTTAAGCAAAGATAATCCCCGCATCTCCCTCCCAAGCCTGAATCCCTCCCCTGTCCCTCCTAGAGATTCAGGTGCATATTTCTAACTCTGAAGGACCCATCTCCCCAAAGAAACCATCAACCCCCGGGTCAGCATTTCCCCCAACCACTGAGTAGTTGCCTGAAACTGTGGCTGCTGTGTTCCTTTAAGATATACTATGTCTGGGCTTCAGTGTCCAAGTGCCCAAAGTAAAGCCTATGAGATGTGCACCCAGCTAGATAGACATGTAACAGGATCACAGAATGGTGCATGAAATTAGTGCGGGGGCGGGGGGGGTGGGGGGGGGGCGCTTCAACCAGGCCTGCGCCCTCTACAGGTGGCCTCCCTCTGTGGGGCAGCTCCTGCATTGAGCATCTGCCCTCTGGTGGTCAGTGTGTGTCATAGCTACCAGTCATTCCACTGGTGGTTCCACTGTTTGGTCAATTTGCATATTAGGGTTTTATTATATAGGAGATATATATATATATATATATATATATATATATATATATATATATCTCCTATATCCTATATATATATATGAGCTCTCTTCTTTTTTACTGAATTTACTGGCATGACATTGGTTAAAAATTATATAGGTTTCAGATGTACAATTCTATAATACATCACCTGTTTATTCATTGTAGTAGGCTGTTGTCTATCACATTAATAGAAAATTATTTCTTTCAGTTTAGCAATGTAATTTTGTAGCTAATTGTCTCTCAATATTATTTCTGTTTTCCTTATGTTAAAAAAAGCACTGAATATGGCTCAAGCTTTCTTCTTTTGAAATCTTCCCTATCTCAATTAATGCTCACTCACTTTAAAATAATTTGTAAAACTCTTGATACTTCTCTTTCCATCATACTCCACCTGCATGATGATACTTCTCTTTCCATCATACTCCACCTGTCAGAACATACTATTATTCCAATCAGTTCCCACTACTGCCACTGCTAACAATTTGTTCTGTGTAACTGCCATCTCTCACCTGGGTTATTGTGATATCATTGCGATTGCTCTCCTAGCCTTAACCTTTGCTCCCCATCTATTTTCTACACAGTTGCCAGACATACCCTATTAAAATGTCAAATCAAATCAGATCAACCCTATGAAAATGTCTTCATAAAATCTAAATCCTTAAAATGGCCTACTAGCCACTACATGATTTATAAACTATTAGAACTCATCTCACAGTCACTCTTCTAAAGCACCTTGATTTCTTTGCTTCTTCAACCAAACCAGCTATGCCTCCAGCTTAGGCATCTGTGGTGGTTCCTTCTATAACTAGAATACCCTAGGGAGTAAGTCTCTTGAAATCACTTGAAAAGAGCCTTTCTGCTTATTATTTTAGATAAACTTAATGTGCATCTCTCTATCCTCTATTAATAATACCCTTAGCAAAAATCATTAACACTCTTTCACAAGCTTCACTAGTGACCCCAATCATCTTTGCACTATTTTTCCACTGAGTCTTAGCAGTACATAAAAATCTTCCAACTAGTAATCAATTCTGAGCACATGAACTAACTGTAAAACAGCTTAGCCTATTAAAAAATAAATTTTTTAAAAATTGCCTTTTTATTTTTAATAAATTCATCAATATGTTCTCTATAGTATTTAATCAATTACACTACAAATATTTACAATTCCAACTTAATCAGGAAAAATTTTTTAAGACCTAAAGCCTTTGACCACATGAAACTTAAAACTTAAAATACAGTTTATTATCATAATTTGATGATCAGTATACTTTCAAATGTAAAACAATATATCTTTCCGGGAGAAAAGGAAAAATTAAGTATCTAAAGGTTATCACTATTAAAGAGGAGCATGTTCACTTATAAATTGATGATGGTAGATATGATAGTGTGATCAAACACTAGTCTTGGTGTGCCTGTGAAGATACTTTTTATAATTCATTGACTGCCAGTCAAGGAGATCACCCTTTTTTTTTTTTTCTTAAATATATTTTATTGATCCTTTACAGAGAGGAAGGGAGAGAGACAGAGAGCTAGAAACATCGATGAGAGAGGAACATCGATCAGCTGCCTCCTGCACATCTCCCACTGGGGATGTGCCCGCAACCCAGGCACATGCCCTTGACCGGAATCGAACCTGGGACCCCTCAGTCCGCAAGCCGACGCTCTATCCACGGAGCCAAACCGGTTTCTGCGAGATCACCCTTTATAATGCATGTAGATCTCATCCAATTAGTTGAAGGTCTTAAGAAAAAAGACTGAGGTTTCTCAAGAAGGAGGAATTCTACCTCAAAAATGCAACATAGAACTTCTGCTTGTGTTCATAGGTTTGAAGACATTTGCAAATATTAATGCACCCAACATAAGAGCACATATATTAAAATGCTAATATTAACAGACCTAAAGAAAGAGGTGAACAGCAACTCAATAGCAGTAAAAGAATCTGATACCCCACCAGCATCAACGGCTAGATCATCAGACAGAAATTCAATACGGGAACATCAGCCATAAACAACACATTAGACATCACGAACCTTACAGATATATAAAGAACATTCCACCCAAAAGGATCTAAATGTATATTCCCCTCATGTACATATGCAACATTTTCCAGGATAGATCATGTTAAGGCTACAAAAAGTCTTAATAAGTTAAAGAGGACTGAAATAATATAAAGCACATTTTCTGACCACAATAGTATGAAACTAGAAATCAATTACACAAAGAGAACAGAAAAATTCACAAATATGTGGAGAATAAATGGCATGCTACTGAAAAACCAATGGGCCAAGGCAGAAACCAAAAGAGAAATAAAATGTACATTGAGACAAAAAAAAATGGAAATATAATATACCAAAATTAATGAGGTACAGCAAAAGTAGTTCTTAATGATAAATGCTTAATTCAAGAAAGAATAAATATCTCAAAAGGAAAAAAAACCTAACTTTACACCTCAAGGAACTGGAGAAAGAAGATAAAGAGCCAAAATTAAGTAGAACAAAGAAAATAACAAGATTAAAACAGAAATAAATAAAATAGAGACAAATAATATAAATGGTCAATAAAACTAAGATCTGGTTATTTAAAAGATTAACAAATTGGCAAACTTTTAGAAAGACTGACCAAGAAAAAATAAATAAAATAAAAAATAAAACAGGAGATAGTACAACTAATAACACAGAAGTGCAAAGAATCATAAAAGACTGCTATTAACAATCATATACTAACAAATAAAACAATCTAGAAGAAATGGATACATTTCTAAAACATACAATCTACAAAGAATGAATCATGATGAAACAGAAAATCTGATTAAATAGATACTAGTAAGAATACTGAATCACTAATAAAAAATTTCTCAACAGAGAAAAATCTAATACCAGTGAACTATATTATAAATTCAAAAGATAATTAACATTAATCCTTCTCAAACTCTTCAAAAAATAAAAGAGAAATGATATCTTTCAAAGTTGTATTATGCACTTAATATTACCCTAATACCAAAACCAGACAAGGGTAACACAAGAATAAAAGAGTATAGGCATTGATGAACATAGATACAAAAATCCTCAACAAAATATTAGCAACCAAATATAACAACACATTAAAATGATGATAAACATGGCTCAAGTGTTTTTATTCCTGGGATACAGGATAGTTCCACATCTATAGGTCAGTCAGAACAATAATTGCAGGTTAAGCATTTGACATAGTTCAATATACTTTTATGATAAAAACTCTCAACAAAGCAGGTATAGAGGGAATCACTTCCACGTAATAGAGGCCTTATATGGCAAGTCCAGAACTAATTTTATACTCAATAGTTAAAAGCTGCAAGCTTTTCCTTAAAATTCTGGTGTTACGGAAGAATGGAGAAAAACCAAGCAACGCTTATGGTGTTATGCTTTATTATTATTATTGCGCGCAGACCCAGAGAAAAATGTTTTTCAAATTCTGAGCAAAAAACATGGAGGAAGCATTCCCTATTTATACTTTTTCCAGTTATTTGTCTCCCAAATAAGGGTTTTTCTGATCCCCTTTGCAAGCTCTTATAGAGCCCCTTGTGCTGTGGCCTTGAGACCACAACTAAAAGCCTGGCCAGCTCTGATAACTCTGTCTTGGGATAGTTTATGGCCTCCCTACAATGAGAGTAAATAGGTCTTGCAGGACCAGACAATTAAAGGGGCAAAGACTAGACCAGTGATGGCGAACCTTTGGAGCTCGGCATGTCAGCATTTTGAAAAACCCTAACTTGCCGAGACCGGTTTGGCTCAGTGGATAGAGCGTTGGCCTGAGGACAGAAAGGTCCCAGGTTTGATTCCGGTCAAGGGCATGTACCTGGGTTGCGGGCACATCCCCAGTAGGAGATGTGCAGGAGGCAGCTGATCGATGTTTCTCTTTCATCGATGTTTCTAACTCTCTCTCTCCCTTCTTCTCTGTAAAAAATCAATAAAATATATTTTAAAAAAAGAAAAAAAAAGAAAAACCCTAACTTAACTCTGGTGCTGTGTCACATATAGAAATTTTTTGATATTTGTAACCGTAATAAAACAAAGACTTATATTTTTGATGTTTATTTTATATATTTAAATGCCATTTAACAAAGAAAAATCAACCAAAAAAATGAGTTCGCGTGTCACCTCTGACACGCGTGTCATAGGTTCGCCATCACTAGGCTAGACTATAGGCTAGTAAGAATGTGTATTAGGTTAATGGCACAGGTTCAGATTGCTAGACCCCCAAAATGTCTCATTTTCCCTATCACTGAAAGAAGTCAAGAATGCCCACTTCCTGACTCATTCAATATAACACAGAAAGTCCTAGTAATAGCAATTAGGCAAAACAAATATCTAGCAAGCAATTGGAAAGGAGTAGGTTAAAACGTTACTATTTGGAGATGATATTATTTTATATGTATGTACATAAAATCCCAAGATTCATTAAAAAACTGTGGGAACTAATCAAAAAAATGTATAAACTTCCAGGATATACAATCCACATTCAGAAATGAGTTGCATTTCTACACACTAATAACAAGACATCTGAAAATCAAATAAAGAAAACTATCTCATTTTCAACAGTATCAGCACAAAAACCAAACAAATAAACAAAAAAACAGAAACAAATTTAACCAAGAAAGATAAAGATCTATACAACAAAAACCATAAGAGCTTGTTCACAGAAATAAAATAAAAAATATACAAATAGAAGGACACTTTGTGTTCATGGATTGAAATAATTCATGTTGTTAAAATACCCATATTACTCAAAGCCATATACAATTTCAATTCAATCCCTATCAAAATTTTAAAGGCATTTTCAGGTAAATAAAACAAACAATCCTAAAATTTATATAGAACTACAAAAGACTCAAAATAACAAAAGCATTTTTGAGAAAGAAGAACAAAGCTTGAAGCATCCACTTTTTTATTTCACATTTTATTACAAAGCTTTAGTAGTTAAAACAATATGACATTGGCATAAAACAAACACATTGATCAATGGAACAAACCAGAGAGCCCAGATATAAATTCACACATATAAGATAAATTTATGCAAAGGAGTCAAGAACATACAGTGGGGAAAGGACAGTCTTTGCAATAAATGGTGCTGGGAAAACTGGACAGCTATATGCGAAAGAATGAAACTGACTATACACAAAAATTAACTCAACATAAACTAAAAACTTTAAATATAATGCCTGAAACCTTAAACTTCCCTTGACATAAGTCTTGGTGATGATCTTTGAATTTGACATCAAAAGTAAAAGCAACAAGTTGTTTATGTGATGTATCGCATTTATTGATTTGTGAATATTGTACCAGCCTTGCATGCCTGGAATAAATAACACTTGGTCATGGTGTATGATATTTTAAATGTATTGCTGGATCTGATTTGCTAATATTTTTTTAAAATATATTTTATTGATTTTTTACAGAGAGGAAGGGAGAGAGATAGAGAGTTAGAAACATCGATGAGAGAGAAACATCGACCAGCTGCCTCCTGCACACCTCCCACTGGGGATGTGCCCGCAACCAAGGTACATGCCCTTGACTGGAATTGAACATGGGACCTTTCAGTCCGCAGGCCAACGCTCTATCCACTGAGCCAAACCGGTTTGGCTGATTTGCTAATATTTTGTTGAGGATTTTAGCATCTATGTTCATCAGGAATACTGGCCTGCAATTTTCTTTCTTTGTAGTGCCTTTATCTGGTTTTAGAATCAGAAAACGTTGAACTCAGCTGGCCACAACTAATTTTATATTCAATAAAGTGTTCCTTCCTCTTGAAATTTTCAAAATAGTTTGAAGAGTATAGGTGTTAGTTCTCTTTGATTTTTTGGTAAAATGCTTCTGTGAAGCCATCTGGACAAGGGTTTTAGTTTGCTGGGAGTTTTTTGATAATTGCTTCTGTTTCTTCATTTGTTACTGGCCTATTTGGGTTTTCTTTTTTTTTTTTTTCCCTTGATTCAGTTTTGGGAGATTACATTTTTCTAGGAATTTGTCCATTTCATCCACATTGTCCAGCTTCTTGGAATATAATTGTTCATAGTATTTTCTTACAATCCTTTGTATTTCTGAGGGGCGAGTTGTTTCTGATTTTATTTACTTGGATCCTCTCTCTTTGTTTCTTGACAAGTTTGGTTAACAGTTCATCAATTTTGTTTATCCTTTCAAAGAGCCAGCTCTTGGTTTCACTGATTTTTTTCTGCCTTTTTTTTTAGTCTCTATGTCAGTTATTTCTGCTCTAATCTTTATTATTTCCTTCCTTCCACTTTCTCTGGGCTTTTCTTGTTATCTTTCTAATTCAAGTTGTAGGGTTAAAAAGTTTATTATTAATATTTCTTATTTTTAATGTAGGCCTATAGTGCTATGCACTTCCCTCTTAGGACTGCTTTTGCTATGTCCCAGAGATTTTGGGTTGTTGTGAGTTCATTTTCATTTGTTTTCAGGAAGTTTCTATTTCTTGATCTCATTGGTAACCCATTAATTGTTTAATAACATGCTATTTAGCCTCCAGGTATTTGAATGTTTTTGAGTGTTTTTACTGTACTTGATTTCTAATTTCATTCCACTGTGATCTGAGAAGATGTTTGGTATGATTTCAATCTTCTTAAATTTGTAGAGACTAGTTTTGTTGCATAACATGTGGTCTATCTTTGAGAATGATACATGTGCACTTCAAAGAATGTATATTCTTCAGCCAATAGACATATGAAAAAAAATGTCAAAGTCACTGATCATCAGAGAGATGCAAATTAAAACAGCAATGAGGTATTACCACATACCTGTTAGAATGGCTATCATCAACAAATTAACAAATAACAAGTGCTGGCCATGATATGGAGAAAAGGGAATAGCCCTAGTACACTGCTGGTGGGAATGCAGACTGGTGTAGCCATTATGGAAAACAGTATAGAGTTTCCTCAAAAAATTAAAAATGGAACTGCCTTTTGACCCAGTGATCCCACTTCTAGGAATATATCCTAAGAATTTCAAAACACCAATCAGAAAGAATGCATGCACCCCAATTTACATAGCAGCACAATTTATAATAGCTATGATCTGTAAACAGCTCATCAGTAGATGAGTGAATAAAAAAGCTGTGGTACCATGGAATATGAAGCAGCAGTAAAAAAGAAGGCTCTCTTACCCTTTGAGACATAGAGGGACTTGGAGAGTATCATGCTAAGCGAAATAAGCTAAGACATGTGCCCTGCCTGGGAATCAAAGCCACCACCTGCCAGGGCAAGTTTTTGTGTGTGTTTTTGTTTGTATGTTTAAAGATTACTGGACTTTAGCAATAAATGGTATGTTTGAAAATTTTCTTTTGTAGCAACATGGATTTTCAAAATAGCCATTAATTTTAATTTTTAGTACCATTTACTATTATTTAAACACAAAATAAAACTTATGGATCATTATTATTTAAAAACAGAGTACTAAATCACTTTTGAAATGTAAATTGATATTTTAAAATATACAGAGTAATGGGAAGTTTTTCTCATTATTGTTCATGACCAGAGAAAGAACTTTGTCATTTAGACTTGAAAAGAGTTCCCTGCTTTGGCTTCTATTGTTGAAATTCTTTTCTCTTTCACAGCATACGGTTTTATAACTAGTGTATGGTGATATAATAAAGGACATTAAGTGAAATTTGAGTGGCATATTTTAAATTTGCTTTTGTTTTAGCTAGCTCATTTGGAGATTGACTTTTGTTTTGTTTTGGGTACTGGATCCCTAAATACACATCTGTTAACAACTATTTGATAATTATCTCAGCTGATAACATGATTCAATATAAATTCATATAATTTTTCTATTAAAAAGGAATAAAGTATGGGCTAGAATTATTCAATATCTTCAGTAAAATAACAGTTCACATTTAAATGTGCTAAATATCACTGATAGATTTTGTTCAATAACCTTTACAATTTAAATAAATTGTATGTTCACTTAGGTGCCAAACATACACACATATACAGACACATACAAAATTGCCAAATAAATTACCTATAAATAGGTTTTGCCCAGATCAGAAAACTTTGTTGTGACATTATCACAAGAAAATGCATAATGAATACTAAAGAACACTGAAATAGTGGCAACCTTCTATCAGTTCTCAAAGATTGCTTTATTTATCATTCAAAATGAATGATGCCACCTCACAATTTCTTATAAAAATCTCAATTTTCTTTGAAGAACTTTTATATGAATGTTGACAGTTTTGATGCTGCTATATTTTATGAGGTGACTAAATCAGAACTCATATTGACATGTTTGCATGCTAAAAATATTGCTATAATATTGCATACCTTGATTTACTTTTACATTTCATTTCTCACTTTGTATCATTTTCTGATGTATATTTGAACACAACAAATCAGGCCAGGGTTGATTTTGATGTGCCACGGTACTATAGAATATATCTCAATCTATTGTATAATATATAATTGAATGGCACTTCCATGTTTACAAGCATTGCTCATGTTTACTTCCTACATCATGTATTATATGTAGGAAAAATTGGCTTTTTTATATCTCATTGCATCATAAAGCAATATTAAAATTCTTATACTTGCAATATATATCAATATTTAAAATCACATATTAAGACATTAATTGAACCTAGAGTATATATTTATTGTTTGGGTAATATTTATAATATATTGCTACTTTAATGCCTTCTAATAAAAAATATCTTATGCCAGGTATAAGGAAATCTAAGTGTAAGATATGCTGCTCTCCATAAATATACTATTTAAATAGTTTTCAATACATTTTTATGCTTCCCCATAATATAACTGACTAGTGCCTTTTCAAGAGCATTGTTTAGACATTATTGATATTAACAATTCTCATATTCAATAGTATTGGTGGAGAGATTGGGTAGGAATCTTCACTAAAGAAAATATAATCCCCAGAAGAATACGTGGTATGAAATTCACCAATCCCACTTACTGTCTGGAAATTTCTGACTTGGATAACAAACAATTCCATGCCATGTCTGAGAAAGTACATTTAAACAGACTTTAAAGAGAAAGAAATGTGACCTTGTGGCCAGGAGAGAGAAGAGTCTGTAAGGCATAAGGAAACTCATGAGGGACTACTTAAAGAATAAAGAGATTATTCTAAATGAAAATCCATACCACAAAGAAATCTAAGTTACATTTGTAAATACAGAATAGAGTACATTGCTTTCTCAGATTTCTTGGAATCTGTATATGAAAAGACCTTGTGAAGGAAAGACAGGGTCCTGCTTATATTTTCAGTTAATGATGAGAAAAAATTGGGAGGTTTCCTGTGTAAATGTGTGTGAGAGAGAGGGTGAAGGTGGATTCAGTGACAGTCTGATAAAATTTGTAGTTTTCTTTTATGTAATTCTAGGCTGTGATGAGAATAAAGTGAATAGAGAGGAAAGAGTGCTCATGAAAGATATTTTAAAAATAAATGTATGTAGGAGATTGGACTTAGGAATGAAGAAATAAAAACTCAGAGATGGCTAGAAATTGAATTTAGGGTTGTTATGAATAAATACAAATAAGTAATCATAAAGTATTATACCCAAGTAGGTAGCTAACATTACTAACCCTGAAGCTGAAATTTTGAAACTGTAGAATTGATCAGCTCTCATTGATGAGTATATTTTTATACATTTGCATTTGCTATTGACACAAGGTCGTAGAAGTCTGACTGAAGGGCAGGAGAACCATAACATCTGCAAAATGTGCTCACAGGGGCCCTTTCCCATAGTTCTCGGTACTCATTCAGATGTGATCTGTGTATCCGAACAACTCAAATCAGCTTTTAAAAAACTCATGAACCTTATTTTGTGTGGACCAAGAAGTCTCAAACCCATTAGAGATGGTAAGTTGTAAGTTAAATTTCTATTTAACTTCCAGTTGAAGTTCTGACTAAAGACAGGATAGGTAGGAGAGCAAGAGAATTAGAAATATCACTTTGTGTACAGTTACAGTGTAAACCAGCCACAAAAAGTACCTGTTTTGTTCATTTTCCCTCCCAAAGTATAATACATGGACTAACGTTTATAAGTTCATTTATTGGAAAAAAATGCTGAAAAGTTTTTCCAAAATAGATGGAATATTTCTCCTCAGTTGTCTAATTGTGTGTGTGCATGTGTGTGCACCTATCTTAATGAATTAAAGGTTGGTGAGTTTTAACTTGTCCACCTAAATTATAATATGCATAAAATCTATATAGTTAGCATGTTCTGTACTGTTATACACATTAACGAGGCTGAAATATCATTAAAGGCAAAAATATTTTTTCTATGTAACTTTGGGTCCCTCTGAGTATCTATCTAGTCCTATCTAATAATAGACAAACATAGCAATTGACTGTACCTTCGCTATGCCTCCCATTGGCTAATCAGCGTGATATGCATATTAACCACCAACAAAGATGGTGGCTAATTTGCATACTGCAGGCAGGGCAGGACTGCGTGGACCACCAGCATGAGCCGCCATCCAGGCCCCCATGTGTGACCCCAGAAGCCGCCTGCCTGCCTCCCAGGATCAGATACGATCCCGGGCGACAGGCTGGCCCCAGAAGCCCCAGAAGCTGCCTGATGTGGCAGTAATTCTATCAGTAAGCACTCTGAAAGTCAGTGGCATAAGTGCACCAATTAAAAGACAGATTATGAGGGTGAATCAAAAACAAAACCCGCTTTAAATATAAGGACACATATAGATTAAAAGTAAATGAATAAAGCTGCAGCCTGTTTTGCTCAGTGGATAGAGCATTAGCCTGTGGACTGAAGGGTCCCAGATTCGATTCCAGTCAAGGGCATGTATCTCAGTTGCTGGCTTGATCCCCAGTCCCTATCAGAACATGTGCAGGAGGCAACCAATCAATGTGTCTCTCCCTTTCCCTTCACTCTCTCTAAAATTCAATGGAAAAATATATTTGGGTAAAGATTAACAAAAACAAAGTAAATAGATTAAGCAAAATTAAAGAGATTATAAGAAAAATATATTCCAAATTTTGTTAGTTGTATAATGGTTATGTTTAAATTATTAACACCTAAGAAATTGGATGAAGGGTATATATAATATGCTGTAGTATTTTATAGGTTTTTTTTACATGTATGAGATTATTTCAAATTAAAATATTAAAAAAATAAAAATTAATAAAATATTAATTGAAATGTATTTGCATTACATGAAAAATATCCTAATTGCTTCTAGCATAATTTATTAAATTGTGCTAAAATTTACAAGGGTTCAATTAAAAAAAATCTTAATTCTACATGATATAATAGAAAATATATAATAGTGCAGTTATAAGCACTTATCTGAAAATAAAAATTTAAAGAAGTGAATTTAAAGAAGGGATTAGCCAAAGAAAATATATGCACAACCCATGGCCACAGACAACAGTATGGTGATGGCCAGAGAGAAGTGGGGGGCAAGAGCTGGGTAGAGGGGGCAAAAGGGGGAAAATAGGGACATCCTATATAATAATAATAAAAGGCTAATATGCACATTGACTGAACGGCAGAATGACCGGTTGCTATGATGCGCACTGGCCACCAGGGGCCAGACGCTCAATGCAAGAGCTGCCCCCTAGTAGTCAGTGCACGTCCATATGGGGCGTGCCACTCAGGCAGAAGCTGGCTCATGGCTGGCTAGCGCAGAGGTGGTGGCAGGAGCCTCTCCCACCTCCGTGGCCGCACTAAAAATATCCAACTAACTGTTTAGACCTGATCCCTTGGGGGCCTAAGCCTTTAGTTGGACATCCCCTGAGGGCTCCCTGGCTGCCAGAGGATGTCTGACTGCAAGCTTAGGCCTGATCCCCTGGGGAGTGGGCCTAAGTCAACAGGTGGACATCCCCCAAGGGGTCCTGGACTGCAAATGGGCACAGGCCGGGCTGAGGGACCCCCCTCCGAGTGCACCAGGCCTTTAGTGTAGTCAATTAATAAACATTTGGAAATGTAGGAAATGAATGCTTGCATATCATTTCTATATGACTAAAAGGATACACCTTCACCTCTTTAGAATTCAAAGTGAACTCTTCTTTATATTCAAAATAGAGTTTTTCTTTGTGAAGTGGCAGGTTAAATATATTACCTTAACTTAACCCAGACTACTATTGCAGGTATGGCAAAGTTTCATCTTTTTAAAAAATTATTTTTTTAAGCTGCTTCTGTAATTAAACCTTATAAAAAAGTGCATAGGTCGATTTGCAAGGCCTGCCATGTACTCCAAATATAGGAATAGTAACAGGCATATTTGCTGACCCCACTTTAATTTATTTATAAAGCACTTTTCTTCATGGATCTATCATATATTGAATAATATTTAACAATGTGAAAAGAACTTTTTATGATAGAAGAGGCTTTTTGAAGAGAAAGCGGTATATTAATGTGTGAGCCAGAGGCAAGACATAGGGAAATAAAATAAGGTACGATTTGCCTTTGGGAGATTGGTGGAAATGTTAGAAAAATCTGAGAACATGTAAGTGAAGTAAGTGAATGCAACCATAGAATACAGTAATTAGCCATTAATACCAAGTATAGGCAGGTTCTAAGAATGGACAGTGTTCTTAAGTACACTTCTAAGTACCTTGCTCAGCTGGTCTCATGCCTCCAAACTCTCATTACCTTTGCTTTATTTACTCCACTATGACTCTGCCTTTTAGTCTCTCTTCATCTACAATTCTTAGAAAATAATTATTGCTTCCCTTTTTCTTTTTCTGTTCTTCCCAAGCATTGTTCTTTTACTTTAACACCCATCCCTGATAAAATTGTCTTCTTTAAAGTTACCATTGAGCCCTGGCCAGGTAGCTGGTTAGTGTGTCATCCCAATACGCCAAGGTTGAGAGTTCAATCCCCACTCAGGGCACATACTGTCTTTCTCTCTGTCAAATCAAACAATAAACAAAAATGCTTTTAAAAGTTACCAATGATCTTCAAATTTTATAGCTGCTTTATCATTGTACATAGGCTCTGCAGACTTGACAGTGTTAACAATCTATTTCTAAAAAGTGTGCTCTCGTTCCATCCATGAAAATCTATTCTCTTTGTTCCCTACTGAGTCCTTAGTGTCTTTTACCAGGTTTTACCAAATTTACTATTTTTTATGCCTTTAATATTATTCATTGAACTTTAAATATTTGACCATATCCTTTATAAGTATGAAATATTAAGACATGTCTATGGAGTGAGCTCACACTGCAATTGTGTTGTTAGAACTACAGCTATACAATGTTCATGTGAAAAACTATAAATACACATCAATGAGGTCACAAGTGATGCTTCCTTTATTTGAAAAGCATCAGAAATAAATTACTACTGGAAACTGACTTGATGATGGAATAAATTTCACTAAGCATTTGATAAATTGCTATCCATCCCTAATATTTAAACGATAAATATTCATTAATGTAATCATGAATATTGCCTATCTCTGAAAACAAACTCTCTTTGAGGAAGGATTACTGTAGTTTCTTACAGTCTTTATTTCACTTGTCTGCTTTAGACACCAACTCAGGAGGTATTTTCAAAAGTTCAAAGTACTCATTTACCACTTGAAGAGTATCTATACCTGTAAAATTGACCAAAGGTATGTGTTCCTAAAATTTTCTAACCTACACATAAACATATTCTATTTTTCAGAATAACTTTAAAGTAAAGAAGCTATATACTATTATGCATTTAAATATGAAAAATAATCTAAATTTTCAGAATTAAGCAAATGATTATTAACAAATAAAATGGTGTGCTTTTATTACTCTAGTTTTCAAGCCATCCAAAAAAGTTTCCTGAAGGATGACTTAATGAAGTCAAGAGGACTGATTAGTGGAAATAATAGCACATTATATACATACTAGAGGCCCAGTGCACAAATTCGTGCACAGGTGGGGTCCCTAGGCCTGGCCAGCAATCAAGGCCTATCAGGGGGGCCTGCTGGCCATGGTGGAGGGAACCCGGGAGGTTGGCCAGCTGCGGGCGGGAGGATCCATGGGAGGTTGGCTGTGGGAGCACACTGACCACCAGGCGGCAGCTCCTGCTTTGAGCACTTGCCCCCTGGTGGTTAATGCATGTCATAGAAACTGGTTGCCTGGTTGTTCCAGTCATTTCGTCCTAATGGTCACTTAGGCTTTTATATAGAGAGCCTAGAGGCTTGGTGCACAAAAATCTGTACACTAGGGGGATCCCTCAGCCCGGCCTGCCCCCTCTCACAGTCTGGGAGCCCTCAGGGGATATCCTACTGACAGCTTAGGCCTGTTCCCTGCAGCCTGGCCTCCTTTTTCTGGAGGCAACCAGCCAATCATGGGAAGGCACCGCCCCTATTACCCCCTTGTTGCTGCTGCCTCTGGCTTCCCTCTGTGGGAGGTTACTGGGCCGATCAGGGGAAGGCAACGCCCCCATCATGCCACTGCTGCTACCACTGCCAGCCGCCTCTGAGCATTGGCCCAGCCCTCATAGCAGCTGCCACCATGTCATCGGTGGCTTGCCTGGGCCTGGGCCTGGGCCTCGGCCTCAGCCCTCGCAGCAGCTGCCGCCATGCCATCTGCGGTTTGTCTGGGCCTGGGTCTCAGCCTCTGACCCCCAGGTCTGGCCACATGTGGAGCTGGGAGGAGGCAGGACTCCCAGGCAGGCTCCATGCCATGCACGCAGCTTTAATCCCAGCCCGCCCAACTGTGCTAGCCCACTGTGTGCGCAGCCAGAATGTGACAGTGTGAGGGCATCACACATGACAGCATGATGACTACTTAGCCTTTTATTAGTAAGTATACTCATCTATGTTTTACAAACCACTCTCAGTTAAAAGCCTGTATAGGTAATGAAAATAATATATTCTTCATTTTTAAAAAAAAACAATCAAGATTCATTAAATTTGAGTGATGTGTTCAAAGTAACACAATAATCAAGTGAAGAAATAAAGAGTAAAACAAGCATGTCACTTTTTATTGTCTTTCATTCTTGTAATTATATTGTTGCCCTCATTGGTGATAGTCTTCTAAAAGAATAAAAATATTTTTAAAAATCCTGGTAAATTCAAGGCTTTCTTTAATCAAACAAAATGGGTTGCATTTTTTTTTAAAAAAAATTCACATTGATAAACCTAACATATTAAATCTGATTCAAATGAGTAGGTTCATGACCTGTCCTTAACTTCTTTGAAATGATGGGCCTTGAAAGTTTGGAAAATTGTGTGAATACTCACTTAAATCTTATGGCTTACACTGATATTGATTACAAAAGTAAAGCAAAATAGCATATTGAGCAGTAATTATTTTAATTATAATAAAGGAAATCATTGACAAAGATAAGCAGTATACTGTCTCCTGTGCAGGAAGGCATAGTTTCACAGATCGACATATTACTTAAAGAAGTTATAAAATAAAAATACAGATAATTTATTTCATAATGTGGAAATTACTTTGGGATAGTAACAATAATAATAATAATGTTAGTTGATAAGAAAATATGGAATTTAATACCATTCAATTTTTAAAGACATACCATTTCACTAAGAAGTTCATACAGTGAAGAAATAACTAGCTAATGACCAAATTCTTATGACATTTCATAAAATACTTAAAAAAATAAAATAAAATCTAAATAAATAAGCCTAATAACATTGAATCAGATCATCTTTAAGCACAGTGCCCTTTAAATTGTTTCTAACATTACTCCTCAATCAGGAAAAAGTGTTTGAGACATGGCCCAATAACTATAATAATTTATTAATATATTAAATCCAGGTATTATTCAAATTGTCCTTTATAAAATAGACATACAGTAGAAATGAGTAATATTTTCTTGATATGATCAAGTTATACATACCCAACCTTAGAGACTACTATTCTGATACTATAAACAACAATACTTGATGATGAAGAATAGCTTATAATAAGCTATTTCCTAAATAATTTAAATGATGTGATGGAGAATCTTTCAAGCATTGTTCATCTGTGAAATATTTCATCACAAAATAGATGAGTGAATATTTTTCCAAAAGTATTTTGTAGTTGGTGAGATCATATTAAAATATCACAATAAATGACCCTTGCAAGATAGCAATAGTATGGATATTCTGAGTGATAGTGCCAAGGACCTCCATCAGCAAAAAATATCTGGCATCCTATCTAATAAAAGAGAAACATGGTAATTGGCGTACGACCGCTACCCTTCCCACTGGCTAATCAGGGTGATATGCAAATCAACTGCCAGCCAAGATGGCCGCCAGCAGCCAGGCAGCTTGAAACTAACATGAGGCTTGCTTGCTTCAGTGATGGAGGACTCCAATGTTCCCCGCCTGCCACTGCAGGCCTCTGAGCTGCAACTCTAAGCAACTATGTAACAAATATAGAAGATAAACAAAACCCCAGAAACCTGCTTTAGTCCGCCGGGCTACAGGAAGCAGGATCTCAACATTGTAAGCAAAGGCCAGAAACCTACTTTCAGCAGCGGAGGCCTAAGAGCTGGAGCCAAGCCTCAAAGCTAAAGCTGGCCCAGAATAAAAAAAAAGAAAAGAAAAAAAGGAGCGGTTGGGAGTTTCAGTCACCCCCAGCCTGAAAACAGCCCTCAGCCCCTCACCCAGACTGGCCAGGCACCCCAGTGGGGACCCCCACCCTAAAGGGTGTGTGACCAGCTGCAAACAGCCATCATCCCCTCACCCAGGCTCGCCAGGCTCCCCAGTGGGGACCCCCACGCTGATCCAGGACACCCTTCAGGGCAAACCAGCCGGCACCCACCTGTGCACCAGGCCTCTACCCTATATAGTAAAAGGGTAATATGCCTCCCGGCATCGGGATCAGCGTGACAGGGGGCAGGGCCCAAACCCCCTGATCTCCCTGAGGCTCTGTGTGTGACAGGGGGCGGGGCCACAACCTCCCTATCGGCCCTGCTCTGTTCGTGACAGGGGAAGGCGCCCCAACCCCCTGATCAGCCCTGCTCTGTGCCTGATAGGGGGGAGCTCCCCAACACCCTGATCGCCCTGCAGCTCTGTGTGTGACAGGGTGTGGCACCCCAACCCCCCCACCTCCACTGGCCCTGCTCTGTGTGTGACGGGGTAGAGCCATAACCTCCCCATCGGCCCTGCCTTGAGTGTGATATTGGCTGCGCCCCAACCTCCTGATCGGCCCTGCTCTGTGGGTGATAGAGAGCGGCGCCCCAACCCCCTGGTGGGCCCTGCTCTGTGCGTGACAGGGGGCAGGGCCCCAACCCCGTGATTGGCCCTGCTCTGTGCATGACAGGGTACAGAGCCCCAACCCCCCTGATGGGCCCTGCTCTGTGCGTGACAGGGGGTGGTGCAGCAACCTCCCCATCGACCCTGCCTTGAGTGTGACAGTGGACGGTGCCCCAACCCCCCAATAGGCCCTGCTCTGAGCCCGACCAGGGGCTGCACCTAGGGATTGGGCCTGCCCTCTGCCACCTGGGAGCAGGCCTAAGCCAGCAGGTCGTTATCTCTTGAGGGGTCCCAGACTGCGAGATGGCACAGGCCGGCCTGAGGGGACCCCCTCTCCCCCGAGTGCACAAAGTTTTGTGCAACGGGCCTCTAGTAATCTATAATGAGAAAAATTAAAATATTTGATCATCCTCACTTTTAGATTGAACAGTTAAAGCTTAAGGAAGTTAACAGCATTTTCTAAAGGTTGGTTTAACATAATGATGTCTGACCAATTTGAAACTTGTGAAATGAAAATTAGAAACAGGGGTGCCTGCATCTCTACCCAATGAGTGTTCTTTTCTCCTTACAGCACAAGAGAACGAGTCACTTTTTGAATAGTCCTGCTTAATTAAAAGAGAAAAACCCCTTTATATATTGATCTCAACTTAGGATCAGTTGTATAATTTGATTATCAACATAACTCTCGTTATAGTATTATGAACCTAGAAGAAATATAAACTTCTAAGTCAACATTTCTGTATTCATTTACGGGGTCACTTAGAAATTTACTCCTTGTAATATAATTTTTTAAAAGAGAACCTATCTATCTAAAGTAAAACTGAATGTGAGACTTGTTTTTCTAGCCAGTACACAAGCTAGAAGATAGAGTTAGACTAATTTTGTCCCTACTGATGTTGACTTTTCTGATTCACTTTCTGGAGCCTTGTTTATATTCTGATGTTTGATGAATACATGATTAACCTGATATGTGTATGAAACTAAGGTAAAAACAGGAAGGTAATGATGTTGCCTGCTGTAATCTGTTTTTGAGATTGATCCACATTAACTCAGGAAATAAATTGTTCAACGTTGTCCTTAAAACACAGATTGAGTAACAATTTCATGGTTTTAGTAAAAATAAAGATTATAATGAAAACACATACATGCAAACACACACATACACACAAAGCATTGTTATTGTCCATAGAAATAATATAGTCAATTTGTTAACTGGAAGGATTTTTCATTGAAGATGCAGATGTTTTAATCTTAAGTTATTGCTCCTTTTGACTTTTTGCACCCAGAGAGCCTTGATTTATATATCTTCTTTCCAGAGACTACTTTCTAACTGAGTGACTGAGCGGAAAATTGTTTTGTTTGCTTGTTTTTTAATATATATATATATATATATATATATATATATATATATATATATATATAGAGAGAGAGAGAGAGAGAGAGAGAGAGAGACAGTGTTACAGATGACTTCCATTCCCTCCCCCTTATCTCCCTCTGTCCAGCCCCTACCCCCAACAAATTATTTTAAAACAAATACATATAAAAACAAAAAGACTTGCAATTTCACATAAAGGTTTCATAAAGAGTTGCTCATTCAAATATATTTAAATTTAAAAATGAATTTGGCTTATTATCGTAGACTAGAGGCCTGATGCACAAATATTCCTGCAAGAGTAGGCCTTTCTTCTCCAGGCTGCTGGCACCGGCTTCTGTCTGGCACCTGGTACCCAGGCTTCCCTCAAAGCCCCGGCTTCATCCGGAATGATGTCTGGTCTAATTAGCATATTATGCTTTTATTATTATAGATATTTGACACATAACCTATGTCGATTATCTATTTTGTGAGAGTTTCATTATGTTATGTAAGAGTTATTTTATTGTGAGTATGTTTCATATAGGAAAATGTTACTGTATATAGATATTCCTGATCTTACACCAGAGCTGCACTTATTAGATACAATTTACTTTCTATATTACTAAATTTAATCATACACCACAAAACAAAGATTTTCAACATGTAATTATCATCCAACTAGATTTCTTTGCAGTTCTGCTTGCAAACTTGATATCAGGCATACACTATGTTAAAGACAATGATGCATTGGGGAGCAGCATTTCTTATGAGCATTGCAAGATCAAACCCATTTTAGTGATTATATTTTATTTGCTTTAGAGTACAGGTTAGAAAGATTATCCTCATTTTAAACATTGTTTGTTTTACATTAATAGTACAGAAACAGCCCAGCCCTCATGGCTCAGAGGTTGAGCATTGACCTATGAACCAGGAAGTCAGAGTTTAATTCCTGGACAGGGCACATGCCCTGGTTGCAGGCTCCATCCCCAATGGGGGTGTGCAGGAGGCAGTTGATCAATAATTCTCTCTCATCATTGATTTTTCTATCTCTTTCTCCCTGAAATATATATAATTTAAATTACAGAAACAGTTCCAGGTAATAAAACATGCTTACCAAGCTCCATTGCCTCAAGGCTACACCACCTACACCAGATAGAGATCATCAAATGAAATCATCATTCTTGATGACAGCCCTGTCACAAATGTTTACTGGAATGGCACTATCAGGATGCCTTAAATAAAGTAGGCCAGAGTCATTGCACACATTTCAGATTTCTATTCTGTGACTACCCTGTGCCATTCGCCAACCTCCTACCCTTGGTAGTCCTCACATACACTGGGATCAGAGCAGATCCTTGGTCAGCAGATCAACAATATCTCAGCCTCATTTATCTGAGAAAATGAAATGTAGGCTACGTTTTCAGACCAGAGTAATGAACATTTGAGAACAGCTCTGTCCAGTTGAAGATGTAACGATATCAATTGGAAGATTTTAACTGAAGCACTACATATTGCATTTTTATCTTACACTTTTGAACCTGCTTTTTTAATTTAATCCAGAGATTCCCATATGAAATAAGCATTTTAAAAACTGAAATAATCTAATTTTAAAATATAGCATAGAGCAGTGGTTCTCAACCTTCCTAATGCCACGAGCCTTTAATACAGTTCCTCATGTTGTGGTGACCCCCAATTTCCTTGTTACAAATTGAACATAATTAAACCATAGTGATTAATCACAAAAACAATATGTTATTATATATCTGTTTTCCGACGGTCTTGGGCAAGCCCTGTGAAAGGGTCGTTCGACCCCCAAAGGGTCGCAAAACACAGGTTGAGAACCGCTGGCATAGAGAAACAATTTCAATATGAACACTACTCCTTCTACAGCTTACATAGAAGGAACTAGAATTATGTTATGGATTTAAAGCTTCCTTTTCTCTCTTTGCTTCGCTTCACATTTTATTCTTTCTCTTCTTTTCTATTCTATCTGTTTCTGCAGTTATATTTATAATTGACTTATTAAAATATTCCCATTGAGTTAATAAACAGTGTATCTATTACAAATAAACTGTCTCATATTATTCAGATTATCAAGATTATAAGGCTGTGCTGCTAATACCATATACATCTTTTCTTTGTTGACCTAATTTTGAGTTGGGAAGATGACAGATTTTCCTGATAAAACCATTTGAATGCAGTATTTATCTTGAATTTTTATTTTATCTAAAATTCAATGAAAATAAAATATATTAAAATAAGGCAAACTAAAATGAAAATTAAATTATTTTCCTTCCAAATAAGAATAAGTAGCCATACACTTTAGCTATTAGCTACTTAAAATATATACACCAGCCAAAACCTGTTTGGCTCAGTGGATAGAGTGTCGGTCTGCGGACTGAAGGGTCCCGGATTCGATTCCGGTCAAGGGCATGTACCTTGGTTGCGGGCACATCCCCAGTGGGGAGTGTGCAGGAGGCAGCTGATCAATGTTTCTCTCTCATCGATGTTTCTATCTCTCTATCTCTCGCCTTTCCTCTCTGTAAAAACTCAATAAAATGTATTAATATATATATATATATATATATATATATATATATATATATATATACCAAATCAAAAGCAGATTCCATGTAGGTAGAGTTCTATATTGAATAAAGTCTATTTGGTAGGGAAGTCGGCATACATGGGAAATTGCAAGTCATAAAGATCAAATTACTTGTTACTCTGTTGTGAAAAGTGTTCAAGTTGAAACTGCCATAGGATACCATGTTTCTGTACTGTTTGCTCAGTAGCATTAAAAAAAAAAAAAAAACATAGTAAGTTTCTCAACTATGGAAAGAGAATCCCATTACTCAGTCTTTTTTTATTTTTTTGCTTTCTCTTGAAATTTATAATCGTCATTATTTCTTTTTTATTGTTTAAAGTATTTCATGTGCCTCCTTTTTCCCCTATTGACCCCCCAGGCCACTCCCACCCCCAGGACAAGCCCCCGCTGCCCCAGTATCTGTGTCCATTGGTTATGCTAATATGCATGCATATAAGTCGCCCCCCCCCCCCGCCTTCTCTCTGAGTTTAGATGAACTGTTCAGTGTTACCTTGTCTCTGGAATAATTTTGTTCATCAGTTTATGTTCTTCATTACAGGAGTGAGATCATGTGATATTTATCTTTCTCTGACTGGCTTATTCCTTTCTTTAATATATTTTTTTATTGATTAAGATATTACATATGTGTCCTTATCCCCACGTTACCCCCACCCCCCCACCCCACTCATGCCCTTACCCCCCGTTGTCCGTGTCCATTGGTTAGGCCTATATGCTTGCATATAAGTCCTTTGGTTGATCTTTCCCCCTTACCCCCACCCTCCCCTACCTTCCCCCCAAGGCCCAACAGTCCAATCAATGCCTCTCCATCTCTGGATCAGTCCTTATTCATCAGTTTATGTTGTTCATTATATTCCACAAATGAGTGAGATCATGTGGTATTTATCCGCTCTCCAGTTCCATCCATGCTGTGGCAAATGGTAAGAGTTCTTTTTTCTTCTTCCTCTTCTTAAAGAATACCTTTCAGCATTTCATATAATGCTGGTTTGGTGGTGGTGAACTCCTTTAGCTTTTTCTTATCTGTGAAGCTCTTTATCTGACCTCCTATTCTGAATGATAGCTTTGCTGGATAAAGTAATCTTGGTTGTAGGTTCTTGCTATTCATCACTTTGAATATTTCTTGCCACTCTCTTCTGGCCTGCATGGTTTCTGTTGAGAAATCAGCTGACAGTCATATGGGTACTCCCTTGTAAGTAACTGACTGTCTTACTCTTGCTGCTTTTAAGATTCTCTCTTTGTCTTTTGCTCTTGGCATTTTAATTATGATGTGTCTTGGTGTGGTCCTCTTTGGGTTCCTTTTGTTTGGGGATCTCTGCGCTTCCTGGACTTGTAAATCTATTTCTTTCACCAGGTAGGGGAAGTTTTCTGTCATTATTTCTTCAAATAGGTTTTCAATATCTTGCCCTCTCTCTTCTTCTTCTGGTACCCCTATAATTCTGATGTTGGTACGCTTGAAGTTGTCCCAGAGGCTCCTTACACTATCTTCATATTTTTGGAATCTTTTTTCTTTTTTCTTTTTCGGTTGGGTATTTTTTGTTTCTTTGTATTTCAAATCTTTGACTTGATTCTTGGGATCCTCTTGTCTGCTGTTGGATCTCTGTATATTATTCATTATTTCAGTCAGTGTATGCTTAATTTCTAGTTGGTCTTTTTTCATATCCTCCAGGGTCTCACTAAATTTATCAGTGGTTTCCATAAAATTCTTGAAAAACCTTATAAACGTGGCCTTGAACTCTATATCCAGTCGTTTGCTTTCCTCCATTTCTGTAATTTATGACCTGTTTTTTTGTCTCCGCATTTTTTATGCTGCCCTGTGTTGGAAGAGTGGTTTTGTGAGCTAGGTGTCCTGTAGGGCCCAGGGGCTCAGCCTCCCTAGTTACCTGAGGTGGACACTCTTGGTGCATCCCCTTGTGGGCTTTGTGCATAGTCTTGTTGTAGTTATGCCTTGATTGTTGTAGGATCACTGGGAGGAATTGACCTCCAGGCCAGTTGGCAGTGAGAATCAGCTGTGTCTGCAGTGGGAGAACTTCTGTGCTGAAGACACCCTTCTGGGGCAAGACTTGCTTCAGTGGGGCTTTGGTGCTCACTGAGTCTGTGCCCTGAGTGTGTCTTTTATGGATCTGAGGAGTTGTAATCCAGATGGTCCCCCTCTGACAACTGGGTACCCTGGCTCTTGGATCTAAGGAGGTGCTAATTTATCCTCTGTCTGAGGTTACCCAGCAGGAGCTACGAAGAGAACGGCAGATTCCCCTTCCTTTTTTGGAGTTTGGAGGTGCCCTGATGAGGACCAGCTGTGAAGCAATGCAAGTTGCTGTGGGGCCTTGCGCCTTCTCTTGGAAGTTCTGGGTCTGTCTGGCCCAGCTGAAATTTGTTAGGTAATTTTCAGGTTGCAAAGGGCCAGGGCATTCATATGCAAAAGCCTCTGCTGCAGCCAGGGTGGGGCGGGGTCTCAGGGAATCAAAGGGCGGAGCAAGCGGCTATGGCTGGTCCTCAGCCTTGCCCTAAGGGTCCGTGTGTCTCAGTGTCCCGATAATTGCTGCAAGCACCTCTGAGGGAAAGCCACCCTCAAGTTCAGAGTTCTGCCTGCTGCCAGACAGTCCAGTTTCTCCCCATATGAGTCCTGGGTCCCCAGAGACTTCCCGGAACCTGAGTTCAGAGCAGTAGGGAGCTTGTGACTCCCTCCTGATTCAAAAAGACAGCTGCGTCCTCAGGTGCTATAGCTAGCCTCTTTCCGCGCGCCCGAGCCTCCGTACCTCTGCACTTTACTTCCGCAGCTCCTCTGGGTCTGTGTGCTTTTCTCTTTCCTTCTAGTTGTAGAATTTCCCCTCAGCCAGCCTTCCTTTAGTGCTAGATGATGTCTGTTTTGTCTTTTCGTTGTATTTCTGAAGTTGTTGTGGGAGGGAGCAATTTCCCGGTGTTTACCTATGCCGCCATCTTAGTTTCTTGACTGGCTTATTTCACTTAGCATAATGTTCTCCAGTTCCATCCATGTTGTTGCAAATGGTAAGAATTCCTTCTTTTTGCATCATCATAGTATTCCATTGTGTAGATGTAACACAGTTTTTTAATCCATTCATCTGATGATTGGCACTTAGGTGTTTCCAAATCTTAGCTATTGTAAATTTTGCTGCTATGAACATAGGGGTGCATAAATCCTTTCTGATTGGTATTTCTGGTTTCTTGAGATATATTCCTAGAAGTGAGATTACTGGGGCAAATGGGAGTTCCATTTTTAAATTTTTGAGGAAACTCCATACTGTCTTTCACAGTGGCTGCACCAGTCTGCATTCCCACCAGCAGTGCACATGTGTTCCCTTTTCTCCGCATCCTCTCCAGCACTTGTCGTTTGTTGATTTGTTGATGATAGCCATTCTGACAGGTGTGAGATGGTACCTCATTGTTTTTTTGATTTGTGTAACCATTGCTGTTTTAATTATAATGTGTCATAGTGTGGCCCTCTTTGGATTCATCTTGCTTGAGACTCTCTGAGCTCCGTGGACATGTGTATCTTTTTCCTTTACGAGGTTAGGTAAGTTTGCAGCCATTATTTCTTCAAATAGTTTCTCGATAACTTGCTGCATCTATTTTCCTGGTACTGCTGTAATGTGGATGCTGTTATGCTTCATGTTATCCCACAGTTCCCTTAGACTATCCTCATTTTTTTTTAAAAAAATTATTTTCTTCTAACTGTTCTCATTGGGTGTTTTCTGCTACCTTGTCTTCCAAATTATTGATTTGATCCTCTGTTTCATCTAGCTTGCTGTTGACTCATTTCAGTGTATTCTTTATTTCAGATATTACATTATTCATTTCTGATTGGTTCTTTTTATGGTTCCTATGTTTTGTTTTGTTTTTTAAACTTGCTATCTCTTTGTTTAAGTTCCAACTGAGTTCATCTATTCTTTTTCTAATTTTGTTGAGCATCCTTACAACCATTGTTTTGAATTCTGTAACTGGTAACTGGCTTGCCTTCATTTCTTTTTATCAGGATTTCTCCTGTCCTTTTATTTTGAGTATTTTCTTTTTTTTTTGTCTTTCCATTTTGGCTGACTCCGGGGATTAGTTTCTGTGTGTTAGGTAAATCTGTGTGCTATTGGTTTCAGTGTGCTATACTTCCTAGTCTTAGTAGGGTGGCCTACTCTAGTAGGCATCTTGTGGGGCCCAGTGAGATAGTCTCTCTGATCATCTAGGCTTCCTTCAGAACTTTGGGATGGGGTAGTTTCAGAGAATTGCCAGGGTGAAGTCAATAGGGTTCATCAGGCTCCAATGGACCAATATCTGGCTATGTGAAGAGAGGGCTCTGCACAGGAATAGTGGCGGAGGTTTGGTGTGCAGGGGGAAAATGTCCTCCACTCCAAAACCATGCAAATTAGTTTTTCCCAGTCCCCTCATCACTTCTGAAGATTCTGCTGCACTGTGAGGCCAGGACCATAGCCTCCTGACCACATTGCAGAGAACATCTTTGACGGGACAGGGCCATCAGAAGTTGTGAGTGTGGAGCTAGTAGTTCTCCTATAGGGGGCAAGGGGAAAGGTGCCATTTATCTGGCATGTGGGTGCTTGGGGCAGATGCTCTGTGACAGGAAGCTGGTGCCTAGGCCACTTCTTTGGTGTGCATAAGGTAGAGAAGAATTGGCCCCTGCCATAGAGACTCACAACTCTGTGTCTGACTACCCCAGAATTCACTCAAGATCCCTTCAAGAAAGCTATACCACAGGCTCAGGCAGCAGACTACTCTGCAGGGCATGAGCTTAGCCAGTGGGAATATGGGGACTCTGGAGAGTGGGGCTAGTGCAGTCCTCCAGACTACTGCAATTTGGATGAGAGTGCTTGACCCAAATGATGAGATGCCGCCTGTGGATGGTTCAAGAGAAGGACTCACTGTAGAGATGCTTTTAGCTGTCCATTCAGCACTCTTCATAGAGCCACACAAACCAGTCTGTCCTCACATGACTCTAGTCTGTTCCAATCCACCCTCCCTCTAAGGAGGCCCAGGAAGTGTGGCTGCAAATGAGATTTTGTGTGCTATCCCTTTAAAATGGCATATGGTTTTTCTAGCAGACTCCCCTCTCTCCCTAGAGGACAGAATTCCTGATGATTTCCGTAGCCAGATATTATGTGGTCATCTCTTCCCAGCTTCGGTACTCTGGGCTGGTTGAGAATCCTGACTCCTCAGGAGGAACCTTTGTAGCTGAGTGGATTATCCCTCTGGGTTTTTAGCTGCTGCAGGTGGGTATGAGGCCAGCCCTTTGCACTTCTGTGCCCTTCCTGTCAGTCGCATTGTGCCTTCTTCTGTAAATCCTTGATTTTAGGACTTCTGTTCAGCTAGTCATTCAGTTGGTTATTACTCAGGTTAATTATTCTATATTTTAGTTGTGATTTCAGTTCGATCCTAGGAGGAGGTGAGTGTAACTTTCACCTACTCCACCATGATCTTCCAGTATCCTATTTGTTGACTATTTGATAAAGTTGAAACACTTAAGTGAAAAAATATAAAGGCAATTTCCATCTTACCCCAGCCTAAATTTCTAATTCTGTTTATGTGTAATTTTCCTACTAATTTCTCAAGATTCATTTGAAATCTTTTACACTAATAAAACTTGCTTGGTTCCACAAGCTAGATTGTGTGACTCTCCTTAGTGTTTCTCATATTTTGGGTAAGAATAGTATTATAGTACTGTATATGTTATATGCTAATATATACACACACTTACATCACCTTGATTTCAGGGACCATCAATGGAACAGTGAGACTGAGAATGCATTTTCCTTTCTATTACTGTACTTCTAGACTACTACTTATTGTCTAACACAGGGGTAGGCAAACTTTTTGACTCGAGGGCCACAATGGGTTCTTAAACTGCACCGGAGGGCCGGAACAAAAGCATGGATGGAGTGTTTGTGTGAACTAATATAAATTCAAAGTAAACATCATTACATAAAAGGGTACGGTCTTTTTTTTTTTTTTTTTAGTTTTATTCATTTCAAACTAGCCGGATCTGGCCCGCGGGCCGTAGTTTGCCCACGGCTGGTCTAACATCTTAATAAAAGTCTTCTGGTTATGATCAGCTTGATGGGAAAAGGTATTTCGTACAGTGAGCTCAGATCAAGGTTTAGAGGATTGAAGACTGAATATAAGGAGGAGGGAACTACTACACTTAATATTGCCACTTTCAGTTTTGTCTGCTTCCATAGTAATGTTTGCAGAGTCTGCAGAGCTGTGAGAAAAAGTAGTTTTAATATTAAAACATTCCATAAAACAGATACTTTATGTACAAATTTGATATTTTAAACTATCCATTGAGTATGGTATTCCATTGCTATTTTATTTTGAAGACTTTCAATGAGCCTTCAAATCTTCAAAGAAGAGCTTATGTTTAATATGAATTTGGAACATGAGATCTTAAAGATAAAATACTTTAAAAAATATCTCCTTGTAAAAGAGCTCCCCATAAGGAACTAAAAGTAAAGAGCCTAACCTTAAATCTCATGAAGGTGTATGTTCTATCATTGAGTCTATTCAACTAACTCCCCTTCCAGAAATAAAATAGGGAACAGCCAACAAAAAATCAATTCACCGTGTCTGAGGCTGCCAGTTCCAGAACAAGCAAGAGCAGATATAATATGATTACGAGGACTCAGAGCATTCAGGACATCCTGCTGAATCCCACATAAACCGACAGCCAGGGGGAAATGTTGCTGGATGCCCTATTAACTGGGATTTACAACAATCCAGCTTTTCGGTATTTGTTTCTGTGGTGAGGTGGATCGAATGTCTAAACATTAGGCTTTCATAGTTACAAATTCTGCCAACATTTTAGCTCATTACCTCTAAACATGTCTTCAATAATTATAACATTAATATTGTTGGGCATTTAGTACATTAAAGCATTTGCCACTGTTATGAAGATATTCCTGCAAAACAAAATTAAACAAACAACTGCCTGAAGTCATCCCTTTTTAGATAAAATTTAAGCATGAAAAGAAATGCTTTTCATGATGTTATGCAATGCATTCATGCAAGAAGATATCCAGCAGGATTAACAATGCTTTTTATAATGGCATTCAATAATATACTTAAAAAAATAAGAACACAAAAAATGACAAAAATTTTCCCCATAAGTCATGAATACTAATATCTAAATATTTTAAATGTGTACCTACTGAATAATATTTAGATTGTATGCACACACACACGTGCACATGCACACATATTAGTGCATATATATCCCCAGAATTGTAGAAAAATATAATTCCATTAAGTCAGGAACCTGAAATTTATCCTCTACATATGAATTACAGAGCCAAACCTGGTAAACTGAAGTCTATTTATGCAGTTTCTATGTGTCAAAGAACTTCATCTTGCATAATGTATCTCAGTTTTATGAAATACCATTAGGCCGCGAGTCAAGAAAAAAATAAAAATAAATCACTAGTCACAAATGTTAGTAGTAAGTACCACGAAGATGCACATAAATGGGAATATTCCTCAACAGATATAAGTTGTAGTGTAACTCAGGAAGGATTTAACTTTTCCCACAACAGAGAACACACAAGAGCAAGAAACACAGGAGTAAGACCAGACCATTGACTCAATAGCCCTGTATCTAATAACCAGATACTTGAAATCTTTCCTTATACCATAAAATGTTTTATCATCTCTTAAGAAAATTGAATATTAAGTTGATGAAATAATTATCCAAAATGATATACTTGTATAATGAAAGTGAATAAGATATCACATAAGCTTTTTAGGCGTATGAGAGATGGCTAATTTTTTTTTTAGTATGCTGTATAAAATACAGGATCCGTAGTTTGTTGATGTGTAATTATTTTCATTACTTATAGTCCAGTGGCTCTTGATATCTTTTTGTTTTCTATACACAGTGCAACTTTAACATAGAAAAATGTCCGCCACCTATCTAAGGATGAGTTTGCCATATAAGTATACTGATTCAGCTTTTTCTCATGTTTCCTGTACTAAAAAAGCACAAAAGGTTTAACTGTCTTTGGCTTTTAGCAGAAAAAAAGGGAAAAATAACATTCTTTTTCTTTCTTACAAATTAAGTACAAAGGAAAAAAAGGCCCTTTATTTTGCAATAAATAAACATTTAGTCACTTCTTAAGAACTATTCTTCCATATCTTCCTTGGGACAGCCACCTGGAATTGTGCTGTTAAATCATTTATTACCACTGATAAGAAGGATATAATGTGATTCATAATAGCTCCCAACCATGCAATAATAAAGGAAGTTACTAACAGGATTATTCTGTGTCACAATTCACAATTTCTTAGTTTCTATGTTAGTATTAGCAAAAGGTGCAATTTAATCTGAAAAAAGGAAGCTTTAAATATTTTATAAAGATTAATAATTTTAAAAATCAGATGATTGAGAAAATTTATATACAAAAAAATGTATATTCTAAAAATAGTTCTGAGTTTTCACAAATACTTACAATTATATATTATTAAAATCAAGATAGGTGACATGCCATCACCACTGCCACCAAAAAAACAAAAACAAACAAAAAAATTCTACTCTAGCCCCTTTAAAATCAATTCCTTCTCGCACACTCTGCTGCTAACAACCATATTTGCTGTCCATATCATTTTACATTTTTCTGAATATCATATAAAAATGTGGAAGTTTTTCAGTCTGTCTTTCTTCCTATAGCATAATGCAATTGAAATACTAATGGATAGTAATCTACACTAATAAAAGAAAACATGCAAATTAACCATCACTCTGCCACTCTGCTATACCCACCAGCCAATCAGGAGCGAGTATGCAAATTAACCCAACTAAGATGGTGGTGGCCATGGAGCTGGAACAAGCAGGAGGCTTGGGTTGCCCCTGGCAATGGAGAAAGCCAAGCTTCCCGCCTGCCCTGCCGGCCCTGGGCTTCGCTCAAGGCTACAAAGTTTCAATTATAGAAGATAAATAAATCCCAGATACCTGCTTCCAGCCTGCCTTGGCCTCTGCTCAAGGAGGGACTGAAAAAAAAAAAAAGGAGAGGCTGGGAACTTGGGTCACCAGCGGGCATGGTCAGTCTGAAAACGGCCATCAGCCCCTCACCCAGGCTGGATGGGCACCCCAGCGAGACCCCCACCCTGATCCAGGACACCCTTCAGGGCAAACCAGCCAGCCCCCACCCATGCACCAGGCCTCTATACTAATAAATGGGTAATATGCTAATTAGACTGGGATACCTTCCAGTAGACCTTCCAGACATTCTTCTGGACAAAGCCATGGTGGCGGGGCCGAGGTAGAGGCAGTTAGAGGCCAAGAGGGGAGGGCAGTTTTGGATGATCAGGCCAGGATGGGAAAGCAGTTGTGGGTGATCAGGCTGATGGGGGGCGGGGCCATTGGTGGTAAGCATACCAGCAGGAGGGCTAGTTGGGGGCAAGCAGGTCATCGGTGGGGGTCAGTTGGAGGTGATCAGGACAGCGGGGGGTGGGGGGCGGCAATTTGGAGTGAGCAGGCCAGCAGGTGGGCAGTTGGAGGTGAGTAGGCCAGTGGGGAGGGAAGGTGGGGGTGAGCAGGCCAGCAAGGGGGGCAGTTAGGGGCAAGCAGGCCAGCTGGGAGGGCAATTGGGGGTGAGCACACTGGCACGGGGGGCAGTTGGGGTGATCAGGCTGGCGGGGGGGGGCATTTGGGGGCGAGCAGGCTGTCAGGCAGAGTGGTTAAGGGCAATCAGGCTGGCAGACAGGCAGGCAGGTGAGTGGTTAGGAGCCAGCAGTCCCGGATTGTGAGAGGGACTGCCGGTTTAGGCCCGATCCCTGTAAACCGGCAGTAGGACGTCCTTCAAGGGGTCCCAGATTGGAGATGGTGCAGGCCAGGCTGAGGGACTCCCCCTACTGCACAAATTTCGTGCACCAGGCCACTAGTGTATATATATATATTCTGTTTAGTGTTCCTAAATATAATATGCTATTATATGTGCTAATTCAATTGTTTCCTTTTTATTGCTGAGTAATAAAAAGTATTGTATAAGTTCATCATGGTTTGTTCATCCATTCATCAGTTGAAGGGTATTTAGCCTTTCCAATTTTGGGTGATTATAAATAAAGTTGCTATAAACATTTGCATACAAGTTTATGTGCCATGAATATATTTTAATTTTTATTAGTTAATCAACTGGATGTTGAATTGCTGATTCGTATGCTCAGTACTTAATTAGAAACTTACAAACTTGTTTCCAAAGTGCTGTAACATGTTTTAATCACACTGGCAATGTATGAGAATTACAGATAATTTAATACATGGTATTGTTATCCTTGGGCTGCCCTCTGTGTCCCCTTCCAAGGTCCATTCTCCCTGTCTCGCCATGGAAAAAGTCAAATCTTGTCTTCAACAGGACTAGGATTAAAGCCAGTGCCCAGAGTTTCCACTCCATATTAAAGTCCAATCCAATCCAATATCTGACTAGCTTAGCTTGTGTTCCTAGTTGCAGTTCTAGTTGCAGTTCATTGCATGAGGGTTCTGCATGTCCATGGGCCACGTGGTGCTTAATGCCACATGACTATGGAGGTGCATGGGTGATTGTGTGTCATGGAGCAAGGGAGTGTAAGGGAGCAGGAGCAAAACAAGAGAGCAACACAAGAGAGGGGAAGTTTATTTGTCTGGGGATTTTAACCATCTAAGGTTCTGTGTGCTTACAGTGACTCCACTCTTCTAGCCAATTATCTTTACCCCAAGTTAGACTGACAGGCAAGCACCTTCCATGGTCACCCTGACTTCAAGCAAAACTTTGCAAAACATTGTAGATCTAGCCCTGACTGGCATGCTTAGTGGTTAGAGGAGTGGGTCTCAACCTGTGGGTCGTGACCCCTTTGGGGGTCAAATGACCCTTTCACAGGGGTCGCTTAAGACCATCCGAAAACACATATATAATTACATGTTGTTTTTGTGATTAATCACTATGCTTTAGTTATGTTCGATTTGTAACAATGAAATTGGGGGTCACCACAACATGAGGAACTGTATTAAAGTGTCATGGCATTAGGAAGGTTGAGAACCACTGGGTTAGAGCATCAGCCAGCATACCAAAGGGTAGCTGGTTCTATTCTTGGTCAAGGGAATGTACCTAGGTTGCAGGTTTGATCCCCAGTTGGGGGGCATGTGGGAGGCAACCAACTGATATGTCTCTCTCACATTGATCTCTCTCTCTCTCTCTCTCTCTCTCTCTCTCTCTCTCTCTCTCCCCTCTTTCTCTCTCCCCTTTCTCCCCCCCTCCCTCCCTCCCTTCCACTCTCTCTGAAAATCAGTGGAAAACATATCCTCTGGTGAGGATTAACAAAAACAAAACAAAACAAAACAAAAACATTATAGATCTAAGGACCCGACTCTATGACAAAATATGGATGTTTGAAATGTTTATGTGTTCACCTTTTTAAGAAATGTATGCCTATTCTTTGGCATTCTGATCGGAGGAGGATAATAGAACCCAAATTCAAAACTGGGAGTATCATTTAGGTCTTTAATTCCCATCATTAATACGTGATCACCATGCTGACTATGCTAACACCTAGATCCAGAAGTGCTGTGCTGGACCATATGAAAGAGACATCTGAAAGAACAGTGTATGGACTTTTCCCAGGGAATGAGAAAGTGAATGAGCACAATCAAGTCACGGCTCCAGAGACAGGTAGAGAACCACCTGTGCCTTTGAACATTCATAATAGGGGACCATGCTGTTTCATGGTTCAACCAGCTCGATGAGTGGGATTTGTTTGCTAAATTTGGTTTAGAGGATTCACTTCTTTTTCGTTGACCTCCCTACACATAGCCAAAAATTAGATCAAGACCCAGACCTCAGGACATGGCAGCTCTGAAACTGTGCTGCATCAGTAAGCGATGACTGCTTCCCAACCTTGGCTGCTGCCCCCATGCTTGCCACAATGGCCTGGACATGGTAAAAGAGAGCGGGGCCATGAGTTAGAGCAAGGCTGAAGTGGTACATTTTACCTTTTCCAAATGTAATGCTGAGGATTAGTATATCATTTAACCGCAACCTTTATTTTAACTAGTCAGTCTTTATTATAAGTGTGTTACCCTAACTTCCATTCTCCTTCCCTGCACCCTACACACAAAGAATAAAGAGATGTTTTTGAACCAAAGACCATGTGTATAGAAAAGTCTGTCAGGAAAATTACAGTTAGGGTGAGCAAAAACAGAACTACAGAGCAGTAAAGGAAAGAGATTTAGGATTGAGGGAGGCTTCTAAATTTAAATATAGGTGATTCGAATGATTCACTTATAAATGATATCTTGAATCCGTAGGAGAAAGGGGCAAAAGTTGTGAGTATAAATTTATTAAGAAGACATGACAGGATGGGGTACAGAGAAAATGGGGAGGCATTGGCTTTTACTATCAAGAGGGAGAGAACACTCACTACTCCTCCTAAAAGTAGAGGGGGAAGATGAAGCCTGAAGCATGTGGCTGTAAGCTCTAGGGTTGCAGTGAAGAAATGAGGGAGCTCCCCTCTGGTGGCTTCTATTTTTTTCCAACTAATTCTGTGGAAATATCAGCTGAACATGTGTATTAGGGATGTTAGAAATAATTAAGATATTTGAGAACAGGGAAAAAAAACAAAAACCACAATGACAGTCTTAGGGAATATGAGGAAGTAAATTAGACAAGGTTGAATTCTCTATCTTTTACCCAGGTTTGAGAAAATGTTTAGCACTGGTTCATTCTTTTTAGGAAAGTTCAAATTATAGCACTTGGGAATACAAATTTATAATATGGGTCTACTCCAAGAGAAATCAAATGTCAGATTGAAAGGACAGAGCAGGACTGATGGCTGAGTCCTTAACCCCCCTTCCAAGAAAAAGCCGCAGGGTGTATCAGTTACTCAGCCTGCCCTTATCTCGGCCAATGGGAAAGCGGCGGGGGGGGGGGGGGGAGCGGGGGGGGGGGGGGAACTAGCCCAAGGCCAAAAGTATGCTGGCCACCCCCCCTGTCTTTGTGTAACCAGACCCTACAGACCCTAGCTGCACCCTGCACCCTGCCCCCGGACCCCATGCCCTATAAATTCTTTGTTCTCTTGGGATTCGGGGCTCTCTCTTGCACCCAGTAATGGAGGCAAGGGGGGGACCAAGCGAGCTTGTATAAGAGACCCTCTGCTTTTGCATCGGACTGGTTCCCTGGCGTGGTTTTTTGGGGATCTTGAAATCTGGGCATAACAAGAGAATGATACGGGAAATTTGGACTGGAAATGTGCGGTGTTCTCCTGGGCAACATGGTTTCCCTGGGCTCTTTGTTGTTGGAGTTGAAAAATGAAACCATGGACAGAGGACGGTACAGCAAAGGTGAAAATTTACTGAGAAACTAGCAAAGACTCCCACGTGAGGAGGGGGGAAGAGTCCCACTTTTCCATGGTTTACAAAGGCTGCAGTTCTTTATGCCTTGATATCCCCTCTGATTGGTCACTATTCCCCTTTGATTTGGTCACTATAGCAACTCCTGAGCTCAAGTTTCAGGTAAGTATGTGAGGTTCCCTCCTTCTTCTCCCTTATTGTTCTCCTTTTCCCTCTGGGCTTTTTTTCCTCCCTCTCTGAATGAGGGGCTTCCTTCCCTTTATTCTGTAATTGCGTACCTTCTGCAGCCCCCAGCTCCCTTATTCCATGGAAATGTACTCTTTGCAGCTCTGTAGCCCTGTGCTTTTCCCATGGACCCCTTAATTTCTAAAATTTCCTAAACCTGCCTATTTCACCCCTAAAAACTCCTTTCAACACAGTGTGGAAGTCTGGGTAAAAAGGAAAAATGTTTCACTAGTTTCCACAACTTACTGGCTGTACACTTTGGACAATTATATAAACCCTAAATTAAAATTTCCCTTGGACAATTATATAACCCCTAAGTTAAAATGTCCCATATGAAAATTTAAAATGATAATAAACCTTTAGAGTTTATGTATGAAAGGATTTAATGTGTGTAAAACATTTAGCACAAAACCTGGTCTATCTGAATCTAAAGAGCTCAAAAAATAAAATATTTTGGAACCCACCACCCAAAACAAACAAACAAACAAACAAAAAACAAAAAACACCAAACTGTTCCATACTTACCACATTTAGATTTCAGCGATGGTACTTGTGAGGATGATAATAGAAGTATCACTAATATTTTCAAGCCTACTTGATTAAGACAGCAAAAATGAACAGAATGTATCATAATATGTACCCCAGCTAATTCTTCAAGCAAATCCTTACTATATTATTTGCATACTTCCTTCTGTGGACAAAAGGGGCCACACGCCGACCTGACAAGCTCAGGGAAGGCCTGCGTGGCAGCCTAGCAGACTCAGAGACCTAAAATAACCACAAAGGATGGTCTGAAATTAAACTTTAACTAAAAGCAGTGATGGTGGGCAGTTATGTCCTAAACCAGTATCTTCACTGACAAGATCTACTTTGATCCTTACTGAGCCCATTTGCCTTTTTGCCTCTAAGATAACATACCCTTGAAATGTCTGGGTAACTTGTAACTTCCCTTTTTCTGGAGCCCCTGGGGCACAACCAAATGTTCTGGGCGCCAGGACAGATACTACAAATTCCTTCATTATCATGTTAATTGGTCCTGCACCCACCTAAGTATGTGTCCATCATTTTACTTTTTATCGTATCACAGAGGTTCCCCCCCCCTCGCTTAATCCCACCTCCTTAAATCTGTCACCAATGAATTTCATGTATAAATACGGATGTAACTGTGCCATCCTCCGGAGCACTATCTCAATTCATTGAGGTTCTGCTTCCCGGCATATGTTGACAGTTTGGCTCAAATAAACTCACAAAAATTCTTTACAGGTTTCAATGTTTTTTTTTACGTTAACACTTCTTTTTAGACATGCCCTATTATTTCAACCTGTCTGTTATATTCCAACTAGGCTAAACTATTTATAGTATTTCAGTATGAAAAAATACCACAAAACATTACATATATGTGCTTTTACACAAGGTTTTCTTTCTGCCTAGAAACAACTAGAAATTCCAGTAACCCCATCAACATACACGCACACAAATACAAGCACATGCACACATTTACACCACTCTTCTTTTACCAAAGGGGTATTTATTCTTTAAAATTCAACTCATCTATTTTTCCTAAAAGCTTTTGCTAAATGCATGTTAGTGGTCATACCTCTGTCAATTCCTGTGACATATAGTGACTCATACAATATTTTATAGATGATTCCAATCGATTGTGAGCTCGCTGAGAGAATGGGCAGCTTCTTCTATGCATTCAATACTTCACACAATTTACTGACAAAAAAGGGTGCTCTCTATGTAGTTGCCTGATTAATGCGTGGAATCTCTAAAAGCAGAGAAAGCCCCATGCACATTTTAAGCAAGGCTTCAGATATAGGTCATTTTGCACAAGAACAGTTTGGGAATGAAAGAGCTGGAGTATTTATAAGTGATTAAAATCCTATCAACTGCAACATTAACCGTAACAGTGGCAGTAGCAGAACCCCAAGATTTGTTATAAAGAAGAACTAGAAATTTCAAAGGAGAATAAACCACATAACATAGGGCAAGTCAGTGCATAGGGAAGGCAGATAACAGAGGAACTTCCCAGGAATTAAAAGCTTCAGATCCCCAAATTCTTACCACCCAAATCAAATGAATGATGAAACAACCCAGAACTCCCTTTGGGGAACAAGTGATTAGGGTATATACTTTACCTTCAATCACAGGAAAAGTCATAAGTAACTCGGTACTCTGTGTTACTTCTTATTTTGCTGTCATTTTGCATGCTATTTGAAAATTCTATTTTCTGTCTAGCACTTCATCTATGTTCTTTTTGGGATCTGAGAGGTTTGCTCTTATGTGTTAACTTATTTTATGCTAGATTTTAATGATAAATGTTAAGTGTACAGCTACCCCATATGTGGTAAATAGATTTCATCATATTAACAAAGAATTTTGCCTAAGATCAGTCAATAATTTTGCCTCCCACTTCAATAAAATGCATTATCCTTTCAATTATCCAGTGTTTCTTACAAACAAAATATGTATTTATAAATATTTATTTACAAATATATAGAGAAAGACAAAGACAAACCAAGTAGAATAATAGCTCTTTTTATCATCTTCTACTGTGCTTTTATCAATGATACAGTAGGTTATATTACTTTGGTTGGTATCATTTGATTTGGTGGAGCAAAAAGAGGTCCAATTTATTAAAAGTACTGTTTAAGTCATAGTACCTGATAAAACAACAAACTCCTTTCTATTGTTAATGCATGGTATAGTTTTCCCTCTTTTAAATTTGTTTAATATGACTTGCTGTAAACAGTTTTTAGTGTTTTTTTAAGCCTTTCTCATGTCTCACCAACAATATTTTCTCATTCTTAAGTTCAAGTAATACTTCACTAACCTAAGGTTGCTTAGGTAGACAAGAGGACATCTCAGACACTCATTGGTGAATTAATTGATTCTCAGATAAAATCTGTGCTGAACAAGATGAGTTCTTCCAGGTTACTAGATGGTATTTTGAGTGACCCTTCTGTTACATTGGTGTATTGCAGAACTGCCTGTCCCTAGGAGAAGATAGTCATGATGCCCTGTTAGAAGGAGGGACTGCCATCAGTCCTTAAGTAAGATTAAAGGAAGAAATTTCAAATAACCATTGTTTAAAATAATTATTGTACATAAGCTCAGGTGGACTAAGTTTTTCATCCATGAGAAACATAAATTGATTTATTTCCAACTTTCCAACTCCTTTTGAAAAGTGTAATATTGCAAATATTTGAGAGCTTTCTCAACATCAAGCCTCCTACATATCATTTAAGGTGTTCTCATGTGCCAAGAAAATGCTTTCAAGAAAGAATAATTCTGTCTTACTGATCAAATAAAATTATGTGGCTTTTGAAATCTGCTTTCTATACTTGGTTGATAAGTCACGGTAAATAATTAAAAATGATTTTACACATCTGGTCTCAAAATTGCTTAATCCATTAGGTATGTATTGTTTTATAGTCCAGAATCTGTGTAGATCATAAATCTAACTGAAGTAATTTATTTGGGAAAAGTATCTAACAAAACTATAAACATTGAACAAGTATACTAGAGGGAAATGCTTTTGGTGAGTTTCAGATAATATTTTCTTTTTTCCTGATGGGTGAAAAGTTTACTGCCTTTACACATATACAAACAGACATACATACAATATTCAGTGCCTACACATTTTGTTAGTGAACTCAAATTGCCAGGGGTAACACTTTTAGGAAGATTTAGGTAGCTGACATTTAACATCTTCTATCTTTCAGGTTTTTCATGAGTATTGACTCTTTAATCCTCAGAATAAAGTGCTCATTAAATATCAGTTTACTAGATGAGAAAGCTGAGGTTTCACAAGATAAGTCACACAAGAAATGCTTCATGCTAGAATGTCAATATAAGTTTGTCTGAGTTCAGAGACAATTCTAAGAAAACCCATTTTTAAAGGCTTCTATGACACAGTTTTTAGTTTAACTCATGGTTTCAACTCTTATATCTTGTATCTATAATATTGGTTCCTTTGTGGGGTGTTTGTTCAGATTCTATCTCCAGGGCAGTGCCGTGGTTTCCTGAGTTGCAGCACATAGATAAGCTGGTTAATGTTGCAGAGGCCAAATGTTATAGAGGCCTAACATGAAATCCAAGTAAAATTGAGATGATTGAACTAAGATTAATCTGGTGGCTAGACATATTTAAATCTCCCCTTGAGTTCCATGCAGAGATCTGGTTTAAATTATTCATAGTGAAATATAATTGCATGACATAACATTTGTGTATAGAATCCTATTAATATTATTCCTCCTGTCATTTCATTAGTTAACTCAGATTGTGCTTTTGTGTTTATGTTTTTATAGATTTCTAAAAGGAACATAAAAGGACCAAGTGATAGACTACTGAACCTAAAACTTCACTTTGGAGTTGTGTTCCATGCCATAGAATGCCTGCATGAAATGTCAAGAAGGACAGATAGGTGAAAGGTTCTGCTCTAGTTTCCCCTACTAATTGATGGTACATTAGCCTACAATAATAAAAGAGAATAGACAGTAATTTGTGACTGTATCTCACCCTTATTTAAGCCTAAACTGAGATATTGCCCAGCTTCCCTGGTGTGACAGACTCCATGAATTAATAAAATCTCCTAATTTTCTCCTATTAAGATTTTCTCTTTCCTTTAATTGCCCAGAGGAGCTATTTCTACTAGAATGATGGTTCTTGATGACATTAGTTTTCTCCACCTTCACAATTCATAAGTGATCTCATTTAAGTCCATGATTTAAATTCTTCTAGGTTCCAGAATAGGTCTACTTACTGATTTTTGAAATATATACTCATAATTTATGGGCCTAATTTGATACACATGTTCTCTAAAAATTCAACAAAGCTTGCACTTTTTTTTTAACTCTGTGAATTTTTTAGCGTAGAACAGTTTTTTTATATGATTGTTCTTAAAAATTATAACAAATACTGACTCAGATGATCAGCATATCATGTATCTCTCTGAATTACTAGTTAGTAACCTAGCTCTCCTTTGCAAATTGTTAATCCATTGTTTTAAATAAAATTATTTCAGGTTGTTATTTAAGGTTATTATTCATTCTGTGACAAAAGAACTGCTGAAAATCTACCTTTTAATTTTAATAAAAAGCAATAGTTATATTTTAAATGAATTTATTGAAGAGATCCAAATGCAAAAGCAGCTACACTGGTTTGAAGAAGAAGCTATACCTTCTTATCGTAATTGAATAGATTCATTAAAAAGTAAAGATTGGATATTGATGGGTATAAAGTTTCAGTTCTGCTATCAGCGGTTCTCAACCTGTGGGTCGCGACCATCGGAAAACACATATAGCATAAAGATATTTACATTATGATTCATAACAGTAGCAAAATTATGAAGTAGCAACAAAAATAATTTTATGGTTGGTGGTCACCACAACATGAGGAACTGTATTAAAGGGTCGCGGCATTAAGAAGGTTGAGAACCACTGTATAAATAAGTTCTAGAGATTTGCTATATAACATAGTTCCAATAGTTGATACATTTCAAAATTGGTTAAGAGAATGGATTGCATGTTGAGTGCTGTTACCGCAAATGAAAGATAAAGAGAGAGACACACAAGAAAACTTGAGCAGGTGTTGCATATGAGTTCACTAATAAAATGTGTAGGCACTGAATATTGTATGTGTGTCTGTTTGTATATGTGTAAAGGCAGTAAACTTTTCACCCATCAGGAAAAAAGAAAATATTATCTGAAACTCACCAAAAGCATTTCCCTCTAGTATACTTGTTCAATGTTTATAGTTTTGTTAGATACTTTTCCCAAATAAATTACTTCAGTTAGATTTATGATCTACACAGATTCTGGACTATAAAACAATACATACCTAATGGATTAAGCAATTTTGAGACCAGATGTGTAAAATCATTTTTAATTATTTACCGTGACTTATCAACCAAGTATAGAAAGCAGATTTCAAAAGCCACATAATTTTATCTGATCAGTAAGACAGAATTATTCTTTCTTGAAAGCATTTTCTTGGCACATGAGAAGAGATTTTCAAAGATAAACCACAAAACAAGTTTCTAAAAGTTCAAGATTATGGAAATCACATCAAGCATTTTCTCACATCACAATGGAATGAAATTAGAAATCAACTACAATAAAAACACTCTGAAACATGCAAACAGCTGAATACTAAATAGCAATTCATTAAAAAATTAATGGCTTATAAAGAGATAAAGAAAATATAAAAAACTTCCTGCAAAAAAATAAAAATGAATACACAACAACTCAAAATTTATGGGACACAGTGAAAGCAATTCTGAGAGGGAAGTTCATACCACTACAAGCCTACCTCAAAAACAAGAAAAATTAATATTAAACTATTTAACCCTACAACTTAAAAGACTAAAAATAGAACAACAAGAAAAGTATAGAATAAGTAGAAGGAAGAAAATATTAAAGATAAGAGTGGAAATAAATTATGTAGAGGTTAAAAAATAAATACCAAAAATTAATAAAAGCAAGCTGGTTCTTTGAAAAGATAAATAGGATTGATGAACGTTTAGCCAGACTCATCAAGAAACGTACAGATAGGACCCAAATAAACAAAATCAGAAATAAAAGGGCTAAGTGACAACTAAACCCTCAGAAATGAAAAGGATCATAAAAAAATTATTATGAACAACTTTATTTCAGCAAGCTGTATCACCTAGATGAAATGGAAATATTCCTAGAAAAAATTAATCTTCCAAAACTTAATCAGGAAGAATAAAAAAGACTTTAATAGTTCCATAACTACTGATAAAATTGAAGCACTAATCAAAAATTCCAAGCAGACATTTTGCGATTAGAGTCAAGATGTTGGTTGGCAGGATGGCAGTGAGGGAGAGAGTGTGAGTGAATGAGGGAGTGAAAAGGGAGTGTGTGGATGGTGTGTGTGTGTGTGTGTGTGAGAGAGAGAGAGAGAGAGAGAGAGAGAGAGAGAGAGAGACAGTTAAATCCTGCATAAGTCTCAGGTATGGCAGATTGGGCTCTACTGGATGAGGAGCCCCCGCTAGTACTGCAAGCCCTCCCAGGTTGGCTGGCTCTGGCACAGAAACCATACCATGTTGAAGGGGAAAGCTGCTGTGACTAGTAGCCCAGCCTTACCACCATCCAGACTGGCCTCAGTCACCATAGTGGAACCTACAGCCACTCCAGCCAAAGATCTGCTACCTCATTTGCAGATCCACAGACACTGGGACTCCAGCCTCCCTGGCTTCAGGCTCCTGTGAGTGACAGAATGTGCTCCCCTCCTGCCAAGCCTGCCATTTCAGCCACAGGCCCCAGGCCCTTCCATGAGAGCAATAATGGGGAGACAAAGAAACAACCACCAAAGGAAAGAAAAGAAAGAATTTCTAGAAAAGGAACTAAATGACATGGAGAGATGAAATATTCAGAAAAAAAATTCAGAGTAAGGGTCATACAGTTCCTTAACCAGCTGGATGAAAAAAAACCAACCACTTATGTAAGAATCAAAAGGGAATGAAGAATGATATATCTCCAATAAAAAACACAATGGAAGGTTTCAACAGTAGACTAGAAGAAGCAGAGGACCAAATTAACAAGATAGAAGACAGGGCACAAAAACCCAATCTGAGCAACAATTGGAGAAAAAAATTACAAAGCAGCAGGAGAGCCTAAGGGAGTTTTGGGACAACATGAAATGAAGTAACATATGTATAATAGGGGTTCCAGAAGAACAAGAAGAGGAGTGACTATTAGAAACCCATTTGAGGGAATAATGACAGAAAACTACCCTGATTTGGGGAAGAAAGAAGTTACACAAGCACAGAGAGTCCCAAACAAGATGAACCCCAAAAAGACCCACACCAACACTGGTTGTAATTACAATAGCAAACGTTCACAACAGACAGAGAAACTTAAAGGCAGAGAGAGAGAGAGAGAGAGAGAGAGAGAGAGAGAGAGAGAGAGAGAGAGAGAGTGTTATCTACAAGGAATCTTCCATTAGACTATCAAATGATTCATCAACAGAAACACATCAGGCCAGAAGGGAATGGAATGAAATATATAAAGTGATGCAAAGCAGGGGACAGAATACAAGAATATTCTCTCCAGCAAGGCTATCATTCAAATTTGAAGGGAGAATCAGGAGCTTTGTAAACAAAAAAAAAGTCTAAGGGATTTTATCACTACCAAGCCAGAAGCATAAGAAGTGCTAAAGGGACAGTTGTGAAATGAAAAAACTGAAAGGGAAGAAGTAACATCGGCATAAATAATAAAAATGTTACTAACAAGTCCTTATTAATAATAACCTTAAACATAAATAGATCAAATGCTCCAATCAAAAGACATGGAGTGGTTAAGTGGATAAGAAAACATGACCCATATGTATGATGTCTACAAGAGACCCACCTCAGAACAAGGGACTCAGACAGACTGAAAGTGAAGGAATGAAAAAATATTTCTCAGGCAAATGGAAATGCAAAAAAAGCTGGGGTAGCAATACTTATATCTGACAAAATAGACCTGAATGTCAAGGCCATAACAAGTGATAAGAAAGGCCACTTCATAATACTAAAGTGATCAATACAACAAGAGGATATAACTCTGATAAACATATATGCACCCACTGCAGGAGCACTCAAATACATTAAAAAAAAACACACAAAACTCCTGGAAGATATCGAGGAAGTGATCGACAGCAATACAATTATAGTAGAAGACTTTAATACCCCATTGACAGCACTGGGTAAATCCTCTAGACAAAAAAAAATCAACAAAGAAACAGCAATCGTAAATGACTCACTAGATCAGATGGACTTAATTAGCATCTTCAGAACATTTCACCCCAAATCTACGGAATATATATTCTTCTCAAGCGTAATTATGTTCTTTATTTTGTGGAGGTATGATCTCTCTTTTATCACTTTTCTGAGAGTTTTTAATCAAAAAAGGGTGTTGGATTTTATCAAATGCTTTTTCTGCATTTGACAAGATAAGAACAGGATAAGAACAGGAATAAGACAGGGATATCCACTTTCACCACTGTCATTCATCATAGTACTGGAAGTCCTAGCCACAACCATCAGACAAGAAGAACAAATAAAAGGTATCAACATTGGAAAGGAGGAAGTAAAACTGTCATTATGCGCAGACTACATGATATTATACATAGAAAACCCTAAATACTCCATCAAAAACAACCAGGTTTAATAAATGAATTTGGCAATGTAGCAGGATACAAAATTAACACCCAGAAATCTATGACATTTTTATACACCAAAAATGAACTCTCAGGAACTATAAAAACAGCAATCCCATTTAATACTGCAACAACAACAACAACAACAAAATAAGATACTTAGGAATAAAGTTAACCAAGGAGATATAAGATCTGTACTCAGAAAACTACAGGATGTTGAAAAAAATGATAGAGGAAGATATGAACAAGTGCAAAACTGTGTTCATGGAATGGTAGAATCAGCATCATTAAATGTCCATACTGCCCAAAGTAATCTATAGATCCAAATCAATCCCAATTAAAATACCAATGCCATACTTCACAGATGTAGAAAAAAAAAAAAAAACACTCCAAAAATTTATATGGAATAAAAAAGACCCCAAATAGCCGCAGCAATCCTGAGCAAGAAGAACAAATTTGGAGGGATTACAAGACCAGATATCAAGCTATACTACAAAGCCACAGTAATCAAAACAGCCTTGTACTGGCACAAGAACAGACATATAGATCAGTGGAACAGAACAGAGAACCCAGATATTGACCCAAGTTATTATGCTTAGTTAATATTTGACAGAGGTTGCAAGAGCATACAATGAAGTTAAGAGAGTCTCTTCGATAAATTGTGTTGAGATAATTAGATGGTTACATGTGCAAAAATGAAACTAAACCACCAACTTACACCATACTCAAGAATAAACTCAAAATGGACAAAAGACCTAAATGTGAGTCATGAAACAAAACCATAAAAATTTGAAGAAAGCATAGGCAGCAACATCTCAGATATTTCTTGTAGCAGTATGTTTGTGGATACATCTCCTAGGTAAAGGGAAACTAAGGAGAAAATAAACAGATGGGACTGCATCAAAGTAAAAAGATTTTCTACAGCAAAATAAACCATCAACGAAGTGAAAAGAGAGCCCACTTCTTGGGAGAACATATTTGCCAATGATACATCTGATAAGGGGTTAATGCCCAAAATATATAAGGAACTCATACAACTTAACAAAAGGAAGGCAAACAATCTAATAAAAAAATGGGCAAAGGACACTTTCAAATAGACACTTTTTGAAAGTGGACAGACAGAAGGCCAAGAGACATAAAAAAGTGCTCAAAGTCACTGGTCATCAGAGAGATGCAAATTAAAAAGACAATGAAGTATTACCTCACACTTTTCAGAATGGCTACTATTAATAAATCAACAAATGACAAATGCTGACATGGATGTGGAGAAAAGGAAACCCTACTACAATTCTGGTGCCAATGCAGACTGGTGCACCAACTGTGGAAGAGGGTATGGAGTTACCTCAAAAAATTAAAAATGGAACTGCCATTTGACCTAGTGATCTCACTCCTTGGAATATATCATAAGAAACCCAAAAGACCAATCAGAAAGAATATAGGCAACTCTATGTTCATAGCAGCACAATATATAATAGCTAAGATTTGGAAACTGCTCAAATACCCCTTAGCAGATGAGTGGGTAACAAAGTTGTGGTACATTTACCCAATGGAATACTAAGCAATGGTAAGAAAGAAGAACTCTTACCCTTGGTCACAGCATGGAGGAACCTGAAGAATATTCTGCTAAGCAAAATGAGCCAGTGAGAGAAAGATAAGTATAACATGATCTCACTCATATGTGGAATCTAATGAACAAAATAAACTGATGAACAAAATAAATCCAGAGACATGGAACCATTGAAAAGACTGATGCATTTCAGAGGGAAGGTGGCAGTGGTGGCTGGGACAGGGGGAGTGATTAACCAGGGAACTTATATGCATATATGCATAGCCCATGGACACGGAAAGCAGTGTGTTGAAGACTTGGGAAGGACTGGTGCTGGTAGGAGGACCTCGATGGGAAAACAAAAGACAAATGGGTCATCAGTAATACTTTCAAAAATAAAGATAAATTGTTTTTGTTTTAAAGCTAGTATTGTAACTTTGGTTTGATATATTTTTTTTTATTATTCTATGTTTGGGGCACACATGTATAAATATTTAATTCTATAATATCAGTATGAAAAAGGTGAGGATACAGTTATAAAGGAACATAATTTTTTATGTTACTAAAGTTATGCTGGTATCAATTCAAATTAAAGTTATAACTTTAGGATGGCAAATGTAAATCCATAAATCCATGGAATTCAGAATTAAAACAGCTTAAAAATGAATACAAAAGTGAGAAAGTAATGCAATCATTTCAGTATGAAATTTTAAGTAAACATACACATACAACAATGCAGGACCAAAAATAATTACAACAAAAAAAAAAAACACCAACAAACAAACACTGATGATGTACAGAAAGCAAATAGCAAAATGATGAAAATATGTACTTCCTTATCACTAATTACTTAATATCAATTATATCATTTAAAAGACAGAGACTGGAAAAATGGCTAAAACAAACAGTCAAAATAAAAAACAAAAACATGATCTGGCTTTATATGGTCTACAAGAGATTCATTTGGATCCAAAGACACAAAGTTTTAAGCATAAAAGAATGAAAAATATGTTCCATTGAAGTGATAACACAAAGAAAGCAGGATTGTTTACACTAATTTCGGGTATAATAGACCTTAAATTAAAAAGTTACAACAGACAAAGAAGGATATTAATAAAAGTTTCATATCAGCAAAAAGATATATTCATTACAAACATTTATGCAACTAATAATAAACCATCTAAATATATGCACCAAAAATGAAAAAAAATTAAAGAAAGTTACACAATAATAATTAAAGACTTTAATGTTTCACTTTAAATAATGGATAGAACAAATGGAATATCAGTAAGCGATTAGAGGATTTGAAGACCACAATAAACCAACTAGTTCATACTGAAATAAACAAATAATTTTACCCAACAACAACAGAATCCATACCTTCTCCATGTCACATGAGATATTTTCCAGGATAGACCATACATTAGTTCACAAATTATGACTCAGTAGATATAAAATTATAAATGCCATCCAAAGTATGTTTTTCAACCACAATGGAATAAAGTTAAAAACCAATAAAGATCCAGAGACAGAGAAGCATTGTTCAGACTGTCAAACCTCAGAAGGAAGGGAGGGGAGGGTGGAAGGAATGGGGAGAGATCAACCAAAGGACTTGTATGTATGCATATAAGCACAACCAATAGACACAGACACTAGGGAGCTGAGGGCATGAGTGGGGGTGTAGGCGGGGGGAGCAAAGGGGGGAAAAGGACACATATGTAATACCTTAATCAATAAAGAAAAAAATCAAATGTAAAGTAAAGAATAAAACACAAAACAAAAAAAAACTGGAAAATTAAAAAATGCTTGGAATTAACACACTCTTAAACAGCTCTTGGATCAAAAAAATAAATCATAGGGAAGATTAGAAAATAATTAGAGAAAATGAAAATATAATCATATAAAAACTTATTCCCAAATGCAAGGATGGTTAAACATACAGAAATTGATTAATGTAATAAACCATATTAACAGAATAAATGAAAAAAACACATGATCATTCAATTGATGCAGAAAAGAATTTGACAAAATTCAAAACATTTTTATCTAAAAAAACTCCTCATCTACTTGGAATAGAAAGAAGCTACCTCAACATAATATTTGAAAAGAGTTCTAAAAATAGATGGTGATTATGGTAGCACAACATGTGATTTTATTTAATAGCATTCAGTTGTACATTAAAAATAATTAAGATGCTAATTTTTTCACAATGAAAAAATGGAAAGTAAAGGTTTCTATTTTCGTGTAATTGGAAAATAATATAATTTATTTTTTTAAAGAATTGTTTTCACATCTGGTATTACATATTGAGGAAAAGTTCAGTTTCTCCAATATAGCATATTTTTATGTTAAGTACCACTTTTCTGTTGTTAATTCTCACCCAAGGATATTTTTCCATTGATTTTTTAATTAATTTATTTTTTAAATTTCTTTATTGATTAAATGATTACATATTTGTCCTTACCCCCACATTACCGTCCCATCCCCTCCCCCACTCATGCCCTCACCCCCCTGTTGTCTGCGTCCATTGATTAGGCCTATATGCTTGCATATAAGTCCTTTGGTTGATCTCTCCCTCTTACTACCAACCTCCCTTACCTTCCCTCTGAAGTTTGACGGTCTGATCAATGTTTCTCTGTCTCTGGATCTGATTTTGTTTATCAGATTATGCTGTTCATTATATTCCATAAATGAGTGAGATCATGTGATATTTATCTTTGTCTGACTTAGCATAATTCTCTCTAGTTCCATCCATGCTGTTGCAAATGGTAAGAACTCCGTTTTTACCTCAACATAGTATTCCATTGTGTAGATATACCACAGTTTTTTAATCCACTCATCTATTTATGGGCACTTAGGCTGTTTCCAAATCTTAGCTATGGTGAATTGTGCTGCTATGAACATAGGGGTGCATATATCCTTTCTGATTGGTGTTTCTAGTTTCTTGGGATATATTCCTAGAAGTGGGATCACTGGGTCAAATGGGAGTTCCATTTTTAGTTTTTGAGGAAACTCCATACTGTTTTCCACAGTAGCTGCACCAGTCTGCATTCCCACCAGCAGTGCATGAGGGTTCCTTTTTCTCCACATCTTCGCCAGCACTTGTTATTTGTTGATTTGTTGATGATAGCCATTCTGGCAAGTGTGAGATGGTACCGAATTGTCGATTTGATTTGCATCTCCTAGATGATTAATGACTTTCAGCATGTTTTCATATGTCTCTTGGCCTTTTTTCTGTCTTCTTTCAAAAAGTGTCTATTTAGATCCTTTGCCCATTTTTTGATTGGGTTGTTTATCTTCCTTTTGTTAAGTTGTATGAATTCCCTGTAAATGTTGGAGATTAAACCCTTATTGGTGATAACATTGGCAAATATGTTCTCCCATGCAGTGGGCCTTCTTGTTCTTTTGTTGATAGTTTAATTGCTGTGCAAAAGCTTTTTATTTTGATGTAGACCCATTTGTTTATTTTCTCTTTAGTTTCCTTTGCCCTAGGAGCAGTACAAATGAAGAAATTGTTTTGGCATATTTCTGAGATTTTGCTGCCTGTGGATTCCTCTAGTATTTTTATTGTTTCTTGTCTTATGTTTAAGTCTTTTATCTACTTTGTGTTTATTTTTGTATATGGTGTAAGTTGGTGGTCTAGTTTCATGAGTTTTAAAGAGAGTGGAAGGGAGGGAAGGAGGGGAAGAGACAAAAAGAACAAGAAAGAGAGGGAAGTAGGAGACGAGAGAGAGAGAGAGAAACATTGATGTGAGACACTTCAATTGATTGCTTATAACATGAGCCCCTACCAGGATCAGGGATCAACCTGAAAACCTTGTACAGGCCCTTGCCTATGAATAAAACTGTGGACCCTTCATTTCAAGGACTGACACTCTAACCACTGAGCCAAGCTGGCCAGGGCTAGGTACCATATTTATAGTATCTATATGAGGTCACTTATCCTATTGTCCATTAAGCCTGTTTATGTTTGTCTCATTTGTAATAAGCAAGGTTATGCTGCAATAAAATATCACCCCATATCTATGTGCTTATGGCAGCTAAAGTTTATTTCCACTCATGCTAAATTTTCCTAGTGGGATGGCTAGCAGCACATTTCCAAACTGATCTCACCCTGCGACACTGGCTGGCTGCGCTTTCATCACAACACTTCTTAAGCTTTAATATCCATATAAATTGCTTGTTAAAATGTATATATCGATTCATCTCTGTGTAGGTGCCTGACATTTTGCACTTCTAGGAAGTTCATGGATAATGTTTTTGCTGCTGGTCTGTAAACTAAACTGATTAAAAAGGTTCTGGTGTAGAAACTCTTCATGCAGGAGGAAGAGGATCTGCTAAATTGCTCTTTGGCTATTAATGACCTTCATGAACAAGTGAACTGTGCTGCTTCTTTCCATATTCTGTTCACTGAAGCAAGTGAGACAGCCATTTTCATCTTAAATAACATAGGAAAATGCAATCCTATTATATTTGCAGAAGAGGAGGAACTGGAAAACCAGAGAACAGCCTTGGTAAGTATTAAAGACAACAAAATGTTTTCAATGCATAGGGATGCTCCAGACAAACTGGCCCATGTGTGATGGCTCTTTCTGAGCACCACAGCCTACAGCAGCTGAGAGTGGCCCATAAACTCAAACTGGGTCAGTGCAGGTGGGCCCCTTGATATAGTTTTAACTTCTAAAGCCAGGAATCCAAACTAACATATGCAATCCTATGTGGTATAATCCATCTTATAAAGAAAAGAAAAAATTTTGATTAACCCTAAAAAGTATTTGGATCTAAGAAATTAATCTTCGTCCTACACCACAAAATTGTTTAAAAAAACAGTAGCCAAATGATTATATGCAAATGACTGAAACTGACAATTTTCTAGAGTCCTAGGAAGTTCAAAGCTCTGATAGTTCTATTATATCAGAAAGACCATTTGAAAGGATTGATCAGAAAGATCCAAGTTAATTTTCTACAGATTTATTTTTACATTTACCTAATAATTGACCATGACCTATGAATAACATGGCCCTAGGGACTTTGTGTGGCCTTTCAACTGATACACACAGTAATCTTAAGTACATAAAAATGCATGCTATATGAGCCTAAAACAAGAACAGATATGGAAAGTATAAGAAATTGCTGAAAACTCTCCAGCTTCTAAGATACTTTGGATTCCTACCAGAAGGAACTTAATTTTTTCCCTCCCCATAACTTTTCCACCACCTTCATGATAAAAGGTAGTTCAATCACAATAGTACATTAAAACTCTACCTGTCAGCCACTCAGCTCAGCAACTAATATTCTATTCAATAGTGAAAGTTTTCTTTATATCAGAAAACCTTAATCATGGTGACTCATTTACATATTATTTAAATAGGCTCCTGTTCAAAATTCTCCATATCTATATTCAATATCTTCCATTTTCATATTGAACATTATAAAGAAATCTAAAGTGCTTTAACACTACTAAATAAATCTGGAACACCCATGCTAGAAATGGCAACAATAACATAAAGATGCATAGTGGGTGTCTGCACATCAGCTCACAAATTATTTAGGATAATTTGACTTTCTCTCCATTTGAATAGAAGGCCTAATCTACTACCCATTTAACCTTAGTTCATCACATGGTAATCACTCACTCCCAATAATGCCATACCACTGGCAATGGTAAGTCAATCTAGTCTATCTAGAAGATTATTGTGGCCAGCACCAACTTGCATAAAACCTCAGAAAGAACAATGTTTTTATCCTGTGATTTCCTTGCAATTCCCAGCACTAACGAACTCCTTATTAGGTGGAAGAATATAGATTGATTAAGATTATTGATAAAAGACCTTTGTGAATTTCCAAGAATAGTGTATGCTGGGATCATTGTGAGGGCAAGAAAAATTCTATGAAAAAGATATATTCACTGTCTCTGAATGGCATATCTTCCACTCATCTGAAGAATCTGAGATTCATTAGTATTACAGAGATCGTCAAGTTGTCTAAAACAAACATCCAAGTGTTTTACTCTTCAGCATAATGTCCTGACCATTTAGGATGAGTTAGAATAGGAAAAATGACCAAACTTTAAGAGATTTAAATGAAGAAGATGACATTACTATGGTCATGTCCAGCATTTGGTTTCAAGGAAGGGATGGGACTGAGTAATATAGTCATAGGAATCTTACCACCTAATGAATGTGCCATGATATAGCACGTTTTCTCAAAAGGTTAAAATACTGAATTCCAAAAATAAAAATTTCAGTTATTATACAAATTCATGAAATGGCCTCTTCCTTCACTTTTTAAGATCTGTTTTCCTATAACCACGAGTAATATCATCCCTCTTTTGGACCAGTTTCCAAATCTTTATATTGGACTAGCAGGATTGGTAGCTGAGGGGCCAGAAGACATCATGTTTGTGATGACGTAATTGTAACAATATTTAACTTTATCTTTTTATTTTAAGGCAGCGGTTCTCAACCTGTGGGTCAAACAACCCTTTCACAGGGGTCGCCTAAGACCATCGGAAAACACATATATAATTACATATTGCTTTTGTGATTAATCACTATGCTTTAATTATGTTCAATTTATAACAATGAAAATATATCCTGCATATCAGATATTTACATTACGATTCATAACAGGAGCAAAATTACAGTTATGAAGTAGCAACGAAAATAATTTTATGGTTGGGGGTCACCACAACATGAGGAACTGTATTAAAGGGTCACGGCATTAGTAAGGTTAAAAACCACTGTTTTAAAGTAAAGGTGTTACTTTCAGCCTCACAAGAAGCAAGAAATGGTCAAAAGTCATGTTCATATCTCAGGAGGAAGTGAGGGACAGAATTTATAAAATTGGGAGTTATCCACTTAGAGGTGATAGTTGAAAATATATAACAGTGTAAAGGGAGAGATTGTTGAAAGAGCAGGGGGTCACAGAAAAATCTGTTGGGTAACCTCTAAATTGGTGGAATAAAATGAATAAAGTTCATCAGTGTAGACACTAGATAAAGTAGGTACAAAATTAAGAAGGGAATAAAAAAATGTCAGATGCCAAGGAAAAATAATGATTTAATAATAGTAAACAACAGTGATGCAGAAAATTCAAGATAACAGCTAAAATAATTCTAAATCTTGTTTGTTTTGAAATTTGTACTCTAATAAGTAAATGTTAATTACTATGTAAGTTCTAGAATTAGACAACCTCGATTCAAACCCAAGTTTTGCCACTTGCTAGTTCTGTTGTGCCTTTGGGTAATTCTCTGTTTTCTACACTTCCAATTTCCTATTTATAAGTGGGTTAAATTAATCCATGATGAGGTTTTAGTTTGTATCTTTATCGAAAACCTTTAATATATGTTAGTTTAAGAATAATGGTTTGATTATATTTTTAAAAATATATTTTCATTGATTTCAGAAAGGAAGGGAGAGGGAGAGAGAAATAAAAACATTAACGATGAGAGAAAATCATTGATTGGCTGACTCCTGCACCCCCTCACTGGGGATTGAGCCAGCAACTTGGGCATGTGTCCTGACTAGAGATTGAACAGTGACCTCCTGGTTCAATGCTTAACCACATTTTTAAGAGCAGTTGTGAAGAGTGATGACTATCAAGCCAATTTGAAAGGAATTCAAGATTTTGGTGTAATTATAATACAGAGGCAGTAAATATACACTAACTTGTCCAATAATCACAGCAGTAGAGAGGTAAATCTATTATCTCTGTCACCCTTAATAGGTACTTGATTTGGGAATATATATCTTTATTTTTTCTTGTCATTAGGTTTTAGAATGAAGTTACCTTGAACATATTTTTTAGTAGGCTGTACGTATGTAGTGAAGAAAAAGACTTTAAAAGAGAAAAGTGTTAAGATGAAAGAATCATAGTCTCAGTAGACAGGTTGGGCTTTGGTAAACAAGACTAAAAGGTATTTCTATGAATCCAAAGGGAGGTAGAAAAGAAACAGGTTTGTCATGTTTAGAAGATGAAGTTGTTTTTCAAGTAGCCTCGGTCTAAAATATACTAAGAAAGGTCAATTATAGAATGAAAGTAGCAGAAATGCTGTTTGTTATTGAGAAAGCAGATAAAGTTTGGGGTAGAAGTAAATAGAGTATTATGTACTGTCACTTAATGATGACCAAATTTTTTCCTAGAATTAGAAAGAAGGTAAAGATAGGCAATTGTGTTATGCCTTAAAAAAATACAGAATTTGAATGTATTTTGACAAATATTAGATTGCCAACAAAAATAAGTTAATTACATAAAAGCTGTAATTAAGAATGAAAAACTTCAGAGCCCCATGGAAAATGTGTTTGAGGAATGATCTTGGAACAACAAAGACCTCATCTTTATATGGGGTGAAAATGGGGGCAAGGAGGATGAAAAGGGTGGCATATACATACATTTTCATTTTAATTTGTCTATTTAATTTACATTTATAAAAAATTATTATATATACAAGAATGTGATTATCTGATATATTCCACTATCCCAAAACAAACCTCATCATAAATTATATAACTTATTTGAAATAGTTAATTTTTAAATCAAATTGAAATATTATGGCTACATTTTCATTATCCAAGTTACTGACTCTTTGCAGTAAGAAACAATGAATTGACTGGACTGAAGATGAAATTAATTAGTGTAATTTGAGACTATGGAATTTAAAATGTGGTTTATTTAATGAAGGCATTACTCTATTAGGTTTTTACATTAAACCAATTCAACTGTTAACTTTCCTCAAATACAAAGCTTTTGTTTTTGTTTAATTCTTAATACAAAAGGACTCCTGAAAAAAAGGCTCTTATGTAACTTGATATTTGTAAAATTCTCTTTTTTGTCCAAGTGCCTGTTTTTTAAGTTAAGAGCTAGTCCTTGGAATCAAAGCGCACTCACAGTTCTATTACAGTTATTTGAACTTTGCTCTAAAAATGAATGAATTGAAAGTCTTGTTTGTTGAAGAAAACCGTGATTTGTTTACATAGGGGAAAATGCAGTGCACAATTCTTCCCAGGGGAAAGGCATTCCCTATTGATGTATGTCTGTGACAAGAGAATAATATAATAGATGGATATTGCCTGAAATAAAGTGTATGATACACACAAACTTAAATCATATGCACCTTATGTTTTATAGTACAGTTGTGAATTATGCTATTTTGTTTCCTTGTGTAATTAGAGAGTAGAACAGATGTGGAGGTTAACTTTAATATGCCTATTACAAATTAAAAAAAGAAATCCTGCCCAGGGAAAGGAGAAATTTTGTTCCTAGTATAGATATTTTGCTGTAGGAAGATACAAAAGAAGAACAGTGAATTTTAGGAGCCATTATTTGGGAAAATACACAATAAGAGGAATCACAAATAATGTCATCACTAATTTATGAAGCATGCCCTATGTTAGTAGCCTGGAAACAGATTTTTTTCTGCTCTAAGGTTTAGAGATATTATGAAGATACTAAAAGGTCCGTGCACAAAAAATTGTGCACTGGCAGGGAAGGGGGGTCCCTCAGCCCAACCTGTGCCCTCTCACTGATCACGCTGCTGCTCGCCCTGCCCGCCCCACCCACCCCACCCAAGACACTGCAGGCCCGATCCCACCCTGGGGCCAGCGGCGGCTTAGATCTGCTTCGGTTGGCCCCGGCAACCCCTCCCACCCTGCCCAAGACATGGCAGGCCCAGATCCCACGCTGGGGCGGACAGCAGCTTGAATCACACTGCTGCTCTCCCCGCCTGCCCCGCCCACCCCGCCCAAGACAGGGCAGGCCAGGATTGTGCGCAGCAGGATCTGCCTGCAGTATGGACATTATCCACCATCTTTGTTGTTGGTTAATTTGCATATCTCACTGATTAGCCAATGGGAGGCGTATCAGAGGTACAGTTAATTTCAATCTTTGTCTATTATTAGATAGGATTCCACAAGATATTCCTACATTTGGCTGTTATATTATGTGTTACTGCTTCTTGGAAAACATATTTCTCCTCCCCGATCCCCAATAATAGAACTAGACTGCAAGGCAAGCTCATAGAGAGGCATTTGTTTCTTCCAACTGTGTATTTTGGCTAGGGCTATTTCCAAGTGTGTGGTGTCTTGTAGGTTGGCTATGTTTTCCATACCAGAAAAATAGATGAAACAAATCAACCCATAGTAAAAGGGCTCCAGAGTAGACTCTGTTAATAATTGTCAACTTTATGTTTGCATCTCACAGCAAAAAACTGGCCCCTGTGATTTTACTATCATTAATTTAATTCATACCTACCAAATTTTATGCTTTTAATTTGCATTGGGAGGCAAAAACAGGGTTGATGATGATCTGCAAGTTTTACCCTAAGGTACAGAATAATACTCTGTACTAGATGAGGAAATTGCCGACTAAAAATGTTTTGCACAAAATCATTTTCCCTTCTGCTTTTTCAAAGCAGGATTTAGGCAAGCTCTGTCTTAAGGGAAAAATTCTAAATGCACATGCCATATTTGATCCTTTGGATTTATTTTCACACTACAGAAGTTATTAACTCAGAAAGAAAATCTCCACGAAGGATTCTTTATATTCTAAAAAATAAAAGTAAGGAGTAGAAAAGCATTTCCTTCATAACATTTCCTAAAAAATTGAGTGCTTAACATGAATTGAATGTTTAAATCATAAAAGAAAGCCTTTGAAATGGTTCTATATTATAGTCAAAATATTTAATATTTTTTGGATTTAAATCTTTCTTAATATTAAAGATCTATAATGAGACTAGTTAATTAAAATTTGTGCAATATACATAATAGTGACATTGATTCAATGAGAAGTGAACTGGTCATTAGTTTTTTTTCTTTTTTTAAAATCTTTTTTTTTTAATATATTTTATTGATTTTTTACAGAGAGGAAGGGAGAGAGATAGAGAGCTAGGAACATCGATGAGAGAGAAACATTGATCAGCTGCCTCCTGCACATCTCCCACTGGGGATGTGCCCGCAACCCAGGTACATGCCCTTGACCGGAATCAAACCTGGGACCTTTCAGTCCGCAAGCCGACGCTCTATCCACTGAGCCAAACTGGTTTCAGCAATTTAGTTTTATGGTGATAAACAAATTATTTCCAAAATACTACACTCAAATTGAAACCAGACAGCCAATGGATCCAGGCTGCCTATCAGTACTTGAGCCAATTAAGCAGAGACAGGGTTGAATCATATATGAGCGTTTATTCCAATAATGCTGGCAGTATGGGAGAGCAGGTCATCCATGGAAATCTGCTCTGCACTCCCCCTCCCATAAACCAGCTGGTGATATTGGGTAGAAAGACAAAGATTACATGGAAAGTGGGCAAAAGGAGTAAGTATGGGTATAATGGTACAGGTTATAGGCAATGGGGGGCTGGAGTGAATGCCTCTGGGAGGCCATTGTTTCCAATAACAAGGTTGTTAATATTTCCATGAAAATAGGCAGTTCTCAGATAAGGAGACTAGACAGAATTCCAGGTTTATTCTCTTGTCCAGGGTGTACAACTCTTGGCCAGGTTAGAATATACTTTCTCTAATCAACAGAACAATCATGGTTAACAGAGCATGATTAATGTTTCTGTTCCTAAAATTATGCATCAGACTGTCAGGATGAAGACACAATTTGTAATTGTTGACATGCTTTTTGGTACCATTAACAAAGGGTATTTTTCAGACATTAGTAATTTTATAAAACCTTGAAATTCACAATAGTGTTCTCATTTCCTCATTTCCCTATCTGTATAACATGGATAGTAATACTAATTTCACCACATTGTTGTGTAAGTTTAATAAAGTATTTCATTAAATGAGACCAACAAAATGGCTCTGAGAAGGGCTGCCATCAAGGCTTGAACCCTCACCATGCGAATTCCTTACATACATTGATATCACTTTGTATTTCAAATTTACATCTCAGCCACATAAAATTCTATTATTTGTAATGAATCAGCAGGATCATTACATCTACAAATGTTTAGACTTGCCATCAAAGATTCACCCTCAACTTTGTCCTCCAGTGTCTGCTATAATTATCTCTGCTTCCGTCAGTGATGTGGATCACAGTTTTAGTGTTATTTGTTCTAAACATTTGGACCTAAATAACCTTCATTTTTATATCTGTTGTTTGATTTTCAATTACTGGAGTGTAGATTATATGAAGATAGAATTAGATAAGTACAGGTGCAGTTTCTTATTTAAAGCTCTGTGGGGTTTTTCTTTAGTGAAACCATAGCAAATTCTAATAGTTCTAAATAGATGTTATTTGCTAACCTGCAAGAGAACAAAGTGAGTTTTAACAGCAGGTGATGGCCACAGTATTGGAAGGAGGACCACATGAGCTATGAATGAGGGATTGAGCCTGGATAATCTCACCTTTGTGGTGCTGTCCAATTCTCTAAATGACTTCCTCACTTCATTCAACCCCCTCCATCCTGCCATTGGCCAGCCTATTCTATTTAAATATCCTGTCTCAGCTTCTGGTCTAATCAGAATGGTAGTCAGCACTGCTCAACTCATTGCTCCTGCAGCGCTCAGCCCCGTAGGAGCCAAAACATAATGGACCTACATAATGGATGACTGAATTGGAAATAAAAATAAGCTATTTGTTTGAAATTTACCTCCCATTTATTATAGACTTGCATAGGAAGTCTCCTAAAAATCTGTAGGAGAGACTTGCCTCGAAAAGTTGTATATGTTTACGTGCTGAGAGTGGAAGACACATGTGGTTACCACAGTTTTTCACAGCACTGATTTCTTTTTTTCATTAATTCAGCCTTGAGGAAATTGGAATGTAGGTCTTGTCACCAAATGCATGCCTAAATAACTAATAGATAAGAGAGTCATGAAGGTATATATACACCTAGACTTAAATCTCAGATAATAATTGCAGTTCTAGTCATGAGGGGCTTTGAAATATTCTTCAGTTGTGAAGTGTGCATAAGATGATGTTACCAAAATAAGTGACTTCTCTATGCATACCATGAGCTCTGTCAAGCTTGAGAGCCCGTTGTCCAGTGATTTAGAATTAAGCATTATAATGATCCATTCTCCATACTCAGCAAGAGCTATTACTTCTAACATAAGTGCTGTTATTGCTAGGATATATTTTACCCATATTTTACCCTGTGTATCATTCAAAATGCAATCCTATACATTTTACATTATTATTATTACCTGATAGCCATTCTGCATGCAGCCATCAATGTGGAAGATATGTGGCTCTTCAGTTCCACAAGAGAAATCAATGAGCTAGGGTAATTTGCCAGCTCTGGAGAGCAGCATCACTTGAAATTTATGATTTTATGATTTATGAAATTAAGGATGATATACAAAGGCTTATAATAACTGTTGTCTCTACGTGAAAAGGATTAACACTGGTAGTCTGACAGATTTTAGGAATTTCATTAAAGTATTTTAAGAACAAAATCCTTATTATGGAAGCTTGTGTATGGTAACTTGTGAATGAATCTAAACCATGGGCTTTCCTCTGGTAAACTTTTAAACAAGAATGAAACTGTATTTATTCTAAGTGCTTCATGTATTAGTGTAAACCATCCCTATATATATTAGAAGACACATTAAATTATTTCACAACTTTAAAAAAAACACACTATTGGATGTGTGTAAAGGAGGACCAGGTTTTTCAAGGCAAAACCATTGCCTCTAGCTATGCTCAGCAAGACATAAAGATGGGATGATCAGCTCATGCCCATTTCCTAAGACTGTTTTTCATGGTTTTAAAACTAAAAGGTTCTCACCCTGGGAACCCCCTTAGCACTAGATGAGCTGGAACTCTAGACTAGAAAATGACTGAATGACTATTTTTATTAAAGGTTTCTGATATTTAACAACAAAGGGCTTCTTGCCACAACACATACACATACAAATAGCTGGTTATGTTGGTGTTATCCCTTCAACTTCTATTATTTGATATGAGCAAAAATGTTCTCACTATTGGCCTTCATTATTATTTAACACTAGTGGCCTGGTGCACAAAATTCATGCACATTAAAAGGGGATTAATTAGAGGAAATATTTTAATATTGCTATTTGCCCTTTATAATAGAAGTGTCAGAGATGAAAGAAAATTAATAAAATATATATAAAAATCTTCCTCCTGTCACAGTCTGGGGCACACTGTGGGACCCAGAGTCAAGTCCCTGCTCACCCACGTGCTCCTCGAAATCGCACGAGACCCAGATCCAATCGGCCCCACCCCCATTGGGCTAGTTCCAGACCCGGCCAGCCCCACCCCCATCAAGCCCCACAGGGCAGGGGGCGCAGCTTCAGGTCCCTGGTCAAGCACCACCAGGTGGGGAGCACAGCCTCAGGGCTCCTGTCAAGTCCCTCCAGGTGGGGGACACAACCTCAGCTCCCACGTCAAACCCTTTAGGTCCCCTGGCCTGGCGCCAGGGTAGGGGGTGTGGCCTGAGGTTCCTCTGGCCTGGTACCAGGGCAGGGGCATGGCCTGAGGTCCCCCATCAAGCCCTGCCAAGCGGGGGGTGTGGCCTGAGGTCCACCAGCCTGGGCCGGGGCAGGGGGTGCACCTCGACGTCCCCTATCATGCCCTGCCAGGTAGGGGGTGCGACCTGAGATCTCCCGTCAAGCCCTGCCAGGCAGGGGGCATGGCCTCAGGTCCCCTCCTCCTGCCCGGTCTGGCACTACACAGCCTCAGGTCCCTCTTGATCACTTGTTATGGCTTGTTATGGGAACCCCACCTCCACTGTGGGTGCAGCCATCTTGTGATAGTGTTACGGTGTGAGGGTCAATTTGCATATTACCTATTTATTATATAGGATTGTATCTTGGAATCAGTATGGCACTGAACAATTGGTAATCTATATATATAAAAGCCTAAGCAACCAGATGACTAAGTGGTCGCTATGACATGCACTGACCACCAGGGGGCAGACACTCAATGCAGGAGCTGCCCTCTGGTGGTCAGTGCATACCCACAGACAACCTCCCACGTTCCTTCCCCCCAGCTGGCTGACCAGCTGGCTCCGATCAGCGCTGATCACCGGCCAGGCTGAGGGACCCCACCCATCCATGAATTGATGCACCGGGCCTCTAGTATAAAAATAAAGGGGCATTTATTCACATATTCATATTCATAACTTTCCTTACACATCATTTTGATATTGCTTCACATTTAGACTACTGCAAGATACATGTGACCAGATTCCCTGCAAAGACAGTTCACTTTGGGTTTTCAGTTGCATAGGTGAGCCATTCTTCTAATTACCCCAAATTCAACACCAATAATTATTTTTGCAATATGTTATTACAGTATTTAAAAACATTTTAAATGTTCATTTTCCCACTTAATGCATAAATCACTATTTGATAAGATGTATATGTTATCTGGTATCATGATAGGATAGACAAATCTGTGAGCAAAGAAAAAATAAATGAAAGATTATGATTTTTTAAAATCTTTATTGTTGAAAGTATTACATGAGTCCCCATTTATTCCCAACTAGAGGCTCAATGTACAAAATTCCTGTAAAAGTAGGCCTTCCTTCCCCTGGCAGCCAGCACTGGCTTCCTGCTGGCACCCAGAACCTGGGCTTCCCTCACAGCCCCAGCTTCGTCCAGAAGGTCATCCAGTCTAATTAGTATATTACACGTTTATTATTAAAGATGACCCCCTCCAGCCTGTTCCAGACCTACACCACCCTACTGTCTGGGTCCATGGGTTATGAATATGTGCATACAAGGTCTTTGGTTGTTTATCTCTCACCTACCCTCCCCTGAATGCCCTCTGAGATTCTGCACTTTGTCCCATGCTTCCATACCTTTGAATCCACTCTATTCATCAGTTTATTTTGTTAATTAGATTCCACATATAAGTGTGATCATGTGATACTTGTCTTTCTCTGACTGACTTATTTCACTTAGCATGATACTCTCTAAGACCCTTCATACTATCTCAAAGTGTAAGAGATTTTTATTTTTTACTGTTGCATAGTATTCCATGGCATAACTATACTACTGCTTTTTTATCCAGTCATCTACTGATTGGCACTTGGGCTGTTTCCAGATCTTAGCTGATATAATTGTGCTGCTGTGAACATAGGAGTGCATATATTCTTTCTGATTGGTTTTTTAGGTTTCTTAGGATATATTTCTAGAAGTAGGATTACTGGGTCAAATTGAAGTTCCCTATTTAATTTTTGAGAATACTCCATACTACTTTCCATAATGGCTGCACCAGGCTGCATCCCCTCCAGCAGTGGACTAGTATTCACTTTTATCCACATCCTCGCCAGCACTTGTCATTAATTGATTTGTTGATGGTAGCCATTCTGACATGTGTGAGTGAAATCTCATTGCCTTTTAATTTGCATCTGTCTGATGATTAGTGACTTTGAGCATTTTTTCATGTCTCTTGGCCATATTTATGCCCACTTTGGAAAAATGCTTATATATGTCCTTTGCTCATTTTTTAATTGGATTGTTTGTTTTCATTTTGTTAAGTTGTATGACTCCCTTATATATTTTGGATATTAACTGTTTATCAGATGTATCATTGCCAAATATGTTCTCCCATACAGTGGACTTCCTTCTCATTTTGTTGATTTTTTTTTTTCTGTGTAGTGCTTTTGAATTTGATGTAGTCCCATTTGTTAATTTTCTCCTTTTTCCTTTGTCCTAGGAGATGTATTCATAAATATATTGCTATGAAGATGTCTGAGATTTTGCTGCAATGGTTTCTTCGAGGGTTTTTTATGGTTTCCTGACTTATATTTAAGTCTTTTATCCATTTTGAGTATATTTTTGTGTATGGTGTAAATTGGTGGTCTAGTTTTTGTTTGTTTGTTGTTGTTGTATTTGGGGTTTTTTTGGCAAGTATCTGTCCAATTTTGCCAACATTTGTTGAAGAGACTGTCTTGGCTCATTGTATGCTCGTGCCTCCTTTGACAAATATTAATTGAGTGTAATGGTTAGGGTCAATTTCTGGGGTTTCTATTCTGTTCCCTTAATCTATACACCTGTTTGTGTTCCAGTACCAGGATGTTTTGATTATTGTGGCTTTGTACTATAATGTGATATCCGGTCTTGTGATCCCTCCAACTTTGTTCTTTTTTCTCAAGGTTGTTGCAGTTATTCGAGGTCTTTTTTGGTTCCATATAAATTTTTGGAATATTTGTTCTAGATCTGTGAAATATGCTGTTGGTATTTTAATAGGGATTGCATTAAATCTGCAGATTGCATTGGATATTATGGATATTTTAAAGATGTTAATTCTACCAGTCCACGAACACTGTATATTCTTCCACTTGTTTATATCTTCTTCTATCTCTTTTTGCAATTTCCTATAGTTTTCTGAATACAAGTCTTTTACCTCCTAGGTTAAGTTAATTCCTAAGTATCTTAATTTTTTTGTTGCAATGATAAATGAGATTGTTTGTTTAGTTTCTCTTTCTGATAATTTATCATTGATATATAAACAAGACAATGATTTCTGGGTGTTGGTTTTGTATCCTGCTACATTGCCTAATTCATTTATTAAATTTAGTATTTTTTTTTTTCATTGAGTCTTTAGGTTTTTCTATGTGCAATATCACATCATCTTCAAATAATGTGATATTTACTTCCTCCTTTCTGATTTACATGCCGTTTATTTCTTTTTCTTATCTGATTGCTATAGCTAGGACTTCCAGTACTATGTTGAATAATAGTGGTGAAAGTGGACAACCCTATCTTATTCCTGTTCTTAGGAGAAATGGTTTTAGTTTTTGCCCAGTGAGTATGATATTTGCTGTAGGTTTGTCAAATATGGCCGTTATCATGTTGAGTTATACTCCCTCTATTCCAATTTTGCTGTGAGTTTTTATAAAAAAATGGGTGTTGGATTTTGTCAAATGCTTCTTCGTCTATTGATATGATCCTGTGGTTTTTGTCTTTCAATTTGTTTATGTGATGTATCATGTTCATTGATTTGCAAACTTTGTACCAACCTTGCATCCCTGGAATAAATCTCACTTGGGCGTGGTGTGTGATCTTTTGTAATATGTTGCTGGATCCAATTTGCAAATATTTTGTTGAGGATTTTAGCATCTATGTTCATCAAGAATATTAGCCTGTAATTACCTTTCTTTGTAGTGTCTCTATCTTATTTTAGAATTAGGATAAGCTAGCTCCATAAAAAGAACTTGGAAGTATTCCTCACTCTTGAATTGTTTGGAATAGTTTGAGGAGTATAGCTGTTAGGAAGTGTTCCTCCATGCTGGATTTTTTGAAATAGTTTGAGGAGTATAGGTGTTAATTCTTCTTTGAAAGCTTGTTAAAACTCTTCTGTGAAGCCATACAGACCAGGGCTTTTGTTTGCTGGGAGTTTTTTGTTTGTTTGTTTGTTTGTTTGCTTGTTTGTTTATTACTGCTTCTATTTCATCAGTTGTTATTGACCTATTTAGGTTTTCTGATTCTTTTTGATTCAGTTTTGAGAGACTATTTTTCTAGGCATTTGTCCATTTCATCCACATTGTCCCACTTGTTGGCATATAGTTGTTCATAGTATTTTCTTACAACCCTTTGTATTTCTGTGACGTCAGTGGTTACTTCTCCGCTATCGTTTCTGATTTTATTTATTTGGGTTCTCTCTATTTGTTTCTTGATTAGTCTGGGTAATGGTTCATTTTCAGAGACAGCCAGAGCCCTGTCTGAGCACTGCTCCTCTGAGTCCATATATTCTTCCCAACTATATCAGGGCAGGTTCCTTCATGAACCCTGCCCACTGTACTAACTGTTGGGAACTTAGTCCAAGTTCCTCCTTTATCCTCTGCTCACTAGATGTTAGATCCCAGACCCTCTGCCTACGGCCTTGACCTTCCTGAATGCTAGATCTTAGACTGAGAAGCCATGAGAAGTTGTGGGTATAAGAATGAGTCTTTATTGCAGAAGCCAGTGGCCATATAGCCAAAATACAAAACAGTTATTTGCAACAGTCCTATACCAACAGCTGTGCACTCGGTGGTGAGTGAATGCATCTTTACCACACAGCAGTAGCAGTCTCTAATGGCTTCTGTACCCACAGCCATTATCTGTCTGAGCAGCTGCAAACTGCCTCCAGACTCACCGCCTCACATCATAGCGGTGTCTGAGCTCCCTGCCTCTGCAGCTTCTCCTGTTTCCCCTGCCCACCACACTCCTCTGCCCAGCACACTGGCTGGTTTACATTGTAGCTATATCTGAGCTCTCTATGAGCTCTTATACTTACATCTCTGGGTACTACACTCCAGCACACTTCTTCACACTTCAGCAGAGTAGCTGGAGTAACTTGTATATTATTCCAGAGACAAAGAAGGCTTCATGCCAATAGTTACATCAATCATATTTTGGCTACATAGCGTTCCATGAGATTGCTGTGGCCTTGCAGCTGTTTACGGTATCTCAGCCTAGGCACACGGTGACCTTGGACATTCCGGCAGACTAGCAATAAGGCCTTTCTATCAGTCAGTGGCCTTAGATATCTGGGTTCTCTGGCGTGGTTCCCACATTCAGTAATCTTGTTTATTCTTTCAAAACCCAGCTCTTGGAATCATTTATTTTTTGCATTTTTTTTTATTTTTTTGGTCTCTGTATTGTTTATTTCAGCTCTAATCTTTATGATTTTCTTTCTTCTACTTACTCTGGGCTTTTCTTGTTGTTCGCTTTCTGATTCTTTAAGTTGTAGGGTTAAATAGTTTAATATTAATTTTTCTTGTTTTTTGAGGTAGGCCTGTAGTGCTATAAACTTCCCTTTTAGGGCTGCTTTTGCTGTGTCCCAGAGATTTGCAATAGTTGTATATTCATTTTCATTTGTTTTCAGTAAGTTTTTTATTTCTTTCTTGATCTCATTGTTAACCCATTCATTGTTTAATAACATGCTATTGAGCCTCCATGTGTTTGAATATTTTTAGGTGTTTTTACTGTAGTTTATTTCTAATTTCATTCCACTGTGATCTGTGAAGATCCTTAATATGATTTCAATCTTCTCAAACTTGTAGAGACTTGATTTATGTCCTAACATGTGGCATTTCTTTGTGAATGACACAGGAGAAATATATATATTCTGCAGCTTTGGGGTGAAATGTTTTATAAATAAAAGTTAAATCCATCTGATCCAGTGTGTTCTTTAGAGTCACTGATTCCTTGTTTAAGTTTTTGTCTGGAAGATCTACCCAGTGAAGTCAGAGGGGTATTAAAGTTCCCTATTAACACTGTATTGTTATCAATATCTCCCTTAAAGTCCTCTAGAAGTTTTTAAAAATATATTTAGGTATATGGTCCTGTATTGGGTGCATACATCTTTACAAGAGTTATATCCTCTTGTTGGATTGATCCCTTTAATATTATGTAGTGACCTTTACTGTCTCTTGTGATGGACTTCATTTTGAAGTCTATTTTGTCAGATATGAGTATTGCTACCCCATATGTTTTTTCTTTTCCATTTGCATGGAAATTTTTTTCTATCCCTCTCATTCTGAGATGTGTCTCTTGTAGACAGCATAGTTGTGTCATGTTTTTCTAACCATTCATCTACCATACTAGGGACCCAGTGCATGAAATTTGTGCACTGGGGGAGGGGGTCCCTCAGCCCAGCCTCCCGCTCTCTCATATACTAGGAGCCCTCAGGGGATGTCCTACTGATGGCTTAGGCCTGCTCCCTGCTCCCCTTGCGGAGTGGGCCTAAGCCACACTCTGGCCTCCCTTTGTGGGAGGTGACCGGGCTGATCAGGGGAAGGCACCAGCCCCATCACTCTGCTGTTGCAGCCACTGCCAGTCACCACAGCCACCAAGGTGTTTTCATCAACAGGGACTCCATCCTTTCACCATGAAAAAATGACAACTTTCTTTAGGCATTTTCAAGATGTGTCTTTCATAGGATATGACATTTCTTTCTTTCTTTTTATCCTCACCTGAGGATATGTTTCCATTGATTTTTAGAGAATGTGGAAGAGAAAGGGAAAGACAGAGAGAAACATCAAAGTGAGAGGAACACTTTGATTGGTTGCCTCCTGCATGAGCCCTGACCTGGGCCCCGGGCAGGGAAGAGCCTGCAACCTCGCTACATGCTCTTGGTCAGAATTGAACTGTGGTTGTCAGGCCGAGGCATTATCCACTGAACCAAACCAGCTAAGGCAGGATATAACATTTCTTAGCCCTCCAGCAGGGGACCTTCATTTTTTTTGCCAGGAGTGTGGTGGAAAAACCCTAGATCACCTTTTTGGATTCTTATTACCCAAGTTACTAAGAATATTACCAGTGGCATACAGGGAGCTTAGCCAATGAGCGGTCAGAAAAGGTGTTTCCTCTGTAGTTCACACCGATTGCCAGCTCTGCACCTGCCCAGGCCCCTCTGACCCTGGCTCCACCCCTGCCCCACTGCAACCTCTGGCCAAGGCTGCAGGTCTGGGCAGGGGACCCTCAGACCCCTGTTCTGCCGGCTCCACCCTTGCCCAGGCCCCTTCCATTGCTGTCTCCGCCCCTGCCCAGGCCTGCAGCCTCTGGCCCAGGCTGCAGGCCTGGGCAGGGGACCCCCAGACCCCTCTGATTGCCGGCTCTGCTGCTGCCCAGACTCTGAGGTCAATTTGCATATTATCTCTTTATTATATAGGATAAGTACTTATTTATTGCCATTTTAATTCTGTATGCTTAGGTTTCTCTATTTATTCTTCTCATTATAGCAGTCCTTTTAGTGTTTCTTGTAATGCTGGCTTGGTAGTGATGAATTCCTTTAGCTTTTTTTTTTTTTTTTGGTCTGGAAACCTCTTTATTTGACTATCTATTTTGAATGATAGCCTTGCTGAATATAGTAATCTTGGTTTCACATCCTTGATTTCCATTACCTTGAGTACTTGATTCCATTCCCTTCTAGCCTGTAGAGTTACTGGTGAGAGATCAGATGACAGCCTTATGAGAGCTCTTTGTACAAAACAAATTGCTTTTCTCTTGCTGCCTTTACTTTTCTCTGTTTTTCTTGAATTTTTTGCATTTTAATTATGATGTTTCTGGACATAGGACTGTTTGAGTTCTTGCTTGGGACTCTCTGAGCTGCTTGACATTTTCCCTTCACCAAATTAGGGAAGTTTTCTGCCATTACTTCTTCAGACACGTTCTCTGTCTCTTTCTCCTTTTCTGTCTCTTCTGGTACATCTACTATGCAAGTATTATTACTTTTTATGTTGTCCCACAGCTCCCTTGAGCTGTCATCCTGTTTTTTAATTGTTTTCTGTTTTTGAGTCTCTGATTGAATGATTTTTTTTCTACGCAGTCTTCTAATTCACTGTTCCAATCCCCAGCTTCCCTAATCTCCGGTGTATTTCTTCCATGTGTTCTTTATTTGTGATATGTCATTCTTTATTTCTATTTTCATATTTACTATGTCTTTTCTCATGCTTATGAGCATCTTTATCATCATTATTCTGAACTCTGTATCAGACAAATTTCTTATCTCTGTTTCATTTATCTTTTCTTCTGAAGAATTATCTTGTTCTTTAATTTGGGGGTTGTTGTTTTTTGGTCTCATTTTGGCTGCCTGTTTGGGTTTGTGACTATGTATTAGGTAGATCTGCTAAGTCTCTCAATCTCTAGTGCAGGATAGTGTCAAAAGCTGTTTGTGACTAATTAGATCAGGCTAAGACTCAAGGCCTACAGAGGCAACCTCTGCCTTAGACTGATAGGATTTAGTCTTGAGTAGCTCTCAGGCAATCATCCACTGGTGTGCCATGAATTCTCCCAAAAGGGTGGAGCAATTGATCCTACCTAGATGATAATTGTTATTCTTAGTCTCTTAATGGGCCTCAGAAACTTCACACATGAGAAAAGGTGTTATCCAATAGGGTGGGTCAACTGTCTTCCTCCCAGGCAAGACCTCTTGGATAGCAAATGTCTGCATGAGAAAGATGGTCTCCACAGCCTGAGAGAATGACTCAGCATGGCAACTGGAGTGTCTGCCTTCTGGGTTCTAACCTCTGAGTCATCAACCCTGGCTTCTACTCACATAGCTCCTATCCATTCTGCTTTCCCACTCCCAGGGCACAAGGTGAGTAGCTGCACACAGAATTTGCATGTTGGCCCTTTAAAAGGGTGGCTGCATTTCTAGCCATCTTTCCCTGGAAGACAGCAACTCTGCTGCTTTTCACAGCCAGATGTAATGTGGGCACCTTTCTCAGTTCTGGTACTCTTTGCTAGGGGCCAAACTTGAGGATTAGACCCCAGAGTTCTCAGTGGCTGTCCCCTCCACTGAGATATCTTGCTGGAACTTCAGCTGCTGTCTGTGGGAGCTGGTCCAGTCCTTTCACACCTCCATCCTTCCTACCAGTTTCTATGCAGTCTCCACTTTCCATTCCTGGTTATCAGGGTTGTCTCCAGCCAGTCTTCAGGTGATTATTCCGGATTTGTGTGTGTGTGTGTGTGTGTGTGTGTGTGTGTGTGTGTGTTTAGTTTTAATTCCAGTTTGGTCCTGGGAGCATGCTTGTGTAGCACCCACTTACTCCACCTCCATTTTTAATCTCCCAGAGATTATTATTTTTAAAAGTCTTAGAAAACTATGAATCAAAGGGAAATTGTTTACAATAGGCAGAACTTTTAAAATTCTGTAACATGCCAGACTGTCATGGCTCAGTGGTTGAGAAAGTCCTTTGAACTAAGGTCACTGTTTGATTTCTGGTCTGAGCACATACTCAGTTGCAGCTTGATCCCCAGTGTGGGTTGTGCAGGAGGCAGCCAATCAATGATTCTCTCTTATCATTGATTTTTTCTATCTCTCTCTCCTTCTCCTTTTCTCTCTGAAATCAATAAAAATATACATATATTTTAAAAGTTCTGTAGCAACTATTAACTTTAATGGAGATACATTAAAATCATTTCCTTTAAATATCAGGGACATAGCCAAAATTAATGCTATAATACATAAAAGAATAAAAACGTTATTATATTTAAGATGATATAAATATCTGGGTAAAAAAAAGAATATGAATTTAATTCAAATTATTTTAGCTTTTTTGTTGTTAATCCTCACCCAAGGATATTGTTTTCATTGATTTTTAGAGAGTGGAAGGGAGAAGGAGAGACAGAGAGAGAGAGAGAAACATCAATGTGAGAGAGACATATTGATTGGTTGCCTCCTGCACCTGCCCTGATAGGGCTGGAGCAAAAGAGGTACACGCCCTTGATCAGAATTTAACCTGGGACCCATCAGGCCTCAGGCAGATGCTCTAACCACTAAGCAACCAGCTAGGGTGATTTTAGCATTTTTAATACAAAATCAATTTCAATATGTTTTTGATTGTGTCAAGCACAAAGATCATTAACATTGCTCCCAGAGCAATAAAAAATAATACATAATTAAAAGTAATTTATTAATATGAAAGCAAAACCTCTGTAAAATATCTAAACATCAACTTTTAAATATACAATTAAAGTGAAGTTTAAAATGTCTCAGAAGTAAAACTTTTAAGTTATGCTAAAAAACATAAATAAAACTTACTGAGAAAGATATTCTATGCTCTTAGATTAAAATTATAAAAATATTAATTCTCTCTAAATCTAAATTCATTGCAATTCCAATAAGTATTTTAATCAGACTTTTGAATAACTCAATTTGTGTATTTTGACAAAAATACTTAGAATACATTTCCCTGAAGATCAATGTCAAAGTAAAAGAAAATGAGCAAAGATAAAATACTTTCCTACTAGATAAAGAGGCATACCACAAGTAAAGAAACATAATAGAGGAAATAGAGAAAAAGAGAAGGAAGGAGGGAGGGAGGGTGGGAAAGAGATAGAGAGTGTAGAAAGATGATTTGGGGAAACTTGCAAATTATACATGGAAAAATGAAACTGAATTTCTATCTAGCAAGAAATAAAAGATAAACTCTTCCACATATATTCAAAAATTGAATTTGGAAGTTAATATTAATGAAGTATATAAAAGTTAATAAAAGATAATATAAATGTCCTAGATGTCCAAAATTCCAAAATAAAAACCATGAGACTTGGAATTGATGCATCTGAACATATCAAACTTAAATAATTTCTTTCTCAAAAAGAATCCTGTTGAAAAAATTAAGAACACACAACATGCTTAAAAAGAAGAGTAGTTCTTTATATTTTAAAATATTTGCACTTATTGGTTATTTTAACAGTAATAGGATTCCTATAAAAATCAAACTGTACAGTAGGTGAGTGAGAATAAAGAAATGAAGAATTTCCTTACAGATATTCCTTCTTGCCCCCAAATATTGCTCACCTTTATTAAGATCTTACTGTGGTCCAGATAGAATTAAGAAGTCAATGAAGCCCTAACTGGTTTGGCTCAGTGGATAGAGCATCAGCCTGCAGACTGAAAGGTCCCAGGTTCGATTCCAGTCAAGGGCATGTACCTTGGTTGCGGGCACATCCCCAATAGTAGGTGTGCAGGAGGCAGCTGATCGATGTTTCTCTCTCATTGATGTTTCTGACTCTCTGTCTCTCTCCCTTCCTCTCTGTAAAAAAATCAATAAAATATATTTAAAAATTTTTTTAAAAGAAGTCAGTGAAGTGTGCATCTCCAAAACTTTCTTCTGTATATGCACACTCACAGACAATATGGAAATATTTAAAATTTTCACAAAATGCACTTTATGTGACCTTTTACAAATTGTCTTTCCTTTCACTTATCAACACATAATTGACATGTTTCATGATAATTCATACATATCTACCTTACATTAATGATGGCATATTATTCCTTATTTTATAATACACTTACATATCTAATCATTGTCCTACCAATGTATACACATAGGGATATTTTATGTATATATAAATCATATTATTATAAATTATAATACTTAATTGTATTTTTATATTATAGTATATTCATATAATATAATTATAATATATGCTTAGATAATTATTATTTTCTACTTATATTAATAATTATGTGAGCCCTAGCTGGTATGGTTCAATGGATAGAGCATCAACCTGTGGACTGAAGGGTCCCAGGTTCAATTCCAGTCAAGGGCACATGCCCAGATTTCAGGCTTGATCCCTAGTAGGGGACATGCAGGAGGCAGCCAATCAATGATTTTCTCTCATCATTGATGTTTCTATCTCTCTCTCCTTTCCTCTCTGAAATCAATAAAGATATATATTTAAATAATAATAATAATTATGTAAATGGTAGTAATAGTGGCTTGTTCAGATTTATAGATAAGATTTATAGATACGGGGCACTTTGGTTTTATGTATAACAAATATTTTGTAGTAATATTGTGGTATTCATATCTTATCTGTGTTACACAACAGTAAATGGTAAGAAGGAATGAGTCTGGTGCAAAGAGAGATCACTGAGAGCAGAGGGAATAGAATTGTTTTCACATCCAGGTCATAATCTCATTGATTAATTTATTTATTTTCATTGGTTTCTCTTCTATCGGTTTTGTATATTTAAAATATTAATCAGTTTTTCTTAGCCCCTATTATTCTTTGATGCTTAAATTATTCTGTATTCAAGTACCTAATGTCTTGTCATTTCAAAATTAAAATTTTAGTTGATGAAATTAAAATTTTGTATGCTTGAGTTCCTTAACTTCTTTTATTAAATTAATAAAGTATTTTATAATATTTTCTTTTTGAGATTTCAATAAGTTTTTCAATATTTTTTTCATGTAATGTTAGAATTTTGCAACTTTTAATAATCTGTAGACATAAAGTTATATATTTAGCAAATATATATTTGATTGCTGAGTGTATATACACACATATACACATAAATGCACATGTATGATTATTGTGTCTCATAAACATTAATTAATTCTGAATGGAAGTCTTTATTTTGGTTAACTTGTCCTTGTTCTATCATTGTGTCATTATATGTTGGGCATTTGGAAACATGGTTAGATTTTTGTGTTTATTTCTCCAATATAAAAATCAAGGAAAAACACATTTTAGATAGTCTGTAGACCACCTGACCTCACCTGCTGATAAAGACACTAGCATGAACATCCAGAGATGCTAGACTTTCAGCTTAAAGCTGGGTTGTTTCTATCAGGTTATGAGTAAGTGTGTCTTGCATTTGAAGAATGAACTGAATGCTTGGTCACCAGAAGGGCAAACTCTTCAGCAAATGCTTCAGATTTCCTCCTGTTCGGACACAGCAGGGTTATACTTTTCTGCCTCTTTGAAGTTTGGTGTGATCTTGTGACTCATCAGACATAGATCATCAGCAAAGGGATGTATGTCTCTCCTGGCTAGAAGATTTAAAAGACAATGTCCCAGGTCTGTTTTATCTGCCTTGATTATTGTAGAAGCTTGCATCAATTTTGGGTCTTTGGTATCTGAGACTTATTAATCACTATGAGAAGAACACAGTCCTCACTCAACTGGCTAACCTACAAGGCATATAGAGTATGGGTGAGAAATAAATAGTTTTTTTTAACCACTCACAAAGATTTTGTTTTTGTTGTGATAGTTATTTCAGCAAAACATACCATAACTTAATAGATAATTCTTTTCCAATGATGTTTCCCCAAACTATCTAAAGAGGGCAAATTTAAAAGGAATATAAACAATAGTTTCATCTTCTAGGTCAGTGGACTGTAATAAGCAGTGAATACACTAAATAAATATAACAGCAATAACCACAACTATAAGTAATTAGCATATAGCTAATTTAATGGAATAATTAAAATTCTGGTTTACTGCAAAGCAAGGAGAGGAAGATTAATGACATTGTACAGACAGCCCAGGAGTAGATTGTGTATACAGAGGGTTCTGTTGAGGTGGAAGATGCCATGACACATCCTTAGAAGATGATGGATTATAAATATAGCCAGTGCTAGCGGAGTTTAGAAAGTATTTAGAAAAAAATTTCCTTAGTTTCTTGTCTTACAGATACAGAAAAATAAGTTATATTTGGCTCATATAATTGAATATTTAAAAAACCTTCAATATTAAAGGTAAATGTTAATGCATATGTAATCTCAACACAAGGAACCTCATTTTAAGCATTGTAAATGAAAAGAAACAAAAATAGTAACTTTTCAAAGAATTACATAATGGAATAAAATTGATTACATAATTTTTGAAGCATAAATGTCAAAACAAAAGGATAGCAAAATTGGAAAAAAATAAAATAATAGTAAAAATAGTCTATATAATCTATATATTATATGCAACATATAATATAAGCAAATTATTGTTTAATGTAAATATGTAAAACAATATTTTAATAAAAATATACAAAAAACAATAAAAATGAGCAAAGGACTTAGATAGGAAATTTCTGAAGAGATGCCACTTTTTATATGAAAAAACACCCACAAACTTTTCTTACTAAAATCAATAAAATTTAAAGTAAAAGGATGACCTTTGATTTTTGTCTTTTAAAATATACTTGATAAAAACAATATTATACATGCTTAGTGTGAAAGTGTGCTGGGGAAAAAAACAAAAGGCATTTCCATATCCTGGATAAAGGAAAGTAGTTTATAAAGGAGTTCAGTTAGTAAACATTGCTAATTCTGATTGAACTATGCAACATTAAGTGGTTTTCTGTATGGTGTGGTTGTAGGATGTTTTTCTTTTCTGTTTGATAAGTAAACAATATTTTTAATGTATTAAGTTGTATAAAATTTTATCTTCTCCATCCCTATAATTTATTTCATGATCTGTTCTCTGAGATGTTTATTGGTCAAAGATATTTCTTTTGTTTTGATGAATCACAGCATGAGCACACCTGTTTGAGAAGTGGATAACATATATATAGTTTTGACTATGCAAAAGCTTTCATTCTACTTGTTTGATTCTCAGCAAAACAGCAGAAATATCTGATTTTTCTAGGACTCACCATTCTCTCCCTTTTACACCATGAACATTAAGAGAACACTCAAATGTACTCATATATATCATACTCAATAATTTAAAAAATCAAATGGCTCAAATGATAAATTATAGATTTTGTAATATTTTAAATCTATAAAATACACATGAGTAAATATTATTCTATTTTCTGGCCCAAATTAACAACATAAAACCGGGGAATTTTTTTGTCCTTATGTTTTTAAAGGCTATGTGTATTTTATTATATCTTATTTTTATAATAGGCAAAACCATAATTTAATTGAAACAAAACAGTCTTTTTAAAATATTGCATTTTTCGCCCTAACCGGTTTGGCTCAGTGGATAGAGCGTCGGCCTGCAGACTGAAAGGTCCTGGGTTCAATTCCGGTCAAGGGCATGTACCTTGGTTGCGGGCACATCCCCAGTGGGGAGTGTGCAGGAGGCAGCTGATCGATGTTTCTCTCTCATCGATGTTTCTAACTCTCTATCCCTCTCCCTTCCTCTCTGTAAAAAATCAATAAAATATATTTTAAAAAAATATTGCATTTTTCCTCCAGAAAATGTTAGTTCCTAATTAATCTATATTAAGTAAATGCCATAATTTTAAGCTTTGTCCAATTCTACAGCATATGTCAAGTGACCAATGGCCAAAATGTGTCAAATAAGAAGATTTCTCATCATTGTACAGTAGTGACTAGGGCTTGTAAAAATTTTGTAGGGACACTACACGATGTATTACTTTTAGACATTTGTATTTCTTTGAACATCTCCATCTTAATTACTTGGAAGTATCTTCTCATATAACAGTAACAGAACTATGCACTCAGTTTGCTGGCATTCAATACAGGCTCTGCCACTTAATAATTTGTGGCCTTAGGCAAGTCATTTTACCATTTTGTGGACAGCTTTTTCATATGTAAGATAAAGATACTATCAGTTCAACACTGTGGTGATATTTATCTCCCCATACCTGTCTCCCCAAGTAATCCAAACGCTCCTCAAGAGCAGAGACACCTTCTAATTTACCAGAGCAAGTCCTGTTCTCAAATCTTTCCTGATCACAGGCCCTCAGTGGGTAGGGATGGAATGCATAAGGCCTGTAGTGGCCTCTCATAGCACTCCTTCTCCCAAAACAGAGTTGGAGGTGTGTTCTTAGATGCTTGAGGAGTTGCACAGCCAGGACGGCCTGGCCAGAGAGGAGAGGTTGGGACTGGTAAACAGGTGAGCTCCCAAATACCAGAGAAAAATGAGGGCCAGAGAAAGAATCTAGGGCAAAAGCCAGAAAATCTGTTTGTTGTTTTTTTTGTGTGTGTCTGGGGTTTGTCACCAGCTCCCTGCATTTCCTTGGGCCAGTCACTCATCATTCCCACTGAAGCACTCTAAAACACTCCCTCTGGAACGCAATGTTCCCACCGAGAAAATGGGAGAGTTTGGACCAGAATTTTCTTACTCTGACAGTCCACTTTCTCCTCTGTAGAGCCCATGGAACGTTCTCAAAGAAACATTTTAAAAAAAATCAGCCCTACCTAGTTTTGCTCAGTAGATAAAGCGTCAGTCCATCGACTGAAGGGTCTCAGGTTAGATTCCTCTGGTCAAGGGCATGTACCTTGGTTGCAGGCTCAATCCCCTGCTTTGGGGCCCAGGGCGGGAGGCAACCAACCAATGTTTCTCTCTCTGTGTCTCTTTCCCTCCCTCCACTCTCTTAAAAAAATCAATGGAAAAATATCCTCAGGTGAAGATTAACAAAAAATAAAAAAATAAAAGAACATCAAACTGCTAAACTCTTCAGTAAATAGCAATACAAGGACATATATACCTTAAGATTTCTTAACCCCTTACCTCAAACCCCCACCTTGCCTGTTCCCAAATCCTAAACTATTGAAAAAAAAAGATCCCCACTAAACATCGTTTCTGGTTATAATTTAAAACATTTCTTTGTTCAGGTAATACACTCCATAATCTAGCAACATTATTTTTATTTACTCAGGTTTTCTTTTTCTCCAAAATTTTCTGCTATAGTTTTCATGCCCTCTATAACCTTCAGATGAAGAGTGACCATTCTCAAAGAGATTTGCTTACCTAATGAACAGTCTTACATAGGAGTGATAAATGCTGGTGTCTTTATTGTTACTTGTACAAATCACTTTCCTAAGGTTGGATGGAAAGCTGAGTTCATAACTAAAGAAACATTTGATGGGTTATTTTCCCTTATCTTTTAAGAGACAATGACTCCAGATTGTCCTCTTAAGCAATGTCAGCATGTAAAATACTCACATAAAATCTCCTCAAACAGAACTTTAAAATCCTCCATTATTAAGGGGTGAGAAAACTTGCAGAGATAATGCTTCTTCAAACCAAAGCAATTTTCATCTAAGAAGTTAACAAATATTAGTCCTGAATTTTCTTAAAAATCTCTTTCATCTTAATATCTTAATACTTTGGAAAAAATATCTATCTTGCCTATGAATAAAATGTACATTTGTTTTTAATAAAAAACAATTGACTGAGTGTGGGGAGGGGAGATTGGGGTGTTAATGGGGGGATGAGGACACATTTGTAATACCTTAACCAATAAAGAAATTAAAAAAAAAATAATTGAAAGATTTACTTGATTTATATGGGTGAAATCCAAAAAGGTTTTACTGCATGTTATCAGAAACATATATCCTTTCCTTCTTCAAAAAGTTAGCATTTCATCTGAAGGCCATAATTTTTAAGGATAGAAAATGTCAGTTTCCAAATATGGCCAGAACAAGGGTAGTGACTTTCAGAAGTATGCCATCTGCATACATTCACACTCCTGGTATAAGAGTGGGCTCCATCCAGGAAATGGCAAAAGAGATATGTAAGTTGCCAGATTTTAACAGCACTGGAAGATATTTGTGGGCCCACTTAAGACAATAGCTGAGTATCAATGCGGCAAGCTCTAGCTTCATCCCTGTAGAGATCAAGCCAATGTATTGTAGCAGACAAACAAGCCAACAAAATATTTAACACTCTCAGGAAAGCTCTTGGAAGCCAGAAAACATAGAAAGCAAAACCAAAAGTGCCTCCTTCTTTTCTTCTCAAAAACCTTCATGCCCCTGTACCTTGAATACTACAAGCACTTCCAATCATCACTTTTTAAGAATTTTTAAACAGGTCCAAAGAGTAAAAACGTAAATAGTGAAAGGATTTGGAAGGTGGCTGAACCATTACTCTGGTGATGGGGAGAAAAACAAACAAATTAAAAAATGAAGTAAGGAACAACCTAAAAATAATTTTAGGCTAATTTTTAACTACAATAATTTAAGAGGCCTAACATATTCAATATAAGTACTTTTGACTAAAAGAGAGCCACTAAATAGGGTTACTAACAATACCTCCCTTTGCTGTACATGCATTTTGACTTGCATTAAACCATGGAGTGCAGCATGGAGGATGTTCTATATCTCTCAAATGTAGGCCTAAAGAAGATTGTGAGCTTTCATTTTCCCTACCTTGTAAAACCACCTACCGAACTGTCAGCAAATTCAGGCTGGAGAGAGAGAGAGAAAGAAAGAGCGAGGAGCAGCCCTGGAGCATAAGACCCCACAAGGAGAGAGGGTGGCTGTGGGAAAACACTGGAGTGGCAAAGTTGTGAGGGAGACCTTCTTGAACCTTCCAGCCTAACCCAGTTGCCAGTTGAATATAAAATAATGCATTTTAAGCTGATCCCACAGGAACAGAATAACTACATTTAAAAGTTCTGCCCTAAATTTTAATCCACACAATCATGAGAAATAAGAGTTCAATGTCATAAGCCACTAAATTTTAGGGCAGTTTCTTACACACCAATTAAAAAAAATTGAATCAATTCTCATTATTAAAGTTATCCAAAAGGCACAATGTATTTTTAAAAAGTAGTATTTAAGGTTATTCAATTCTTGAGTGGACATAGGGTATCATGGGATATAAAAATGGAAACATAGAACATCTTTTATGCTGAATAAGCAATAAATAACCTATCAAGGTGTTTTGTTTTGTTGTTGTTGTTGTTGTTGTTGTTTTAGACTAGTAATGTTATTAAAACTATTCCTTAGAAATATTAATCTGGCTATGATGATACAGATATATTTATTTGTGTTTGCTTATTAACCATTTTTATGTATATAGGATTGAAGAAGACTGGTGAAATACTTACAAAGAAAGGTAAAAAAAAAAATGTGGGAAAGATAATAAGAGGGAAATAGAAGATCAAGCCCATAGAAAATAAGTTTATAAAGTATTCATCAGGATCTCTCAAAACTTTGCTATAGGATTTCTAGTGGCTCTAATGCTTTCTTTGGAGGCTACTTCAATCTTCTTGACTAGGTAATCATATTCAAGTGAAACTTTCCTAGGGGACCAAAATTCATGTGATACCCATATTCAAATTTTTAATTATTTGGTTTGGTTCCTCTTTAACATGCTTTATCATAGTTTTTCCTATCACTTGGAATCCTAGTTCCATAAATTATCATAAATATTTTCCTCAGGAGACATGCAATATGCATGCCACTGTTGTAGAAGACCTAAGAAACCCAAACAGTGCTTAGACAAATGGAGTTACACAGCTTTATTACGCCGGTGGTCTCAGAGGAGTTGCCTCCAAAGCCTGAGCAAACCAATATGGTGGAATCCCTTCTTTTATCCCCTTTGGTTTCCTTGTCCCCCAAATATGGATGGGACTTCTGGACCTTTTGTGGGCTTTGCAAAAAGCTCTGTGTGTGGAATGGGGGTCTTGAGATCATATCTAAAGGCCTGGCCTGGTGCCAGTGCTGATAAACCCCTCTGGGGGTTGTGTATTGTTCATGGTTTATGGTCTCTGTAAAATGTGAGCCTTCAGGTAACAGGTCTTGCAAGACCAAATTCTGGAGAAAGGGGCAGTGACTTAATTATAGGTTATTAAGAATGTACATTAGGTTACTGGCACAGATTCAGATTGCTAGCCCCCCCCCCCCCCCACACACACACACACACACATCAGGGTTACATTGGAATTAGCCTTTTAGCCTTCTCACCACCACCTATCCTGTGTTCACATTTTATGAATCCTTTAACAAACTTTAAAAAGTAGTTTTCTAATTGTTGTGTAATGGCTTCTCTATTTTCAGATTTGAAAGATTCTTGAAAAAGTTTCACAATCCCTATCCCATACACTTGGACTTAAGTATATTCAAAATTCAAAATTTGGGGATTATAGGAACATAAAATTGTGCATATACTTCAGATTATACAAGAACTGGGAAGTGCTTAAAATACCTTGATAGTTCCATTGCAAATATATTAATATGCACATAAAGTGAAGTTCATAAAGACTGAATAATCTCAGGTTAACTTTTCTCACAAGTTATTCAAGATAAGGTCATATATTGTTTTAAGATTGAGTTAAAAACAGTTTGTTTGCAGCATATTTCAGATATAAGAACTAAGGGTTAGAGACTGTGATTTTTAATTTTCTGGGTTCTGTCTCTCCCTAGGATTACCATTTCAATCTTCTTAAATTGATCCCTTTCTTCTCCCCCCCACCCCAATCATGTTCTTAATAGTCAAAGATCCTCCTTTACAACCTCATTTTTATTTGTTTGTTTATTTATTTATTTGTTATTATTAGTTTTTAATCCTCACCTAAGGATATACTTAGAGAGAGGAAGAGAGAGAGAAGAGAGAGAGAGAGAGAGAGAGAGAGAGAGAGAGAGAGAGAGAGAGAAAGAGAAAGAGACATCAGTGTGAGAGAGAACATCAATTGTTGCCTTCCATATGTGTCCTGATTGGGGACAGAACCTACAACCTAGGTAGGTGCCCCAAATGGGAATTGAACTGGCAACCTTTTATTGCACAGAATAACACAACCAACTGAGACACATTGGTCAGGCTACAAACTTATTTTTAAAGACAGATGTGATATGGAGTTGTCTTAGATATACTCCCTCTTTTCGAATTTATATTAGACTATAGATATAATTTACCCACTCACTCCTCTGCTCTTTTATTTCTCCATATCTCTTGCCTGTGCCACTCTAGTACTGAAACTATTTCCTGAGTCACTATTCTTTTATTTATTTACTAGTGGCCCGGTGTATGAAATTTGTACAGGGGGGAGGGAGTTCCTTCAGCCCTGCCTGCTCCCTCTCCAATCAGGGACCCCATAGGGGATGTCTGACTGCCGGTTTAGGACTGATCCCACAGAGATCAGTCCTAAACCGGCAGTCAGACATCCCTCTCGCAATCTGGGACCACTGGCTCTTAACCGCTCACCTTTCTGCCTGCCTGACCGCCTATAACTGCTTCTGCCTGCCTGCCTGATTGTTCCTAATCCCTCTGCCTGCCTGCCTGATCACCCCTAACTTCTCTGCCTGCCTGCCTGATTGCCCCTAACTGCCCTCCCCTGCTGGCCTGATCTCACCCCTAACAGCCCTCCCTTGCTGGCCTGATCTCCACCCGCCCCCCAACTGCTCTCCCCTGCTGGCCTGATAGCCCCTAACTGCCTCTGTCTGCCTGATTGCCCCCAACTGCCCTCCCATGCCAGCCTTATCTCGCCCCTACTGCCCTCTGCCTCAGTACCCACCACCATGGCTTTGTCAGGAAGGAAGTTGGATATCCAGAAGATGGCCGGTTGACCCGGTCTAATTATCATATTATCCTTTTATAGTATAGATAGATTATATAGAATAGGATTGCTTAAATTGGGGGGGGGAGGGGGCTTTTTCAGCAGGAAGAGATGCTCTTGGCAGACAAAAATACATAGTCAGCCATATGCACTATACTGCCAAAATAGTCATTAAAAATTGAACCACTTTCTTACACCTTACACCAAACAGTTGCCCTTAAAACCCCTTCTAACTCCCCATCTTATGTTCTGCCTTCACAGTTCACCCAGATTAGGTTCTGATTGGTCAGTTTCTTTGCCAGTCAGTGTCAAAAGCTCCACCTCCTAGGCAGCCATTGGCTCCTCACACTTCACCCAGATTTGGTTCTGATTGGTAGGTTTCTATACCAGTCAGCGTCTCTGGGCCTATCTCCAGGCCTGATCAAAGAAGGGGAGCTGATCAGCAACCCCCGTGGAGGCCTGAAGAGAAACAGAGGTGCAGCTGTTGACAAAGTCTGGAGAGAAAGAGAGAGCCAACGGCTGATCAACAGCTGCCATGGAAGCTGCAGATCAGACCCTGCCTCTCTTTTCGGGCCTCTCTCCAGGCCTGATCTGCAGCCCCCCTCCAGCAGTCAGTGCTGGGTCGTTGCGTCTGCTGCAGTAGCAGTCAGTGTTGGGTTGACTGCAGGACTGACTTCCCGTGGATTGAGCCTTTGTTCATTACGAACCCAGTGTTTTTATATATTAGGATTTTTATTATTTTTTTTATTGATTTCAGAGAGAAAGGGAAAAGGAGAGAGAGATAGAAACATCAATGATGAGAGAGAATCATTGAACAGAGGCCACCTGCATGCCCCTACTGGGGATGAGGTCACAACCCAGGAATGTGCCCTTGACTAGAATTGAATACCAAACCCTTCAGTTTGCAGGCTGATGCTCTATCCACTGAGCAAAACCAGCTAGGGCCTGAGTCACTGTTCTTTATTCAAATACCCTATAATTTCTCTATCTTTTGTTCTACTTGCACTCTGCTTAATTACCAGTCACCTCAGAGGAAGTATTCTGTCTTTATGGTATCTTGGCCTTATGGTTGTTAAGAAATCATCTGGCTTTCTTTATCTATTTCCAAGTGAATATTTTATTTCTGATATGATAGGTTCACCTGTTGCTTTTTTTTTAATGACATGTTTCTGAGAGTAAAGCCAGAATACTGATATCAGATATTAATAAGAATAATTAGCACAGGGAGAGTGAAGAAGTCTTAAAATGATGCCAAGGCAGACAAGCCACACAATTTCTGGACTATTGCCTGGGCATTGGATAAAGGTCAATGCTTACAGTTCCAAGACTAAAATTTGTTCATGATCAAGATCTCACAGAAAAACAATTAAACTGAGTAAAAATGTTATATCTACCAATGCCTGTAAAGGCTCTAAAAAGAATTTGTCCTAAACTGGACATTATAATGAACTGAAATAAGATGAAATAGTTAAATTCAAAGGTTTTGAAGTTCAGAACCTCCACCAAAAACATCACCATTTATTATTTGGGTCTGTACATTCTACTCCCTTTTATTCCCCAATAGCCCTATTAGCAACCAGACTGTATTCTTTTATGTAACCTAATTAAAACCATCTTTCTACTTAATATAAATTCTGAACCAATAAGACAAGTAGTGAAACACACAGAAGTCAAAATATTGCCTTTGTTGTTGAAACAGTCTGCAGTGGTAGACAAACTCATTAGTCAACAGAGCCAAATATCAACAGTGCAACGATTGAAATTTCTTTTGAGAGCCAAATTTTTTAAACTTAAACTATATAGGTAGGTACATTGTTATTAACTTAATTAGGGTACTCCTAAGGCTTAGGAAGAGCCACACTCCAGGGGCCAAAGAGCCGCATGTGGCTTACAAGCTGCAGTTTGCCAAACACTGGAGGGTGAGGGATGGGGCTCAATTAGACTGCCAAAAGGTCTTGCTTACAGAACCCCAACTAAGAGTTAAGCCTTTCTAACCAGAAATAAAGAAAGATAATTATATTAATTTACTATTTCTGTATAAGAAATTATCAGAGATTTTGTTACTAAAAGCAACTGACATGTCTTGCCTCGTAGTTTACATGGATCAGCAATCAGGCATCACTTACCTGGCTCCTGGGCTCAGGGTTCTAAGGCTGTCAGCTCTGCTGCATTTACATCTGGGGGCTCGCCCAGGGGGGAATCTGCTTCTCAGCTCATTCACATTTATTGGCAGAATTATTTTATCTCGGTCATATGACTGGAGGTCCCACTTTTTTAATGACTATCTTAGAGGTAATCGCAGGTTCCTATTTTTTGGCTCTCTTCATTAAAAGTTCATAATAAAAAAATTCATAATATGTTTGTTTCTTTAAAAATAGTAGGAATCTCAGTCCAGCTTGCTAAATTACAGTCTTATATGTTTCAACTAAAGGAGTGACATCTCATCACCTTTGTTAGAATCAAGTCACAGATTTGGCCCAGACTCAAGGGGAGGGGAATGGGAATAAACTAGGGAATCACTCAGTGAGGTCCTCTCAGAATGTGTGTATAACAGAGTTTGTGGCAGTTACCTGATCATGGTGCCAATAAGGTAAAATAAATATACTCAAAGCAGGCAAATGAATTAAAATAACATTCGCTGAAGCATATCATACATTCCTGGTCCTAAAGATTGGTGGAGAATTCTACTATGGGACCTCACTAAGATTTTACTCTTATGTAATCAGCAAGCTTTGTATGTGAGTTTCAATGTAAAGTGTGCATGTTCCTTTTATGTGTTTTTAACAATGAAATTCAATTTTTATACTTATTTTTAGTTTTTCTTTTAACTAAAAGTGACTAATTTTATTATTACAAAACTGATTTATTGGCTATGGCTAGTATCAACTTGACAATGCCATTTTCACCAATTACTGAGTCAAACACCAGCTGTGGCTGTGAAGGTAATTTGTATATGTGAAGAAAGTCCATACTCAGTTGACTTTAAGGTAGACTCTCTTAGATAATTTGAATATGTCTGATTCAATCAGTTTAAAGACTTTAAGAGTATAACTATGGCTTCCCTGAGGAAGAAAAAAATTCTACCTACAGATAGCAGTTTCAAATCATGTCTGAGAGTTTCATCTAGCCCTTCCCATGACCTGCACTATAGATTTCAAACTTCAAACTTCTCTTTACTTTGAGTTTAAGGCAATTTTAGCTTCAGGCTCAAGAGAAACTTTTGTCCCACCCTTTAACTACCTAGAAGAACTTGAATGAGGGACCTTGCCCATATAAGAGATTAACATAAATAATTTATTTTGATCTTTATATAGGGCAGGGCAAACTTTTATTTACTAAACATTTGATTTTCTTATCAGCCTGCAATGACTTTTGAAAACCCCAAGGTGCATTACCCCATCCTTAGCTCAGGATGTCTTATACACCTCAATCCCCCTTTCTATCTCTGAACCTCTCCCACATGTGGGCTCTCTGACCCTCCCATGCGTGTGGGGTTCCTATACATATGTATCTGTCCAAATTCTGTACTTATGGACAGATCAACCAATCTAAAGGATCCAGCCACCTTAGGCCCGCCATGTTCATTTTAAGAAGAGAAGAAGGGATCCATATCTCAGCATACTTTTGACTTAGCGAGTAGTGAAATACTGGCTTGGCAGTCTTGTCTAGGAGGATCGAAATAATATGATCTAACACCTTTCTTTTGTAAATTTACTTCATCTATAAATATACTTTAAGTAAGAATAGATTATGTAATCTTAAAATCATAAATTTATATTCCTTTTCATTCAACAGAAGTTTTAATAAGTATGAAACTAAAATAAGTTACAGATTATTGATACAGAAAAGGAATTAGAGTTCAGCGAATCTATGAACATGAATAAAATTAATATATGCCCCAAATTGATAGGTAGATAAATATTAAGATAAAATTTTAGAATATATTATAATGATACAAGTTTTTATCTACTTCATCACAAAGACAAATGATTCCATGATAACCAAAGATTTATATGTAGCAATTTTAACTAAATATCCAACTGGAAAAATCATTCATATACTATACTAGGGGCCCGGTGCACGAAATTTGTGCACTGTGTGTGTGTGTGTGTGGGGGGGGGGGTGTCCCTCAGCCCAGCCTACCCCGTCTCACATACTGGGAGCCCTCAGGCGTTGACCCCCATCACCCTCCAATCGCAGGACCCTCATTTCCCCCCATCACTGGTTCTGTCCCCAGCCCAGGCATGATGCCTCTGGCCCAGGCATCAGGCCGGGGCAGGGGACCCCCAGACCCCTCCGATTGGTGGCTCTGCCCCTTGCCCAGGCCTGACGCCTCCGCCAGAGGTGTCAGGCTTGGACAGGGGACTCCTATCTCCCCCCAACCACTGGCTCTGGCCCCCGCCCAGGCCTGAGGCCTCTGGCCCAGGAATCATGCCTGGGCAGGGGACCCCCATCTCCCTCTGATCACTTGCTCCACCCCCCGCCCAAGCCTGATGCCTCTGACCCAGGCTTCAGGCCTGGGCAAGGGGACCATCATATCCCCCCAATCCCTGGCTCCGCCGCCCACCCAGGCCTGATGCCTTGGCCAGAGGAGTTGACCCTCATCACCTTCTGATCACCAATCACCAGATCGGCCCCTTGACCAGGCCTGAGGCCTCCAGCAGAGGTGCCAGGCCTGGGCAGGGGACCCCCAGCTCCCCGCGATTGCAGGCTCCGCCCCTGCCCAGGCCTAATGCCTCTGGCTGAGGCGTCTGGCCTGGGCAGCGGGGACCCACAGCTGCAGTGGCCCCACAATCGTGGGCTTCGCTTTAGGCCCAGGCAAGGGACCCCTAGCTCCTGGGACTGCCAGCTTCGACCTTGCCCAGCTCCCATCGCTGGCTCCACCCCTACTTCCTGCTATCACTGGCCAGGGCAGCAAAGGCGCCTGATTCTCCGATCATGGCTGGAGGGCAGGGCAAAGGCGGCCCCAGGGCCGCCTTTGCCCTGCCCCCCAGCTCTTAGCTTCCCCCTGGGTTTCCGATCACTGTCAGTGGCAGGGGGCTTCTTCCTGCATTCCCTTTTGCCTCCCTGCATTGTGCCTACATATGCAAATTAACCGCCATCTTGTTGGCAGTTAACTGTCAATCTTCGTTGGCAGTTAACTGCCAATCTTAGTTGGCAGTTAACTGCCAATCTTAGTTGGCAGTTAATTTGCATATAGCCCTGATTAACCAATGAAAAGGGTATCGCCGTACGCCAATTACCATTTTTCTCTTTTATTAGTGTAGATTGTTTAATTTTGAGAAATATAAATTTCATTGAACCATTTAAGCTTATTGAATGCAAAATATATGCTTAGACAACAGAATAAAGTGTTTTCTATTGCTTTTCCTGACAGTGTTATCTTATATGAAATTATAACTATAAGCCAATTAAAATATTATTGGGCTCTTACTGAAAATTATAATTTTAGATTTAGTATTTTCAAACTGTCAGATTATACAAAGTACTACAAAGCAAAAATAATTGATACAGGAGAAAAAGTGTAGATTCTATTGTCATGGCTTACAAAACTGAAATCCAAAAGTATTGGATATCAAAAAAATTATTTATGGTGTAAAGATAGAAACTATAAGAACTTGAGTTTCAAGGTAGAAAAAGAAGTCTAAGATTATCAGATTTTTTATACATAGGTGATTGTGAGCATGGTGTTGCCTTAGTAGAAACAGTAAAAACAAAGGAGATTGGTGATGATGGAATAAGGAGAAGAAAAAGACAGGTTCTCAAGCATGTGGCACCTGTAGCCAGAGAGATTAAGCAAAGAACTAGAATCAATCGCCATTAACTTAAGGACAGATTCTATAGGGAATATAGATTTTGGAGACTTTTCAATTGATATGTCATTTAAATGCAGACTAAATGTAAGTGAAAGGATTCAGAAAAATCTTGAGAATGAGGCAAAGCATCAAGGAAAAACATGTTAAATTCACAGAAGAAATAACTGTATTGAGGGGGAATATAAAACAACTGGGGGACTAGCAGTCTGAATCTGTGCCCAGTAACCAGTATTCTTATGCATATGCTTGCTAGCCCCAACCCCCCTTTCTGCTGTGTACTAGCTAGTCTTGCAGAACCTGTTTATCTGCAGGGGCCATAAAAAGGCCCCACAGAAGATTAACTGCTGGCATTCCCTAGCCCGGGTGGTTGGTCGCAATCTCCCCCCTTACCACTATCAAAGGGACTGAAAAGCCCACAAAAAAGTCCAGAAGCTTGGTCCATATTTGGGGAGACAAAGAAACCAAGGAGATAAAAGGGAGAGACCCTCCGCATTCTGAGCTAAGGCTTTGGAAAAAGGATTCCCAGAGTCATCGTACTGGTGCATCTGCAATAAAGTGTTTTCCCTGAATCTTCTGAGTACCTGTTGTGTGTTTTCTGGTCACCTGCTAAATTCTGCAATAATATCTTGCCATCCAGGGAAATAGAAGTAAAACCAAAAAAGGCAAAACACAAGTGGGCCATAATTCTGAGAAAGATTGTAACTCCCAAGGGAAACACTCATAATCTGATATTAAAGCATAGATATTTCTGGATTATGCCAAATCTAGGACAGCAGCCATTTTTATACCCAATATTAGTTCACTAGGTAAAACACACTGTATTAAAAGAATTAAAAGAAAACACAGGGGGCCCTAACTGGTTTGGCTCAGTGGATAGAGCGTCAGCCTGCGGACTGAGGGGTCCCAGGTTCGATTCCAGTCAAGGGCATGTACCTTGGTTGCGGGCACATCCCCAGTGGAGAGTGTGCAAGAAGCAGCTGATTGATGTTTCTCTCTCATCAATGTTTCTAACTCTCTATCCCTCTCCCTTCCTCTCTGTAAAAAATCAATAAAATATATTTTTTTAAAAAAAAAGAAAACACAGGGGAAACAATTGCCAGTGGCTGAAGGTGAGAGTTTTCCCTGGTCAAAATAAATTTATTTATAGTCATGCACTGGATAACAACATTTCAGTCAGCAACAGACTGCATATACAAGGATGGTACCATAAGCTTACAATGGGGCTAAGAAATTCCTATCACCTAGTGATGTAGCCAGGTAATGTTCTAAGAGAGCACATTACTTTTTCTGCCATCTCAGTGTATGGATAGTAAGCTGGTTAAAGGGAGCTATCCATTCCCACAAACATCTCCCCTTTCTAAACCAATGTTAAAACTGGACTGACCCTGGTGGTTCTCACTATGTTTGTAAAATGCCCTTAAGCAATAACCCCCAGAAAGCTTCAAAGAAAAAAAAAAATGTTTATCACTTATGGGCCCTGGAGATTAAAAGCATGCCTGGGGACACATAGCAGAATAGCCTAAGTAGGATGTGGAGGGGACAAAGGGTACCAGCTGTGTAGAGATAGGGGGAAAATACCTGCGCAGAGTCACATGCAGAGATGTGCACAGAGCCAGGGAAAAAGTGATGCGCAGTGCCAGGGTAGAGAGGCCTTTTAGCCCAAGGTATTAAGACAGAAAAACTAGCCCTAACCGGTTTGGCTCAGTGGATAGAGCGTTGGCCTGTGGACTCAAGGGTGCCAGGTTCGATTCTGGTCAAGGGAATGTACCTTGGTTGCGGGCACAGCCCCAGTAGGAGGTGTGCAGGAGGCAGCTGATCGATGTTTCTCTCTCATCGATGTTTCTAACTCTCTATCCCTCTCCCTTCCTCTCAGTAAAAAATCAATAAAATATATTTTTTTTAAAAAAGACAGAAAAACTGCCACCCAGGGGTTGTATCAGAAATTGACTCTGGTATGTAAATACAACTAACGGCAAGCTGGGAACCAAAGTGAGCAGAAAGATTCCACCTGTTTGAAAAGAGGATTGTGGCTTATAACACAGAGGAATGGTGGATTGCAGGGAACTTCAGTACTGTGCTTCTGACTACTTGAAAGGAAACAGATGTGCCAAGCAGAACAGTAGAGGAAGTCAATGACCTTCACTACTTCACATTTATTTTTATTTTTTATCTTTTACTTAAGCAACTAAATTTTTTTCTCAGTTGATTTTATCTTGTTTCTTATTATATTTTTTATTTTTAAGTATTATTTTTTAATATATTTTATTGATTATTTACAGAGAGGAAGGGTGAGGGATAGAGAGTTAGAAACATTGATGAGAGAGAAATATCAATTCAGCTGCCTCCTGCACACTACCTACTGGGGATGTGCCCACAACCAAGGTATATGCCCTTGACAGGAATTGAACCTGGGACCCTTCAGTCCACAGGCCGACGCTCTATCCACTGAATCAAACCAGTTAGGGCATTTTTAAGTATTATTATTAACTAGAGGCTGAGTGCATGAAATTGGTGCACAGGTGTGTGTGTGTGTGTGTGTGTGTGTGTGTGTGTGTGTCCCTCAGCTCAGCCTGCAACCTCTCCAATCTGGGACCCCTCAAGGGATGTCTGACTGGCCATCCCCTTTAAGATGGCATGGCCTCTGTGGCAGAGCTGGCCGCTAAACAGGCAGTTGGACATCCCTCTCACAATCCAGGACTGCTGGCTCTCAACTGCTCGCCTCCTTGCCTGCCTGATTGCCCTTAACTGCTTCTGTCTTGCCAGCCTGATCACCCCCTTACCACTCCCCTGCCAGCCAGATCAACGCCTAACTACTCCCCTGCGAGCCTGATTGCCCCTAGCTACCCTCCTCAGCCAGCCTGGTCATCCCTGACTGTCCTCCCTGCAGGCCTGGTTGCCCCTAACTGCCCTCCCCTGCCAGCCTTGTCACTATTAACTGCCCTCCCCTGCCAGCCTGGTTGCCCCTAAATGCCCTCCCCTGCAGGCCCAATTGTCCCTAACTTCCCTCCCCTGCAGGCCCAGTAACCCCTAACTGCCCTCCCCTGCTGGCCTGCCTCCCAAAAATGCCCTTCCCTCCTGGCCATCTTATGGTGGCCATCTTGTGTCTTGTAGTGATGGTCAATTTGAATATTACCTCTTTCTTAGATAGGATATTTTTTTCTTTTTTTGGTATTTTGTTTTTTACTTTTCTTCTTATAAACTCATTTTCTTTCTACCTCCTCTATACTGAATTGTGGCTATTTCCCCATTCATTCAATTCCTTGACCTTACCTTCTGGAAATAAGGTCTGCCTCCTCAGATTCATCTGGGTGTTTGTTGTTTGAAGGTTTGTTATGTGCATTTTTTGGATTAGTTGATGTTTGTAGTTTGCATTCATCTCTGGGTGTTTGTTGTTTACATTTTTTGGACTAGTTGTTGTTTTATTGGAGTTTTCTCCCCATATAAATATATTTTTTCCCTTTTTTTGTTCTCTTTCTTTTCTCTCTTACATTTTTTCCTTTTCTCAATATCATTTTTGCACTCTTTTCTATTCTCTAATTCTCTTTTCTCTGGTGGTCACCTTTATTTGGGGGTATTAATACCATGAATACACTTGTGTTTGGTGCCCTGTGCATTGTGTCTTGTTGTGTTGTATTTTGTGCCTTTAAATCAACACAGAAGAGAGAAAGTTACATAACCAAAACCCTGAGAGGAGTGATCACGGGGAGACAAAGAAACAGCCCACATAGGAAAGGAAAGGAGAAATCACCAGAAAAGGAAGTAAATGAAATGGAGGAAAGCAATATGACAGAGAAGGAATTCAGAGCAATGGTCATAAAGTTGCTGAAAAGGATGGAAGACAAGTTCAACAATACGTGTAAGAACCAAGAGGAAATGAAGAAGAACCAAGAAGAGATTAAAAAAGCATCGCTGCAATAAAGAACTCAATAGAAAGCATCAACAGTAGACTAGAAGAAGCTGAGGACAGCATCAGTGAGCTATAAGACAAGGTAGGAAAAAATACCCAAGCAGAACAGCATCTAGATAACAAACTTAAAAAACAGGAAGAGAGACTAAGATAACTTTGGGACAACACAAAACAAAACAACATCTGCATAATAGGGGTGCCAGAAGGAAAAGAAATTGAGCAAGGACTAGAAAACCTGTTTGAAGAAATAATGACAGAAAAATTCCCTGATATCAGGAAGAAAAAACTCACACAAGTCCAAGAAGCTCAGAGTTCCAAACAAGATGAACCCCAAAAGATTGACACCAAGACACATTATAATTAAATTGGCAAACACCAACAACAAAGTAAGAATCTTAAAGGTGACCAGAGAGACAGAAAGTTATCTACAAAGGATCTCCCATCAGACTATCAACTGATTTCTCAACAGAAACACATTAGGCCAGAGGGAATGGGATGAAATATACAAAGTCATACAAAGCAAGGGTCTGAATCCAAGAATACTGTACCCAGCAAGGCTATCAATTAAATTTGAGGGCGAAATTAGGAGCTTCACAGACAAAAAAATGACTAAGGGAGTTTATTACCACCAAACCAGCAATGCAAGAAATGCTAAAGGGTCTGCTGTAAAAAGAAGAAATAGAAAGGGAAGAAGGAACATAGGCATAAGGAATAAAAATGGCGACAAACAAGTACCTATCAATAATAACTTTAAATGTAAATGGATTAGATGCCTCAATCAAAAGACATAGGGTAGCTGAGTAGATAAGAAAACATGACCCATATATCTGCTGTCTATAGGAAACCCACCTTAGAACAAAGGAGACACACAGACTGATGGTGAAGGAATGGAAAAGTTTTTACAGGTGAATGGAAATGAAAAAAAGCTGTGGTCGCAATACTTATATCTGACAAATCAGACCTCAATGTAAAGGCCATAACAAGAGATAAGGAGGGCCACTTTATAATACTAAAGGGAGGAATTCAACAAGAAGATATAACTCTGGTAAAACATATATGCACCCAATACAGGAGCACCCAAATACATAAAGAAACTTCTGGAGGATATCAAGGGAGAGATTGACAGCAATACAGTCATAGAACAGGACTTTAATACCCCACAAACACCACTGGACAAATCCTCCAAACAAAAAATCAGCAGAGAAACATCAACCCTAAATGACTCATTAGATCAGATGGAATTAATTTACATCTACAGAACATTCCACCCCAAAGCCACAGAATATATATTCTTCTCAAGGGCACATGGGTCATTTTCAAAGATAGATCACATATTGGGGCCTAGGCAAAGTCTCTTCAAATTCAAGAATATAGAAATTATATCAATTATCTTCTCATATCACAATTGCATAAAACTAGGAATCAACTACAATAAAAATATCAAACACCTGGAGGCTAAATAGCATGCTACTAAAAACAATTAATGGGTTACCAAAGAGATCAAAGAAAAAATAAAAAGCATCATGGCAACAAATGACAATGAAAACACAACCATCCAAAATCTATTGGACACAGCAAAAACAGTCTTGAGAGGGAAGTTCATAGCTCTAGAGGACTAACTCAAAAAACAAGAAACAACGGTAATAAATTATCTAACCCTACAACTCAAAGAGTTAGAAAGATAGCAACAAGAAAAGCCCAGCGTAAGCAGAAGGAAGAAAATAATAAAGATCAGAGCAGAAATAAATGACATAGAGACCCCCCCCACCACACAAAAAAAAAAAATACAAAAGATCAACAAAGCCAAGAGCTGGTTCTTTGAAAGTATAAATAAGATTGATGGACCTCTAGCTAGGCTCCCTAAGAATCAAGGAGAGAGGAACCAAATAAACAAAATCAGAAATGAAAGAGGTGAAGTAACAACCAATCCCACAGAAATACAAACGATTATGAAAAAATACTATGAACAACTCTATTCAAACAAAATGTACATATTCTTAGAAAAATACAAGCTCATAAAACTCAATTCAAGAAGAATCAAAAACCTGAATAGGCTGATACTACCATAGAAATTGAAGCAGCGATCAAAAATCTTAGAGCAAACGAAAGCCCTGGTCTGGATGGCTTTACAGGGGAGTTCTACCAAGCATTCAAAGAAGAACTAAAACCTATCCTCCTCAGACTATTCCAAAAATTCAAAAGGAAGGCACACTTCCAAGCTTTTTTTTTTTTATGAAGCCAGCATTACCCTAATCCCAAAACCAGATAAAGACACCACAAAAAAAAAAAAGAGAGAGAACTACAGACCATTATCCTTGATAAACATAGATTCTAAAATCCTCAACAAAATTCTATCAAATCAGATTCAGCATTACATTAGAAAGATCATACACCATGACCAAGTGGGATTTATTCTGGTGATGCTAGGATGTTACGATATCTGTAAATCAATAAATATGATACATCACATAAACAAACTGAGAGACAAAAATCACAAAATCATATCAATTGATGCAGAAAAGCATTTGACAAAATCCAACACCCTATCTTGATGAAAACTCTCAGCAGAGTGGGAATGGGGGGACCATACCTCAACATAATAAAAGTCTTATATGAAAAACCTACAGCCAACTTCATACTCAATGGGGAAAAACTAAACTAATTTCCCCTGAGAAACAGGAAAAGACAGAGATGCCCACTTTCACCACTCTTGTTTGATATAGTACTGGAAGTGCTAACTATAGCGATCAGACAAGATAAAGAAATAAAAGGCATCCAATTTTGAAAAGAAGAAGTAAAAATGTCCTTATTCACAGATGACATGATACTATACATAGAAAACTCCAAAGTCTCCATCAGAAAACTACTAGACCTAATAAATGAATTCGACAATGCAGCAGGATACAAAATTAACACCCAGAAATCTATGGCCTTTTTATACAACAATAATGAATGCACAGAAAGAGAATAAAAACAAACAAACAAACAAACAAAAAAAACCAAAACCATACAACTTAAAAAAAAAGAAGTTAAACAATCCACTCAAAAAATGGGCAAAGGACCTAAATAGACACTTTTTGAAAGAGGACATATAGAAGGCACAGAGACATATAAAAACATGCTCAAAGTCACTATTCACCTGAGAGATGCAAATCAAAACAACGAGATATCATCTCACACCTGTCAGAATGGCTATCTTCTACAAACCAACAAATGACAAGTGCTGGCGAGGATGTGGAAAAAAAGGAACCCTCCTGCACAGCTGGTGGGAATGCAGACTGGTGCAGCCACTGTGGAAAACAGTATGGAGTTTCCTCAAAAAACTAAAAATGAGACTCCCATTTGACCCAGTGATCCCACTTCTAGGAACATATCTGAAGAAACTAGAAACACTAATCAGAAAGGATATATGCACCCCTATGTTCATAGCAGCACAATTTACAATAGCTATGATTTGGAAACAGCCTAAATGCCCTTCAGCAGATGAGTGGATTAAAAAAGTGTGGTACAGTCCTAACCAGTTTGGCTCAGTGGATAGAGGGTTGGCCTGTGGACTGAAAAGTCCCAGGTTTGATTCCAGTCAAGGGAATGTACCTTGGTTGCGGGCACATCCCCAGTAGGGGGTGTGCAGGAGGCAGCTGGTCGATGTTTCTCTCTCATTGATGTTTCTAACTCTCTATCCCTCTCCCTTCCTCTCTGTAAAAAAATCAATAAAATATATTTAAAAAATAAGTGTGATACATCTACTCAATGGAATACTATGCAACTATAAAAGAGAAGGAACTTTACCAATTTGCAACAGCATGGATGGAACTGGAGAGCATTATGCTAAGCAAAATAAGCCAGTCAGAGGAAGATAAATATCACATGATCTCACTCATATGTGGGATATAATTATCAACATAATTTTATGAACAAGAATAGATTCAGAGACAAATGGTAGGGGAGGGGGTTTAGAGAGCAACCAAAGGACTTGTATGCATGCATATTAGCATAACCAATGGACACAGATACTGGGGCAATGGGGATTTGCCCGTGATGAGACTGTCTGAGGGGAGTAGGGGGTCAATTGGGGAAAAGAAGACATATATAAAACTTTACACAATAAAAAAAATGCAAACTTCTCATCCAAAATAAATAAATAAATGAATGAATGAATAAATATATAAATATCAATAAAACTATTTCCAATTATTTCTTCAAATGCCGAAAACAAATTAATAATTCTATCTAATAATAGACAAACATGGTAATTAACCATAACTTCGCTACCCTTCCCATTGGCTAATCAGGGCAATATGCAAATTAACTGTAAACTAAGATGGCAGTTAACTGCTAACAAAGATGTCAGTTAATTTGAATACTCACAATGATGGGAGGCGAAAGGGGAAGGATGGAAGACAGTGATCAGAAACACAGGCGCAGGCAAGAGCCAGGGAGAAGGGCAAAGGTCGGGCCTGGAGGCCACCTTTGCCCTGCCACCAGTGGGTAATCAGAGAAGCCTGGGGGGGTGGGGCAGGGAAGCGGACACAGACAGCAAAGGAGATTGCAGAAGCCAGATGCAGGGGCAGGGAAGCGGCCCTCCCTCATCATCCCTGGCACTGCTTCCCTGCCCAGCACCAGGCTTCTGTGATGGGTGACTGCAGAAGCCGAGTGCAGGGGCGATCACAGAAGCTGGGTGCGTGGGCAGGGAAGCAGCCTCCACCAACGCCCCGTCTGCGGTTTCCCTGCCCCGCACCCGGCTTCTGCGATCAGTGACTGCAGAAGCCGGGTGTAGGGTCAATCGCAGAAGCCAGGTGTGGGTCAGGGAAGCGTCCACCGCCAGTGTCCCTGTCTGCAGCTTCCCTGCCCCGCACCCGGCTTCTGTGATGGGTGACCGCAGATGCTGGGTGCGGGGGCGATCGCAGAAGCTAGGTGCATGGGCAGGGAAGCAGCCTCCGCCAGCTTCCCAGGCTGTGGCTTCCCTGCCCCGCAACCAGCTACTTTGATAGGTGATGCCTATGTTTGCATGACACTTAACTGACTACCCTCCCTGGAAGCACAGAAGAAGAAGAAGCCTCCAGAAGAAGAAGCCGCCCACCTTTCGTCCAGGCGCCAGCGCCTGGGGGTGACTGCAGCCCAAGAGATGGAGAAGCTACCAGCCAGAGGTCCCAGGCTGTAGCCACCCGGAGAAGCTACCAGCCCTGTGGCCCGGGGCGCCAGCACCTGTGGCCAGGGAAATAGGTTCCGTCTTCTCCTACTGCAGTCATTACTTCAATATTCCCCTTCTGAATTTCTCTCCTGTGCTGCAACCCAACTCCACTTTTCATCAAAAGGATACAGAGCAGAGAGAGCAGTATTAAAAGCTTACGTTTTTAAGCCAGTAAGGTTGGTACTTAAACATATAAATGGAAAACTAGAGTCCTTAAGGTCACAAAGGCTACAAAGGACAGGGACAGCACATGACCTATTATATCCAGCAATCCATATGGGGACTGAAAACTTTGCAATGATGACAATTACTAAAGATATGAATCAACTAAAATAGCTGACAGGGACAGTTCTTCCATCTTTGAAAATATCTACATCAAATCTGTTTAAATAGATTTTCATCTGCATAATATAACACATTCTGACAAGACCACCACCATTGTGGTCAGTGTTGTGCCGTAAAATGTTTAATAACTGAGGGACTCCCCCCCCCCTCGAGTGCACAAATTTTGTGCACCGGGCTACTAGTCCTATATAATAAAAGGCTAATATGCAAATTGTCCCTTCAACCAGGTGTTTGACCAGGAGTTTGACCAGGGGGTGGGACTGGCTGGCCCACTGCCCATGGCTCCTCCCCTGGCCAACCTGGCCCAATCGGCCCTGATCGAGGCGGGCCATGCAGACCCCACCCATGCATGAGTTTGTGTACCTGGTCTCTAGTTAATAATAGTATAACATTTAGAATTTGTTTTTTAAAAATGTTACCTACTATGCTACCTTATTTCTGACTACTTAGGCACAATCTTAGTGGAAGAGGAAAATGTAAATATTAGGTCACTGAAGAAGGAACAGACAAGGCCAGAATGGGGAGGGATAACAAATTTATTTGATCATCTTCACACCAGGTAGCTTAGCGTGGATGGCCCCAGTGGCCATTGACGAGATTCGGCGGTTTTTAAAGGACTTTTGGTGGGCTTTATCTGGGCGAAGAATTCTCTGTGCAGGTCCAGAGGGGAGAGATAAGGGAATGTGGTCTCAGCAAGTAAAATGTGGTCTCAGCAAAATGTAATGTCCATAGTGAAATGACCTGAAAAGTCAGTTCCCGGGGTGGGGTATCAATTCAATTGCTCAATCAAACCTAACAGTAAACACCTTGAGTACTGCCTAGAATATAATTTTAGGCTCCCATCAAAAAAGTTAAAGGAAAGTGATTATCCATGAAATGCTTTAAGCTCTGTTAAAAGAATCATGAATAACTGATGATAATAATAAAAATTAAAAATAATACAACTCCTGCCATAATAAACAATATTGCAACTTCTATGTTCCACACATTTTGTCATCCACTTGTGAATGTCAAATCTAAATTCCAGATAGCTAAACTTTGTTGATGACATCACAAATGAAACCAGGTATCTGTGTGGCTGCCAAATAATTTTTCAAATGTGCTGCAATCACTACATACAGTATTATTTGAAAGAATGTGCACAGTCTTTTTTTCCCCTCCTTATGGTCTGCCATTGCAAGAAAGAGACAAAAGAATCATTATGAAAAACATTGAACTCCTTTAGGGAAGATTAATAAATTTGGTATCCAAAGATTCTTCCTTTGACCTTAGCTTCTGTATTTCACACAATCATTTTCATGTTAGGAATTTGGTATTGTAAAGTGTAACGTGTCCTCATGTGCTTTCTCAAACAAATGAGAATTTTTAAACTATCACATTGTAATAATAAAAATATATTCATGGACTTGAATTATTATAGTGTTTATAACTATTCCCTTGGTGTGTGTTACTTTGTAACAATTCAAAGCCTGTTCACTTGGCTTAATTAAAGTGTTCCCATTCTTACAAAGTGCATAAGAGGAGGAGAATTATTTTAAAATATGTCATTTGGGCGAAAGAGTCTGATTAGTATGTGATTTAGTGGCACAAAGAAATGGATTTAATAATGGGGAGCAAAGCTCAGAGAACCAATGAGAATGTTGGGAAAGATGACAGTAAAAGCTATAAAAAGGAAATACTTTCTGATTTAAGCCTATCACCCTAAATCATTAGGAAAAGAGAATGCTAAGTCTTCCAGAGTGTCTGTGTGTGTGTGTGTGTGTGTGTGTGTACAAGTGTGTCATAGTGATAGTAAGCAAAGAGTCCTCTACCTCCTGACTTCTACAACCAACGTGTAGACAACATATTTCAAATGTTATTTTAAATGGAAAAATCTTAGAAAGCTTGATATGCCATTGCAAAACACTTCAAGTGTTCATATGATGGTAATGTACCTTAACATTAAAAACAAATTTTATCTTTAACTAAAATTGTATACAGTATATAGGAAATATATCATCACTAAAAAGTGACAAAGAAGTTTTTTGGTTTTTTTTCTGAAGATCTTCCTTGGATAAGAATTGGAAGGGGAAATATAATATTCACCATAAAAGATCATGTGCTTTAATGATGGATATAGTTCAGCATTTCACAAAGACTATATATTTGAATATAAAATATAATTCATTAGGATCACTATCATACAGGTTCAAAAGTTATTTCCAGAATAAGAAATTCACTAGTTGGAAATGCAGTTATATAACTGAAGTACTTCATATCCAATTTCTATTATTCATTATGTATTCCAAAATACAATGTTTTAGTGCTTTATTCACTATTTTTAGAAGCACAAATTTCTATATTAATTAGTATAAATTGGGAGAAACATATTTAAGACTGATAGCAGCATGGGCTAGACTAACTATTTCTTTCATGTAATTTATAGTACCTCTTCATCTCCATGACTGCCCTTCATTTCACTAGCAATAAAGAGCAAACTCTTAGATATCAAAATAATAAATTTTACTACATACCAAATATCTTTCTCTTTCTCTAGTACACTATACATTCACTTTAAAAGGGCATCATTTCCTAGCTATGTGAGATTAAGCTAAATTTTTAAAGCATCATAATGCATGTGTTGTAATGAGCACTCTGCTCTAATTATCATGACTTCAATATGATCTAATGCTGGTTATACATCTGAGTTTCCTGAAACAGAACTGAGAGGATCATGAGGATTAAAGACATATGAAATGTTAAAGCCTTAATCATTTTTTACACATTTTATGGCTAGCCTATCCTTTCTCACAACTCAATGAGGTTGAGATGATGACTAGTGGAAAATAGTCAACTAATTAAATTTCTGACTTTCAAAAAGGTCAAAATAGTACAGCATATTACTATACTTCACAGAATAAATGGAGCATGCAAATGCCAATACTTCATTCTGGTGACAAAACCAGGGGGAGAAAATGACAGGAGACTGGGCAACACTGTCTCATTGCTTCAGGTGTGGCAGCCAAGATTTAGCTAGAATTGTAACTGCATAGTGAAGTATTTGCTATAGTACAACAAAGATTGCTCATATTCTTACAACTATATCTTTATATATACCTTTTTTAAAATATATTTTTATTGATTTTTTATAGAGAGGAAGGGAGAAGGATAGAGAGTTAGAAACATCGATGAGAGAGAAACATCGATCAGCTGCCTCCTGCATACCCCCTACTGGGGATGTGCCCACAACCAAGGTACATGCCCTTGACTGGAATCGAACCTGGGACCCTTCCATCTGCAGGCCAACGCTTTATCCACTGAGCTAAACCGGTTAGGGCTATATATACTTCTTGAATATAGTTTATACAACTATAGATTATTAATTATACATATGCCATAGATTATTAATTATAATTCATATTTCTAAAATTTATAATTATACATTATAAATGTGAGACAAAATATTCTTTAGTTACATGTCTGATAAATGTTTCTTAAAGTTTTCTTTAACAATCAGATAAATTTCTGCCCTAACCAGGTTGGCTCAGTGGATAGAGCATCAGCCTGAGGACTGAAGGGTTCTGGGTTCAATTCCGGTCAAGGGCATATGCCTGGGTTGCGGGTTCAATCCCCAGTAAGGGGCATGCAGGAGGCAGCCAATCAATGATTCTTTCTAATCATTCATGTTTTTATCTCTCTCTCCCTCTCCCTTCTTCTCTGAAATAAATAAAAAAATATATTGAAAAAACAATCAGGTGAATTTCAATGTTAGGTCTATTGAATGCCCACATTTTAACAGTCGAATGGGATAAAACAGCCTACATAAATAATACATTGAATACTTGCCACTATTATAAAATGTACATAGTCATGTACACATCTTATATTATGTACCCACACACATAATTCTTATGGATTCTGATGTCTTTGATACTTATAAACAAACAAACACACAAAAACACTAAACACAAGGCACATTTGGAGCTCCCTGCCATTTCTTTTGCTGTTCTTAAGCAGCCTAAAGGCCATCATCACCCATCTCGCATTCAAGGCTCGGTACTTGTTTCAATTTCACTTTAAAAAACATAAACAAAAAATTGGTTTAATGACTGATGAGTTACTTCTTTAAAGTGGCTGCTTATAGTCAATGCAGCAAAATTGTTTGCAAATAAGACAATGCAGGTAAAGCACATATCAGAGGACTTACCACTGACCAGATGTTTTAAGAAACATGACCCCTTATTGAATAGAAATTTGAAGCTTGTCCTACATAAGCTGGAATTTATAATCTCACACTTTCACAATTATCTACCCTTCAGAATGTTATTCAGGCTTCCCGACTAAGTATCAGTTTCCACATGTATAGAATGAGCAAAATGATACCTATCTGGTAGGGTTGCTGAGATGATTATATATGATAATTTTTTAAGATGCTAAACATAATCTACATATATAAAACCCTAATATGCAAATAGACTGAATGGCAGAATAACTGAACAACTGAACAATTGGTTGCCATGATGTGCGCTGACCACCAAGGGGTGCGCACAGAACATGGCGGGTCTTGGCCGTGGCAGGATGGTGGAGCAGGTAAGTGGGAGGAGCCAGACCAAGTCAGGGCGCTGGTCACTGTCATTGAGGTGAGCCTCTGGTGGTTACTGAAAATTCTTTGCTTCCAAGTGCTGCGGTCCCTCTTGGCGCTCACACCTGCTGCTGGCACCCGGTGCTGGCCCTGATCGCTTGGCACTGTCAGCGGGTGTGAGCAGTGACTGCCAACCCCAATCACCCCTGATGGCTTCTTCACCTCCCCTTGCTCCTGAAGGGTGATTGGGGCAGCAGCCTCCACTCACACCTGTTGATGGCACCAGCCCTGCTTGCACCCACTGCTGGCACTGGCCCCAATTGTTCTGCACCATCAGTGGATGAGAGTGGGGCTGGCGTTGTCAGCATGTGGGAGCAGTGGCGGTGGGAACGGGGTTGCTGGCAGACAGGGGACTTAAGGGCTGTGGCAGGAGGTGCTGGGCAGAGGCATGGAGGATGGGCTGAGACCCAACCCTGTGCCCACCACAGCCTTGTGGTCCACAGTTCCTTTCAAGGTGTATAAATTTGTGCACTGGGCCTCTAGTCAATACATAATCAGTGCTGAAAAAAGATTCATTTTCCTTTTACTATTTTAGTATTCTAAAATTAATCATTCTGCTTTCAAATTAATCATTTAGCCTTGCTGAACTTTTTTCCAAGTATACAGAATTAAGGCAAAACTCTGTATTAATTCCTACTGCTGCTATAACAAGTTACCAAAATTATAACAATTTACAACAAAATAGAGGCTTAAAACCACACAAATCTATTATCATGCAATTTCTATAAGTCATAAATCTGACAGGACTCACTGTGCTAAGATCAAGATATAAGAGTGTTGTCCCTTCCCAGAGGCTCTAGGGGAAAATCTGTTATTAGATTCAGTTGTTGCTGTCCATTGCCATTTAGAACCAAAGGCTACCGATTCTTGCTGGCTGTAAATTGTGGGCTAATCCTAACTTTCAAAAGCCACCTCATTCTTTGGCTTGTGGCCCCTTCATGTTTCTTCAAAGCCACTAATGATGGATCAAATCTTGCTTCTCATCTTCTCAGGTTTTGTGGACTCATGTAATTAGATTAGCTCTACCTAGATAATCCATAAAATCTCAGCTCAAGGTTTTAACCTTAATAACGTATTCAAAATCTCTTTTGCAATGTTTGTAGCATATTCAAAATTTCCAGAGATTAGGATTTGGGTATCTTCCAGGGGACTATTATTCTGGCGGGGGAGGGGGGTCATGTCATGGGACTTGTCTTTTGAACAGATTATATTCACACAAGTGCACAGTTTCTACCATTTCAGGTCTGAATATTAGTAGTAAATTCTGTCTAAGAATTTCCCAGGAGTGCTACCATCAGAGAGACATATTTTTCCTTCCAAATAATGTTTTAAGTAACGATGCTGAACCACAACATTGGACTCAAATGGCCAATGATAATCTTTGCCTTTCTTTCCCTGTACCACCTACAGTTCACTCTGCTTGCTGATGCCTGCAATTCATCAATCATGATGACTTACTACCTTTTCTTAACAATACTTGTTTCTGATTACAGTAAGCGTGGTAAAGCTTAAATATATTTATTGCATTCTAAACTGAACTGTCAGCCCACTTGCTCCATGTTCCTTATCAGATCTAACTTAAAGGATAATTCTCAGATTTTGCTTTCCAACTAACTTTGATAGGTTTCCAATCTGACATTCCATATCTCAGTTGTATTAGAAAACACACAAAAATAGTCTTTTCATTCTATATTCTGCTCATCCTATTGGTATTTTGAGAAATCCATAATTAGTCTCATTCAAATTTGAGATCAGAAATGAATTTGACTAAAGTTTTTTTAAGTCTCTATTTCTCCAATGAACAAATGGGACTACATCAAAATAAAAAGCTTCTGCACAGCAAAAGAAACCATCAACAAAACAATGAGAAAACCCACTGTGTGGGAAAACATATTTGCCAATGTCATATCTGATAAGGGCCTAATCTCCAAAATTTATAGGGAACTCATACAACTTAACAAAAGGAAGATAAACAATCCAATCAAAAAATGGGCAAAGGATCTAAATAGACACCTTTCAAAAGAGGACATTCAGAAAGCCAAGAGACATATGAAAACATGCTCAAAGTCACTAATCATCTGAGAGATGCAAATCAAAACAACAATGAGGTACCATCTCACACCTGTCAGACTGGCTATCATCAACAAATCAACAAACGACAAGTGCTGGAGAGGATGTGGAGAAAAAGGAACACTTGTGCACTGCTGGTGGGAATGCAGACTGGTGCAGCCACTATGGAAGACAGTATGGAGTTTCCTTAAAAAACTGAAAATGGAACTCCCATTTGACCCTGTGATCCCACTTCTAGGAATATATCCCCAGAAACCAGAAACACCAATCAGAAAGAATATATGCACCCCTATGTTCATAGCAGCACAATTCACCATAGCTAAAATCTGGAAACAGCCTAAGTGCCCATCAGTAGATGAATGGATTAGAAAACTGTGGTACATCTACACGATGGAATACTATGCTGCTCTAAAAATGAAGGAACTCTTACCATTTGCAACGTCATGGATGGAACTGGAGAGCATTATGCTAAGTGAAATAAGCCAGTCAATGAAGGAAAAATACCACATGATCTCACTCATTCATGGATAATAGAGACCATTATAAACTTTTGAACAATAATAGATACAGAGGCAGAGCTGCCTCAAACAGATTGTCAAACTGCAGCAGGAAGGCCGGGGAGGGTTGGGGGCAGGAGGTAGGGGGATAAGAGATCAACTAAAGAACTTGTATGGATGCATATAAGCATAACCAATGGACATAAGACACTGGGGGATAGGGGAGGCTAGGGGACTGTCTAGGGCGGGGGGATAAAATGGACACATATGTAATAACCTTTGTAATACTTTAAGCAATAAAAAAATAAATAAATAAATCTCTATTTCTCCAATCTTCCTCCTCTGTCTTCTCCCCCACCCCCCTCCTGTCTTCCTCCTTCTTCTCCCCAACCCCTTTTCCTTCTCTCTCTCTTTCTCTTCCTTCTCAGGGAGGTTTCTCTGGTATTAAATAGTGGAATTTGAGTTCTGCTGTATTTCACTCCTACCATACTGACCTAACTGATTTATGAAACTCCTTCTTTATCCTTTTGATTTCTTCTTCATTTTTTCCTCTCCTGAAAAAGAGGACAATTTCATTATTAAGTTTGCTCCTTAGACATGCATGTGATTATTCTATTACATATATGTTTTTGCAACCTTTCAGCTGTCCTAGAGTACCCCACAGTTGCTACTTTGGCTAAGTATCCAGTGGGGAGATTATATATATATATATATATATATATATATATATATATATATATTAATAAAAGAGAAAAATGGTAATTGGCGTACGGCGCTACCATTTTCATTGGCTAAGGCTATATGCAAATTAACTGCCAACTAAGATTGGCAGTTAACTGCCAACAAGATGGCGGTTAATTTGCATATGTAGGCACAATGCAGGGAGGCGAAAGGGAAAGCAGGAAGAAGGCCCCTGCCACTGACAGTGATCAGAAACCCAGGGGGGAGCTAAGAGCTGGGGGGCAGGGCAAAGGTGGCCCCATGATTGGAGAATCAGGCGCCTTTGCCACCCTGGCCAGTGATAGCAGGAAGTAGGGGTGGAGCCAGTGATGGGAGCTGGGCACGGGGTGGAGCAAGCGATCAGAGGGAGATGGGGGTCCCCTGCCCAGGCATGATTCCTGGGCCAGAGGCCTCAGGCCTGGGTGGGGGTCAGAGCCAGTGATCAGGTGGAGATGGGGGTCCCCTGTCCAAGCCTGACACCTCTGGCGGAGGTGTCAGGCCTGGGCAAGGGGCCGATCAGGCGATCGGAGGGTGATGGGGGTCTACGCCTCTGGCTGAGGCATCAGGCCTGGGCAAGGGGCAGAGCCAGCAATCGGAGGGGTCTGGGGGTCCCCTGCCCAGGTCTGACGCCTGGGCCAGAGGCATCAGGCCTGGGCTGGGGGCAGAACCAGTGATGGGGTGAAATGAGGGTCCCCTGCCCAGGCCTGACGCCTCTGTCAGAGGAGTCAGGCCTGGGCAAGGGGCCGATCCTGCGATTGGAGGGTGATGGGGGTCAACGCCTGAGAGGTCCCAGTATGTGAGAGGGGTCAGGCTGGGCTGAGGGACACTCCCCCCACCCCACACCCAGTGCACGAATTTCATGCACCGGGCCTAATATATATATATATATATATATATATATATATATATATGTATAATTTTTTCAAAATGTAGTCATATTTTTAACTTCATAGCTGAGACATTTTCTATAAAATAGCTTTATAAACTGATTAGTTTTATTATGCAAATCTATTGAACTCTGTGTTTATCTATATATATATATATATATATATATATATATATATATATATACATATATATGGATATGTACACACAGGGATAAAAACAGTCATATTGATATGCATGTATATGTATGCATGCTGCAAACAATAACACCCTAACATAAATTAGCATATCTAGTCTTCCATTTTGCTTTCTAAACACCATTCTCCTATGAAAGGAACCATGACTTCTTAGAGAAGTGAATGACTTCAAGGCAGAGGTTATATAATAAGAACTGGAACATCTTATGTTTACAGAAAGTAAAGAAAAAATGATTAGGGATTATTAAAAGAACACAGGAGCCTAGCTGATGTGGCTCTGTTGGTTGAACATTGTTCCATGCACCAGAAGGTTGCCAGCTCAATTCCAGGTTAAGGCACATTCCTGATTTGCAGGTTCTATCCTCAGTAGGGGATGTGTGGGAGGCAGCCAATTGACATCTCCCTCATCAATGTTTCTATCGCTCTCTCCTTTTCTTCCTCTCTCTGAAATCAATTAAAATATATTATTAAAAAAACAAAACAAAACAAACAACAGCACAGAAGCCAATTAATCTGAAAAATATCCTAGTGGCAAAAGCTAGAAAAAAAATTGAACAAAAAGTAAATAATAATTTTGAACTTTAGAGGGAGAGAAACTAAGATGGCGGCATAGGGAAACACCGAAATTGCTGCCTACTACAACAACTTCAAAACACAATAAAAAGACAAAACGGACATCATCCAGAACTTACAGGAAGGCTGGCGGAGTGGAAATTCTACAACTAGAAGGAAAGAGAAAAGCACATTGAGGGTCAGGAGCTGCGGAAGTAAAGTGCAAAGGTACGGAGGCTCGAGAGTGCGTGGAAAGGGGCTGGTACCTGAGGACGAGGCTGTCTTTTTGAATCGGGAGGGAGTCACAAGCTCCCGACTGCTCTGAACTCCTGTTCTGGGAAGTCTCTGGGGACCCAGGACTCATACGGGGAGAAACTGGACTGTCTGGCAGCGGGCAGAACTCGGAACTCTAAGGGGGCTTTCCCTCAGAGGTGCTTGCAGCAATTAAATTATCAGGACACTGAGATGCGTGCAGCCCCTTAGGGCAGGGCTGAGAATCCTCCATAGTTCCTTGCTCCGCCCTTTGATTCCCTGAGACCCCACCCCACTCAGGCTGCGGCAGAGGCTTTTGCATATGAATGCCCTGGCCCTTTGCAACCTGAAAATTACCTAACAAATTGCAGCTGGGCCACAGACCCAGAACTCCAAAGAGAAGGCCCAAGGCCCCACAGCAGCTTACATTGCTTCACAGGTGGGCCTCATCAGGGCACCTCCAAACTCCAAAAAAGGAAGGGGAATCTGCAGTTCTCTTTATAGCTCCTGCTGGGTAACCTCCAAGAGCCAGTTTACCCAGTGGTCAGAGGGGGACCATCCAGATTACAACTCCTCAGATCCATAAGGGACACACCCAGGGGGCAGACTCAGTGAGCACCAAAACCCCACTGAAGCAAGTCTTGCCCAAGAAGGGTGTCTTCAGCACAGAAGTTCCCCCACTGCAGACACAGCCGATTCTCACTGCCAATTGGCCTGGAGGTCAATTCCTCCCAGTGATTCTACAACAATCAAGGCATAACTACAACAAGACTGTGCACAAAGCCCACAAGGGGGTGCACCAAGAGTGTCCACCTCAGGTAACGGGGGAGGCTGAGCCACTGGGCCCTACAGGACACCTAGCACACAAAACCACTCTACCAACACAGGGAAGCATAAAAAATGTGGAGACAAAGAAATAGGTCACAAATGACAGAAATGGAGGAAATCAAACGACTGGATATAGAGTTCAAAACCACGTTTATAAGGTTTTTCAAGAATTTTATGGAAATCACTGATAAATTTAGTGAGACCCTCAAGAAATCTAGTGAGACCCTCAAGGATATGAAAAAGGACCAACTAGAAATTAAGCATACACTGACTGAAATAAAGAATAATATACAGAGATCCAACAGCAGACAAGAGGATCCCAAGAATCAAGTCAAAGATTTGAAATACAAAGAAACAAAAAATACCCAACTGAAAAAGAAAAAAGAAAAAAGATTCCAAAAATATGAAGATAGTGTAAGGAGCCTCTGGGACAACTTCAAGCGTACCAACATCAGAATTATAGGGATACCAGAAGAAGAGAGAGGGCAAGATATTAAAAACCTATTTGAAGAAATAATGACAGAAAACTTCCTCTACCTGGTGAAAGAAATAGACTTACAAGTCTGGGAAGTGCAGAGAACCCCAAACAAAAGGAACCCAAAGAGGACCACACCAAGACACATCATAATTTAAATGCCAAGAGCAAAAGATAAAGAGAGAATCTTAAAAGCAGCAAGAGAAAGAAAGTCAGTTACCTACAAGGGAATACCCATACGACTGTCAGCTGATTTCTCAACAGAAACCATGCAGGCCAGAAAAGAGTGGCAAGAAATATTCAAAGTGATGAATAGCAAGAACCTACAACCAAGATTACTTTATCCAGCAGAGCTATCATTCAGAATAGAAGGTCAGATAAAGAGCTTCACAGATAAGAAAAAGCTAAAGGAGTTCATCACCACCAAACCATCATTATATGAAATGCTGAAAGGTATTCTTTAAGAAGAGGAAGAAGAAAAAAGAACTCTTACCATTTGCCACAGCATGGATGGAACTGGAGAGCGGATAAATACCACATGATCTCACTCATTTGTGGAATATAATGAACAACATAAACTGATGAACAAGGACTGATCCAGAGACGGAGAGGCATTGATTGGACTGTCGGGCCTTGGAGGTAAGGTAGGGGAGGGTGGGGGTAAGGGGGAAAGATCAACCAAAGGACTTATATGCAAGCATATAGGCCTAACCAATGGACACAGACAATGGGGGGCGGGGGTGAGGGCATGAGCGGGGGCGGGGTAGGGGGTAATGTGGGGATAAGGACACATATGTAATATCTTAATCAATAAAAAATAAAAAAAAAATTAAAAAAATAATAATTTTGAACTTTAACCATAAAAATGTCGTAAGTTCATATTGATAAAATAATCTACTAAATAAGTATTGGGGTATGACAGACAGATTTATTTCTTATAATACAATTTAAATTGATAAAGAAGATGAGGAAAATAGAAAATTACCATTAGGCAAACCCCACAATAGTAAATCTTCAAGATAAGATCCATGATAAAGGCTAAAATTATTAGGCAAAAGAATAAGGACAACCAGTGTGTCATAATCTCAAAGTATCCCCTCAAGATATTTATTAAAAACTAAGGGAAAGATAGTAAGTGTACTGAAGAGACACCTGAAAGGAGCCACCTTAACGTGATTAAGTTTAACAACATCTTTAGTTACATATGCTAATATTATAACCACTAGCTATGATTCACTGAAAAGGATACAGCATCGCTTTTATGGTATTCTTTCAAAAAATGCATAGCGTCAATTTTATGATGAAAAATCATCAGACAAACCCCAATAAAGGGACATTCCACAACAATTGCTCAATACTCTTCAAGGGTCAACATGATGAAAGACAAAGAAAGACTGAGAAACTTCAAAACTTGGAAGGTATTAAAGAGAAAAAACAACTGTAAGTAATGTGAATCCTGGATAGAACTCTGAAACAGAAAAACAAGTTAGTAGAAAACCTAATAAAGCTTAATTAGCCTATAATATGGTTAATTGTACAGTATTGTACTGATGCTAATGTTATGATTTTGACGAGGACTTTGGTTACATAAAATACTTGCATAGAAAAAAAGCAAAATAAAGGAATAAGAAAAAAAAAAGCTTGCTATTATTTTGGCAACTTTTATGTATGCCTTAAATTAATCCAAAATAAACAGTTTTAAAAGCCATGTAATCTAGTAAATATTATTAGAACTATTTATGCACAGGCACAAGTTAATACCCTGCAAATGTTCATAATCATTTTAATATTATTAAGCATATACTATTTGAGTATTTTCATGTATTAATTCAGGTAATACGTATATCCACAGCATGTGGTAAGTATTGTTGCAACTAATCACATGTTACATTTGAGGAAATTGAGGCCCAAAGAGAGTGAATATTTACCCGATATTTTACTTTAAAACCAGATGGAACCCAAGCTTCTATCCAGTATCCTGTATAGCCTTTCCCCTGTAGCAATATATGTAAACATAATAAAGACTTCATTAAGCCAATATTTGGACTGAAAGTTGTACAATTAAACTTTGAGAAATAGAGTTAAGAAATAAATAAGCAGAATTTTTGAGTAATTCAAGATATATTGAATAATGCATAATAAAATTGAAGTTAACGAGAATATTTTTATGTTCAGTTTCTATGCCTTCAATTATGGTACTCCCTGTCTTTCTATATTTTTTTCTTTTCCTACACTTTCTTAAACACCATAGATTTATCTTTTGTTTGCCCCACCGCCTTCATTTCTTCTATTCCTTTTCTACCTTACATTACTTGCTCTGCCTGGGAGGATAATGTGCCTCAACACTGCACATTTCCTCACATCTCAGCAGTTAACAGAGTTAAATATTAATTTTCATCTTAATAAAAATCACTTTAATAAAATTCTGAAATGTTCAGGTAAAATCCGAATTCTTCCAGCAGATCTTTCATAACCTCATATCCATGTGACAAACAGCAAGCTGTGTGGAACCCGGCAGTGACTCTGACTCCCTCCCATTTCCTCCCTTTGTCAGCCTTTCTAGAATAAAAATGTCAAAATTCACTGCTGAGAACCTTATAAAATTTACATTGTATTTTTAAATGTAGAATAATAGTTCTTGTGGATGAGGGAAAAAGTAAAAACTAGCTTTTACTTTACTAGTTCAGAGACCATAAGTATTGCCCATTGTTGAGCTGTCATACTAATGAATAGAGTGTTGTGATCAAACCTGAAAACCAAAATTGCTATTCCTGTCACAAAAATGATAGATAAGGCTACACACCATACTACTCCAAGCGTTTCAATGTAAATAACAGAGGTTTCTCTTGAATGAGAAGAAGACTAATTTCTCTCCTTCTTCATCTGTATGGATCAATGGGCATATTTTTCCTAGATTTATTGTGGTATAATTGGCAAATAAAATGGTATATATTTAAGATGTACAACCTGATGTTTTGATAAGTATACATTGTGAAATAATCACCACAATCAAGCTAATTAACATATCCATCACCTCACATAGTTACCATGCTTTTGTGTTTTATTTTATAGTGAGAACATTTTCTATCTATCCTTGTGGCATATTTCATATATAAAATATGGTATTATTAACGGTAGTCATCATGCTGTACATTAAAGCTCCTGAACTTAGTCATCCTGCATAACTAAAATTTTGCACGTTTTGAGCAACATTTCTTATTTTCTCCTCACCCTAGTCCTTGGTAAACATCATTCTACTCTCTGCTTCTATGATTATTTTAGATTCCTCATATAAGTGATATCACACAATATTTTTCTTGACATGTTTGGTTTATTTTTCTTAGCACAATGTTCTCCAGATTTATCCATCTTGTTGAAAATGGCAAGATATATTTTTTTTAAGGCTGAGTAATGTTTCAGATCAATGAGCTTAGTAAACTCAGTGTCTTTGCTACTTTAGCCTTGGGGGCTTCCCCGTAGTTTTTGGCCATCCTTCATCAACTTCTCTTCCCATTGGCCAAATATTTGTAAATAAGCTCTTAATGAAACTCCCTTAATTTGACCCTTTTGACTTTGTCCTTTGTATACTACTAAGTCTTTCCCAAGGCAGTGCCCATTTGTTTTGTGTGTTTTTTTTGGTATAAAATTCTAATAACTTAAAAGACAAATTGCTAGCAACAAATCTTATTTTTTTGCAACAGAATGGATGGACCTGGAGAATAATATGAAATAAGCCAGTCAGAAAAAGACAAGTACCATATGATTTCACTTATATGTGAAATGTAATGAATGAAATAAACTAACAAATAAATAGAAACAGATTCATAGATACAGAGAACAGACTGACAGCTGTCAGTGGGGAGGAGAGTTCGGGGCTGGGTAAAAAGGTAAAGGGATTAAGTAAAGAAGGAAAAAACAACTAATAGGCACAGAGAATAGGATGGTGTTATAAGAGGGGAGGGAGGGTTTAGGGAGGTAGAAGATGATAAAGGGGGATAAATGGTGATGGGAGAAAGCTTGACTTGGTGTGGTGAACACACAAAACAATATCCAGATGATGTATTATAGAATTGTATACCTTAAATATACATAATTTTAATTTTATCAGCCAATGTTACCCCAATAAATTCAATTAAAATTTTTATAGGTAATTTATACCACACAAAATGAAACTTGTTTATTGTATGCTAGTAATTTTGTTTTGATATTTATTGAGCAGCTTTTATTATAGGATCTGTGAATAACAGAAAGCATGATACATGTTTATGATATGTTCAATAATCAGAAGACTAGTAATGCATTACAGTGGCTTATAACATACTAGAGGCCCAGTACACGAATTTGTGCATGGCTGGGGTCTGGCTGGCCAGGGGGAGGGCCTGAGGGTGGTTGACTGGCTGGCCCCACCCCCAATCAGGGTGTTGGGGGGCTGATAGGGGCCACAGTGGGGGGTCCAAGCAACTGTTGATCCGATCATTCCAGTCTTTCCAGCATTCCGGTTGCTTGGCCTTTATATAGAGAGATTTCTTTGTAATTTAGCTGATCCAGGGAAGCATGGCTATTTGCATGAGGTTCAAAAACTTGTGAAAAGCTGGTATGTGTGTGTAATTCCTTGATGTTTAAAGTTTACATGAATAGTTGTTTTAAATGCACTAGATTCTGCTGTGTTCCCTTCTAACTACAAGGGTGTAGGTTCATATTGGCTTTGGGCTATCTCTCAATGACAAACTAAAGATTTTTCCAGGGGAAGGAAACTTAAGACATGTGAAAATTGGCACATGCCCCTACAGAAAGCAAAATGAGAATATTAGGAATATTTACAGAGAGTGCAAATAATATATACTGGAAAGTTTGTATTTGAGGGTAAAGTAGCACATTTTTGAATATTTAGAAAATGGAGAGAAATACTGTAGAGTCATATTTTCTCCTTCTGGTTGCTGGTTTAGGAAAAATTGGTTGGTATGTGGCCTACAAATACAGGGTAAAATTTAAATTGGTTTTAATAGTACATACCACTAATGAACAGCACAGTAAAAATTATTAATCCAGCCACAACTCTTATTAGGTTTCTGATCTTAAACTAATATATACCTTATTTAATTATATGATTTTAAAAATATAAGAACATAGGACAATACTTGGTTCATAATAAATTCTATGTATTTGTTATTATTATTATCTTTAAAACCTGATATTTTTAAAAAAATGTGATCTCCTTGAACTTGGACCCACATGCTTCCTGTCAATCTTACTGTAATTCTTCAGTTCATTCTCTCTCCTTCACATTGTTATTTCTAAAGTTTTCTAACATTCTGCAAGTTTCTTCTCACCAAACTTTCCCACTTGTAATCAGATGAAATTGTTTTCTAAATCATAGGTTAAATATAAGCCAATTTCACTGGAACATCTTCAAATTCTATCTATTAATTTTTCTATAAAAGCAGAGTTTTAATAAAGGAAGCATCTCTTATCAAAGTTCAGTATTTTCATCTATGATTTGGTTCTCATATCTCCCACTTGTACATGAAAAGATTGTCTGTTCGATTCCAGTTCGGGGCACATGCCCAGGTTTCAAGCTTCATGCCTGGGTTGTGGGCATGATCCATGGTAAGGGGTGTGCAGAAGGAAGACCATTTTTGTTTTGCTCTCACATTGATGTTTCTCTCTCTTCCTCTTCTCTCTCTCTCTCCCTCTCTCTCTAAAAAAATCAATAAAAATATTTTTTAAAAAGAATATTAGACGATCAATCTTCTATTTTAATCCATTTTCTTCTAAATATTATTTAACACTTAAACATTACTTTCTCTCCCACCTTAAGATATTCTTAGACTCCACATCCCTCTCAGACTACCTTCTTTTTATAGCCAATCTTTTTTAAAAAAACACAGAATATTTTCACTTCCAATCCCTGCATTTTACACTCAACCCAATGTATCTTCTGTCTCCTACCTTCCACAAAAAAAGAATATTGTATCTAAAGACATCAATAACAAACATATTGCTAAACCCAAGTTGCATTTCTGATCTTCATATCATTTTATCTTAAATGGATTAATGATTATTTCACCCTTTTTGTTAGAACTCTTCTCTCATTTCCATGAAATTATCCTCTGATACTTTTTTCCCTACGTTTCTGACCATTCATTTTTGTCTTGTTTATTTTTGTTTATTTACTGACTTGTTTTTAAATAATGGATTCCTTTAGTAAGCCATTGAAAGTTGGGTTTTCTCAAGTCTAGATTGTAGACTGAATCAAACACTTTGATTACTACTCAATCTCCTTCCTATTCACAGTAATTTCAGTCATATATTCAAATAACTCCAAAATGTATGTTTTCAGTAATGACTTATTTTCTGTTCTATACTTCTATACCTAATATCTATTTTTAATTGTGTATCTGTATGCCCATCTCAGACTCAAAATATCCTAAACCATATTTATGACTTTCCCTCTCCTTCACGCTCTTCCTGGTAAGCTCCAGGTGTTCCTAACATCAATAAATTACTCACCACCATCCATCCCAGTTTCAAGTACTGGAAACCTGCAAGCTATTTTGACTCCTATTTTTCTCTTGCCCCCAAATTTAATCTTTTATTCAATAAATATTTATTATGCCTGCTCTATGCTAGGGGCTGATCTAGGTTCAAGGGATATAGCAGGGGGGATAAAAAAATCTGGGCAGTCATGGCACATCATTTTAAAGAGAGAGTGGGACAAGGAGTGAAAGAAAAATAGCCAATAAATAATAAAAGTGAGAAGCTGTCAGTTCATGATAGCTGCTATGTAGAAAAGAAAACAGGCTACATTTGATAGTGAATAGTGATTAGATATTTTATATTGAATATTCAAGGATAGCCATTCTGATAAGGTGTTTTGTGAACAGCTTTTGAAATCCTATATACTGAGTTTCTCTTAAATCCATTTAATTATCTTCATCTCTATTGCTGTCATCCTTATCCAAAGCATGACATTCCTTTCTTGTGCTACAGAACTAGCCCACAAATTTCTTTTTGTTTGCTTTGAACCTCTCCTTCATATGCTCTAAACAGCAGTGAAAGTTATTCCTCTAAAAAGAAAAAAAAGAAAAACCCGGTCAGGTGTCTGGGCTTTTTAGAGACATTGTTTATACTTCTAACTTACATATTTAACTTCTAATATTTTACATTAAAATTTACATTATACTTTTAATATTTTTACAATCATTATCAAAGTTTGAAATTTACATTGATTTTTTTGATAATTTGAACATTTTTGTCATTTTATTTGTCATTTTATTAGATGTCCAATGCGTGACATTCGTGCACTGGGGGTGGGAGGGTCCCTCAGCCTGGCCTGCACCCTCTTGCAGTCCAGAACTCCTCAGGGGATGTCCGCCTGCTAGCTTAGGCCTGGTCCCCTCAGTTGGACATCCTTAGTGCTCTTGCGGAGGCAGGAGAGGCTCCCGCTACCACTGCTGCACTCACCAGCTATGAGCTTGGCTCAGGGTCTGCTCCCACAGGGGGAGAGCCACTCATCCAGAAGCTGGGCTCGCAGCTGGCAAGCACAGTGGTGATGGCGGGAGCCTCTCTGCCTCCACTGCAGGTGGCAGTAAGGAGCAAGGGGTTCCAGACTGCATGAGTCCTGAACTGTGAGAGGGCGCAGGCCAGGCTGTGGGACACCCCCCCCCCACACACACACCTAGTGCATGACTTTTATGCAACGGGCCTCTAGTATAGAATAATTTCCAATGGTAGACCATATTTAGCTCATCATGGTATGGAATTGCCATCCTCTAATGCAATATTTTATCACATATTAGGCTTACAATAGATATTTATTGCCAGAATAAAATTACATTTATATTTTTGAGAGGGAATACAATTTTTACTTTAAGGAATTAGGAATAACAATAAGACTTGCCTGCAATTACCCCTCAACAAGATTTGTTTTGATTTACTGTATTGCATTAACTATTGACACATTGTTTACTTATACAATATATATTTTAGAAGCTAGTATTTGTATATGCTACACTGTTTGAAGAACAAGGTGGAAAATACTTATGCCCTCACAGAGCTGTTTTGGTATAGGGAAAGACACCCAGAACACATGGTTATTATATATGTATATACACATGCACATATCCATATGTATTATATATACATGCATATAAATATATAATTTAACTATATATGTTTATATCTGTATGGTATTCATTTGATATATAGTACAAATATGTTATATATACACTAGAGGCCCAGTGCATGAAATTCATGCAGGGGGGGGGGGTAATCCCCTCAGCCTGGCCTACACCCTCTCCAATCTGGTAACCCTTGGGGGATGTCCAACTGCCAGGGATTGGGCCTAAACCGGCAGTCAGACATCCCTCTCACAATCCTGGACTGCTGGTTCCTAATCGCCCACCTGCCTGACTGCCTGGATGACCCTAACTGCCCCCCCCCCTGCTGGCCTGGTCATCTCTAACTGCCCACCACTGCCAGCCAGGTTGCCTCCAACTATCCCCTCCCTGCCAGACTGGTTGCTCCTAACTGCTCCCTTTGCTGGCCTGGTCACCCCTTATTGCCCCCACCCCCACCCCATCGGCCTAGTCACCCCCAACTGCCTCCCTCTGCCAGCCTGGTCGCCCCACACAGTCTGCTGTTCAGTCGTTTGGTCATCCCTCACCAACCCCCCTGCCAGCCTGGTCACCTCACACAGCCTGCTTTTTCAGTCGTGTGTTGCAGGAACTCAGTGGTCAACAAAAAATAACAGAATTATCTGAGTGAAGGGAAGGGGGAAGAGGCTGAACCACACCAGGAGCATGGGGAGATGCTTGAAGATTTTAGTAAATTTAATAATTGGGTTTATAAATAGGGCAGTGATATGATCTGATTTACACTAACCCTCTCACTAACCCCCATGCTGGCCTGCACCCTAAGCAGCCTGCTGGTCTGGTCATAGGCAGCCATCTTGTGAGGGTGTGATGGTCAATTTGTATATAATCTCTGTATTATATAAAATATGGATGCATGTTATTAATACTTGATATGATTCTATGAAAGATAACAATGAAGAAAGACCATTTTGGATAGAATTAGCAGGAACTGTCTCTCAGAGGTGACATTTAAAATGGATTATCATTATAGAAATTATTCAGGCAAGAAAGTATCAGGAAAAGGGGAAGTCATAGGAAATAGCAAGTGCAAAATTTCTGAGGTTGAAAATGACTTGGTGTGATTCAAAAATTGACAGGAGGAATGTGTTGCAGGAACTCAGTGGTCAGCAAGAAATAATAAAACAATCTGAGTAAAGGGAAGAGGGGAGAGGCTGAACCACACCAGGAGCATGGGGAGATGCTTAAAGATTTTAGTAAATTTAATGATTGGGTTTGTAAATAGGGCAGTAATATGATCTGATTTACACTATTTTAAGCATTTATTTTAGCTTATGTAAAATAATGGAATGCGGAGGAAGGGGTAAGAAAATAATTGAGGGGAGAGTTACTAGAAAATGATCAAGGCAATGTGAAATAAAGAAAAGAGCAAATCAAAGATATATTTTGGAGTTAAATATAGGTCGGATGAGAAAGTAAAGAAAAAATGTCTAGGGTCAGATTTTGAACTTTAATGTGACATATGAATTTAGTAAGATTGCTAATGTCAATAAATGATTCAAGGAATGTTAAGGAGATAAAAAGGCTCTGAGAGAGAGTCAAGAGTTCTCTTCTGTAACTTTTAAAATTGAGAACTATATGAAATTTCCAAATGGAGATAATAAATATGTTATTGCATCTGAAAGTCAATGGATAATCAGTCTACTGAAGAAACACATTTGGGAAACAGTATATAGTTACAATACAGAAAAGGATGAAATCTCCAATGTCTTTATAATAGAGAAAAATACATTGCCCTAGCTTGAAACTTGAAATGTGCTAACATTAAAAGCTTCAGTAAAGAAGTTATTATTAAGTCCAGTAGAGTATATGGGGGAGCAGCCAATGGGATAAGAGAAAAACCAAATCAGGAATATCTGAGTTACCAAGGATGGGGTATAAAATTAGAGCATTGTGGGTAAGCCAAATGCAAGACAATTCATATCCCAAAATTTGCAAATGACAGAATTCCCTCATTGAGATAGTTACATTTATGTGATTGAGCTTATGCCTGGATTCTCTTATATCGCATTACCTTTCAGTGCTGTAGTAAACAGTCTGCAACCTCATTTGATTATGTGGAACTCATTCCCTGCCCATCTCTTGCCAATATTATTCATAGAGAAGCTCATTTTTTTATCTTTGTGGCAAGAGTCTTACTGCTAAGAGACAAATAATTCAGATTCCTGATGTTAAAGTAGTTTTTGAATTAGAAATATGCCACCAGCACAGAATCCTAGATTCCTGAACACCAGATTTGTGTCTTCTAGGGCATTGCTTACATTTGCAAGACAGTATAGAAATTATATCTGCCTTTCTTTTTAACACAGATTGCTAGAAACCTCATTGATAATTCATTGTGCTAAAGAGTCTATTGATCATTCCCAACAAAACTTATTTCTTCCATTATACAGACTGAGTTCTGAGTAGATTCAATGAAAATTCAGTTTATTGCTTTAAACTTTCACACTGTAGATGCACTAGCCCAGAATCATAGGTTTTCTGATATATTCTTTTAAGAAGTGTTTTAACTCCTTTCTGTCATTTTTTCTCTTAATAGATTTATCTCTGATGAATGTATTTGAAGTCAAGGAAACAGTATCATAGAAACAAGTAAAGCATCAGTACATTTCAACCATTGTCTTGTAAAATATCATTTGGTTTTTCAGTGGATTAATACTGTCAAGCAAATTAACAACTATACTTCATGTGGATGTGCTTATTATCAATCAAAAATTATCCCAAATGGACAAGTGCTATGGGCTCAGCAAAACTGAGTAAAAAATTCCTAGATGAGAGAAATTACAAAGAATACTTAAAATGAAAATAAGCAGATTTAAAGATCAACATTCCTTCTACACTGTTTCCTAGATGAAAAAACTTGAATAAAGACAAGTTTTCAAATCTCAAATATTGTTGCACTTTTCAAAACAATTAAGTATGTTTGAATAACACAAAGGACAATAGACAGTCCTGAAATAGAAATTGGTTTTGAAGATACTTATTATTTACCAAAAAATCAATATTATCTAAGTATAACATATTTGAATGTCCCTCATATGTTATGAAATGCCTTATATATAACAGAACCAAAGATCTGGAATAGATGTTGGCAATTCATAATAATATATTTATTAGTATAGAGACTGATTTTAATTACATACATCTTTCAAAAGAAATTGCATAACTACAGGTAAAAATAATGTAGTTGCTTATTGCAGTTTTACTGTTTGATGTGTGAGTAGTGCTTATATGATTTATAATGCAAAAGAATTATTAAAATCAAACCAAAATTAAATCATAAACCTTAGGAAGATCAATGTGTATCTCAGATTGTGAAACATAACAGGTATATGGCTGGGACAAACCTTAAGATCAGGCAGGTTGTGACTAAAATGTATTAAATTTCAATCACTTGCTACTTTCTGTGCTATTTACAGCACACATTATCTCATTCTTGTTTTGGTAAAGAAAATCTATTCCTGAAATTTCAAGGGAGGAATGGTGGGAGAATTGAAGAGATAGGCATGACACAGTGGCTCCTTCAGAGGAGCCTGGTGACACTGAAGAAAGTCTCCTCTATCCACAGACCACCATTCTGTAAATAATTACCAATTAGCTTCTACATGGTAGGCACGTTGCTAGGTGCTGAGATGTACTGGTGAGGAAGAGAGATATGGTTCCTTCTCTCGTGAATCACGTGGGAGCCAACACCAAGTAAACAGTTACGACTTTATACATTGGGAAAGTGGTTGAAATGAACTTATATTTCCTGCAGCATGGCTGCTTGTATCATCAGATGGATCTCCTAGTAAAGCAACTACAGGATAGAAATGAATAAACAAGCCTGGATATGTTTGTAAACACAGCTGAAAGAAACCCACAAGTGAAGTGAGTACAAGAATCCTATTTGTTTTGTTTTTTTGTTTGTTTGTTTTAAGTGAGAGTTGAAGGTGGCTTTCACCCTAGGGCTGTTCACTGTAGTCTAGGACCAATGCCTTCAGAATTGACATTTGAACACAGGAAGCAGAGACAAGGTGGAAAACCGTTATAAAACTGCATTCAAAAGGGTGTTCCTTCAGGGTAAGACTCAACAAGAAATAAACTGTACTGAGGTGACACAGAAGGGAAGCTCAACTACCTCAATTTAGCTGAATAAATAGAAATCTATTGAAAATTCTAAATCCTAAAATGGCTCTAGCACTGATTTTTCACCTCAAATATAAAAAGGGAATTAAAATTTAAAGTGGTTTTGGTTATTAGTGGCCCCAGGCAGGAGACAGCAGCAATGAAAATCTCCTCTGGAGATACTCAAATCAAGGAATGCGTAAAACTGTTCACAGTTAAATTGCATAAAATCTTTAGGTAGCTAAAGATTCGAGAAATGCAACAAATCCCAATCAGATTAAATTAAATATATTTATTTGCATTAAGAATGATGGATCTCAACAGCACCCAAAAATAAAAGAGAGATTAACCTTCTAAGGTAAAAATTTTAGATTTAGATAAAAGTTCCAATCTAAATAAGCAATGTAAAATTACAGTGGAATGAGTCTGTTAATAGAATGAAGAAGTGTATGTCACTTTATATATTAAAGAGAATAGTTATCTGCACCCCTATATCCCCACTTACATGTAAGATAAAATGTTAGCAGGAAAAATAATTACTTCCATTCAGAAAAAGGAAGAATGGAAAGCATGCAAAATCACAGATAAATATCTGTCCTTAATCTCCTTGGACCTCCTAACAGGATCCATTACTGAACACTGTTTCTACTGTTTGGGAAGTGACTCCTTGCACAGCTTTCCCCCCTGATCCCTGGCTCAGTCTCCACAGCAGAAGACATCGCACTACAGCCTCAGTGTCAAATCTATTTTAAATAGTTTTATTGGAGCATAGCCACAAACTTTGGGTTAAATACCACTTGCGGCTGTTTCACAAAGACTGTCTGCCTACAAAGCCTACAGTTTGCTACCAGGTTCTTGACAAACAGGTTTACTGACTCCTGCTCTAGAGAATCCACTCTCCTCTGCTTTAGTTAGTGTGGTTGTTGGGTAAGATTATCTGTTCCTTGGAAACTGCATGGCCTTATCAGCCCCCGTTCTGCTCATGAGACCCTGAGACACAAGGGTAGTTTGAAAAATTAAGTCGTCACAGGATTTTTCATTCTAGATTCAAAGAATCTCTAATAGGACAACTATGTGATAAGAAAGTCTTATTTTTAGGAGAGAACTTTCACATCTGGTAAAGAAGTAGGTCACACAAGTCTAATAGCTAGAAAAGTAAGATAAATCAAAGCTAAACCATTGTGTTAAAGAAATGGATGTGGCCGAAACCGGTTTGGCTCAGTGGATAGAGCATCGGCCTGCGGACTGAAAGGTCCCAGGTTCGATTCCGGTCAAGGGCATGTACCTTGGTTGCAGGCATACCCCCACTGGGTGGTGTGCAGGAGGCAGCTGATCGGTGTTTCTCTCTCATCAATATTTCTAACTCTCTATCTCTCTCCCTTCCTCTCTGTAAAAAATCAATGAAATATATTTAAAAAAAAATAAAGAAAAGAAATGGATGTGGAAACCATGGAGGCTTATATAAATTAAAATTCCTTATTGTCCATAAGTAATTTATACAACTGAAGGCACTTACTGGATGGCTCTACTTCTAAAGAATCTGCAATTTTCTGTGGCAGTTTGAGTTTTCCATAGATGAGAAGGCATGGAATGAGACACAGTATTACATTTTTTTAATGTGCAAAATTACTACTTTTTTGAAGATTCTTACTTACTTGCAAAACATTGCTAAAAGCAACAAATAAAATGCAAACACTCACTACTCACACTCTGTTGTTCAAACTCTTTTCCTAGCATTATTCACATGCTAGGCTTCCTATGGAGACCACAGTTTTACTGCAAAAATGAATCATGATCTTTCCCGCCTTTGGTACACGTGTTTTTGTTTGTTCGTTTTGTTGTTGTTGTTGTTGTTTTTACTGTGCACAGTCCAAATCCCTTTCTGCTTCTCTTATAACACAGTGATACCAATTACTTGTACTCATATTATCTTACCCAGAACCACAGTAACATGTCCCCAACCAACTCTAAGGGGAACTGAGTAATAAAGTCTTCTATCAGTAAAGCAGAAAACATGCAGTGTTGGTGAGAATCAGTAATATTTACTGTGATCCAGAAAGTGATGTCAAAGGCAAAAATAATAAGCTCACCGAGATTTTTATAAAAGTCCTTCCAGAAAAAAAATTTTTAAGATGAAAGAAATGAGGGGAGTTGGAGGCTAAATGATGAAACTTTTAACAAATTACAACTTATAACAAAATGGATATGACTCCATCTGAGATGTAAGAGAAAATGAAGACCAAAGAGAGAGAAAAAAAAGGTAATCTAAATGTTTGTAGGTTGTATAAACCAATAATAAATGTCTTATGAAGTTCAAATGAAAACAGCAAGATAACATGCAAAGTAACAATCCTGATGTGTGACAGAATGCATGAGTTAGCATTTTCTGATATTTTATCTTACAGGAGTATAAATATATTCAGTAAATTTAAAATTCGTGAAATGTTAGCTATGCATATATTAATTTCTATATTAACCTGCATAATAGTAGAAGTAAATTTCAAATTAGTTCAAGGAAAAATGGAATGATAAAAATAATGAAAAGGATAAAAAGAAAAATATAACACATGCAGATATAAAAAATTGGCTGGAATACATCCTTTATACTTACCCACATATTTATGACTTCCAGGTTTTTGTTATTCTCTTAATTATTTGTGACTACAAATAATTAAGAAAAAATTGTAACGATAAGTGTGTCTATCCATCTATTTAACTATATAATTAAATGATGTGAAATAAAAAAGTAACTGTTGTAAGGATTCAGTGTTTTACTTAAATTCACTAAATTGATTAGATGTATAATAATCCTATCTAATAAAAGACAGACATGGTAATTAGCTGTACATAGCTACCCTTCCCATTGGCTAATCAGGGCAATATGCAAATTAACTGCCAGCGAAGATGGCAGCCAGCAGACAGGCAGCTTAAAGTGAACATGAGGCTTGCTTGCTTCAGTGATGGAGGACTCCAACATCCCCCGCCTGCCTTGCCGGCCTCTGAGCTTGCAGTTTGAAACATTGTTACAAATATAGAAGCTAAACAAAACACCAGAAACCTACTTTAAGCCAGCCGGGATCTCAGAGCTGGAGTTGAAACAGTGTTTTGATTATAGAACCCAAACAAACCAGATACCTGCTTTCAGCAATGGAGGCCTAAGAGCTGGAGCCAAGCCTCAGAGCTAAAGCTGGCCCAGAATTAAAAAAAAAAAAAAAGAGAGAAAAAAAGGAGCAGTTGGGAGTTTCAGTCAACCGCCAGCCTGAAAACAGCCCTCAGCCCCTCACCCAGACTGGCCAGGCACCCCAGTGGGGACCCCCACCCTGAAGGGTGTGTGACCAGCTGCAAACAGCCATCATCCCCTCATCCAGGCTGGCCAGGCACCCCAGTGGGGACCCCTACCCTGATCCAGGACACCCTTCAGGGCAAACCAGCTGGCCCAAACCCGTGCACCAGGCCTCTATCCTATATAGTAAAAGGGTAATATGCTTCCTGGCACCCAGATCAGCGTGACAGGGGGCAGCGCCCAAACCCCCTGATCGCCCTGTGGCTCTATGTGTGACAGTGGGCAGGGCCACAACCTCCCTATCCGCCCTGCTCTGTTTATGACAGGGGAAGGCACCCCAACCCCCTGATCAGCCCTGCTCTGTGCCTGATAGGGGGAGCTCCCCAACCCTCTGATCACCCTGCGGCTCTGTGTGTGACAGGGTGCGGCACCCCAACTCCCCCCCACGGGCCCTGCTCTGTGTGTGATGGGGTAGAGCCATAACCTCCCCATCGGCCCTGCCCTGAGTGTGACAGGGTGCGGCGCCCCAACCCCCTGATCTGCCCTGCTCTGTGTGTGACAGGGGGCGGTGCCCCAACTCCCCTATCAGCCCTACTCTGTGAGTGACAGGTGGGAGCTCTCCAACCCCCTGATCGACCCTGCTCTGTGAGTGACAGGGGGCAGTGCTCTAACCCCCTGATTGGCCCTGCACTGTGCGTGACAGGGGGTGGCACCACAACCTCCCCAAAGACCCTGCCTTGAGTGTGACAGGGGGCGGTGCCCCAATCTCCCAATCGGCCTTACCCTGAGCGTGACTGAAGGTGGCATCGCAACCTCCTGATCCGCCCTGCTCCGTGCATGACAGGGCGTGGCGCCCCAACTCCCCAATCAGCCCTGCTCTGAGCCCGACCAGGGGCTGCACCTAGGGATTGGGCCTGCCCTCTGCCACCTGGGAGCAGGCCTAAGCCAGCAGGTCATTATCTCCCGAGGGGTCCCAGACTGTGAGAAGGCACAAGTGGGGCTGAGGGACCTTCCCCTCCTCCGCGAGTGCACAAATTTTTGTGCACCGGGCCTCTAGTCCTGTATAATAAAAGGGTAATATGCAAATAGTCTGGATAACAGAACAACCAATCGAAGTGTAATATGCTAATGATATGCTAAGGCTGCTCAACCACTCGCTATGATGTGCACTGACCACCAGGGGGCAGATGCTCCGACCAATAGGTTAGCTTGTTGCTGGGGTCTGGCTGATTGGAACTGAGCGAGATGGGCCAAATACGCCCTGGAGCCCTCCCATAGCCCCTCCCCACCCGATTGTGCACCAGTGGGGTCCCTCAGCCTGGCCTGTGCCCTCTCACAATCTGGGACCCCTTGGGAAATGTTTAAGAGCCGGTTTTAGCCCGATCCTGCAGGCCACTCCACTTGGAAGGGTGCCAGACATCACAATCTTTATATTGGAAGGGCTCATGGCTGGTGAGTGCTGCTGCAGCAGTGCAAGCCTCTCCTGATCAGGACTGATGGTGCCCAAGCCCACTGCAGGCACAGTGAGGCCAGGATGAGCAGGAGCGGCAGGTAGGATCTGCAGGCGGCATTGGACTGCGTGTTTCAGCCAATTCCCTGCAGGCTACCTAGAGGGACCCCACCCATGCACGATTTCTTATACGGGGCCTCTAGTAACAAATAATTAAGGATCACAACCCTCTCCCCAAAAGAACTCAATCAAACAAAAAACAGAAAAGATGGAAAGAGAAATACAAATCAATGAGGCAAATAGAAAATAAATACCAAAAGAACAGAACAAATTTAAAAAGAAAAATGCTCAGTTTTACGTAATGAATGTTTGTGCCCTCCCAAAATTCATAGGACAAAGCTCTACTCCCCAGTGTAGTTGTATTTGGAGATGGGTCTCAAAGAAAGTAATCAGGTTAAATAAAGTCACAAGGGTGGAGCCCTAAACATATAAGATTATTGTGCTTATAAGAAAAGGCACCAGGAAGCTCCCTTTTTCTCCCTCTCTCCACTTTCATTCTTCCCGAGGAAAGTCCACCTAAGGACATAGCAAGAAGGTACCATGTAGGAACCAGGAGGAGAGTTCTGACTAGAAATCAAATTGTCCAGTACCTTGAACTTGGACTTCTAGCCTGTAGGTCTATGAGAAAATAAAATAAATTTATTTTGTTTAAGCCATTCAATATATTTTTATGGCAGTCCAATCTAATATACTCATAGAAATTATGAATGAGCTGAACACTCCAATCAAAAGGCACAGACATACAAAAGCAAGAATCTGCTACAGCCTAGCCATAAGAAGCACACTTAATTGCAAAGACATGAAGATTTTGAAAGTAAAAGGATGGAAAAATACAATATACAAATGGTAGACATAAGAAAGCTGGAGTGTCTATGTTAGTATCAGGGAAAAAATTTCCAAGAAAAAAAAGGTCTGAAAGGGACAATATGTCAAGGAGCTATAACAGTATATATGTGTGCATATTTATAGCCACATAAACATATATTGTGTAATAATAAAATTTTTAAATATATGAATACTGGCAGAACTAAAAGAGAGAAATGGAGAAATCCACAGTGATAGTTAGATGCTTTGATGAACTTCTCCCAGTAATGTAATAGAAGATCTGAACTGCATTATCCAGATTCTTTAACATAAGTGATATATGTGGAGCACTACCTCCCCAAACTGCACAATATTCCTTTCACACATATATGGATTGTTCACAAAGATAAAATCTAGGCTGGGCTGCAAAGCAAGCTTTAATACATGTGAAAAGGAAATCTTACTGCGTAGTTTTCCTGAATGAATATAGACTGTAATTAAAAATCAGCAACAATAAGTCACCGAGAAAAGCTTCAGGTACCTGAAAATAAAACTGCACACCTACAAAAACACATCAGTCAAAGGATAAATTAAAATAGAAATTCAAAAGCATTCTATACTAAATCATGGTGAAAATGAAACATAAAATTCATTAAATACAAGAACAGCAGTGCTTTGAAGGAAATTGGTGCTTTAAATTTTTATATTAGTAAACATAAATTATCTAAATGTAATGCTGTAAACTTTAAAATTTAAGAGCTCAAAAGAGAAGTCACTTACCTAAAATAATAAGGAAAAAACAACATTTTTAACGAGCAGGAGATTTGAGCAGAGATTTCAAAAAAAGGATGGTGGCTATACACATAAAAATGCAAAATATTTTTATTAGTAATGCACGTTATTAGCCATTAGAAAAATGCAAATTAAAAAACTATAAAATACTACTAAAACACTGCAAATTGATAAAGTTTTAAAAGAATGATCAGAAGTGTTGTTGAATATGATGAAGCAATTCCATCATAGATAATCAGTGAGGGGAAAAAGGTATAATCATTTTATAAATCAACTTGGACATTTCATAAATGTCTAAGTTTACTTTACCATACAACTAAACCTTACCATTTCTAGATATCTTCCCAAATGAAATGAAATCTATGTCCAAACAAAGACTTGCACACAAATTTTATAGAAGCTGTAATCATAATAGTTCAAAACTAAAAAATTCCCCAAATAGTATTTTATAGGTGAATGATTAAACAAATTGTTGTATGAGCATGCATTGGAAAACTGCTCAGCAATGGAAAGAAGTAAAATATTGAGACTCATAAAAACATGGAGAAATCTCATAATTATATTAAGTGACAAATGTAAAATAAAAAGAAAAATACTCTGATTTTATCTGCATAAAATTCTGAAAAATGCAAACAAATTTATAGTAACGGAAAACTCATTGCTTGGAAAATACTACAAAAAAAGATGGACTGTAAAATGTTATAAAGGAAATTAAAGGAATATAGCAAATATTCTTTATCTTGATTGGTTTCATAGGCTTACATTTCTGTCAGTTTATTTTTCCCAAATTGTTATTCATTAAATTTTATTTTAAAACAATAGTAATATTATTTTCTAGTTATTAAAAGTATTAGTTCATAATGTCAAAAGTTAAATTAAGTACATATATATTAAATTATAATTTTAGTTAATTTTAGCATAGCCTCTCAATTTATATAACTAATGGAAGACATAGACTAGTCCATAATCATAGCAGAAATATGTACAATCATAATTGTACATATGAAAATTGTTGAAGAAGATATGACTAAAATAATTAACAGACTTAAATTAATATATATCACTACATCCACAATGGTAGAACACACTCACAGGTGTGTTCTCTTACAACCTAAAATATAATTTATAAAAATTAACAATATCCTCAAAAATAAAACATCATTAAACTCAATACTGAGATCATACAGAATATCTTTCTGATTCAAATGCAAATATTATAACAAATGTTAATACAAAGTGGAAAAGGAAATACCCATATTTGAAAATTATGAATCACATGCTAAAGTAGCCATGTTATAAAAAGACATATTGCAAGAAGAAAGCACTTCAAACTATCTTGAGCATACCACCCCAGAGTAGACTGACACATGACTCTAATAGAATAAAATTGGTCTCAAAAAAAATGTGCACCTGTTCATGAAAAAAACTTATAGTCAAGTAGAAAATTAGGAAACTTCCTCAACTTAATAAAGTAAACCTACAAAACACAGCTAACAGCCCACTTCCTGGCAAGAAATGTGAAGCTTTCCCAATTAGATCAATAACAAGACAATGATATAAACCTCTCACCACAGATTTTCACCACTGGAAGTCCTAGATAATGAGGTAAGACTACAAAGAAGTATATAGATTATAAGGAAAGAAATAAAAATGTCTTTGTTCACAGATGATATCACTGACTATGTAGAAAATCCAAAAGAATTCATAAGAAAACTCCTGGAAGCAATATGCAAAAATAGCAAGGTTATAGGATAAAAGGTTGATATTCAAAAGTCAACCAGTTTAAGGGAAAAGGAGACATATGTAATACTTTATACAATAAAGTATTTAAATTTAAAAAATAATAAATAAATAAATTAAAATGACTTCTTTGACTTAAAAAAAAGTCAGCCGCTTTTCAATGAACAATAACATTGAAATTAAAAACACAATACCACAATGACTCCCCATAGTGAAATACTAGATGTAAATCTAACAAAATATGTACAAGATCTAAATGCGGAAAAGTACAAAATGCCAGTGAATGAAATTAAAGAACTAAGTAAAGAAATAGTCTATGTTTGTGTATAGGAAAACAATATTGTCAAGATGTCAGTTCTTCCTAACTTGATCTATAGATTCAATACAATCCTAATAAAAATTTCTTTAAGTGTGTGTGTGTGTGTGTGTGTGTGTGTGTGTGTGAGAATATTGACAACTTGATTATAGAGAGTATAAGATTGAAGGAGAAAATCAAAGTTGGAAGACTCAACTACCCTACTTCAAGACTTCCTATAAAGCTACAATAATGAAGATTGTATATGTTGGAAAAAATATATACATAGACAAATAGATCAGTTTTTAAAAATAAAGAATCCAGAAATAGATCCACATAAATGTAGTCACCTGATCCTTCAGAAGGAGTAAAAGAAAAAAAAAATGGAGCAAAAACAGTCTTTCAACACATGTTGCTGGAACAACATGATTCATTAAAGAATTCATAAGCTGAACTTTATAATAATTAAAATACTTCCGTCTGCAACAGTCAATATCAAGAAAATGAGAAGAAATGCCACTCAAAAATAGATAGAATAAAGAACTCTTAAAACTCAACAATAAGAAAACAAACAACCTAATTAAAAATGGTCCAAAGACCTTAATAGACATCTCATCCGAAAAGATGTACAGATGGCAACAATGAAATACTATTGTATACCTATTAGAATGGCCGAAGTCCAGACCACTGACAAAACCGAATGCTGACAATGATGTGGAGCAAGAGGATTTCCATTTATTGCTGACTAGAGGCCCAATGCACAAAATTCATGCAAGGAGCTTGGCCCTCGCAGCCCCTCACAGGCTCAGCTGGCCCTGGCAGTCCTGGCTTCTTCAGGAAGGTCATCTGGATGGCTGTTCTGCTGTTTGGTCTAATTAGCATATTAGCTCTTTATTATATAGGATTATATAAAATGGGAATGCAAAGTGATACAGCTACTTTGTAAGAGAGTCTTGCAGTTTCTTCTAAAATTAAACATACTCTTACCATGCAAACCAGAAATTGTGTTCCTTTGTACTAACCCCAAAGAGTTAAAAAACTTATATACACACAAAAGCCTGTACATGGATGCTTATAGCAATGTAATTTTTTTAAAATATATTTTTTATTGATTTTTTACAGAGAGGAAGGGAGAGAGATAGAGAGTTAGAAACATCAATGAGAGAGAAACATCGATCAGCTGCCTCCTGCACATCTCCCACCGGGGATGGGCCCGCAACCCAGGCACATGCCCTTGACCGGAATCGAACCTGGGACCCCCCAATCCGCAGGCCGATGCTCCATCCACTGAGCCAAACCGGTTTTGGCAGCAATGTAATTTTTAATTGCCAAAACTTAAAAGCAACCATGATGCCTTTCAGTAGGTAAATAAATAAACTGTAGTATATCCAGAAAATGGAATATTATTCAGTGTTGAAATGACTGAAAGGAAACATAAATTCATATTACTAAATAAAGGGAGCCAAACATAAAAGTCTTTATATTGTAGGGTTCCTATTATATAACACTAGAGGCCCAGTGCATGAATTCTGCACCAGTGGGGTCCAGCTCACCCCGATGAGGGCCAATTAGGCCATGCCAGTTGGGAGGAGGGGCTGTGGGCAGATGGCCAGCCAGCCCCAACCCTGATCGGGGTGGGGGTGGCTGATTGGGGCCCTGATCGGGCCAGTTGGCCGCCATAGTGTAAGTCATAGTGATGGGTCGTCGTTCTTGTAGTTCCCGTCGTTCCAGTAGCTTGGCTTTTATATATATAGATTGTGGAAATGGCAAAATTATGGAAACAGTATAAAAATCAGCAGATTTCCAGGGGTTGGGAGGTGGAAGGGTTGAATAAGTAGAGCACAGAAGATTGTTTATGGCAGTAAAACTAATCCATATGATACTATAATCTCTATATATAAATTCCTAAACAAACGTTCAACCATTGGGCTGTTTGCAATGATGCTCACTGACCACCAGAGGGCATACGCTCACAGGCATGGAAACCTAGAACAGACTGATGAATCTCAGAGGGAAGAGGGGCAAGGGGAGGGCAGGAAGATATTAACCAAATATCTTATATGCATACTAGATTCAAGTGACTATTATGGGTCTTTTGTGATTCCATATAACAGCGGTTCTCAACCTGTGGGTCGTGACCCCTTTGGGGGTCTAACGACTCATTCACAGGGGTCGCCTAAGACCATCGGAAAACACATATATAATTACATATTGTTTTTGTGATTAATCACTATGCTTTATGTTCAATTTGTAACAATGATAATACATCCTGCATATCAGATATTTACATTATGATTCATAACAGTAGCAAAATTACAGTTATGAAATAGCCACGAAAATAATTTTATGGTTGGGGGGTCACTACAACATGAGAAACTATATTAAAGGGTCACAACATTAAGAAGGTTGAGAACCACTGCCATATAAGTTTTGGATTATTGATTCTAATTCTATGATAGGAATTGCTAGGAACTGCTATACATTACTTTGTATAGATACAAAATATGTATAGATAGAAATGTATAGATGGTAAATCTATACATTTATTTGGACTGTCTGAACATTTGAATGTTGTTAATTCTTCCTATCCATAAGAATGGTATATACTTCAATTGATTTCTACCTTCTTCAGTTTCTTTCTTCAGTGTTTTATAATTATCTGAGTACAGATGTTTTACCTTCTTCATTAAATTTATTTTTAGGTATTTTATGTTACTTTTGATGCAATTATAAATAGGACTGTATTCATAGTTTCCCTTCCTGATAGTTCATTATTGATGTATAAAATATGCAACTGATTTCTGAATGTATTCTGCTAAGTCACTGAATTTATTTATCAATTCTAGTAGTGTGTGTGTGTGTGTGTGAGTGTGTGTGTATGTGTGTGTGTGTGTGTGTGTGTGTGTAGTCTTTAGGGTTCTTTATATACAGTACCATGTAATCTTCAAATAAATACTTTTACTTCTTCTTTTCCAATATGAATGCCTTCTTATTCTTCTTCTTGTCTGACTGCTGTGGCTAGGACTTCTAGTACTATGTTGAATAAGAGGCGAAAGTGGATGTTTCAGTCTTCTTCCAGATCTTAAAGGAAACAAGTTCAGTTTTTCCATATTGAATATAATGTTAGCTGTGAATTTGTCATATATGGCCTATATTGTGTTGAGTTATGTTCCCTCTATCTTTATTTTGCTGAGAGTTATTTTTGTTTGTTTGTTTGTTTTGTGTTTTGTTTTGTTTTTACCATAAATGGGTGCTGAATTTTTTCAAGTGCTTTTCCTGCATCTATTGATATGATCATATGATTTTATCCTTCATTTCATTTACATGGTGTATTATCATCTTAACTGATTTGCATATATTGTACCAAACATGAATAAAACATAAATCACACTTTATCATGGTGCATGATGTTTTAATATATTGCTGACTTCAGTTTGTTAATATATTGTTGAAAAATTTTGCTTCTATGTTCATCAGAGATAATCACCTACAATTCTCTTTCTTCATAGTTCCTTCATCTGGTTTTTGAATAGCAGTAATGCTGGTCTGATAACATAAGATTGAGGCTTTCATTCTCTTGAATTTTAAAAATTAATTTAAAAAAATAATAGCTTAATTATTTTTTTTTGAATGTTTGGTAAAAGTTACCTGTGAAGCCATTTGATACAGGAATTTTATTTGTTTGGATTACTCAATTATACTTTGATTTTGTTGGTTGCAATAAGTCAATTCAGATATTTTATTTTTCATTAATTTTTTTAAAAAAAATTACCTTTATTGTTGAAAGTATAGTTGTCCCCTTTGTTTGTTTGTTTGTATTCACATTGACCTCCTCCACCTCATAACTGCTCTTGCCATGCCTTCAACACTCTATTCTCTGTGTCCATGAGTTATGCATATATGCATACTAGTTCCCTGGTAAATCACTCTATTCCCCCCCCCCCCGACACACACACACACACACACACACACACACACACACACACACACACACACTCCCACCTTCCCTCTGATACTTGTTAGTCTGTTCCATGCTTCCAAATCTCTGGATCAATTTCATTTATTTTGTTAATGACATTACACATATGAGTGAGATCATGTGATATTTATCTTTCACTGACTGGCTTATTTCAATTAGCATAATACTCTCCAGGACTGTCATGCTATTGCAAATGGTAAGAGTTCTTTCTTTTTTATAGTTGCATAGAATTTCACTGTGTAAATGTACCACAGCTTTTTTATCCACTCATCTGATGATGGGCATTTGGGCTGTTTCCAAATCTTAGCTATTGTGCTGCTATGTACAAAGGGGTGCATCTATTCTTTCTAATTGGTGTTTCTGGTTTCTTAGGATATATTCCTAGAAGTGGGATCACTGGGTCAAATGGGAGTTCAATTTTCAATTTTTTGAGGAAACTCCATACTATTTTCTGCAGTGGCTGAACCAGTCTGCATTCTCACCAGTAGTGTACTAGGGTTTGCTCTTCTCCACATGTTCACCAACATTTGTTGTTTATTGATTTGTTGATGAGAGCCATTCTGACAGGTGTGAGGTGACACCTCATGGTTGTTTTAATTTGAATCTCTTGGACAATTAGTGACTTTGAGCATTTTTGCATGTCTTTTGGTGTTCTGTCTGTCCACTTTTAAGAAATATCTACTAGGTCTTTTACTCATTTTTTAATTGGATTGTTTGTCTTCCTTTTGTTAAATTGTATGGATTCCTTATATATTTTGCAAATTAACCCCTTATCAGATGTATCATTGACAAAATATATTTTCCCATTCAGTGGGCTCTCTTTTCATTTTATTGATGGTTTCTTTTGCTGTGAAGAAACTTTTTTTTTTTAAATCCCCACCTGAAAATATTTTCCCATTGATTTTTAGAAAGAGTGGAAGAGAGAGGGTAAGACAGAGAGAAATATTGATGTGAGAGAAACACATTGATTAGTTGCCTCCTGAATGTGCCCAGACCATGGCCCAGGCCAAGGAGGAGCCTACAACTGAGTTATGTGCCTTTGACCTTAATCAAACCTGGGACACTTCAGTCTGCAGGCCAATGCTCTATCCATTGAGCCAAACAAGCTAGGGAAAGAAACTTTTTATTTTGATGTAATACCATTTGTTTACTTTCTCCTTAATTTCCTTTGCCCTAAGAGATGTAGCAATAAACATATTGTTATAAGAGATGTTTGATATTTTGCTGCCTATGATTTCTTCTAAGATTTTTATGGTTTCACAACTTACATTTAAGTATTCTATCCATTTTGAGTTTAAAATTGTATATGGTATAAGTTGATGGTCTAGTTTCTTTTTTTTTTTTTTCATGTACCTGCCCAATTTCCCAACACCATTTATTAAAGTGGGTATCAATACTCCATTGTATGCTCTTGCCTCCTTTGTCAAATATCAATTGAGGGTAATGGCTTGGGTTTATATCTAGGTTAACCCATCTTGTTTATCATTCAAAGAACCAGCTCTTGGTTTTATTAATCCTTTGTACTGATTTCTGTTCCACTCATCTACATGCCTGTTCTTTTGCCAGTACCAGGCTGTTTTGAGCACAGTGGCTTTGTAGTATAACTTGATATCTGATATTGTGATTCCTCTAACCTTGTTCTTCTTTCTCAAGACTAATGCAGCTATTTGGGTTCATTTTTAGTTCCATATAAATTTTTGGACTATTTGATCTAGATCTGTGAAATATGCCAATGGTATATTAATAGGGATTGCATTAAATCTATAGATTGCTTTGGGTAGTATGGACATTTTAATGATGTCGATTCTACAAATCCATGAACATGGCATATTCTTTCTCTTGTTTATATCTTCCTCTTTCACTTTGTTCAAGGTCCTGTTATTTTCTGAGTACAGGTCTTATACCTCATTGGTTAAGTTTATTCCTAAGTATCTTAATTTTTTGTTGCAATGGTAAATGGGATTTTTTTTCATTTCTCGTTTGCAAGATTTCATTATGGTTATATAAAAATGTCATAGATTTCTAATGGTAATTTTTTATCCTGCTACATTGTGGAATTAATTCATTAAATCTAATAGTTTTCTTTTTTTATGAAGTATTTAAGGTTTTTATGTATAATATCATATAATCTGTGAATAATGACAGTTTTACTTCCTTCTTTCCTATTTGCATACCTTTTCTTTTTTCTTCTTGTCTGATCACTATGGCTAGAATTTCTAATACTATGTTGAATAAGAGTGGTGAAAGCTACATCTCTGTTTGTTCCTGTTCTTACAGGAAATGGTTTTAGTTTATGCCCATTGAGTATGATGTTGTATGTAGGTTTGTCATATATGGCTTTTATTGAGTTCTGATCCTTCTATTCTCACTTTGCTGATAATTTCTATCAAAAAAGGTGTTGGGTTTTGTTGAATACTTTTTCTTCATCAATTGATATTGTCATGTGATTTTTGTCTTGCAATCTGTTTATGTGGGTGTATCCCATTGATCAGTGGTTCTCAACCTGTGGGTCGCAACCCCTTTGGGGGTCGAATGACCCTTCCACAGGGGTCTCCTAAGACCATCGTAAAACACATATACAACTACATATTGTTTTTGTAATTAATCACTATGCTTTAATTATGTTCAATTTGTAACAATGAAAATACATCCTGCATATCAGATATTTACATTATGATTCATAACAGAGCAAAATTACAGTTATGAAGTAGCAATGAAAATAATTTTATGGTTGGGAGTCACCACAACATGATGAACTATATTAAAGAGTCACAGCATTAGGAATGTTGAGAATCACTGCCATTGATTGATTTGTGAGAATTGGATCAGCCTTGCATCCCCAGAATAAACCCAACTTGGTCATGGTGTATGATTTTTTTAATGTATTGCTGAATCCTATTTGCTAATATTTTTGTTGAGGATTTCAGCATCTGTGTTCACTGGGGACACTGGCCTGTGATTCCCTTTCTTTGTAGTGTCTTTATCTGGTTTTTGAATTAGCGTAATGCTGGCCTCCTGAACTTGCTTGAACGTGTTCCTTCCTCTTGAATTTTTTTAAATAGTTTGAAGAGGATAGGTGTTAGTTGTTCTTTGAATGTTTGGTAAAATTCCCTGTGATGCTGTCTGGACCAGGGTTTTGTTTACTGGATTTTTTTTTTTATTACTGTTTCAGTTTCATCAGTAGTTATCAGCCTATTCAGGTTTTCTGCTTCTTCCTGATTCAGTTTTGGAAGATAGTATTTTTCTATGAATATGTCCATTTTGTCCAGGTTTCTAGTTTATTGGAATATATTCATTCACATTATTATTTTATGATCCTTTATATTTCTGTGGGTTCAGTTGTTAACTTCACCTCTTTCATTGCTCTCCTTCTCTTGCTTAAAATACAGAGGGATTTTTTAAATATATCTATTTGGATACTCCTGTATAGGGTGCATATATGTTGATAAGAGTTATATCCTCTTGATGTATTGATTCCTTTAGTATTATGAAGCGGCCTTCATTATCTCTTATGAAGACCTTAATTTTAAAGTATATTTTGTCAGATATGAGTATTGCTACCCAGCTTCTTGTTTCATTTTCATTTGCCTGGAAAACTTTTTTATCCCTACAATTTCATTCTATATGCATCCTTTTGTCTGAGGTGGGACTCTTGTAGACAGCATATATATGGGTCATGATTTTTAAAACCCATTCAGCTACCATATGTTTTTTGATTGGATCATATAAGCCATTTACATGTAAGGTTATATTGATAGGTATTTATTTATTGCCATTCTTATTCTTGATGCCTCTGTTCTTCTCTTTCTATTTCTTCTTCTTAAAATAGTCACTGTAGCATTTTGTGCAGTGCTGGTTTGATGATAGTAAACTCCTTTAGCCTTTCTTTTTTGTCTGTGAAACTCTAATTTTCAGCTTATTTTTTTATTTAAATTTTTTATTGTTGAAAGTATTATATATGTCTCCTTTTCACCCATTGACCTCTCCCCAGCTGCTCCAACTCCCCAGAACATTCCCTCACTGCCCCCTACTGTCTGTATCCATTGGTAATGATTATATGCATGCATAAATGTCCTTTGGTTGATCTGTTCCCCTCCCCTTCCCTCTAAGATTTGATGGTCTGTTCTCCGGATCTATATTGTTTTATCAGTTTATGTTATTCATTATATTCTACAAGTGAGTGAGATCATGTGATACTTATTCTTTCCTGACTGGCTTATTTTGCTTAGCATAATGCTCTACAGGTCCAACCAGGCTGATGTGAATGGTAAGAGTTTTCTTTTTTTACAGCAGTGTAGTATTCCACTGTGGAGATGTACCACAGTTTTTTAATCCACTCATCTGCTGATGGGCACTTAGGCTGCTTTCAAACATTAGCTATTGTAAATTGTGCTGCTATGTACATAGGGGAGCATATATTCTTCCTGATTGGTGTTTCTAATTTCTTGGAATATATTCCTAGAAATGGAGAAAGATATAAACAAGTGGAGAGTATACTGTATTCATGGATTGGTAGAATCAACATCATTAAAATGTCCATACTACCCAAAGCAATCTATAGATTCAATGCAATCCCCATTAAAATACCAATGGCATATTACTCAGACCTAGAATAAACTCTCCGTAATATATGGAATTTTTAAAAAACCTGAATAGCCACAGTAATCATGAGAAAGAACAAAGTTGGAGGGATCACAATACCAGATATCAAGCTATATTACAAAGCCACTACTCTCAGAATAGCCTGGTACTGGCACAAGAACAGACAGATAGACCAATGGAACAGAACAGAGAATATGGAAATCAAGCCAAGCCATTATGCTCAATTAATATTTGACAAAAGAGGCAAGAGTATAAAATGGAGTCAAGATAGTCTCTTCAATAAGTGGTGCTGGGAAAATTGGACAGATCCACCAAGTTACACCATACACAAAAATAAACTCAAAATGGATAAAAGACTTACATATAAGACAGGAAACCATAAAAATCTGAGACGAATCCATAGGCAGCAAAATATCAGATATATCTTGAAGCAATATGTTTACTGACATATCTCCTAAGACAATGGAAACTAAGGAGGAAATAAACAAATGGGATTACATCAAAATAAAACCCTTTTTCACAACAAAAGAAACCATCAACAAAATATCAACAAAGCCCACTACATGGTAGAACATATATTCCAATGTGACATTCGATGAGGGTTTAATCTCCAAAATTTATAAGGAACTCATACAACTTAACAAAAGGAAGATAAACATTCCAATCAGAAAATGGGCAAAAGACCTAACTAGTCACTTCTCGAAAGTGGGCATACAGAGGCCAAGAGGAACACGAAAAAATGTTCAAAGTCACTAATCATCTGAGAGGTGAAAATTAGAATGACAATGAGGTACCACCTCACACCTGTCAGAATGGCTATGATCAACAAATCAACAAAGACAAGTGCTCTTTGAGGATGTGGAGAAAAAGGAACCCGCATACACTGCTAGTGGGAATGCAGACTGGTGCAGCCACTGTGGAAAACAGTAGGAGTTTCCTCAAAAAAAATTAAAAATGGAACTCCCATCTATGAAACTCTTTATTTTACCTTTACTTTTGAATGATAGGCTTGCTGCATAAAGTAATCTTCTTTTCCTTACTTTGTATACTTCATGTCACTTCTTTCTTGCCTAAAGTGTTTATATTGAGAAATCAGCTAACAGTGTAATGGGACCTCCCTTGTTGGGAACTTTCTGTCTCTTTCTTGCAACCTTTAGGATTCTTTCTTTGTCTTTAATGTTGCCATTTTAATTATTATGTGACAAGGTGTGGCTCTTTTGGGGTTCATCTTGATTGGGAGTCTCCATGTTTCCCAAACTTGAGTGATCTTTTCCTTCACTAGGGTAAGAAAAATTTTCTGCCATTATTTCTTTATTTCTTTCTCAGATTCTGCTCCTTCTGGTACCCCTATGATGCAAATGCTGTTACATTTTATGTTCTTCCAAAGCTCCTTAATCTCTCCTCCTGCTTTATTTTTTTTTTCCATTTGCTGCTCTGAACAGATGTTTTTTCTACCTTGTCTTCTAATTCACTGATTTGATCCTCACCTTCTTCTAGTCTACTGTTGAGTCATTCTAGAATGTCCTTTATTTAATCTATGGCATTCCTCATTTTCAACTGAATCTGGTTTATTTTTTCAAGCTCTCTTTTCATGTTGGTGTATCTCTCATTAAGACCCTTAAAATTCTCATTAAGTTGCTTGTAGTTCTCACTGAATTGTTTGAGCACCCTTATTATCATTACTCTGAATTCTTTATCTGTAAATTGTTTACCTCCATTGTATTTAGTTCCTTTTCTGGAGATTCCTCTTTTTCTTTAATTTGGGGATTGTTTCTTTGTCTCCTCATTTTCCTGTCCCTTTGGTTTTGTTTCTATTAGATCAAACTGCTATGCCTCCCAGATTTTGTGGAGTGGTCTTATGTAGTAGGTGTTTTGTGAGACCCAGTGGTACAATCTCTCTTATGTCCTCAGCTGGGTGCTCTAGGAAAGCCCCTTACTTGAGTTATTTGGGTTCTCCTGTTGTAATTGAATATTGTGGGCCACTATTAAACGCCTATATTTGGGTTATTATGATTTTACTTTGCTAATCACAGGGCATGGCAGTACTAAGAGATGCCCCAGAGTATCTTGTGTACTCCAGAGATAATTTTTCCCCCCATATGTAGTAGCTATCTAACTTTCTCTTGAGCTTCAAGATTATTTACCCCAGCGAATACAGCCACCCATATTGTTAGTTGTTGATTCACTGATATAAGCAGTCAGTTGTTGAAAAGATTGTGAATAACTCTTGGTAAGATAAAAATATAACTAATGATCTTAACTTATCAGATTTTTAGAAGTATCCCTTGGAAAAGACTAGCTGGAAGTATGAGTGCAGTCAGGTGTGACCTCAGCAGGGTCAAGGGTCAAATGGGATTCACATCCAGATATCCAAGGAATAAGTAAGAGCTGAAGTTGGATTGAGCCATTGTGTGGACTCCCAGGCTGTCATCAAGCTAAAAGAGTTAAACCCATAAGTCTACCAGCAGCAGATATTAGGGACCAAGTATGTGAGCAGTGATCAGATGGCCAAGGGAAACACTTATTTCAAAATCCCTCAGGGGCCCAAGGAACAGCACAAAGATTAATAATGTTCAGACGCAAGTCATGCTCTCTGTGTTAAGAGACTATAATGAGCACTTTCCATCTAGAAAAGAAACAGATGTAAAGGTTAGTATTCAGAATGACTACTAGTAAGCAGCTATATTAAAGTAGCTATTGTAAACTGCATAGACACTAAACATATCAAAATCAGCAGGGATATTGGTAGTAGGAAATATTAAGTGCCCTGCTATCCAACAAGGTAGGATACACATTTCTTTGACTATTGCAATGTTAGGTTATCGTAACTGCCACACTTCCAATGCTAGTTATCTCTCCTCTATAACCAGATGTATTCTATCTCTTATTTACTTCTCTGTGTGCCTATTAGACAGTTAGCTCATGATGACAGTAGCTGTTTATTGTCCACAATTATTTATTGTCGACAGTATCCTCATCAGTCACCATAATGCTTGTCACATGTTAAATAGTAAACATTTCAAGAATAAATAATCAAACAAATGATTCCATGGTGAAAAGAGAATGGACAGGGTAGAATAGGAAGACACTGGACCCATGAAGTCTGAAGAGGGAAAATATGACGTGCAGGAAATCAAGGCAAGACAATAAACTCTGCACAGAGAGAGCATAATTTTGCATAATACAGTCCTCTTACCCTTATTTGATGTTGAAAGTATTTATCCATAATTGCAAAAAGAGGTGTGTATGCTTTATGTTCTTTATGTTAAGTATGCTTGATGGTTGTTTTGTTGCATTGTTGTTGTTGGTGGTTAAGATGATTGGCATCATAGAGTGACTGTTACCTAAGGTGTTTCTATGACATAAAAGGCACTTCATCTTCAGTGCTCCTACAAATAGGTTCATTTAATTGGATGCCTTTTGATTAAATATTTGTTTAATTTGCTTTCAAAATGAAATTTCTAAAATATCCATAGACCATTTTAAATATCTGTAACTTAATTTTCTTGAAATTCATTTAAAATATCACTTAAATGTATTATGCTGCAACTTATTTTCAGTTCTTCTAGGCATTTTTAGAGGAATTAGAGAATACAGTTTAGCCTTCTCTGCATAATTGTCTGTCATATCCTTAACAGACAATTCTGACTTCCTATTCTTCAGGCTAAATAATTACAGTCCCATTAACCTTCTTTTAGAGGTCATATTTTTAATCCTGTAATCATTTATGTAACTCTTTTTTTTTTTTAATCCTCTGTAAGTTCCCTTTTAAGTTGCAGTGCAAAAGTTAATGTGGTACCCACAAAAGATTTAAAATATGCTGAGATGCTGACTATACCGGGAGATTTATCTCATGGTATCAACACATTCTTCTTCTCACTATGAATCCCAGTATTGTACTGTTTTTCTAAATGAGGAATAAGATTGTGCACTCATGTTCATCTTGTTAGTTCATCTTGTTACCCACTGTTAATGAATAGCTCCCATTGGGATTATAAACCAGATAACCAAAGATGTCACTTCATAGGATCAAATGTGAATTACACATTCACAATAAAAGAATAATAATACAAATCCAGTGACCTTCCTCAGTAATAAAATGACAATTATAGCCTATATTATCTACAAATGTCAGGAATTTGAGATTCATTTGATCTTCTCTCACTATAATGAAGTGTCTGGGCAGTCCAATATGGAGCAGAAAAAAATGGGTGGATTAATTTTAAATTAAGCATTATGTTTCTAACATATGCCTGATAGAGATTCGGTGCTACTCAATCAAACTAAAATCAAATTTCTTTAATAACAGTATTATAACATTATTACCACTAAAAGAGAAATTTTTATGCAAACTTCCTGTTAATTCCCTCAAAAACTTTCTAAGCAGGTGTTTCCAAATGCTAATAATGGCAGAGAAAAAAAGTTGCATAAAAGTTACCTGAGATGTTTTGTTTTTAAACTTTAATTTTTAAAATAATTAGAGAATCACAAGAAATTCTAAAGAAATTTATGGATAGGATTCATGGAACCTTCATTCAGAACAACCCAATATTGACATCTTGCATCACTACAGTATATCAAAACACAAAAAAATTGACATTGATACAATTCACAAAGCTCAATCTGATTTCATGTTATACATGCCTCTGTGTGTGTGCATACATGTGTGTGTGTGTTTGTGTGTGTGTGTGCACCAATGTCTTTATATGTGTAGATTCAGGTAACAGTAAGTATCAGTTAAGATACTTAAGTATAGTATGACATGACTCATATTATTTCTTTATAGCCACATTGTATTCCTCCACAGTCTAACTCTAAACCTTAGCAATTACTAATCTAGCATTCATTTCTTTGATGGTTATTTTATAAATGCTGTATAAATAGATTTTTGCAATATTCATACTATTAAAACCTGAAGAATTTTTAAAAATAGAATTCCAGAGACACAGAGAAATCAGTTCAGTAGATCTGAAATGAAAGCATGGAATTCACAGTTTTTATAAGTTGCTATAGCCCTTTGGCAATTCACTTAGTATAGACAGCACCAAGATAGCTAGCAAATGTTGGGATCAAGGGTATGATAAGTAAGACTCATAATAAATTGGGTTGCTATATAATACTAGAGGCCCGGTACACAGAATCGTGCACTGGTGGGGTCCCTCAGCCTGGATGTGGACATCCCTTGAGGGATCCTGGATTGCAAGAGGGTGTAGGCAGCAGGGGGGCCATGAGGGGTAACCAGGTCAGCAGGGTAAGCAGTTGGGGGCAACCAGGCTGGCAGAGGGGGGCAGTTTGGAGTGACCAGGCCAGCTTAGGGGGCAGTTGAGGGTGACTATGACGGCACACAGAGGCAGTGAGGGGCAATCAGGCAGGCAGGCAAATGAGCAATTAGGAGCCAGAGGTTCAGGATTGTGAGAAGGAAGTCTGACTGCTGGCAGTCGGACATCCCCTGAGGGGTCCCGGATTGGAGAGGGTGCAGGCTGGGCTGAGGGGACCCCCCCCATGCACAGATTTCACGCATCGGGCTTCTAGTATATATATACATATCTATCTATCTATCTAGATATAGATAGATATAGATATATAGATATATAGATATAGATATAGATATAGATATAGATATAGATATACATATATACTAAGTGGCCAGATTATTATGACCACCCACATCAGTACATCCTTGGGCCACCTTTTGCCTTCAAGACTGCGGCAATTCTTCTTGGCATTGACTCCACGAGATGTTGAAAGGTGATGCGAGGAATCTGACACCATGCCTGATGAATAGCAAGCACTGTCCAGTTCTGTGAGATTTGATGGTTGTGGAACCAGTTGCCTGATGGCTCTTTTAACTTCGTCCCACAAATATTCAATCGGATTGAGATCAAGTGATTGTGGGGGACACCTAAGCAAGGTAAAGTCTCCCTCATGTTCTTGAAACCACTCCTGCACAATACGAGCACCGTGGCATGGCTCATTGTCTTGTTGGAAGAAGCCATCTCCACTGGAATACGCCATCAACATCATAGGATGAACTTGATCAGCAATGATACTTAGGTATGTTGTGCTATTTAGATGTTGTTCCACATGAATTAAAGGGCCCAAATCATGCCAGGAAAACATGCCCCAAACCATAACACTGCCCCCACCAGCTTGAAGGGTTGTATTCATGCATGTGGGGTGCAAGCTTTCATACTGTTTCCGCCAAATTCTCACTCTGCCATCTGCATGATGCAACTGGAAACATGATTCATCGGACCACATGACTTTTTTCCAATGCTCGACTGTCCAATCCTTGTGTTCCTGTGCGAATTGGGGATGTTTTATCTTGGTAACTGCAGACAGCAAAGGTGTTCGAACAGGCCTTCAGCTTCTATATCCAATACAATGCAGTGTATGGCCAATTTGCCAACAAATGTCAGGTGGTCATAATAATCTGGTCACTCAGTGTATAATAACATTCAGATATTAATGTAAAAAATAAAAGTAACTAGAATCACTAACATTTTTGAAAAAGAAAAGTGAAGTGTGAGGAATGACTTTATAGACTTTTTAATATTTATTATATAGTTACAGTAACGAAGACTGTGTAGTATTTGTGGCTAAATAGACCCACAGATTAATGGAACAGAATAAAAACAAAAAACAGAAATAGGTGCATCAAGTTTGGGCAACTGATTTTATACCATGGTGAAAAGCAATTCAAAGGAATAAAGATGTATTTTCAACAAGTGGTGCTGGAACAATAAAAAATATATGTTTAGCCCTAGCTGGTTTGGCTCAGTGGATAGAACGTTGGCCTGGGGACTGAAGGGTACCGGGTTTGATTCCAGTCAAGGGCATGTGCCTGGATTGTGGGCTCAATACCCAGTAGGGGGTGTGCAGGAGGCAGTTAATCAATGATTCTCTCTCATCATTGATGTATCTATTTCTCTCTCCCTCTCCCTTCCTCTCTGAAATAAAAAAAAATATAATATAATATAATATAATATAATATAATATAATATAATATAAAAAAATATAATATAATATATTCAAAAAGAACAAGGAAAAGAAAGAGGATGGGAGGTGAGGGGACCACAGGGCAGGGAGAAAAAAGATGAGGAAAGAAAAAATAACTTCAACATAAACCTTATAACTTTATAATAATTAACTCAAAATTATAGATTTAAATGTAAAACAGGATTCCAATATGGCAGCAGGCAGCACGGGAGTGAGGGAGGGTGAGTGAGTGAGAGGGCAAGTGTGCTGACATTTGTGGGTGTGTGTGGGTGTGTGGGGGGGTGTGAGTGAGGGATAGTCCTGTTGCACAGGAGTCTTGGGGGCTGGCAATTTGTGATTCTACCACCACAGCCATTCCCGGGGTGCCGCTCTGGCTTGGAGACCTTGACATCTTGAATGGTTTACAAGGTCCTCCTAGGGAGGAGGCTGTGGGAATCAGCAGTAGCTAGGCGCTCAGTCTCACCACCACCCAGACTTGTGGCAGCATGAGCCTGAACCCACATACACCCTGCCCAGGACCCTGTGCACCTGCCAAGAATACAATCCAAACCCTGGGTGCCTGGGGTCCACTCTTCTTGGATTGCAGGCCTAAGCGGACACATACAGTACCCCCTGCACTTGCAGCGGACACCAGCAGGACCTTCATGAGCCTGGAATGCATGCAGCCTGACCCCATGCACCCCAGGAAGACCCAATCTGGAACCTGTGCGACTGCAGCTCAGCTGTCACTGATCCCACAGGACTCTCGCACCTGCTGTGGACTCACCCACTGCCATCACTATGTGCTGCCATTTACACCCTAGAGCCCAGCTGCTCGGCTCCACCACCAGTGCTAAGGAACAGGAACTGTGCTAAGGCTGGGGAGGTAGATGTAGCCTCCCCTGCCCTGGCCCCACTAGAACTGAGGACCTGAGGAGACTGAAAGGGCTGCAGATCTATAGGTGAGACAAAAGTATCTGGGACTGAGAGAGGTGGCAGAGGGCACTGGCTTGGAGACTGTGCAGTGGGTGCAGCAGTAGAAGCCTGTGGCTGAAGTCCCTGGATAGAGTAGCACTAGCATGGACCATTGTGCAGCCTGGGATGCTCTTCCTGATCAGTGGGAAGGGCCAAGCAGTGGAGCTGAGAGCCAGCCTACAATGGGGGTGTCAGAATGACCCTTTATGTCTTGGAGGAGCTTGTGCTGGCCAGCAAAAAGGGGTTTGGAGAGTAATACCAGGAAGGAGGATTAGCCCTGCCCAACTGGAATGTAGGGAAACTCCCCTCTTTTCCACTGGCAAAACAGCTGCTTCTGACCTGACCTGCAGCAACCTGAGGAAAGGGGGAACAATCTGTGCCCCTGAACGTGGCTTAGAGGAGGTGTCAGAAAACAGGCAGAGCTGAGGAATTGAAAGGAGAGGAATGGCCCGGCCTCCCCTCCTACAAGCTACTGACACCAGCCCCCAAACAAGCGTGATCAAACCTTCCCAACTAAGAAGGATACTGCTCAGAGACCAGCTCCATGGGTTAAGGGAGAACAGCTCAGAACAGGGACAATCAATGGTGAGACTCATAGCAGACCTGCCTCTGGGCTAAGGAGCCCCCTTTGCTAGGGCTTCAACATACCAGAACTAAATCAGATTGCCCAGGGCCAGAAAAGGACAGTGACTAACATTACCCTGCACCAAAGAACTTCCCAGGAGGCCCAGGATAGACACAAGAGATCAGATTCAACAACATCAGAGCAAAATTCAGTGAGCTATACAAATAGTGGACCCAAAAGTCTTTGAATATTTGAGTGTATATGATTTTGTTGTGTGTGTGTGTGTGTGTGTGTGTGTGTGAGTGGATTTTTGTTTTTTGTTGTTTGCTATTTATTCTTTTTTCTTTCTCCTCTATTTTCTTTCATATCTACATTTTCTCTCTTTCCTTTGATTCTATTCTTTTTGTCTCTTTTTATTGTTATTATTAATTTTTCTTATTTTATTTTTCTCTTCTTTTCTCCCCTTTCCCCATTTTACTTTTCCTACCCATATCTTAGTATATCCAGAATTACTATGATTTAAATTCATTAATATGATTTTATTTTTTGTTTCCTCTTCTTTTTTCTTCTTATACTAGTTCTTTTAGTTTCCTACTAGCTTCCATATAGCCATTTCTTCTTCTTCTTCCCTTTTTCTTAATATCCCCTCTAAGTCTTTGATCTCCTGTCTTTTATTTCTCATTTTCATTTCTTCTTTTCTTTCTTTCTCTTCTTTTTTTCCTTAGTCTTTCATGTTGTTGCATTGTGTAGCTTGATTTTTGTGATGTTTTTGCTTTGGTTCTATTGTGTTTAGTTCTATTCTGTTAGCACCTGTATAACAGCTTGCACAATGAGGTTGGGTTGAGCCTCATTGTCAGTAAATCAGAGGGGAGATTCCACCAATGAAAGGGACATCAACAATCAAGTTCCAATTACAATAGGAGAGCCCAAATAATGCACAGAAGGGGCATTGCTAGAGCATCCAGCTCAGGATATCAAAGAGACTGAACCACTGCCCCCTCTAGACAATTTCTACATCAGGCATCAACAAATAATGGGAGGCATAACAGTTCTATCTAAAACATAGAAACAAGCACAATGAGACAGCTACAATGGGGAGACAAAGAAGCAACCCCCAAATGAAAGAAAATGAGTAATCCTTAGGAAAATAACTAAATGATGTGGAGACAAGCTTATCAACGTATCAGACACAAAGTTCAAATAAGGATCTAAGAACAAATTACAAGGAACTCAGTCGGAACTACAATAACATGTGAAAAAGAAATAAAAATCATGAACAAGAACCAAACAGAAACGAAGGTTAACATAGTTGACATAAAGAACACACTAAAGGAATTAAAGGAAGATTGGATGAAGCAGAGGATTGAATCAGCAATTTGGAGACAGGGTAGAAATAAGTACCAGATTATAACAGCAAGTAAAAAAAAGAATTAAAAAGCAGGAGGAGAGCTTAAGGGAGCTCTCAACAACATGAATTGTAACAACATCTGAATCATAGGGATTTCAGAAGGGGAAGGATGTAAGCAAGGAACAGAGAACCTGTTTGAAGAAATAATGATAAAAAATTTCCCCAATTTTTATTAAAACTCTCAGCAAAATGGGAATAGATGGATCATACTTCAACATAATAAAGGCCATATATGACAAACCTAAAGCAATCGTCATCTTCAATTGGTATTAACTAAAACCATTTTCCCTAAAAACTGGAATAAGACAGGGATGTCTGTTCTTATTCAACATAGTACTGGAGATCTTAGCCACAGCAATCAGACAAGAAGAAGAAATAAAAAGCATCCAAATTATAAAGAAGGAAGTAAAACTCTTATTATTCTCAGATGACATAATATTGAACATAGAAAACCCTAAAGACTCCATCAAAAATCACTAGAGTTAATAAATGATTTTGTCAATGTAGCATGATACAAAATGAACATCCCTAAATCGATGGTATTTTTATACGCCAATAATGAATTCTCAGAAATAAAAACTAAACAAAGAATCCCATTTACCATTGCAACAAAAAATTAAGATACTCAGGAATAAACTTAACCAAGGAAGTAAAAAACTTGTACTTGGAAAACTACAAGACATTGAAAAAAGAGATAGAGGAAGATGTAGATAAGTGTAATAATATACCATGTTTATGGATTGGTAGAATTAACATCATTAAAATGTCCACACTGCCCAAAGTAATCTACAGTTTCAATGCAACACCTATTAAAATGCCAATAGCATATTTCACAGATCTAGAACAAATTCTCCAAAAACTTATATGGAACCAAAAAGACCTTGAATAGCTACAGAAATATTCAGAAAGAAGAACAAAGTTGGAGGGATTATAATACCAGATATCAACTTATGTGACAAAGCCACTGCACTCAAACAACCTGGTACTAGAAGAGGAACAGGCATATATAACAATGGAACAGAGAAGAGACCTCAGAAATTGATCCCAAGCCATTAACCTCCATTAATATTTGACAAAAGAGGCAAGAACATACAATGGAGTCAAGACAGTTTCTTCAATAAATAGTGTTGGGGAAATTGGATAGATACATGCAAAAAAAACAAAAAAAAAACAAAACCCAAAAACTGAAACTAGACCATCAATTTACACAATACACAAGAATTGGCTCAAAATGGATAAAAGACTTAAATGTAAGTGTGAAACCATAAAATTTTAGAAGAATTTATAGGCAGCAAAATCTCAGACATCTCTTGTAGCAATATGTTTACAGATGCATCTCCTAGGGCAATTAAAACTAGGGAGAAAATAAACCAATAGGACTATATCAAAATAAAAAGCTTATTCACAGCAAAAGGAACAATCAACAACATGAAAAGGGAACCTACAGTTTGGGAGGACATATTTGGCAATGATACATCTGATAATGGGTTAGTATCCAAAATACATAAGGAACTCATACAACTTAAGAAAAGGAAGAACAAATAATCCAACTGAAAAATGGGCAGTGGACTTATATAGACACTTTTTCAAAGCAGACATACAGATGGTCAAGAGACATACGAGAAAGTTACCAAAATCACTGAGAAATGCAAATTAAAACCACAATGAGGTATCATTTCACAACTGTCAGAATGGCTACCATCAACAAATTAACAAATGACAAGTGCTGGTGAGGATGTGGAGAAAAAGGGACCCTAGTGCACTTCCGGTGGGAATGCAGACAGGTGCAACCATTATGGAAAACGGTATGGAGTTTCCTAAAAAAAAATTAAAATGGAACTGCCATTTGACCCAGTGATCCCACTTCTAAGAATATATCCTAAGAAAGCCATAATTCTAATCAGAAATAATATGAACACTTAAGTTCATAGGAGCATAATTTACAATAGTTAACATCTGGAAGCAGGCCAGGTGCTCATCAGCAGATGAAGGGATAAAAATGCTGTGGTACATTTACACCATGGAATGCTATGCAGCAGTAAAATATAAGGAGCTCTTACATACAGAGAACTGGAGAGTATTATGCTAAGCGAAATAATCTAGTCAGAAGAAAACAAGTATCACATGATTTCACTCATATGTATAAAAATAAAAGGGTAATGTGCTGATTAGCCTGGATGTCCTTCCTGATGAAGCTGGGGCCAGAGGGAAGCCAGCCCGGGTCCCAGGTGCCTGCAGGTGGCCGGAAGAGGGAAGCAGCCCAGATCACAGATGCCTGCTGGCAGCTGGAGGAGGGAAGCCTGGTTCCCAGGTGCCAAAAGAAAGCTGGTGCTGGCAGCCGGGGAAAGGAAGGCCTATTCTTGCATGAATTTTCATGCATCAGGCCTCTAGTATGGAATATAGTGAACAAAATAAACTGATGAACAAAATAGATACAGATACTTAGAAGAACAGAACAAACTGCAGAATCTCAGGGGGAAGGTGGCAGTGGGTGGGTTGGTGGGTAGGAAAAAATCAACCAAAGAACTTATATGCATACTAGAGGCCCAGTGCATGAAAATTCATGCACTGGGGGTGGGGGGGGTGCGTCCCTCAACCCAACCTACCCATTCTCACAGTCTGGGAGCCCTCAGGGGATGTCCTACTGACAGCAGTAAGTTGCAGTCTGGCCTCCCTCTGCAGGAGGCAACTGGCTGATCAGGAGAAGGTGATGCCCCCATCATGCCTCTGCTGCTGCCACTGCCAGGTGCCATGGCTGCCTAAGCTTCGGCCCTCAGAGCCACTGTGGCTTTCCTCAGCCTCAGCTTGGCCCTCGTTGCCTGAGTCTCGGGCCCTTGCAGTGGCAGCTGCCATCCGTGGCCTACCTGAGCCTCGGGCAGCCACTGCGGCTTTGTCCGGAAGGTGTCTGCCCTAATTAGAATATTACCCTTTCATTAGTATAGATATGCATAACCATGATCACAGAATATAGGGTGATGAAGGCCTGAGGCCCAGGGTGGTAGTGGGCTACAAGGGGGGAAAAAGGGGACATATGCAGTACTTTCAACAATGAAAATTTAATTAAAGAGAAAAAAGAATTAAAAAAGGAACTTCTGTTTGACCCAGCAATCTAACTTGGGGGAATATATCCTAAATACCCTTAAATATCAATCAGAATGTATACATGCATATCTATGTTCATATACACATTATTTACAATTAGAGGTCTGGTGCACGAATTCATGCATGGGTGGGGGCCCCTCAGGGTGGCCTGTAGAAATCAGTCCCCAGCTCATGCCCCAAGCCTCGGAGCCCTGCTGGCACCCTGCCTTGGCCTGGTGCCACCCCCTCACCTGCTCCACCATCCCTCTTGTGGGCGATTGGTCAGACCAGACCCTTCACCCGGCTCTCTCAGTGCCTGGGAGCTAGGTAGCAGCCCCAGTCCTTGCTGCCCCTGCTGGTCACTGTCTGCGGGGCGATCAGCGGGGTGATCAGGCCCCTGCTTGCACCCACCTTGGCCTGGTGCCACATGATCACCTGTTCCACCATCCCACCTTGGTCCCACTCTCATCAGTGCCCATTGGGGCTGGCAGCTCCGCCACTGCCAACTGCTGCCAGTGCCGCGTTACCAATGCCCACCATGTTTCACGCACCCCCTGGTGGTTAGCGCACATCATAGCAAGCAGTCGAATTCCCGGTTGAACTCAAGGTCAGACGATTTGCATATTAGGCTTTTATTATATAGGATTGCTAAAATTTTGAAACAGCCCTAGTACCCTTCAGTAGATGAATGGATAAAATATCTGTGGGACATTTACACCATGGAATATTATGCAGCTGTAAACGAAAGAGGGATCTCTTACCCTTTGGGACATCATGGGTAGACCTGAAGACTATTATGGTAAGTGAAATAAGCCAAACTAAGAACCAAATATCATACAATCTCACTTATTTGTGGAATCTAATGAACAAAATTAATTGACCAACAAAATAAAATCCAAATCATGGAGGCATGGAAAACACTGACATACTTCGATGTGGGGGTTTAGTGACAAGGAGAGAGAAACCAAAAAACTGATATACTTACTAGAGGCCTGGTACACAGATTTGTGCATGGGGAGGGAGATCTGGGCCAGAGGAAAGATTGTGGGAGGCTGGCCGGCAGGCCTTGATCTAGTTGTGTAGATGTGCTGAGGTAGCGGCAAGCAAAGACCACAGACAGAGTGCCCCAAAACAGGTTGAACACCAGCTATGCTCTGAGGTGGAAACACAGCTCTACTTCACTGCCCACTCTAGGGCCACCTCACTCTCTTTGGGGCAGAGTTGTTGACAGACAGACAGGTCATCTCTCCTACCAGCCACACATTTCCTTGGGGCTCCACCCCCAAGCATGATAGGTAGCTGACTTTGGCCAATAGTGGCACACCTCCATAGGAACACTAGCCAATCAGTGGTTGGGAGCCTGGAAAGGCATGGGGCCAAGGTAGAAGTGGCTGATGGGGGCAGAAGGACAAGCAGCATGTGCGGTGCGGTGGCAGAAGATGGTGGTGGTGCTTACTTTACGTCTTTGCAGTTAGACTGCTGCCTTGCCCCTTCTGGCCCTCTCTGCTCTGCTACGTTGTTTCAATCAGTGTTGGGATCACTCTCCTCCTACAGGCTTCCTGAACCCAGATTCTCCAGTGCCTATAATCTTATCCAGGGGGCGGGACTGGCCAGGGGGAGGGACCCTGGGAGGTTAGCTGGTGCAGGAGGTTGGCTGTGGGAGCGCACTGACCACCAGGGGGCAGCTTCTGTGTTGAGCGTCTGCCCCCTGGTGGTAAGTGTATGTCATAGCAACTGGTCAACCAGTCATTCTGGTTGTTCCAGTCATTTGGTTGTAATGGTTGCTTAGGCTTTTATATATAGAGAGAGATAGATATAGATATAGATATAGATATAGATATAGATATAGATATAGATATAGATATAGATATAGATATAGATAGATATAGATATAGATATAGATATAGATATAGATATAGATATAGATATATATATATATATATATATATATATATATATAGAGAGAGAGAGAGAGAGAGAGAGAGAGAGAGATAGAGATAGAGATATAGGTATAGGTATAGATATAGATAGATATAGATAGGTATAGGTATAGGTATAGGTATAGGTATAGGTATAGGTATAGGTAGAGATAGATAGATAGATAGAGATAGAGATAGAGATAGAGATAGAGATAGAGATAGATAGATATAGATATATATAGATAGATATGCATAGCTCATGGACAGGGACAATAGGGTGGTAAAGACCGGGGGGAGAGAATAGGGGATGGGTAGAGGGTGTAGAGGGAAGGGAAGTGGGAGATATCTGTAATACTCTCAACAACAAACATATATAAAAGAACAAAAAACAAATAAACAAAAATAAATTAATAAATGTAATACATAAAAATATAAAACTTTAATGAAGATATTAGTGGCCAGGATTTGGTGAATAATTCTTAGCCATGACAACATCAATACAATCCATAAATTAAAATCAAGATAAATTGGATTTCCTTTTTTAAAAAATTCTCTACTAAGGATTCTGCTAAAAGGATAAAAATCTTAAGTACTTATTGGAAAAAAGATTTGAAACCACATAAATGATAAAGGGCTGAACCTAGAATATATGGAAAATCATCAAAATTTAACAAACAATCCTACCCAATTATATCAGTAGAAATATTATTCTCAACATCAAAAATTATAAAAAAATCTATTTTTATAAACTTACATTTTCCATGAGCAACTGATATTGTTTTCACTTATATTAATTGAAAGCACATTGATAAGTTATATATTTGAACTAGAGGCACGAGATTCATGCACTGGGGGGTGTCCCTCAGCCCTGCCTGTACCTTCTTGCAATACAGGACTCCTTGGGGGATGTCTGCCTGACGGCTTAGGCCCACAGAAGGCAAACATCCCTCTTGCAGTCCGGGGCTCTCACAGTCTGGGTCCCCTTACTCCTTATCGCCCACCTGCAGCAGAGGTGGGAGAGGCTCCCATCACTGCCACTGTGCTTCCCAGCCTTGATCCTCGCTCACTGCTCCTTTGCACTGCCTCAGATATGAGAGAGGCCCCCGCTAGCAGTACTGGACTCGCCAGCCAAGCACCGCTTCTGGCTGAGTGGCGCTCCCCCTGTGGGAGCATACTCACCAGCAGGGGGCAGCTCCTGCATTGAGTGCTTGCCCCCTGGTGGTCAGTGCATGCATAGCAATTGGTCGTCCCGCCGTTTGGTTGATTTTCATATTATGCTTTTATTATATAAGAGGGTCTAATAAATAAATTTATAGGGGGAAAAGTGAGAAAAATCTTATAGACAATCAAGATATTACATTAATATATTATAATTTATTATATTTAAAATATACTTTTGCAATTTTGTTTATGTTGTTATAATGCATAACTATAACTTTGTTAAAACTTATACATTATAAAATATTTTTAAAGAATAAATGGGTAGGTAAAATATGACAGAACTTAAAAAAGAGAGTATATTCTGCCTAAATTACCAGGGAATGATTGATGAAGCAGGAGGAATTGGGGATGTATTATAAAGACCAGAAAGAGATTCAAAGTTAGAAAAATTGGAGCAAATGTATTAACATAAGCAAAGATTATGGGCAGGATTATAGGGCTCATGAGAAAAGGTAGGGAAAGTAAAATTAAAAAGGTGATTTGGAGACAGATTATGGAGTTCCCAATAAACAAGTCAATTTCTTTTAGTCATCATTCTGCAGTCAATGGAAATTCAGTAGAGATATTCCACATTATACTATCTTTTTAGGTCAATGTTTCAGAATGATTCATTTAGTAACTCTGTGCATAGTGATTTGGAAGACATACAGATTAAGAACAGCTCAATATTAGAAGGTAATTTTGATTATTCAGATATAAAGATTGAAGGTTTAAATTAGGATGTTGGATGTAATGATACATTTTAGAAAGAAAATGAAGAGCTATGGCAAAGGAAAAAAATGACAAATGATTGCAAATATTTTCTTTTTTTTCCTGTTTCTTTCCTTCCTTCCTTCCTTCCTTCCTTCCTTCCTTCCTTCCTTCCTTCCTTCCTTCCTTCCTTTCTTTCTTTCTTTCTTTCTTTCTTTCTTTCTTTTTTGTTTTTCTGGTACAAGGGTGTAGAAAATATCTGGTATGCTGAATCTCTGTCCCATTAAGAGTTGTTAAAAATAAAGTTTGGAAACAAAGCACTATTGTAAAAGAATAAAAAAATAAGTGTATAGTGATGAAATGGAAACAGTAAATATATACTGATAGTCAAGAAATTTAATTTTTAAAAGATAATGAATGGCCCTAGCCAGTTTGGCTTAGTGGAGAGAGCATTGGCCTGCAGACTGAAAAGTCCCGGGTTTGGGACTGGTCAAGGGCACACGACCAGGTTGCAGGTTCAATCCCCCATACGCGGTGTGCAGGAGGCAGTCAATCAATGATTCTCTCTCATCATTGATGTTTCAATCTCTCTCTCCTTCTCTCTTCCTCTCTGAAATCAATAAAAATATATATTTAAAAATGATAACCAATGGTTACAGAGTTAACTAAAATATTTTATCAAGATAGGAGACACATATATAAGTTAGAAAATTAATTGAAAAAAATTAAGTGGAGATGGAGGGAATTAATTGCCACGGAGGAAATTATATAAAAATCAAAATTCTTAAGAAGGGAGATAGTTTCCAAGTTGCAGCCGAGTGATTTGCCTTGGAGAGAAAAAAAGTCTTCTACTGAGATCATAGAAAAGAATGAAAAGAAGGTGAAGATGCAATGACATTTGTGGGAGAGGATGGAAAAGTCCTCCAACATTGTGTGGATGGTATCAAATAAGTGTGGCATTAGTTTGACAAACCTGCAGATGTGCAGATGAGAAATGGAGAGCTCAAAATTAGAAAAAGTTTAAAATAAGTACTCTAAAAAAAAAAAGAAGAAGAAAGAAACTATAGAGGAGCTCATATATATACTAGTATATATGCTCCAGAATATTAAATATATAATCTATTAAGGGGAGGGGCAGAAATCATATATTTTCATTTGTTTTTTAACACCTGAGAGCCTAACATATTGCAAAGAATGTATGATAGATTCAGTATGTAATGGGCAACATATAATTACATTTCTATTTTTCTACCCCAACTTATAAATACAATTCAAATGTAAAAGTCTCACTAAAAAATTGGCAGGAAATTAAAATTTTTAATTATACTTGGAACCCATTTGTGCTGCATACTCTCCAATGAATCTATCACTTAAAGAGTCCATGACAAGTTGTTACCCTTGCATAATTTTGCGGAATCAGTGCTACTCTTTGAAACTCCACTCTTTCTTGGTTTTCTGAGAAGTACCAGTAAACTCCTGGGTGACACTGGGGGCAAATTCTAAGAGCCTTCCCACTTATATTGACTTTTATTTCATTTCAGTTTCCCTACAGATCTTCTGTACCAGTAAATGGACTTTCTCTGGCCCAATTGTGCGTTCTAATTGAGTGTGCTACTGATAATGCATTTGTATGTTATTTCATTTTGGTTTACCGTCATATGTAATCTCACAGTCTCTGCACCTCCAAATTAGAGAACTAGCCATAAAAGTACAGTAGTTATATTGCTTTGTTGTTTTTCATTATCTCAGATACTCTCCACATTATTAGTTCAATTTGTTTTCATTTAGAAAAATGTAAAAATTCCATAGAAAATACAGATAGCCTGACTGGTGTGGCACAATGGTTGAACATGGACCTATGAACCAGGAGGTCACAGTTCAATTCCCAATCAGGGCACATGCCCAGGTTATCTGCTTGATCCCCAGCACAGGACATACAGGAGGCATGCAGGAGGCAGCCAATCAATGATTCTCTCTCATCATTGATGTTTGTATCTCCCTCTACCTTCTTCTCTGAAATCAATCTGTATATATAAAAGGCTAATATGCTAAGTGTCCGACTGTCTGACCGGTAGTGACACACATTGACCATCAGGGGGAAGACGCTCAAAGCAGGAACTGATGTGATGCACACTGGTCATTTACAGAGAAATGGCATCAGGAACCTGGCACCCACAAAGCAATACTAGGCTTCCCCCAAGTGGGACACAGACCCCACCACCACCCTGGAGTGACACCCCACCAAATCACAGCCAATGCTGCTGAGACCCCATGGTGCAAAATGTGACTCACAGCCCAGCCCAGCCTGGAAACGGTCGCTGTGGGCACCAGGTACTGATGTCACATAGCAATGCCCAGTTTTCTCTCCATAGTGACTAGCCCCCTTAGAGTTTTGTCAGCCCAGGAACATGACTTGCTTTATAGCCAGGTGGAAACATTTTACATTTTAAACAAATGTCTCTGAAGTGTTTTCCTATGCCTTATCTCATTTGATCCTTACAGAAGTCCTGGAGTAGTTAGATAGGAGACTCAGTGGAACCCTATTTTCTTTTCATTAGCTGGAAAACGAAGATTTAGAAAGCTTAGAAACTTGATCTACTGAAAAGAAGTAAGAAATGGTGGACCTTGAAAATGACTTCAGGTATTCTCATTGGGCAGAATATAGTCAAACACTTCTGCAATTCAATATTTTACCCTTTGTTCTCCTTGCATGATCTATAATAATAATCTTCTTTGTGTTGATATTTACTGTTGTGTTATTGACAATTACCTGAAAGAGAAGTTGGGGTGCTTCACTGGGCTGGAAAAAGTTTAGCTACATCAGAAAGCAAGTCTATTTAAGCAAGTTTAGTATATATATATATATATATATATATATATATATATATATATATATACATATATATATATATATATATATATATATATATATATATATTAAAATTGACTCACACGTGCACAATACATATAAAGCTCTTGCTGGCACCAATCGTATGCGTGTGTTTCGATCTGTCTTTGTTGATCATGAATTTGGTTGACACTTCTATTATAGAGAAAGGGTGAATAGTGATATTAAAATATTTCTTCTAATTATTTTCTTTTCAATGTGCACAAATTTATATACAGGGCCACTAGTAAAAATATATATTTAAAAAAAGAAAATACAAGTAAACTGAAATAAAGTAAAAAAAAACCCAACAGGTAAGTTGGAAAATCTAATCTGATAACACATTTCCCATTGTTATACATATGTTTTGGCAAAAAGAATGTCATATGTCAGATAGATGTCTTTTATTATCTGAAGACATTTTTTCAAGACTGAAAAATTTAAATCAGTAACAGACTATAAAACAGTTACTGAAATGTTTTTGTCTAGATATCTTAATTTTTTCAATATTTCATCCAAAGAGAAACAGACTGTTAGATAAATTACATGGCTAAGTTTCATAATATGTGAAAGAAAATATTTGTTTTATCTTTCAGTCATTAAACAAATAAAACATATATTAGATAATACTTGGTTATTTTTACAAAGCAACATTAGACTCAGTTTACAGGTAACTACTTTTACATTATGGTCATTAAAATTTCCTATAAATTTTCTTCCTTGTAATTCTTGTTATATTTCAGTATTAATTTTTATGCTGGCCTCATCAAATGCAATGAAAAATATTCCTTTATTTTCCATTCTCTGGAAATAAAAATTTATAACATTGGCATTATTTCATAATTATTTATTTTAATTCACTGGTAGGCCCAATTAGGCCTGAAGTTTTCTTTGTGAGTTTTTATAATATAAATTTGATTTTCTAAATAATTACAATTTTGACCTTCTGTAACAATTTCATCTGTTATCAAATTTAGTTAGATATTTTATAATAGTTCAGTGATAAACCTAATGGTTTGCATTTGTTATTTAAACTCTGATATTGTTGTTCCTTATTATTTTTTATTACTTGATGTATCTTTTCTTTTCAAAAATATATTTTTATTGATTTCAGAGAAGAAGTGAGAGGTAAAGAGAGAGAGAAACATCAATGATGAGAGAGAATCATTAATCGGCTGCCTCCTGCATACCCCTTACAGAGGATCAAGCCTGCAACCCAGGCATGTGCCCTTAATGTTCTATCCACTGAGCCAAGTGGACTAGAGCTATCTTTTTAATTTAATTCTGCACCTTATATATAAAATATTATAGTATACTTAGAGATTACATTACCTTCCTCTGATAAAATTTACTTCTGTAGTTGGCTAGGTCAAATGTCCTAGAAATACCAAATCTATTTATTTCATTCGGGGACTTAAAGAATTCATGTTTGGGCAGTAACCTATAGAAGTTTATCAATTTCCTACTTACCCTCCTTCTGAAGACACAGGCCTTTGGAATCTCAACACAAAACCTGTGTAAGTATAGGAAACCATCTCTGGAAGGTCGTAAGCTTTAATATTTGGCCATTTTGTTCCTTGAGACAGTTGAAAGCACTGTTCAATTTGTTAAACCAATTTCATAATCATTGGTCACCGTAAGAGGTAAAAGGGTCTCATATATTATACCCATCAATCTGGGTTCCTCATTCTCTAGGTGTTGGTCCCATAATTATTTACTTATTTTTAATACACTTAAATTAAGTTTATATGTGTTTGTTTTTAAGTTTTTGTTTGTATGTTCTTGTGGGTTTGGCGTTTTGGGGTTTTTTTTATTGCTAATTTTCAGTAGAAATTTGTTCTGAAATATCTTATGAGTCATTTTCCAGAAGCTATTGCCTTATTCTTAAATACATAGTGTATCATGGAAGACGAAGAACCACACAAACGGGGGGGGGGGGGGGAACCAAACAAAAATCTGGTAGAAAAAGATATGAAATAGGAAAACCTGAAATAAACAAGCTAAAATACAATTCACAGAAACTATATACTTATGTTTGAGAAAACAATATTATAAAAGCATAACATTTAGAAAACATGAAAGTGTTCTTGAGAAGTAAAATAACATAATAACACTAATAGTTGAAAGACATGTCAATAAAATATCTAACAATTTTGAATAGTTACAAATAGAAATTAGGAGAAAAAAGAATAAAACATTTTTAAAAATATAGGATATCTAAAGTAATGCTAACAAAACTTCTAGTAGGAGAAAACAGAAGAAATAAGAGGAGACATAAATTAGAATTAAGTGGAAAACACAGTAAATTTGACAGAGGTCTTACTGAGTTGAGTACTCAGAATATAAATTTTAAAAAGGACCACATGATATCCTTCTAAGGCAGCAGTTCTCAACCTGTGGGTCGCCACCCCTTTGGGGGTCGAATGACCCTTTCACAGGGGTCGACTAAGACCATCGGAAAACACATATAATTACATATTGTTTTTGTGATTAATCACTATGCTTTAATTATGTTCAATTTGTAACAATGAAAATACATCCTGCATATCAGATATTTACATTACGATTCATAACAGTAGCAAAATTACAGTTATGAAGTAGTAACGAAAATAATTTTATGGTTGGGGGTCACCACAACATGAGGAACTGTATTAAAGGTCACGGCATTAGGAAGATTGAGAACCACCGTTCTAAGGAAAATAAATGTATTCTGAGATGAAGTGAAAGGATAAAAATAAGAAGGTATCAGTTTTTAAGCATGTACAATGAAAGGTATAAGAAATATTAAATAAAAACAAAAACCTCAATGTTCTGAAAAATATTTAACAGAAAATTTTATTGTTAGATATACTTTCAACAAAGAATGAAGGTTGAATAAACATACAGAGCATCCAAAAAAAAAACAAACCCAAAATGTATACACACTTTTTTCCTAATAGTTCAATTGATGTTTCTTTATTTTTAGATTTAACCCTCTGGGATTAATAATTACTCAAAATGTGTATACATTTTTGGAACAGCCTATATTTTTAGACATTTCATCTCTAAAAAATTACATATTGACATGTATCCTTTCTTAAGATACTGCTTAAGTATGTGCTCAAAATAAACAAGAGAATAATAATTTTTTTTAAAGAAGAGACTTATTAAAAGGCAAAAAATAAACAAACAATAATTGGAGATCAAATTCAGGCATACAACCAATAAAAAATTTAGGAAAATAAATAAATACATATTCTGAAAAATAGCTTGTAGAACAGGCTTTGAAAAAATAGCTTGTAGAACAGGCTTTCAATGTATCAGAAAGACAAAAAATCCAGGAAAACAAAGTCTTCAAGAAAGTGAATTAGAATGAATAAGTACCTGTGTTGCCTCATCAAAACTCCAAATTATTAAAATTCATAAAATATGTATGCTAGTTTCTTAACTTAAAATCATAAGTCCTAAATCTACAAGTATGAACACTCTTCACTAAATTATCTCTCATGCTGTTTAAAGCAAATTAAACATTGCAGATAGAAGATACCTTTGGGGGAAAACACAGTTTTAGATCTAGAATGAGCAAAAAAGAGAAAGTAGGATCATTGAAACCGAGCAAGAGCAGAATTTCAAAATGAAATGTGGAGTAAATATTGATTCACAGCTTCTAAGGTCAGACTGTCAGTGGTGATGGAATATCAAAGGACTGGCCGTTGGTCCGCTCTTGGGAACTAGGCTCCTGGAATGTTCTGTGTAATAAGAACATTTTAGCATGCCTGAAATCTGGAACCACAGTGTGCCAGTTTGTCCAGATAGCAAATAATAACATGTAATTGATAATGAACAGCTACTTTCTCTCCAGGGGTCTAGAGCTGGAATAAATCAGATCACAATAACTAAGTGGCTCTCTCTCTCTCAAAAAAACAAAAGACAAAAAATAACATGAAACATCAACAGAAAAACTTTTTTAACAGCCTAACTCAAGTGCGCTTCCCAACTTAGCAATACTTTGAATACATGGACACACATTGTCACACTTCATGGCAGGGAAGTTAAATGTGCCTTATGTGACTTCACTAGAGGGATGCGTGGAATCTTTGCCAGACTTCCTCTAGATTTTATACACTGTGTTTTTTTCTCTTTTTTAATTTACTCTGTATCTTATAGCTTTTACAATTATACCATAATCATGAGGATATCCATAAGTAACCCTAGTAAAACCTGGAGTTTGTGTATGCTTTGGGGGTATGTAAACACAAGTACCTATTGGGAGTTGTTTCCATAGCCAGAACCTGGAATATATGGTTTGGTAGAGAAGTTAATTACTAAATACACTTTTATCAGAGGCTGGAAGGATGGCAATACATGTTATATTGTGTGGGCATATTTAATAAATTTTTCTATAATAATATTGATGACAAACACTTTTCCTAATGTACTTGTAGCCTGTAGGGGAGAGGCCTAAGATATTTTCTGCTTATTATAAATGTTATAAAAATTCAGAATTGACCAGTGTGCAAGGGGGAATAAAAATTCTCAGAAATGATCAAATTCAGGAACTAATAAATTTTGGAAGAGGCAACTACACTGTCCTTTTACCCTACACAATAAAAAATCAAATTGGGAAATAATTAAGTAAATGAAATATGACTAAAACTCAGCTTTTCAGAAGGAATGAACCAAAAAAGGATACATATGTAATACCTTAATCAATAAAAAAATTAAAAGCAAAACAAAAAACAACAACAAACAAACAAACAAATAAATAAATACTATGGATAAAAGCAAAAAAAGGTATTGTAAAGTCAACAATTGGTGAATCAAACTGATTAATATGATTCATATTAATATGAATTGATATATGCAAACAAATATATCTATGCATCCTATCTAATAAAAGAGTAATATGCAAATTAACTATCACTCCATCACTCAGTCATAAAGATAGTGACAGCTGCGAAATTGGAGGGAGCAGGAAGCTTGGGTTGCCCCCAGTGATGGAGGAAGCCATGCTTCCTGCCTGCCCTGACTGGCACTGGGCTCCAATCAAGGCTACAAAGTTTCAATTATAGGAGATAAATAAATCCCGGGGGGGGGGGGGGGGGAAACAAGAAAAAGAAAAAAAGGAGAGGCTGGGAGCTTGGGTCGCCGAGGGGCATGGCCAGCCTGAAAACAGCCATCATCCCCTCACCCAGGCTGGCCAGGCACCCCAGCGGGACCCCCACCCTGATCTGGGACACCCTTCAGGGCAAACCAGTTGGCCCCCACCTATGCACCAGGCCTCTATCCTATATAGTAAAAGGGTAATATGCAAACTGACCCTAACAGCAGAGTGACTGGGAATGACTGGTCACTGTGACACACACTGACCACCAGGGGGCAGATGCTCAATGTAGTAGTTGCCCCCTGGTGGTCAGTGCGCTCCCACATGGGGGAGCTCTGCTCAGCCACAAGCCAGGCTGATGGCTGCCAGTACAGTGGTGGGGGTGGGAGCCTCTCCTACCTCCTCAGCGGTGCTAAGGATGTCTGACTGCAGCTTAGTTCTGCTCCCTGCTGGCAAGTGGACATCCCCTGAGGGCTCCTGGGCTGCCAGAGGGATGACTGACTGCCAGCTTAGGTCTGACCCCCTGGGGAGCGGATCTAAGCCAGCAGGTGGACATCCCCCAAGAGATCCCAGACTGCGAGATGGCACAGGCTGGGCTGAGGGATTCCCCCCTCGAGTGCACAAATTTTTGTGCACCGGGCCTCTAGTTTTAACATAAATGGTTCAGGGACAAGACTAAACATGACACTCTCCCATCAAAGCCTGAGAGGTCCAATTTATTCTATGACGAAAAGAGGCATATAGAACAGAACACAAATAAAATTTTCTACAAAAAAATCATAGTATTATATTTAAAAAATAATTGTCAGAGAACTAAACAGTAAAAATGAAAGTTATCAAGTATGTAAGACCAAGGGCCTGAACTTCAAATATAAAGTGATTCTTTAGGATTTAAAATGACTGGAGAGCTACTTTAAACTTCTAATAGCCATAAATAAGATGAGAAGTAAAAATGGAATTAATTTCTCCAGGGATCACTTTGGTTGGGCCATGGAGCGTAATGGCAGGAGGACCCAGATATGCTACCTTTCCTGAATGGAGTGCTTTTATAATTATCTTTCTCCTGTTCCATCATTATATATTAGTTTCATTTAGTTCAGGTAGAAAAGTTGCATTTTTAGTATATAAGGCTCTAGACCAAGAGGATCATATCAGCCTCTTGGGACAAAAAGGAAAGTTGAGGGAGCAGCACAGAGAGTGGATCTGGGACCTAAAACAGAAGGTCACAAAAGTCAACATAAAGGGAATTTCATTGGCCAAATATTGGAAATGATGCTCTAGGTACTATATCTGCATTAAAACAAACAAACAAACAAACAACAACAACAGAAACTAAGTAAATTAAAACAAAAGCAATATAATATGGGTTCCTATGTTGGATCCTGGACTTGAAAAAGGACAGTAGTAAAAACTTGAGGAAGTTGGCTGATAGTATCCTTTGTACAATACTTGAAGGAATTTTTTGTAACTATAAAGTTGTTTCTACGTTTAAAAAAGGTATTATCTTATATAATAAAAGGCTAATATGCAAATCGACCAAACAGCCAAACAGCAGAACAACTGATCACTATGATGCACACTGACCACCAGGGGTCAGATGCTCAATGCAGGAGCTGCCCCCTGGTGGTCAGTGCGCTCCCACAGGGGGAGCACCACTCAGCCAGAAGTCCTGAGCTGGGGTCATGGCTGGCGAGCACAGCGGTGGTGGCGGGAGCCTCTCCCGCCTCCCTGGGAGCACTAAGGATGTCTGACTGCCAGCTTAGGGCCACTCCCCCTGGGCTCCTGGACTGTAAGAGGGTGCAGGCCAGGCTGAGGGAATCCCCCTCCCCGAGTGTATGAATTTCGTGTAAGGGGCCTCTAGGAGCAACTTAATAGTGGAAATATATTATTATTTTTCACAGATCTAAAAGTGGACTGTAGCTAACAAACAGTTCTTACTTGAGGTCTCTCATGCAGTTTTAGTCAAATGATATTGGTAAGAACTAGAATCATCTGGAGGCCAGATCACTGCTTGCTCTTAAAAGACAAAAGGCTGAGAAAATTTTGCTGCATATTGCTTTTTATGATCTAGATTCAGAAGTCATAAAGCAGCATTTCAACTATAATCTATTGGTTGAGGTTATTAGAAAATTCTGCTTAAGTTCAAAGAGATGGAGGATTATTGGTATCACATAGGGAGAACATGTGCGGTGGGGTCAGTTGTGTGCTGGAGATGACTCATCCTCAGCTCTGTCTTCAGTCGGGTCATATTGGTAGTTTGAAACCAGTAATGGTGGTAGTATTTACACCATGAAAACTGACAAGTGAAACAACTGCTCAGTCTACCCCAACCCACATAGAGTCAGTTTTTAAACATTTACCAGCACAGTAGATGGAAGATATGCAAGATTACCTGTATCTATCTATCATCTATCTATCTATCTATCTATCTATCTATCTATCTATCTATCTATCATCTATCTATCTATCTATCTATCTATCTATCTATCTATCTACGTATCTATCTATCATCTATCATCTATTTATCATCTATCTGTAATTATCTATCTATCTGTCATTATCTATCTATCACCTACTATCCATCTATCATATAAATCATTCACATCCCTATAATTACTAAGGGAGGAAATCCAAATATGAGTGGAAGGTTTGAAATCATCAACAACATACAGATTCTGGTGATATCAGTAACCATATGAGAATCAAGAGGTGAAATTACAGGAATTCTGGTGGCCTGAGAAATAAAAATCCAGGTAGCTGTCAACAAAAATTTACTCTTAAAAAGAGGTGTTTCTACTCTGCATAAAGAGTATCATAGGAAACTATTTAGGATTCAATTTTGGAAATATGCAAATGTTTTACATACAAAATACAATTTAAAATAAAATATCTAAAATCTAAAACATACTTAAAATGAATATGTGTATATAGTCAGTGGTTAGATCACAAAGAAAAATTATTTCAATTAACATCTAGAAATTTGATAGCAGGTATCTAGTGGGTTATATCCAAGGACAGATAAAGAAAACCGTAAAAATGCCTAAATTATTTCCAGTAATAATATTAACCTATGGGGGTGGGGAAGGACAATGGGAGGATAAGGACACATATGTAATACCTTAATAAATAAATTCAAAAAAGAAACCAAGAGAAAAAAAAGGATATACAAATAGAATTCATAATGAAGTATATTTTTAAAATAATATATATCCTCATTATTTCCACTGAGAAAACAATTAATAGGCAGGGTTATGATCTGAATTGTATTCCCCCAAAATTCATATGTTGAAGTCCTAATTCCAGTACCATAGAATGTGAATATAATCAGAGCTAGACCATTATAGAGGTAATTAAGGTTAAATGAAATCTTATGTGGGAGGGGGGCATTAATACAATCTGACCGGTGTCCCTACAAAAAGAGGAAATGTGGACCCACAAAGAGACACCAGGGGTGCACTTGCAGACCATGATTATGTGAGGAGATATCAATAGGTGAGCCATCTACTAAGAGAAACCAACCCTGCCAGTGCCTTGATCTTGTTTTTCCAGCCTTTAAAACTGAAAAAAATAAATCTCTGTTGTTGAAGCCATCCAGTCTATGGTATTTTATTGCAGCAGCCCTGGCAAATTACACAGCCAGTAACAATGATGAGTCATAGTGCTCAGATTATGGCCACAGAATCCTATCTTCCCCTACACTGTGGTCTGCAAACTGCAGCTCTCGAGCCACATGCAGCTCTTTGGCCCCTTGAGTGTGGCTCATCCACAAAATACCACGTGTGGGTGTGCACGTACAGTGCAATTGAAACTTCGTGGCCCATGCACAGAAGTCAGTATTTTGTGGAAGAGCCACACTCAAGGGGCCAAAGAGCCGCATGTGGCTCATGAGCCACAGTTTGCCGACCACTGCATGAACAAAGATTATCTGGGAAAACAACTAATTCCAAGTGTAAGCAGTAAAATTACAAGATAGGACTGATATAACTTGTCATAACACAAAGCAAAAACCTGTCAATATTTACTGGAGTCATGTTAAAATATTTAGTGGCCAACTTGAAGAAGCGTCCGCTGTCAAAAGATGTTAATGCATCTCTAAGAAAAAACAAACAAAACAAAAAGATCTTCATAAATTGAAATAAATCATACATGTTTAAATCCATAGATTCCTAATGGTTAAAAGTTACAAACAAACAAACAAAACCCTCTTTGGTTACTTTTGGATGATGCTGGGAAATTAACTCATTATTTTAATATTTTTATTAAATAAAACAAAATAAAAAATTCTCCGTTGCTAATATAAACTGTATCACAGCACTAGGCAGTTTTGCTCAGTCGATAGAGCATTGGCCTGGAGACTGAAGGGTCCTGGGTTCAATTCCAGTCAAGGGCACATACCTTGGTTGCAGGCCCTGGCCTGGGATCATGCCAGGAGGCAACTAATCGATGTGTTTCTCTCACATTGATCTTTCTGTCTTTCCTTCTCCCTTTCACTCTCCCTAAAAATCAATGGAAAAATATCCTCTGGTGAAGATTAACAACAACAGCAAAAAAAAACAAACAAAAAAAAACCCCTGTATCACACTGTAAGAAAATAGTTGAAAAACAAATGTTTTCCCTTTATAAGTATAATCTCTATAGATCAAACCCACCTCTCAAACCTGTTCTTTATTGTTTCTACTGTCTCTCATTCATTGTAGCTTCATCTGTGTTTGGTAATTTTACTATGAGTTAACATTGCCTGATTTTTTAACATAATAAGAGGCTTGTGTTTAGAATTTTTCGGGTAATAATTGTATATTTGCACCTAGATAAAAAGGGCAAACCAATTCTATACCTCAGTCATTTAATTGCTTAGCTTAACTTTGTTGTTGTGAAGTACTCAATTGCTATAGTAGAGCACTGGCATGGTTATAACTTCCCATAGAATATAATTGCTATAATAAATGTCTTTTCCTCCTAGAACTGAAAGAGCCAGACACTCTCTTTGCCACCACTCCACATTCTCTTTGCCACCTGCTAGATTTTTCTAAGCTCACCTTATGGTTATTCTTGGTTTCCAAATGTTATTTGTGATCTATGATGGATCTCTACAATTTCTGTAAGTCCAAGGTCTGATTTCTCATTCCCTCAGGAATGGAAATATAATACAATATTCTGTGTAAACTGAGATTTGAAACAGGCATTGAGCATTATTGAAGAAAGACATGTAGAAATACTGAAAATTCAAATCCATGGTGTTCTCCTTCAATGAGTATTTGTGCTGATTCATAATACTTTTCTTTGTCCTTACCTAATGTCTTCATGATTCACCTTCCTCAGTAATTAGCCATAATAATAAAAAATCTCCATAATATTCCTTTCCAGCTTCTACCACCTCTAACTCCATTCATGCTATCATCCCTAATCACCTTCATAACATTAAGAAGTTCATGTGTGAAGACCCTCAACTCAAATTTATTCTTATAAACTTATTTCTGCCTCACTGATATTCTCATTTCCCACAATTTTACACCAGGGGTTGAGGTCAGTCTCTGTATCTGTGTATTGATTCAATGCACTACTTCCTTATATTTATATTAGAACAGTAAAAAACTTGAGCATGAGCTCCATCTACTTCATGCTGCCTCTCGATAAATGTATGCCCATGTCATAAAAAACTTCCTACTTCCCTTTAAAATAGTTATGATTTTGATGCAATCTACCCTGGTCTCTGTGGAATCTTATTCTATCAATTTCTCTTTCTGCTAAACCTTAACTTAGACACCTTGAACTTCCCTTTTAATGGACCTCTTATCCTATGAATAACCTCTAAGCCAAATATCTCTCTCTTAAAAAGCCTACAAATAATTTCATCCTTAGTTTCATTTCACTTTTTTAAACATTTCCTCTACTTCACTCGTAAGCTTTGCCAAAGATAGTATGTACTTACTGATGTCTCTTCTTCACCAAATATTTACTCCAACTTCCAGTGCAATATGGCACAGACTCACACAATACTGCTAAAATTGGTTTCAAAAAATCACTAGTGACTTTTACAATACTAAATCGTAGGACACATTTTTATGATCTAAGTTTATTTGAATATAGTATTTGACACTGTTGTTACATTTTCTTTAAATGTTTCCTTTTTCCCCTTCCTCTAAGGGCACTAATTTTTTCTTATTCTCCTTTCGTACTTGATCAGTTTTGAATTCTTGCTTTGGTGATTATTTCATCAATAAGGAGTGCTAGAGGACAATTCTCCATGATTTTCTCATGTTTTTGCATGTCATGTGAGCAGAGGCACTGACAGGTTTTCTTTATTATCATCTTTGCATGATAAGCAGAATAATGGTCCCTCTAAGCCAGTGGTTCTCAACCTTCCTAATGCCACGACTCTTTAATACAGTTCCTCATGTTGTGGTGACCCCCAACCATAAAATTATTTTTGTTGCTACTTCATAACTGTAATTTTGCTACTGTTATGAATCATAATGTAAATATCTGATATGCAGGATGTATTTTCATTGTTACAAATTGAACATAATTAAAGCATAGTGACTAATCACAAAACAATATGTAATTATATATGTGTTTTCCGATGGTCTTAGGTGACCCCTGTGAAAGGGTCGTTCGACCCCCAAAGGGGTCGCAACCCACAGGTTGAGAATTGCTGCTCTAAGCAGTTTCACACCTCACCTGAATCCTGAGAACCTATGAGTATATTCTATTACAACAAACAGTTTTCTGGCTTCCTATAACTTTACAAGAACTTACATAAATAGACACACACATTCACACATCTGAGAAGATCCTTCCATTATGAGAAACCAATTAAATTTCAGGACACTCTGGATCTATGTAGAAATAATATGAGTCAGCAAAATAAAAGAGTAACTCAATACTTGAGCATCTTATTGTTTTAAGATTTTTGACAGACTTCGAAATGTTGTCAAATTATATCCTGGGCTTTGAACTTCAGGGATTTTAGCTTTGGGAAGGATTTAATGGAAAGAATCAACCATCATTCACTGAAATAGATAAAACAATGAAGCTAAAGTTAAAAAGTAAAATCGATTTTTAAAGAGCATGAAGAAAAGTGCTCTATCCAAGTAAGATTTTCCAGACTGAGAAAAATGCTTCAGAAATAATCAAATGACTAAAAAGACTCAAGCATTTCAGAGCAAGAATGAGGAAATGGTTGAAAACTCCAGAAATGAATGCCCAGAGGAAACATTAAACTTGCAATTCTATGCTAATAAATTTTAGCTCCTCCTCTTTTAGCAGAGTCTGAAAAGACAGATTTTTTCCCCCCAGATATTTTTAAAGTAAATATTAAGGTTAATTTCCTCAAGTTCTCAAATGTAAAAACCTTAAATGGTAACAGTTACAAAATAAATAAATAAATAAATAAATAAATAAATAAATAAATACTTTTCTAACAGATTTTATTTACTGACATTTTTTTGAGAGATAAGCAATCAAATATCTGAGCCTGATAATAATAATTTATACATTTAATCAAAATATATCGAGGTCCTATGATATGCGTGATATTGTTCTAGTTCCTGAGAATGCATAAATATAAGAAATACAAAGTAGGCAAAAGAAGGACCTTTGGAGATAGAAAGCAAAGATGCATGCCTTTGGAAGGAAGGGGTGGAAGAAGCACAGGCATGGTCTAAAGACAGCACACACAGGGTCCTTTGCCTTAAGGGTTTTATCTATTTTCTAAAAGCAGGAATTTTAGAGGAGGTCCCAGGGGAGGATGTCAATAGAATATTCATCAGCTTTCCAGGTGTGTTCTTTCAGGTGGTGGTCTCTACTGATTAGTCTGGGCCAGGGTAGAGGGTCATGAGTCATTGCATCCATCCTAATGTCAGCCACGGTATTGGTTCATTGAATTTTGCTTATTTTCTGGGCCTGCAGCTGAAACACAACTGAGATCTAGATGTCATCTCTAGTTTGAACATAATTCTGTCTCTGTGGCCAACAGACTGGAGGCTTTGTTCCTCAGATTATTTGATACTGATCAGAAGCTCATTGTCCTGAGGGCTTAGTGTTTAAGGGAGTGGTAATGCAAGGGAGAAGGAGGCAGGTGAGTCAGGCTGCTGGATGAGGTCAGTTTGAATCAGCTATCTGTCTCAGTTTCTCCATTTCCATTTGCCAAAGAATATTACTGGTGTCTTACTATCCTGCCACATATGAAGCAAATAAAAAATGTATGTGTAAAATAATAGAGAGTTAGTTGGTTACAACAGGTTAAAGAAACTAGGTACCCTAGCAACAAATGACTGGTAATACAGTGGGGCCTTGACTTATGAGTTTAATTTGTTCCGTGATGGAGCTCGTAACTCAAATTACTCGTATGTCAAATCTTAAAGTGAACGAGTGAGACACGTGATGCTGGGCTGATGTTGTGGCGTTCACTGTGATGTTCGCTGCGCCAACTAGTGGTGGGGTATCTGAAGCTGGCTCGTAACCCGAATTTTAGCTCGCAACTCAAAGCAAAAAGAGAGTTGGCCCGTATCTCGAAAAACTCGTTAGTCGGGACACTCGTAAGTCAAGGCCCCACTGTATATTTCAGTAGCTCAAAAGAAAGCTCCTTCTCAAATCTCCAGATACATAGTACTCTCATGTCCATGCCTATGAAATAATAAATGTGTTATTTCAAGTCACTGAGTTTATGGTAATACTATTTCTGTCAAAGTGAAATTGTAACAGAAGTGAAATTGTAAAAAATAACAAGGAAAATGCTATTCAAGACAATTGCCATAGGGGAAACACCAATGCAACAGGGAAGAGAGATTGAACTCAACTCTGCTGAAATAAAAGACAAGAGGCATTTAAATTCTTAAGTCAACTGATAAAAAACATATGGAAAAGCATTACAGGGAAGTTGGTAGGGTGGTAAAGTCACCCTCAACAGAGATTAGGAGATAGAGGCACCATCATTCTTAATGATTACATTTCAAAGAGATGGCTTCCAGATCCTTGAGAAATACATTCCTGGATTATAGATTCATTTAAAGGGCAACTGTCTAAAGTAAATGCTCTCAGAAGTGGAAATTCAGAAGCCTCTAGTCAGGAAGAAACCTGTCTAAACTTTGGTAAAGCTGAAGGGAACGTTAAGATCATCTTGGTCAATGCATAGTAAAACATTACTAATATATTTTTTAACATAGCTCATCTAGTTCCCATAGTAAATTATTTTTATCTGACTTGTTCCTCACAAGTCACAACACAAAAGAAGAAAAGTTGCCTTCTACTTACGGTCTCTAGGTAATTAGAAATAATGATCAAATTAACACCCTGAATGGCAAGCTTGGACTCTACTCATAGATTCTTGTCTCATGAAGTTTGAAGAATAAAATCACAGACTAAAAGATTTTTAGCAAAAGTGTAGAAGTTTATTGCAAGCACATACAAACTGCCCCTTGCGGAGGGCTCCCCAAAGGGGAACTACCTGAGGAGGGGTCACCAAATGGGAAAAATCCCCTCTCTCTCTCTCAAATGGGAAAAACCTAGTCCCTTTGTCTATGGCTTTATAAATGCTGGCAGCTCTTTGTCTCTTCATGACACTTTCTAATAGGATCCTTCCTTATTTCATGTCCCCCATGCTTTCCTAATTGGTCACTTCCCCCTTCTTCTCTGTATGTTATTAATTTCAAAGTTTCAAAGCTCACCCGGTGCCCCCTCTTCTTTCCCTTATCTTGTAACATTCTTGTAAACCCTTTGGCATCTTGGAGCTATCTCTGCCTGTCAGGTATGCATTCCTCTCCCATGGCCCCTCCCTAAAACTGCCTCTCCTGTCTCTAAAATCCTTTCAAAATCTAGCCAAGTGGGACCCTATCATAACTTATGCCATAAACTTATGATAATTAAGGTTATAATAAATGCACCTCTCTAACTTGTCCTTCTAGAAGCCTTGGACACTGATCTTAAAACACATCAGATTCCACAGTGATTAAAATATTCAGCAGTATTTCACTGAGAGCTTAAGCTATTCCTCAGCACTGTTACCTTAGCAGGGATGGGGAAACATTTCCTTGACAAGGGCCATTTGGGTATTTATAATATCTTTCAGAGGCCATACAAAACTATCACCTTAAAAATTAGCCTGCTATATTTGGTCAAACATTTAGTTAACTCACCCCTAATGCCTTGACAGGGTCAGATCAAGTGATTTCAAGGGCCTTATATGGCCCGAGGACCAGATGTTCCTATTCCTGCCTTAGAGCAATTATTTTATTAGTTCAATTACTTACAACTTTATATTCTTCTAAAGGTGAATTATTTTAAGGTTTCTTAGAAGATAATTTCTATTACAAGCTTTTAGTTCAGCAAATCCTTCACATGGTTATAAAGAGCCTCCAGGAATGTTAGTTTAGAATACATGTTAAACTCATGGCCCGCATGTGGCCCACCGTCTGTGAGTTTGACATGCTTAATTGACTCATACCCCTAGACCAGCTTCTAAAATCCTCTCAGAAGATGGCATAACACAGTACTGCCTAGCAGGCCAAGGGCTTATCAAGCCATCACACATTTTGTTGTCATCAAATATTACTGGGATTTATTCACTCAAAAATACTGTGTGCCTCTTAAGCCTGTTATAGGATATATTCTGCCCTAAATTACAACTCTATCCCACAATGCTTTCTATAATTTTCCTTTAGGGGTGGTTTTGGTAATATATAACAGCCAAATAATATCCAAAATCTTATTTTAATGCTATTCTAACTTAATTTCCATTGTCCTTGAATACTTTCTATTTAAACTAATATTTGATATAATCAGAGGAGTAACTTTGGCATTATTCATATGGCAGCAGTCATTTAACCACCATAACAAGGTATCATTGTGGATGGTAGCCCCAAAGACTGCAGAAACTCTATTGTTCAGAAATCTCTGCCCTATATTTTTTATTGGTAGAATTTTTCTCAATGCATTTGAACATTAATCTGAATGGCATGTAGCCTATTATAAAGCACAACCTGATGCTTAACTGTTTTTGGCTACCAGGAAGTTAAATCATCAGTACACACAATATAATTTTATTGCCCTACATTATCCAGGCCACGGTAGTTAGGCAGACCTCATAAATCAGTAGGAATTTAATTTTCCTTCTGTGGAAATCACAAGTCACCACAGGATTTTCTTCTCAGCATCAGTAATTAGTACCAAATCTAAAAAAATAATGGACAGGGCTATTCTCTAGATCTGAGGTACTCACAAGAAAATGACATGACTGACTTCCTTCCTGGGATTCAGACCCACTCGTGAGCATTCCTTCTATTTGCAGGATCTCCTCTGTTCCCATGTATCCTCTCTTTGACCCAAACCCTTCTCCTCTTGCTCATACTTTCTCCCTGGCTCAGCTGTACTTACCTGTAGGTGAGATAATGCAAAAAATTGACTAACACTCCTTGTCAGACTTGAGGTGGATGCCAGTGGAGTTGACTGTAAAGAAAAAAAAAATATATATATATATATATATATATTAAATTAAAAAGTCACAGAACTGGTTATGGTGCTAGAGCCATCAAATCTAATGGCAAGGATACTGTGTCTTGTGTATTTATATCAACTCTTTCGGATATACATAGGTCCACATCCAGGCCTGAGGCTAAGGGATCAGACAAAAATTGAGGTGAGAAAGATAGAGAATTCTGTACTTTTATCTGCCCCCAGTCCTCATTGTCATGTTTGATCTTTGAAACCTTTCCAGTCAAGTCCCTAGTTTACTTCCTTTCATATGCAACATGAGGACATGATCATTTATATAATTTATCTGTACTTTTTACCATTTCCATCACATATTTTGAGTAACAGGTGCTTCAGTTATTCATTTTAATTTTAAGTGAGATCAGTGGTCTGAGGGTGTGCTAGCAAAGTGATCAAAGTGATATGTCCTTGCACTATTTTCTCCCCCACCCCCCAGATTTTTTTTTTTTTGTACATTGATAGCAGTGAAGTATGCAATGAGATTAGAAGAAATAGAACCATGAAGTATGAATTGATAGAGAATTTGCTCTCTCAAACTTCAAACTGTATTGTCTAAAGCTGCTTTTGTTATAAGTAAAACACAAAGTAGAATAAGTATCAATACCAGTTAACAATAATTTGTAGAACACAGCAATTATTGGAATATGTCTAATATGATCTACTTTTTAGATATGGTGGAGCTGGTGACTATGGAGAATTTTCCCCAAAACCATTTTCAAGTGAGTGCTCCCCTGGTAAAGGTGCAGTTTCACTTCCTTATATCAGTTCCATAGGGCACCAGAGTAATTTGTGTGCTCTCTGTTCAGTGTATGCTGTGAATACCTGCGTTTTTATATGTTTCATAAACCTAGGGGAGGGAAACTTGGAGGTCTGAAAAAGGCAGCTACCTTGGCATCTCAATCTCTTTCTGAGTTGGCAACTGCTTTTTGTTTTGTAGTTGTTTTTAGATTTTTTATTGATTTTTGGAGAGGGAGGGGGGAGAAGGGGAGAGAGACAAGCATCAAGATGTGACCCCCCCTACTGGGGATAGAGCCCAAAGCCCAGGCATGTGACCTGCTTGGGAATTGAACCTGCAACCTTTTGGTGCACTAAACGATGCCCAACCAACTAAGCCATACCAGACCTGGGCTAATTTTTGTTTTTGATTGTCTGTTATGTAGTTATATAGTTGTGTGTGTGTGTGTGTGTGTGTGTGTGTGTGTATGCATGCTCTCAGAGAAACATTCACTTGTCTACAGGAACCACTTGAATTCTTTTTTCTAAATTCCCACAGAATATTCCATTACTGAGAACATCATAGGATATTATTTATTTAATTTTATTGTTTAAAGTATTACAAATAGTAGTACATATGTATTATTTTTTTTTCCCATTTACCTTCCCCTGCCTCCCCTACCCTCTAGCACATGGCACATGCCCTCCCCTCCTCCCCACCCCCCTGCCCATGTCTTACATCCATTGGTTATGCTTATATGCATGTATACAAGTCTTTCGGTTGATCTCATAAGAGATCAACAGGATGTTATTTTCATTGTCTAGTCATCTAGGATTCCATTTTCCTGTTCATATTGTAAAGCCACTAGGTACTGCCCTATAGTCTGTACATATTCAAATAGTGGCCTGACCACCCAAGCCTTACTTCTCTCCTGCGAAATAAACAACTCTCACTCTGAACTTCTGTCACTAAGATTTTACCATCCGCAGGGGATATTGCAGATGATTTCCAAACAACAATAAAATCTTCAATTGGGAACCAGTAAGTCTATTTTGAATCATTTGGAGAGAATCATATGGTTCAGCTTTTGTAGCAAAGGGAGCAGAATCGTCCTTGCAGTGGCCCCATGCAGTCCGTTGGGCACTGAATTAATTTGCTCATGAACAGGGAGGGCTCCTTTGAACTCTTCCTGCTGATTATGTCCAGGAATATACTACTTCCATCTCATGAGTAATCTTCGCTGGGCTTCTTCTCTACTTGAATATCTCTTCTATCACCCTGGCCATGTTCAGTATTTCTGGCTCCTGAATTATCCGATGACCTTTTATGGTCAGGGCAGTTTTCACCAACATCCTGTTAGAAGGTAGTGAGTGTCTATTTAATGGGCTGTGAGAAACAGCTTCCCAGGCAGCCTTAGAGTGCGGAGCTTCCAGGAATTTCACAGGCTGGACTGACACTTGAATTTTAGTTGGATTTATCAGGCTCTGTCTGCAGTACTAGTGATTACAGTCCTTACCTCTTCCTGTGCTTCTTCCTCAGAGGAGACATCATGCTTCATCAATGTGGCACATTAACACACTTTAAATCCTTACCAAGTCCAACTTCTGCCTCACTAGATGATGGCAATTCAGATATTCCTGTAGCATAACAAAATTGTATACTAAATTCTAATCCAGAATAATGCCACATACCACTGTCAGATAAAACACATTATTTATACCATGCAACATGTACAACATACTTATTCTAAAAAGGTGTTTTTTAGTTGAAGTGTGAATTTAACTGGGCTCCTGTGTTTTATTTGCTAAATCTGCAACACTAATTTTGTGCTGGATGGACTCCAAAATTGTATGGAAATTAAAGCATTAGCCTCGGGACCTGCTGTCCCCCTTGGCTTTTCACACTTCCTACAGAGCCTACCCCATATCAAGTACAGCTGGATGAGTATGAGGAATTACCTTGTTTAATTCTGTTGGTCTATTGTTAACCTCCAGGAATGATCTGTTTTGCATACTGGCCAAAAAGGACTGATAAAAAAGACGTTAGAAGGAATTAAAACACCCCCATCAACTATTCCTTTAATCTTAATATCGATCTCTCACTGTCTTCTTGGAATACTCTACTGTTTAATATTTGCTGTAGAGGAGAGAATGGACAAGTCCAATATTTAGCTTGACAAATGAGCTGGTTAAAGAACAGATTCAGTCCATGGAAAGGGTAAAGGAAGCACGTCCCATTCACACACAATATCCATCCAAATTATTTACCAAGGTAAATTCTAAAATCTTTGTGATCTCAGACTCATCTCTCCAGTCCAACTTTACAATTTTTTTGTTCAAGCTTCACCTTAATTTACTCTACCACACATCTCCATAAACTCCCAGGATTGCCTCCAAGCCTATCAGAATGCACTCTGTGCTCATCAGAGAGGGTTTATGTAACCCCTGTATCTGGAAAACCTAAAATGTTCTGTTGCATACCACACCCTGGACATATAACCCAATTCTTTGCATATATGTTACGATCCCTATCCAGGGGTTGGATAAGCAAATCTAGGCCATTTACTTTTTAAAAATATATATGATAATTCCTTAAAAAATCATTGATATTTGCTTTCTCTTGTATCTTTCCTCCCTTCATTCTCTCTTTTATTTTAAAAATTAAATAATGAATTTAGTAACATTAAATTATCAATTGAACTCTTTAACATTGTATTGTGAAAATTATCAAATGTATAAAAATTTAGAGAGGATTATACAATAAACCCATACATATACATCATTAACTTTCATTATTAGCTCAGAATATTATTTTATCTATACCCTTACTCTCTTTCCTCATTTTAAATTATTTTAAAGCAATTCCCAAATATAATTACCTATTCATAAACATTCCAAGTTGTCTTTCCAAAAGAATCAATCATAATTCAAATTCCTCATATTTTCCACAAATGCGTTTCTTTCCCATCTCATTGAATCAATATTCAAAAAATTAATTGCTTTTTCATTGGCTGTACATTTTTATGCCTTTTTTTTTAACAAGTTCTGCCTTTAACATATTGCTTTCTTTTCGTTCATTCTACTTATTTTCAAAACTAAATTATTTTTTCTTGCCATCTTTTTTTTTTTTCATATAGTAACACTATAATGTTTCTTAACACTTTCAAGATTTAGGTTTGATTTTTGCAGGACTTCTTTACAGATGGTTTATGAACATCTGTTATGAAGACCATAGTCTATGACTGGATCTTTTTGTAATATCAGCAAAGTGATGATCACTGCTTAGTTTTATTAAGTCATTAGTCATCCTTTCCCTCTTTAATTTCACACCAATTATGCTTTTGACCCTGTAACTAAATAAAAACTCCTCCTGCTAAAGACACCAAAGACCTCTATTATTAAGCACAATGGTAAATTTCCTGTTCACAGCTTACTTTGACCCACAGCATCATTTGACACAGCTGATGAATACTCATCCTTAATAAGCTTTCATCACTGGCCTTTCAGGAAACCACACTCAACTGGTTCTCCTTCTTCTGTACAGACTTCTCATTTTGTTTTCTCCTTGGCTGCTTTTCCCCTTTACAGATGTTATTTCTGGTGTGTCTCAGTACTTAAATCTCTCTCCTTTTTATTAACAATCAACTATTATTGATATTTCATCCAGTCTCATAGATTTTAAATACATGTATACTTGATTTTACTGTGCTTCATTTTAATGCATTTTACAGGAGTTTCTTTATTTTTAAAAATTGAAGGCAAGACCCTTCAGAATGGAAATATTACAACTTGCTTTATTGCCGTACTCATTTTATTGCAGTGGTCTAGTCCCAAACCTGCAATATTCTGTAGAATGCCTGTATGTTACATACGGACCACTCTAAAATCTAGATTTCTCAGGTGAATTTTTTTCTGAACTTCTTCATCCTTAACCTTTTCATTTGGATTACATTAGACATCTCTTATTTAGCAAGTTCGTGATAAATAATGAAATCCAGAGTATATGAAAGATTCCTAAATCTCAGTAATACAAATGACTGGCCAAATATTTTGTACATATAATTTAAAAAGGTACATATATATCCAATACAAACAGGAAAATATGTAAAATATCATCAGTTATAAAAAATAAAAAATTACATTAGAGTTTCCTTTTCTGCACATCCTCACCAATATTTATGGACTTATTGACAACCATTCTAAAGGTATAAGGTGATATCTCACTGTAGTTTTATTTCACATTTCTCTGATGATTAGTTGCATTGAGCATTTTTTCATAAATCTATTGGCCATCTGTATGTCCTCTTTGGAGAAGTGTCTACTACGGTCCTTTCCTAATTTTCAACTGGACTGTGTGTGTGTGTGTGTGTGTGTGTGTGTGTGTGTGTGTTTTCTTTTTGTTCCTGATGTTGTTTTGGTGCTGAGTAGTATAAGTTCTTTATAAATTTTGGATATTAATCATTTATCAGATGTGTAATTGTTGACTCTGTTGCCCCATTCATTGGGTTGTCTCTTTATTTGTTGGTTTCCTTTTCTGTGCAAAACTTTTTAGTTTGATGTAGTCCCCATTTGTTTATTTTTTTTCTTTTGTTTCCCTTGCCTGAAGAAACATAGCAGAAAAAATATTGCTAAGAACAGCATGGATGGACCTGGAGAACATTATGCTAAACAAAATAAGCCAGTCAGAGAAAGATAAATACCACATGATCTCACTCATTTGTGGAATATAATGAACACTAGTGGCCTGGTGCATGAAATTTGTGCACAGGGGAGGGGGGTTTCCCCTCAGCCAGGCCTGTACCCTCTCCAATCTGGGACCCCTTGGGGGATGTCTGACTGCCGGTTTAGGCTAAGTGCCTCGGCCTGCCAACCTGATCGCCCCTAACTTGCCCCCCTGTCGGCCTGATCACCCCTAACTGCCTCTGCCTTGCCCCCAGTCTAAACCACAGTCCAGGAATGGTGGCTCCTAACTGCTCACCTGCCTGCCTGCCTGATTGCCCCTAACCACTCTGCCTGCTGGCTTGCTAGCCCCCAAAGCCCCCCCGCCAGCCTGCTCGCTCCCAAGTGCCCCCCTGCCAGCCTGCTTGCCCCCAACTGCCCCCCGCCAGCCTGTTCACTCCCAGCTGCCCCCCGCCAGCCTGATTGTCCCCAACTGACCCCTACTGACAGCCTGCTTGCCCCCAACTGGCCCCCCCTGCTGGCCTGATCACCCACAACTGTCATCCCATCCTGGCCTGATCATCCACAACTGCCCTCCCCTCTTGGGCCCTAACTGCCTCTACCTTGGCAACACCACCATGGTTTTGTCCAAAAGAACATCTGGAAGGTCTCCTGGAAGTCTAATTAGCTATTACCCTTTTATTAGTATAGATAGAGGCCTGGTGCATGGGTGGAGGCCAGCTGGCTTGCCCTGAAGGGTGTCCTGGATCAGGGTGGAGATTCCCTTGGGGGATGGGGTGGCCTGGATAAAGAGCTGGGACAGTTTTCAGGCCAGCCACATGGGGTGAGGGTCCCCGCTGGGGGGGGCGTAGCCAGCCTTGGTGAGGGGCTGAGGGTTGTTTATAGGCTAGCCACACCCCCTTCAAGGTAGAGGTCCCTGCTGGGGTGCCTAGCCATCCTGAGTGAGGGGCTGATGGCTGTTTGCAAGTTGGCCTTGCCCACCAGCGGGGACCCTCACGCCATGGGGGCCTGGCCAGCCTGGGTGATGGGTTGGGGGTCGTTTTCAGGCTGGCCATGCCCCCCAGTAGGGATCCTCACCCGGATGGTGGCATGGCCAGCCTGGGTGAGGAGCTGAAGGCCATTTTCAGGCCCCTCCCTCAGTGGCTGGCCCCATTGATCCAAGCCTCCCGGGCTCAGGCCAGCTCCGTGGCGGCTGCCCACAGCCCCCCCCCCCCCCCCCCTTCAGCGGCCGGCACAGGCGAGGGGGAAGCTTGGCTTCCTCCATCGCCGGGGGTGACCTAAGCCTCCTGTCTTCTCCAGCTGGCTCTGTGGCTGCCACCATCTTTGTCCCACTAATTTGCATACTCACTTCTAATCGGCTGGTGAGCGTTGAGAAGTGATGGTCAATTTATATATTTCTCTTTTATGAGTGTAGATAAACTGATGAACAAAAGCAAATCCAGAGACATAGAAGCATCAAACAGATCATCCAACCATAGAGGGAAGGCAGGGGACAGGGTTGGAGAGGTGGGGGGATGGTGTAAGAGATCAACCAAAGGACTTACATGCATGCATATAAGCATAACCTATGGACACAGACAGTAGAGGGGTGAGGGCATGTGCTAGAGGTGGGAAGTGCTAGAGGTGGGAAATGCCACGGAGAGGTCAATGGAGGAAAAGGAGACATATGTAATACTTTAAACAATAAAAAAATTAAATTGAAAAAGAGTTATGAAATACACACACACACACACACACACACAAAGAGAAATGGTAGAGATTTTACTGACTATATTTTCTTCTAGGATTTTTTTATAGCTTCAAATCTGACATTTAAGTCTTTATTCCATTTTGAGTTTATTCTTGTATATGGTGTAAGAAGATGATCTAATTTCATTTTTTTTGCAATTATCTGCCCAATTTTCCCAACATTATTTATTGAATATACTCTCTTTACCTCATTGTATGTTCTTGACTCCTTTGTCAAATATTAATTGACCATACTGATGTAGTTTCCTTCTGGCTCTTTATTCTGTTCCATTGATACATATGTTTCTTTTTATGCCAATACAATGTTGTTTTGATTAGCCTTGAGTATAGCTTGATATCAGGTAGCATACCTCCAACTTTGTTTTCCTTTTCCAATAGTACTGAGGCTATTTGAGGTTTCATGTAACTATTTGGTTTATTTGCTCTACTTCTTCAAAATACACCATTTATATTTTGATAGGAATTGCATTGACCTATAGATTGCTCTGAGTAGTATAGGCATTTTAATAATATTAATTCTTCCTCTCCATGAACCCTGTATATGCTTCCAATTATTTATATCCTCTTCAATTTCTTTCTTCAGTGTCTTATAATTTTCACAGTGCAGGGATTTTACTTCCTTGGTTAGATTCATTTTTAGTTTTTTAGTTTTTTTTTTTCTCATGCAATTGTAAATGAGATTGTTCTCTTTCTGTTTCTGATCACTTATTATCGGTGTATAAAAATGCAACCAAATTCTGATAATTTATTTAATATCCTCTACTGAATTCATTTTAGTGGTAGTAGCTCTTTGGTGTAGTCTTTGGGTTCTCTATATACACTGCCATGTCAATAAAACTGCAGATTGATGTAGCCAGTATGGAAAATAGTATGGACTTTCCTCAAAAAATTAAAAACGGATCTGTCCCATAAATTTGTTGTGTTTTTATTGTCATTAGTTTGCAGGATGTTTTTAATTTCTTCTTTGATCTCATTGGTAACCCAATCATTATTTAATAGCATGCTATTCAGCTTCCAAGTGTTTGAGTTTTTTTGGATTGTTTTTATTGTAGTTTATTTCTAATATTATGCCATTGTGGTCTGAGAAGATGCTTGGTATGATTTCAATCTTCTTGAATTTGGGGAGACTTTGCTTGTGACCCAATATGTGGTCTATTTTTGAAAATGTGCCGTGTGCACTTGAGAAGAATGTATATTCTGTGGCTTTGGGGTGAAATGTTCTGTCAAACCTCAGAGGGAAAGTAGGAGAGAGTGGGGGTAAGGGGGAGAGATCAACCAAAGGACTTGTATGCATGCATATAAGCCCAACCAATGGACACAGACAACAGGGGGGTGAGGGCATGAGTGTGTGTGTGAGAGGTTATGGGGGGAATGAGGTCACATATGTAATACCTTAATCAATAAATAAATTAAAGATTGAAAAAAAAATGAATCTGGTATATGAAACAGCAATTCCTCTTCTAGGAATTTATCCAAAGATACCCAAAACACTAATTTGAAAGAATCTATGCATCCCTAATTTCATTGCAGCATTGTTTTTAATAGCCAAGATGTAGAAGCAACCCAAGTGTTTACTGACAGAAGAGTGGATAAAATATGTGTATACAATGGAATATTAGCCATAAAAAAGTATGAAATCTTACCATTTGCAACAGCATAGATGGATCTAGAGGGAAGTCAGAGAAAGAGTGATACCATATTATTTCTCTTATATGTGGGATCTAAAGAAAAAATAAACTAAATTGAAACAGACTTAGACACAGAGAAAAAACTGGTAATTGCCAGAGGGAGGCACGCAGGCTTGGGGGACTATGTAAAAATGATGAAGGGGTTAAAAAGTACAAATTGGTAGTTACAAAATAGCTATGGGGATGTAAGTAAGGCATGGGGAATAGAGTCAATAATATTGTGATAACTGCATGGTTCCAGTTGGAAAATACTATGTAATTATCTAACCAATAAGCTGTCCACCTGAAACCAATGCAAAATAAAATTGAAAGAAAAAATAAAATCATGATAAGATTCTGCTACATGCCCACTAGAAAAAAAGGTAGACAATGTCATATTTCAATAAGGATATTGAGCAATGGAAATATTCATACATTGCTTGTAGGAATATAAAATGGTACAACCACTTTAAAGAACAATTTCTTTATAAAGTAACACATCCACATAATATATTATCTGACCATGCTATTCCTAGATATTTATGTAAGATAAATAAAAATAAATGTCTACAAAAATATTTATATTTGACTATTCATAGAAGCTTAATTCATAATAAACACAAATTAGAAATAACCCAAATTTCTATCATTAGTGAATGGAGAAATAAATCATATACATAAATAAATTATTACTCAATGATAAAAACGAACTATTGATATGTGCAACAACATGTATGATCTCAAAATGTTATGCTGAACAAAAGAAATAATAATATCAATATGATAATACTGCATGACCTTATTAATATAAAATTATAAAACAGAACTTACAACAGAAAGCAAATTAGTGGCTGCTGATGCTTACATACTAGTATGATAGCATGGACTATGAAGAGTCGTAACAAGAATTGTGCGGGTGATAAAAATATTCTATAGCTTGATTTTTGTTGGCTACACAGAGGTATGTGCTTTTGAAGCTGATTGAATAGTATACTTAACATGACTGTATTTTATTTTGCATTATTTTTACCTCAATAAAGTAGACTGTGTGTGTGTGTGTGAGTGTGTGCATTTGCATTCAAGACCTGAATACTTCACAGCTACCTTCACTGTTCAAGCAACTTTTTTTATACCAGATTATTGTTTAGCCTTGTCAGAGCACTGCCCAAAAGCATATCTGCTCTGAATCTGGATAGAGCTCAGCAGAGGGCCTTGGAAGATGGAGAAGGAGAAGTTGTGGGCGTATAAGAATAAGTCTTTATTGCAGAAGCCAGCGGCCATATAGCCATCAGACAAGACAGTCCTCACAGCAAAGCCCAAACAGGCAGGCAGCCAGATATGGGCTGGTGAACATATAGCTTTCCCATAAAGCAGCATCAGTCTCTGTACCCACAGCTATTATCTGAGCAGCCACTCACTGCCTTCTAGACTCACTTTCTCACATCATAGCGGTACCTGCTCAGCAGCTACTCCTATCTCTCCTGCCCAGCTGCTTTCCCTAGCAGACTTCTCCACACGCTCTATCCTAGCTGCTCTCTCTCCATCCTCCAGCTGACGTCTTCTCCCTCCATCCTCAGCTGACTCCAGCCAATTAGCTGGTCAGTAACCTACTTTTATACCATTTAGACAAAGAAGGTTTCATGCCAATAGCTACCTCAATCATATTTGCTACTGAAGGGCACGGTGTACTGTGTGTCCTTGCACCCGCTCGTGGTATCTCGGCCTGATTAGGATTCCCAGGCTCAGAGTCCTTGCGCATCCCGTTTAGGCGCATGCCCAGAGCGGTGTACTGGTAGCAAGGCCTCTGTGCTCCCACCGGCCTCGACTACCTGGGAACCTGACGTGTTTCCCACAAGCCTCCAAACTATGTTTCCTCTTCCAACTTTGTTCCCCTAAAGAATATTCTCAACACAGCAACTCCAGTAGTCCTTTCAAAATGCAAGTCATATCATGCCACTATTCTGCCCAGAATCTTCTAATAACATCCCATTTTACTCAGAATGCAAACCCCTTACACACTCTTATCTCTGTTCTCATTTCCTATTATTTTCCCTTTTCTTAGTTTGCTACAGACATACTGGCTTCTTTGGTCTTTCTTTGAAATGCCAGGCATAATTCTGCCTCAGGATATTTTCTCCTGTTTCTACTCACCCTGGAGTCCTTCCCTTAGATATCCACCTGGCTCCTCCTGCAGCCTCATCCAAGCCTTTGCTCAAATTGTTATTTAAAGAGTTGCCTACTCAACGACCTCTTCTGAAATGTCAAACACTACCCCACATCACCATCCTGCATCTCTTGCAATCTTTTTATTTTATTCCCTCAACTAAACACATCAAATTCTAACATGCTTATAATTTATGTATTATATTTGTTTTCTGTCTCCTTCCTTTATAATGCAAACTTCTTGTGGACATAATATTTTATTTATCCTATTTGTTGCTATAATTTCATAACCTAGAATAGCACACAACAGATAAGAGACAATCATATAATATTTTTGAGTGAATGAAAGAAAGCAGGCTACTGCAGATTATATACAAAACAATACTTTAAGATTAATAAAATATTTATAGTAGGATGCAAAAATGTATGGAGTGGTATTACTTTTTAAATCAGGTTTTTGAGGATACATGTAAATTTTATAGAGTGACAAATTTATATTTATAGAAATAATATATTCCATTAAAAACAATTAAATACATTGTAAAGATAAATAAGTCACAGATCATCTCAAACCCCATCTACATTTTTTCTATAGTAGCTTTTTCAGAAATAAATTTACCTAATCTTTCCTCTGTAGATGATTTGCTTTCTCATATAGGTTTCTGAAGAATTCTTTCTTCATATTTGAAATACAATAATTAAAACAAGTATGTTTCGATGGTAATTATTTTCATTTTTTTGTTTTATATGATATTGTCTTATTGTTTCCATATTTTATTCTTCCTCTGATCTCTAGAAAATAAACATCTGTATTGTAACTCTCAACACTTTTTCTACACCCTTTCATCAGTTATTCTACCTTAATGACAATTATTCTTGTACTAGACAATCTCTTTCTCTTTCAGAACTCTTGTCCCCTCATTAAAAGTTTTAGTCTTCTTTTGGTGAGAGGAAAATGGGGTGACAATGAAACAATCCCCAAAAGAAATAAGAGGAACTGCCAAGAAAGGAATCAAATGAAACAGAGGCATTCAATATGTCAGAAAAATAATTCAGAGTAATGGTCATGCAGTTCATAAACCAGATGGATGAGAAAATTAACAAACTATGCAAGAATCAGGAAGAAATCAAAAGTGATATAGCTACAATCAAAAACACGATGGAAGGTTTCAACAGTAGACCAGGAGACGCAGAGGACCAAATTAGTGAGTTAGAAGATAAGGTAGAGAAACAAGCCCAATCTGAACAGTGATTGGAGAAAAAAATTAAAACGCAGGAGGAGAGCCTAAGGGAGCTATGGGACAACATGAAATGAAGTAACATAGGTATAATAGGGGTTCCAGAAGTACAAGAAGAGTAGCAAGGATTAGAGAACCTATTTGAAGAAATAATGACAGAAAATTTCCCTGTTATGGGGAAGAAAAAAGCCACACAAGCACAGAGAGTCCCAAACAAGATGAACCCAAAAAGAACCACCACACGAAAACACTTTGTAATTACAATGGCAAACATTAATGACAAAGAGAGAATCTCACAGGCTATATATAAGGGAGAGACAGAGAGTTATCTACAAAGGATCTCCCATTAGATAATCAAATTATTTCTCAACAGAAACACATAATGCCAGAAGGGAATGAGATGAAGTATACAAAGTGATGCAAAACAAGGGCCTGAATCCAATAATACTTTATCCAGCAAGGCTATCATTCAAAATTGAAGGGGAAATGAGGAGCTTCACAGACAAAAAAAGCTAAGGGAGTTTATCACTACCAAGCCAGCAATGCAAGAAATGCTAAAGGTACTGTTGTAAAAAGAAGAAATAGAAAGGGGAGAAGGGACACAGGCAAAAAGAATAGAAATGGCTACAAACAAGTAGCTATCAATAATAATGTTAAATATAAATGGACTAAATGCTCCAATCAAAAGACAAAAAGTGACTGAATGGATAAGAAAACATGACTATATATATGCTATCTATAAGAGATACACCTCAGAATAAGGAACTCACACAGAATGAAAGTGCAGGGATGGAAAAATATATTTTAGGCAACTGGGAATGAAAAAAGAGCTGTGGCAATACTTATTTCTGACAAAATAGACCTCAAAGTGAAGGCCATAACAAGAGATAAGGAAGGCCACTTCATAATTCTAAAGGGATCAATACAACAAGAGGATATAACTCTGGTAAACATATATGCACCCAATGCAGGAACACCCAAATTCATAAAAAAAAAAAAAAAAAAAAAAAAAAAAAACTTCTGGACGATATAAGGGAAGAGATTGTTAACAACACAATCATAGTAGGAAACTTTAATACTTCATTAACCTCACAGGATAAATTCTCTAGACAAAAGTCAGAAAAGAAACAGCAATACTAACTGACTCAATACATCAGATGGAATTAGCATCTTCAGAACATTTCACCCAAAAAGTGAAGAATATACAGTCTTCTCAAGGGCACATGCGACATTTTCAAATATTGACCACATATTGGGACACAGGTAAAGTCTCCTCAAATTAAAGAACATTGAAATCATATCAAGCATCTTTTCAGACCACAATGGCATAATAGTAGAAATAAACTACAATAAAAAAACAATCAAAAAAATTCAAACACTTAGAGACTGAATAGCATGCTATTGAACAACTAGAGGCCCAGTGCATGAAATTTGTGCACTGGGAGCGGTGTCCCTGAGGCCATCCTGCACCGTCTCCAATATGGAACCCCTCAAGGGATGTCCAACTGCTGGTATAGCCTCTGTGCGATCAGGCTTGGCCCTGCAGGCCTGGCCCCCCAACTGCCCTCCCCTGCTGGCCTGGTCTCCCTAACTGCCCTCCCCTGCTGGCCTGATCAGCCACAACTGGCAGTTGGACATCCCTCTCACAATCTGGGACTGCTGGCTCCCAACTGCTTGCATGCCTGCCTGCCTGATTGCCCCTGCCTGCTTCTGCCTGCCAGCCTGATCACCCCCTAACCACTCCCCTGCCAGCCTGATCAATGCCTAACTGCTCCCCTCCCAGTCTGATTGGCCCCAACTGCCCTCCACTGCCAGCCTGGTTTCCCACAACTGCCCTCCCCTACCAGCCTAATAGACACCTATAACTGCTCCCCTGCTGGCCTGATCACCCACAAGTGCCCTCCTCTGCTGGCCACGTTGTGGAGAACAACTTGTGACCACATGAGGGCAGCTATCTTGTGCAAGGGTGGATGGTCAATTTGCATATTACCTCTTTGTTATATAGGATGATAGTGTTACCAAACAGATCAAAGAAGAAACAACAACAACAAAAAAAAATACTGGAAACAAATGACAATGAAAACACAATAATCCAAAATCTATGGGACACAGTGAAAGAAGTCCCGAGAGGGAAGTTCATGATATTATTGGCTTACCTCAAAAAAACAAGAGAAACTGGTAATAAACCATCAAAATCTGCAACTTGAAGAATTAGAAAGAGAGCAGCAAGAAAAGCCCAGAGTGAGCAAAAGGAAGGAAATAATAAAGACCAGAGCAGAAATAAATGAGTAGAGATGAAAAAAAAAACAACACAAAAAAACCCCAAAAGATCAATGAAAACAAGAGCTGGTTCTTTGAAAGGATAAACAATATTGATGAACCTCTAGCCAGGCTCACCAAGAAGCAAAGAGAGAGGACCCATATAGACAAAATCAGAAATGAAAAAGATGAAATAACAACAGACCCAACAGAAATACAAAAAATCATAAAAAATACTATGAGCAACTCTATTCTAACAAACTGGTCAACCTAGAAGAAATGGACATATTCGTAGAAAAGTACATCCTTCCAAAATTCAATCAGGAAGAATAAAAAAATCTCAATAGGCCAATAACTATGGAAGAAATTGAAGCAGTAATCAAAAAACTTCCAACAAACTAAAGCCCTGTACCAGAAGGCTTCACAGAGGACATTTTTCAAACATTCAAAAAACTATCCACCTCAGACTATTCCAAAAAACTCAAGAGGAAGGAACACTTCCAAGCTCTTTCTATGAAGCCAGCATTACCTTACTCCCAAAACCAGATAGACAATACAAAGAAAGAGAATTACAGTCCAATTTCCCTCATGAACACAAATGCTAAAATTCTCAACAAAATTCTAGCAAATTGGATCCAGCATTACATTAGAAAGATCATACACCATGACCAAGTGGGATTTATTCCAGGGATACAAGGATGGTGCAATATCTGCAAATCAATAAACATGATACATTACATAAACAAGTTGAGAGATAAAAAAAACATATAATCATGTCTATTGATGCAGAAAAAGCATTTGACAAAATCCAACACCATTTCTTGATAAAAACCTTAGCATGTGGCAAAGTCACCAAGTCTGCCCAGAAATCTCAGAAGGCTAAATGAATATTATTTCCAACACCTGCCACCCCAGTCTTTATCAGTGGTGGAAGAACAGTCTCACAACTGTTTGTCTCAATTGGCCATTTAAGTTTAATAGTAAAAGACTGGCTAATGATTACAATGCATTGTAAACCCTTCAGAAGGAAAGGAGAATGTTTTGTGGGCCATTTGGTTCTTTTGTGTGTGTGGCAGTTTTTAAGTTATTAGTTTTTAAAATCAGTACCTTTTAATGGAAAAAACATGACCAAAAATCTGTCACAGAATTGTGAGACCCATTAAAATAACAAAGTTTAATGAGAAACCTGTGTGTTCTTTTGGTCAACACTGTAACTTTCTGTTATACTACTTAGGTAAAAGACTTCAGAGTTGCCCATGACCTATTTCCAGTGTTATATCTGCTGATACTTTAGAATTGGATAGTTCTGTTAACATTTTTTTCTGGGTGGGAACTTTGGGGTTTTTTGTGGGATTTTTCCCCCCACTGAATCACCTGTCTCTTCATGGTAAAAGCTATGGGAAAGGGGTCTGTTGGTATAACACTAAATAGGTTAGGACAGGTAAGCAAAGAGTAACTTTGTGTTTGTAAGCTAGTTTCTAAAGGCCAAATTTTGTAAAGGCTACATGTTACTATAAAATTTTGTAGTTACGTCAATATTGAGTAAATTTGTTGGTATGGCAAATTTTAGTTTTCCAGTTTTACTAGAATGTGAATTCACATTTATAAATGCTAAGGTAGTTTAAGAACCTTAAGTGAGGTTTGAACAGTATTGAGCACTGTCTTGCTGCAGTTATTGTATCCAAATTCTAGGAAAAATAAATTGATGCTGGAAGTATTTTAATAAAAAAAACAAAACTCTCAGCATGGTGGGAATAGAAGGATCATACCTCAACATAATAAAATCCTTATATGACAAACCTACAGCCAATATCATACTCAATGGGGAAAAACTAAAAACATTTCCCCTAAGAACAAGAACAAGACAGGGATGCCCACTCTCACCACTCCTGTTTAGCATAGTACTGGGAATACTAGCCATAGTGATCAGAAAAGAAGAAAAAATAAAAGACATCCAAATTGGAAAAGAAGAAGTAAAATTGTCATTATTCACAAGTGACAGAATATTATACATAGAATACCCTAAAGACTCCATCAAAAAACTACTAGTATTAATAAATGTATTTGGCAATGTAGCAGGATACACCAATGTATCACCCATAAACCTATGGATTTTTTTTTATGGCAATGTAACACCCATAAACCTATGGATTTTTTTTTTATACAACAACAATGAACTCACAGAAAGAGAAACTAAAACAAACAAACAAACAAATCCCATTTACCATTGCAACAAAAAATTGAAGATACCTAGGAATACATTTAACCAAGTACGTAAAGGACCTGTATTCAGAAAATTACAGAAAGCTGAAAAAAGAGATAGAGTTAGATATAAACAAATGGAAGAATATACCATGTTCATGTTTCGGTAAAATCAACATGATTAAAATGTCCATACTATCCAAAGCAATCTACAGATCAGCCTTGGGCAAACTACGGCCCGTGGGCCAGATGCGGCCCGCTTGAAATGAATAAAACTAAAAAAAAAAGAAAAAGACCGTACCCTTTTATGTAATGATGTTTACTTTGAATTTATATTAGTTCACACAAACACTCCATCCATGCTTTTGTTCCGGCCCTCCGGTCCAGTTTAAGAACCCATTGTGGCCCTCGAGTCAAAAAGTTTGCCCACCCCTGCTATAGATTCAACGCAATTCCCATTAATATACCAACAGCATACTTCAAAGACCTAGAACAAACTCTCCAAAATTTCATATAGAATAAAAAAGACCCCAAATAATTGCAGCAATCCTCAGAAAGAAGAACAAAGTTGTAGGGATTACAAGACCAGATATCAAACTCTATTACAAAGCCACTGTAAACAAAACAGCCTGCTACTGGCACAAGAACAGACATATAGACTAATGGAACAGAACAGAGAACCCAGAAGTCAACCAGAGCCATTATGCTCAATTAATATTTGACAAAGGAGGCAAAACCATACAATGGAGTCAAGATAGTCTCTTCAATAAATGGTGTTTGGAAAATTGGACAGATACATGCAAAAAAATAAAATTAGACCATCAACTTACACAAAAATTAACTCAAAATGGATATAGGACTTAAATGTAAGATGGGAAACCATAAAAATATTAGAAGAAGCCATAGGCAGCAAAATAGCAGTCATTTGTCTTAGCAATATCCTTACCGATACAGCTCCTAGGACAATGGAAACTAAGGATAAAATAAACAATTTGGACTACATCAAAATAAAAAGTTTCTGCACATCAAAAAACAAAACAAGACAAAAAACCATCAACAGAACAATAAGAAAGCCCACTGCATGGGAGAACATATTTGCCAATGTTATCTCCAATAAGGGATTAATCTCCAACATTTATAGGGAACTCATACAACTTAACAAAAGGGAGATAAACCCATAAAAAATGGGCAAACGGCCTAAGTAGACACTTTTTGAAAGAGGAAATACAGAAGGCCCAAAGACATATGAAAACATGCTCCAAGTCACTAATCATCTGAGAGATGGAAATCAAAATGACAATTAGGTACCATCTCAAAACCTGTCAGAATGGCTATAATGAACAAATCAGCAAATGACAAGTGCTGAAGAGGATGTGGAGAAAAAGGAACCCTCTTGCACTGCTGGTGGGAATGCAGACTGGTGCAGCCACTGTGGAAAACAGTATGGAGATTCCTCAAAAAATTTAAATGGAACTCCCATTTGACCCAGTGATCCCACTTGTAGGAATATATCCCAAGAAAACAGAAACACCAATCAGAAAGGATATATACATCCCTATGTTCTTCGCAGAACAATATACAATGGCTAAGATTTAGAAACAGCCTAAGTGCCCATCAGCAGATGAGTGGATTAGAAAACTATGGTACATCCACACAATGGGATACTACACTGCTTTAAAAAAGAAATAATTCTTACTATTTGCAACAACATGAATGAAACTGGGGAGCATTATGCTAAGTAAAATAAGGCAGTCAGAGAAAGATAAATATCACATAATCTCACTCATTTGTGGACTATAAAGAACATCATAAACTTATGAACAAAATAGATACAGAGACAAAGAAGCATCCACAGACTGTCAAACTTCAGCAGGATGGCAGGGGAGGGTTAGGGGTGAGGGTAAGATATCAACCAAAGGACTTGTATGCACACATATAAGCATAACCAATGGTCATAGACACCAGGAGGATGGGGGGGGGGGAGACCCGGGGAGGTCAATGGGGGGAAAAGGAGACATATGTACTACTATTTATAATACTTTAAACAATAAAAAATAATAATAAATAAAAATATAAGAATAGCCAGAGAAAATATTCTTTTGTAGAGGAGTAAGCAAAGCTCATGGAATGTCTGTGTTTAAGGAAGTGCAGTGTGGGTGCCTGGCATTAAGCATTTGATTGCTGATGCATCCATTTCAAAGACACCCATCTCAAATAAACATTTTGCCTCTGCATGAATCACTTACTAGTTAAATTCACCAAGAAATAGTGAACCCTGGAAACTCTAGACCCACCCCCCCTTGACCCAAATAAAGGGGAGCTCCAGGTCCACACTCTCTCTCCTGCCCTCTCTACCTGTGACCTCACTGTATGGCTTCTCGCTGCTATGTACCCTTCAGGACCTGTGAGTAATAAATGAGTAATAAACTTTGCCTTTTCAAAGTTAAAAAAAAAAAGGTCTTAGTCTTTGCCTTTTAAAATTTACTTCAATGTGATTTCTTTCTATTTATTCCTCCATGCCACAGCCACAGTTCTTTAGTTCTGTTTTTTTGTTTGTTTGTTTTTATTTGTTTTTTGGGCTTTTTTGTTTTTGTTTTGTTCTCAATGTCTGTGGATGTTTCCTATATATTTATTTCATTAGCTTATTTTACTGAATTGTTTATTTTACTGAATTGCTTTCCTCAACTGTGCTGTCATACTTTTCATGTAATTGTGGTTTGTTTTATCTGAATATTTAGCTCTTGTTTATTGTTTCTACATTTTTATTAAGTTTGTGCAAATTGTTATCAATTATACAATGACATGTACTTATTACCTGGGATTATGATTTCTTACACACTAAGTTGTTCATTTTCATGCTGCATTCCTTTTCCCCCAATTTTCTTTTACAGGAGGATATTCACACTTACTAGTAATGTCTAGTATCTTCTTTATGCACAAGTTCTGTTAACAGCTCTGCCCAGAAATGATCCTTTTTTTTGATTTAGTGTGGTTGAATTCTTGACACTATTGCCACTTGATTAAGATCAGTTTATTTCCCAATGTTAAGCTAGGGTTTAAAAGCGACATCTTGTTTTCTATCCATTTTTCTGAAACATAAATATCTGAGGGATAGGGGAGAAATGGAGCTGAGTGCCACTCTGGGTATGTGTTCCTGGGCTGCATTATCCTGAGTCCTAAGAAATATCCTCTGGAATCTATTCCATAAATCCAAAGTCATATTTGAATTTGCAGGCTTTTAATTGTTCCCCACCAACATATACTTATCAGTTTTTATTCTCTTCGATTTGAAATCTATAGTGACAGACACTCAATATTCTGCCAACTGAATCTTTCAGCATCAGAAAACTGGGGTATTATAAAGAATATCATCCAACGCATGCTGAACCACAAAGTTAGTTTTTCAAAGTGCATAATGTATCATTTTATTTTATTTTATTTATTTCTTTATTGATTTCAGAGAGGAAGGGAGAGGGAGAGAGAGAGCTAGAAACATCAATGATAAGAGAGAATCATTGATCAGCTGCCTCCTGAACACCCCCCACTGGGGATCGAGCCCGCAACCCGGGCATGTGCTCTTGGCCAAAATGAACCCCGGATCCTTCAGTCCACAGGCCAATGCTGTATCCACTGAGCCAAACCGGCCAGGGCAATGATATATGATTTTATCCATTTTATTTTTTTGTGGTTACTGGTGAACTTCAGATCTTTTTTTTTCTCCATTTTGGAAGGTTTCTTTGCTGCATTATGAAGGCATTTTCTCTGATTTTTAAATGTTATTTATCCTTAGTTTCCTAATCTTTAAAATTGAAGTATTAACTATCTTACTCACAGCTCTGTTTTGGATGTTATCTAGGTAATAGAATGTGTAATTCTTGCTATAGAGCCAGGCATAAAGTTAGTGACTCAAATTAAGTTCAACTATTGGTATTATTGGTTTCTAAATAAGGTAGTGAAACTTGACACTTATACAAATATGATTAGATTAGCAAAAAAGATGTTATTTTTATATGTGTTTATCTTAAAAACTCCCTTTGTGTATTTTCTTGAAAGAAGGAGTTAAGGATATTTTTAGGTTACATTAAAACCTACACATATTTTACAATGGGTGTGAAGAAAATTTTGGCTTCTAAAGTAAAAGTATCCTTTGTAAATTTTTAAAATTGTATTCTAGTGAAGCAGATGGAAAAGCTGTAGGTAAACTTCAACTGCCATTAATTATGTATATCTGTTGGGTTTCAACAGCTGGTATCATTATAAACGTTATTAGCCTTATTAGGCATGTATGTAGCATTTTATTTGCAAGATGCTTTATAGTCTTTAATTAGTGCATAACAGTCTAAAGAAATGAATGAGAGTGGTTATATTAAATTTCAAGTAACAAAAAACAAACTTGCAACGGTTACCTCTACAGCTAATTCTGTTGGTATTTTAGGTATAGAATGAATGAAAATTTGTAAGTGCTTATAATCCTACTCTGTGTTCTCCATGAAATTCAGCTTTATCTAATACTAGTGGCCCAGTGCATGAAATTCATGCACACTAAAAGGGGATTAATTAGAGGAATATTTTAATATTGCTATTTGTCCTTTCTCTACAATAAAAGTGTCAGAGATGAAAGAAAATTAGTAAAATGTATATGAAAATCTTCCTCCTTTCAGAGTCTGGGGCACACCATGGGATCCAGAGTCAAGTGCCCACCCACCCATGTGCACCTCAAAATCACACAAAACCCAGACCAGGCCGTCCCCACTCCCTATTGGGCAAGATCCAGACTTGGCCGGCCCCACCCTTGTCATGCCCTGTGGGCAGGAGGTGCAGCCTCAGGTCCCCCATCAAGCCTCAACCAGTGGGGGGTGTGACCTCAAGTCCCGCAGCCTGGCACCCAGGTGGGGGGGATGGCCTGAGGTCCTCCCCTGGGCCCAGCACCAGAGTGAGGGGCTCACCTTGAGGTCCCCTGTCAAGCCACATTGGGCGGGGGGCACAACCTCAGGTCCCCCTGCCTGGTGCCAGGGCAGGGAGCACAGCCTCAGGTCCCCTGGCCCGGTGCCGAGGAAGGGTGCATGGCCTGAGGTCCCCTGTCAAGCCCTGTGTGTGGGGGTTGCAGCCTGAGGTCCCCTGTCAAGCCCTGCCGGGTGGGGGAAGTGGCCTGAGGTGCCCTGGCCTGGTGCCAAGGCTGGGGGCATAGCCTCAGGTCCCCCGTGAAGCCCTGCTGGGCGAGGTGAGGGGCAGCCTGAGGTCCTCTGACCTGGCGCCAGGGTGGGGGTGTGGCCTAAGGTTCCCTGTTAAGACCCACTGGGGGAGCCCTGCAGCCTCAGGTCCCTGTTGATCGCTCATTAAGGCTCCTTATGGGAACTTGGCCTCCACTGTGGGTGCAGCATCTTGTGTTATGGAAACCCTGCTTCTGCTGTGAGTGAATCTATCTTGTTTTACAGAAAACCCCACCTCTGCTGTGGGCACCGCCATCTTTGTGGCAGAGTGGTGGTCAATTTGCATATTCCCTCTTTATTATATAAGGTTAGAATGCTATTTTATTACCATGTTATTTCATGATTCTGAGATGGGAAAATGCTTCTCCATTTAGTGTTTTTTGAATAAAGTCTTTCTTGAGGGATGTATGCTTATTTTATTTACTTTTTTCTCTTATGAAAAAAAAGTTTATGTGAGGATAAACAGAAATATAGTTCACATGATTTATTTTATTAATATTAATAAAAATGGGATGAAGTCCAAAATTTATACATAAAATATTAAGGTATAACTTTAAAAATATCTTTTTGTATTGAAAACATCAACATTACATTCAAAACTTTTCATCACAATTAATCAGAAACTAAAGTCAGGATTTTCAAATGTGTTGATCATATACGTGCAGAACTCTTGATCCCAAGATTAATGTTCAATCAATTTTGGCTGATTGACCAGCGCCCAGTCAAAATTAACTGTACATTAATCTAAACATCAAAAATTCTGTTGTCAAAAATCAATAGCTAGTAGCATGGATTGAATTGTGGAGATGATGACTTTTGCTTAAAACTGTGGAGACTCAAGAATTTTATTAATGAATATTTAAAGAGTTTAATGTATATGTAAACATTGTAAAATATCTTAAAACTATATTGAGGATTATATAGCAATTTGAATGTGTACTGATAATAGGATAAATGACTTTTATAAGATTAAGGGTGATAAAATAATTTATATAAACCTAAAACTGTAATTTGATGCATTGTATTAACTGGTTAGAGTAAATATATTTATACTTTTTAATTAAAATCTTAATTAGCTAGTTTTAGATAATTAAATATATTCTCTACTTTTCTCTACTTAATATTTCATTCCCCCTTATTTACCTTCTCATGAACACAATCTTTAGCAAATTCATATTTTACACAAGGGCAAATGTAAGTTAAAAGGTATAGTGAAGGGAAATTATAAAGAGTTATTAACACACAGCTCTTATAAAAAAAAAACAAAAAAAAACAGAGACATTCCACTTACATATTTAATGGAAGGGTCATTGGGGTGAGTTGTAAATTATCATATTATTAACTTCAGATAGTTCAACTAATATTAAAACTATATTATTGCACATAATGCATGCTTATATTTCCCCAGGTAAAGAACTGTACAATAATCACCAATACTGGTACTCATTAAATAGCCATTTATAAATAGGTATTACTCCAAATTACATAAAAAAGGTTTTAGGAGTAATATGTGAGCCATAAAGGCAGAATGCAATACTATTAAAATGCCTAATATAGATTAACATATTCACTTTTCACTGGGACAAAAGCTTAAGTGTATTGTATAGAGAAATAAAGAACAAGATGTGAGCTTCCCAGTAATTTGCTATTTCAATTTTAAAAATAACCATTAATCCCAGCATAAACAAGTCTATATATATAAAAGGCTAATATGCAAAGTGTCCCTGTAGGAGTTTGACTAGGAGACTGGGCGTTCTATCGCTCACTATGATGTGCACTGACCACCAGGGGGCAGCACAGAATGAAGGAAGGCACCGGCTGGCAGCTGGCTACAGGGGAAGGGAGGCCCCAAGTGGCAGCCAGAAGGCCTCGATTAGCCCTGATCGCTGGCCAGGCCTAGGGACCTACCCATGCACGAATTTTGTGCACCAGCCTCTAGTATTTAAATAATACAATAATAAATAAGAGCTGTGTTCTTGATTTCAAGAAAAAGGAATTATATTTGAAAATTGGATTAAAGACAAAAAATGTTTAAAATATTATTAATTTAAGAAAACTGAAAAATTATAGACACAAATCATAATAGTAATATAATTAAAAATAAAATTTCAATTACAAATCTATACTAAAAAAGCCTAGGTGGTACTCACGCCCTTGTGCGTGATGTAGTCACAAGATGGCCACCACAAGATAGCCACCACAAGATGGCCACCAGTAGATGACTGCCACAAGATGGCCACGTGCACAGTGGAGGCAGGGCTTGGCAGCTGCTCCAAGTGGTGAGATCTGGGGGTCCCTCAGCTCTGTGCAGCTCAGAAGACGCCAGTCTTGGCATCTCCACCACCTCGCACGGAGGAGCAGGTCCTGGCAGAGGAAGTGGGTCGTGGCAGGGGAGGGCAGTTTTGGGTGTTCAGGTCAGCGAGGGCAGCTGTGGGTGATTGGGCCAGCAGGGGAAGGCAATTGGGGGCCATCAGGCCAGCCGTGGAGCAGTTAGGGCAGTGGTTCTCAACCTGTGGGTCGCCACCCCTTTGACGGTCAAACAACCCTTTCACAGGGGTCGCCTAAGACCATCCTGCATATCAGATATTTACATTACAATTCATAACAGTAGCAACATTACAGTTATGAAGTAGCAATGAAAATAATTTTATGGTTGAGTCACAACATGAGGAACTGTATTTAAAGGCCCAGAAGGTTGAGAATCACTGAGTTAGGGGGCAATCAGGCAGGCAGGCAAGTGAGTGGTTAGGAGCCAGAGGTCCCAGATTGTGAGAGGAATGTTCGACTACTGGTTTAGACCCGAATCCCTAAACCTGCAGTCAAACATCCCCAGAGGGGTTTCAGATTGGAGAGGGTGCAGACCAGGATGAGGGACAGCCATTCCCCATGTACGAATTTCATGCACTGGGCCACTAGTGTATTCATAATAATTGCTTTACAGAGAAAACTTCATGAAGTAATCTTATTATGTAATATACTAGAGGCCCAGTGCATAAAATTCGTGAATGCGGGGTGGGGGAGTTTCTCAGCTCGGCATAGACCCTCTCGCAATCCAGGATCCCTCGGGGGATGTCTGACTGCTGGTTTAGGCTCAATCTCTCAGGAATCTCTGTGGGATGGGGCCTAAACCGGCAAGAGGACATCCCTCTCTCAATCTGGGGCCTCTGGCTCCTAACAACTTGCCTCCCTGCCTATCTGATTACCCCTAACCACTTTGCCTCCCTGCCTCATTGCCCCTAACCACTCACCTGCCTGCCTGATTACCCCTAACTCCTCTGCCTGCCTGCCTGATCACCCCTAATTGCCTCTGTCTCGACCCTTGCCACCATGGCTTTGTTCAGAATGATGTCCAGAAGGTCATTTGGCTATTAGGTCTAATTAGCATATTTTGCTTTTATTATTATAGATAATTCTTTCAGTTATATATAATTTTACAAGAACATATTTTTTAAAGAAAAATCTGAAATAAGTTAATTTCTCTTTAACACATTAAGCGCCCAGTCAGTCACTGGTGACTGACACTATAGTTTCCATCCAGAAGACAAAACAGGCTGGGCACTTAACGTGTTAACAAAAATAAAAATAACCATCACTATAATTGACTTTTATTAGGTGGGTCACAGTTGTCAACATGTTACCTGTTGGTGATTGATTATGTATCTTAAAATGGTTCTCAAACTTCCCTGCATGTTGGAATCACCTGGAAGCTTAAAATACTCATGTCTAAATTATGCCACACGTGTAGTAATTCAGAATTCCCGAGGTTGGAAAAGCATCAGTACTTTATTTTTAAATTTTCAGTGTTTCTAATGTATAGTCAAATTAGAGAATCAGTGTCTTAGAATAGTACTTGTCAATCTATAATACAAAAGGTCTGAAGTGGAGCGCAAGATTCTGCATCTCTTACAAGCTCCCAAGTGGGGTGGTTGCTATAGGCCCTTGAACTTCAGCTTGAAAATCAAGGTCTGAGAGCACTTTTATCAATATAACAGCACTCAAATACTATGTAAAAGTACAACACGAGATGCCCCACGCCCCCACGCCCCCACGGGCCCACACTTCCCACGCCCCACGCCCCCTCGCAAGCCATGCCTCCCACACCCCACGCCCCGCACATCCCCAGGTCCCCAGCCTTACGCTCCCCACGGCCCCACGCTCCCATGCTCTCCACGTCTCCACGCCCCCACGCCCCCACGCCTCCTACACTCAGCCCTTTGGTCACTTGGTAGTCAACTCAGTAATATTTTTTATTAAAAAAAATAAAAATAAAAAAATTAAAGTACTACATGATGTGTTTTTTAATAAGAAAAAAGATCAGTATGAGAAGTTTGTGATTTCTTACTTCTGAAACTGGTAATTTACTATCATTCTATTAATGTTAACTTTATTAAAATTTAAAAATGATCATACACTTAAATTATTTTTAATATAAGTTTTTAGAAATACTTTCTGATGTAGGAAGGCATTGTCATTTTGAATGTAGGTTTTGTATATGAACCTTGTTCTAATTACCTAAAAGATGTAATTTTTCTATAGCATTTTCAAACATCTAGGTCTTCGGAAGGATTAGGATTTATTTTAGTACAAAGAAGTTTAAAACAATTTTATTAACATTTTAAAAAAATTTGTCCATATGAATCTAATTTTTCAAAGTATTATCATTTTATTTGAGTCAAAAATAGCAGGTTCTAGATTATCTTCTTTCACAATAAGTATAATAAAAATATAAACACCATTCATCTGAAAATCTCAAAAGACAAATCTTGTAATTTGTTAGAAATCTAAATGTGACTTAATGAAGTCTATTATATTTTGATTTGAATATTGAAGAAAAAATTAAAAAGGAATGCAACCAATATCCGTTATGTGCCTGGAGTTTTGCAAACTGTGTCCATTTAACTGTATGCTGAAGAGATATTAATACATTAATTTGCTTCTTTAAATTTGCTTTGCTCCTGTTACTAATATTCAGAAGAAAAATCTCATTTACCTTCACATAATTACATTTTATTAATCAAAGCAATACATCTATGCAGCCATTTATTTCCTAGTTATCTTCATATCTGATTAATATGTGACTTTTTAAAAATGATCCTTTAAGTGCATTAAACATTGGGTGAAATGGTAATTGAACTTATTTTGAATATTGACATCCTGGGTTAGAAGACTAATCCATTATAATTCCCCAAAAGTGTTTTTTAATCCTGTGATTTTATAAAGTTGACTAGAATGTGTTATCTCTATTTTTAAGTACTCTATATTTTTGAATTATTATAATTACAACAATAAGAAAAGTCTAAGTCATCCTAAGTCATCTAAGGAAGAGAGTGTTTGAGAAAGAACATTTTTTGTTGAATTTTTAATTAGAATGAGACAGCCATAGCATTAAAAAAAATGTATGAGCCAGGAGAAGTGGAAAATATCTCAAATTAATGTGTATTAAAATCACTTGTCGAAATCATACCTCAGGTAACATTCCCTGGAGTTGTAAAACTTAGGTGTTCATCAATGCATTAAACCAACTCACATTTCCATGCACTGGTTGAGGTGATTGAATTATTGTCATATTGAAATTGCCCATACTATGCTGGATGCATAATGACTTCTTGGGAAACAATGCCAATTAGACAGCTACTCATATTTCCCCTTCTACAGCATGCATGGCCAACAAGGTCCACAAGTCATGCCACCAAAGCATCAAAGCTTAAACTTCCTTTTCTTTCCATTATTTAAAAAGAAGTGGGAAAAGTTACTAACAGAGTACTTTAGTCTGCCCTATTCTACTGTGCTTCATCTTCTCCTATGTTAATTTTTTTCTGAAAATATAGTCTTGCACTACATTATAGTTTTAAATAAAGTTTATCATAGAACTTAAAGAATTTTAGAAGGAAGTCAAAGTCTATATCTAAAAATATAATAAATGCAACTGAAAGTTATACTTGAACAATTTTAGTTATTATATATGTGGATATAAATTATGAGACTCTAAGACCAAGAAAACATCACATTGTAATTAATGTTGAAAATATAAGTAAAATCCAGAGAAGAAAATTAAATTAATATTTTATATGTCCTTTGTTTTCTGAAACAAATTTATATGTACAGAAAAGCTGCAAAATAGTACAGACATTTCCTGCACACCCTTCACCCAGCTTCCCCTAAACTTAACATCTCAAATAATTATAGTATCATTATTAAAACTAATAGATTAATATTAGCAAAATGCTAATAACTAAACTATTGATTTTATTTAGACTTTAAAAGATTTTACACTAATAATTTTTTCCTGCTACAGAGTCCAACCCAGGATCCAAAATTGCATTGTTATTTCTTCTCGGTCTTTTTCAATCTGTAACAGCCCTTCAATCTTTCCTTGACCTTCATGACCTTTACACTTTTGAAGAATGCTAATCTGATGTTGTCTAGAGTACTCTTCAAGTTTGACTGAAGTTATCTCATAATTAGGTTGAGGATGTGCATTTTTTTTTTTTGCAAGAATAACATATCATTTGCCCTTCTCAGTGAAATAAACCTGGGCTAGGTAATGATATGCTGATTACCATAGACATTAATTCTGATCATTTTATTAAAGATGTGTTTGGGGATTTTTCCACTGTAGTTATTTGTTTTCCCTTTGCAATCAGTAAATGTCTTTAGGAGATTCTTTGAGACTATACAAATATCTATTTCTCTTCAATCTTTGACCACTAATTTTAATATTCATTTGAACCTTTCCTTCTTCAAGTATTACAATGGTGTTCTAACAATTTATATATATATTATTGTCCTTATTCCCTTATTCCTTTATTCCTTTTATATCACTCATTGGAATTTTTCTCCAAGGGGGAGCTGTACTATGTTCCCAGAAATTTGTTTATTCAAATTATGTGTTTGTTTATAAATATATGGCCTCATACATATTTATTTGCTTCTATAACCTGCCATTTATTATTATTTTTTAAATTATTATTATCGTTTTATTTAATTGTACCAGCTATGGTCATTGAGAACTTTCTCAGAATGCCTTCTATACCTTTTCAACATGCACACATATCTGTGTCCATGTCTATGCCTATATATGTTATGTTTGCATCTATGTCTAGTCTATATCTATATCAATATCTACATATATTCACTTCCTTACTTTATAAACTATAAGTTTTTTTTTTTAGCTCAACTTGATGCATCTTTCTCAGCCCAAGAATTAATCATTTTTAAGGCACTGTTTTTCTTTACTTAGAGATAACATTTAGGAACCAAAATCAGAGGAAATAAATGTGCTCATTGCTATGTGAGTATCATTATTTCTAGGGTCTCTGAATAGGCAGAGCTAGGAAACATAATCGTGTGTACTACCTGATGCATATTCATAGATTTATATTTATGTATCTACCTATTTATCTGAAGATATATACCTATATATCTGTACAGTGATACCTCAAAGATCTTGTAGGTTCACTTCCAGACCACCACAATAAATAGAATATTTCAATAAAGTGAGTTATAAAAAATGTTTTGGTTTTCTAGTGTGTATAAAGTTATGTTTATATTACTATACTATAGTATAAACTCATTTGTTAAATGTGAAACAATGTACATGCCTTAATTTAAAAATGCTTTATTGCTAAAAATAAATGATAATTTCCATCTGGAACTTCAGTAAGTGAGTCATTACCTTTTTGTTGGTAGAGGATCTAGCCTCAATGGTGATGGCCGCTGACTAATCATGGTGGTGGTTGCTGATGGCCGGAATGTCTATGGGAGTTTCTTAAACTAAGACAAAGTTACTCACGGAGTACTTCAGTCTCCCCTATTCTACAGTGCTGCATCTTCTCATATGTCAATTTTTTTGTGAAAATATAGTTTTATACTACATTATAGTTTTAAATAAAATTTATCATAGAACTTAAAGAACTTTAGAAGAAAGTCAAAATCTATATCTAAAAATATAATAAATGCAACCGAAAATTACACATGAATAATTTTAATTATTATATATGTAGATATAAATCACGAGACTCTAAGACCAAGAAAACATTGCATTGTCATTAGTGTTAGCAATGAAATTTGCCACATTGATTAACTCTTCTTTTATGAACACATTTATTTCTCTGTAGCATGCAGTGCTCTTTGATAGCATTTTACCAGTGGTAGAATATCCTTCAAAAATGGAATCAATCCTCTCAAACCCTTCTACTGTTTATCAACTTAGTTTATATAATATTCTAAATATTTTCTTGTGATGTCAGCAGTCTTCACAAAGTCTTCACCAGGAGTAGATTCCATTCAAGAAATCACTTCCTTTGCTTATCCATAAGGAGCAACTTATTATCCACTAGTTTTATCCTGAGATTGCAGCAATTCAGTCACAGCTCCAGGCTCCACTTCTAAGTTTAGTTCTCTTGCTATTTCCACTATAATTACTTCCTTCACTGAAGTCTTAAAACCCTCAAAGTTATCCAGGGGTTGTAATCCACTTCTTCCAAACTCCTGCTAATGTTCTCATTTTAACCTCTTTTAAACATTAGAAATCATTAATGTTCTTGATGACATCTAAAAAGGTGAATTCTTTTTAAAAAAAAAATAATATTTATTGCCATGATCCATTAGAGCAGCGGTTCTCAACCTGTGGGTCGTGACCCCTTTGGGGGTCGAATGACCCTTTCACAGGGGTCACCTAAATACATTCTGCACCTAAATATTCAGATATTTACATTACAATTCATAACAGTAGCAAAATTACAGTTATGAAGTAGCAACAAAAATGATTTTATGGTTGGGGGTCACCACAACGTGAGGAACTGTATTAAAGGGCCGCGGAATTAGGAAGGTTGAGAACCACTGCATTAGAGGAATCACTATCTATGGCAGCTATAGCCTTACAAAATGCATTTCATAAATAATAAGGTTTGAAAGTCAAAATGACCCCTTGATCCATGAGCTGCAGTATGGATGTTGAGTTAGAAGGCATAAAAACAACAATCACCCCAGCTGGTTTGGCTCAGTGAATAGAGTGTCCACCTGCAGACTGAAGGGCCCCAGGTTCAATTCTGGTCAAGGGCACAGGCCCAGGTTTCAGGCTCAATCCCCAGCAGGGAGAGTGCAGGAGGCAGCCAATCAATGATTCTCTCATCATTGATGTTTCTATCTCTTTCTCCCTCTCCTTTTCTTTCTGAAATTAATAAAAAGTATATTTAAAAAATAATCATCTTTTTGTACCTTCCCACCCCATAGCATTACTGTCAATGAGCAGTGATAATTTTAAAGAAATATATATATTTTTTCTGAGCAGTAGGTCTAAACAGTGGGCTAAAAATATTCAATAAACCATGTTGTAAACAGATGTGTTATCATTCAGGCTTTCTTGTTCCATTTATACAATATAGACAGAATAGATTTAGCATAATTATTTTTAATATATTTTTATTGTTGGTAGTATTACAGATATCTCCCATTTCCCCCTAGCGTACTTCTTAAGAGCCCTAGAATTTTTGAAATGATAAATGAGCATTGGCTTCAACTTAAAGTTACCAACTGCATTAGCCCCTAAAAGAGAGTCAGCCTGTCCTTTGAAGCTTTGAAACCAGGCATTAACTTTTTCTCTCTAGCGAGGAAAATTCTATATGTCATCTCCTTCCAATATAAAGCTGTTTGTCTACATTGAAAATCTGTTTAGTGTAACCACCTTCATTAATTATCTGAGCAAGATCTTCTGGCTAACTTTTTGTAGCTTTATATCAGTACTTGTTGCTTCACCTGAACTTTTATGTTATGGAGATGTCTTATGTTCTTAAACCTCATGAAGCAACTTCTGCTAGCTTCAAACTTCTGCATCTCCCTCACCTCTCTCAACCTTCATAGCATTGAAGACAGAACCTTTTGGATGAAAGGAATATCATGACTGGTTTGATGTATACAGATCACTAAAATATTCTCCATTATTAGCAATAAAAATGTCTTGGTTTCTTATCATCCATGTGCTCACTGGAGTAGCACTTTTCAATAACTTTTTCTTTGTATTTACAACTTCGCTAATCATATGCGACAAGGGGTCTAGCTTTTGAATTTCCTTTTGACATACCTTTCTCATTAATCATTTCTAGTTTTTTATTTAAAGTGAGAGATGTTTGACTCTTTACTTGAAAACTTAGAGGCCATTATGGAGTTATAAATTGGCTTAATTTCAATATTGTTGTGTTTCAGGGAATAGGAAGATCTAAGGAGAGAGGAGAGAAACTGGAGAATGACATGACAGTGAAGCAGGCAGAATATGCACACATTTATTAATTAAGTTCACTATCTGATATGGGTGTAGTTTGTGGTGACCCAAAACAATTAAAATAGTAACATCAAAGATCACTGATCACAGATCATAACAAATATAGCAATAATAAGAATGTTTACCATATTGAAAAAATTACCAAAATGTGACACAGAGAAATGCTGTTGGAAAAATGAGTGAGAAAATGATATTGGAAAAATGACACCAATAGACTTGCTGGACACAGGGTTATCAGGAACTTTCAATTTGTAAAAAATCACAATATTTATAAAACACAATAAAACAAAGCAAAATAAAGCAATCTATCTATTATCTATTTTTCTACCTACCTACTTATCATCTATCATCTATATCTCTATATATTAGTAGATAGATTGTAGATAGATGAATTGTTATATTCAATACTGGAGAACTTTCTTCCATAATGAGAAATTGAATTCTCATTTAACTACCTAAAACATATTTATTTGTTAAAACTAGTTTACAAATAAAAGAGTTTTAGAATTGTAACCCATATACCTATGAGAAAAAAATTTACTAAATATTATTTATAATCTATAGTATTTGTATATAGTTCCTTTTGAGCCAGCACCATAGATGTTTGCCAAAACATTACTTTTCAATCTTACGTAAGTTAGATTTTCATTCCCACCTTCTTCAATGTACTTATAATTTGTTAAGTTAATTTGTTACTGTTTGTGTTATACATCCAGGTCCCCTATGTACAGACTGAATTGTACAACCCCTACCCCAAAATTAATAGGTTAAAGCCTAATGTCCTATGTGTCTGTATTTGGAATAGAGCCTTTATGGACTTAATTATGTTAAATGAGATCATAAATGTGGAGCCCCAAACCAATAAAGCTGGTGTTATTCTAAGAACAGGAAGAGCCCTAGCTGGTGGCTCAGTTGGCTGAAGCATCATTCTGTTCATCAAAAGATTGTGGGTTTGACTTCTGGTCAAGGCACATACCTAGTTTGCAGGTTTACTTCCCAGCTAGGGCATGTACCTGAGGCAACTAATTGATGCTTCTCTCACACAGCGATGTTTCCCCTCTCTCCTTTTCCCTTACTCTCTATCTAGAAATCAATGAAAGTATATCCTTCAAACAACAACAACAGCAACAATAAACAGGAAGAGATATCTTGAGTGTGGTTACACAGAGAAAAAGGCCTTGTGGGCTCACAGCAAGAAGGTGGCTGTCTGAAAGTCAATAAGAGAGGCCACAGAAGAAATATGAGCAAAGTAAAATTGGAGGTTAAAAAGCCTTGGGTAGAAACATAAATAAAAGAAATCTTTGGGTTTTAAAATGATATTGCAACTGAGTTTATATTCAACTAGCTGGAAATGAAAACTCCAGACTTCAACATAATTCAAATCAACCTGTCTGGGTTTTTGAATTTAAAAAAAAAATAAAGCTAGGAAATTTATAAACTATGGCCTCTGCTGTTACATGCAAAGGAACATATGGCTAGATTTCACTCTGATTTCCTAGAACTCAAGAAGAATACATAAAACAGAAATTTATTGTATATGAAATTTGGTATCTATAAAAAAACAAGATGAAGACAAAAATAAAAGGGTTAAGAAGAAGGAAAAAAAAAACATGGCAGAAAAAGTACATTATCCAGAAGTCCAAGAAGTTGCCAATATAGTTCGCCTTCCCCTAGAAGATTAATCTGTCAGGAGAGAGAGACAGGACAGTCATTATCCATTTCATCCTCACAGAATCATAAGCTGAGAGTCCTTCTCTGTTCCTGAAATAAAGGAGACTACAGAACTCCCAAAACATGCAATGAAAGTAAAAGGACCTTTAGCATAAGAGGCCATCTCTACTAGTAATATCCTAAAAGTTCTCAAACATGGACCTATACCAGAGCCTAGAGGACCCAAATGCCTTCTATCTCTCCTTCTCATACTCTGTGGAGTCAGCGCTGTAGATTCTACTTAACATCATAACCAAGCAGGAGGCAGCCTAGCCGAAGAAATTGGCCATTCTTCCAAGGAGAATGCCACCAAGCACAAATGTATCCTCCACCAGGGCATAACAGCAACAGATCTCCAGTAAGACAAAAAGGTGCTCATGAGCATCCTGTCTGGAAGTAGCTCACTGTCCTTTTCTCCTTCTTCCAGGTCACCACCAAAAGAATCTCCCAAGAGAGCAGCCACCCCTTCTAAAAAAACAAACAAACAAACAAACAAACAAACAAATAAAAAAAACTAGCTTGCCAATTCCTTTGTTGTTGTTATTAATCTTTACCTGAGGATATATTTTTCCATTGATTTTTAGAGAATGGAGGGAGAGGCAGAAAGAGAAAGAGAGAGAGATCAGTTGACTCCTGCACTCACCCTGACTAGGGCTGGGGATCAAACCTGCACCCAGGATCATGTGCCCTGGAGTGGGAATTTACTCTTCCACACACTGGCAGATTCTTTAACCACTTAGCAACACAGGGCAAGGCAGGGCTTGACAATTCTGAAATGATCAGTTTCTTCTGTATAATTTTTATGCTTTCCCCATTCCAAATTTTGTCATTATTTTTTCATAAATTTCAAGCTATTATGATCACAATTTATCATTAAACTCCACACAGAAAAGAAAAAAATATAAATAAAATTGTATTATTCATACATAAAAGGAAACTTGATTTAATTGGTCTAAGGTTACATATAAATGTAATTTCAGATCCATAGTGATTTAAAATATTTTTTCTAGTGTTCCTGGTTTCTACCAGTATCTTCTCAATTGCCTAGTCAATTTATAATCAGTCATTAACTTTGTTTTTTTTTCTTAGGCTTTACTATCATAAAGAATCTTTCCCACATAGGCAACATAGACTTAATCATAATAACAACATTGCCAAAATCCTTTATTAAATCTAGTAGATTTTTGGTGGAGTCTTTGGGGTTTTTATGTACACCATCATGTCATCTGAAAATAATGACAATTTTACAATGTCCTTTCCAATCTGGATGCCTTTTATTTATTTTTCTTGTCTGCTTGCTATGGCTAGGATTTCCAGTACTATGTTGAACAATAGTGGTGAAAGTGGACATCTCTGTCTTGTTCCTGTTCTTAGGGAAAATGGTTTTCGTTTTTGCCCATTGAGTATGATGTTGGCTGTAGGTTTGTCATATATGTTATTATGGTGAGGTATGATCCCTCTGTTCCCACTTTGTTGAGAGTTTTTATCAAAAATAGGTGCTGGATTTTGTTGAATGCTTTTTCTATTGATATGATCACATGATTTTTGTCTTTCAATTTGTTTATGTAATGTATCATGTTTACTGTTTTGCAAACATTGTACCAGCCGTGCATACCTGGAATAAATGCCACTTGTTCATGGTGTATGATCTTTTTAACATATTGCTGGGTCTGATTTGCTGATATTTTGTTGAGGATTATAGCATCTATGTTCATCAGGGATATGGGCCTATAAGTCTCTTTCATCTTAGTGTCTTTAGCTGGTTTTGGAATTAGGACAATGTTGACCTCATAAAAGGAGCTTGGAAATGCTCCTTCCTCTTGGATTTTTTGAAATAGTTTGAGGAGTATAAGTGTTAGTTCTCCTTTGAATGTTTGGTAAAGCTCCCCTGTAAACCCATCTGGAACAGGGCTTTTGTTTGCTGGAAGGTTTTTTGTGTTGATGTTGGTGTTGTGTTTATTATTATTATTATTATTATTATTATTATTATTACTACTATTACTAGAGGCCCAGTGCATGAAATTTGGGCATGGGGGGGGGGCGGTGTCCCTCAGACCAGCCTGCACATTCTCTAATCTAGAACCCCTTGGGGGATGTCCACCTGCGGGATTGGGCTTAACCCGGCAGTCTGACATCCCCCTCGCAATCCAGGACTGCTGGCTCCTAACCACTCACCTGCCTGACTGCCTGCCTGATCACCCCTAACCCCTCTTCCTACCTGATCACCCCTAACCACTCTGCCTGCCTGTCTGATGCCCCTAACTGCTCCCATGCCTGGCTGATCACCCATAACTGCCTCTGCCTGCCTGTCTAATTGCCCTTAACCACCTCTGCCTGCCTGCCTGATCACCCCTAACTCTTCTCCCCTGACACCTCTGCCTTGGCACATGAGAACACAAGAACCTTGCCACCATGGCTTTGTCCAGAAGGATGTCCAAAAGGACGTCTTGAAGACATCTGGTCTGTCCAGTCTATTTACCATGCTACCCTTTTATTAGTATAGATTATTATTATACTAGAGGTCTAGTGCACGAAAATTTATTCACTCAGGGGGTCCCTCAGCCTGGCCTGTGCCCTCTTGCAGTCTGGGAACCCTTGGGGAATGTTCACCTGCCAGTTTAGGCCCGCTCACTGGGGGATAGGGCCTAAGCTGGCACTCAGACATCCCTCTGGCAGCCTGGGAGCCCTCGGGGGATGTCCGACTGAGGGATGTCCTGTGGGGAGCGGGCCTAAGCCGCAGTCAGACATCCTTAGTGCTGTCAGGACAGCTTGTGGCTGAGCGGAGCTCACCCTGTGGGAGCACACTGACCACCAGGGGGCAGCTCCTGCATTGAGCGTCTGCTCCCTGGTGGTCAGTGCACATCAAAGTGACCGATCATTTCTGGTGGTTCCGCCAAGTTCAATTTGCATATTATCCTTTTATTATATAGGACTAGAGCCCTGGTGCACAAAATTCGTGTACTGGGGAGTGGGGTTCCCTCAGCCCAGCCTGCCCCTCTCATAGTCCGGGAGCCCTCAGTGGATGTCCTACTGAGAGCCACAGTCTGGCAGCAGAGGTTCAGAGTAGGTGTCCCGTGTGTGTGTGTGTGTGTGTGTGTGTGTGTGTGTGTGTCTGCTGGGGGCCTTCCCCCAGCCACACCATGGAGGCTTGGAGCAGGCACCCCTCTGTGTTGATCTCTCAGGCTCCTGGCCTCCACTACATGTTGTTCTCTCCCTTGAGTTGTGGCCAGGGTGGGGTGCTGCCTGCAGGCCTCGTTTTCCTGCTCACGGATTGCTGGATCACCATGGCGACCCAGGGGCAGGCCCTCCTGGGTGCTGCCTCCTGCTCTCGGATCACCATGGGGTCTCGGTTGGCGGCTGGGCTTAGCAGGGCTTAGGTGGCACACTCGGGTCCTGGCTGGGGGTCGGGCTTATGCGACGTGATTGCGCCACCTAAGCCCCACTGCCCAGGGCCACACACGGGCCCGGATGGTGGCTCGCACTGCCCCGCCCTGCCTGCAGTATGCAAATTAGCCGCCATCTTTGTTAGCAGTTAATTTGCCTATCACACTGCTTAGCCAATGGGAGGCATAGCGAAGGTAGAGTCAATTACCATATTTCTCTATTATTAGATAGGATTATTATTACTACTTCTATTTCAGCAGTTGTTATTGGCCTATTAGATTTTTTTTTATTCTTCCTGATTCAATTTTGAAAGGTTGTATTTTTTCAGGAATTTGTCCATTTCCTCTAGGTTGTCCCACTTATTCATAGTATTTTCTTATAATCATTTGTATTTCTGTGGTGTCAGTTGTTATTTCACCTCTTTCGTTTCTGATTTTATTTATTTGGGTTCTTTTTTTTTTTCTTGATAAGTCTGGCTTATCTTTTCAAAGAACTAGTTCTTGGTTTAATTGAACTTTTGTAGTTCTATTTTATTATTTTTAGTCTCTATGTTGTTTATTACTGCTCTGATCTTTATTATTTTCTTCATGCTGCTTATGCTGGGCTTTTCTTGTTGTTCTCTTTCTAGATCTTTAAGTTATAGTATTAGTAGTTTATTAGCAACTTTCTTGTTTCTTGAGATAGGCCTGTGGTACTATGAACTTTTCTCTTAGGACTGCTTGCCCTGTGTCCCATGGGGTTCAGGTTGTTGTGTGTTCATTTTAATTTGTTTCCAGGAAGTTTTTTATATCTTCCTTGATTTCATTGGTGGTCCCTTCATTATTTTATGACATGCTATTTACCTCCATATGTTTGAATGTTTTGGGGTATTTTTATTGTAGTTGACCCCTTGTTTCATGCCAATGTGATCCAAGAAGATACTTGATATTACTTCAATCCTCTTGAATTTATAAAGACTTGTTTTGTGCCCTAGAATGTGGTCTATCTTTGACAATGTCCCATGTGCACTTGAGGAAAATGTATATTATGTAACTTTGGGGTGAAATGTCCTGTAAATGTCTATTCAATCCATTTTATTTAGTGTTTCATTTAGGGTCACTGTTTCTTCATTTATTACTTATTTATTTTTTTTGTCTAGAACAGCAGTTCTCAACCTGGGGGTCAAACGACCCTTTCACAGGAGTCACCTAAATACATCCTGCATATCAGATATTTACATTACCATTCATAACAGTAGCAAAATTACAGTTATGAAGTAGAAACAAAAATAATTTTATGGTTGGGGTCACCACAACATGAGGAACTGTATTAAAGGGTCGTGGCATTAGGAAGGTTGAGAACCACTGGTCTAGAAGATCTATCTTGTGAAGTCAATGTGGAGTTAAAGTCCTCTACTATGATGGTATTGCCATTTATCTCTCTCTTTAAGTCCTCCAGAAGTTTATTTTTTTTCCTTTAAAAGTTTATATTAAAGAAAAGTTCCTATGCAGTTACACCCTTGTGGTTCTTTTGGATAATCTAATACTCTCATAGATAAGAACCCTTGACACATGAGAGAACCAGACCCCATAGGAATAAGAGAAGTGGTTTGAAGTTAGAAAGGAACATGGGTGCATAAGATCCTGAGCTAGGTATGAGTTAATGCAACTTAGTGCTTTATTGCAGGATGATGAGCAGATGTTTAGTAAATAGAAGTTTGCCCTGCCATGTAGGAAGGTCAAAAAGAGATTATTCTTGCTAATCTCTTATTAATTTCTTATTATGGACAAAGCCTTATTTTATTTATTTTATTTATTTTTTTAAAATATATTTTATTGCTGAAACCGGTTTGGCTCAGTGGATAGAGCGTCAGCCTGCGGACTGAGGGGTCCCGGGTTCGATTCCGGTCAGGGGCATGTACCTGGGTTGCGGGCACTTCCCCAGTGGGGGATGTGCAGGAGGCAGCTGATCGATGTTTCTCTCTCATCGATGTTTCTAACTCTCTATCTCTCTCCCTTCTCTCTGTAAAAAATCAATAAAATATATTTAAAAAAAAATAATAATAAAATATATTTTATTGATTTTTTACAGAGAGGAAGGGAGAGAGATAGAGAGTTAGAAACATCGATGGGAGAGAAACATCGATCAGCCGCCTCCTGCACATCTCCTACTGGGGATGTGCCCGCAACCCAGGTACATGCCCTTGACCGGAATCGAACCTGGGACCTTTCAGTCCACAGGTCGACGCTCTATCCACTGAGCCAAACCGGTTTCGGCGACAAAGCCTTATTTTAAATTCTCCTAGGAAGTTAAAAGAAGTGGTAGAAGTTCCTCTTGAACCTATGGCTAAAATTGCCTTTGACTCAAAGTAATCTGCATACTACTAAGGCACATCTTGGGGTGGACTGTTTTTTTGGTTTTTTTTTGTTTTTTTTTTAAAAATATATTTTATTGATTTTTTACAGAGAGGAAGGGAGAGGGATAGAGAGAAACATCGATGAGAGAGAAACATCGATCAGCTGCCTCCTGCACATCTCTTACTGAGGATGTACCCGCAACCCAGGTACATGCCCTTGACCGGTATCGAACCCGGGACCTTTCAGTCCGCAGGCCGACGCTTTATCTACTAAGCCAAACCGGTTTCGGTGGGGTGGACTGTTCTGAACCTTCACATAATCTAAGGGAAAGTTTTCAGGTTCTGGTGGTTAAGACTTGAATGTCTTTGGGCAATTAATCATCCCACCATGAGGGATTAGGCAGCTGTGGGCAAACTATGGCCCGCAGGCCGAATCCGGCCCGTTTGAAATGAATGAAACTAAAAAAAAAAAAAAGACCGTACCCTTTTATGTAATGATGTTTACTTTGAATTTATATTAGTTCACACAAACACTCCATCCATGCTTTTGTTCCGGCCCTCCGGTCCAGTTTAAGAACCCATGTGGCCCTCGAGTGAAAAAGTTGCCCACCCCTGGATTAGAGTCTCAGTGTTGCTGGAAAGGGACTGGCCCTGAGTGGTCGCCTCGGGTCAGCCTGTAGTGTGTGGGTTCTTCATTTCGTGGAGGAAGGTTTCACATTTATTAAAGCTGGGGACAGTGAGACAAGGAAGAAACCAGTTTAAAAGAGGCAAGAGGAGAGAGCCTAGGCAGGGATGCTTTGGCTTTCTAGAAACATTATGGAAAAGAAGTGAGCCAGAAGGGGGCTGTTGTGAGTTCACTGGAGAGTCAGAGAACAGGGAGCATTGGGGACAGGTTCAGGGGTTAGCCTGTGATAAGCTACTGCTGCCTATTGCTTCCCTGGTTGTAAGTCTCATGGGGTCCCTTAGAGTTTAGGAGATGTAAACCTATTGGGGAAAAAAGAGGGGAAGAGAAAGGCATGGGCGTGCTCCCCAATTTTTTTTTAAATGTATTTGGGTGCTCCTATATTGGGTGCATATATGTTTACCATGGTTATATGCTCTTGTATTGGTAATTTTTAGTATTATGAAAAGGCATCCATTGTCTCTTATGTTCTTCATTTTGTTAGATATGTGTATTACTACCCCAGCTTGTTTTTCATTTCCATTTGCATGACAAAAAATTTCCCTTCCTTCACTTTCATTCTGTGTAAGTCTTTTGTTTTAAGATGAGTCTCTTGTAAATAGCATATATATGGGTCATGTTTTCTTATTCATTCAGCAACACACTGTCTTTTGTTTGGAGCATTTTGGCAATCTAGCAGGATAAAAAATTAACACCCAGAAATTGATGGCATATTTATATACCAATAATGAAACCTCAGTGGAGAAATTTTAAAAAAAATCTTATTTAACATGGCAAAAAAAAAAAAATTAAGATACTTAGGAATAAACTTAACCAAGGAGGTAAAATGCTTGTACTCAGAAAACCACAGGAAGTTGAAAAATGAGATAGAGGAAGATATAAACAAGTTAAAGAATGTTCTGTGTTCATGGGTTGGTAGAACTAAAATCATTAAAATGTCCATACTACCCAAAACAATCTACAGATTCAGTGTAATCCCTATTAAAATACCAATGGCATACTTCACAGATCTAGAAAAAACACTCCAAAAATTTATATGAAATCAAAAGTGACCCTGAATTGCCCTAGCAGTCTTCAGAAAGAAGAACAAAGTTGGAGGGATCACAAAACCAGATATCAAAACTATACTACAAAGCCACTGTAATCAATACAGCCTGGCACTGGCACAAGAACAGTTATATAGATCAATGAAACAGGACAGAGAACACAGAAATTGATCCAAGCCATTATGCTTAATTAATATTTGACAAAAATGACAAGAACATACAATGGAGTCAAGACAGTCTCTTCAATAAATGGTGTTAGGAAAATTGAACAGATACATGCAAAAAAATGAAACTAGATCACCAACTTACACCATACACAAAAATAAAACTCAAAATGGATAAAAGACTTAAATGTAAGATGGTAAACCATAAAAATATTAGAAAAATCCATAGGCAGCAAAATATCAGACATATCTTGTAGCTATACGTTATCAACATATCTCCTAGGACAATAGAAACTAAGGAGAAAATAAACAAATAGGAATACATCAAAATAAAAACCTTCTTCACAGCAAAAGAAAACATCAACAAAATGTCAACAAAGCCCAATGCATGGGACAGCTACATGTAAAAAAAATGAAACTAGACCACCACGTTACACCATACACAAGAATAAATTCAAAATGAAGAAAAGACTTAAATGTAAGGCATGAAACCATAAAAATCCTTGAAGGAAACATAGGAAGTAAAATAATAGACATCTCACCTAGCAACATTTTCACTGATATAATGCGTAGTGCAAGGGCAACACAGGAAAAAATTAAAATATGTGACTATATCAAAGTAATAAGCTTCTACACAACAAAATAAATCAGTAGCAAAATGAAAAGGGAACCCACTCTATGGTAGTACATATTTGCCAATGATATATCTGATAAGGGGTTAATATCCAAAATATATCAAATAAATCAACAAAGAAAAACAACCTAATCAAAAAATAGGCAGAAGACCTAAATAGACTGTTCTCCAAAGCAGACATACTAATGGCCAAGAGACATATTGAAAAATACTCAATGTCACTAATCATCAGAAAGATGCAAATTAAAATGACAATGAGGTACCACCTTTTACCTATAAGAATGGCTGCCATTAATAATTCAATAAACAAGTTCTGGCAAGGATATTGAGCAAAAGGTACACTATTGGTGGGGTACAGTCATTATGGATATCAGTATGGAGTTTCCTCAAATAATTAAAAATGGAACTGCCATTTGACCCAGTTATCTTACTTCTAGGAATATATCCTAAGAAGCCTGAAACATCAATCAGAAAGAATGTATCCAAACCTATTTCATAGCAGTGCTATTTATAATAGCTAAGATCTAGAAATAGCCCAAGCACCCATTAGTAGATGAGTGGATAAAAAAAGCTGTGTTTTATTTACACCATGGAATACTATGCAACAGTAAAAAACAAGGATCTCTTACCCTTTGAGACACCATGGGGGGGAACTGGAGAGTATTCTGCTAAGTAAAATAAGCCAGTCAGAGAAACACAAGTGCCACAAGATCTCACTTATATGTGGAATGTAATGAATAAGATAAATTGATGAACAAAACAGAACTGGAGTCATAGAAGCATGGATTAAACTGTTGAATCTCAGAGGGAAGGTGGGAGTGGGTGAGGGGGCTAGGAAGTTATCAACCAAAGAACTTGTATGCATATATATGCACTAGAGGCCCGGTGCATGAGATTCATGCACTAGGGGGGGGGGAGGGTCCCTAAGCTTGGTCTGTGCCCTCTCGCAGTCTGGCACCCCTTGGGGGATGTCCGCTTGCCAGCTTAGGCCCGATCCCTGTGGATCGGGTCTAAGCCAGCACTCAGACATCTCTCTCGCAGCCCTGGGCTCTAGCAGTCTATGACCCTTTGCTCCTTACTGCCTGCCTGCAGGGGGAGCACCACTCAGCCAGAAGCTGGGCTCAAGGCCTGGCTAGTATAGCAGCAGGCACCTGGGACCCAGGCTTTGCTCCAGCCTGACTTCATCCAGAAGGACATCCTGAATGATGTCCAGAAGGACTTCTGATCTAATTATCATATTACCTTTTATTAATATAGATAACCCATGGACACAGACAATAGTGTCATGAAGGCCAAGGGTGGGGAGCGGGGGAAGGCTAGCAGGGGTCGATGGGGAAAAAAAAGGAGACATATGTAATACTTTCAACAATAAAAATTAAATAAGAATAATAATAACAACCACCATAATAATAAATGGCATCTAAATTTTTCATGGTAGTAACTATTGTTTCTATATTTAAATTATAAAGTTTTTTCATAAGACTTTTTGAATGATACATTTGATAGTTATAATTATCCAAAATTAAAAATAGATTCATTATACAAAATCATCAATATCTCTGCTAAAAGCCTCCTGTGCTACACCTGAAAGTCTATGTAATTACATTTTAGGACTCCCGTAGTGTTCTTTCTAAGATCTCTAATTATCATGGATAACTGCTTTTATTTTATAAATGGAGAAACAAAGGGGACTAAATGACTTATTCATATGCCATTGGTAGGAGAAAAAACTAATTCATGGGTCACTTGACTTCTTTTAAATGTCTTTTGCACGAGACCAAACAACCTGTTAAGTCATCATCCTAAGACACATCTTTCAATTATTATTTTGAAATCATTCTGACATTATTTCAACAATAAAAAGTTTATTATGTACAAAATGAACACCCATGTTTATTTAAAACCAAAGCTCACTTATATAGAAATTCTGAGGTTCAGCCAAATTTTATATTAAATTTATAAAAATAACACCCACATTTTAAATTTATTGAAAAAGAATGACCCAAAAGTATTTTGATGTAAAATAATTAGAAGATTATATAATGGTGGCATATATAATACAAAATTGATATATATTTACTTTTCTATGACTGATTGCTGTTATAAACTTTTTTGTTTTTTAATCTGGAACGCTTCACAAATTTGCACGTCATCCTTGTGCAGGTGCCATGCTAATCTTCTCTGTATCATTCCAATTTTAGTATATGTGCTGCTGAAATGGGAACTCTTAAAAGCTTTTATTTCATCGAAAATGAATTAAAAATGAAATGTTCATGAAGGATTCTCCTTAATGATACTTCCTATATAGCTTCATAGCTGTGGTTACCAATTAAATTTATTTTAAAAAGTCTTAAGTCCCTGCAGCTATATGCAGCATTCAAAATCTTTGTTTTTATATAAGAAGACATATCTGAGTACAGACAACGATCTTTTTAAGTTTTATGATTGCTCCGAGCATTTGCTTCTATTGGGGCTCTACTGCCTTGAACTGCAAAGAAATCCTAACCTTCAATCTTCCTACTAAGACAAAAATCCAAAATGGCAGAAGAGATTGTATAGTTCCTAGGATAACTCTTGAAGACCTTAACTGCTTAAAAATCTATTCTGTAGATAGGGCAACATATGAAAATGCCAGGAAGAGAAACATGACCAATTAAAAAAAGAAAACTAACTCCCAAACACAATTTACAATGAAAAGTAACAGAGAACAGTAGTCATGAAAATGAGAAAAGCATGATAACCTAATTTTCAAATTAAATATATTCAATTACATAATTTGATCTAGCTCATATAATATAGATTTAAACATTTTTATAAAACAAGAGTTTTCATATAATAGCATTTTTCTAGTCTGGCTTTCAAAGACAGTTCAGCACTTTATACTGCACAATGCATCCTTAAGAATTATTCTTTTATGACAACAGTAGATGATATAATTTTAAAAAATTGCACGGTGCCCAGTTGGGTGTGGCTCAGTGATTAAGCATCAACCCAGGAACGAAGATGCTACTGGTTCAATTCCGAGTCAGGGTATAGGCCTGGGTTGTGGGCTCAATCCCCAATGAGGGGTAGAAAAAATATATATGTATTATATATTTTAAAGCCCGGCCTGCATGGCTCAGTGGATGTACTTCAGCAAATGAACCAGGAGGTCATGGATTGATTCCCGTCAGGGCACATGCACAAATTGCGGGCTCAATTCCCAGTGGGGGTGTGCAGGAGGCAACCAATCAATGATTCTCTCTTATCATTGATGTTTCTGTGTCTCTCTCCCTCTTCCTTTCTCTCTGAAATATATATATATATATATATATATATATATATATATATATATACACACGCACATATATACATATATATATATTTATATGTAATTTTTATGTATACCACCCAATAATCTATGTTATTATCTCAGTGCATAGACAATGTCTAGATAATTATCACTGAAATACTAATGACAACGAGAGTAAAGTAAAATTTTATATTTTTATTTTTTGAAATTGAAATTTGTTTTACCATATTGAGATTTTTACAAATAACAACAAAAAATGATTATGTAGTGAATCCTAATTATAGATCTGCAACCCTGACATATTTCTCAATTTCAGATTCACAAACTCTTCTTTATATTGGATATTTATGTTAACAGGTATAGTGGGCAACTTCTACCATCAAACTTGTTTCTCCCACAATATTTCTCATCTCAGTAAGTGGCAACTTCAATCTGTTAGTTTTTCAGGGAAAATATCTTGTGGTCACCCTTAGCTCCTCTTTCTAGCAAAGCCTCCAAATTGACAAAATCTTCTCAACTTTAAGTTAGAAAAATATTCAAAATCACCACTTTCTCCACCTGTACTGCCAGCATCTTAGTCTAAGCCACCATCATCTCCTGCATAAATGTCCTAATTAGTCTTCATGTTCTTAGCCTTGTTCTTTTATGCTCTATAGCCAACAATGCAGCAGAAATAGCTTTTACAAATATAGGTCAGATTTTGGCTTCCTCTCTTTAAACATCATCTGAAATGATTTCTAATATTTATCAGCATCAAATTTCAAATCCTTATCATAGTACTTCAGAGGTTACCTGTAGTACTCTTGCTTGGATAATTGAATTTGATTGTATTTGAAGTGTGGAAGAAAAACAAGCTTTCCTCTACCCTCAAAACTTTTCTGGCTGATCTAATAATCACGTACTGTAGACATAAAACAGATTAGCAGAAGAAAATAACCAAATTTAATACATGTATACGTATGGGAACCCCGCATACATGAGAGAGTCAGAGAACACACATGCACAAGAGGTTCAGAGATGGACAAGGGAGATTGAGGTATATAAGATATCCTGAGCTAGGGAGGAGATACTGCATGTGGGGGCTTCAAAGGGTCATTGCAGGATGATAAGAAGAACACATCTTTAGTTAATATGTGACTCAAAAAGATTATGGCTGATATTCTCTTATTATAGTCCCTAATTCAACTTTTCTGGGTAGACATTACTCTTGAGCCTGAAGATAAAATTGCCTTTGGCTCAAAACAATCTACATACCCCAGAGGCACATCTTGGGGTGAGTTATTCTGGGTCCCCAGAGAATTGATAGTGTGGTTATATCTTTATCTCTGTCTTACAGAGAGCGGTAAGATAAAGGCTGAAGAAGTAAGCAGAAATTTTAACAGTAGTTTCAGGAATGTTCCTACACTCATAGCAGGTTTGAGATCAGTTTCAGATGGCACTCTTATTTTGTCTTTGGTTTTGGCTCATTCAAGTGTTCTGGAATGTGAGTTAGTCACTTAAACTTGGCAGCTGCCTTACACAGTTCCTCTATGGTTATATCTGGACCTCTTGTTATGTAATAAAGTTTTAAAAATATATATTTAAAAAAAGAGTTAAATTACTATCAAGTTTTTGGTTACATGCAGCTGACCCCAGTCCTTTAATAGTCACACATGGTCTTCAAAGCCCTATCTGCCTCTAATGCCTTGAATAATATATGCCTGTATAAGTCTGCTACGGCTTCTATAACAAAGTGCCACAAACTGGGTGTCTTAAAACAACAGAAACATGTTGTTCCACAGTTTTGGAGTTTAGAAGATAAAATCAAGGTGGTCACCATTGTCATGTTTCCTCTAAGACTCTGGATAGAAACCTCTCTTGCCACTTTCTAGTGTCTGGTAGTAACCAGAAGTCTTTAATATTCCTTATTAACAGTTACATCAGTCAAATTTCTGTTTTCCTCATTACATACCCATTTTTATATGGTTTTCCCTCTGTGAATGTCTATGTCCAAATTTCCGTTTTATAAAGACAGCCTTATGGATTAGGACTCACCCTAATGACCTAATTTTACCTTGATCATCTGAAGAGTCTTTTCAGATGTAATGAAACTAAGGATCTTGAGGAGATATAATCCTGAATTATCTGAGTGGGCCCTAAATCCAATAAAAGTGTGCTCGTATGAAACTCACAAAGGAGAAAATAGAGAAGGCAATGTGAAGGTGGAGGAGAGAGATGAGCGTTATGCTGTCACAAGCCAAGAAATGCCTGGTGCCATTAGCATTTGGAAGGGGTAAAAAGTTCTCTTTTAGTGCCTCCAGAGAAAGTGTGACCCTGCTGACAACTTGATCCCTAACTTCTGGACTTTAAAAATATAAGATAATAAATTTCTTTTGTTTTAAGACATCCACTTTGTACAAGTGTTACAGCAACCTTAGGAAACTAATACCAATCATTTTCATGAACTCTTCCCTTTTTCTAGAATAAATTTTTCTTACATATCTGCTATGTGTTTTGTTGCTTCAATATATTCCATTCTCATAGGTGCTTATTTTTTTTTTTTACTACTGTTTTTATTGACAGACACATTAGGTATATTTTTGATATTTTGTGTTGATTTCTCTCACTAAAATAAAAGAATCTTGAGAGTTGAAAATTCATAATTATTAGTCCTTAGAAGATATCTAAATCAGTCAGTACACAGTAAATATTTGATTGATCTAATGTAACTCATTAGGATCTAACAAGCATTGATTAAACTAATGAACAAAACTAGAAACAATAAACTGACCTCTACTTTTGTACTTTTAATTAGTCTAATTTTAATCACTAGAAAAGACAAATCATGAGTCTCATAATTACATCTCCACTTTTCCTGTATGCTATTAAGTATGATATTATTAATAATATGGAATGGGTAGGGAGATAAGAATGCTACAACATATTTATATATTTTCAATTTCCAAGCATCAGTTTATTGAGTTCACTGTTTAGAAAAAAGAAATACTAAATTCAAGCAAATGTATTCTTTTAAAAAGTAGAGCATATCGCCCTTGCCTGGTGGTTCAGTTGGTTGGAGTGTCATCCCATAGACAAAAAGGTGGCAAGTTCAATTCTCATTAAGGGCACATAACTAAGGTGGGAGGTTGAGGTACATACTGGAGGCAACTGGTTGATGTTTCTGTCTCACATCTCTCTCTCTCTCAAAATCAATGAAAACTTATTCTCAGGTGAATATTAAAAATAATAAAAAGTGGAGCATATGGAATTTTATATAAAATATGATAATGTTTGTGAAACAAATCAACTCTTTTTTATTTAAATCTACACTAATAAAAGAGAAAGATGCAAATTGTTAATACCTTCGCAACACCCACCAGCCAATCAGGATTGATTATGAAAATAAACCTAATAAAGATGGTAGGTTAATTTGCATATGCAGGCACTGAGTGGCCGTGGGCGTTCCGCACCACCCCCGGCCGCTCTGGGTCTCTGGGCAGCGTGGGAAGGCAGAAAGGCTGCTCCAGCTGGAGTGAAGGCAGTGCCAGCAGCCAGGGGAAGGAAGGCCCATTCTTTCATGAATCTTTGTGCACCGGGCCTCTAGTAGCCACATAAAAATAGATCTATTTATATCAATGCCATGTATCTCACAATGTATAAGTAACCCTACACTTGTAGTCTCATTGACTTGCCTTCTCAGTCATAATACTAGTAATGGCCTTGGAACATGACTTGGCGAATAATTGATATAAGAGAAAAGATAATTATTATTCAAGAAGTTTTTGGAATCCAGAAAATAGGGCATAAGTAGAAGAGTCTGTTGAGAAGATAGTATGGATAAAAATTATCAAATAGTAACATGCATCTTTGCAAATGTACAATACAATGAAATGGATAAGATGCTCATAAAAAGGACTTGTATGCATGCATATAAGCAAAACCAATGGATGCAGACAACAGGGGATGAGGGTGAGGGCACGATTGGGGGGTGGGCAGTGGGGGGATAAGGAAACATATATAATACCTTAATCAATAAAAAAAGATGCCTATACTAAAGTGGTAGGCCCTATAAAATTGAAATAAGTATCCTATAAAAAACAACAAAAAAAAAACCTATGGTAAATATTCTTATAGCTAAATTAATCAATGATAACACCATTTTTTATGTTTATTCTCTTCTATGCATTTAACTCAGAGAAGTTGATACTGTATTAGCTTATCAAAATTTTGTGGGACTTAAGAAAGAAGTTAAGTGGTAAGGAGAAAGTCTATAATATTCCCCTCTATTTCTAGTAATATCTAATGTAATAAAAGACAAACATGCAAATTGTCTGTACCTTTGCTACGCCTTAAGCCACGCCCACCAGCCAATCAGAGCGACTATATGCAAATTAACCCTACCAAGATGGCGACCGGCAGCCACAGAGCTGGAGCGAGCAGGAGGCTTGGTTGCTCCAGTGATGAAGGAAGCCAAGCTACTCATGGCCAGCTGTAGCCTCCACAAAAGGCAACAAAGTTTCAATTATAGAAGGTAAATAAATCCCAGAATAAAAAGATAAAAAGAAAAAAAAGGAGAGGCTGGGAGCTTCCGTTGCCAGGGGGCTGGGGGCCAGCCTGAAAACGGCCCTCAGCCCCTCAACCAGAGTGGCCAGGCATCACAGTAGGGACTCCCCACCTTAAAGGGGGTGTGGCCAGCCTGAAAATAGCCCCTTACCCAGGCTGGTCAAACCTCCATGGGGTGAGGGTCCCCACTGGCGGGGGGGGGGGCTTGACCAATCTGCAAATAGTCATCAGCCCCTCACCTAGGCTGGCCAGGCAGCCCAGTGGGGACCCCCACACTGAAGGGGGTGTGACCAGCTGCAAACAGCCATCATCCCCTCACCCAGGCTTGCCAGGAACCCCAGCGGGACCCCGATCCTGATCCGGGACACCCTTCAGGGCAAACCAGCTGGCCCCCACCCGTGCACCAGGCCTCTATCCTATATAATAAAAGGGTAATATGCAAACTGACCCTAACAGCAGAAAGACTGGGAACGACTGACCACTATGACACATACTGACCACCAGGGGGCAGATGCTCAATGCAGGAGCTGTCCCCTGGTGGTCAGTGCGCTTGTACAGGGGAAGCTCTGCTCAGCCACAAGCCAGGCTGATGGCTGCCAGCACAGTGGTGGTGGTGGGAGCCTCTCCCGCCTCCTCAGCAGCACTAAGGATGTCCGACTGCAGCTTAGTTCTGCTCCCTGCTGGTAAGTGGACATCCCCTGAGGGCTGCCACGCTGCCAGAGGGATGTCTGACTGCCAGCTTGGGCCCAATCCCCCAGGGAGCGGACCTAAGCCAAGCAGGTGGACATCCTCTGAGGGGTCCCAGACTGCGAAAGGGCACAGACCAGGCTGAGGGAAACCCTCGAGTGCACAAATTTTTGTGCACCAGGTCTCTAGTGTAAATTGTATGATGAAGAATATGATATTTAACTAAAAAATTTTATGTAAAACGTAAAATTATATTTTAACAATGTCAAACTATATAATCATCTTCCAAGTGGTTCTTTAAGTCTCCTCTTAAAAAAGAAAAAGAAAACATTCTTTATTCTTGAACTTTCCATGTATATCTCTTATAAAATATGTTTTATAAGGAGACATTTAAAAAAATAGGTTTTGTAAGATTGTATGTTTGACTGAGTCTCTGCATGCTAGAGGGATAGAGGTTTTGGAAACAGTAACTATTTTTTCACTTATTTAAATTACTTGAAGAATGATTTTAATATCCAAAATTCACTTATGATCCTAAAATATATCTTACCTTATCTTTACCAGTCAAAAAACAATATTTATGGCTAAATAATTAGATTTCTAAAATACAAGTTTCTATGAAATATGTGAAAATCAATATTAACACAATACTTTGTCATGTTAGAAGAAAACTTGCCATTTAAAGAAAAGTATTTATAATTAAAAATTATACCTTAAGACACATTAATCACAATTTTATATTATTTTTTTCCTTAGGTGAAGAACTGATATATATATATACTAGAGGCCCGGTGCACAAAAATTTGTGCACTCGGGGGGGATGGGGGGGTCCCTTAGCGAGGCCTGTGCCCTCTCACAGTCTGGAACCCCTCAGGGGATGACCACCTGCTGGCTTAGGCCCGCTCCCCTGGGGATTGGGCATAAGATGGCAATCAGACATCCCTCTGGCAGGACGGCAGCCCTCAGGGGATGTCCACTTGCCAGCAGGGAGCAGGTATAAACTGCAGTCGGACATCCTAAGCGCTGCTGAGGAGGCAGGAGAGGCTCCCACCACCAGCGCTTTACTGGCAGCCATCAGCCTGGCTTGTGGCTGAGCAGAGCTCCTCCCATGTGAGAGCGCCCTGACCACCAGAGGGCAGCTTCTGCATTGAGCATCTGCCCCCTGGTGGTCAGTGTGTTTCACAGTGATCAGTCATTCCCAGTCCTTCTGCTGTTAGGGTCAGTTTCCATATTACCCATTTACTATATAGGGTAGAGGCCTGGTGCACGGGTGGGGGCCGGCTGGTTTGCCCTGAAGGGTGTCCTGGATCAGGGTTGGGGTCCTGCTTGGGTGCCTGGCCAGCCTGGATGAGGGGATGATGGCTGTTTGCCACTGGTCACAACCCCTTCAGTGTGGGGGCCCCCACTGGGGTGCCTGGCCAGTCTGGGTGAGGGGCTGAGGGCTGTTTTCAGGCTGGTGGGCGACTGAAGCTCCCAGCCTCTCCTTTTTTCTTTTTCTTTTTTATTCTGGTATTAATTTACCTTCTATAGCTGTCACTGGAGCTGAGAGCAGGCTCCAGCTCTGAGGCCATTGCCGGCTGAAAGCAGGTACCTGGGTTTGTTTAGATTCTATAATTGAAACTCTGTTGCCATCACTGGCTGCTCTATGCTCTGAGGCCTCACTGGCTGAAAGCAGGTTTCTGGGGTTTGTTTAGGTTCTATAATTGAAACATTGTTTCATCCAGAGCTCAGAGCTAAGCTTCGTAGGTGGGGAACATTGACTTCCTCCATCACTGGAGTAAGCAAGCCTCATGTTCATGTTCGCTTCAGCTGCCTAGCTGCTGGCTGCCACCTTGGCTGGCAGTTAATTTGCATATCCCGCTGATTAGCCAATGGGAAGGGTAGCGAAGTTATGGTTAATTACCATGTTTCTCTATTATTAGATAGGATATGTCTTCACAGAAGAGTTTAAATATTTTATTAGGACTCTGTATATGCAGATAGATTGATAGGTAACTAGATAGACATACTCTGTATGATTTAAGCACACATAATGTTAGGGGCAGAAATAGAATATTGGAAACTAATTATAATGATAAGAAATATTAATCATACTCCTTTAACCATAATGGTTCTGTTCTGATTAGAAAACACATTCTAACCTGGCTGAGAGTTGTGCGCTCTGGATATGGGAGCTAACATTGGAATGCAGTCTATCCTCCTTCTGAGACCTGCCTGTCATTATGGAAAGGTTTACAACCTCATGGCCCAGACAATCTAGTTCAGGAGGCTCCTGCTCTTTACAACCTCCTGCCCCCATTACTTGTAATTTGGTCCGGGGGTGCCCAGAGGCACCCACCCTCCAGCCCTCATGATTTGTACCCTGTAATGATTATCCCATGCCCACTGTCCCATGCCTGTAATTCCTATTTCCTCACATAATCTTTGTCCTACCCAATACAGTCTAAGCAGCTGGCTTATAGTGGGGTCCAGAGCAGATTTTGTGAATGACCTGCTGCTCACCCATACTTCTGGCAATATTGGAATAAACACTCATATATGATTCAACCCTGTCTCTGCTTAATTGGCTCAAGTAGTGACAGGCAGTCTGGACCCCTTGGATGTACAGTTACAGTAACAGTACTCACACACAGAAAGCCTTTTTTTCTCATTCTCATTCTTTTTAAAATAGAAACTAGAATAATTTAGAGTGAATTAGTACATATTACCAAGGACAAAATTAAAGGCACATGTGTCTTCATGTCTGCTGTATGGGAGCCAGAGCTATTCCATTTTGCTTCAAGCTTCTTCCCTAAAAACAACTCAAGAGACTGCATTCTTATACCACTTAGGGCTCCCTCTGATGGTACATATTAATTTATATTGGCAGGAGGTTTTGGACGTTAGCCATTTGCCAGCTTTCCAAGTACCAATTGCACAGCTACAGATGTTACAACAGTAAGTAGGTACAGAAAAGTAGAAACCATGAAAAAATAAAAATGAATTACTATTAATTTATTTGTGTTTATGTAAGCAATTGAGGGCTTATACACTTTTCATATTGGGAGTCTATTATTTGAGCAACTTAGCCTGTATAAATAAAGATAAGTTTCATGCTACTGCAAACATATAAGTTTAAAATTAGATCTATAAAATAATTGGCAAAGAAAAATATGTCTATTCAAAAATTGGGACTGCTTAGAAAAAACCTTGAACTTGTTCAAAAATTCTCAATCTATCTGTATTAAGGTATATAAAACTACTAATATATTTTCAGTGTCACTGGCAAGATTCCCAATAACTGTCATTTTCATTCAATGAATTACAGTTAAAAGGTTTAAAATATGAAGTTGGTGGGGGGGGGGGGGGACGAAAGGGGAAAAATGAGATCTATGACCTGAATTGCTCACACAAAGATATCGTTTTAATAGAGTCTTTAAAGGTGTTTTATTCAATCTTAATATCCCAAATTTGAAAGATAATTAATCTATTTCAACTATTCATACCTCATCATAACCCAGTTTAAGCCAGTTCCCATAAGAAAGTTTAACTCTCATTATTATTGAAAATTGCATATCTTTAAATTAACCCATTCATTTGCTAATTGCACTCTATTTCAGGAAAATTCTTCTATTAACTTCACTAAAGGACAGAGGAAAATATGAGTGGATTTTGAATTCAGATTATTTTTATGCATTGAAATGATAGTTATATTTATTAGTTATATATATATATGTATATATATATATATACATATATATAGTTTGTATATGTATATGTATACATATTAATCCTAACTTAAGGATTTTTTTCTATTGATTTTTAGAGAAAGTGGAAAGGAGAGGGAGAGACAGAGAGAAACACCAATGTGAGAGAGACACATCGATTGGTTGCCTCCCAGATGCTCCTACCAGGGCCCGGGGGCCTGCAACCCAGGTAAGTGCCCTTGACCAAGTCACACCGAAGACCCTTTGGTCCACAGGCCGATGCTCTATCCACTGAGCGAACTGGCTAGGGCTATTAGTTATATTTTTAACTTCAATATTATTTTAACATCATTCAATGATAAAATAATATATATTGCTTATTTTTAAACAAACATACAGGAAACAACAATTGTCTTTAAAGCAATCACCCTGTAAAACTTTAAATTCACTGACATCCTTGTCATTTATTGATAATATATGTCAATGTATAGATTTTTTTTGGGGGGGGGGTTAATTGGTATAAAGGTATGACTGTATCAATAATTATTTTCTTTAGGGTGAATCTGAATTTAAAAAATAAAAATGTAGTAGTTGAATCAGTTTATGGTGAAAATACATAATGCAAAATAATGACGTGTGCACTCTTGGAGTTACAGTATTAGGGATCAAGTACCTGTGGAGTTTAATCCTAGGACTATAAATAATTAAAAAAAATGACATGGCTTTACATAATTTGAATAAAGTTTTAGGGTCAGGTTCTGCAAAACAGAACGATTTATATCAATTTGGCTCATTGTTTTGAAAGCTGAATTTAAAAATATGAAACTACCTAATACATGGAAACTAGATTGTATTTCTCAAAATATCAGATGGCAAAAAATGTTACATCATATGATAAAAGAAGAAAAGTGAAAGTTCCTTGTAATCTTTTCCTCCTATGAAAACCAGTGTTAAAAATTGCATATCCTATCTAATAAAAGACAAAAAGGGTAATCGACTGTACCTTCACTACGCTTCCCATTGGCTAATCAGGGTGGTAGGCAAATTAACTGCCAACTAAGATGGCGGCCAACAGCCACGCAGCTGAAGCGAGCAGGAGGCTTGCTTGCTCCAGTGATGGAGGAAGCCAAGGTTCCCCGCCTGCCATGGGCCGGCTCTGAGCTCCATAAGCAACAAAGTTTCAATTATAGAAGCTAAACAAACCCCAGATACATGTTTTTAGCAGGCCGTGGCCTCAGAGCTGGGAGCGAGCAGGAGCGGACTCTCAGTCCAGTGACGGTAACAAAGTTTCAATTATAGAAGGTAAATAAATCCCAGAATAAAAAAGAAAAAAGAAAAAAAGGAGCGCCTGGGAGCTTCAGTAGCCGGCCAGCCTGAAAACGGCCCTCAGCCCCTCACCCAGACTGGCCAGGCACACCGGGGGCAGGGGGGGGATCACCTTGAAGGGGGTGTGACCAGCTGCAAACAGCCATCATCCCCTCACCCAGGCTGGCCAGGCACCCAAGTGGGACCCCCGTCCTGATCTGGGACACCTTCAGGGCAAATCAGCTGGCCCCCACCTGTACACCAGGCCTCTATGCTATACAGTAAAAGGGTAATATGCAAACTGACCCTAACAGCAGAACAACTGGGAATGGCTGGTCACTATGACACACACTGACCACCAAGGGGCAGATGCTCAATGCAGGAGCTGCCCTCTGGTGGTCAGTGCGCTCCCATATGGGGGAGCTCTGCTCAGCCATAAGCCAGGCTGATGGCTGCCAGTACAGTGGTGGTGGTGGGAGCCTCTCCTGCTTCCTCAGCAGTGCTAAGGATGTCTGACTGCAGCTTAGGTCTGCTCCCCACTGGCAAGTGGACATCCTCCGAGGGCTTCCCGGCTGCCAAAGGGATGTCTGATTGCCAGCTTAGGCCCAATCCCCTGGGGAGTGGGCCTAAGCCAGCCAGCAGGTGGTCATCCCCTGAGGGGTCCCAGACTGTGAGAGGGCACAGGCTGGGCTGAGGGACCACCCCCACCCCCCCCCACCCCCGCCGAGTGCACAAATTTCTGTGCACTGGGCCTCTATTATATTATACTAGAGGACAAAAAAGACAAAAAAGAGCGAAAAAAAATTTTAAAGAATAGTTAAATATTTTCTTTCTGTTTTTAATACCCTTTTTATTGGTTTTTGAAAGAGAGAGACAGAGAGACAGAGAGAGTGAGAAACATCAACGAGAAATACCAATTGGCTGCTTTCTTCATGTCCCTTACTAGGGATTGGATAGGAGGAGCTGCTAACCCAGGCATGTGCTCTGACCAGGAATCCAACTGGCAAACTCTCCCTGGTGCAATGGACCACACCCAGCCAACTGAGCCACACTTGCTAAGGCGAGAAGTAAATATTTTCATCTTCTAAGAGGGAGTAAAAGGAAACAGCTTGCCATCATAACTCTAGCAAATAGAAATCTAGAAAACATCTGAAAAAAATCTTTGTTCCTGAGAAAAGGAGCAAAAAACGTTTTAAAGTTACTTACTGACTGAGGGCAGTTTTATGGTCCCAGTGAGGTGATGGAAAACTCAAACAGCACTTCTCTCACAATAATTAATTGATAAGTAAGGCAGAAAACCAGCAAGGATTTAGAAGACTAAAACAATGTGTCCTTACTGCAATCATCTACAGTATAATATACATTTTCCCCAAGTAAAGAATGGAATATTTACCAAGATAAACCTTATTTGGGGGCATAAATCAAGTCTTAATAAAGGTAAAAGGAAAAACATCATATCATGTATATTCTCTGAACATAACAGAATTAAAAAAAATAAATAAAAACAGGAAGCTATCTGGAAAACCCCTACATTTTGAAAATTAATAAACTTCAAAATAATTTATGCATGTCAGTTTTGCTCAGTGGTTAAAGCATTGGCTTGCAAACTGAAGGGTCTTGGGTTTGATCCCTGGTTAAGGGCATGTACCTCAGTTGCATGTTCAGTTCCTGGTCCTGGTCAGGGCATGTGTGGGAGACAATCAGTTGATCAATGTGCCTCTCTCATAACAATGCTCCTCTTTCTCTCTCTCCCTCCCTTTCACTCTCTCTAAAAATCAATGAAAATATATTCTCAGGTGAGGATTTAAAAAGAGAGAGAGAGAGGGAGGAGATCAATGATAGAGAAAAGAAAGCAAAACTACAAAAGCTATAGGCACTACATGAATAATACGGGAATATTGGGGGGGGGGGACCTGAATGCTGATAAATTCAATATAGTAAATATGAATATATTTTTTAAAAACCCAATATTTATAACAATGCAGAAAACTATAGGAGAAATTGATCTTAACAGCCACATGTGTACTTAAAAATGAATCCATTGTTAAAAACATGCTATGTAACATTTAAGGAAAATATGGTGCAAATTATTCCAAAAAATGAGAGGTGGTAACGCTTCTCAACTAATTTTATGAAGCCAGCATTTATTTTAAAACCAGACATGACAGTAAAAAAAAGAAAAATACAGATCATTACCTCCTATGACTATAGACTCAAAGAACCTCAGAATGTCAGCAAGTGGAATTCAATGATTTATAAAAGGTAGAGTACATCTCAAAAGAGTCGAGTTCATCCTAGAAATGCAGTGCAAAAGTCAAAAATCAACCAATGTAATTTACAACATTGACGTAGCCCCAAAGTACCATGTAAACATTTCTATAGATGCAGAAAAAGCATTTAAAACAGTTCAACACCCATTCATGATTAAAATCCTGAGAAAATGAAGAAACATTCCTCAACCTGAAAAAGAACATCTATAAAAAACCTACAGGTAACATTATATTAAACAGTGAAAGCCAGGAAGCTTTACTCAAATATCAAGAACAAGGCAAGAATATATATTTTCATTATGTTTAATTAACATTGTCCTGAATATCCTAGCATGTGCAATAAGGACATAAAACAATAAAATGCTGGCTGGAAAGGAAGAAATACAATTATTCATTTTATTTGATGGCATAAAAATCCAAGAAATCCACAGAAAAGCTAGTCAGTATATTTAGCTAATATGCATTGTGTACCAAAATCAAGTGTAGTTCTATATAATAACAAATAATTGGAAATTGAAGTTAAAGAACACTACCATTTACAACTATAAATTATTAACAAAAAATCTAGAATTTAATAAAATATGGATAAGATTCATTAATAAAAGCTACAAATATTGCTGAAGGAAAATTCAAATGAAGAAATATATTATAAGTGAGAAAACCTATTAAAACGATAGTTTTCAACAATTTGATCTCTGAATAGAATGCTGTTCTTTTTTTTTTTAATATATTTTATTGATTTTTTACAGAGAGAAAGAGAGAGGGATAGAGAGTTAGAAACATCAATGAGAGAGAAACATCGATCAGCTGCCTCCTGCACACCTCCTACTGGGGATGTGCCCACAACCAAGGTACATGCCCTTGACCGGAATCGAACCTGGGACCTTTCAGTCCGCAGGCCGATGCTCTATCCACTGAGCCAAACTGGTTAGGGCAGAATGCTATTCTAATAAAAACACAGCAAGCTAATTTTTAAAAGAAGGAGGAGGTAAAAATTGAAAAGCTGATACTCAAAAGTATATGGAAAATAACAAAATCTAGATAAATTAAAAAACCTTTATAAATGTGAAAAAATATATCAGGAAATATTAGGCTATGAAAATAATAAAACAAAAAGTTGAATTTGACAGAAAAAAATTTTTCAAATGAAATCACCTAAACATTTTAAATATTCTCTAAGAAATTTATTGTTTGTTTCTAGGAAAAGTTAAATGACATATAGGGACTTAAATTTTAAAAAAAGAGCATTTCAAATATTGTGATATGTGTTCAAAACCATAATATATTATAACATACTATAACATAACATACTATAACATAAGATAACATAAGATAACGTAACATAACATAACATAACATAACATAACATAACATAACATAACATATAATCCTAACTGCCCTCCTCTGCCAGCCTGTTTGCCCCTATCCGCTCTCCCCTGCCAGCCTGATCACCCCTAACTTTTCCCCTCCTGGCCTGATTGCCCCTAACCGCCTCTGCCTTGGCCCCCGCCACTGTGGATTTGTCTAGATGGAGGACCGGATGACAGGAAGATGTCAGGTTCACCAGTCTAATTAGCATATTACCCTTTTTTAGTATAGATAGATACAAAAAACAAAGTATCATTGTACTCAACTACCCTAATGCCATCATCTTTTTTATCCCTGAATTCTTCCAAAGAATAATCCATGTATGCTGCTTTCACTTACTTCTTAGTCATTCACTTATATGGACAAAGTTTCTACTTGTGTTAACTTATAATAAAAACAGTTCTCTGCCTTTCTATCATTCTTTGTGTAAATAGTAAGAGCCTTAGGACATACTGATAAGGATTGAAATCACAACTCTGGGACCAGGAATATGTTAGCCTCTATAGTGCTCTAGTTCCTTTTACATAAAATTTCTTTATCCTATATAATAAAAGGCTAATATGCAAATAGACTGAATGGTGGAACAACTGAACAACCAGTCACGGTGATGTGCACTGACCACCATGGTGTGCATATAGAACATGGCAGGTGTAGGCCGCAGTGGGATGGTGGAGCAGGTGAGCGGGGGCACCAGATCAAGATGGGGCACTGGTCACTGTCATCGGGGTGAGCCACTAGTGGTTACTGAAAATTCTTTGCTCCCATGCACCCTGGTCCCACTTGGTGCTCACACCCGCAACCAGTGCTGGCCCCACTCGTACCTGCTGCTGGCACTGGAGCTGCCATTCACACCCGCTGCTGGCACCAGGTGTGGGAATCCAAAGAAGAGACAAACAACTAAACTTACAGACTTGGGAAGAATTCCTTCAGGAAATTGAGTCCAAGCTGAATCAATAGGCTTCTCTATTAAAGGGGAAATAATGTGCACATCTTTAGGATGGAAAGTGAAAGTAAAACACCTTATGAGGACTTTGTATTGTAGATATTTGAGTAGGTAGTGAGAGTGGTAGTAGAAGAGAAAACGCAGACAACTGGTGCCACGTCATGATGAACTTTTGAACCATGTTGAGGTACCTGGGCTTATTCTAAGCAAAGATGTTCTCAGTGAATGTGAGAACATCTTTCTTTCATCTGTGCCCAGGGAATGATTTTGTACATATCATAGAAAATCAAAGTATATTTCTTGAAAGCCTATGATTCATATGTGTCAAATGAGACATCAAAGTCATCTCATTATCTGATGGTCATGCCAGGAAACCCATGTGGGTAACTCTTTAGGCAGCTAGAAAACCCATGAATAATAATTCTACCAGCTCCACATCATAATATTGAATCAAAAATTCTGAAAAATAGACGTCTTCTATCTTCCTGCTTTATAATAATGAGGTAACAAATCATAACAAGAAAAAATAATTAGTAGTTACTTTAGTCCAAGGATTACCAAGCAGTCTCAAATTCTATTATGGGAGGGCTGCAGAATACAGAATAAAAGGGCTTTCCCCCTGACTTAGGGATTTTAGCAACTATCGTTTACCTCTTTTTCCAATTCTTTCCCCAGATACCTGCCCACAACCTCCTAAAGGTTATACAGGGTTTCCTTAGATATTTCTGTCTCTGAAATTTTATATTGTTAATTTTTGACTAATAGAATTTAGTATTCCTTTGAGATATAGGTTTATTTAAAAAATAATTGGTATGCTTTATAGGCATCTATGTATTTTTGGCAGTAACCCAGAAATACTAAGGAAGGTATATAAGATGTTAAGAATTTACATTACTATTATTTAAATCTATTTTGTATTTAGTTTTATTCACAAATATTACACTTCAGGTTATTTTTTTTTAATTCATGTATTGAGCCGCTGCATAATTAGGCATTCCTGAACTCCTAATTATAAATCATTGTAAGATACAGAGTAATGCATCATGCTGATAACTTAAACTTTCATGGCTTATTGCATTTTCTTTTATTTTTAAGAAAAAAAGAATTTTGCTCACTCCAATGCTTCTATTTAATAAGTTTGAAAAATTGAGACTTTTGTACTCTAGTCTAAGGAACTTGGAACTCAACCTACTTCTATAATAGCCAGCTGACAAGGGTCTGTCTGGAGAACCTAATTGGTATGAGTGAAGCACAGTACAAGATGGCAGCTCAGTTTGTATGCACGAGTCAGTGTAAGAAGTGTGACACTAACAGTGAAGCAGTAAACAGCAAGCCAACTGTTCAGGACCAGTCATTCAAATGGACAAAAGGTCACTTTCTTTTGTCTGTTTCTTACAAAAAGTTTCTTAGAGGCGGGAGATAGAATAAATGAATTTTTCATAAAATATAGTGCCTGAGGAAAAGAAATAAAAATGTCTATTCCACCTTGTAGACCTAGAGCAAAGCAAAGGCCTGTAGACAAATGTCGTAAGCAAAGCTGACTCTTTCTCCTGCCAATACAGTGGGAACGGAGTTTGGCAGTGACTAATGAAATATCGATTTCTCTTCGATGATAAAGGAATATGTGAAAACCTGGATGATAAAGGAATATGAGAACATCTTTCTTTCATCTATATTCAGGGAATTATTTAGAATTCCCTATATCAGAGCAAAATCTAGAACTTTGTTTTATCTTATACAGCACATGACATTAATATTTTAATACCTAGGAAAATATCCACACATATTTCAGTTGGATTGTTGGGAATTTTGTAATATTCTCATTGCATCTATTATGTAGACAATTAAATCTGAATTCATAATTATAGGGTACATTAAAGAAGTATATTAGTTAATATCCTCTTCCTTATTGCTGATAGTTCTCTAAGCAATCGTTATTTGTCCCACTGTAAATTCTATGATCTTATGTAGGGAAGAATTAAAGAGAAATATATTTTTAAAAAGAACGAAAGACATAGGGAGACTGATAAAAATGGATAGCAAAAGAAAGGACAAAAAGGAATCAAATAAGGGAAGAAGGGATAAAGAAGGGGGAGAGAGAGGGAGGAAAAGACTGACTTCACAGTGCAAGATATATGATTATTGCTAGGTAATAATTTAGAAAATAAATGCATGTGAGTGTTATAATGGGTCAACACTATTTTAAACCACTCAAAAATCACATGCATTTAAGATATTAGAATTTCCATCTAAAATGAATATGTATTTCTAGATGTTACGTAGGTAAACATAAAATTGCCTCAATGAATAACTTTAATGGTTAACCTATATTATCCCCACTCATATCAACCCATTTAGTATGGTCCTTTTTAAAAAAAAAAAAATCTTAAAGCAAAGAAACTTCTGTGAGAGTTGCTAGATTTTCTCTACTATTAAGCTTGTTCTCATTCTTTTCTCCTTTCTCTCCTTCCCTATTTGCTTCTTATTTTCTTCCATTTTCTTTCTTTATTCTTTCTTTCCTTCTACTTGATTTTTTTCCTGCCTTTCTTATTTCATATTTCTTCTTTTAATTCCATGTAATATCTACTGAATGAAATTTCAGTAGGGTTATATTAAAAGTGTTGTCATTATCCTCTATATAAGCAAATGAAAAGAGGCAATATAATTAAAAATGCCTAAGTAATGTCAGATAATGGAATAAATAAATGAAATTAACTGAAAAACAGTTCAAAATAAAAGGCAGGAAAATTAAATAGCACCTTCCTGTTTTTTACTAATTGCTCTTGGTTTTGGTGACTAAAAAGCTAAGGTGGAGGAAAATCCCCTTCCCTTAGGGAAGACAATAGCAGTGAAGGTGGGCGGAGCTTCTGCATCTGTATATGGACCTTTCTGAAGGGACTACCTTAAGAATACAAGAGTAGGTTCTGCTCCAGGTAATGAAAACAAACAGCAAATATCCTGAGTCAGAAGTAGTGGGAAATGTTATGATCTGACAAAATAAACAACAACAAACACACACCAAGAACTTATTTATCATAAGTAAACAAGAGCACGACATTAGAGGACATCAACCTTCTAGCAGCCAAAAACACTAAGGTAGAGAATTTCTGCATGTACTACAGCACTTAAGCCATACATTTTCAAAGTTTTCTATAAATATATTAACTTTGCTTCATTATAAAGAATGAAATCTGAAGGGATTTACATCAGTGTTAAAACATAATTTACTTTAAATAGAGATGTTAAAAGTCATCAAATTCATGATATTAAAAGAAAAGTGCTGATTTTGGCCATTGTTTTCACATTTAAAAAATCATTATTCTAGTCCCTTTTTTCCATTTTGTGTCATATATATTTTTCACACATTTTAGCTTCTAGTTGATGGATGTATAGGGAGAAGATTTATTAAAAAAATAATATTATATGCAGTGTGCCTATCAAATTATAATTCTCCATGGGGGGAAAAAACACAAAACGAAATATGATGCATATGGCAGGCACTTCTCTGCTCCCACACGCATGCTGAATGCCTATCTTAAAAAATCTGGAACACCTGACATATATTGAATGATGGTAGTTTTCTTTTAGCTTTCATCTTCCAGCAGACTATTTCTTAATAGCTATAATTTTAATAGTTGTCAAGTAGGTATTAAGACTCTCCTGAAGAAGAGTGTCAATTAAGGCTTTTTATAGGTTAGACATATTTTGTTTGCTTTTCGACAATACTTTTATCAAACTGAAAATGTATGATCTTTATTTTTAAAGAAATGATTGAATTAGCAAATATGTTCTTTAAAAACAACTCTATTGCTTTTGTAAGTCTATTATCTATAAGGCACAAGGATCCTGTTTCATACTTCTATCTCAGATCCAATGAGAGCACCTGGCACATAGTAGGGGCATCCATTTATAGAATGCAAGAATACAATACTTATTCACTTAATTTCCTTTGTACCTTTCATATTGAATAAGAACACAACTGTTGAGAGCATTTAATTGTGTGGGTTCATGGAATGGAACCTCGCATCCTCTTGTGTGTCTGTGTTGCTGGGAGACCTAGGTTACTGCCTACAATTTGTTTTTGTGCTGAATAAAGCTGCAGAAACCCAATCCAACAGTTTTTGGCAAGGAAGCTCCCTTTCATCATTCACCTCCCTCCCTGGGGACTTGGAGAGCCTTCTCTCCTTGGAAAGCTTCAGCATTTGCAACTCTTTACACCTACAGTGTCCCTTGAGGTATATGATTTTTTCCAAATTTCAACAGGAAAGTTGGATTGGTATTTCCTCACACTGTTTTTTTCACGCTTCTTTCAACTCTCAAGAAAATAAGAATCACCTGATAGCAACATCTGTATTGCTGCTTCTGTCATCAACTCTTGACTATAATTAACAGAACTTTCCCTAATTTATCTAACATGGCACCCTATTCTTAGCCTTCTATTAAAATCTTTCTTTGGAATTCACCTGAATCTTTCCCTGATAACGATCCTCAGTATGGTACATGGCTTAATGATTCCAGACATAATCAGCATAAAGATTATCTTCTGGGTCTTTATCCTCAACCTTTTGAAATGTTTGTTTTACCGTAAAAGTACTAATCAGATTGTCACCATAATTAATAATGGTACTTTTGATTAAGGATTTGTTTTATACATGTGCAGCTAAACTATTATAATCCTAAATTATTTAGAGCATCTCTTTTCTCTCATGCTACAGAAACAGAGAAAGAGGAAAGTTACTATTTTGTGGCATTTCCCTAGTTAATATTTAACATGTTTTGAAAGACATTTCAAAATCACAGCATTATATATAATATTTCCTGCTAAAGTACAAATCTTTCCTGATTCCTACACCAGGAATTGGCAAGCATTTTCTGCTAAAGGCCAGAGAGCATATATTGTAAGACTGCAGGCCATATGACTGTCAAAGCTACCACGCTGCCTTCGGAGTGGGCAGGCAGCCACAGAGAAGAAACATAAATAAGCTGTCTGTTTACTTTGTTTTATTTCTGGACACTTATATTAGTTTGCTAGAGCTGTTATAACAAAATGCCACATATTAAGTGACTTAAACACCAGAGATTTATTTTCTGACAGTTTTGGAGACTAAAAGCCCCAAATCAAGGAGTCAGCATTTTGGTCTCTTTAGAGACGTTTCCCCTTAGCTTGTAATGGCCTCCCCTCTGTGCCCTGTCATGGTCCCCACATGTGTGCCCACATCCACATGGTTGGCATCAAAATTTGTGTATTTGTGTGTCCAGATTTCTTCCTCTTCTTAAAAGGACACTAACCAGATTAGGTTAACGATCCCCCTTACTGATTTAATTTTAACTTAATCACAAGGGGGTTAAAGGTTCTTGCTTCATATAATTGTCAAGTGTCCTGAAAGGCTATCCTTCTTTCTCTTTTTAATGTTTTTCAAACATTTAAAACTATAAAAAACCTTCGTTAGCTCTTAGGCCCTTAAAATAAGCAGCAGAACAAATTGCACCCAAAGGCTTTAGTTTGCCAACTCCTGTCCCAGAGAACCATTACTTCCCTAAAGCATTTCAGGTGAATCTGAATACTGTAAGTCAAATTACATATAACTTACAGTACATTGTTGCTTTCCTGATGAGAAGACACTATCTTTATTACAATTTAATTTTATATCTAAACAATAAAAATAACCTAATAGATAATACTGTTGTCTATTGGTGTCAAGTTCTGTTGGCTCCAATATTACCAGACTACTACTGCAGAGCATAACTTAGTTTGTCTTCATATTTTAACTTATCTTCCAAAAGACATGCATGTAAAAATGAATATCTTACATTTTCATATTAGTCAAAGTTTACTGCTCTGTTTCACATGCTCTATATCATTTAATTCTTACAATTTAGCTCTTAGGTGTAGTAAGAGCTAAATTCTTACAGTTTAGCTCTTAGTGGTAATATCTGCTCAATTTTCTTGCCAGTATTAAATGACCAGCCACAGTTTTTGCTCTATTATTGATGAGAAAAAATATATAAAAAATTTAATAAGGACGATATTATTCCCAGTTTAAGAACAGATAATCTGGCCCTGGTTGGGTAGTTCAGTTGGTTAGACTGTTGTCCTGATAGGCCAAAGTTGCAGGTTCAAATCTCTGGCCACAGCACATGCAAAAATCAACTAATCTATACTTATAAAAGGGTAATATGCTAATAAGACCAAACATCTTCCGAACATCCTTCCAGACAAAGCCCACAGTGGCGGGGGCCAAGGCAGAGGTGGTTAGGGGCGATCAGGCCAGCAGGGGAGCAGTTAGGAGCCAGCGGTCCTGGATTGCGAGAGGGATGTCTCAGATTGGAGAGGGTTCAGGCCGGGCTGAGGGAAACCCCCCCCCCCCGATGTGCACAAATTTTGTGCACTGGACCTCTAATGAATACATAAAAAACAAGTGAAGCCCTAGCCAGTTTTGCTCAGTGGATAGAGCATTGGCCTGTGTATTGAAGGGTTTTTTTCTGGTCAAGGGCACATACCTCAGTTGCAGGTTCAATCCCTGGCTCTGGCCCCGGTGGGTGCAGGAAGCAACAAATTGATGAGTCTCTCTCACATTGATGTTTCTTTCTGTGTTTCCCTCTCCCTTCTACTATCTCTAAAAAACAATGGGAAAATATCCTTGGGTGAGGATTAACAGCAACAAGAAAAAAAGTGGAACAACAAATCAATGTTTCTCTCTTTCTCTAAAAACCAATAATAAAATTTTAAAAAATGAATAAACTAAGGCTCAGGGAGTTGAAATTATTATCATATAATAAGTTTAAAGCTTTAACAGGGACAAGAGATTTTTGTATTTTATATTAATTTGGTGTAGACATAGACCAATTAAATGCTTTTTATCTTATATTTATACTCATAATATTTCAATACATTCATATAATATTCCAGAATTAAAAGTTGCACCTTCTGTAAATATTTACTATTCTTTTATTATATACAATGATAAACTTACTATTTAGGTTAACAGATTAGCATACATTATTTCAATTTATATTTTTAAACTGCACTATGTAACAGCATCCAAAAGTAATTGAGACATATTCTAAATAGGAAAAAGTCATGAGAACATTTAATTATCATGTCATAAGACAAATGTAAATATAGATCTATTAGAAATTAAATTATACATAAAATGTATGTACTTTGGGTCAGATCTGTAGAAAATTGACTAAGAATTAAGTAGCATCTGAGAAAAATTTTCAAATAGATAGCATTTCATTCCAATGATTGTGGGTACACAATTAAGTCTCTTTCCAACTCAACTCACACTAAAATTTCATGAGATATAAAAAATAAAAACGTAATTATAGCACTACTGAAAATTCAAAAGGGATCTTATAATTATATGAAGGGAGTAAGCAAATTCTGGAAAATTCTCTGCAAATTATTGAGGACCCATAACTTCATGCCAGGGAAAACTGCCAAAGTGTAAGTTCACTAGCAGAATACTGGAATTGCAATAAAATATAAAGGACAAAAAGGGCAGATTCTAAAGAATGGAGTGGATCACTGTAGTCACCTGGGAAATTGATTAAAAATTAAGATAACAACTAAGGCAGAACTCCTCTGGTTTGGTTATTTAGTTATTTTATTTTTAGTTAAAAATATAGAGTTAATAATATTTCATATTATTATAGTGAAAGAGAAAGAAAGTAACTTTGATCAGTGCAGTTAAAAAAGGAAGGGGACAGAAACAACAAAACAATAAACAAATTAATTGAGTAAAATATTTAAAGAAAACACAAAATCATCACAATTACAATAAATCGGAATAATTTAAATTCCTCAATTAAAATATAGAGGGTGAAGTTTTCCTAGAAAAATAAATCTGCTATTTTTTAAATGACAAAATCCATGAATAAAACGTTAAACAATACCTGAAAATAAGAGATATTAAAAGATGATAAAGATGTACCAGATAAATATACTTAAAAAGAAAGTAGTAACAATATAATTAGACAGATAGATATCAAAGGCACAAATTTTAAAAGTGATAAAGGGGGGAGAATGTGTATTCACTATATATTGAAACCCTAGATTTTCATTTTACCATTTTTTAAAAAACAACCTTCCTTAATCTTATTTACACAAATTAACCTATGATGAGAAGATAACATTGAAAAAAAATTGGGGTTTAACAAGTTTATTAACTATAATTACTTTTGCTTTTTCTATTTATTGCTGTTATTATGTGAAAATTTGACTTCTGTACTTTTACTTTCTTTTTTTCATTCCTTTTGTTTTTTGTTAAACCTCACCCAAGGATATTTTTTCCATTGATTTTTTTTTTTTAAGAGAGAGTGAAAGGGAGGGAAAGAGGGGTAGAGAGAGAAAGAAAGAAACATTGATGAGAGAGAGACATGGATTGGTTGTCTCCCACATCCGTCTGACCTGGAATGAATCTGCAACCCAGGTACATCCCCTTGACTGGGATTTGAATCTGTGACCCTTTGGTCAGTGGGCAGACACTCTAACCACTGAGCAAAACTGTCCATAGCCTTTTAGTTTCTTGATTGATGATAACTCTAAGCATCCTAAAATTTATTTGACCTCCCAAAATAAATATATTCACTATAGAGCTGTTCTTGTTATGAAATAAAGCAACTCTTAAAATTTGAATCACTTCATATGTCCTCCAAATTAGAATATTTTCAGGAAGAAATATCAACAAATCCATGAATATCACAAATGTACATTATAAGTAACATGAGGAAAAACATAATCTTTTATTTATATACTAGGGGCCTGGTGCATGAAATTCATGCGCTGGGGGGGGGGGGTTGTCCCTCAGCCCAACCTGCCCCCTCTCACATACTGGGAGACCTCAGGGGATGTCCTAGTGATGGCTTAAGCCCGCTCCCTGCTCCCCTTGAGGATAGGGCCTAAGCCGCAGTCTGGCCTCCCTTTGTGGGAGGTGACTGGGCTGATTAGGGGAAGGCACTAGACCCATCACCCCGCTGCTACAGCCACTGCCAGTCACTGCAGCCACAAAGGATTTTTCATCAACATGGACTCCAGTCCCTTCACTATGAAAAAATGACAACTTTCTTTAGGCATTTTCAAGATGTGTCTTTCATATAATAATAATTTCTTTATTATTTTTTTTTATCCTCACCTGAGGATATGTTTCCATTGATTTTTAGAGAATGTGGAAGAGAAAGGGAAAGACAGAAACATCAAAGTGAAAGGAACACTTTGATTGGTTGCCTCCTGCATGAGCACTGATCTGGGCCCAGGCTGGTTTAGACAGGGCCTAAACCAGCAGTCGGATGGAGGTACATGCCCTTGGTCAGAATTGAACTCAAACCCTGCCATTGGCAGGCCAAGGCATTATCCACTGAACCAAACCGGCTAAGGCAGGATATGACATTTCTTAGCCCTCCAGCAGTGGACCCAGGAGTGAGGTGGAAAAACCCTAGATCACCTTTTTGGATTCTTATTACCTAAGTTACTAAGAATATTACCAGTGGCATACAGCGAGCTTAGCCAATGAGTGGTCAGAAAAGGTGTTTCCTCTGTAGTTCACACCAATCGCCGGCTTAGCCCCCTTTCCACCCCTGCTTCAGGCCTGGGCAGGGGACCCCCATCTCCACCTTATTACTGGCTCCGCCCTCGCCCAGGCCTGATGCCTCAGCCAGAGGCATCGACCCCCATCACCCCTTGATCACCAGATTGGCCCCTCACCCAGACCTGATGCCTTGGCCAGAGGCGTCAGGCCTGGGCAGGGCCCCCCAGACCTCTCCGATTGCCAGCTCTGCCCCTGCCCAGGCCTGACTCCTCTGGCCCAGGCGTCAGGCCTGGGCATGGGACCCCCATCTCCCTCCCATTGCCAGATTGGCCCCTCACCCAGGCCTGACACCTTGGCCAGAGGCGTTGACCCCCATCACCCTCCAATCGCTGCAGCAGCCCCTCACCCAGGCCCGACACCTCAGCCAGAGGCATCAGACCTGGGCAGGGGATCCCCAGACCCCTCTGATTGCCGGCTCCGCCCCCCGCCCAGGCCTGACACCTCAGTCAGAGGCATCGACCCCCATCACTCTCCGATTCCCAGATCGGCCCCTTGCCCAGGCCTGACGCCTTCACCAGAGGTGTCAGGCCTGGGCAGGGGACCCCCATCTCCCCCCGATCACTGGCTTCTGGGTGGCTTCTGTGGCCGGCCTGCAGCCTGGGATGGTGGCTCTTGCTGGCGGCTGTGTTGTCCCGCCCTGCCTGCAGTATGCAAATTAGCCGCCATCCTTGTTGGTGGTTAATTTGCATTTTGCACTGATTAGCCAATGGGAGTTGTAGCAAAGGTACGGTCAATTACCATGTTTGTCTATTATTAGATAGGACTAGAGGCCCGATGCATGAAATTCATGAATGGGGGGGGGGGCAGGGGGGGAGTGTCCCTCAGCCCAGCCTGCACCCTCTCCAATCTGGGATCCCACGGTGGATGTCCGACTGCTGGTTTAGGCCTGGTCTAAACCAGCAGTTGGGCATCCCTCTTGCAATCCAGGACTGCTGGCTCCTAACAGCTCGCCTGCCTGCCTGCCTGATTTCTCCTAACCACTTCTGCCTGCCAGCCTGATCGCCCCTAACTGCTTCTGCCTGCCAGTCTGATCGTCCCTAACTGCTCCCCTTCCAACCTGATTGATGCTCAATTTCTCCCTTGCTGGACCGATTGCCCACAACTGTCCTCCCCTGCCAACCCGATCATCCGCAACTGCCCTCCCCTGCTGGTCCGATTGCCTCCAACTTCCCTCCCCTGCCGGCCTGGTGGTATCTTGTGGTGGCCATCTTGTGAAGGTCATCTTTGGTGGCCATCTTGTGATGATGTGAGGGTGCGACACCACCTAGGCTTTTATTAGTATAGATACATTAAGAAAGAAACTTTAAAGACTAACAAATTTGGTTATGGATCTGAACTTCACAGCAAAACAAAGAGGCAAGGATAGTGCAAAAGAGAAGAAACTGTGGTCATATTGAAGAACAGAAGTGCCATTAGCCAAAGTCACTTGCAGAGGGCTGCTCCCTGGTCCTGCATCTTCCATGGAGCTGGAGCACTTGCCTCTCCAGGGGACAATAGCACTGAGAGGAGTAGACCTCAGTCCTGTGGCAGCCATCAACCCGCCTCCCAGTTTCCGGGGTCAGCTCTGTGAGCCTGGTGGCAGTGCTGCATGGCCTACAGACATCCGGAGGAGGTGGTAGGGAGCGAGGAGGAGGAGCCCGGGGCAAGGAGGCGATGATCACAGCCCAGGTTCCTGCCCATCGGCCTGGGGTTCTCAGCGGGAGCAGCTGCTCATCCTGGTCAGCTGAGCAGCGCTCCCACTATGGTAACTCAGTGACCATCAGGGGACAGCTCCTGTGTTGAGTGTCTTCCCCCTGGTGGTCAGTGCACGTCATAGCGACTGGTCGACAGGTAGTTCTGGTACTTTTGCTGTTCGGTTGCTGGGCTTTTATTATATAGGATAGTATGTAAATGTTATGGGTCTATCCTAATAAAAATATCACATCTTAGAAAACAGGAGAAAATAGACAAGAGAATAACGAAAGTCTAATATCTATTGATTATAATATAAAAAACAAGTAAAGGGAGAAGCCTGAATAAGGGAGTAAATGGGAATTAAGGATGTTATATTAAGTGCTTACCAGAACATCACTAAATATATAAAGAAAAACAAAACCAAAACATATGTTTAAAAAGCAGAAGGCATTTTAAACATTTAATGAAAATTGACTATTAACCAGGAAAGACACATTTTAATTTAACTAATTAACAGGTTTAACTCATTTAAAGAAAAAGTAATTTCAGATTGTTTAATAAGACAAAACCCAATTCATCACTTAAACAGGAGACATACTTAAAAATAATTTTAAAGGCTAAAAATAAAGGTAGGAGGAAATACCTGACACAATTCAATTCCTGTTAGTAAAAGTCCTTAGCCTTAATTCAGCACATCGACTAAAGGAATTGCTGAAATATAAATAAAGAACATTGAAGGTAGTTAAGGGGTAAAAATAAAGAAAGCAGAAGCAAGGAAATAATTATAAAAGAAGAAATTAATGAGTTACTGTAGGAGACAGTAGGAGCTCTGCTCAGCACTGCTGCGCTGAGTTGCCCTGAGTTCATATATTCTTTTAAATTCTCCCATTTGACTATGCCAACCACAGGGCAGGCTCCTTCTCGAACCCTGCCTACTGTACTAAGTGTTGGGTCTGAGCTCCTTTGCTTGGGCCTGGACCTCCTAAGACACCTGGTCTTAGCTGGAGAAGCCATGAGAAGTTGGGGTGTACAAGAATGAGTCTTTATTGCAGAAGCCAGTGGCCACATAGCCATCAGACAAAACAGTACTTTACAGCAATTCCATATAGGCAGCCGCATACCCGCTGGTAAATACATATCTTTCCCACACAGTAGTAGTAGTCTCAACACCAAAGCTATTATCTGCGCAGCTGCACATTGCCCCTAGACTCACCGCCTCACATCGTAGTGGTATCTAAGCTCTCTGTCTTAGCAGCTTCTCCAGCCTTTTTGGCTCAGCAGCTTTTCCTGTCTCCCCTGCACACATCGGAACTACATCCTCTGAGCCTGCCTCAGCTTCTCGAGCACACTCCCCTGCCCAGCACACTGGCTGGTCTCTGTAGCCTCACATAGAAACTACCTCTGAGCTTCTCTCTCAGCTCCATCTAAGCTCTCTAGTCTTTTTCCCTCTCTTGCTTCTCCAGCCTTAGTAACATACTTTTAATATTACTTCCACCAAAGAGGCTAATTGCCAACAGTGACTTCAAACATTTGGCTGTAGAAGGGCACAGCATACCGTGAGATCTCTTTGGCCTTATGGTATCTCAGCCTTGAATATTTGATTAAGATACCCATGTTCAGAGCGGCCTTTTTTTTTTTCTTTAAAAAATTTATTTATTGGGGTGACATTGGTTAATAGGATCATATAAGTTTCAAGTATAAATTTCTATGATACAAGATCTGTTTATTGCACTGTGTACCCACCACCTAAATTCAAACCATTTTTCGTGACTATATATTATGCTCTTCCATCCCCACCCTACAACTCCCTTCCCTCTGGCAATGACCACACTGTAGTGTGTGTCCATTCAGTTTCAGTTTTATATCCCACATATGAGAGACATCATATGGTTCTTAGCTTTTCCTGACTAGCATACTAGCAACAAGGCCTCCAAATAAAAAAAATGAGTAAAAAAGATCAATTAAACATAAATAGAGGACATTTAAAAATATCATGAGAGGTTGCCTTGTATAATAACATCCAAATAAATTTTAAAAGCGACATGAAACAAATGGTTAGCTAGAGAAATATAATTTACATAGTTTACCACTGTTAAAATGAAAGGTTTAAACTGACCAATTTCCAAAGAAAACAACTGAACAAGTCACTATCAGACTTCCTACAATCAATATACAAAAAAGCATCGGATTGGTGAATTTCAGTCCCATCATCAAAGAACAGATAATTCCAATGATTCTTAAATTGATCTATAATATAAAAAAAAAATCTTGCAATCTATTTATTTATTTATTTATTTGATTTTTTGATAGCAAAGTATAGCATTATACGGTGTTCTAATAAAAAATAATCTGCAATAGAATGACAGAATGACTTCAATAATGGAAAACTGAATATATTTTATGAAAATATTTTATGACTTTTCAGCATTTAGTTCAAGAATCCTGATAGTATTTTGTGTTGTAAAATTAGTTAATCTTAGTAGATAATAAGAAAAATTATATGATCATCTCCATATCTTACCTAATAATAGACAAACATGTAAATTGACCATCCCTTCGCTATGCTCACCAGCCAATCAGGAGAGTATACAAATTAACCCAACAAAGATGGTGGTTAATTTTCATACGTAGGCACAAAGCAGCGGAGCGAAGACTGAAGGCTCTGGCCGGAGCTGCGACCGGCCGGAGCAAAGGCCTGGGTCCTGGGTGCCGGAGGTAAACTGGTGCTGGCAGCCTGGGGAAGGGAAGGCCTATTTCATGAATCTCCTCATGCAACGGGCCTCTAATACAAGAAAAGGAAAATGTCTCAATGTCTCCTACTAATTTCTATACCAGTACATAGGGTTTGAAACAAGAAATGGATTGGAGAAAACTTCTGAAAACAAGTGTGAGTGAAGAAGTAGAGCAGAAAAGGAAATGAAAACACATACAGTATAAGATCACATTTTCAAAGTAAGCAATGGAGGAGACAGTGATTTCAATAAAATGGTAGAATAGGTGTTTTAAGGCTTCAACATCCCATGAAAACACCAAAACACCAATACTTACAGAGGAAACTACCTTAAAATCACGACTTATTATTAAAAACAACTTTTTATTATTGAATAGCAATATAAAAATAAGCTGAAAATGATTTTAAATAAAATGTATTTATTAGCACTTTATTGACATGTCTAAAAACAGTGACATGTCAACAATAATGAATACATGATGAACACAGTTGCTACCCAGTTTTTGTTTTCCAAACACCATTTACATGACAACCAAACCAAGGCTCCTTAGAAAAGCCATTGATTCCAAGTTTGAAAAAATCAAACTGGAAAATGATCATGAACAACTTTGTATGTCTAAAAGCATGAAAGCACATGAAGACTATGAAAAGGGATATGTCAAATGGACAAAAAAATCCAGTTTGAAGGTGTTCCAATGGCCAGAATTAGAATAATATAAACATTAATAAATATAATGATTATAATCTGCTATCAAAAATGAAATAAATAGCCCAGCTGTTGTTGCTCAGTGGTTGAGCATCAACCCATGCACCAAGAGGTTCCCAGTTTATTCCCAGTAAGGGCACATGCCTGGGTTTTGAGCTTGATCCCCAGTAGGGCATGTGCAGGTGGCAGCAGATATTGATGGTTCTCTCTCATCTATGTTTCTATCTCTTTCCCTCTCCTTTCCTCTCTCTTTAATAACCAATAAGAGTATGCTGAAAACCAGTTTGGCTCAGTGGATAGAGCACCAGCCTGGGGACTGGAAGGTCCCAGGTTCAATTCCAGTCAAGGGCATGTACCTGGGTTGCGGGCACATCCCCAGTAGGAGGTGTGCAGGAGGCAGCTGATCGATGTTTCTCTCTCATTAATGTTTCTAACTCTCTATCTCTCTCCCTTCCTCTCAGTAAAAGATCAATAAAATATATTTTAAAAAAATAAAAATAAATAAGAATATATTTAAAAAATGAAATAATCATCCTTTAAAGCATAATGATATTTTTAAAAAGAAAAAAACTAATACCAACACAGGAGAATAGTATATAACTACTTGCTCTTAAAATTTTTTATAATGAACCTATTATGCATTTAATTTAACATTTTATATTTTTGAATCACAATAAAGTTTTTGTAAAGGTACTAAAAAATGTAAAGAAATAAACATTTTTCACTAATCATGATTATAATTATGCCAATTTGTTCCTCTAAAAATTGATTGATAATTGAAAATATAACCACTTACCTTCCCCTTTAAAAGAAAAAAAAATCAATTTAAAAAATGCAAAGGAATGGCAGATAGTATAGAAGTAATGATCAATTAGAATGTCATTATGTTTTCAAGCTTTAATGAAATAATTAATTCATGTGTAGACTATCAAAAGACCCTAAAAATAGTGAAGTTATTGAGTAAGAGAATATTTGTAAACTTCCAAAATATTATCCAATATAGTACTTGCTAATTCTACGGTGAATGGTATTCTTTTATATTTTTGAGATATGGCAGTTATATCCTTTATAAAATGGTGTTCAAATTAACATTACTAAAAATGCGATAATTTTTTATCAAGTCCCTTTAAATGTGAATCAACACAAAGTGCCAAGCATCATCTGTGAAGTGCTCTTACCAGAAATATTTACCCTGTATTCATGCAGTCCTTTAGATTAGAACAATTTCATAGTTTCCAGGAAATTTAGGGAACAGAGAAAGATGTTAAATAATAACTTGAGAAAATAATCATATGAATCCAGAACATGGCCCATTCTACAATCTATTAAGACAGCCTTTCTTTTTTACTTCAAAGTTACTTTTTTTAGCAAAGTCAGGTTAATAAAATGTAACAACCAAGTGCATTAAGTAAAGTTTTTTGAAAACATATATTTTTCATCACAGTGATACATTTGAATATAAAATACATATAAATAATTTTTAAAAAATGCTTAAGTAGTTTTAAATTTAATGATGCAATATAATATCTTTATAAAAATAGCTGCATACTTCATGGTGAAGTATCATGATTTTATTCAAATAGTTTTCAAACAAATTACAAATAAATAGCAACCCTTAAATATGTGATTCTCTCCTTTATCTTTGTATCTTTCTCTCTCTCTCTCTCTCTCTCTCTCTCTATATATATATATATATATATATATATATATATATACACACACACACACACACACACACACACACACACACACACACTATAGATGTAAATAGGGAAAACAGACATGGGAAATGTGATTATTAAATATTCCATTCCTATGTCAACAAAAGAAGGATGCTGTAATAAATCTAACCAAAAGTAACCTCATGAGGTGATCTGATCATAAATTCCTAACTAGGAAGTAAGGTCATGACAGGTAGTCATGCCCCAGGCATATAACATACTTAGTAAAAGGTTTGTCTTTGCTTCAGCAAGCCCAGTTTATTGTTTTTGTGCATCTAGATTAACACACCTTTGAAATGCCTCTTCTTCGGATCCCTCAGAAGCATAACCACCCTTAAGAGAGCACATAATATTGTTAACTATCCTGTAATCCAATCTATGCCTTGCTTTCTCTCACCTTCATATAGTCTTACTTTTGCCCTCTCCTTAATTTGAAATGCATAAAAGAAACTGCCAGTTGTTCTTCTCTGGGCCATTTGATCTTGCTTCCCAGCATTGTAGTCAGTTTGGCTCAAATGAACTCTTACAAAAATTCTCCACAAGTTTGGAGACTTCTTATGTTGACACATAATTTTTCCGTAAATCTTTGTTTGAAATTTTGCATAATAAATACTTTTGAGAAAATATTGACAAATTAGTAAATAATAATTACAGCTCCATACTTGTTAAAGGAGAAACGATAGATAATATATCATTTAGTTATACTGCAATAAAACTAGTATAATAAAAACAGTTAAAATACTTTTATTAATTAAAGTACAAATTTCATAAAGAGATGATGTAAACAGCAATATTTGAGAAGTTTTATAAAGTTTCTCAAAGTATGGATACTCAGTGGAAATATTTCCTGTTCCAAGAATCAACAGAGGGAGGGAAGAGAATATGTGGATACATAAGGAATTAGAAAATAAGACTAATTCCATTATATTTCCTAGCCAGATGACACTAAATTGCTTCTGTAAGATTAATGCCATTTGCTTTGTCCTTTCACTCTTTTTTTTTTAAAATATATTTTATGATTTTTTTACAGAGAGGAAGGGAGAGGGATAGAGAGTTAGAAACATCGATGAGAGAGAAACACGGATCAGCTGCTTCCTGCACACCCCCTACTGGGGATATGCCCGCAACCAAGGTACATGCCCTTGACCGGAATCGAACCTGGGACCCCTGAGTCCGAAGGCCAACACTCTATTCACTGAGCCAAACCCGTCAGGGCTGTCCTTTCACTCTTGATACTCCACTCTTTCTTTATTGAAGACCTTATCAGCTTTTTTGGAAAATATGATATGAAATCATTAAATCATATTTTATCTTTAAAGAGTGAATGAATAACTGTTAAAAAAGAAAAATTGAATTAAGAACTTTACTCAGGTTGCTTATTAGAAATAAATTTAAAACAATGTGATGAAAAAAAGTGGACATAGTGATGCACTGAATGTTTGTGTTCCTTCAAAATTCTATATTTTGAAACCTGAACACCCACTGGATTGTAGTTGGAGATGGGAACTTGAAGAGATAGGATGAGATTATGTGATGAAGGCAGGGCCCTAAAAATGAGATTAGTACCTTTGTAAGAAGAGGAGGATATCTCTCTCCCACATCTCCCTCTTCCTCTCTCTTTCTCTGCTCACATGAACCTTGGAAGGCCATGTGAGAACATAGTGAAAAGTCATCAGTCTGCCAGTCAGCGAGAGAGCTCTCACCAGGAACAGAATCAGCCAGCATTTGTATCTGGTGCTTCTCAGCCTCCAGTACAGGGAGAAATTAACTGTTGTTTAAGCCACTTAGTTGATGGTATTTTGTTATAGTAGCTCAAAATAACTAATACAGAAATCAAGAATGGGAAAAATATACACTAACCAAGATTAAATTTATGATTGTCATTAGAAGTAGGACAAAGAATTACATTAAATAATGGTAAAAGGTAAGTATACTAACAGCATCAAAATCCACAGCAACTAATTACACAAAGAAAAATGTATTAGAGATGCAAGAAGAATTTGTTATGAATGAAATTATGAGAGGGAGGGTAATTTATCTTTTTAACAATAAGAAATATCTAGAACCTGATTGGTGTGGCTCATTGGTTGAGCATTTACCTATGATCTAGGAGGTCATGGTTCAATTCCTGGTCAGGGTACATGCCTGGGTTGTGGGCTCCATCCCCAGTAGGGGATGTGAAGGAGGCAGCCGATCAATGATTCTCTCTCATCATTGATGTTTCTATTTCTCCCTCTTTCCAACTCTCGGGGAAAAAAAACATTAATAAAAAGAAATATCTAGAAGACAGTTCAGTTATAGAATGATTTAATTAAAGAAATTATATATATAATTATATATATAATTATTATATAATTATATATATATATATATAAATAAATAAATATATATATATAAATAAATAAATATTGTATATATTGCCTGGTACATGAAATTTGTGCATGGGAGGGAGGATTTCAGACCAGCCTGCACCCTCTCGCAATCTGGGAACCCTCAGGGAATGTCCGACTGCCGGTTTAGGCCCGATCCAGGGATCGGGCCTAAACCGGCAGTCTGACATCCCTCTCACAATCCAGGATGCTGACTCCTAACTGCTTTCCTGCCTGCCTGATCAACCCTAACCACTCGTCTACATTCCTGATTGCCCCTAACTACTCTCCTGCCTGCCTGATTGCCCCTAATCGCCTCTGCTTTGCCCCCCCAACCAAGGATCCATCAAGAAGGATGTATAAAATGATGTCCAGAAGGTCATTCAACTGTCTGGTCTAATTAACATATTATGTTTTTATTATTATAGATTTAAACTCATATTTTAAGTACTAAAGATGTATATTTTATTTTTGTGTTCATGATATAAACACAAAAATAAACTATGAAATCATGATGTGTGATTCAGTTGGTTGGAGTGTCATCCTATGCACCAAAAGGTTTTGTGACTGATTTTCAGTCAGGGCACTTGACCAGACTATGAGTTCCATGCCCAGTTGGGCTGAGTATGGGAGGCAAATAATCTATATTTCTCTGTCACATCTGTTTCTTTCTCTCTCTCTCTTTCTCTATCTCTCTTCTTCTCTCAAATCAGTAAAAACCTATTCTTGGGTGAGGATTAAAAAAATAAATATACAAATAAGTTGTGAACTTAACCAAAAGTAAACCTTAAAATTTCCAAGAAGTAGAAATTTGTTTTATGCCTTAAACTTTTAGTGGATGTAATAAGTAATAATTACTTAAAGTAATAAGTAATGTTATCTATACTAATAATAGACAGATATGTAAATTGACTGTCCCTTCATGACACCCACAGCCAATCAGGAGTGACTACAAAGTAACCCTACAAAGATGGTGGGCATGTGGGAAGCGCACATGCACGCGGGCACCAAGTGGCTGGGGGCGTGCAGGTGCTGAGTGGCCTGGGTCCCAGGGATGCCACTGAAGTGTCCGGTCCTGTCAGCCCAGCCTGGGAGTGGCTGAAGCTCCCAGTCCTTCTTGTTTCTTTAGCCCCTGGATCAGAAGCAGAAACCAATTACACGGGGAGCACCAGGAATTCTGGGAATCATTGCGGGATCTCCTAGACACTAGAGCAAAGTGATCCTGGAGCAAGTTACTGTTGCAGGTGGGGGATGGAGGGAAAGCAAAGGTGAAAGACGTAAGGGAAGTCACAGTGTTGAGAAAAGATTAAAAGGAAGACATCCTGCAACTTCTAGGAAATCTCCACCAATGGAGCAAAAAAGAAAAAAAAAAAAAAAGACCTCTACTATTCTGTGAGCTCAAAACTAAACTGGGTTGGGGTCTCAGACAATTCACTCATATGATTGCAAAGACAGACAGAAACTCCTGGATTTGAGAGGGCTCCCCTGAGGGCTCCCAGATTGGAGAGGGTGCAGGTCAGGCTGAGGGACCCACCCTCTGTGCATGAATTTCATGCATTGGGCCCCTAGTAAATAAATAACATAAAAAAGATAAATATGAAATCTCATTCTTTGAAAATGTTAAAAATAAAGAACAAGAAAGAATAACTAATAGAATTAACTCTGAATATTGCTCAAGGAAAAAGAAAGCAGACAAAATGCACAAATTAGTAACTAGAGGGGGGAATAAAAACAGCAATCAGTAGAGATTAATTTGCATTTCTCTGATGATTAGTGACATTGAGCATTTTTTCATATGTTTATTGGCCATCTGTATGTCCTCTGGAGAAATGTCTTTGCCTATATTTTAATGGGATTGTTGTCTTCCTGTTGATGAGTTATATATATTCATTATATGTTTTTGAGATTAACCCCTTATCCAATATGTCATTGGCAAAAATGTCCTCTCATAGAGTGGGCTCCCTTTTCATTTTATTTATGGTTTCTTTTGTTGTTCAGAAGCTTTTAAGTTTGATGTAGTCTTATTTATTTTTTCCTTTATTCCCCTTGCCCTAGGAGACATATCAGCAAAAATATTGCTACAAGAGATGTCTAAAATTTTACTACCTATGCTGTTTTCTAGGGTTTTTATGTTTTTGTGCCTTACATTTAAGTCTTTTATCCGTTTTGACTTTATTCTTGTGTATGATATAAGTTGATGTCTAGTTTTATTTCCTTGTATGTACCTGTCCAATTTTCCCAATGCCATTTATTGGAGAAACTGCCTTTATGTCATTGTATGTTGTTGCCTTTTTTATCAAATATTAATTGAACTATAGGCTTGCTTTGATTTATGGGCTCTCTGTTCTATTCCATTGATCTATATGTCTGTCCCTATGCCAGTAGCATGCTGTTTTTATTATAGTGGATTTACAGTATTGTTTGATATAAGGTATTGTGATACCTTCAACTTTGACTTCTTTCTCAAGATTGCTGAGACTATTTGGGATTATTTTGGGTTCCATAAGAATTTTTTCAATATTTGTTCTTGATTTATAAAATATTCCCCTATTTTTTAAAATAGGAATTGCATTGAATCTATAGATTTCTTGGGATAACTTGGATATTTTAATGCTGCGAATTCCTCCAATCTATGAGCATAATATTTGCTTCCACTTATTTGTATCTTCCTTAATTTCTTTCATCACTATGATATCGTTTTCAAATTACAGGTCTTTTGCCTACTTGGTTAAATTTATTTCTAAGTATCTTATTTTATGTTGCAATTGTAAATGAAATTGCTTTCTTAGTTTCTCTGATAGTTCATTATTGGTGTATTGAATTGCCACCAATTTTTGGGTGTTAATTTTGTATCCTGCTACTTTGCCAAATTCATTTATTAGATCTAATAGCTTTTTGGTGGATTCTATAGGATTTTCTATGTACAATATCATGTCATCTGCAAATAATGCCAGTTTTATTTCCTCATTTCCAGTTTAGATGCCTTTTATTTTTTCTTCTTCTCTGATCGCTGTGGCTAGGACTTCCAGTACTATGTTGTATAAGAGTGGTGAGCAGACATCCCTGTGTTGTTCCTGATCTTAAAGAAAGGTTTGGAAACAGCCTAAGTGCCCATCAGCAGATGAGTGGATTAGAAAACTGTGGTACATCTACACAAAGGAATTCTACACTGCTGTAAAAAAGAAGGAATTCTTACCATTTGCAACAACATGGATGGAGCCAGAGAGCATTATGCTAAGTGAAATAAACCAGTCAGAGAAAAATTCATATCATAGGATCTCACTCATTTGTGGAATATAATGAACAACATAAGCTGATGAACAAAAATTGAACCAGAGACATGGAAGCATTGAACAGAGAATCCAACCTATGAGGGAAGGTGAAGGGTGAGGGGGTAAGAGATCAACCAAAGGACTCATATGCATGCATATGAACATAACCAATGGACACAGACAGTAGGGGAGTGAGGGCAGGTGCTGGGTGGTGGGAGCAGCTGTGGTGAGGTCAATGAGGGAAAATGGAGACTCATGTAATACTTTAAACAATAAAGAATTTAAATAAAAAAGAGAGAAAACACTGTTAGATTTCAAGAATGTCACATAAATGGAATCATACAATATATCAGTTTTGGGGATAGGCATTTTTTTTTTTACTCAGCATAAGTTTCTTGAGATTCATCCAGGTTGTTTTGCAGATCAATAATTTGTTTCTGGAGGGGATTAAATATGGCAGCAGAGTAAGTGCATGTTGCATGGAGAAGCTCCCAGGACCAAACTGGAATTACAACTAAAATACAGAAAAGCTTTCTGAATAATCAATGAAAGATTCACAGGAGAGAACCCTGATAACTGAGGATGGAAAGTGGAGACCACATAGATACTGGTAGGAGGGGTGGAAGCACGAAAGAGCTGCCTGGGCTACCACAGACAACAACTGAATTTCCAGAGAGATATCTCAGCAGTGGGGGTGGAGGGGGTGGTGGTGGTGCCACTGACAACTCTAGGGTCTAATCCTTGAGCTGGGCCCCCCCAGGAGAGAGCACCAGAACTGAGAAGGTCACCAACATAACATCTGTCTGTGAAAAGCAGCGGACTTTCTGTCTGACAGGGAGAGATTGCTAGAAATTCAACACCCTCTTAAAGACCCAATGCACAAGCCACTCACCCTTGTGCTTTGGCAGAAGGAGGGTAAAGTAGACTGGAGCTATGTGAGCAGAAGCTAGGATCCCGGGCTCTGGGGTTAGAGCTCAGAAGGCAGACTGAAGTTTCCTGCGCTGAGTCATTCCCTCATGCTGCAGAGGTCATTTGCTATACAGGTGGCTTTGCCTTGGGGAAGATAGCTGATCCACCGTATTGGAAAACACCACTGCCCCACAGGTGTGAAGTTTCTGAGGCCCATTAAGAGGCTGAGAATAACAATTAGCCTCTAGGCAGAAGCAATTTCCCCAAACCAGTGGTTCTCAACCTTGGCTGCACATTAGAATCACCTGGGAATCTTTTAAAATCCTGATTTCTGGGCCTCATCCTCCAGAAATTCTGTTTCTTTGTTATGGGGTGGGGCCACAACATTAGTAACAAAGAAATAGAATTTCTGGAGGATGAGGCCCAGAAATCAGGATTTTAAAAGATTCCCAGGTGATTCTAATGTGCAGCCAAGGTTGAGAACCACTGCTCTAGATTAAGTTTAACTGTAGTTGAATTCTAATTTCATTCTACTGTGATCTGAGAAGATGATTGATATTATTTTGATCTTCTGAACTTGTAGAGACTTGTTTTGTGTCCTAACAGATATGTCATAAATAAATGCCAAAAATTAAAGACTAAGAGAGAATCTTAAAGGCAGCAAGAGAAAAGCAAACTATTACCTACAAGAGTTCCCATAAGGGTGACACCTAATTACTCATCAGAAACTCTACAGGCCAGAAAGTAATGGCATGAAGTACTCAAGGTAATGGAAAGCAAGGATCTATAATAACCCAGATTACTATATTCAGCAAGGCTATCATCCAAAGTAGACAGTCAAATAAACAGCTTCCCTGCCCAAGATGATTTAATCTGGTGGATAGAGCATTGACCTGCAGAATGAAGGATCCTGGGTTCAATTCTGGTCAAGGGCACATGCCCAGGTTGCAGGCTCGATCCCCAGTAGGGGGCATGCAGGAGGCAGCCGATCAATGAGTATCTCTCATCATTGATGTTTCTATCTCTCTCTCCCTCTCCCTTCCTCTCTGAAATCAATAAACATATATTAAAGAAAAAAGCTTCCCAGACAAAAACAAGCTAAAGGAGTACATTACCACCAAGCCAGCATTGCAAGAAATGCTAAAGGGACTGCTGTAATGAGAAGAATAAATGGAGAGAGAAACTTAGGCATACAGAATTAAAATGGCAATAAATAAGTACCTTTACAAAATAGCCTTACATGTAAATGGATTAATGTTCCAATCAAAAGACATAGGGTAGCTGAAAGAATACAAAAACATGACCCAACTATATGCTGTCTACAAGAGACCCACCTCAGAACAAAAGACACACACAGAATGAGTATGAAAGGATGGGGGAAAATCATACAAATGGAAAAGAAAAAAAACCTGGAGTAGAAATACTCATACCTGACAAAATAGACTTCAAAATGAAGGCCATCACAAGAGACAACAAAGGTCACTATGAGAGGGTTAACTTGAAGTGCAGGCAGATAGCACGGGGTCCAGCGGAAAACAAAGGCAGGTGAAACATAGGCAGGGCAGACATGGCAATTTGACCAGCCTAACCACAGGAACCAACCAAGCAGAAATAATAAAATGTTTCTGGACTCAAAGTGGGAGGCCCGGGAAACCAAGGGAGGGCCTGCAGTAAACAGGATGTACAGACATATAGAATCAGAAAAAATTCAGCACAGGAACAGAGAAAGAACACATAGAAACAGAGAAAGTTTAGGACTGTTGCTGGGCAAAAACAAGTGAGAGAATCAATCAGGTGACAACACACGTAGACATAGAAGCAGGCTTGTAGCAAATATATACCCCTGGACTACAAGGCTTTAACGGGCAGCCCATTCTTGGGTCCCTCTCCCTTTGCAGAGAGTCTGAATCTGCTTGTAATACATTTTCCACACTTGGCTTAAAGCTTCTGGTCTGCATAGTTAATTCTTCAACGTTGTGAGACATAATTCTGGGAAAGCACCTCGGCTCACCATTCCAGTTATCAACTACGTAATACTAAAGGAAACCAAACAACAAGTGCTGGAAAGGATGTGGAGAAAAAGGAACACTCGTGCACTGCTGGTGGGAATGCAGACTGGTGCAGCCACTGTGGAAGACAGTATGGAGCTTCCTCAAAAAACTAAAAATGGAACTCCCATTTGACCCTGTGATCCCATTTCTAGGAATATATCCCAAGAAACCAGAAACACCAATCAGAAAGGATATATGCACCCCTATGTTCATAGCAGCACAATTCACCATAGCTAAGATCTGGAAACAGCCTAAGTGCCCATCAGTAGATGAATGGATTAGAAAACTGTGGTACATCTACATGATGGAATACTACGCTGCTGTAAAAAAGAAGGAATTCTTACCATTTGCAACGGCATTGATGGAACTGGAGAGCATTATGCTAAGTGAAATAAGCCAGTCAATGAAGGAAAAATATCACATGATCTCACTCATTCATGGATAATAGAGACCATTATAAACTTATGAACAATAATAGATACAGAGGCAGAGCTGCCTCAAACAGATTGTCAAACTGCAGTGGGAAGGCCGGGGAGGGTTGGGGGGCAGGAGGGAGGGGGGTAAGAGATCAACCAAAGGACTTGTATGCATGCATATAAGCATAACCAATGGACATAAGACACTGGGGGTAGGGGAGGCCAGGGGATTGTCAAGGGTGGAGGAAAAAAAAAAGGGACACATATGTAATACCCTTTGTAATACTTTAAGCAATATATATATATATATATATATATATATATATATATATATATTAAAGGAATCAATCCAACCAGGTGGATATAACCCTGGTAAACATATATGCACCCCAACATAGGAGCACCTAATATTTTTAAAAAAAAACAAAAAATAAACAAAATAACTTCTAGAGGACTTTAAGGGAGAGATCAACAGCAGTTCAGTCATAGTAGGGGAATTTAACACCCCACTGACTTTACTGGATAGATCTTCCAGATAAAAAATTAACAAGGAAATGGTGACTTTACAGGACATACTGGATCAATGGATTTAACTGACATTTATAGAATACCAGAGGCTCGGTGCATGGATTTGTGCACCGGTGGAGTCCCTGGGCCTTGCCTGAGCCCTCTTGCAATCCAGGACCCCACTGGGGATGTCGGACTGCTGGTTTTGGCCTGATCCCTGCAGGCCAGGCTGAGGGACCCCAACGGTGCCTGGATCTGTGCACCAGGCCTCTAGTATGCATATAAGATCTTTGGTTAATCTCTTCCTACCATCCCCCCTCCCTCCTTTCCTCTGAGATTCATCAGTCTGTTCCATGTTTCCATGCCTGTGCATTGAGCATCTGCTCTCTGGTGGTCAGTGTGCAACATAGCTACTGGTTGAATGGTCAGATATGGTCAGATGGTCATTTAGGCTCCTATACATATAGATGTCATCCCAAAGCTGCAAAATATACATTTTTCTCCAGTGCACATGGATCATTCACAAAGATAGACCACATATTAAGACACAAAACAAGTCTCTACTAATTAAAGAAGACTGAAATCATAACAAGTATTTTCTCAGATCACATTTTCATTTCTAGAATAAAACTAGAAATCAACTACAGTAAAAACACCTCAAAATATTCAAACACATGGAAGCAAATTAGCATGCTATTAAATAATGAATGGATTACCAAGGAGATCAAGAAATAAATAAAAAAAAACCTCCTGGAAACAAATGAAAATGAATACACAACAAACCAAAATCTCTGGGACACAGAAAAGCAGTCCTGAGAGGCAGTTCCTAGTACTACAGGCATACCTCAAAAAACAACAAAAATTAACAATGAAATATTTAACACTACAACTTAAAATTATAGAAAGATAACAAAAAGAAAAGCCCAGAGTAAGTAGAGGGAAGGAAATAATAAAGATTAGAGCAGAAATAAAATACATAGAGACAAAAAATATAAAAAATAAATGAAACCAAGAGCTGATTCTTTGAAAGGATAAACAAATTTGATGAATCAATAGCTAGTCTCATCAAGAAACAAAGAGAGAGGACTTAAATAAATAAAATCAGAAACAAAAGTGGAGAAGTAACTACTGACACCACTGAAAAACAAAAGATTGTAAAAAAAAATACTATGAACAACTACATGCCAAGAATCTGGACAATGTGGATGAAATGAACAAATTCCTAGAAAAATACAATCTCCCAAAACTGAATCAGAAATAATCAGAAAACCTGAATAGTCCAATAACAACTGATGTAATAGAAGCAGTAATCAAAAAACTCCCAGGTTCGAGAGGTGGCAGCGAATTGAGTGCTGAGACACCCCTGAGCCCAGGACTGGGGCAGCCATTCTCTCCAGAGAGTGAGACTCCTCCCCCAAGCCCCCAGGCAAGGAGCACAGCCACACCCAGATTCCACCCTGTATGAGATCAAGGATTAAAATAACCTGATCAGTCCCTGGGAGTTAACAGGGTCTGGCCTATAGAGGGATTTTCAATACCAGCAACAACACAGCGCCAGTAACTAACTATTACGCAGCCAGCTCTGGGCAGTGAACATCCACTGGACAGAGAGGCCCTATAGCCTCAGAGGCCAACCCCAGAACACTGCCACCCAGAGGCTGACCAACAAACTGACTCTTTGCTAAACACAAAATAAGGCAGTCTGGGAAACAAATGTGGCTTGTTTTAAAATAAGGACTGTGTTTTACACACAGAGGAACAGTGTATCGCAGGGAAACTCAACACTCTCCTGAATACCTGGCAGATCTAAGGCGAGCCACACTGAAGAATAGAAGAACCGAAGGACCTTCACTACTGCAATTTTTTTTCTTTTTTCACCTTTTAACTAAGAAACCAATTTTTTCTTTCTTTTTTTTTCTTCTTTTTCCATCACCTGATTTTACCCTTTTAATTACTACCTTCTTATTTTTAACCAGTATTATTACTGCTACCATTTTACCATTTTTTTTAAAGTGCCATTTTATTTTCTCTTTATTTTATTTTGGGATTAGTGTTCTCCATTCTATTTTCATTTTTATATTATTGGTTGTTTCTAGTTTGCATTCATCCCCAGGGAGCTGTTGCTGGAATTTGTTGGGATTAGTGGCTCTTCTATAGGAGTATTCTCCTCATATAAAAAAGTCCCTTCCCCTCTTCCACTTCATTCTCTCTTTTCGCTCTTTTTTTTTCTTTTCTTTTCTTTTCTTGCTTTTATTTTGCCCCCTCCTTTTTCCCAATTTTATTTTTGCACTCCTTTTTTTGGTCCCTACTTTTCTTTTTTTTTTTCTCTTTTATTTTTTCTCTTCCTTCTTCCTTATCCCCTAATTCTCTTAATTCAGGTGGTCACCTTTATTTGGGGTTATTAATATCGTGAATATATTTGTGTATAGTGCCTGGTACGTGGTGCCTTGTTGTGTTGTATTTTGTGCCTTTAAATCAACACAGCAGATCCAAGCAACAGCAACCTCCTGAGCACCACACCCTCTGCTGAGGAACAGCAGCTGTACCTGAAACATCGCCCCACCAGCCAGAAGAGCCACCACAGCTGTGAACAGCACCCACCAGAGGAGCTGCTGCCAACTGAAGAGCAGCTGCTACAGCAACTGCCCGAAGAGCAACCACAGACCAAGGAGTCACTGCCACCAAGGGAGCAACCACTGAACGACTCAACGTCTAGATATGTCAGTGAGATCAAACATGGGTAGACAAAGAAACCCCCAAAGGAAAGAGAAGGAGGACTGTTCAGAAAAGCAGCTAAGTAATACAGAGGCATGCAACATGACAGAAAAAGAATTCAGAATAAGGGTCCTAGAGTGCATAAACCGGATGGAGGAAAAAATCGACAACCTCTGCAAGAAGCAAGAAGAAACAGATGAAAAAATCGATAACATATGGAAGAAGCTAGAAGAAACAGATGAAAAAATCAACAACTTAAGTAAGACCCAAGAAGAAATGAAGAGTGATATAGCGGCAATGAAAAACTCCATTGAAAGTATCAACAGTAGACTAGGAGAAGCGGAGGACTGAATTAGTGAATTAGAAGACAAGGAAGCAAAACACACCCAAAATGTACTGCAATTGGAGAAAAAAATTAAAAGACAGGAGGAGAGCCTAAGGGAGCTTTGGGACAACATGAAATGAAACAACATACGAATAATAGGGGTACCAGAACAACAGAAAGATGAACAAGGATTAGAAAACCTATTAGAAGAAATAATATCAGAAAACTTCCCTGAGATGGGGAAGAAAAAAGTCACAAAAGCCCAGAGAGTCCCAAACAAGGTGAACCCGAAAAGACCCACACCAAGACACATCATAATTACCATGGCAAATGTTCAGGACAAAGAGAGAATCTTACAGGCTGCAAGAGAGAGACGGAAAGTTACATACAAGGGATCTCCCATTAGATTGTCAAATGATTTCTCAACAGAAACACATCAGGCCAGAAAAGAATGGACAGAAATTTACAAAGTGATGCAAAGAAAGGACTGAATCCAAGAATACTCTATCCAGCAAGGCTACCATTCAAACTTGAAGGGGCAATAAGAAGCTTCACAGACAAAAAAAAGGCTAAGGGAGTTTATCACCACCAAGCCAGCAATGCAAGGAATGCTAAAGGGACTGGTATAAAAATAAGAAATAAAAAGCTCAGAAAGAAAACAGCCACACAAAAACAGAAATGGCTACAAACAAGTACCTTTCAATAATAACTTTAAACGTAAACGGACTAAATGCTCCAAACAAAAGACATCGAGTGGCTGAATGGATAAAAAAACATGACCCATACATCTGCTGTCTACAAGAAACCCACCTCATTAGAAGGGACTCACACAGACTGAAAGTGAAAGGATGGAAAAATATCTTTCAGGCAAATGGAAAGGAAAAGAAAGCTGGGGTAGCAATACTTATATCGGACAAAATAGACCTCAAAGTGAAGGCCATAACAAGAGATAAGGAAGGCCACTTCATAATACTAAAGGGATCAATACAACAAGAAGATATAACCCTGGTAAACATATATGCACCCAATGCAGGAACACCCAAATTCATAAAAAAACTCCTGGAAGATATCAAAGGAGAGATTGACAACAATACAGTCATAGTAGGGGACATTAATACACCACTGACAACACTGGATAAGCCCTCTAGACAAACAATCAGCAAAGATACAACAATCCTAAATGACTCACTAGATCAGATGGACTTAATAGACATCTTCAGAACACTTCACCCCAAAGCCAGGGAATATACATTTTACTAAAATGCTCATAAGACATATTCAAAAATAGACCATATATTGGGTCACAAGCAAAGTATCCCCAAATTCAAGAAGATTGAAATCATAAAAAGCGTCTTCGCAGACCACAATGGCATAATATTAGAAATAAACTACAATAAAAACAACCCAAAATACTCAAACACCTGGAAGCTGAATAGCATGCTATTAAATATTGATTGGGTTACCAATGAAATCAAAGAAGAAATTCGAAACATCCTGGAAAATAATGACAATGAAAACACAACAATCCAAAACCTATGGGACACAATGAAAGCAGTCCTGAGAGGGAAGTTTATAGCTCTACAGGCCTATCTCAAAAAAACAAGAAAAAATGGTAGTAAATCATCTAACTCTACAACTCAAAGAATTAGAAAGAGAGCAACAAGAAAACCCCAGACTGAGCAGAAGGAAGGAGGTAATAAAGATTAGAGCAGAAATAAATGACATAGAGACCAAAAAAACAATACAGAAAATCAATGAAACCAAGAGCTGGTTCTTTGAAAGGATAAACAAGATTGACAAACCTCTAGCCAGACTCACCAAGAAGCAAAGAGAGAGGACCCAAATAAACAAAATCAGAAACGATAGAGGCCAAATAACAACAGACCCCACAGAAATACAAATGATTGTTAAAAAATACTATGGACAGCTCTACTCCAACAAACTAGACAACATGGAGGAAATGGACAAATTCCTAGAAAAATACAACATTCCAAAACTCAATCAGGAAGAATCTAATAATCTCAACAGGCCAATAACTATGGAAGAAATTGAAGCAGTCATCAAGAAGCTTCCAGCAAACAAAAGTCCAGGACCAGACAGCATCACAGGGGAGTTTTACCAAACATTCAAGGAAGAACTAAAACCTATCCTCCTCAGACTACTACAAAAAATTCAAGAGGAAGGAACACTTCCAAGCTCATTCTATGAAGCCAGCATCACCCTAATACCAAAACCAGGAAAAGACAACACAATGAAAGAGAATTACAGGCCAATATCCCTCATGAACATAGATGCCAAAATCCTCAACAAAATCTTAGCAAATCGGATCCAGCAGTACATCAGAAAGATCATACACCATGACCAAGTAGGATTTATCCCAGGGATGCAAGGATGGTACAATATCCGCAAATCAATAAACGTGATACATCACATAAACAAATTGAGAGAAAAAAACCACATGGTCATATCAATTGATGCAGAAAAAGCATTTGACAAAATTCAACACCCATTTTTGATAAAAGCTTTCAGCAAGGTGGGAGTGGAAGGATCATACCTCAACATAATAAAAGCCATATATGACAGGCCCACAGCCAACATCATACTCAATGGACAAAAACTAACACCATTTCCCCTAAGAACAGGAACAAGACAGGGATGCCCCATATCACCACTCCTGTTCAACATAGTACTGGAAGTGTTAGCCTTTGCAATTAGGCAAGAAGAAGAAATAAAAGGCATCCAAATTGGAAAAGAGGAAGTAAAACTGTCCTTACTTGCAGACGACATGATATTATACATACAAAACCCTAGAGACTCCATCAAAAAGCTACTAGACTTATTACATGAATTTGGCAATGTAGCAGGATACAAAATTAACCCCAAGAAATCTGAGGCATTTCTATACACCAATAGTGAACTTTCAGAAAGAGAGATTATAAAAACAATCCCGTTTACCATCGCACCAAAAAAATTAAGCTACCTAGGAATAAACTTAACTAAAGAGGTAAAAGACCTCTACTCAGAAAACTACAGGACGTTGAAAAAAGAGATAGAGGAAGACATAAACAGATGGAAGAACATACCGTGTTCATGGATTGGTAGAATCAACATCATTAAAATGTCCATACTACCCAAAGCAATCTATAAATTCAACGCACTTCCCATTAAAATACCAACGGCATACTTCAGAGATCTAGAACGAACTCTCCAAAAATTCATCTGGAATAAAAAAAGACCCCGAATAGCTGCAGAAATCCTGAAAAAGAACAAAGTACGTGGGATCTCAATACCAGATATCAAGTTGTATTACAAAGCCACTGTTCTCAAAACTGCCTGGTACTGGCATAAGAATAGGCATATAGATCAATGGAATAGAATAGAGAGCCCAGAAATCGGCCCGAACCAATATGCTCAATTAATATTTGACAAAGGAGGCAAGAACATACAATGGAGCCAAGATAGTCTCTTCAATAAATGGTGTTGGGAAAATTGGACAGATATATGCAAGAAAATGAAACTAGACCACCAACTTACACCACACACAGAAATAAACTCAAAATGGATAAAGGACTTAAATGTACGACAGGAAACCATAAAAATTCTAGAAGAATCCAAAGGCAACAAAATCTCAAACATATGCCGAAGCAATTTCTTCACTGATACAGCTCCTAGGGCACTTGAAACTAAAGAGAAAATGAACAAATGGGACTACATCAAAATAAAAAGCTTCTGCACAGCAAAAGAAACCATCAACAAAAAAACGAGAAAACCCACTGTGTGGGAAAACATATTTGCCAATGTCATATCTGATAAGGGCCTAATCTCCAAAATTTATAGGGAACTCATACAACTTAACAAAAGGAAGATAAGCAATCCAATCAAAAAATGGGCAAAGGACCTAAATAGACACCTTTCAAAAGAGGACATTCAGAAAGCCAAGAGACATGAAAACATGCTCAAAGTCACTAATCATCCGAGAGATGCAAATCAAAACAACAATGAGGTACCATCTCACACCTGTCAGAATGGCTATCATCAACAAATCAACAAACGACAAGTGCTGGAGAGGATGTGGAGTAAAAGGAATACTTGTGCACTGCTGGTGGGAATGCAGACTGGTGCAGCCACTATGGAAGACAGTATGGAGTTTCCTTAAAAAACTGAAAATGGAACTCCCATTTGACCCTGTGATCCCACTTCTAGGAATATATCCCAAGAAACCAGAAACACCAATCAGAAAGGATATATGCACCCCTATGTTCATAGCAGCACAATTCACCATAGCTAAGATCTGGAAACAGTCTAAGTGCCCATCAGTAGATGAATGGATTAGAAAACTGTGGTACATCTACATGATGGAATACTATGCTGCTCTAAAAAGGAAGGAACTCTTACCATTTGCAATGTCATGGATGGAACTGGAGAGCATTATGCTAAGTGAAATAAGCCAGTCAATGAAGGAAACATACCACATGATCTCACTCATTCATGGATAATAGAGACCAATATAAACTTTTGAACAATAATAGATACAGAGGCAGAGCTGCCTCAAACAGATTGTCAAACTGCAGCGGGAAGGCCGGGGAGGGTTGGGGGGCAGGAGGTAGGGGGGTAAGAGATCAACTAAAGGACTTGTATGCATGCATATAAGCATAACCAATGGACATAAGACACTGGGGGATAGGGGAGGCTAGGGGACTGTCTAGGGCGGGGGGATAAAATGGACACATATGTAATACCCTTTGTAATACTTTAAGCAATAAATTAAAAAAAAAAGAAAAAACTCCCAGGTTCGGACAGCTTCACTGGGTAGTTTTACCAAACATTCAAAGAAGAATTAACACCTATGCTTGTTAAAATATTTCAAAAAATAGAGGAAGGGACATTTCCAAGCTCTTTTTATGAAGCCTGCATTATCCTAATTCCAAAACCAGATAAAGACACTACAAAAAGAATTACAGACATATGTCTCTGATGAACATAGATGCTAAAATTCTCAACAAAATATTAGCAAATATATATTAAAAAGATCATACACCATGACCAAGTGGGATTTATTCTGCGATGCAAGGTTGGTACAATGTCTGCATGTCAATAAATACATTACATCAAATAAACAAAATGAAGGACAAAAACCACATGATCATATCAATAGACACAGAAGAAGCATTTGATAATGTCCAACACCCTTTTATGATAAAAAATCTCAGCAAAGTGGGAACAGAGGGAGCATACCTCAATCTAATAAAGACGATAAATGCCAAGTCCACAGTTAACATCATAGTAAATGGACAAAAATTAAAATGTTTCTATTTTTATATCTCCCTTTCCCCCCATTAGCCCCCTCCAGCCTGCCCTTGCACCCTGTTCCAGGACTTCACCATCCAATGTCTGTGTCCTTGGGTTGTATATATATATGCATACAATGTCTTTGTTTGATTACCTCCCACCCACCCACCCTCCCCTGCCTTCCCTGCTAGATTCCATACTCTGTTCCATGTGTCCATGTCCCTGGATCCACTCTGTTCATCAGTTTATTTTGTCATTTAGATTCCACACATGAGTGAGATCATGTGATACCTGTCTTTCTCTGATTGACTTATTTCACTTAGCATGCTACTCTCCAGGTCCCTACATGTGGTCTCAAATGGTAAGAGATTCTTCTTTTTATTCCATGGCATAAATGTACCACAAATTTTTTAACCACTCATCTACTGATGGGCACTTGGGCTGTTTCCAGATCTTAGCTATTGTAAATTGCACTGCTATAAACATAGATGTGCATACATTCTTTCTGATTGGTATTTAATGTTTCTTGGTATATTTTCCTAGAAGTGGGATCACTGTGTCAAATGATAGTTCCGTATTTAATTTTTTGAGAAAACTCTATACTGTTTTCTATAATGGTTGCACCAATCTGCATTCATAATAGCAGTGTACTAGGGTTCTCTTTTATCCACATCCTTGCCGGCACTTGCCATTTGTTGATTTGTTGATGGTAGCCATTGTGACATGTATGAGATGGTACCTCATTGTTGTTTTGATTTGCAGCTCTCAGATGATTAGTGACTTTGGTGAAGTGTTTTTAGGTCGTTTGCCCATTTTTTTTTTTAAATTGGATTGTTTGTCTTCTTTTTGTTAACTTGGATGAGTTCCTTATATATTTTGGATCTTAACCTTTTACCATATGTATCATTGTCAAATATGTTCTCCCATGCAGTGGGCTTTCTTGTTTTGTTGATGGTTTCTTTTGCTGTGCAGAAGCTTTTTATTTTGATGTAGTACCATTTGTTTATTTTCTCCTTAGTTTCCTTTGCCCTACAAGATGTATCTGTAAACTTATTGCTATGAGAGATGTCTAGGATTTTGCTGGATCTAATTTGCTAAATTTTTTTGAGTATTTTAACATCTACGTTCATCAGTGATATTGGCCTATAATTTGCTTTTTTTGTAGTGCCTTTATCTGGTTTTGGAATTAAGATAATGCTGGCCTCATAAAAAGAGCTTAGATACCATAAAATGGTATCTCTCTTTGTTTCTTGATGTGTCTGGCTATTGGTTCATAAATTTTGTTTACCTTTTCAAAAAACTAGCTCTTGGTTTCATTGATTTTTTTGATATTGTTTTTCCTCTATGTCATTTATTTCTGCTCTAATCATTATTATTTACTTCCTCTTATTTACTCAGGGGTTTTCTTTCTAATTATGTAAGTTATAGGGTTAAATCGTTTTGTAACTATTTTTTTCATTTTGTTTGAGGTAGGCTTGTAGTACTAGGAACTTCCCTCTCAGGACTGCTTGTGTGTGTGTGTGTGTGTGTGTGTGTGTGTGTGTGTGTGTGTCCAAGCAATTTTGGTTTGTTATATGATCATTTTAATTTGTTTCCAAGAAATTTTTTTTATTTCTTTCTTGATCTTGTTGGTAAGCCATTTATTGTTTAATAATATGCTATTTAGCTTGTAACAATGTACAATGGTATAGCAGACCTATCAAAAGGGAAGTATTATAATGCTATATAAAAAAGAGGTAATATGAAAATTGACCCTCACTCCGTCACACCATCACAAGATGGCTGCACCCACAGTGGAGGCGGGGTTCCCGTAATGGGCGGTAACAAGCGATCAACAGGGACCTGAGGCTGCGTGGTGTTGGCCCGGAAAAGGGGACCTGAGGCTGTGCCACCTGCCCGGCGGGGCTTGATGGGGGAGGGGCCAGCCAGGTCTGAGTTTTGCACGATTTCGAGGTGCATGCGGGTATGCAGGGACTTGACTCTGTGTCCTACAGTGTGCCCCAGACTCTGACAGGAGGAAGATTTTCATATACACTTTATCTAATTTTCTTTCAGTTCCGACACTTCTATTATAGAAAAAGGGCAAATAGCAATATCAAAATATTTCCTCTAATTAATCCCCTTTTAATGTGCATAAATTTCATGCACCAGGCCACTAGTGTATTATAAGCAATACTGCTAAAATAAAAAAATAAGTGACTTATGTATATGATAATTTTATCTACTCAACAAATGTCATCAGTAATTTTTAGTCATGAAGTCATAAAATTTTATGTAATGAACCCAGTGATATGCTTTATACCTCAAATAATTATAAATGTGACATGATACTATAATGACTTATCCTAATATATAAAAAGTGAGGGGCTGTCATGACTGAAACAACCGGATGGACGAATGAACAACAGGCTGCATGAGGCAACCAGTCCAGCAGGGGGGTTAGTGAGGGACAACCAAATGACTGAACAGAAGGCTGTGTGGGGTTACCAGGCTGGCAGGGGGGCAGTAAGGGGCTATCAGGCTGGCAGGGGGTTAAGTTAGAGGTGACCAGGCCAGCAGAGGGGGTAGAAACAGGTGACCAGGCCAGCAGGGGGGGGAGGGAAAGTTAGGGGTGATTAGGCTGGCAGGCAGAGGTGGTTAAGGGTGATCAGGCTGGCAGGGGGGGCAGTTGGGACAACCAGGCCAGCAGGGGCGGTAGTAAGGGATGACCAAGCTGGCAGAGGGGCAGTTGAAGGCGACCAGGTCAGCAGGGAGGGCAGTTAGGGGCGATCAGGCTGGCAGGGGGAGCAGTTAGGGGTGATCAGGCAAGCAGGCAGGTGAGCAGTTAGGAGCCAGTGGTCCAAGATTGTGAGAGGGATGTCCGACCACCAGTTTAGGCCCATTCCCTAAACTGGTGGTCAGACATCCCCTGAGGGGTCCCAGATTGGAGAGGGTACAGGCTGTTCTGAGGGGACCCCTTCCCTGTGCACAAATCTCATGCACCGTGCCTCTAATACTTACATAACTTAATAACTCTTCAAGGACACTAGTAAACTATTCATGAAAACAATATAGCAAATCAGAATAAGAACATGTAAAGAGGTTAAGTTATACTGAATCTTTACCATATTGGGAACCATTATTTTCTCTAATCCTGAAAGAGATTCCAAAATGACCCTTTGATAATAACTTTTGTTTAAATATTGCTCCTCATAATATCATCAGTCTGGAAATATAGTAGAACTAGATATTAATACATCACCTCTTCCATGGTTAATTACTTATCACTGATTTAATTATTGCTGAATATTTTACAAGCCTCTTCCTCTTGCTCAGTGATTAAAAACATTTTTATCTTTCCAGTTTCCACAATTTTCTCTTTTTTTCTAAATCTATGGTGTTGTCTAAAATTCCTCAAACTTATATGTGTGCATAGGGACTTTGCTGCCCTACAATGAATCTATGAAGTGCAGTTTTTGTTGCTGCTTCCATCACAACTGAGATGTGATGCTAATTTCCTGCTATTATATACCCACTAGAGGCCCAGTGCATGAAATTTGTGCGCTGGGTGGGGTGTCCGTCAGCCCAGCCTGCACCCTTTCCAATCTGGGACCCCTTGGGGGATGTCTGACTGCGGGTTCAGGCCTAAACCAGCAGTCAGACATCCCTCTCACCATCCGGGACTGCTGACTCCCAACCTCTCACCTGCCTTCCTGCCTGCCTAATTGCCCCCAACTGCTTCTGCCTGCCAGTTTGATCACGCCCTAACCGCTACCCTGCCAGCCTGATCAACGCCTAACTGCTCCCCTGCTGGCCCAGTCGCCTCCAGCTGCCCTCTCCCGCCGGCCTGGTTGCCCTCAACTGCCTGCCCCTGCAGACCCAGTTGCCCCTAACTGCCCTCCGCTGTTGGCCTGGTTGCTCCTAACTGCCCTCCCCTGCAGGCCTGGTCACCCCCAACTGCCCTCTCTTGCAGGCCTGATAATCCACAACTGCCCTCCCCTACTGGCCTTCTTGTGGCTGTGGGCACCACCATCTTTGAGGGCAGGGCAGTCAATTAGCATATTCCCTCCTATTGGCTATGGGCACTGTCATCTTTTCGATGGCATAAGTGTCGATTAGCATATTCCCTCTTTATTAGATAGGATTAGCTGTCAGTCTTGCACTAAAGTCAATGACCCATCAGTGATATTAATACCAATGGAATCTGTAGAAATATGGGAGAGGTTATAGTGGAGACAAAGATTATTGACATTGAAGTGGTGATGGAAAGTACTAGATTTTACATCAATCAGGACTTTTTCTTTATAAATGATAGAAAACAAACCGAAAGTAACAAACTGTAAAAACAGTAAGAGGGGAGATAATATTCCCAGCAAGTCAATACTCATATCAACATAATGTAAATAAAAATAATAAAATTATATTTGCCTGTTTGAATCGTATCTATCCTGGTGATCAAGGGTAGGAGATGGCAATTTGTGGGAGAATCAAAATTATGGGTAACTCTCACTATAACCACATGGCCTGAAGAAGTATTTTCCAGGACGAGAATTATTATACTGGTTAGAACATATTGCAAGTAGAAATTATAAAGAAAAACAACTACATTAATATTAAAACAGCATTACACAAAGAGTAAAAGCTAACAGTGAGTTGAGCTCTGAAGAATACATCAAACTCAGAATTGGTTTTGAATATATACAGTCTAAACGGTGCAACAGTTAAGTTGCACATCAGTAGTAATTCATATTAATTTTTAATTATAAAATTTACAAAGAATTATAGATTATTGAATACAGATGTCTCTTCAAAGTGCGTTCCTAGATTTGTGCTTAAAAACAAACAAACAAAAATCCACCCTAAAACAATATTAATCATGGATGTTGAGTTTCTCAGAATTAATTGGAACATTGTTAATGACCTGATCTGTTATAAACCCAACGAATCAAATGTTCTCCGATCAAGTCAATTAAACCATGTTTATAGGAAATGGTTATGTTCTCAAAACTCTGTACTTTAAAATAGAATATTATCCTGTAGGTAGTGAGACTAATTGTTGAATCAACATCCCAGAATATATGCAGTTTATGGGTTGATTACAGGTGGGTCCTGAGGAAGTCCTGTTTTCTCTGTGGAGAAAGACCCAGCTAGAAGGCCGGGAATGGTAGCTGGGCAGTAACCCCATGCACCACAGAGTGGACAAAGGGAAGCAGTTACCATTAAGGATTTCAAAGAAGGCACAGTAACGTGTTTGAGGTACCAAAACAGGAAGCAAGGAGCTATCACCCGGGAAGGTTTTCTGAGAGAAAACACTGATCACCTGTCCATGTGAAGTAAAGCAAATTGTAGCAGTCTGTTTACTTTAAAAGAATGGCAAAAGGTTCACCTTGGAAATAAAACCAGGCCTCTACCTCATTTAGATTAGTAAGAAGGGTACTGCTATTAAAGTTCATATTTCCCACTATGAAAAATAAGACTAGAAACTAAAATTAGAGTTTACTACTGGTATCGATCAAAGAGCACCTTTTAAAGAGAAATTGGACAACATTAAAATACCAGACAAGGTCTGAATAGTGAGAACTATTTCAAAGTATTTGTTTTGCAAAATAAAATTGTAACTGCTTGGACCAAAATTGGTAACACTATTGCTTATTAAATTCTGTTTTAAAGATTTGTATATAATTACCAGAAGACTGTTTAAGGTGAAACAGTAAATCAGCTCACTTAAAGTGCATTTTAAAGGCAATGAGTCTGTAACTCACAATGAACTCTTAGATTGGATTGTCTTGAAACCTTTCTGAAAATCTTTAATCTAGAAATTATCAAAAGGACTTTTTTCAGATTATCTGTTTACAAAAAGATTTAGAGATTGCCATTTGTATTTAAAAGAAGTCATTGGATTGGGGGTTTTCTATTAGTTATGAGACTTTAATTTGGTACTAGATATAAATAATCTAATTTTTAAAAATTCAAGTGTCCGTAACCTTGAATTTTTCTTTTAAGTTCAGACCCCACCAAGTAAACTATCTTGTGGTTATCTGGCAATTTATTTGTAGACTAGAGGCCCAGCGCATGAAATTCATGCACAGGTAGGGTCCCTAGGCCTGGCCAGCGATCAGGGTGGATCAGGGCCTTCCGGCTGCTTGACAGGGCCTTCCTTCATTCCATGCTGCCCCCTGGTGGTCAGTGCACATCAAAGCAAGCAATAGAATCCCTGGTCTCCCGGTTGAACTCCCAAGGGGACACTTTGCATATTAACCTTTTATATATATAGATTGTATATTCACATTGCTTATGATATAACATGGAAGTTTGATTAGAAACTTGAGAACATGTAAAAGTTATAACTGATAATGCTGCATATCTTTAGTTCACTCTGCAATTTTTGAGGTGATCAAATTTTTTTCCATAACTGTTCCCAAATGAAATCTCAAAATTAATTATCTTAATATGTATTAAATTAATTAAAGTTTCTACTTAAGAAGCTAGTAATATCTCATTTTGTTTACATTGTCATCTGTTCTTATTATATATCCAAGGTTACTGGACATTCTCCAAAAATAAGTAGCTATTGTTGATCTAAAAGTATTGCTAGCTGAATTCTTGGAATTCTCTGAAATTGTCTTTAGTGAAAAATTTTGCATTCACTTATATTGTGTATACAAAAGGTAGAAAATGGGGGAGATTAGTAACCAGTATTTTCTCAACTCTGTATTTTTAGTTTCAAAGTTTACGTTTCATACTATTATAAAATTCATACATTTGAGGGCTCTTGATATATAGTGTAAATATTCTGAGATAAGATTATGAAGATAATATATCTTAAATGATAGTGTTCATCTATATGAATTTCCTTGTGTTTTTTATCATCATTGTCATTTCCTAAATACCTGTTTATTTCATTGCATTGAATGAGGACATTACATCCATCTCCTTCCATCTTCATTTTAAGTTTCTCATTTTTTTCTGTGAGATTATATTTCCACAATGACCTGTAATAGAATTATTATGTTGAAGGTCAATCTCTCTATTTGTAAGCAATCGACAGAAAGTAAAAATCTTGTTCAACTTTACTCTGCCATCATGTCCGTGTGTATTAATCAGGATTCACTGAGGAGATAAAACCCACATAGTAATTTGGAGAGTTTAATATAAAGAATTATTAATTATAACAGAAGATGAGAGTAATGAGGAATTGGTTAGTAAATGAGGACTCTAAAAGGCATAAGAACTTATGCCTTTTAGAGTCCTCATTTACTAACTTCTGTTATATATAAGTGTAGTTACTCTCATCTTCTGTTATATATAACAGTGTAGTTACTCTCATCTTCTGTTATATATAAGTGTAGTTACTTCAACTAAAACAGAGAAAGAACACCCACAGAAGAGGACTTCCTAGGGCCAGATTGAGACCTTGTTGAAGCACAGCTTTGGCTATTGAGTGGCAGAAAAGTCACTGGAGTGCCACCCATAGAAATTGCTCAGAAAGTGTTCTCTTGAACTTGCCATAAACCTACCTGCTAGGGAACCAGTGACAACTCTTCCCAGAAGATGTGTCATCAAAGGCACTCCACTAGGAAATCAACAAAAGGGAAGTTGCATTTAGTTTTTATTAGCAAGAAGGCAGTGAGATAGACATGATATCTGAGTTTTGGGAACTAAGATGTTAGAAAAAACCAAAGGGACACATTATGTGATAAATGGGTACATCATGGACTACCTGAAGACCCAGTGAGCAGCACTATAATCTGATTGGCTATATAACCTAGTCAAACCAGTCCTTTCAATATTGCAAACTAATATTTTTAATTATTCATCAAACTGATTGAATTAATATAGCTAATAACAAGAACATTAGATGTCTTTTTTTAAAGCTGGTAATTATGTAAAACGATACAAAGATTTCAGAAGACATTCTTCCTAAAGTTTAAAAATCTGAAGTAGAAAAAAAAATGGGATAGCTTTGCTTGACTTTCTTCAACTTACACTTAAAAAAATTCTTGGTTCTAGTTTAGAGTATATTGTTTCATAACTTCAACATATTTGACCCTAGCTTCGTTGTGGGAGTTGGTGAGATGAGAAACTTCAAACTATGATTTTGAAACCCCAGTTCGAATGCTCTAGGGTGACACTGTGAAGAGAGTATTCCTTAAAATAAATTATTTGATCTACAATCAAGAAAAGTGTTAACTTGCTGGAAACTTTTCAGTTTGCTGTTCTTAAGAACCCAATTTAGCAATTTTATCAACTTTCATTTTTCCACACTATTGGAGTGAAGCAAGGGCATGAATAATCTAAAAGTACAGTTAATTTTAGAAGAATTTATATCAAGTGACTTTTTGTAGTAGATTAAACTTCCTAGTCATGTTGTACCTAAGCTAATAATAAGATTAGTTTTTTTTCCTTCTTTTCTCAGGGCATACTAATTGGTATCTCAGTAAAATAATGTGTTATAAGGGAAAGACAGACATTTTTTGTTACTTAACATGAAAAATTCCTTAAGCAGTATAGCCATATGTAGAATGTTAGTTGAAAATTCTTGACAATAATAAAAGCTTACTGAGTGTGAAAAACAAGAAAATCATATAGCAGTCCCTATAGTGTGTTACAGATTGAATTTCATACATAAGCACATTATTATTGAGGTGAATATACTTTACTAGCTCACCATTCTGTGAGTTCATGGATTTCAAAGCATTTTGTAAATTATCAAGCATTACATAGATATATTCTGAATTGGAAGTTGTTGTAATGCGGCACATGGGCTCATCATAATTCCTATTTATACACATATAGAAAGTATCTTTTTTAAATGTTAACTCCCCCCCCCCAAGTTACCTTATTTTTCTGTTTCCCATTTAACCAGGTAGCAGGTTCTGTGGTTTATTATCTCAGAGAAGGACCCTAGAAGATATTTATTTCCAAAGACCTATTTCTACTAAAGAGCAAAGATGTCAAGAAGTAGGTTCCTGCACATTAAGAAGAAACATTCCTTGGCTACAGATAGAAGAGAGTCATCTGCGAGGCTGTGGGCAAGTGAGACATCTGAAGAAGCCATTGAGGAGATTCTGGATCATGCCAAATCAACAGCCAACTCAGTCCACAGAGAGAAAAAAAGCTTGGAATAGCTACAGTAGGGAAATGTGGGTAGTAGTAAACAAAACAACAACAACAAAACAAACAAATAAACAAAACAGCCACAAATGTAACAAAAAACAAATGCAACCAACAGGAGAAATCTGTAGGGAGGCTGAAGTCTCTTGGGATAAGTTTATGTGGGAGATTAATGGCTACAGAACCTGAGTGAGAAGCAGAGAGAATACTTTTGAAGAAACATTTTAAATTACACTGTGTGTTTTGTTTTGTTTTTACGCTTTATCTTAGCGATATGAGGCAACAGATGTAACCTCAAGTCAGGATCAATACCCTATGCAATAAAAAAGGGGAAAAAGTTCTAAAATAATATAAAGTATTAAAGAATGAATAAAACTAATAAGGATTGCTTTTTAGTCTATAGGTATTATACTAAACTAAAATATACTGATAATTCTAACCAACTAGAAAAAAACAACAGCCCAAACAGGAAAATGAGTCAAGGAGATGAATAGGCAATGTATAGAAAAATAAACTCTGAAGATATTATGTTACTTTTTGGTAGTCAAATAAAAGTAAATGAAAATAATTAGTTATCACTCTTAGCCTTTTAATTTGAACAATGGTAAGTCTTGCTGGAATGTAGAGAAGTAGATCTTCTGGTGTATTCACAACCAATGACCCAGAAATTATTTATAAGATGCATATACAAACACAATCAAAATCGTATTGAAATATTGTTTCAAAAAATCCCTAATTTCAGTGAAACAGTGAAAACCATTATCAACACTTTAGGAAAACTGAATCACTAAAGATCTAGTGGAAATTATATGAGTACATGGAATTAAAAATAAGCTTTGGTAGAAAAAGATTGATGTAGAAAATAAAGAGTGCCATTGGTTTCGCTGAATAACAATTCAGAATAAAAAGGAGAGCCCACCATCAAAATAAGAAAAAATATATATATATTTATATTTGAAAAATATTGAATACAGTAAAATATTTTCATAATTCACCATTAAACCAAAACAAAAGAAAAAGAAAAAATGTGCCTGTTTTGGGATGGCTGCTGACAGGATGGCAGTGAGCAAAATAGTGTGAGTGAGTGAAAGAGTGAAAGTATAGTATGTGCACGTGTGGGGAGTGTGTGTATGTGTGCATGAGGGACAGTTATATTCCACGGGACTGTTGGGGACTGGCAGACCAGGCTCCTCTGGCTGGCCAGCCTCTACTGCTGCTGAAATCTCTGCCTCAGAGACCACGTCATCTTGAAGGGGAGAGGGGCTGTGATTGGAAGCCCAGCCTTCCCTTCACCCGGGGAGACCTCAGATACCACCCAGGACCCTACAGCCACAATGCACAGAGACCAGCTGCCTCAGCTGCGAACCCACAAACACTGAGACTCCAGCCTCCCCAACCGCGGGTGCCTAAAATGTCTCTCCCGGGGGAGAAAAGGTCGTGGCTGAATGGGCGCACATGTCCTGTGCCAACTCACAGAGCAGATAGAAGAAACAGCTGAATTGAATAACATTCACCAAGAATTGGAGAATTAAACACAGCTGGTGAGACAGTCTGTGGACAGAAAGGTCAGAGATCGCCTGGAGAGAGGTGGGATCGGGCATCTGCGCTGGAGGGAGAAATGTGCAGCTGGGATGCAGTGATGGCGAACCTTTTGAGCTCGGCGTGTCAGCGTTTTGAAAAACCCTAACTTAACTCTGGTGCCGTGTCACATATAGAATTTTTTTGATATTTGCAACCATAGTAAAACAAAGATTTATATTTTTGATATTTATTTTATATATTTAAATGCCATCTAACAAAGAAAAATCAACCAAAAAAAAAATGAGTTCGTGTGTCACCTCTAATATGTGTGTCATAGGTTCGCCATCACTGGTAGAGTCTCAAAGGGAGACTGCACCAAATCCACAGCCCTTGGGGTCAGTGTAGCCCTTGAATGTGGAATGGGGTCCACAAGGCTTCTGGCAGTGGGGGACTCTATATCTAAGCCCACAGTCATGGAAGACTGCACCCAGAAAAGCCGCCTAAAGTTCTATACCGGCTGCACAGTGCTGGGGGGAGAAAGACGTGAGGCTGTGCAGTTGCTCTGTCTTGATAACTTCCTTGCTTTTACTTGCTAAACCCAGTGCATAGGATCTTTCCATTAAAAACATGGAGATTGCAGGGGAAGGTGGTTTTCTGGAAACTGGGAACAGAATAGGGAGAGACTAGCAGGCAGCCAGCTCTGGGACAGTCTGTCCCTCACCCTGAACAGGCTTTTTTATCCTGGAGACCAGGCTCCTCCTAGCAGCACAGCTGCACCCAGTCTGGAGCACAGCAGGGAAAGAAATATTCTAAATACCCCCAGGGAGCCCTGGGAGACTGGGTTCAGGGGCCATTTGGTCCCAAAAACTAATACAGAAACCCCACCACCCACAGGCCGGGTCAGAAATAGACCCTTGTGTAAACACAACTGAAAGCAGGCAGAAAAACAAAACCAAGGTTGTGGTGTATGACACAGAGGAGTGGTGGATCGCTGGGAACTTTAACACTGTGCTGACTAGCTGACAGGAAACTGAGACGTGGAAGGCAGAACAGTAGAGAGGGGTGTTAAACCAGCCACATGGGTCATTCAACCTCTGCTGACGTGAATGGACTTCACTCCTTCACTTTTTTATTTTTTATCTCTTAGTTAAGAAACTAATTTTTTTCACTTTATTTTGTTATATTTTTATTTATTATTTTTTTACCATTAAAAAAAATGGACTAGTGTTCTACATGATATTTTATTTTTTATCATTATTTTACTCTATCACAACTTTTCCTTTATGCCAACAGTTTCTTCCTCACTTTTCCCTTTTTTATCCTGTTCTCCCGATCCTGCTTTAGTTTTTCTCTATCCTTTCTTTTTATTCTCTGTTAAAAATTGATCTTCTTTATCTGCTTTATTGATGCATTACTATTAAAGTAGACTCAATTAGCCTACTCATATATCTAATTTGCTCTCTCCTGCTCCAAGTCCATGCACACTTACTTCTCTTTTTCTTCACAAGTGAATAAGCGAATTTTTCTTTCTTTCTTCTTTCTTTCTTTCTTTCTTTCTTTCTTTCTTCCTTTCTTTCTTTTTGTTTGTTTGTTTGATTGTTTGTTAGTATATAGTTTTTTTTTTTAATTTTATGCTTAGGTTTTTCTCTCCTCGCTTGTTCGCTTCTTCTACAAAAAGCTTTTTTCATTCATCAACTCAGGTTGATCTCTTCTCTATTCTCCTTTTCTAAAAATAGATGAATAGATAGATAGATAGATAGATAGATAGATAGATAGATAAAAGAAAGGGAAAAATTATATATATATATATATTTTTTTCTTTTACATATATATTTTTAATATATATTTTTCTATTATTATTTTTTCAATTATTATTTTCTACATTTTTTTAGTATTTTGTTTTTTTACTTTCCATCTAATACACTCATTCTCTTTCAAGCTCCTCTATACTGAATCATGTCCATTTCCCCATTCATTCAATTACTTGACCTTACCTTCTGGAAATAAGCTCTGTGTATTCAGATTAAGATTCACACCTTCGTTTCTGGGTGTTTGTTATTTGAATTTTATGGATTAGTTGTTGGTTTTTCAAGTTTTCTCCTCATATACATATATTTTTTCTGTTTTTCTTTTTTCTTTTTCCTTTCTCTCTCACCTTTTTTCCTTTTCTGAAATTCATTTTTTGTGCTCTTTTCTCTCCCCTAATTCTCTTTTCTCTGGTGGTCACTTTTATTTGAGGTTATTGGTATTGTGCATACATTTGTGTCTTGTGCCCTCTGTATTATGTCTTGTCGAGTTGTATTTTGTGCCTTTAAGTCAATGCAGTATAGAGTGAGCCACATAACCAGACACCCTGAGAGGAGTGAAAATGGAGAGACAAAGAAACAACCCCCATATGAAAGAAAAGGAGGAATCACTGGAAAAGGAAGCAAACAAAATAAATTGGAGGCAAGCAATTTGACACAGAAAGAATTCAGAGCAATGGTTATAAGGATGCTAAAAAGGATGGAAGACAAATTCAACAACATGTATAAGACCCAAGAGGAAATGAAGAACCAAGAAGAAATAAAGAATGACATAGCTGCAATAAAAAAAAAAAAACTCAACAGAAGCATCAAAAGTAGATTAGAAGAAGCTGAGGACCACATCAGTGAGCTAGAGAGAAGGTAGGAAAAAATACCCAAGCAGAGCAGCAAATGGAAAACAAACTAACAAACAAAACAAAACAAACAAACAAACAAAAAGCCCTTTAAAAAAAGGAGGATAATCTAAGAGAGCGCTTTGGGACAACAAAAAATGAAACAACATCTGCATAGTAGGGGTGCCTAAAGGAGAGAAAACTGAGCAAGGAATAGAAAACCTGTTTGAAGAAATGACAAAAAACTTCCCTGGTATTGGGAAGAAAAAACTCACACAAGTCCAAGAAGCTCACAGAGTCCCAAACAAGATGAATCTAAAAAGACTGACACCAAGACACATTATCATTAAATTGGCAAACACCAATGACAAAGTAAGAATCTTAAGGGCTTCCAGGGAGAGACAGAAAGTTACCTACAAGGAATCTCCCATCATAATATCAACTGATTTCTCAACAGAAACACATCAGGCCAGAAGGGAATGGAATAAAATATACAAAGTCATGCAAAGCAAGGGACTGGATCCAAAAATACTATATCCAGCAAGACTATAATTCAAAATTGAAGGTGAAATCAGAAGCTTCACAGACAAAAAAGGACTGAGGGAGTTTATTACCACCAAACCAGCAATACAAAAAATGCTAAAGGGACTGCTCTAAAAAGAAGAAATAAGAAGGGAAGAAGGAACACAGGCATAAAGAATAAAAATGGTGACAAATCAGTTCCTATCAATAATAACTTTAAATGTAAATGGATTAAATGCCCCAATCAAAAGACATAGGGTACCTGAATGGATAAGAAAAAACATGACCCATATATCAGCTGTCTATAGGAGATCCACCTCAGAACAAAGGACTCACAAAGACTGATAGTGAAGGGGTGAAAAAATTTTTTTCGGGCTAATGGAAATGAAAAAAAAAAAGCTGGGGTAGCAATGCTTGTATCTGACAAATTAGACCTCAAAGTGAAGGCCATTACAAGAGATAAGGAAGGCCACTTCAAAATACTAAATGAAGCAATTCAACAAGAAGTTATAACTAATAAACATATATGCCCCCAATAGAGAAGCACCCAAATACATCAAAAAACTTCTGGAAGATGTCAAAGGAGAGATCAACATCAATACAGTCATAGTAGGGGACTTTAATACCCCACAAACACCACTGGATAATCCTCTAAAAAGAAATCAGCAAAGAAACATCAATCCTAAATGACTCACAAGAGTGGATGGAATTAATTGACATCTTCAGAATATTTCACCCAAAAGCCACAGAATATACATTCCTGTCAAGTGCAGATGAGTCATTTTCAAAGATAGACCATATATTGGGACATAGGCAAAGTCTATTCAAATTCAAGAAAATTGAAATCATATCAAGCATCTTCTCAGATCACAATGGCATAAATTATAATTCAACTACAATAAAAACAATAAAAAATCAAACACCTGGAGGCTAAATAGCATGTTATTAAACAATGATTGGGTTACCAAAGGGATCAAAGAAGAAATAAAAAGCATCCTGGTAACAAATGACAAAGAAAACACAACAATCCAAAATCTATGGGACACAGTGAAAGCAGTCTTGAGAGGGAACTTCATTGCTCTACAGGCTACCTCAAAAAAAAAAAAAAAAAAAGAAAGAAAAACTGGTAATAAATTATCTAAGCCTACAACTCAAAGAGTAAGAAATAGAGCAACAAGAAAGGCCCAGCGTAAGCAGAAGGAAGGAAATAATATAGATCAGAGCAGAAATAAATGACAGAGACAAAAACAAAAACAAAAAACCAGCAACAACAACAAAAACAAAAACAATATAAAAGATCAACAAAACTGCCGAAACCGGTTTGGCTCAGTGGATAGAGCGTCGGCCTGCGGACTGAAGGGTCCCAGGTTCGATTCCGGTCAAGGGCATGTACCTGGGTTGCGGGCACGTCCCCAGTGGGAGATGTGCAGGAGGCAGCTGATCGATGTTTCTCTCTCATCGATGTTTCTAACTATCTCTCTCCCTTCCTCTCTGTAAAAAATCAATAAAATATATAAAAAAAAATCAACAAAACCAATGACTGGTTCTTTGAAAGGATAAACACGATTGATGAATCTCTAGTGAAATTCACCAAGAAGCAAAGATAGAGGACCCAAATAAACAAAATCAGAAATGAAAGATGTGAAATAACAACCCACCCCACAGAAATACAAAGAATTATAAAAAAGTACTTGGAACAACTCTATTCCAATGAACTGGACAACCTAGACAAAATGGACATATTCTTAGAAAAATACAAGTTCCCAAAACTCAATCAAGAAGAATAAAAATACCTCAATAGGCCAATAACTGCCAAAGAAATTAAAGCATTAATCAAAAATCTTCCAGCAAACAAAAGCCCTGGTCCATACTGCTTTATAGGGGAGTTCTACCAAGCATTTAAAGAAGAACTAAAAACTATCCTCCTCAGACTATTACAAAAAATTCAAGAGGAAGGCATATTTCCAAGCTCTTTCTATTAAGCCAGCATTACTCTATTTCAAAAATCAGATTAAGAGACTACAAAGAAAGAGAATTACAGGCCAATATCCTTGATGATCACAGATGTTAAAATCCGCAACAAAATTCTAACAAATCAGATCCAGCATTGTATTAGAAAGATCATACACCATGAAAAAATGGCATTTATTCCAGGGGTGCAAGGATGATACAATATCTTCAAATCAATAAATGTGATACACCACATAAACAAATTGAGAGACAAAAATCACATAATCATATCAATCAATGCAGAAAAAGCATTTGACAAAATCCATCACCCTTTCTTGATAATAACTCTCAGCAAAATGGGAATAGAGAGATCATACCTCAACATAATAAAAGCCTTACATGACAAACCTACAGCCAACATCATACCCAATGGGCAAAAACTAAATCCATTTCCCCTAAGAAAAGGAACAAGACAGGGATGCCCACTGTCCCCACTCCTGTTTGATATAGTACTAGAAGTACTAGCCATAGTGATCAGACAAGTAGAAGAAAAAACAGGCATACAAATAGAAAAAGAAGAAGTAAAACTGTCCTTATTCACAGATGATATGATACTGTACATAGAATATCCCAAAGACTCCATCAAAAAACTACTAGACTCAATAAATGAATTCGGCAATGTAGCAGGATACAAAATTAACACCCAGAAATCTATGGCCTTTTTAACACCAATGATGAGCTCACAAAAAGAAAAACAAAAAAAAAATCCCATTTACCATTGCACCAATAAATAAATAAATAAATAAGATACCTAGGAATAAACTTAACCAAGGAGGTAAAAGACCTGTATTCAAAAACCTGCAGAACATTGAAAAAAGAAAAAGGAGAAGATATAAACAAGTGGAAAAACATACCATGCTCATGGATTGGTAGAATCAACATCATTAAAGTGTCTATAGTATCCAAAGCAATCTATAGATTCAATGCAATCCACATTAAACTACCAATGGCATATTTCAAAGACCTAGAAAAACCCTCCAAAAATTGATCTGGAATTAAAAAAAAAAAAGACCCTGAGTAGCCACAGCTATCTTTAGAAAGAAAAACAAAGTTGGAGGGATCACAATACCAGATATCAAGCTATATTACCAAGTCATGGTTCTCAAACTGCCTGGTACTGGCACAAGAACAGACATATAGACCCATAAATTGATGCAAGCTATTATGCTCAATTAATATTTGACAAAGGAGGCAAGAGCATACAATGACATCAAGACAGTCTCTTCAATAAATGGTGTTGGGAAAATTGGACAGATACATGCAAAAATATTAAACTAGATAACCAACTTACACCATACACAAAAACAAACAAAATGGCTAAAGGAGTTAAATGTAAGAGGGGAAACCATAAAAATCTTAGAAGACTCCATAGGCAGCAATATATCAGATATATGTCATAGCAACATCTTTACCGATACAGCTCCTAGCACGATGGAGACTAAGGAAAAAATAAACAAATGGGACTATATCAAAATAAAAAGCTTCAGCACAGCAAAAGAAACCATCAACAAAAAAACCCAAGAAAGTTCACTGCATGGGAAAACATATTTGCCAATGCTATTAAGATAAGGGTTTAATCTCCAAAATTTACAGGGAACCCATACAACTTAACAAAAGGAGGATAATCAATACAATCAAAAAATGGGCAAAGGACTTAAACAGACACTTTTTGAAAGAGGACATACAGAAGGCCAAGAGACATATGAAAACATGCTTAAAGTCACTAATCATCTGAGAGATGCAAATTAAAACAACAGTGAGATATCATCTTGCACCTGTCATAATGGTTATCATCAACAAATCCACAAAGGACAAATGCTGGCAAGGATGTAGAGAAAAAGAAACCTTCCTGCACTGCTGGTGGGAATGCAGATTGGTGCAGCCATTGTGGAAAACAGTACAGAGTTTCCTCAAAAAATTAAAGTGGAACTCCCATTTGACCCAGTGATCCCACTTCTAGGACTATATCCCAAGAAATGAGAAACACCAATAAGAAAGGATATATGCATCCTTATGTTCATAGCAGCACAATTTACAATAGCTGAGATTTGGAAGCAGCCTAAGTGTTCATCAGTAGATGAGTGTATTAAAAAACAGTGGTACATCTACACAATGTAATACTACACTGCTATAAAAAAGGAATTTTTTACAATTTGCAACAGCATGGATGGAACTGGAGAGCATTATGCTAAGCAAAATAAGCCAGTTGGAGAAAGATAAATATCACATGATCTCACTCATATGTGGAATATAATGATCAATATAAGTTGATTAACAAAAACAGATCCAGAAAAAATGGCAGGGGAGGGGGGTTGGATTAGAGAGCAACCAAGGACTTGTATATATGCATATTAGTATAACCAATGGACACAGACACTGGGGCAGTGAGGGCTTGCCGTCAGGGGTGGTATTGGCCGGGATGGGGATGGGGGGGGGGGGTCAATCAGGAAAAAGAAGACATATGTAAAACCTTAAACAATAAAATAGATAAATAAATAAATAAATAAATAATAAAATAAAATCAATAAATTAAAAATAAAAAAAGTAAAAATGTGATGGTTTTGTTTAGAGAGGATACCATTATCAAAATAAAAACAAGGCAAAATAATTCTCACAAATCTAATAGCAATTAATCTTAGCTCTTTCCAAATAGTTCTTTAATTTTAATATTCCATATTGCAATCATCCATATTATATGAATACTAGGGGTCCAGCGCATGAAATCATGCATGAGGCAGCCTGCTGCTGCTCGCAGCCCCACCCACTGCCCCGCTGCACTCAAGAATACCTTCTCCCTCAGAGTCCGGGAGTGGGCAGAAAAAAATAGAAGACATTCCTCCCTACTGCACACAGACCCTATATACAGGCCCACCCAGCCCAGGCCAGTGGGATGCTTGGCGCATTCTTAGATCCTTGCTCGAGAGGGAGGGGTGACTGATGGCAACACACGTGAGAGTGGACCTCCAGGTGGCCACTCTGGTCCTGGCTACTGGCCCTGGCACTTCCTGGTCCTCGGTTCCTTCCTCACTCTGCCTGCAGCCCTGGTCCCCCAGCCTGGCTCAACCTCCTCTCTCCATCCTGGCCTCAGATGGCCTCCTTGACTCCTGGGGGCTCTGTCCTCCCCTCCCAGCCTGGAGGTACCAAGGGGAGGTTATGGCTTCTCAGAAACTCCCTGGCAGCCCTGTCACTCGGGTTCACACAGGGGAAGGGGTGCGTGTGGCAGAAGCAGCTGTATAAATGCGGGTGCAGGGGCAAGTCCTCCGGGGTCACTTAGTTTGCTGATGAGACGGATTAGGGCCACATTCTTGAGGCGCTGGTTGTCAGCCCGTACGTAAGACATAAGACAGGCCCTTCAGCTCCTCTTTCAGCTCAGCAGCCTTGTGTTCCACGGCCCTGCACTCAAATCTCTCCAGCTCCAGGAGGGCCATACTCTCTGAAAAGCTCTCCTGCCTCTGTGTGGCATGCTCCAGCTCCACCTTGAGCTGCACCAGCCAGCAGTGTGGTCTCGGCCTGGGCATCATAAAGTCTCTCATTCTCAATGAGCAGCTTTGGGTGGAGCTTTCTGAAGTCTCCCTCGGGCTCTTCCGATTCAGGCTGGGGTTCTGGGTTGAGGGCCCGCTGCCTCAGGGGAGAAGGGCTGGATTCTGGGCTGATGTCCACTGGCTTCGTCTCCTCCCCCTCCACAGGCCCATCTCCTCTCATTGATAACTCTGCAGTGTTCCCTGGAGGCCTGTGGTCCCTGTCCCTGCTTGTCAGGCGCCTCTACTCTCTGGGCAGGGCCATTAGAATTCTCAACCTCAGGGACTCGGGGCTGCCAGGAAGGGTCCAGGCTCTGTGCAGCCTGCTCTTGATCCAGATGGGAGAGTCCAATCAGAGGCAGGCTGGTGGGGGGAGGGGCCACAAGGTTGGCTGGCCCCACCCTCTGATCAGGCTGGTTCACTGGCTACAGTGGGCAGTGGCAGTTTGCTGAAGGTGGGTGGGAGCCACTGGAGCCCACAGGAGATGGGAGCAAGCCGCTGCCTGCTGCTGGAGCCAGGGGGAGGGATCGAGAGGTCATCAGTTCAGCCCACTTACCAGTCAATGCCATCTCATGGTGACCGGTCGTTTTGGTCATCATGGCCTCTGGCTTTTTATAAATATGGATATGTGTTTCTCAGGTATGGGGAATCTTTTTGCTGCCAAGAACCATTGGGATACTTATAACATGATTCACGAGACATGCAAAATTATCAACTTAAAAATTAGCCTGCTATATTTGGTCAAACATTTAATTAGTTCAGCCTTAATGCCTTGTCAGGGCCAGACCAAATGATTTCACAGGCTTTATATGGCCCTCAAATCAAACATTCTCCATCCTTAGCATCTAAGCCCTTACATTATCAAGTATTGAGAAATTTTATATCTGTCAATGCAAGAAATGTTAACAAACATTATTTTAAGCATGAATAAAATTGTTTGTTTTTACTTTTTATAGGCCATATGTCCATTATTTGTATTAAGTGTTTGTTCACATTATATTTAAAGTTTTATGACCTTTAATTCTGTACATTCAGATTTTATGTGAATAAAAGGATATAATTTACCATGAGGTATACATTAGCTATAATTTTAACAAGACACACACTTCAATCAGTTATTTCTTTTTCTCTCTCTTTTACTGTTTATTTTGAATACATTTCAGAATTAGAGAAAAAATAAAGTCAGTAAAAAATGCCCCATATATCCTCAATCTGGATACTTCACGCAGATTTCAAAAATTGTCCCAATAATAGCTTTTACACTGGACAATCCAACCCAATTTCATAGTCCAGTACAACTCTTCATTCTTGACTTTAATATCCTGCACATTTTTGAAGATTACAGAATAGTATTACTTTTAGAATGTTCTTTAATTTGTGTTTGTCTGATATTTCTAACTACAATCATTTTTTAAAAGCTCAGGTAATCTCATATTTTTAAACAGTGTATAAAGATCTACCCATATCTAGTTAGTGCTAATTTGTCCTCGCCTGGTTATTTCTTTTTTTACAACCTAATAGAGCATCATATCATGCCCTAGTTATCTGAGACCTAATTAATTGATTTGTTACTGTGTTAAGAAACCCTTTCTTTTTGATGGTGCATAAACTATAAACTCACTTTTTTATATAATTAACAAGGTTGTTATAGTGCTTCTAAAGTATTTTAAATTAATTTTACAAAATTAACATACAGGTTTTTTCTGTTTATCTCATCATGCACCACAAATTTAGCATAACAGAAAATCATTAAAATTTAAGAGCAGTAGAATTAGATGCTATAAAAGTTATCATAAAATAAGAACATTTCCAAAGTAAGTATTATATGAAATTGTGTTTTTAAAAATATTTGAAGACATTATATTTCATTGAACAAGAAATATGTAACAATTGTTTGTAATATTAAAAATAGAAAATAGCCTTGGGTACATAAATTTTGATAATAAAAATGTATAGAAAATAAATACTTAATAACAATTTTTCTCAGTATTTATATACAGTGTTAATAACAAAATAAATATTAACTTATGAAAGATGGTTGTCTGATTATGCACTTGTTAAATTAGAACTATTTAAAATAATACTTAACGACATCATTTATATTTTTCAACCCACAAAGGTGCTTATATTATATCAGAAACATTGCCAAAATGTTATGTGAAGGAATAAAAGGCATAACTGGCAATTGTTTAGATTAAGTATGTACTGTTAAAAAATGGTGTATTTATGTGTGTATATATGATATATATATGTATATGTATGAAATTGTGTTTGATATTTCTAACACACACACACATATATTATATATATCTTATAATATAAAAGAGAAACATGCAAATTAAACATTCCTCTGCTACAGTCAAGCCAGGCCCAAAAACCATGCCCACCAGCCAATGAGGAGTGAGTATGCAAATTATCCCAACAAAGACGGCGGGTAATTTGAATACACAGAGCAGAGTGGGAGAGCCGGCAGCTTGGGGGGATGTGCCTCCCTGGGTCACTCCCTCGGTCACTCCCTTCAGGGGACGTGGTTCCCTCGGTCACTGGACAGAGAACAGAGCAGGAAAGCCAGAGGCTTGGGGGGACGTGGCTCCCTTGGTTGGGAAAACCCAGAGCATGGGGAGCACCAGGAATTCTGGGAATAGTAGTTTTGGTGGCAGCCCCAGGACCAGAAGCGGAAGCCCAGAGTACAGGGAGCACCAGGAATGCTGGGAATCATAGTTCTCCTAGCCCAGGGGTGGGCAAACTTTTTGACTCGAGGGCCACAATGGGTTCTTAAACTGGACCAGAGGGCTGGAACAAAAGCATGGATGGAGTGTTTGTGTGAACTAATACATGTTAACACTGCTGCTGGTGAAGGAGCGGAGGGGAGAGCAAGAGAACCCTCCGCTCCTTTGGCTCCGCAGGCCGGATAGAACAGCCGAATGGGCCGGATCCAGCCCGCGGGCCTGTAGTTTGCCCACGGCTGGTCTAGACACTAGAGCGAAGTGAGCCTGGAGCAAGGTACTGTTGTGGTTGGGGATGGAGGGAAAGCAAAGGTGAGAGTCATAAGTAAAATCAGAGTGTCTAGGAAAAATTAAAGGGAAGATATCCTAAAACTTCCAGGAAATTTCCACCAATGGAGCAAAGAAAAAAAATGCCTCTATTATTCTGTGAGCAACAAACCAAACTGGGTTGGGGGTCTCAGACAATTAGTTCAGATGATTGCAAAGACAGACAGAAACTCCCAGATTGGAGAGGGCTCCCTGAGGGCTCCCAGATTGGAGCGAGTGCAGGTTGGTCTGAGGGACCCCCCCCCCCATTGCCCCAGTGCATGAATCTTTGTGTACTGGGCCCCTAGTGTGTGTGTGTGTGTGTGTGTGTGTGTGTGTGTGTGTGTGTGTGTGTGTATATATATATATATATATATATATATATATATATATAATCTTTTGCTCTCTTGTATAGAATGATCTCTTGCTCTTGTATAGACTGAAGAATAAAGAACTTATTTTGGCATATTTGTTAAGTGAATAAAACACAAGTGTCTTATGATGATAGCAAGTGAAAAATATTATTGGGTAAACCATTAATTTAACTAGAAAAAATACACAATTTTTAACAGTATGTGCATAATCTAAACAATTGCCAGTCTATGCCTTTTATTCTTCCATATCATCCACATTAAATTTTGGCAATATTTTGATATAATATAAGGAAGTATTCCTACTAATATACAGATAGAATTTATTAATATAAACAAGTGATGTAGTATATAATAACAATTGCTATAAATAAAAGGAAGCATAAATGTTTGTATGATATTAGTCTTGTGTGGCTACCCAAAAAGTAAATAGTGTTGATTGAGATTAGAGCAGATAACTTATAGCCTTCTTCTTTCTCTATATCTCACAACACAACTCTCAGAAGTCAATTTTCCTAAGTAAATACAAAACATAGGTGAGACAAATTAGTGAATAAAAGGTTTTAAATTCCAATAAATTAATTGAGTAGTGAGTCAACTAAGGAATAACAACATCATTGTTTATATTAATTTATAGGGATATGATAAAACATCACAATAGTATCATATATAAAAATCTAAAATTTACCCCAAATTGATAATATTATAATACTTAAAATCCACTGTATATATCCTATATAATAAAGAGGTGAAATGCAAATTGACCACCACACCTTCACACAAGATGGCTGCCCGCATGTGGTTATAAGATGACCGCCCCCATTTCATCACAAGATGGCTGCCACAAGATGGGTGGCAGGGGAGGGCAGTTGTGGGCAATCAGGCCAGCAGGGGAGGGCAGTTGGGGGGTGATTGGGCCAGCAGGGGAGGGCAGTTTGGGGGAACCAGGCCTGCAGGGGAGGGCAGTTAGGGGCAACCAGGTTGGCAGGGGAGGGCAGTTGTGGGAGATCAGGCCAGCAGGGGATGGAATTTTGGGGTGAACAATCCGGCAAGGGAGCAGTTAGGCATCAATCAGTCCAGCAGGGGAGCAGTTAGGGGGCAATCAGCCTGGCAGGCAGAAGCAGTTAGGGGCAATCAGGCAGGCAGGTGAGTGGTTAGGAGCCAGCAGTACCAGATTGTGAGAGGAATGTCCGGCAGTTGGACAACCCCCGAGGGGTTCCAGCTTGGAGAGGGTGCAGGCTGCGCTGAGGGACACTCCTCCAGTGCACAAATTCCATGCACTGGGCCTCTAGTTGCAGTTTAATTAAACATCTGGATGATTTCACGATATCTCAAAGGTCCAAGAAATATTTGTTATTAAAAATATTATTTGTGTCCTAGGTAAGTATAATTTAACAAACTTTTAATACTTTCACAAGAAGAAATGTGAAGGGGCAATGAGGGAGAACAGAGAATAAAGAATATTTTGGCAATGGTTACATGGACTTGTAGTGAACATTGAAGGGGGACAAATAAGACAAAAATTACTGAAAAAATTTTTGGTGCTTTTTGTATTTGAAGAGATTAAGAAAAATAGGAAATCAAATCTAAAAGTGAATCATAAAAATAGTTATGGGGAACACTTTGCTCTAGGAAGCTCAATAAATCTAAAAAAGTAGATATTTATTAGTGTTAAAAATATAAAAGTGAAAAAAAGGCAATGAAAACATATTCAAAGCAGAGTTGCAAGATAACAGTAATGGATGATGGTTATTTGTATGCATCATTTTGACTAGGCTAAGGGATGCCCATATAGCTGGTAAAACTTTTCAGGGTATGTCTGAGGTGTTTCCAGAACATATGAGCATTTGAACCCTTAAATTTAGTAGTAAAGAAGATCCAGGACATCATTCAATCCACTGAGAGCCTGAACACAGAGAAGGGGAATTTGCTCTCTTTGCTTGAGATGGAACATCAGTCTTCTTCCCTGCCATAAAACTCATCTCAGACTGAATTATACCCTCAGTGCCCAGATTCTCAGGCCTTTGCATTCAGACCGAAGTACATCACCTGCTTTCCTGGTTCTCCAGTTTGTAGACTACAGATCTTGGGACTTTCCAGCCTCCTTAATAACATGAGCCAATTCCTTTAATATATATATATATATTTATATATATTATATATATCCTTAATATATAATATATAATAATATATTATATATATATGTGTGTATATATATATATATATATATATATATATATATATGTATAATATATATATATATCCTTTTGGTTCTTTTTTCTCTGGACAACCCAGACTAATACAAATAAAAATATATTAAAAAGGTGATGAGAAGAGATTAAGAGAATTTCAGGAGAGAAAGAGAAAAAAGTGTTATTCTGAGAATTAGTTACATTACAGACATTTTAAAAGAACACAAATTTGATTCAGTGGAATATAATATTAGTTTTGCTTCCATTCAAATTTCTGAAATGTTGAGGTCTTTAAGAAAGTTCTAAGAACAGTATATAGCATTAAATGGAAAAGGATATATAGAAAAAGTGTGTATAAACATTCCATAAATAGTAGTATTAAGTTAAAACATAATTAACTTAATATTATTATTAACACAAAGGATATTTTATAAAATAGGTGCAAAAGATATGCACATACGTGTGTATATGCACATTTTATAAGCGTACATATCCTATATAATAAAAGCCTAATATACTAAGTATCCAGTCATACTGTGGTCCAGTCAACCAATCAAAGCATAATATTCTAATGATATGCTAAGGCTGCTCAACTGCTCACTATGATGTGCACTGACCACCAGGGGGCGACGCTCTGACTGGTAGGTTAGCTTGCTGCTGGGGTCCAACTGATCGGGACTGAGCAAGATGGGCTGGACATGCCCGGGAGCCCTCCTGTGATCCTTCCTCAGCTGGCCAACCTCCTGCATCCCTCCCTGGCTCTGATAGTGCACTGATGGGGTCCCTCAGCCTGCCCTGCCCTCTCGCAATCCAGGACTTCTCAGGGGATGTCGGAGAGCTGGTTTGGTCCGATCCTGCAAGCCAGGCCCAGGGACCCCACTGGTGCATGAATTCGTGCACCTCGCCTCTAGTATTTATATAATTCATATAGACGTGCATGTGGACTCAATAAAATAGGCTTAGTTTCTCATAATTGTGAGTGTGAACTATCAAACCACATCTGTGTGGCTCCTTAGATTTACCTCCTCCCTAGGTTTAGCTGACTGCAAAAGTTATAGGTTCTCAAATGCTTTCCTCCATGCCATTTGTTGTCCCTGGCTGATATTAACAGTTAAAGATGAACTTTTTGATATATTTTCAAAATATTTATTGGTAGGTTCCAAAGTGTTATGTTAAAAGGGTAATAGTTTTATTTTTTTTAACTTACATTTAAACTACTTTTAGTGTAGATGGACAGATTCACATAGAAACTTACTGAAAATGAGCTTCTTTTAAAGCTTTAAATACCTTGATGGTATTTTGGGGATACAGAGTTGACAGCTCTTCATTTTGATGCCTTTTGCAGCTTACAAAGGGTTTTCACATAATTACCTCATTATCCTCCCCATCACTTCTAAGGTCAGATCTCTTATGCACACTCTAGCAGACAAACAGCAGGCCTTGGGGATGAACCCTTGATGGACGTCCTTGTCTAAGAAATTCCTTGCTGGAGGAAAACACTGTGGTCTCCAATAAGTAACGTGATATAGATGGGCCAGTTTATTCCATCAACCTGAGAACTTCTTGGGCCTGACCAACCTCCATCCATTTCTCTATATTAATGGAGCAGGATAACCTCAACATTTATAAGACTTATGGTACTTGGTAAAAAAAAAAAAAAAAAAAAGATTCTGCCATCCCCCCCCCCCCATTTTTGACACATTGTTTATATTGAGTACATATTTTTAAAAACTACATGAAGCCCTGGCCGAGTGACTCAGTTGGTTGGAGCATGGATTCATACACCAAAAGGTTGCAGGTTGAATTCCTGGTCAGGACACCTACCTAGAATGCAGGTTCCATCTATGGTTGGGGTGCTTAGGAGGCAACCACTTGATGTTTCTCTCTGTCTCCCTTCCTCTGTCTCTAAAAATATGAATAAAATCATGTCCTCTGACAGGATGAGAGAGAGAGAGAGAGAGAGAGTGAGAGAGAGAGAGAGAGAGAGAAACTACATTAAAATGACCAAGTTTACATTTAAATTTATGTAAAAACATTAGAAGTAAAGTGAAAAAATATGAGAGTATATATTTTTTCAAATAATTTTATTAAGTGCATAAGCCTAAAGACATTTCCATTTTATAGGTAGGGGCTTTAAAGAAAGGCTAAATATCTGTTAACATAGAAAATGCAAGAAGGAACAAACTGAAAGTTTTTAAAAGATAAATGTTATTTATTTTCACTATACTACATTTTCATTACCATATTTTATGTGATAAAAATATAGGGGTAATCAAATGACATTCTACACATGGTATGAAGTGGAAGCTTTTTTATATGCCATTATTCTGGAGGTAAACGGAGGTTAAAGATGAAATGTTATTTTCTCCTGAATTAAAACATTAATTCTTAATGTATCCATATTAGACTCTAGGTACAAGGGTGGGCAAACTTTTTGACTCGAGGGCCACAATGGGTTCTTAAACTGGACCGGAGGGCGGGAACAAAAGCATGGATGGAGTGTTTGTGTGAACTAATATAAATTCAAAGTAAACATCATTACATAAAAGGGTACGGTCTTTTTTTTTTTAGTTTTATTCATTTCAAACGGGCCGTAGTTTGCCCACGGCTGCTAGGACTACAAGACTCCAGTCCACTGTTGTATCAATTACATAAAGAACCATTTTGTACAATATAACATTAATTCCATTACAAAGGCTGAAAGCATTTCCTTTAATTCCTACGGGACATCTTACATTTTTTCATATTTTGCTATTATTAATTAATATATTAACAGATTGGAAAAATAGAAAAAGAACTAAACCTTAAAAAAACAAGATATTCAGATATTCTTGAGAGCTGCCAACTACATCAGTAAATTAATAGATAAGATTGAATGTATATGGCACTAGGGAGGTCATTTGTCAAAGCAGATGTCTTGTGTAGCAATACAGGGACCATTAAGCATGGGCTAGTGAAACTAGACATCAAATTTAAATAACTGAGAAGAGAATGGGAAGGGAGGAAGTAGACACAGTAATGTTGACAACTCTGAAGAATATTGGCAGTATTCTATAATGATGAAAAATGAGCTTTAGCTTTAAAACACTAGGGTTTGAATCTTGATTCTGACACGTAATAGCTGTGTGACTCATTACGTCACACAACTCTTGACTTTCAGATTCTCAGGTGCCAGATGAGAGTGAGGATATCAATTTAATGGAGTTATTGTCAGCATTATAGGAATTCATCTCTAGGATGTATTTAGCATGCTGCTTATCTCATAGTAAGTGCATAATAATACATGGCATACACAATAGTAAATAAGCATATTAGGAGGAAATAAATAATGTAAGGGTATATTTTACACAATAATTTCAGCTATTGGACGTGCCTAAAGATAGTTCATAGATTTATTGAAAGAATTAATTATACTGGAATTATTGGAAGACTTGTAATTTGTTGTTTAATTTATCAAGACTAAAAATAATCACACACAACCTTTTAATTTTAGGCAGGGATGTTTACGTTAATATTTATTTGTTGTATAGACATGAAAAATAGAAATGCGCAAAAAAATTACAATATCTTGCCCTCAGTTGGTTGAAGCATTGTCCTTTACACAAAAAGGTAGTGGGTTCAATTACCAGTCATGGCACATACTGAGATTGCGGTTTATGTCCCTGGTGGGGCCCCTGCAGGAGGCAACAGATCGATGTTTCTCTCTTTCTAAAAATCAATAAATTACAAAAAAAACCCTACAATATTTTATCATACCAATAATGCTAATGTGTAGCTCAAATATGTTTATGTAGTATCACTATTATAAAGTAACCGACAGTGTTAGAAACTCAATTGTTTTATACATTCTGCTATGAAGTAAAGAAAACAGAGTTTCATATTATAGTTACTAAATTTATATTAATCATTCTACCATGATGATCAAATATGTTTTAAATAAAATTACATGTTTTTAAAAATTATACACTTACATATAACAGACTATTTTTGTTAATCTTGCAGTAAAATTCACATAGTTTCATTAAAGTATGTATATTTCAAGTGTTAAACTTTATTTAAAATCAAGTTTTTCAGAAGAACTGAAGGACAAAATAAATCATGAGAAGTACATGATTAAATTGATTTATTCATGTTTTTTCATATATTAGTATACTTAGCATTTATACTTTAATTATAGATGTATTACTAATCAAAAAAAGATAAAGCACTTTTCAATGTAATCAAACAACCACCTAAAATTATAAATAAATATGGGTGCACTTCCTTCTCTGAAAATTTATGAATAATTACTTTCTTGGGTTATGAGGAAACTAAATTTAAACTAAACTTTTATTAATTGATTCAGGATGTTTGTTGTTGGGTATTGTTGATCCGATTTACTTTCAATTGTTTATTCAATTAAATATAATTGGCAGATATGAACTGAGTGGTATATGAAGTAATGCTACTTTGTTAGAAGATGCAAATAAAATATATGCAATATGAACTAAAAATAAGTGACCTAAGACAATAGAGTAAGAGTAAAGTAGAAATTGGTACCAAACTGGGGAAGTTATACACATATATGCATAGCTCATGGTGAAGGCCTGAGAGGGTCAGGTGCGGGGTGGAAGGGGTCATTAAGAAAAACAAACACACACACAAAAAAACAAAAAAACAAAAAAACCAAAAGAGACATCTGTAATACTTTCAAAATTAAAGATGAGTTGTTGTTTTTTTATAAAAGAAGAAAACCAGAAATATGAAGAAAGGAAGGAAGGAAGGAAGGAAGGAAGGAAGGAAAGAAGGAAGGAAGGAAGGAAGGAAGGAAGGAAGGAAGGAAGGAAGGAAGGAAGGAAGGAAGGAAGAAAGAAAGAAAGAAACTGGAACCAAATGAGCTATTCCTTCAGATGCCCAATCTGGTATTGAGAACACGGTTAATAGTTGTACAGTGCATGAAATTGAATTTATCATTCAGAAACTATAATTATGAGGAAGCTAACATCACGTTTGTTTGGAATTTATCACGTCTTAATTTTGCAGTTCTCAAAGAAAAATGTTCACATTTATACATTTTTTAAATTTGTAAATAACATGCTCTGTCAGTTCAGTAAATATTTGTATCTTGTCAAAACAGGTAATAGATTTGCAACTCACTTAAAATAATTTAAAGATGAAAGGATACACACATAAAAACTACAAATTTAAATATTAATATTCCCCTACAAAGAAGTATAATTTATAAACCAAACCAAGATAGTAATGCATGAAATGGCTTTTAGAGATATCCTATATAATAAAAGGCTAATGAGATCATATGTAATACCTTAATCAATAAAGAAAAATAAATAAATAAATGGCTAATATGCTAGTTGACCAAACGGTGGAACAGTCTGTCACTATGACGTGCACTGACCATCAGGAGGCAGACACTCAGTGCAGAAGCCTCCCTCTGGTGGTCAGTGCACTCCCACAGCGGAGTGCTGCTTAGCCAGAGCCCTGAGCTGAGCTCATGCCTGGCGAGCGCAGTGGTGGTGGTGGGGAGCAGGCCTAAGCCGGCAGTCGGACATCCCCCAAGGGCTCCCAGACTGTGAGAGGACGCAGGCCAGTCTGAGGGGACACACACACACACACACACACACACACACACACACACACCAGTGCACAAATTTTGTGCACTGGGCCTCTAGTAGTATATAAAGTACTAAAACTTTTGAAGAATACTTATAAACTTTATTGACAAGCCCAGAATAAATAAATTATTATCATTAGGAAATTTTATACTTAATTCAATTTATTAAACTGATTAACTTATCCAATCCCAAGTTGAATATCACTGTAGTATAGTATTTGCTGCTTCAAGGTAAAACTATCCCCAGTGGCTAATCATTTTATCCAATTACAATAGACTGACGAATCAATCTCTGATCATTAGAGCCTTGCTATAATAAACTCTTTCAATGCAAAATTCAAAATAATGTATTGGATCATGGATATAAAGGTGTTTGTAATGAGCAGAAATTATTTGATTCATATTCCTTCCACTCGATAGGAGTACAATGCTTAAAATTGTTGGGGAATTTAAATACTAAAAACACCTAATATTCTAAAATCATAGTGCTTATTACTATTGAAATAATCAAATCAGTAAAAAGATTTGCAACCTGTTATCTGTAGCAGCTATAACTTATCATTATAAGTAATTAAGAGGAATTATAGAAAACTCTCGTTTATCAAGTTTTATAAAAAAAAAATGTTGCTCAATTTTCCTACAACACTGCTGGGAGTTTTGATCAGGAGATCAAAACTATGGTATTCTGCTTACAGATATATTGAGATGATTTACCCACATATTAATATTGTATATTAAACAAGTTGCAGCTTTGTTAAAATCAGGAATTTTAACAATAGCACCACTATCAACAAAATCCAGATTGCTGGAATCTTATTAGTAATGGAAGATTTGCAAAAACTGTGTACAAAGGAATGTATCAATTGCAATTTGTTTCAAAATAAAACTCAATTAAAATAACTATTAGATGTCAAAACAAATAACTATATACACATTTTAACTTGATTCATAAAGAAATCATTTCTTTAAAACCTATACAAAATTTATGAAACACCAAACCTTGAAAATTATAATAAGAATATTTTATAAATAATTGTACATTAGAGGGAATAACATTCAGGTGAAAAATATTTTCTATAAATAACTGAGCATGGAATATTGATTGATGGAACTCAAGTTTGTTCATCTTAGACAATTAAAATGGTTTATTATCATTAACTATATGCATTTAGTAATACAACAGAGAGAGAGAGAGAGAGAGAGAGAGAGAGAGAGAGAGAGAGAGAGAGAGAGAATCTTAATTGCTTAGTATTTCCAAAGATCTATGTTTTTTTTTTGTATATATGTATATTCATATGTATAATATATGCATAAACATATATGTACACACACATGAATTACACTTACTCAGGCCTGCATAAAAACTATGAATGGAACATGAACCACACTTATCATTTTAAAAGTAATTTTTTATTTTAGAATAGTACTTTATACCAAATAACTGATTTACAGAAAGTCCACAATAGAAAATGAGATATGAAATCTCAAGAGTGTTTTGTCAACCACCAAAATGTAAAGAAAAACTCCCAAGTGTTTAAAGACTGGTCAGGTTGGATACTTCCCCTTTTTCCAAAATGAAATAGTGTGAACAGAACAAGAATCCCTCTGAGACATAAAAATTTTCAAGGTTACTTGAATCCTTCTTAGTTATTTAAAGATCCTACCTTATTTCAAGGAATATATTTCATTCCAAAAGAGGTTTTAATCTAATAAAATTATTAAGATAAGTGGCGAGTGTTCTACCACATAGAGCACACTATTATCTAGTAGGCCAAAGTATACCAGTTAATTTATGCAAATACTTTAACATAAATTTTTTAAGTTTTAGTTGCTAAAGAAAATTTTATATACAGAGTGATTAAGTAAACATACAGCAATTGAATACATTGCTGACAGGAAAAAAGTATTCTTGATTTTGTACTTTATTCAGATTGATCTAACAATGAAAAATTGTCTTATCTTCCCAATTTGTAGGTCTTTGTACTTTAACCTTTTAGAATTGAATGATCTTACAGTGCTGATATAAACTTCTAAGAAATTGGAGGATATTTAAGACACACTAATCTGATTCATATGTGTAATTTGATTTTTCAATGTATGTCAAATGAAGTTGGTTTAAAGGTTGTTTCTGTATAGAAGTAAAAATGTTTCCAATACTATTATCTGAATGCCAATACATGGAATATGAGATATGATAGATTCTTCAATTTGTATTTCTAAAGTAAAAAGATATGTAGCTTAAAAAAATAAATAATCATTTTCCAGAGTCTATATTTTATTTATGACAAATCCTTCCTTAATTTGTAAACTAATTATGTTATTTACTTACATCCTAGATTCTACAAATCTTGTATTTGATTTATTATAGTTCTGCTTTGCATTATTTTTTTTCTCTTAAGCAATTATCTTAACCAGTGCAAATGACTAGTCAACAAACTTCGTTAGTTATCCAAAATCAGACTTTTACCAAAGTCTGACTTTATAAAACTTGATCTATAAAAATGTATACTTTATTTTAAATACATTTTTATTGAGAGGGAGAGAGAGATAGGAACATCAGTGATGAGAGGGAACCATTGATCAGCTGCTTTCTGCATGCCCCCTACTGGGGATGGAGCCTGCAACCAGAGCTTGTGCCCTTGAATGGAATTGAACCCCGGACCCTTCAGTCCACAGTCCAATACTCTATCCACTGAGCCAAACTAGCTAGGGCATATACTTTATTTTAATTTGCATAATTACTTACTCAACTATTTCTTATATACTTGAAAACCGGGATGGAAAGTGGTTTAATCTAGCTAATATAAAGAAATGAGTCCAAATTTAATTTTGAGACAATCAAGGAAAGATATAAAAATTATTTTCTTCACTTTATAATCAGATATTTATTAAAGAAACATGTTGATGTTGAAAAATTGTACAGCACATTTTTCTGTGAAATTGGATAGGTTATGCATGCTATGGAAACTAATCACCTGAAAAATCTTAGTTACTTGAAGCAATAAGGTTTATTTTTCCCTCATGTGTACTATATGTATTCCATGGCCTGTGTTTGCCTTCATATCTCCTAAATCTCGAATGCAGGCTACCAGAGAAGTATGTGGATGTTGCAGGTTTCCATGGTGGATGGGAAGAGGGAGGGGGGGAGAGAGAGAGAGAGAGAGAGAGAGAGAGAGAGAGAGAGAGAGAGAGAGAGAGAAGAGAAGAGAAGAGAAGAGAAGAGAAGAGAAGAGAAGAGAAGAGAAGAGAAGAGAAGAGAAGAGAGAGAGAGAGAGAGAGAGAGAGAAGAGAGAAAGATTTGAAAATCATTCACTAGTTCTTAAAATTTCAGTCTTTTGCACTCTCATTTCATTGAACTGTGATTTTATTTTATTTGACTTTATTATTATTATCTAAATATATTTTATTTATTTCAGAGAGGAAAGGAGAGGGAGAGAGAGTTAGAAACATCAATGATGAGAGAGAATCATTAATCAGCTGTCTCCTGCACACACCCTACTGGGGATCGAGCCTGCAATCCTGGCATGTGTCCTTGAATGGAATTGAACCCGGAACCCTTCAGTCCACAGGCTGATGCTCTATTCACTTTGCCACACCAGCCAGGGCTGAACTGTGATTTTAAATGTGTGTTCCCCAGACCAGAAATATCACCATCACCTAGAAATTTAGAATTGCAAAATTTCTGGACCTATCTTCAGAATTAAGTTCTGGGTTTAAATATTCTGAGTAGTTAAACTCCCAGTTAGAAATACTCTAAACATTTCTAACAAGTTCCTAAGTAATAGGGATCATGGATTTATTTGGTTATTTATATACCAAATTGAGGCCTAGCAATCTATGTTTTAGCAAGCCCTTCAGTAGATTCAGATGCATAGTAAAGTTTGAAAACCACTGCACCAGACAAATCTTGTCTAAGTTTTATTTCACAAGCATGGGAATGTACAATTCTACCAGTTCTCTGAAGAGAAACTTTTGGTGGCCAGCAATAATGAATATTTGAGTTAAAAAAATATGTATATATATATATAACACAAAACAACATAGCTGTTGTTGAACCCTACCCATTCCTTCTATACCTTTGTTATAAATAAATTTGTATTGCACACCTATTAAAAGAAAGTCTTGAGCTACAAAGATGGGATATGAGCTTAGCACTAGAGCTTACAATATGCAGTACTTGGAGAGACAGACAGATTTAATAGTAACATCAAGCAGTTTAGGTTAAGTGCTTATGTGACCTTGTCAATCAACTCATACGGACTGATTGGCTAAATTTCTATATTGAGTGTTTTGGGATTATCATTATCATGCACATTATTAAATAATGTTATGATCAATCTAATTAGAAATGTGCACATTCCTAGGGTAGAGGAGAAAAGCACATATGTCGTGGCTTTCAAGCCCTACTTAATAAAAAATTAATTTTTATGAGAAGAAATCACATTTTAAAAAGTGAAACGTAAGGATAATAATAATAATGTGTAGTGTTTTTAAGGCTATGTTCTATGACACTCATAGAAAAAGTTTCAGAAAATTATGACAGGAGAGAGAAAACATTTTCTTCTGTATGGCTCCATCTTTATCAGGCCAGTTTCTTTCTCTTCTTTCTTTTTAGCACACAAGAAAAAAAATATTTTTGTCTTAACACATTTTAACCTTTTCTGAAGTATGCTATAATGTGTATTCTAGTTGCTTTATGGTGTTGTGTACCTAAAAGGTAATCATTTTTTGTTTATAGCCTTCTGAATATAACCTTATGAAGTATTTCTTTACCCCACTATCATTGTTTTCTCATAATCAATATTATAAAGTTGATTGACTGAATTCTAACATTTGCCCTTGATAATTTTATTCTTTTGCCTACTGAATTTATTTACTGTTGCTATTATTGTATGCTTGAATTAGCATCACAAATTCAGTCATCTGTATAATTATAAAAAAGCGTATACTCAAATGGTTTCAAGTAATGAAGAGGAATTTAATGTGTTTTTTTTCACACAATAAAATAAATTTGCAACTTTACATAAAACAAGGACTGCGGATAGTTCGATTTTTATAGCTTTCTTAGTGACTAGAATTTTTAATGATATTTTGCTATGTCATAAACTAAGGTACATTTGATTAAATTTTATTTTGAATTTCCCACCATAATATTTTAAAGAAAATATTTAAGCAAATCTCTAACAAATATACACCAATGGCCTATAGAAGAGAAAGTGTGAGTTAAAATAAAAATAGATATGATGAGGAGAATCTCTTTAAGAATTTTGATGCTGTAAGTCATTCTCTTTAACATTAATTTTAATTTTATTTATTGAAACTATCTAAATACTATGAATTTCTATATATCATATTCTGAACAAATAGTTCAGAATTGTCTTCTAATGTAACTATTTTTTTCATTTACATTAAGGATAGATTCTTATAAGCTGAATGAACAAAACTGTCCATTCCATTTGGGAAAATAGATGTAGAATTTGCTTTTGTGTGACTGATTAGATTAAGTTCTTTGCAATACTTAGATTTCCAAAGAAACATGTTGTATGTGTGTGTGTCTGTACACGATGTGCATGTGTGTGTGTGTGTGTGTGTGTGTGTGTGTGTGCTATGAGAGAGAGAGAGAGAGAGAGAGAGAGAGAGAGAGAGAGAGAGAGATTGTTCTTCAGTATTACTTAATGTTTATATATCAGTGATTTATACTTAAATACATATGCATACCACTCAACATCTATCTATAGGATCTTGGCACTTGTTTTAATTTCTATTCTAGTCCCTGCAATCCACAAAGAACTGGTTTATTTTGTTTGTTAGTAGCTGCCTGATAATTATATATCGGCTGCTATAAATATACAAATGAGACATTCAATTTCAGCCTAACTTTTCAGGAAAATATTTACAAGCTTGCTTTCTTTTCAAAAGGACCTTTACACAATGTTTTAGATGTTTATTATGTCATAGTATTCTAACTGAAATTAATTATTAATGTTTACATATTTGGTTAAATATCATCATCCCTATCATAAGATTTCATGTTCAGAGAAGGCCAACCATGGAGATGTTTTACATGTATCCACCCAAAAGCATGTCTACCTCTCTGTGCACTGCTCTGATATTTCTCCAGTTACCATTTTTGTGGGAGGATGAATTCTTCCAAAAGAGAAGAATCTTCATTGATAACACTCACTTTTACTAGTTTTTTGTTTTTTAACCATCACCTTCCAAAATTAAACTTGTTAAATAATGGTGATGTCAGCTGGTTAGATAATAATGATAATATTGCAGATGTCCAATTAGAAGCTTGGATGTTTTTAAACATTGAGAGTGATTAAAAATATATTTTGTTATGTTAATGAAATGACTTTTGTTATGTTAATGAAATGACTTTTGGATTACATACAACGGTAGGGGCCAGTTGCCAGGAGAACAAATCCAGTCCCACCCACTAATTTTGGGGGGAGGGAGGAAGGGGCTTGTGGTAGAATCAATTTTCAATGGCCAATGACTGGTCAATTATGATGGATGTACAGGGTGATCATGTGGGACTGAACCCTTTTCCTAGGGAATCTGACTTTACCTCTGGGTAGTGTCAGAATTGAGGTAAATTTTCACGTTTGAGAATGTTTATTGATGTGAGGAAGCCTCTATACACACTTTGGAATTGGGTCCAATGATTCTTTTCAGTAATTTAAAATAAAATTGAAATATGATTCTAAAATATAAACAAAATTATCAGTTATATTTTAAAAACCACACTCAAATACAGACTTAATGTGTTTTTATTTACCAGTGATAAACTTTGCATATAAGCATGTTTCTAAGGGTTTTTCCTATACTTCATGTGTGATAAAAACCTTGCTACACTGCCAAATATTCAAGCTGTTAATACAATAATTATATTGAATTTGGTGTTTAAGTTATGATTGCTAACATATAGCATCATTTTTCAATGTTACATTTTAATTGTTGCTAATCTATTATGGTTTTAAAGCTCCTTACTTTATGTAAATTTAAAGTTATTTGCTGGTTTTAATATTTTGCATATATATAAACATACATACAAAATGTGAAACAAATCTAAAATCCACTACTAGTTACTGTTGTCCTGAAGAAAACCACTTTGTTAGTAGTTATAAAAATAATACTTCAGTAAAATATTAAACCACCAAATTTTTAAATAATAATTTATCTTAAAGATTATCCAATCAGCTTCTCTATTCCCAGAGTTTGTCCAGTTATCTAGAGCAAATCAGTAACTTTTTTTTTCAATTAAGAAAGTGTATTACATGTAATTGATTTTGTTGGGTGCTTCCAAGCATACATAATCCTAATAATGCCATGAAAGGATAGACTCATCTTTTGAGCAAAGGGGAAAGATAGTTCAGACCAAATCACTGCTCAGTGATATTAAATATTTGATAATATTCATCTCCTGTCTCTTAAGTTTACTCCAGCAATCTAAACTCTACTCTATCAGCTTATCACATGGTTCACCTCCAACTCTCACCCTCTAACCAAAAATTTGAGGTCTGGATCAGCTACAGGTATTTTCCTTTCAACAAAAGCCTGAGGGACCAAACATTTTGGAAAGTAAAAGGCAGAGCAGAGATCAAGAGAGAAATCTAGTTATTGGTGACAGCAGGTAAGTGATTGGGCTAGACTTCACCTTAGCACATGTATTCATGAACACTTCATTTATGTTTGACCTTAAATTTCCTTCATTAAAATAGCTGCTTTGACTTCTGAATTTTTTTGTGGCTTGGGATAACAATATAATTTATTTCAAAAATGATATCATCTTTGCATCTTTCAGATAAACAGTACTTGATACTTTGTATTTATTTGCTTATTTATGTATTACTGTACACTTCATTTGCTTTTTTCGTTTTTTTAGAATTTCTACTTAGTGATAAGAATTTTTGTTGTAAAGCTGGGTTTTTACTCCAGATCCTACATTTGCTACTTAAATGAAGTGTTTTTAATACACTCTGTGAGGGTCAGATTTTTATTCTGTAAAGTGAGGCTAATAGCAAACACTGCATTGGAGTCTTTGAAGATTCCATGAACCAAACAATCTGTTTCTGATTGTTTTTATCTTCACTAATGATTCTTGATTTTCTATAATGTTATAGCTACTTTGGGCTTTATTTGTCCTTAATATTACTTGAATTTAGTTATTTTAATTCTCATTTAAATTAAATCCATCTCTCTCCTCCCGTCTCTTTTTTCCCCACATTTTACTTATGTGATATGTATATGTATTTCTAAGTACCACTATTGATTTAATGCATAATTACACCTTTTGCTATTTATTCCCTTTATTATTCAACCTCATGGATTTTACTATTCTTAGAATATGTTCTACATCATAAATATTTAATCTTGCGGTTAAAAGTCTGCAAAATAAAATTTTGTTTTCTTTTTGTTACTACTTTAAAACTTTATTGAACTGCATTCAGATAAATATTCTGTATGACACATGATACAATCTATTGGAATTCCTGGTAAATTTTCTTTAAACCTGTACTTGATGCTCTTAAAAATAATTTTCCCTGTGTATTTAAAGTGCATAACAATGTTTGGATGTAGGAATGAATATATTTGATCAAGCCTATTTAATGTGGGGGTCAAATGAAGGGCCAATATCAACTGTACCAAGCATCTAAATGAACTATAAAGCTATAGGAATAAATATACATTGGGGTGGCATTGGTGAAAGGATATACAATCTGATTAGTGGAATTGAGAGACTATATAAATTTAAGGAAGGCTGACTTATGACAATTATAATACTAACATTAAAAGGAGTTATGGATTTTGTTTTCAATAAAAGGAACTGTACCAATTTGATAATAATATGAATATGTATATTGACCACCAATTCACAACATAAATAAATAAATTCCATATGGACTGTGGATCTAAGTTTGAAAAGGTAAAATAATAAACAAGCCTTTTATAAGACAAATATATCAGTGATTTTGGCTTGTCAGTTTTCTTAAATAGGAATCAAAAGTATTAAATATAAATAAAAATAAAAATATGGTGAATTATATTAAAGTTAACAACTTCTATTCATGAGTAACAGTAAGAAAAATGTCTTATGTGAGGAATATATAGAACCCATACATTTAAGAAGAAAATATTGTATATATTAATAAAAAATAGCAAAATACTTGAACAGACACTTCACAAAATAGGACATTGAAATTTAGAATACATATATGCTCTTCTTCATTAGTGATCACAAGAATGCAAATAAAAGCACAATTTGAAACCACTGTAAATTAATTACTAAATTAAGACCAAAAAATACCAATGTTGGCAAGGAAATGGGTCAATTTGAGCTCTCAGAACTCTCTGGCATTGTCTACTAAAGTTGAGCATCTGCTTACCTTATGGCCCAGCAACAAAATTACCAGGTATAGATTCAACAGCATGCCCACATGTGTTTTCCTAAAGAAACACATATATATCATATATGTATATGATAGTTTTAAGAACACAGCTCTGGGAACCACAAACATTTTTTTTCAAGACTAAAATGGATCAATCACTATAACATTTATGCTATGTAATATTGTAAAGTAATAAAAATAAATGAGCTACAGGTACTTGCAAAAATATAGGTGGGTTTCAAAGTGTAATATTGAGCCAAAGAAGCCAGAAACAAAAGAATAAAACACTATGTACTGCATAATTCATTTATACATAAATGATTTATGTGAGCATAGATGTTTTGCTTGTTTTACATATGTTCATTTTAATCTTACTTAAATCACAGTGTTTCATTTTTGATATGTTGATAAATCAAGTAAATCAGAGAGAAATTTAAGATTTTTTAAAAAGAAATTAACAACTTTAGGTAGGCAATTGTAGGGCAGATAACAGTCATGCATGCCAAAGTTATATGATTCTTCCACAAGTTTCAAGGTGAAAGATCGATGTCCTGGGTTATCAAAATGTTTTCACCAGTACATATTCAAAGTTACAGGTATTGTTTGCTGTTATATTGTGTCCTGAGCAAAAGTTTTGTCCCCAAAATGTATGATGCTGCAAAGCCACATAGATATATTCAGGAATGCTGAAGTACAAAGCCATGACAGCCAAGGAACAATGGTTGTGGGATTGACCAATGGCCCTGAAAAAATTATCATAAACACAAAAAAAGATGGTCACCACACAGTATTGCTATGAATACTACATTTGACCAGCTTCTATAGCCAGTGCCATAGAACTGCCTGTATAAGCCACCATCAAAAAGGTAAACATGATTGGCTGACTGGCATGACTCAATGGTTGAGTGTCGACCTATGGACCAGGAGGTCATAGTTCAATTCCCAGTCAGGCCATATGCTCAGGTGTGGGGCTTGCAGGAGAAAGCCTATTAATGATTCTCTCTCATCATTGATGTTTCTATCTCTCTCTCCCTCTCCCTTCCTCTCTGAAATCAATAAACATATAAACCTCCTAAGGCAAAGGAAACTAAGGAGAAAATAAATCAATGGGACTATGTAAAAATAAAAAAGCTTCTGCACTGCAAAATAAGCCAACAACAAAACAAATAGATAGCCCACTCTATGGGACAACATATTTGGCAATGATATATCTGATAAAGGGTTAATATCCAAAATATATAAGGAACTCATACAACTTAACAAAAGAAAGACAAATAATCCAATTAAAATAGACACTTATCCAAAGAGGACATGAAGATGACTAAGGGACAGATGAAAAAAATGCTCAAAGTCACTAATCATCAGAGAAATGCAAATCAAAATGACAATGAGGTACCATCTAAAACCTGTCAGAATGGCTACTATCAACAAATCAACAAATGACAAGTCCTGGCAAGGATGTGGATAAAAGGGAACCCTAGTACACTGCTGGTGGGAATGCAGACTGGTGCACCCATTATGGAAAACAGTATGGAGTTTCCTCAAAAAATTAAATATGGAACTTCCATTTGACTCAGTGATCCCACTTGTAGGAATATATATTAAGAAACTCAAAGCACCAATCAGAAAGAATGTATGCACCCCTATGTTCACAGCAGCACAATCTACCATAGTTAAGATCTGAAAACAGTCCAAATGCCCATCAGTAGATAAAAAAAGCTGTGGTACATTTATACCATGGAATACTATGCAGAATTAAAAAAGAAGAACGTCTTAACATCTGAGACATCATGGAGGGACCTGAAGAGTATCATGTGAAGTAAAATAGGTCAGTCAGAGGAAGAAAAGTATCACATAATCACACTCATATGTGGAATTTAATTAACAAAATAAATTCATGAACAGAGTGGATCCAGAGACATGGAAGCATGGAACATAGTATGGAATTTTAGAGGGAAGGTGGATGGGTGGGAGGTAATCAACCAAGGACTTTGTATACATATATGCATAACCCATGGGCACAGATAATATGCTGCTGAAGGTCTGGGGTGGGAAGCAGGGCAGGGGCGGGATAGAGGGTGTCAGTGGGGGAATAAAATCGGACATATGTAATACTTTCAACAATAAAGAATTATTAGAAATATATATATATATATATATATATATATATATATATATATATATACACACTAATAAAAGAGAAACATGGTAATTGGCGTACGAACCCTACCCTTCCCATTGGCTAATCAGCGAGATATGCAAATTAACTGTCAGCCAAGATGGTGGCCGGCAGCCAGGCAGCTTGAAACTAACATGAGGCTTGCTTGCCTCAGTGACAGAGGAAACCAACGATCCCCGCCTGCAGCTGCAGGCCTCTGAGCCTGCAGTTTAAGAAACTCTGTAACAAATACCACCGGACTTCAGCCAGCAGATTTGCAACATTGTAAGCAAAGGCCAGAAACCTACTTTCAGCAGGGAGGCCTAAGAGCTGGATCCAAGCCTCAAAGCTAAAGCTGGCCCAGAATAAAAAAGAAAAAAAGGAGCAGTTGGGAGCTTCAGTCACCCCCCAGCCTGAAAACAGCCCTCAGCCCCTCACCCAGACTGGCCAGGCACCCCAGTGGGGACCCCCACCCTGAAGGGTGTGTGACCAGCTGCAAACAGCCATCATCCCCTCACCCAGGCTGGCCAGGCACCCCAGTGGGGACCCCCACCCTGATCCAGGACACCCTTCAGGGCAAACGAGCTGGCCCCACCCATGCACCAGGCCTCTACCCTATATAGTAAAAGGGTAATATGCATCCCATCACCAGGATCAGCAGAGCCATGAGGCCTCCCGGCACTGGGATAAGCGTGAAAGGGGGCAGCGCCCAAACCCCCTGATCGCCCTGTGGCTCTGTGTGTGACAAGGGGTGGGGCCACAACCTCCCTATCCACCCTGCTCTGTTTGTGACAGGGGAAGGCACCCCAACCCGCTGATCATCCCTGCTCTGTGCCTGATAGGGGGGAGCTCCCCAAACCCCCCCCCCAACGGGCCCTGCTGTGTGTGTGACAGGGTAGAGCCATAACCTCCCCATCGGCCCCGCCCTGAGTGTGAGAGTGGCGGCGCCCCAACCCCCTGATTGGCCCTGCTCTAGGGGTGATAGAGGGCGGTGCCCCAACCCCTTGATGGGCCCTGCTCTGTGCCTGACGGGGGCAGCACCCCAACCCCCTGATTGGCCCTGCTCTGTGCGTGACCAAGGGTGGCGCCGCAACTTCCCCATCGACCCTGCCTTGAGTGTGACAGGGGACGGTGCCCCTACCCTCCAATCGGTCCTACCCTGATCATGACTGAGGGTGGCATCACAACCTCCCGATCTGCCCTGCTCTGTGCATGACAGGGGGTGGTGCCCCAACTCCCCAATCGGCCCTGCTCTGAGCCCCACCAGGGGCTGCACCTAGGGATTGGGCCTGCCCTCTGCCACCTGGGAGCAGGCCTAAGCCAGCAGGTCGTTATCTCCCAAGGGGTCCCGACTGCGAGAGGGCACAGGCCGGGCTGAGTGACCCCCCCTCCCCCCTGAGTGCACAAATTTTTGTGCACCGGGCCTCTAGTATATATATATATATATGATAAAGAAGGCCTTCATTGGTTTCAACCCTAACAAGAAATATGTTATACAAATAAATACAATACTCATGGGTAGTAAATAAGAAAACAGTTTCCAAAGAAATAAGATGAAACTCTGGAGTATCTACTGATATATTCTTGTATAAAGAGCTTCTTCTCAACCATGAGGATCTCCACGGATGATATATTGCTGAAACACTGGCAAGTCAGGAAGAAGAGTACCCTAGCTCTATTCTGGATTCCATAAGTTCACTTTTATATGACAGAAAACGGTACCTATAACCAGTTCTAGGAATATTATTGCAATTATCTGAGCTACAGAAGCCTGGGGCTTACACAGTATGTTTTTTAACAAACTCTTGAAAATCCATGAGTTGATGACAGAAGAAAGTGGCATAGGTGATCTCCTTGATGACTACACTCATCTTTTTTGAACCCTTGAGAATTAATCTAACTCAATCTCTCTTTCTCTGAAGAAGGAAGAGTTGAAATAAAACTCAGCTAATTTTTCTATGAGTGGTGGACCTTTCTTGGAAGGCTCTTCTTGGTTTTACCATCTTCGTCCTCTCTGCTTAATACCACAGCAGAAGAGTCTCCATGAATGATATCCAGGAAGAAGGGTTATCATAGGGCTTACAATGACAACCAGCTGATGCAAAGTACCCCAATGCCTCCTGAGCAGGCCAATGAAACATTGGTTTTCCTGAGGCCAATGAAGTGAGTCGGTCAAGCAACTTGAAGAGAGAAAAGCAAGGTGGATAAGTGGAAAAGATGATGGCTTGTACTTGTTTAGGTACCCTCTCCTCAGGCAAAAGGATAGCATTTCATGAGCTTGAGTCTAAGCCAGTTGGGGGTTCCTTCAGGATCAAGATGGATGGACTGGTAATAAGGTCCATTCAAATACTGAATATTTGAGTATTCAAATACTCAAATACTTTCTCCTCCAAACACACCATGGATAACCTGAGTTCCAACCATGGGATCTGACACTTTGGCCAGACCGAAGTGTGGAATGACCATGTTTATACATTCATTTTCATCATGATTCATCATTGTTGTTAGAAGCTGAAGAACTGCTGAGAACTACAAATTTTCTCTCACTGTTAGAGTTCCCATCACAACATCTCTTGTACCACATAACCTGAATTACATTTGAAAATGGCAAGTCAAGGTATGGCGCTTCATTTGTCTCAACATCTCCAGGTAATCCCTGTGGATCTTTTCTTACAGCTAAGATATCCAACAACAAAGATTTGCCTTCACCTATGGGTCCCAGAGTGGCATTGAAGTCAGGTCTCACAATCCCACTGATATTCATTAGTATTTCTTTACCAGTTATTTTTTGACCAACCAGAAAGTCACTTTTCACTTTCACTCCATAGCAGATGTTACGAAAACTTAACAGCTGCTTTAGTAAACATCTTCAGGTTGTTGGTGGTCCCTCAGGGATGCCATTGGTATTTTTTGTGACACTGGGATAAAAATATAGTCATTGCTAGAAGACATCTGGAGAGCTTCTGCCTTTACACCACAGTGAACACCTGGGAAGGCAACTGCCTGAGGTTGAGGTCACAGTCAAGGAGTAATGGGCAGTGGGCAGCCAGACAGGATAGTGAGGAAGTGAGCCTACATATAGTCTATTTTTTATTGAATTTATTAGAGAGACATTGATTAATAAAATCATATAGGTTTCAGGTGTACAATTCTATAATACTAGCAGCCTGATGCACGAAATTCATGCAAGGGCCTTGGCCCCTGTCTGCCATGGCTTTGTCTGGAAGGAAGGACATCCAGAAGGATGTCTGATATAATTAGCATATTATGCTTTTATTATTCAACTTATTCACCCTATAGCATCTTCTACCTCCCCACACCCCTTAACCCTTCTGGTAATCACATGCTGCTGCCTATGAGTTATTTTTTGTTGTTGTTTTGTTTGTTCTTTTGACTTAATCCCTTCACTTACATATACTCTTATATAAAACTAGAGGCCGGGTGCACAAATATTTGTGCACTCGGGGGGAAGAGGGGGGTCCCTCAGCCCGGCCTGTGCCCTCTAGCAGTCTGGGACCCCTCGGGAGATAACGACCTGCTGGCTTAGGCCTGCTCCCGGGTGGCAGAGGGCAGGTCCAATCCCTAGGTGCAGCCCTTGGTCAGGCTCAGAGCAGGGCCGATCAGGGGGTTGGGGCGCCTTCCCCTGTCACGAACAGAGCAGGGCGGATAGGGAGGTTGTGGCCCCACCCCCTGTCACACACAGAGCCGCATGGCAATCAGGGGGTTTGGGTGCTGCCCCCTGTCACGCTGATCCCGGTGCTGGGAGGCATATTACCCTTTTACTATATAGCATAGAGGCCTGGTGCACGGGTGGGGGCCAGCTGGTTTGCCGTGAAGGGTGTCCTGGATCAGGGTGGGGGTCCCCACTGGGGTGCCTGGTCAGTCTGGGTGAGGGGCTGAGGGCTGTTTTCAGGCTGGGGGTGAGTGAACTCCCAAATGCTCCTTTTTTCCTTTTTTTTTTTTTTTTTTTTATTCTGGGCCAGCTTTAGCTTGAGGCTTGGCTCCAGCTCTTAGGCCTCCTCTCCTCAAAGTAGGTTTCTGGCCTTTGCTTACAATGTTGCGAATCTGCTGGCTGAAGTCCGGTGGTATTTGTTACAGAGTTTCTTAAACTGCCCGCTCAGAGGCCTGCAGCCGCAGGCAGGGAACGTTGGTTTCCTCCATCACTGAGGCAAGCAAGCCTTATGTTAGTTTCAAGCTGCCTGGCTGCCGGCCACCATCTTGGCTGACAGTTAATTTGCATATCTCGCTGATTAGCCAATGAAAAGGGTAGCGTTCGTACGCCAATTACCATGTTTATCTTTTATTAGTGTAGATTATCTATGCTCATAAAGATCAGGGTAGTGGTCATCTTTGTGGGGCAGTTAGTCATACAAGAAATCCCCTTCAGATGTGTTCATAGTATTCAACAACTTGGTTCAGATAGTGTTTATAAAATGTGTTCAATTTGTAAGAATTTACTGAGATGCTCACTTATGAAAATTAAAGCTTTCCAGGTATATATTATATTTTAATAAAATACATGTTTAACAACTTCTCTCTTACTTGATGTGTCAGTTGGTGAGAGGAGAGGAGTGCTACTGTATTTATGGACTTATCAATTTCTTCTTTTCATTATAGGATTGGAATGTATATGCTTGATGTTATATTGTTTCATACATATAATGTAATTATTATTTTATCTTGGTAATAAAATGATTAAATTTACTACACTATCTTTTGTTTAGATACTTTTTCCTGAGTTATATTTTCTTATCCTATATTTTGAAATTATTTTTAATTGAGATGTATCCTATAGAAAGTAAATACCTGGTTTGTGTTGGTTTGATTATTCTATTTTTTATTCTAATATAATTTTTGTCTTTTTTTAGGTGATTTTAATATTTACATCTATTGCCATTACTGACTTTCTTGATTTTATTTCTGCCATCTTAAACACCTCAATATATAAAACTGTGTATTTGTTTCCTTTCTTGTGTTCTGCTGCCTTTGTTTAACGTGCTAAAGATATTTCTGCATTCCCATTTCCACTTTTATTATTTAGAAGTTATATTTTCATTTATGTTACTTTAGTTTTATATAAGTTTGTTTACAATAGGAAAAGAGAAAACTGTAATTTGAACAGGGAGAGCTTAATGTAAACAATAGTTAACAGGAAATTGGAATTACAAGAGATTGGCTAGTAGAAAGTAAATAGAACTTCAAAGAATATAGAAATAGCAAATGTAATTTTTCATGTCAGATGTCCTATAATCATATCACATAAAATATATTTTAATATATATTAGCTACTATACTTAAGGATAAGAGAAAGTGTCAAAAGAAGAGAATCTACTTTGTACCCATACTTAGACTCTGTTGGAGAGGACCTGATTCTCAGCAAAAGGCAGATAAGTCAGTGTGGTGCCACACTGATGAAATTTGCTACAAATTGATCTTCTGAAATTTGTCAGAATTCTGCCCTTGAGGGTACCAGAGAAAGTCATTTTGGGGAGTGTTTCACTGAAAGCACCACCTGTTATGAACTAAATTGTGTTTTCCAAAAGGATATATTGATGACCTAACACCCAAATCCTGTGAATATGAACTTACCTGGAAATAGTAGATATAAATTGCAGATATAACTAGTTAATGAGGTCATACTGAGAAGGGTAGGCCTTTAATTTAATAAGATTGGGGGCCTTATAAGAACAGGGGAGAGACAGAAAAAGAAGAATGGCATATGAAGAACAGAGACATACATGAAGAAGATGGCCATGTGACAACAAAGACAGAGATTGGAGTGATGCATTAAAGGAAAAAGAATGCAATAAATTGCCAGATAACATGAGAAGCTAGAAAAGTCAAGGAAAGAGTTGACCCTATAGATTTCAGAGGGAATATGGGCTGCTGACTTCTAGCCTCCAGAACTGTGAAATTTCTTTCACTAATTTGTGATATTTTGTTATGGCAACTCTAGGAAACTAATAAGCCACCCAAATTAGGATGACTGCAGAAGCTGATGGCCACTGAATACTGTTGGGCAGGCAGGACACTGTAGAGGCTGTTCATACAGACGCTAGAGAATTACTTTGCACTGCAAGGGCCTGCTGAGAAAATGCTGGCAACTAGGAAGCAAAACCTTAGAGTGTTTTAATTCCATGTATCTCCATTTATTGGTCCATATTGTTATTTTCCAGTCCATTTTCTTTTAATTTAATTGCTTTTTTTTATAATATCCCATTCTAAGTAGTCATCCCATTTATTTATTTTTAATTAATCAAAGCTTATTTAGTTAACCTGTTTGTTTGAAAGTACCTTTTCTTACCATGGCTCATTTTTTTTATTATGGTTAATTTAAAAAATTAAATAAAAAATTAATGCCCAATCAAAGGTCAATATTACTCTGACACCAAAGCCAGAAATTTAGTGCACAAGAAAAGGAAACTACAAACCAACATTCATCAAAAGATTCACAAATAAAGTCAACAATATATAAAAATAATGTACTCTAACCAAGTATAATACAAGAATACAGGATAAGGTTAATATAAAAAATTCAATTAATATATTGTGCCATTTTTATTTTTTAATTTATTTTTAGTGCAAATGTTTTATTTATATACTTATTTAAATACTTATATTCCTTAATGGAATGCTTATTGTAATACAGAATACAACTGTTTTCCCACCCCCCACCCCCAATTGTTATCTTGTTAAATTTTGTTTTTGTGTTTACATACATAGGAAAAAGTCCTAATGACAAGTTTATAATTAAAGAGGAGATTCTGGGTTTTAGTAACATTGCTGTGCCCATTAAAAGTGCCAGAAAATAGATAAAAATATTACTGAAATTCATACTATATATTAAACCACATTTTCCCCCTTGCATGTTATTGTTAGGATTGGAAGAAAAAATAGTGATATTTACTGTAGAAAAGCAATACAATTTAATATTATGTATAAACATATTTTATACTCACACATATAAATGTACAATTTGTTATAAAAATAAAACAATCAGGGTTGGTAAATGTAGTCTTCACTGATTCCTTGATTATTTAATGAATTTGGGAAGAGTAGATTTCCATAAAAAGATAATCAATTCCAATCATGTTCTGGAAGTGATAATAAACTTTTTATAGAAACAATCACAGAAATTATTGAATCATCAAAAAGCGTAGAGCATCAAAAGTAAGCATAAATATAATGTGCCATTTTTAGAGAATGAAGTAATAAAGCATGTAATCATACCAATAAGTTTAGAGCATTTGACAAAATATAATTTCCATTCAAGATAAAAACTCTCAAAAAACTTAATCTCAGACAGGGCACCTACAAAAATGCTAAAGCTAACATCATACTTAATTGTGAAAGACTGAATACTTTCCCCCTAAGATGGAAAAGAAATTTAGGGTTCCTTCTTTCACCATTCCTGTTCAACATTATGCTAAACTATCTAGCTAGCATATAATGCAATAAAAATAAATTAAAAGAATAAAAATTGGAAGTAAAATCTGTCTTATTCCCAAATAATGCAATCTTGTACAGAAAATATTTTAAAGAAACTATAAAAAATAATATTAGAACTAAAAAGTGAGTCAAGCAAAGTCACATGATACAAAATAAATATGTTAAAACCTATTGTATGTAAATATAATAGTAAACATCAAATTAAAATAAAAAATTAATTCACTTTAACAATAGTATCACAAAAATATATAAGAAAATTTAATAAATGGCATCAAGATCTCTACAATAAAGTCCAACAAACATTGCTGAGAGAAAAAAAAGACCTAAACAAATAGAGAGATAAATTATATTCATGAATTTGAAGTCTAAATATTGTTAAGTTGTAATTATCTCAAAATTGATCTGTAGAGCCAATGCAACCTCTATTAAAATGGAATACAACACAGCATGACAAGAAATGGACCACTGATAAGCACAATGGCATGGATGGATCTCAAAAACATCATCGTAAGTGACAGAAACTAGGCAAAAAATCAAACATATTGTATGACACAATTTATATGTAATTTATATGTAATTTCAAGGAAAGACAATACTATCTATATCTACACTAATAAAAGAGAAACATGGTAATTGGCACACGACCACTACCCTTCCCATTGGCTAATCAGCAAGATATGCAAATTAACTGCCAGCCAAGATGGCGGCCGGCAGCCAGGCAGCTTAAAACTAACATGAGGCTTGCTTGCTTCAGTGAAGGAGGACTCCAACGTTCCCCGCCTGCCGCTGCAAGCCTCTGAGCTGGCAGTTTGAAACATAGTAACAAAAATAGAAGCTAAACAAAACGCCAGAAGCCAGCTTTCAGCTAGCCGGGATCTCAGACCTGGAGTTGATACAGAGTTTCAGTTGTAGAACCTAAAAAAACCAGATACCTGCTTTCAGGAGCGGAGGCCTAAGATCTGGAGCCTCAGAGCTAAAGCTGGCTCAGAATAAAAAAAAAAAGGAAAGAAAAAAAGGAGCAGTTGGGAGCGTTAGTCCCAGCCTGAAAACAGCCCTCAGCCCCTCACCCAGACTGGCCAGGCACCCCAGTGGGGACCCCCACCCTGAAGGGTGTGTGACCAGCTGCAAACAGCCATCATCCCCTCATCCAGGCTGGCCAGGCACCTCAGTGGGGAGCCCCACCCTGATCCAAGACACCCTTCAGGGCAAACCAGTCAGCCCCCACCCATGCACCAGGCCTCTATTCTATATAGTAAAAGGGTAATATGCCTCCCAGCACCGGGATCAGCGGAGCTGGTCTCCCGGCACCAGGATCAGCGTGACAGGGGTTGCGCCCAAACCCCCTGATCGCCTTGCAGCTCTGTGTGTGACAGGGGGCAGGGCCACAACCTCCCTATCTGCCCTGCTCTGTTCCTGACAGGGGAAGGGGCCCCAACCCCCTGATCAGCCCTGCTCTGTGCCTGATAGGGTGGAGTTTCCCAACCCCCTGATCTCCCTGTGGCTCTGTGTGTGACAGGGTGCGGTGCCCCAACCCCCCTACCCCACGGGCCCTGCACTGTGTGTGATGGGGTAGAGCCATAACCGCCCCATCAGCCCTGCCCTGAGTGTGAGAGTGGCGGCGCCCCAACCCCCCGATGGCCCTGCTCTATACGTGACAACCTCCCCATCGACCCTGCCTTGAGTGTGACAGGGGACGGTGCCCCAACCCCCCAATTGGCCCTACCCTGAGCGTGACTGAGGGTGGCATAGCAACCTCTGATCTGCCCTGCTCTGTGCATGACAGGGGGCGGCGCCCCAATTCCCCAATTGGCCCTGCTCTGAGCCCGACCAGGGGCTGCACCTAGGGATTGAACCTGCCCTCTGCCACCCGGGAGCTGGCCTAAGCCAGCAGGGCGTTATCTCCTGAGGGGTCCCAGACTGTGAGAGGGCACAGGCCAAGCTGAGGGTCCCCCCCTCCCCCCCGAGTGCACAAATTTTTGTGCACCGGGCCTCTAGTATATATATAAAGAGCCAGTGCTGTAACATCCTAAAGGCTCAACTGAACGGCAGGCTGCACATGCAGCGGGCGGGCAGGCTGAACTGCTGACCTCTCTGAGAGAGAGAGAGGCGGGGTTGATCAGCAGCAGCAGTGGCTGCTGGTGAGGCCCGGAGAGGGAAGCAGGGTGATGAGACTCTGCTTCTCTCTCCGGGCCTCACCAGCAGCCAAGCCTCTCTCTCTCCCAGGTCCACAGTTCAGCCCACTCACCAGCCTCCTGGAGCGGCTGCTGATCAGCCCCGCCTCTCTGATCAGGCCCATAGATAGGCCCGGAGATGCTGACTGTCATAGACACTGACCCATCAGAACCAAATCTGGCTGAATTGCGAGGAGCCAATGGCTGCCTAGTAGGCTGGGCTTTTGACACTGACTTGCATAGAAACCAACTAATCAGAACCAAATCTGGGTGAACTACGAAGGCAGAACCTAAGGTAAGGGCTGAAGAGGGATTTTAAGGGCAACAGCTGTTTGGTGTAAGGTGTAAGAAAGTGATTCAATTTTTTAATGACCAGTTTGGCAGTATAGTGCATATGGCTGGATATCAGTCCAGATATAGGGATTAGGTGTTTTTGTCTGCCAAGAGCATCTCCTCCTGCTGAAAAAGGCTCCCCCCCCCCCCCATTTAAGCAATCCTATCCTATATAATCTATCCATACTAATAAAAGGGTAATATTCTAATTAGACTGGGTTGACAGGCCATCTTCCAGACATCCAATTTCCTTCTGGACAAAGCCATAGAGGTGGGGGCAAGGCAGAGGCAGTTAGGGGTGATCAGGCTTGCATCGGAGGACAGTTGGGGGTGAGATCAGGTCGGCAGGGGAGGGCCATTGTGGGCAAGATCGGGCCGGCAGAGGAGAGCAGTTGGGGAGAAGATCAGGGCGGCAGGGAAGGGCAGTTAGGGGTGATCAGGTAGGCAGATGCAGTTAGGAGGGATCAGGCTGGCAGGGGAGAGCAGTTAGGGGTGAGATCAGACTTGCAGGGGAAGGCAGTTATGGGTGATCAGGAAGGCAGGCAGATCGGTTAGGGGCTATCAGGAAGGCAGTGGGGCAAGGTAGGGGTTATCAGGCCACCAGGGGGCAAGGCTGGGGAGATCAGGCCACCAGGGGTGCAAGGTAGAGGTGATCAGGTTGGCAGGGGGCAAGGTAAGGGTGATCAGGTCAGCAGGGGGGCAAGGTAGGGGCGATCAGGCTAACAGGGGACAAGGTAGGGGTGATCAGGCTGGCAGGGGGTCAAGGTAGGGGTGATCAGGCTGGCAGGGGTCAAGGTAGGGGCGATCAGGCAGTCAGGCAGGTGAGTGGTTAGGAGCCAGTTGTCTCTGATTGTGAGAGGGATGTCCAAGGGGTCCCAAATTGGAGAGGGTGCGGCTGGGCTAAAGAGCTCCCCCTCCATGCACGAATTTCATGCACTGGGACTCTAGTAGATATATAATAAAATATTTGTTTCCTTGGACTGTGGTTCTGAGCATGGTTTCACTCTGGAGATCACAAAAATTCTTTATGGAGTGATATAAGAGTTCTAAAACCAGTTTGTGTTAATGATTGTACAATTGCATACACTAAATAAACTCATAAATTTTACATTAAAATAAAAAATATGTTAAAATTATATTTCAAAAATGATGTAGTCACTGTTAAAAAGTTTGTCATTCACTTACTTTTCTTTATAGTTTTACCACAGATATTTGAATGCTTAAATAATATATTTAAATGTATTGTTTTACACTTTATAAACATATGTATTAAGACTAAATATATTCATCCGTGACATGTTTTTATTGAAATATATATTTTTAAATATATCTATAATTCATTCATTTTTATTATTTTATAGCATTATATTGCAAAAATACACATAAATAAATCCATGCATCAAATGGTCATGAATATTTGAGCTACTTATAATTTTTACAATTAAAAATAATATTCCTATGAGCAATATTTATAATGATTAGCTGCATATTTGCAAAAGGCTTAGTGGATTATGAGGTAGTGGAATTTATAGGTCTTAGAATATGTTTGTTGTCAATGTCACTAGAAAATATAAGAGTAATTTTAAAAATTTACCACATCACCAAAATTGTGTAAATGCATTGTTATTTCACATCTTTGAACATCACTGGTGTTTTCATTCTTTAAGAATTCGAGAACAGATGTGAGTTCATGAGCGGTATAAAATTACAGTTTTAATTTATGTTTTCTAGTTGACTGATGAGATGAAACATATTTTTTTAAATATATTGTATTGATTTTTTACAGAGAGGAAGGGAGAGGGATAGAGAGTTAGAAACATTGATGAGAGAGAAACATCAATTCAGCTGCTTCCTGCACACTCCCTACTGGGGATGTGCCCACAACCAAGGTACATACCCTTAACCAGAATCGAACCTGGGACTCTTCAGTCTACATGCCGATGCTCTATCCACTGAGCCAAACCAGTAAGGGTTAAATGAAACATATTTGAAATATTATTTTCTATTAATGTTCCTATCTTTGAAGTACATCTTCAAATCATTTGCTTTTTGTATCTTTGTTAGAAGACATTCCATTACTCTCTAGTGCCACCTCTGCTATATAACAAGTACCCATAAATCAAGTAGCTCCATTTTATGGTGTTCTGTTTTCCTTTACTCATGTGAATAACATATTATCTTAGTAACTATAGCTTCATAATCATCCTATATAATAAAAGGGTAATATGCATATTGTCCCCTCGACCGGGAGTTTGACAAAGTTCGAGCAGGGAGTGGGATTGGCCCCCCAAGCCCCCAGGCAGCCCCATCCCTGATTGGCACCCCACACCCCGATCAGGGGCGGGGCAGGCCCATCAACTGCCCAAGGCCCCTCCCTCCAGCTGGCCCTGCCCCCAACAGCCCGATCAGGGCAGGCCAACCTGACCCCACCTGTGCATGAATTCATGCAATGGGCCTCTAGTAATTTAATAACTATGCAAACCTGATCTCACAACTCATTTTGATGTGAACTTCTGACATTCTGTGCATGGATTTTCAGGGATATGCTTACATGTATGCACTTGTAATCTTTTTATCTTAGAAGAACATTACAAATCATGAATTTATCCTATGTGACTCAATGTGAAGAATAAAACATGGTATTCAGTTCATATTTTTTTAGAAAAACACCATGTTTTTTTTTAAGAAAGTACTAGAACCCTAGCACCAATTAGACAACTTATTACTTTAATAAATTGGTAAAGCTATTAGAAGATGTAAAGGGACAATTGAGGTAGTATTCGCCTTTTAAATATTGTTATGTTTAGATTATAAGTGTAGTCATTAGAATATTTAGTTGATTATGCACTTTGATACATATAATCTGTATATTTTAATAATTTGTATAAATAACTGTGTTTTAGAATATATTTTCAGTCTTAACTGAGGCAAAGGAAATTACTCTGTGATTTATTAGAATTCTATCCATTGGCATAATTCTATGAAGTAGCATTCTTTATAGAACATGCAAGAAAATAAGCAAAAGATTAGCCCCCAAACCCAGCTTAAGTGGATTAGCCATCCAAGCAGTCCTGAAGGTAATCCTTTTCATTTGGGAGGAAAACATGTTTAATAAAGAATTTATACATCTGCTGTATTAAGTTTTAATAACAAAAGAAAATTTAAAATGACAATGGGTTGCGATGCTTTTTCTGGAATATTAACTTTATTTCAGTATATGGACTTAAGTATTATATATAATTTAGAGAAGTTAATCCTGTGGCTATGTGTAAGGTATCAAAATTGATCAACTACAACTCATATGCATAGAGACATTATTGTTCTTTTATCTTGATTATTAATGACTGGAAATTCATGAGCCTCCTGTTTAGGTACAGGGTAAAATTTATTCCTGACAAATATAAAATGTTGTTAGCTCCAGTCATTTAAATTTTGTGTTGTATCACCTTTAGTTCATAGAGAGTAATTTTTCCTGCTCTTCTTCAAAATGGCATCTGAGGAGATGAAAAAAGGGCTTTTATAATCCTTTGATGTTGGAGACAGGGGGATCTAAGCCTCATTCTGATCCTGGGTTGAGTGCCTTTGAGAAATGAGTGGACTTCTCAGCACAGTTTTTGGCATTCATGGTTGGTTTCTGAGACCGCTGTTAATTGACCTCCCTGAGCTTGATAGATCTGCTGGCTGCTCCTTGGAAGCAGGACCTTTCTTCAGCTCTAATAGGAACATTAAGGTTTCTTCATCCATCCTCTTGGTTTAGGATATTCACTCATAAATATTTAACTGGTTGTTTTTCTGAGTGCAGAGAGATCTTCTCTGAAAACCAAGACACTTGGAGGAGAGATTTCTTATGGTTTTCCCCTTTTTCCAAATCACAGGCATATCTTCCTTCTTTACCACTCAAGGAAGTTCATTAGTCCATAGCTAATCCTGCATCTCAGACACATTATCTTCTTGATATGAAAGAATTTGTAACTTATTTCCCTAAGTATGTTTCTAGATTTCCTAAAGAAACAAGTAAGTAAGTTCAAAGGCATGATCTTTGTTTAAAGATACCTTTCAAGAGTATTATCTTGTTAAAGACTTCACAGTTCCATGTTTATTAGCTTGGGATTAGCCTGGGGTAATCTATACTAATAAAAACGTAGGTGGCCATCATGTGCAACATTGTCACAAGATGGCTGTGCGCACAGCAGAGGCAGGGCCTGGCAACCGCTCCACATGGTGAGGCCTAGGGGTCCCCTGGCTCTGCATGGCACAGAGGAGGCCAGTCTGGACATCTCCGCTGCCACACGGAGGAGGCGGGTCCCAGTGGAATAGGCCGGTCACGGCAGGGGAGGGCAGTTGTGGTCAATCAGGCCGGCAGGGGAGGGCAGTTGTGGGTGATTGGGCCAGCAGGAGAGTAGTTAGGCATCAATCAGGCTGGCAGGGGAGTGGTTAGCAGCCGTGGGCAAACTACGGCCTGTGGGCCGGATCCGGCCCGTTTGAAATGAATAAAACTATTGAAAAAAAAAGACCGTACCCTTTTATGTAATGATGTTTACTTTGAATTTATATTAGTTCACACAAACACTCCATCCATGCTTTTGTTCTGGCCCTCCGGTCCAGTTTAAGAACCCATTGTGGCCCTCGAGTCAAAAAGTTTGCCCACCCCTGGGTTAGGGGGTGATCAGGCTGGCAGGCAGAAGTGGTTAGTGGTAATCAGGCAGGCAGGCAGTTGAGCTGTTAGGAGCCAGTGGTCCCAGATTGTGAGAGGGATGTCTAAACCGGCAGTTGGACATCCCCCGAGGGGTCCCAGATTGGAGAGGGTGCAGGCCGAGCTGAGGGACACTGCCCCGTGCATGGATTTCATGCACCTGGCCACTAGTAAAATTTATAATTTAGCCTGAGTAGTGGAAGAATGCGAAAGAAGATTAATTAAGGTTGAAATTAAAATGTACTAGGTCATTATCCCAAATCCATTTTTATCCTTTAGGTAATCCATGATTTTCTTGATTTACCTGGTTATTGGGTAAAAATGTCAATGCATATCTAATTATGTCCCAAGAATGTTTTTTGACATTATGTTCGTGATCCATCTTTATTTGTCATGAAAGTAATATAGATGATTCAATTGAAAGAAAGAAAATGAGAAGAAAGAAAGAATAAGAAAGAGGGTGGGGGAGGGAGAAAGAGAAATAAAGAGGAAACAGGAAGGAGGAAAGGTAAGGATGAAGAAAGAAATGATAAAAAGAAAGAAAAAATAAGTGAAGGGAAAATGAAGTAGAAATAAGGTAAGTAATATATGAGTGTATATATATGCATATATATAGTTTATATATTTATTTGTATGTGAGTATACACTCATCTTGTGTAATATAAATACAGTTATTAATATCAGTAATAGGAAATAATCAATAAGGGAGATAAATGTAAACCTTTGGAAACCACTGCCCTAGCACTAGGCCCCTCTCCTTTTTGTTTATTTATTTTTGGTGCCTGTGACCGGAATCGAACCTGGGACCCTTGAGTCCACAGGCCAACGCTCTATCCACTGAGCCAAACCAGTAAGCCCCTCTCCTTTTTAAAGGTGTAATAGTCATAGTAAATTGTATTAATATAGAGTTCCTTCCTGGAAGGCTGTATGTATGTGTGTGTGTGTGTGTGTGTGTGTGTGTGTGTGTGTGTAAATGGAGAATGGGCATGGATTAATGACATCTTTTCTAAAAAGCAGAAGGATGGATTTATGAGCCAACATTTTAATCCCACCCTCTTTCCCTGTTCTGTCTCAGATACTACTTCCAGTTTCTGTCCTTAACTGTTTGTCCTGTATGCCATCTGGTCTAGATTATAGGAAACAGCACGGTATCATGTTCTGGGTTCCCGGGACCTCTGAAGTTAGCCTTGGCTACTGTGTGATTAATTGTGCAGTCTTCTTTTTTCTGGATCTCATGTTTGATATATTTATTCAATTCTTTATTTCTTTACAGTCCATAAGCCATTGTGGCCTCAACTGCAACTATTTAAATTGGATCATCTGCTATGAGAAGAAGGTGTAGCTAAGATACATTTACGTAACATGGAACAACCAAACAGGAGGCTACTGCAACCAAAATATAATGGTAATCACCTGCCTTTATTTTCCACCTGAATATAATGTTTATTTTTTACTATTGTATATACTGATAACTCATCAGGAACCTGGTCTCATCTTCTTTACATTAAGGGATTTAAAACTAGCAAACTAACCAGAAATAACCAAGTTGTAAAACTCCAGTGACTTAAAGGTAGGGAATTACATGGAGAATGGCAGGTTTCTCTCCCACTCCACACCTCCCACTCACAGGAGCTTAACTTAGGATATGTTGGTCAAGGAAATGATAAGATTTGGTAGTTAAAACAAATAGTTTCTTGGTGAATGAGAAGATACACAGCAAACCTGTAGTTAATTGGCTGAAATGATCAAAGGGCCTGAGGCCAATAGTCCTTAGTTTAGAAGTGGACCAGATGAAAAGAAAAGCTGAGTGGTACCAAAGTGCAAGTTCAGAAACACATATTAGGGAATAAGGCAAACTGTGCAAACTAATAGAGTTTTCATCTTCTCAATATACAATGAGATACAATCACAAGGTCAAGTGGTCAAGAATGACAAGGAAAAATTGATGTTTATGTGTGTATCGGTGTTTTAGCAAGTAGTATAGAATGATTTCTCACCATATGTGGTAAGTCTTTTCTCATTGCAGATGGATATATTGGAGTCAAATTTCTTCTCAAGTGCATAATTTTCAACTTTCTACTAGACATATCTAATGGTTAATAAATAACCTCTTCCCCCATCAAATTACCTCCGCTTACTCTATTTTCTTCTCTTACAGGTTTTCCTACTTACTGGTATGAAAAGAGGAAGCTGAGTATCACACTCTTCAAGTCATAGCCCACTGTTATTGTTCATTAGTACAGTTCCTTCTCATTTGATTTTATATTTTTCTCCATCTTTGATTTCATTTCTTGTCCCCAATTCAGACAGCTATCCTCTTATATTTGGTGTCTTTGAAAGTGAATGACAAATTTTTAAATATGCAGTTTTATATTGTCTGTGTGTTTGAATGTTTACATAAATTTTAAATGCTTTTACCCCAGTAATTATTAATGCCAATAACTACATCTTGATGTCATCTTTGGTACTACTTTCTGCTTTATCACATACCTCTAAGTCTTGTCAATTTGGCCTTCCATATCCCTGGAAATTATGCCATCTTCTCTGGTCTAAGTATTTTCCTTTATTTCTTGTCCTCATTATTTCTTCTTTTCTAGTTCTAATAAGAATTCTATAATTACTCTGATTTTGGAATTAATGCTTCTCCTCAATCTTGTTTCCCATTCAGGCCCATCCTTTATACCAATAACTCATTTAGGTTGGAACTTTTCAAAGCCAATTCTTACTTGGAAATGTTGTTGAAACAATTCACTGAGGGAATGTTCTCCAGAGAAGGGAAATAATGGATGCAGAATAGAGCAAGAGAGAATGCTAAACCAAAATATAGTCTTTGTTCATGTTTACCTTCAACCTGATCTCCTGGGGTGTGCTTGAGCATAACAGGATTAGTTCTCCCTTGGGCCAGCCTTGTGCACTTTCACATTAGTTAGTCATTTTGCCCATGGAGCCCACTAGGAAGGAGGGAACATAACATACTAGGTTTGGCAGGTGCCCATGGCTGAAGGAACAGCAACTGTGATCCATGAGTAGCTCACACTCATAATAATAGCAAAAGTTCTGGGAAGAAATAAGTTCATCTTCTCAGAAAGAAACTCTCTGGCATGGGTACCAATCACATCTACTGCGCCATGCAAGTGGTTTTCTACAAAAACCCTTTCAGCCTTTGCTTGCATTCCATTGGTGGCTTCCTACAGGTTTCAATATCAATTGCAAATTACACATTGGCATGTTTTGACTCCTTTTAATGTATACATCCTTACACTCTACCCATATTAAACTATTTATAATTTTAAGTAATGTCTTCTACTTGTATTTGTAGACTACTTTTTTTTAAAAAATTGACTTTTAGAAAGAGAGAGAGGAAGGGAAATCCTGAGAGAGAGAGGGAGAGAGAGAGAGAGAGAGAGAGAGAGAGAGAGAGAGAGAGAGAGAGAGAGATTTATTGTTCCACTTTTTAAGTAGGGCTTCTGCAGGATTATAAAATTGATGATGGTTGATATTATGGTTGTTGTTTTTTAGATCAATGGTCTCACTCCTATTTATTTTCCTTATTTCCAAACTTCTTCTTGTGCTTTACCAAAGGGGCAACAGGAAAAACAATGAATTTTCCAGTAGTTGTTGCCATACTTTTTCTTCCATTTGTCTTTTTTCCATGATGTCTTTGGAATAATACCTTCAATTTGTTGGTTTTTTCTTCCCTTCAATAAACTGTCAAAGATATTTTTTATTTATGTATTACTTCATCTTTGCTTCCCTCTATATTAGTTTTCTGTAGTTCAAGGCACACAATCACATGTACAAGTACAGTATAAATATTCTCTCTCAACCAATTCCACATACTCTATAGCATGATCATTATGTTAGCATGCAGCTCTCTGCATAAAGAAACTGATACCCTTCAGTTAGTTATTGTTAAGACTGATGTCACCTGGTCCTCTATAGAATATCTCAATTTTAATTCATATTTTCTGCCATCCACTGACCTTTTTTCATTGTAAAGTAATCTAAGTGAAAATGGTCATTTTCATGTTTGTGCTTGAATACTAACTTCATTCTCTCTGCAACTGCTCAAAGGTAGAAACCTCATTAATGTATCTCTGTGCTATCTAGAACTGCATCTTATTCATTCTATACACCTTCTTTGGCATCTGCTTTTGATAGAAAAAAGTAACAACTTATAAGTTAAATTCAACCTGAGCAAGTCTTCTACCCTTTACAAAAGTCATTGCTTCCAGGTAACTAAGTGCTACCTTTGGACATGCCTCTGACTATGGCATCCTGAGGTGTTTTTTTTGTTAACATTTTCATTTGTAATAGGCCTGCACTCTATAAGCACTGTCTTGGAAGGCTTTTGCTATCAAAGTGTTGATGAAAACTTGAATCAGGTTCAGCATAGGTCACATGCTGAAAATAACCGAAACATAAGCCCAGCACTAACTAGTGACAAGAGAAACTGGACAATATTACCTCTTCCGTGCTGAACATTTATTTTATTCAATCTACTGCATTACAGGCACCTGCTCCTTTAATTTTCTGAGTTATCACTATGAAACAAGTGGCATTTCCTTTTCTACAGGTGAAATTTAGTAAGGTTAAGCAATTGGTCCAAGAATGTTGAGCTTGTAAAAGGCAAGGCTGGAATCTGACGCATGCTGTGAGTTAAGCAGTCATTTGAGTTAAATTTTCTGTGATTAGTTTTCTAAACTCTCTCTCTAGTTTATTTCACATACACTTATATCATGCCTACTATGTGCCAGATACTGTTCTAACGGCTATGAAACTTTTGCTCACAGCAACCCTACAGGTTTTTCATTGTCATCCTCATTTTGAGAGAAGTGGAAACTGGGGTCAAGATTACGCAACAAATGAGTGAACCCTGTGGTCTTTATCCTTCTCTGAATGGTTTATTCCACTTAGGATAATGCTCCAGTTCCATCCATGCTGTTGCAAATGGTAAGAACTCCTTTTTTACTGCAGCTTGGTATTCCATTGTGTAGATGTGCCACAGTTTTTTAATCCACTCATCTACTGATGGGCGCTTAGGCTATTTCCAAATCTTAGCTATGGTGAATTGTGCTGCTATGAATATAGGGGTGCATATATCCTTTTTAATTGGTGTTTCTAATTTCTTGGGATATATTCCTAGAAGTGGGATCACTGGGTCAAATGGGAGTTCCATTTTTAGTTTTTTCAGGAAACTCCATACTGTTCTCCACAGTGGCTGCACCAGTCTGCATTCCCACCAGCAGTGCACGAGGGTTCCTTTTGATCTCACTCATTTGTGGAATATAACGAACAACATAAACTGATGAACAAAGACAGATCCAGAGAGGGAGAGGGGCATTGATCCGACCATTGGGCCTCGGAGAGAAGGTAGGGGAGGGTGGGGATAAGGGGAAGAGATCAACCAAAGGACTTATATGCAAGCAATTAGGGCTAAACAATGGACACGGACAACAGGGGGGTGAGGGCATGAGTGGGGGAGATAGGGGGTAATGAGGGGATAAGGACACATATGTAATAACTTAATCAATAAAAAAATTTTAAAAAAAGATCACACAACATAATAATACTTTCTTGTGAATAGACACGTGTAACCAGATGGTGCCATGGAATAAAGTCATTGCATTTTTTAAAATTTAGATTTGTTTTAAAATAGGTTTGCATTCAAAAGTGGAAGTTTTCATTTGATCTCATGCTATCAGTTATCCATGCCCGGAAGACATTTACTTTTTAAGCCTTGGTTGCTCTAACTGCCACTACCACTATTTCTTTTTGGCAGCTACTACTTTCAGCCTGAGAAACTTGGGAATAATAATGGTTTCTAGGAGATGTACATTAGAGATCCAATATATTTCATTTATAGCACATGCCCTACTTCCTCAATATACTTCACTCTAGTCAAGGCTCTCTGTGACTGGAAGAAAGAAATACTTCACAGCATCCCTAGAACTGCAGGCTGCTGACAAGGACCATTAAGTAATTTAGATTTAAGTGTCTGTGGAATTGCTGGCTAGAAGTACTACAGTGGTGCCACAGGTTAATAAAAGTTTGCTTCTATCTGGCAGTCTCTAGTTCTGCCCGGGTCTCAGATTTCCTCTCACTGGAATTTAATGCACTGGAAACTCTCTGTGTGTAGTGTGTTTGTATGTTTGTTGATTATAGTAACACACAACATGGTTTGAACAAAGTACTATACAATCAGGTGAATAATTAATTACATGCACAGCATTAAAGAGATCAGAAACTTGTGTTGTGATTGGTGATACAGGTCCTCGATGATGTTATTTGGTGTGACGTTCTTCGCATGAATTGCTCTGACAATTTTTATATCTTGTCATTGCATGCTGATGGCAGTGTGCAAATAGGTTTGCCACATAGAAATTACCTGTACCACCATTCATTTTCAATGGCATTCTAAAGATCAACCATGCTTGCAGGAGTTAAGAAAGATTTATAGAATCATTGCAAAGCAAATCCTTAGAAAGAAAGACAAAAATTACGGACAGTTTAGTGTAGAAAAAAGCAGCAAGTTCACTATTTTAATGTTTATAAACTTTTTAGATTTAACTGATATACAATAAACATAAATTTTCATTAAAATCAAGTTTCAGATATCAGAACAAACAGATCCATGAAGAAGAATTTTAAGATGCTTTTTAAAAATATATATATTTTTATTAATTTTAGAGAGGAAGGGAGAGGGAGAAAGAGACAGAAACATCAATGATGAGAGAGAATCATTGGTTGGCTGCCTCCTGTACATCCCCTACTGGAGATCAAGTCCACAACCTTTGGCATGTGCCTGGACCAGGAATCGAACCTTGACCTCCTGGTTCATAGATTGATGCTCAACCACTGAGCCATGCTTGCTGAGCTAAAATCAAATTTTAATAGTTTTCCCTACATATTCCAGGGGTTGCCAACCTTTTGGACCTCATGGATCAGCAGTGGTCTGCGGACCACCAGTTGGTGACCATTAAACAACAGAACGCAATGTCGGCACCAGCCCTGCTTGCACCTACTGCCAGCGCCGGACCCAATCACTCCACACCATCAGTGGGTGCAAGCGGGGCCGGCGCAGTCAGCACATGGGAGCAGTGGTGGTGGGAGTGGGGCTGCCAGCAGACAGGGGACCAGGGGCCATTGCAGGAGAGACCAGGCCGGGGCACAGAGGATGGACCAAGACCCGCCCCTATGCCCACTGCAACCTTGTGGACCCACAGTGCCTTTCAAGGTGCACAAATTTGTGCACTGGGACCCTAGTATGAAATAATATGAATGTATATATGTAGGGAAATAGATAAAAGCATTTATGACCATAAAATAAATAAGAACTGATGATTGCTGATTTTAGTGACAGTTTAGCTTCATATTTCAATTGAGTACTAACCATACATCTATATAAATATTATAATATTAAATGTATAAAGGGGATAACATAGTTATTAAAATCACCATGAAAAATAAAATTATGCATAACATTTCTACATAAAAATAATTTAATTTTAATTATTACTAATATACTCTTCGATTACTCATATACAACTAGTAAAAGATTATGTATGTAAGTCATAGGTTTTTTTGGGAGCAAGATCTCTAAACTATTGAAAAGGAACTATCACTAAATAATTTTTCCCTTGAGTCATACATTTTCTGTGGTTGACTTTACCTAAAAATAATTTTATGATTTCCTTTTGAAAAATACTGCTTATTAGAGAATACTAGTTGGCATGTGGATCAGTGTGGCATAATGTGTGAAGGCTTGTGTATTATTCTTAGAAGATCTTGAGTTTTTTTCTACTATAAACTATGCCCAAATGATTAATCTTGGAGAATAGTCTGTGATGTGTAAGTACATAAAATATCTTGCTCTCAGACACACAAAAACATGTATTATATATAAGAAAATATTTAAACTAATTTTATACCTAAATTGTCTTTTCTAAAAATACTAGAGGCCCAGTGCATGAAATTTGTGCATGAGGAGGTCCCTAACGCAGCCGTGGGCAAACTACGGCCCATGGGCCGGATCCAGCCCGTTTGAAATGAATAAAACTAAAAAAAAAAAAAAAAAAAAGATCGTACCCTTTTATGTAATGATGTTTACTTTGAATTTATATTAGTTCACACAAACACTCCATCCATGCTTTTGTTCTGGGCCTCCGGTCCAGTTTAAGAACCCATTGTGGCCCTCGAGTCAAAAATTTTGCCCACCCCTGCCCTAACTGCTGGCTGCGGGCCGGGGCCTCCTTTCCCCTGGCTGCCTACTGCCACTGCTGGCCAGGGTGGAGCCAGCCAGGGGGAGGGTCTGCAGGCAGTTGGCCCACTGGTCCCATCCCCTAGTTGAACTCCTGGTTGAGGGGACAGTTTGCATATTAGGCTTTTATTATATAGGATAATCAACTTAGACACAGACGTGGCAAGAATACATGGCACTTGACATTTACTCCGTGGTGCACAAAATGAAAAGCAAACATGTACTTTGAAGGACATTGACTTGGGGCATAAACAATTGGAGAGGAAACAATAAAAATAGCCCTTTCATTAAGTTTATGCCTATTTTTAAAAAGTAAATAAAAGAGATATATCGTATCAAATTATGCACTAACGTTCACTTACTCCAGTATCAAATAAGAGAAAAACTGAGCATAAAGTAATAAAAAATAATACATTTAGTTCATTAGAAACTGTTGTAAAAATTTTCATGCTAAAAGAGGAATATTGAACTTTAGGAAATAAGCACTGTAAAGTGGTTATAAAACATTTGGCTGTGACACATTAACATTTACATTGTTATTTAGCACATACACTCACAGAACAGATACATATGGAGAGAGAGAGAGAAATAAAAAGTTGTTCATTTGCATTATGTACATCAATAAAGCTCCAGAAGTATAGCATTTAACTAGAAACTTCATGGACATTTCACACTCTCCTGGTGTTCCTCCTCCTATTGCTCATTTTCTTTACCAGCTTTTCCTGTTTTGCCACCCACAAAATATTCAATTATGAATTGTGCAAAGTGCAGTGTCAATTCTCATTTTTCTCTGTTCTCAATCCTTTAGTTATCTCACCACGTCCACATTTTATATACTCCGTCTAAAGCGGTGACTCAACATTTTAATCGCTTTCCAATTTCTCTCCTAAACTTTATACTTGCATATAATACTTGCAATATTCTACTTGGGTTCTTTAAATAATCTCACGTCTAACCTCTCTAAAAGTGAAATCCTTTTGTTTTCTAACCCATTACTTGCTCTACCTCCATATCTGTGAGACCATCACTCATTTAGGTGCTCCATCAAAATCATTCCTTTGTGACTCAAGTTATTCAGAAATGTTAAATACCTTATTATCGATTTTTTAATCTTAATTTATGTATATGTTTTGTATTGTTGCATCATCAGTAAATGAAAAGGTATGATTTAGGGGGGTGAGAAATTATTAATGTTTCTTTAAATTTATATACCATGAATAACGTGATAATTTGTGAAATACTTAGAGTCACTTAAAAATAATCACTTTCCCTCCCTCATAATTAAAAAAAGGTAGAAAAGAAGAAGAAGAAGAAGAAGAAGAAGAAGAAGAAGAAGAAGAAGAAGAAGAAGAAGAAGGAGGAGGAGGAGGAGGAGGAGGAGGAGGAGGAGGAGGAGGAGGAGGAGGAGGAGGAGAAGGAGGAGAAGGAGAAGGAGGAGAAGGAGAAGGAGAAGGAGAAGGAGAAGGAGAAGGAGAAGGAGAAGGAGAAGGAGAAGGAGAAAGGAGAAGGAGAAAGGAGAAGGAGAAAGGAGAAGGAGAAAGGAGAAGGAGAAAGGAGAAGGAGAAAGGAGAGGGGGGAAACAACACTGGAAAATCGCTTATAAGTAAACCTTAATTGTCAAAGCTAGTTGAAGAAAATCATGAAAAAGATCATAAAAATATTTCTCAAATATTTATTCAACTGCCATGGGGAAAACATGACCAATAAAACATTAGAGCCACTAAGGTTGTCTACAGAGAGTGTTAGCTACACACAAAATGTGTGCCTTGTAATTATTAATAATGAAAGAATATTTGAGGTTACCATTTTCATTATATGTAATTTTACTTTCCTGTTTGACATTAGAATCCTACCCTGTGAAAGATGCAACTCCAACATTTACATAATTTCAACACAAAATGTTATTTTACATGTTAATTGTTTTCTATACACAAGTCAGTGTTTTAGGCCCAGGAAATATTAAAAGAAAGATAGGCAATGTCAGATCCATGAAGGATCTTAGTCCTTTTGGAAATAATTAAATAAATAAATAAACTCATAAAACAAATAAAAATCATTTCAACTTTTTAATATGTTTTGGAAAAAATAGAAGTAAATGATGGATGGTAATGGATCATTACTTAGTTTAGATGGAATACTTAGGAAAAACTTTTCTTTGAAAATTGCATTTGACAGATACTTGCAAAATGGGAAGGTGTCAGCCAATTAAAACACCTTGGGAATAGCTTTCACGTAAGAACCAACAAATGAAAATAATGGGAAAAGTTATTATTATAGTGAAGAACAGGAAAAAAGCCAGAGTGACTGAATTGAGTGGGATATTTGCATAAGGTGAGTTTAGAAATGTAAGCAAGGACTCCATTCTATAAGATTTAGAATTCAATATAGAGTTTAAATTTTATTGAAAGTTCAGTGGTAAGATGTTGGAGGATTTAAGCAGAGGAAAGGCAAGATAAAATTTATATTCAATAAAATAACTCTGACATAGTCTATGAAAATTAATCATTAAGGTGGCAAATTCAGTATTCCAAGCGAGAGAAGATGTTGACTTGTGGTAGAATTGAGGCCATGGAAAATGAAATGAACAGATTTGAAATATAAGTTGGAGGCAGAACCAGTTGTACTTTATAATGGATTTAATATAAGAGGACATAATTGAAAGGTGAAATTAAGGGGAATTCAGGTAGAGAGTGGACTCAACACCATTATTCTGTATCATTTCATAATATATTTACTGTGAAGTTTAGAGATTTAAAGTATGTAAAGCACTGAGGTCGTGTTCTAGCATATAGAAAGTAATTATTAAATATATCATTATTATCCTTATTACAATTAATGTCAATTTTAACTACATTACAGTGTAAATTTCAAATCTGTGTCCTATTGGACTAAGATCTGTAGAAGCCTATATTTTTTCTCCCTAAGTGTTTGATTAACATAAAAATATGTCAAATACATTCATTGTTAATTTAATTACTTTTTAAATCAACTTAAAATATTTTTTTTAATTATCAGATTTTCTAAAAATATATTTTTCTAATGTTCAGTGTGTGTTGGTTAGAGCTCTATAGCTTTCAAGCCCAAGTTGTTTATTTATAATTATATTACTTAATGTCTCTTTTCTTTCAAATTTATTCACTACAGTTGCAGCCTCTTTTATATATACACTAGAGACCTGGTGAACAAAAATTTGTGCACTCGGGGGGAGGGGGTCCCTCAGCCCGGCCTGTGCCCTCTCGCAGTCTGGGACCCCTCGGGAGATAACTACCTGCTGGCTTAGGCCTGCTCCCGGGTGGCAGAGGGCAGGCCCAATCCCTAGGTGCAGCCCCTGGTTGGGCTCAGAGCAGGGCCAATTGGGGAGTTGGGGCGCCGCTCCCTGTCATGCACAGAGCAGGGCAAATTGGGAGGTTGCGGAGCCATCCCCTATCACACACAGAGCAGGGCCAATCAGGGAGTTGGGGAGCTCCCCCCTGTCACGCACAGAGCAGGGCCGATCAGGGGGTTGTTTCTCTTTTATTAGATAGGATTTATATAGTTTTCCTTCTTTATTAACATTATTGGTGACATTTATTAATAAGATCATATAGATTTCAAGTGCACATTTCTATGACACATTATCTATATATTTCACTGTGTGTGTCAAATCATCTTTTGTCACTATATATTTGGTCTCCTTTACTATTATTCCCCCACCCCTCTTCCTTCTGGTAACCACCATACTGTTGCCTGAGACTATTAGTTTCACTTTTATATTCCACATATGAGTGAAATCATATGGTTCTGAGTTTTTTCTGACTGACTTATTTTTAATTGCTTATGTTTCTAAACTCACCTTATGCAAATATCCCACTCAATAAGCATGATATTCTCAAGTTCCATCTATGTTGTTGCAAATGGCAGTATATGATTTTTCTTATGGCTGAGTAGTGTTTCATTGTATATATGTACCACATCTTCTTTATAAAGTCATCTATTAAAGGACACTTTGGTTGTTTCCATGTCTGGCCACCACAAATAATGCTGCAATAAACATAGGGATGCATGTATCTCTGTGAATAAATGTTTCTAAATTTTTCAGGTAGATACCAAGAAGAGGGGTTGCTAGGTCATATGGTAATTTTATTCTTAAGTTTTTGAGGAATTTCCATACTGTTTCCCATAATGGCTGTACCAGTTCATATTCCCACCAACAGTGAAATAGGAGTCCTTTTCCTCCACAACCTCTCCAACACTTATTACCTACTAGAGGCCCAGTGCATGAATTTGTGCATGGGTGGGGTGAAGCTAGCCCAGCCCCAATCAGGGTGGATTGGGCCTGGGCCTGTAGGGAGGAGGAGATGGTGGGAGGTTGGCCAGCAGGCCCCGCCCCAGATTGAGGTGGGGGGTGATCAAAGGCAGAGTTGGCTGGGGGAAGGGGCTTTGGGCCAATTGGTTGGTGGGGGCTGACTGGGAGTGAGGCCAGCTGTGGGGAGGAGCTATGGGAGATGGGCTGGCTGGTTCCACCTCCGAATGGAGTAGGGAGGCTGATCAGGGACCGGAGGCCTGGGGGAGGGACTGTGGGTGGTTCAGGGAGGGGCCATGGGCCAATAAGGGTGGTGGGGGCCCATTGGGGGTAGGGCCTGCCAGGGAGTGGGGCTGTAGGCAGTTGGCCAGCCAGCCCACCCCTGATCAGGGTGGGGAGGCCGGGCAGGGGGATGGGCTGGAGGAGGTTGCCCGCCCAGCCCCACCCCCTATTGGGGCTTGGTGGGGAGTGATCAGTGGCAGGGCTGGCAGGGAAGAGGGGTAGAGGGGGTTGGCTGGCCCCACCTCCAGATCCGGCTGGTTTGCTGGCCACAGTGGGCATCATAGCAACTGGTCATTCTAGTTGCTACAGTGTTCCTGTTGCTGGCTTTTCATACATATAGACTAGAGGCCTGGTTCATGAAATTTGTGTATGGGGGGTGAGTCCCTTAGCCCGACCTGCACCTTCGCCAATCTGGGAGCCCTCAGAGGAGTCCTCTCCAATCTGGGAGCCCTGATGGCTTAGACCCACTCTTAGTGGTTCTCTGTTCTCTGTGGGGCCTGGCCGCTCTGCACCTGCTGCCCAGAGGCTCTCCACAGCCAGGGAAGCAAAGCAAGCATTATGCCAGGCTGCTCATGCTGCCTGCTCTCAGCGGCCGCCCCCCCAGGACTGAGAGACTCCAGCGGGGCTGAAGGGACTGGGTGCCGCCATCTTGTGGCTATGGGCGCCACCATTTTTGTGAGAGATTGACAGTTAATTTGCATACTACCCCTTTATTAGATAAGATGTTGTTGATAATAGATATTGTAACAGTTGTGAGGTGATATCCCATTGTAGTTATGGGGTATCATTATAATTCACATATCCCTAATAGCTAGTAAAGTTGAGCATCATTTTATATTTCTTTTGGCCATTTGTATGTATTCTTGGGAGAAGTGCATTAAGGTCCTCTGACCATTTTTACTTAGATCGATTTTTTGCTTGGTGTTGAGTTGTATGAGTTCCTAATATATTTTGGATATTAACCCCTTGTTGGAACTGTTTTTTGCAAATGTCTTCCCCTATTCAGTGGGTTAACTTTTCATTTTATTGGAGGTTTCTTTTGCTGTGCAGAAGCTTTTTAATTTGGCATAGTCCCATTCATTTACTTTTGTCTTTACTTCCCTTGCCTTTAGAGTCAAATTCATAAGATCTTTCCTAAAACCAAGGTCCAAAATTATAGTACCTCTTTCAAAAATTCCAGTGGCATTTTGTGAAGTAATAGAACAAAAAATCTTCAGACTTATAAGGAATCACAAAAGACCCCAAATAGCCAAAGAAATCTTGATTTAAAAAAAAAAGAAGAAAGCCCGAGTTAAGACACTACTTGACTTCAAATTATACTATAGAGCAATGATAATCAAACAACATAGAAACATCACACAGACTGTAAAACCTCAGAGGGAAGACAGGGGAGGGTGGGATAGGGGAGGAGTAAGAGATCAACCAAAGTACTTGTATGCATGCATACAAGCATGACCAATGGACACAGACAGTAGGGGGATGAGGGCAGGTTTGGAGGGTGGGAATGATCAAGGAGAGGTCAATGGGGGGGAAAAGAGACATATGTAATACTTTCAGCAATTAAAAATTAAATAAAAAAACAGCATGGGGCCCTGACCAGTTTGGCTCAGTGGATGGAGCATCGGCCTGCAGACCTAAGGGTCCTGGGTTTGATTCTGGTCAAGGGCATGTACCTTGGTTGTGGGAAAATCCCTAGTGGGGAGTGTGGAGGAGGCAGCTGATCGATGTTTCTCTCTCATCGATGTTTCTAACTCTCTATCCCTCTCCCTTCCTCTCTGTAAAAAAATCAATAAAATATATATATATATATATAAAACAGCATGGGAAATGTACACTTGAAACCTATATAATCTTATTAATATACTAGAGGCCCAGTGCAAAAAAATTTGTGCATTCAGGCGGGTCCCTCAGCCCAGCCTGTGCTCTCTCACAGTCTAGGACCCCTCGGGGGATGTCCACCTACCGGCTTAGGCCCACTCCCTGGGGGATCAGGCCTCAGCTGGCAGTCAGACATCCCTCTGGCATCTCAGAATCCTTTGGGGGATGTCCACTTGCCAGTGGGGAGCAGGCCTAAGCTGCAGTCTGACATCCTTAGTGCAGCTGAGGAGGCGGGAGAAGCTCCCACCACCACTGCTGTGCTGGCAGCCGTCAGCCTGGCTTGTGACTGACCAGAGCTCTCCCTGTGGGAGCACACTGACCACCAGGGGGCAGCTCCTGCATTGAGCATTTGCCCCCTGGTGGTCAGTGTGTGTCATAGTGACCAGTCATTCCCAGTCATTCTGCTGTTTGAGTCAATTTGCATATTACCCTTTTATTATATAGGATAGAGTCCTGGTGCACAGGTGGGGGCCATTTGGTTTTCCCTGAAGAGTGTCCTGCATCAGGGTGGGGGTCCCACTGGGTGCCTGGCCAGCCTGGGTGAGGGGCTGGTGGCCGTTTTCAGGCTGGCCATGGCCTCAGGCTGGAAGCAGGTATCTGGGATTTATTTAACTTCTATAATTGAAACTTTGTAGCCTTAAGCGGAGCCCAGGTCTTGGAAGCTTGGGTTGCCCCTGGCAACCGAGGCTCACCTCCTCCTTGAGCGGAGGCCACTGTGCTGGAAGCAGGTATCTGGGATTTATTTATCTTCTATAATTGAAACTTTATAGCCTTGAGTGGAGCTCAGAGCCGGCAGGGCAGGGAGGAAGCTTGGCTTTCTCCATTGCCAGGGGCAACGCTCCAGCTCCATGGTCACCACCATCTTAGCTAGGCTAATCTGCATATTTGCTCGTGATTGGCTTGTGGGTGTAGCGAAGGTATGGTCAAGTTGCATATTTCTCTTTTATTAGATTAGATGTCACCTTATTAAACTTAATTTTTTAAAAAGTGAGGTATTGGCAGAAAAACAGACCTACAGATCAATGAAATATAATTGAGAGCCCAGAAATAAAACCACGTGTGTATGGGCAAATAATTTTTGACAAGTAAATAAAAAACATACAATGGAGTAAAGAAAGCCTTTTCAATAAGTGGTGTTGAGAAAATTGAAAAGCCGCATGCAAGAGAATGAAAGTAACCTACGGTTTGTATCTATGTACAAAAATTAATTCAAAATGGGTAAAAAAAAACTAAGTACGGTGGGGCCTTGACTTACGAGTTTAATTTGTTCCATGACTGAGCTCATAACTCAAATTACTCATATGTCAAATCAAACAGTGAATGAGTGAGACATGTGATGCTGGGCTGATGTTGTGGCGTTCAATGTGACGTTCACTGTCCCACTAGCAGTGGGGTATCTGAAGCTGGCTCATAACCCAAATTTTAGCTCGCAACTCAAAGCAAAAAATTGGCTGAGAGATGGCTCGTATCTCAAAAAACTCGTTAGTCGGAACACTCATAAGTCAAGGCCCCACTGTACAATATCTTAAACAATAAATTACACATATTTAAATTTATAGTAAATTTTTAAAAACAAATTTTAGGTTTAATAGTTTCAGTGTTTATTATCAGGTGCTTCAAACATTGATTTCCATATTCCCTTGGTTTGAGTCATTCTTTAAGTTGATTTGTGTGTTGATTTTTTTTTTAATATATTTTATTGATTTTTTACAGAGAGGAAGGGAGAGAGACAGAGAGTCAGAAACATCGATCAGCTGCCTCCTGCACACCTCCTGGAGATGCGCCTGCAACCTAGGCACATGCCCCCGACCGGAATCGAACCTGGGACCTGTCAGTCCGCAGGCAGACGCTCCATCTACTGAGCCAAACCGGTTTCGGCTGTGTGTTGATTATTTTTAATGACAAAGATATATGTGGACATTCTACATCCATTTTTTTCATATCGAAGTATTTAGTTGTGGTGAAGTGTGGAGAATTACTTGGTGGTTCTTTTTTGTTAATCCTTACCTGAGAATATTTTTTCCATTGATTTTCAGAGAGTGTGGAAGAGAGAGAGAGAGAGAGAGAGAGAGAGAGAGAGAGAGAGAGAGAGAGAGAGAAACATTGATGTGAGAGAGAGACATTGATTGTTTTCCTCCCTCAAGTGCCCCTATTGGGGCAGGGATTGAACCTGCAACTCAGGCATGTGCCCTTGACCAGGAAACAAACACAAGACTCTTTGGTGGGAGAGCTTATGCTCTAACCCAGTGGTCCTCAAACTACGGCCCATGGGCCACATGCAAATACAAATATTGTATTTGTTCCCATTTTGTTTTTTTAATTCAAAATAAGATGTGTGCAGTGTGCATAGGAATTTGTTCATAGTTTTTTAAGCTATAGTCTGGCCCTCCAACGGTCTGAAGGACAGTGAACTGGCCCCCTGTTTAAAAAGTTTGAGGACCCATGCTCTACCACCAAATCACACTGGCCAGGGCAACATGGTGTTTTTTGACATATGCAAGTCACACTTTTCCTACAATCTTTTTTATTCAGTTGTAATTGATACATAATATTATAATTGTATCAGTTGTATAACATAATTATTTGATAGTTGCATATATTGCAAAATGACCATACATCACTATATATAATTGTTTTTCTTTTGATGAAAACTATTAAGACATCTCTTAGCAATTTACAAATATGACAGTATTATCCTATATAATAAAAGACTAATATGCAAATAGACCAAATGGCGGACAACCAAACAACTGGTTGCTATGACATGTGCTGACAACCGAGGGTGCACGTGGAACATGGCTGGCATCTGCTGTGGCAGGATTGGTAGAGCAGGTTAGCAGGGGTGCCAGACCTAGGTGGGGTGCCAGTTGTTGTCATCAGGGCAAGCTTCTCTGAAAATTCTTTTCTTCCATGCACTGTAGTCCCGTCTGGCACTCGCAAGGAAAAAAAAAAATCAAGGATGAATAATTATATTGGGGAAGTGTGTAGTTACAGAGAAAATGTCACCAATATGACATAGAAAAATGTGTCTGTGTTGTTTATGTGTGTGTGTTTCATATATGTAATAAAAGAAAATTATCCCCATATGTTCAGTAGAAAATATTGAAAGAATAAAATGTAAAGGAGAACTGAAAAGGAAAATAAATACTTGGCTTTTTAAAATAAAAACAATATTAATTTTAGACATTTATGAGAGCTCATTAACATTTAGAACTAATTATCATGGCACCTAGTTTTTTATTTGAAATTGTATTTTCAAGACATTTTATAATCACCATTTTAACTTGTCCCCAGAGTAGCTGTGGGAAATAGTTAAGGGTGGTTTTATTTTATCCTTATTACTGATGAAACAGCAGAGTCAAACTGGGGAAGTGGTTCCCTCAACTGGGTTGTTTATATCCTTGATCTGTGATTATAACATGTCAAATTAACAGCTTCACTCCCTTTTAATACCAAATTATTTATAAAAACACATCATATGTAACTTACATGGTATGATTTTCTGTTTCCTACATTTATTGACATTTTTCATAATTGGTTTTTTAATTCTATTTCTTTATTTCAAAGAAACTTTCCATAAAAATAAAGTTACACCATTAAGTCTTACCAAATGCACTCTATTAATTGCACACCACTACCTATGTTCATTGAGAGTACTGAAAAATGTCCAACCCAGCACTGACTGCAGGACTGACTTCCGGTGTTCGGTTGAGCCTTCACTCAGTCGTTACGGATCGTGGGGTTTTTTTATATATTGGGATTTGGGTATTGGTAGGTTTTTTTTTCTTAGATATTAAATTCCCCATAATATATAAATTAAAATATTTATCTAAAATATAAGTTAATATCCTCCTACCAGTTATCATAGATCTGGTAACTACAACATAAGCAGATTAGAAAGACCAGGGTTGCATTACATTACAGACCATAGAAAGACATTATAGCATTTTAAATTCAAGAAACCTGCTTGCTGCATTTACTTTTGTTATGGTAAGCAAGTCTTACATTATGGCCATTAGTCAAGGTGGATGATTCATTGTTATATCATCACTACTTTGATGTATGAAAAATTCCATATCCAGTTAACTGCAGAAGATTATATTAGATCAGGAGGCCTAAGTTTCTGTCTATCTTCACTTGCTAACAGACATTGTGAGTTTGGGCTAGATTCTGTCACTTTGAAGCTTTTTTCTTTCAGAAAACAAGGTTATCAGTATAGAATTAACTTTATGATCTCTCATAGTTTTTAATATTCTATGATGTTATAGAACATTAACAGTTTTAAATTCAAATCCTTACCTAAGACCTGCATTCTTCGAGGAACATGGGAACATCCTGAAACATGCCTTAAAAGAGCATTTAATTGTGATTTCCTCAGTACTTACAAGGTGACCAAACTCTCCACCACCATATCCTCAAGAGAAGAGAAGTACAAAGATAAAACCTGAAAAATAAATTCTTTGATTTTCTAACCAAGGAAGAAAAATATAACTTTGAGAAAGAGACAATGAAAGTTTAAGTCAAAAATGTGAAAGCATTCATCCACTTCATAAAACTCTGTGCCAACTGCTATTGGCACACACTTAAAATTCATTGTCTACTAGGAAAGGCTATGGAAATCAATGTTGAACCTAAGAAGAATTGCAGACAAGAAGATTGATTGTACCTAAAGCTTATCAAGGTGATTTCTGGTGGCATGTTACTTTTTTTTGTAATATGACTTCTTTACTTCATTTACCTGGAATTCTTTTTTCTTCCCTCAATCTGAAACCTCTTAAAGTTATCTAATTCATATATGCATAACAAACGATATGAAATTCATGATGATCTTTATAAAAGTGTGATGTATTTCCCAATAAAAGAGTGATGGCAGTAGAGGTGTTCATGTGAGTGGGGCATCTACTGGTGTTCTTTTGAGAGTGGCAAATTATGTTTAAAACCTCCAATGAGCTTGATGTGACATTTCTCTCTCTCTCTCTCTCTCTCTCTCTCTCTCTCTCTCTCTCTCTCTCTCTCATTTTTTTAAAATAAATCTTTCTTGTTCAGATTATTACAGTTGTTCCTCTTTTCCCCCCATAGCTCTCCTCCACCCATTTTCACCCCACCCTCTGCCCTTACTCTCCACCCCACTGTCCTCATCCATAGGTATAAGTATTTTGTCCAGTCTCTTCCCGCACCCCCTACACCCCCTTCCCCCTGAGAATTGTCAATCCACTCCCTTTCTATGCCCCTGATTCTATTCTATTTACCAGTTTATTCTGTTCAACATATTTTTTATTCACTTGATTTTTAGATTCACTTGTTGATAGATACGTATTTGTTGTCACTTTGTTGTTCATAATTTTTATCTTTACCTTTTTCTCCCCGCCCCCCCTTCTTAAAGACTAACCTTCAGCATTTCATATAATACTGGTTTGGTGGTGATGAACTCCTTTAGCTTTTTCTTATCTGTGAAGCTCTTTATCTGACCTTCAATTCTGAATGATAGCTTTGCTGGATAAAGTAATCTTGGTTGTAGGATCTTGGTATTCATCACTTTGAATATTTCTTGCCACTCTCTTCTGGCCTGCATAGTTTCTGTTAAGAAATCAGCTGACAGTCATATGGGTACTCCCTTGTAGGTAACTAATTGTTTTTCTCTTGATGCTTTTAATATTCTCTTTTTGTCTTTTGCCCTTGGCATTTTAATTATGATGTGTCTTGGTGTGGTCCTCTTTGGATTTTTTTTGTTTGGGGTTCTCTGCACTTCCTGGACTTGTAAGTCTATTTCTTTCACCAGGTTGGGGAAGTTTTCTGTTATTATTTCTTCAAATAGGTTTTCAATATCTTGCTCTCTCTATTCTTCTGGCACCCCTATAATTTGGATGTTGGCATGCTAGATGTTGTCCCCGAGGCTCCTTGCACTAGCTTCATATTTTTGTTTTGTTTTTTTTTCCTTTTTCTTTTCCAGTTGGGTGTTTTTTGCTTCTTCGTTTTTCAAATCTTTGACTTGATTCTTGGGATCCTCTAGTCTGCTGTTGGATCTCTAAATATTATTATTTATTTTAGTCAGTGTATGCTTAATTTCTAATTGGTCCTTTTTCATATCCTTGAGGGTCTCACTATATTTCTTAGAGGTTTCTAGAAGATTCTTGGGTAACCTTATAACCGTGCTTTTGAACTCTACATCCAGTAGTTTGCTTTCCTCCACTTCTTTCATTTGTGATCTGTTTCTTTGTCTTCACATTTTGGCTGCTTCACTGTGTTCATAGAGTGGCTTTGTGTGCTAGGTGTCCTATAGGGCCCAGTGGCTCAGCCTCCCTAATTACCTGAAGTGGACACTCTTGGTGCACCCTTTTGTGGGCTTTGTGTACAGTCTTGTTGTAGTTAAGCCTTGATTGTTGTTGGTATCACTGGGAGGAATTGACCTCCAGGCTAATTGGCTGTGAGGACAGTACGTCTACAATGGGAGAACTTCTGTGCTGGAGACACCCTTATGGGGCAGGACTTGCTTTAGTGGGGTTTTGACACTCACTGAGTTTTCCCCCTGAGTGTGTCTCTTATGGATGTGAGGAGTTATAATCTGGATGGTCTCACTCTGACAACTAGGTACACTGGCTCTTGGATCTCCAAGGAGGTGCAAAGTTAGCCACTGCCTGAGTCCACCCAGCAGGAGCTACAGGGAGCTCTGCAGATTCTTCTTCTTTGTTTGGAGTTTGGAGTTGCCCAGATGAGGTGCACCTATGAAGCAATGCAGGCTGCTGATGAGCCATAGGCCTTCTTTTGGAAGCTCTGTGGTTCTCTGACCTGCAGTTTGACAGGTTTTTAGGTGGAGAAAGGCTAGGCAATTGGTATGCAAAAACCTCTGCACACAGATTGGGTGGGGTTGTAAATTGGGTGGGGCGACGTCTCAGGGAATCACCAGGGTGGAGCAAACAGCAATGGTTGCCCTTCAGCCCTCCCCCAGATAGGTCCCTGGGTCTCTGTGTCCTGCAGCCCGTGCAGGAACAATGACCGCTGCAAGCGCCTCTGAGAGAAAACCACCCTCGTGTTCCAGCCTGATGCCAGACAGTCCAATTTCTCTCCATATGATTCTGGGTCCCCAGATTCTTGTCCAGAACTGAGATTCAGAGCCATCTCGAGCTTGTATCCCCCTCCTGATTGAAATAGACAACAGCATAGCCAGCTGCCAGTCCCTTTTGTGTGTGCCTCCGTACCTCCACACTTCCACACCTCCGCATCTCCTACCGGACTCAATGCTCTTTTATCCTTCCTTCTAGTTGTAGAATTTTCACTCAACCTTCCCATGGTTCTGCATGATATTCGTTTTGTCTTTTAGTTGTAGTTTAATGTGCTTGTGTGCAGCAGCAAGTTCAGGTGTTTACCTATGCCGCCATCTTGGTTCCTTCGATGTGACATGTCTTAAGCTCTTGTGTAGTATAGGTCTCTACAATATTTTCCTAGGTGTGTGCTAAGTCAATAATATATCTTAAGCAGTGGTTTTAAATCTAAACCCAATTAGAACAAAATAAGAAAGTCATTAAGATGGAAAGACTAGAGGATAAGGTAGAAAGAAATTTTTAAAACACAGGATAAGAAAGAAATAGGTAAAATCTCTTGACTCCAAAGAAAGGACGTGAGATATGTTTGTTATTTGGACCCTCTGGAAAATCAAAAATGCTCTAATAGATCAAGACTACAGACTTGCCAAAACCGGTTTGGCTCAGTGGATAGAGCGTTGGCCTGCGGACTGAAGGGTCCCAGGTTCGATTCCGGTCAGGGGCATGTAGCTGGGTTGTGGGCACATCCCCAGTAGGAGATGTGCAGGAGGCAGCTGATCAATGTTTCTCTCTCATTGATGTTTCTAACTCTCTATCTCTCTCCCTTCCTCTCTGTGAAAAATCAATAAAAAAATATATATTTTTTTAAAAAAAGACTACAGACTTGAAGAAATTAAAAATAATTTGATTTAATGATGCAATGGACACAGCGTGCATACATCATGGATAAAGAAAATGTGGTGCATATATACAATGCAATACTACTTAGCCATAAAAAAGGAAACACTGCCATTTGTAACATGAATGGATCTTGAGAATAGCATGCTAAACAAAATAAGTCCGACAGAAAAAATCAAGAACCATATGATTTCACTCATATGTGGGATATGAAACTGAAAGCAACAAATGAACAAAGGAAAACAAACACTTATAGAAAACAGACAACTCTATGGTGATTACCAGAGGGGAGTGAGTTGGGGGTAGTAAAGGGTAAAGGAGGCCAAATATATGATAACAGAAGATTTGACTGTGGGTATGGACACACAATGCTATATGTACATGATGTATCATAGAATTGTACACTTGAAATCCACATAATGTTATTAACAAATGTCACCCTAATAAATACAGCAAAAAAATTTAAAGTAAAAATTTAAAGTAAAAAATTTAGCTAAAAACCCGTCTCATTTTTAAAAATTGATTTAGGAAAAAATAAAGTAGCATCTTTAATTCTTGTTGAACATTTAATATAAAATCCTAGTCATTTTGTTTTTCATGGCCTCTAATAGAACTCATGATCTTTTAAAATGTTATTTTAGAGCAATATATACACCTTCCCAAGAAGACCAATTTATATATTTTCAGATTGAATGCATGTTTTAAAATTTACAAACATGCTTTCAAGGTAATTATAAAAGATTGTTTACCATTTAAACTATTATTTCAACCTTTAATTTTGAACGTGATTTTGCATTAGTTTATTATTTCTATTTTGCTAACTTTTTATAAACCATCATGAAAAAACTTGTTTCAAAAACAAAAATAGTGTTATATTAAATCTTATGAATTCTTCCTGGTATCAAGTTTATTGCAATTATTTTTAGAATTACTGTTTAGTAAATACCTATACTTAGAAAAGATTTTTCATGATGCTAATAGAACAAAACAACAACTCTGCTTTTTAAAATTTAATCAAGATTTTTTACATGCCTGCTTTATTTAAAACTGAATTCTACACTTTGTTTTAAATTTGAGCTATTATGGAGTTACCTCTGAAGAAATGTACAGTAATTAACATGTATCAAATATAATAATCAATTCATTTTACTTTCAAGAATTGACTCAAATGCTAAAGAATTATACATGCACAGGAACATGAACATCCATAACCATATAGCAAAAATAATTCATTTGATATATTTACCTATAAATTTTCAATTCAGAATATAAAAATTGAATACAAAAATCTAGTGTTCATTTTATGAAACCTTAACATCTAATAAAAATATAGTTATTGCTCTTTTATGTGAAAATATGTGAAATCATTGTTAAAATATTTTCTTTAATCTATCTCTCTATTTTTCTCTCTCTTCCTCTCTCTCTCTTCCTCTTTATAGTTACATATCCCAACTAGGAAATATTTGGCCCACAAAGAAATTTTGCCATATTTTTTAATAATTTAAAATATATACTATCTCTTTGTGTTCACACATGCTTTGATAATTTGTGAAAGCATATTGAAGTAGTGTGCAAAACCCATGCTAGGAACTCATATTCTCAATTAGCAAACTTTGTTTCTTTTACCACTATAAAATCAATTTTAAAATGTTATTTAATTAAAAATACATGATTGTAGAATATAAAGTGCAAAATATGTTTGTTCTGAGTTCAAAATAATTCCTGGAAGAAAGGATATATGCTCTAGTATTAAAAATATGGAATCTATAATTTTTTCTAGTCCAAATATTTTTTGTTGCTGTATATTTCTTTTTACAAAAATATGCTTTTATTTATTTCAGAGAGGAAGAGAGGGAGAGAGAGATAGAAACACCAATGATGAGAATCATTGTTCAGCTGCCTCCTGCATGGCCTCTACTGGGGATCCAGCCCACAATCTGGGGATGTGCCCTGACATGGAATAGAACTGAATTCCTGGTTCATGATTGATTCTCAGCCACTGTGTCACATCAGCTGAGATGCCATATATTTTCCAATTGTTTTCCTTAAGACTTGAATAAATTTAACTTCCCATTTTTCCACGATTCAAAGAATTTCTCTATTTCTTGGTTCAAATAGAAATTTCTTCATGAAGTTTTCCTTGGCTCCTCAAACACAATTTTTTTTTTCTTTCTATGAAATCCCACAGCATTTCATGCGTTTTATTTTAAGCTACATTTTCCCCTTGTATAACATTTGTTTAGAATTATATCCTCCCTTATTCTGCTATATTTATTGGAAATGCATATGGTCAATTGAGCTATTTAGCCTAATAATAACCAAATGAATATTTAGTCATGTGTTGCTTAAAGATAACTATCTGTTCTGATGAATGGTTGTTAGGCAACTGCAATATTATGGGAACATCAAGTGCACTTACCCACCCATAGGTTGCATAGCCTACCACACACCTAGGCTGCACAAGATAGCCTCCCATTCCCATGTGACAAACTTGTACAGCATATTGTACTGAATACTGAAGACAATTGTAACACAATGGAAATAAGTATTTGTGTATCTAAACATATCTAAATGTAGAAAATGTACACTAAAAATATGATATAAATGATAAAACTGGTACTCCTGTATAGACACTTACCATGAAAGGAGCTTGCAGGACTGGAAGTTGCTTTGAGTAAGTCAGTGATGCACGGTGAAAGAATGTGAAGGCTAGGGCATTACTGTATGCTGCAGTAGATTTTGTAACTGTCCCACAAACCCACAACCTGCTTCCAACTGGCAGGGTCAGAAATACAATATCAAAGCTGTTAATGCTGCTCCATGAACATGAGATGTGGGTTGCATTGATTAGAAATACCAAAGAGGAACTCTCTGGGTCAGGTGTAGATCATCATGATAGTGACTATAAGGAGGGAGTGAAAGGTGGCCAGAGGATCAGTAGGAATTAAAAATCAAGATACAGAGATAAGGAATTTAGGGGATTGTCATGGCAATGTGGTTTGAGCTACTGCATGTTGGAAAATTGGAACAGTGATCAGATTAAGGATCTTCACTGTATATATATATATATATATATATATATATATATATATATATATATATCTTATCTAATAATAGACAAAGATGATAATTGACCATACCTTTGCTATGCCTCCCATTGGCTAATCAGCATATATGCAAATTAACTGCCAACAAAGATGGAGGCTAATTTGCATAGTGCAAGCAGGACAGGACAGCGTGAGCTGCCATCCCGTGTGCACCCCTGCCCCCAGCCAGGCCCCCCATGTGCCACCTAAGCCCCACCCCCAGCCAGGACCCCTATGTGCAGAGGGCAGGCAACCCCCAGGTGGGCTTACTTCTGGGTTACCATGGCATCCCAGAGCAGGAAAGTGCAGAGGGCAGGCACTCCCCAGGTGGGCCTGCTCTTGGGTCACCATGGCTATCCCAGAGCAGAAAGTGCAGCCTGCAGACAGCCCCCAGGTGGGCCTGCTCCTGGGTCACTATGGTGATTCCAGAGCAGGAAAGTGCGGCTGCAGGCAGCGCCCAGGAGGGCCTGCCCCCGGGTCTCTGTGGCAAGCCGGCAATCCATGAGCAGGAAAGGGTGACCAGAAGGCAGCACCCCACCCTGGCCACAGCTCAAAGGAGAGTACAACATGCAGTGGAGGCCAGGAGTCTGAGAGATCAACACAGAGGGGCGCCTGCTCCAAGCCTCCACAATTTGGCTGGGGGCAGGCCCCCAGCTGACACACACACACACACACACACACACACAGAGCGCCTTCTCTGAGCCTCCTATGTAGCTGGGGGCAGGCCCCCAGCGGGGACACACACACACACACACACACACACACACACACACACAGAGCGCCTTCTCTGAGCCTCCTATGTAGCTGGGGGCAGGCCCCCAGTGGGGACACACACACTCACACACACACACACACACACACACACACAGTGCCTGCTCTGAGCCTCCAATGCAGCTGGGGGCAGGCCCCCAGTGGGGACACACACACACACATGGCAACTGCTCTGAGGCTACGTGGTGTGGCTGGGGGCAGGCCCCAGCATACACACACACACACACACACACACACACACACACGACGCCTGCTCCAAGCCTCTGCTGCCAGACTGTGGCCGTCAGTAGGACATCCACTGAGCGGCTCCCGGACTGTGAGAGGGGTAGGCTGGGCTGAGGGAACCCCACTCCCCAGTGCACGAATTTCGTGCACCAGGCCTCTAGTATATATATATATATATATATATATATATATATATATATATATATATTCTATCTAATAATAGACATACATGGTAATTGACCATACCTTCGCTATGCCTCCCATTGGCTAATCAGCATGATATGCAAATTAACCGCCAACAAAGATGGCAGCTAATTTGCATATACCGGCTGGGAGCGAAGACTGAAGACACAGTAGAAGGAAGCCAAGCAATGGAGCTGAGATAGCAGGGATAGGTGGGGTAGAAGCCCCAGAGATGGGCAGGGTAAGATCCGCAGAGAAGGGCAAGGTAGGAGCCGCAGAGAATGGCAGGGTAGGATCCACAGAGATGGGCGGGGTAGGATCCACAGAGATGGGGGGGGATGTAGGAGCCTCTGAGAAGGGTGGAGTAGGAGCCGCTGAGATGGGAGCTAAGCCCTATTCTTGCAGGAATCCTACTGCAATGGGCCTCTCATATATTTATGACATTTAATATGGAGGGAGTGTAGAATTGAGTACTCAAAATTTTGACCTTGAAAATTTGTTTTTGGTTCCATAGACCCTATCTATCATTGAATTAATAGAAGAAATAAAACTGATTTGTGCTTCATTACAAGCTAAAAATATTTCAAAGTACAAGGACAGGTTAGCTTCACACTGTCACAGAAAGCTTTTACTAAAGTGGCAGAGCATTTAGTATTTGTTAAAGTAGATCCTGTTACGTGGGCCCTGGTACCAGATCTTAGGTCCTCAACAAAAAAGTTAAAGCAATGTCCTCTGAAGATCATCACACTAGATCTGGGAAGGCTGTAGTGCCCTCTCAATATGAAGCGCTGGAGATACAGGCTCCTTTGTGCTGAAACAGGCTAGGGGCTAACTCACTGGGATATAATTGGTGCACTCAAAATTGAGCTGCTGTCAGTGAGAGGGAATCTATCACTACTCCCCACATATATTGTTCTCATCAGAGAAAAACGAATTCTTTCTGAACCACATATAGATCAATTTTTAATGGGAATTCAGTTTCATAATAATCATACAGAATCACTACTTTATATGCATGTGGTCCATTGTTGACTGAATCATCATTATACTGAGTCTGACTCTATAACGTGTGTTCTAACTATATGTTGGTATATAAATAAATGGATATGTGGATTTTTTAATGTTCATTACTACCTCAAAGCACAGAGACAGAATAAAACCAATTTTTCAAAATCTTTCAAAAAATCATATTAGAAATACATTTTCATATTAGAAATACATTTTAGACATGACATAATTAAAACCTTTCAAGATTAAAAGTAAAAATATTACTTGAATTGTATGGCCACTACAAATGGATTTTGTTTGAATTTAAATGCTACAGAACATTATCTCCTGCCTTGTCTTATATCACTTTTAGTAATATAAATAATTTCAAAGAAGTGGCACATCATCTACTTACCAACACTTTCATCTAGTTTCTTAAATTTCCTTTTATATTTGAAGCTGTTACTCTGAAGTATATATTTTCATAAGAATAAAAGTTTTCAACACTGAAATTGTGCATATGATTTTAAAATAGATTGTTTCTAAAATATGCTCAATTGCAGTTTAAATCAAATGCACACTGTTGGGTGCATGATATTACTACCTCTGGAAGTAGGATATGAAATGTTTGAATCATTATGTATGCACACAGTGTGAAATACAGAGTCCCATGGAAATTTGTTGATAAAATGAAAGTGAATTTCATTCAAGTTCTCAATTTAAAACTTTAGTCTGATATGAAAGCCAAACTTCTTGATATTTGGAAAGTAAAAATAATTTTATATTCATAAATTAACTTGTATCCACAGTGTTATGTGTTAGTATTAAACTAAATGTATTACTCCAAATTTGAAGTAGTCATAAGCAGAGAAGTGGAATTTTATGTTTCTCTCGTACTGATGACTATGTGGAGCTACTATAAATTTTCTGGTAATATTTTTTTACTAGAGGCCCAGTGCACAAAATTTGTGCACTCAGAGGGGTCCCTCAGCCCGGCCTGAGCCTTCTCATAGTCCGGGACCCCTTGGATGATGTCCGCCTACTGTCTTAGCCCTGCTCCACAGAGAGCAGGCCTAAACCGGCAGTTTTAAATCCCTCTCACAGCCTGGGAGCCCTTGCTCCTTATCACCCGTCTGCACGCTGCTCCTTACTGTTGGGCTCGCTGCTCCTTAGCACTGCCTCTGAGGCAGGAGAGGCTCCTGCCACTGCTGCTGCACTCGCCAGCCATGAGCCTGGCTCTGGCTGAGTGGTGCTCCTCCTGTGGGAGTGCACTGACCTCTAGGGGGCAGCTCCTGTGTTGAGTGTCTGCCCATGGTGGTCAGTGTGTGTCATAGCTATCGGTCATTCTGCCATTTGATCAATTTACATATTAGGCTTATATTATATAAGATTATAGCTACTTTCAATATTATTTTGCATTGGTTTCAAGTGTACAGCATAGTGGTTTGACAATCATACCCTTTACAAAGTGTTTTCTTGATATTTCAATTACCCACCTGGCGCCATACATAGTTATTGTAATACTAGAGGCCTGGAGAACGAAATTTGTACATGGGGGGGGGGTCCCTTAGCCTGGTCTGCACCCTCTCCAATCCGGGACCCCTTGGGGGATGTCTGACTGTGGTTTAGGATCGGGCCTAAACTGCCAGTTGGACATCTCTCTCACAATCCAGGTCTATTGGCTCCTAACTGCTCACCTGTCTGCTGGCTTGATTGCCCCTAAGTCAGCCGTGGGCAAACTATGGCCCGCGGGCCGGATCCGGCCCGTTTGAAATGAATAAAACTAAAAAAAAAAAAGACCGTACCCTTTTATGTAATGATGTTTACTTTGAATGTATATTAGTTCACACAAACACTCCATCCATGCTTTTGTTCTGGCCTCCGGTCCAGTTTAAGAACCCATTGTGGCCCTCAAGTCAAAAAGTTTGCCCACCCCTGCCCTAAGTGCTCTTCCCTGCTAACCTGATCACCCCTAACCACTCTGCCTGCCTGCCTTCCTGCCTGATCACCCCCAACTGCCTCAGCCTGCCTGCCTGATTGCCCTTAACCACCTCTGCCTGCCTGCCTGATCACCCCTAATCGCCTCTGCCTGCCTGCCTGATGCCCCTAACTGCTCCCCTGCCAGCCTGATCACCCCTAACCATTCTGCATACCTGCCTTATTGCCCCTAACTGCCTCAGCCCCACCACCGTGGCTTGTCTGGAAGGATGTCTGGAAGACGTCTGGTCTACCCAGTCTAATTAGCATATTACCTTTTATTAGAATAGATCAGTGGTCGGCAAACTGCAGCTTGTGAGCCACATGCGGCTCTTTGGCCCCTTGAGTGTGGCTCTTCCACAAAATACCACGTGCGGGGGCTCACGTACAGTGCGATTGAAACTTTATGGTCCATGCGCAGAAGTCGGTTTTCGGCCTGGGTGAATCTATTTTGAAGAATTGGCGTTAGAAGAAGTGGGGGGTGTAGGTCGGGAGACGGGAGACACAGTGCAGGCAGGCCACTGGATATGCAACGTGGGGGAGGTACATTGTTTTGAGGTACGTTCGCTGAGGTTCACCCCTTCCAACTCTCCCATCCACACTCGTCTATCTGAAATAAATATACAAGATGAGTGTGGATGGGAGAGTTGGAAGGGGTCGACCTCAGCGAATGTACCTCAATCAGATTGAGGACGTTTTTAGCAAAGGCCATCTTAGGAGCACCCTAATTAAGTTAATAACAATGTACCTACCTATATAGTTTAAGTTTAAAAAATTTGGCTGTCAAAGAAATTTCAATCGTTGTACTATTGATATTTGGCTCTGTTGACTAATGAGTTTGCAGACCACTGGTATAGATTATTGCCTATGTACCCTATGTTGTATTTTGATTCCTCATGACTATTTTTTAACCACCAATATGTATTCTTAATCCATTTACCTCTTTCATCAAGTCTCTCAACCTCCCTTTCCTCTGTTCTGGCAGTATTTTTAAGCAAGTAACTCTAAATGTCATTTACATTGAATACTTACTTTTCCCTTCCCTTCCCTTCCCTTCCCTTCCCTTCCCTTCCCTTCCCTTCCCTTCCCTTCCCTTCCCTTCCCTTCCCTTCCCTTCCTTTATTGTGTTATGGATCTGTGTTTTTTAAAAAAATGTAGGTAAGAGTAAAATGGTAGCCTAAAAAACAGATTTAAAAGTCTGCAAGGAAAGCCACAATTTATAACCTTTGACTGTTGTTCTACTCAACATACTTATATACTTTGTTATAATACTTAAATTGTTGTTGGTTAAATTAAGCCTATTATTAGAACCATTGTTGGGTGATTTTATGCCAAATTTATCTAAACTTGGATTAAATAAAACTAATAAGTATATTCATTTAAATTGTTGCTATAGTCTGAATGTTTGTGCACCCCCACCCCCACCCAAAAAGTTCATAAATTGAAATACTAATGGTACTAAGAGGTGATTACAATCACCTAATGGTGATGGTATTAGGGGCCTGTAGGAAATGCTTAGGTCTTGAGGGTTTATTAGTGTTCTTATGAAAGAGACATTAGAGAAAGCCCCAGTTCTAATGTGAAGATACAAAGAGAAGTCTGCAACCCAGAGCAAGGACCTCACCCTGATGCCAGACTTTCAGCTTCCATAACTGAGGTTTCTAATCCATCCACTCTGTGGTATAGCAGCCCAAATGGACTAGGGCAACTACTAAAAAGAAAAGAGAACTATGAGTCATTCCTATTTTATTTCTAGTATAAGCAAGAAAATGAGATTAATAGCTACTACTTATATAATCAGCCATTCTAATAAGCATATTTATAAAACACATATCTCTATGTGAAATAAAACAGCAATCAATCTTCTCTTAAATAACATGAGGTTTAGCTGCAATTCTGCTTATTTAGTATCCAGTGTGAGAGACAGACTTTATATTTCCCTTATCACTGTCAAATATTGTCCAATTACTTTGAACAAATCAAATAGAAGTTAATTTTATCTCATAAGTAGAAAATGTAGTTTTATCTTTATATAAAGTTACTTTCTATTCATTATTTTTATTTAGCTTGTAATCTGTGATGTTCTTTGTAGAGTATTGGAAATCTCCATGCACTTCCTCCTGCTCAGCCCTAGACACAGTGAAGTTGAGAGTATATATCTTCACAAGACATATATTACAGGAAATACTGAAACAAAAAGACAAAAGGATATAAAACTATAAATAAGGTCACTAACAGACAGAGCAGTCATTGCAACCCTTATTCATACTAGGGTACTATACATTTAAATATAACATAAAGGTTAAAAAAGGTAAAAACACGAAAAAAGAAAGAATAGGAGAAGAAAAGTAGCTAGAAAGAAAAGTAGTTTCTAGCTACTGCAACTTGATAAGGAACTCCCATAAAAAGAGATCATTTGTGACAACCCAAACACAAAAGGAGGACTACTCTATGTACAAAACTTTCTTTTGCATGAACCTAATGTTAACCATAAAAAGAAGCAAACAAAAAATAACAACAAAGAAACTGGAATTGAGACATCTATAATAATAAAAGGCCAGGAATCAGGACCAGAACTATATCCCACGTTCAAAGGCTGTTAAATAGCGTCGTTTACCCATATCTTCAGAAAAAGATCACCCTACCATCGTAGTAAACAACCTGCTTCCCTATTTATAATGGTCTGGCCCTCTAGCAACTTCAGCGTGAAATTATAGCTAATTTTCCTACAAATGTCAAGTGGTCATAATAATCTGGCCAATCAGTGTATATCAAATACCTCAGTAATACTGTTATTCTGTATTTCTTGTTGTTGTTCGTTAATTTTTTCTTTTTAGTTAATCCTTACTCAAACATGTTGCTTCCATTGTTTTTTTGTTGTTTTTTTTTTTGTTTTTTTTTAGAAAGAGTGAAAAGGAAAGAGGGATAGGAAGACAGAAAAAGAGAAACATCAGAAAAATCCATGTGAGACAGAAACAGATTGGTTGCCTCCTTCATGTGCTCTAAACAGGCCAGGGATCAAACCTGCAACCCTGGTACATACTCTGGACTGGAAATTGAACCCATGCCCCATCAGTGCTCAGGCTGATGCTCTAACCACTTAGCTACACAGGCCAGGGATTACTGTTGTTCTTAAATGTTTTAATATGTTAAGTATAAGGATATCAGCTATTTACTTTGGACAGACAAATAGTGTCTATTTAATATAGAAATATTTTGCATTTATAGCTAAAAACAACTTGGTTTATTATATGCCTTGTGAGATGTATATTCAATTTTCCAAAAAAAAAAAAATAGGGTGGTTGATAAAGCAAAATGTAGAGATCAAAAAGTGATTGCACAATGCACAATGCAGGTAGAAATAAACATTAGTCTTCATAATTTTAAGCAAGTTTTGTTTTCCAATGTGATTATTATACATTACACATTTTTAATAAACATGTTTTCTAGAAATTGAGAGAAATGCATAGTTACTTCCCATGGGTGTCAATAGTATAAAATCAGTGCCTCTTTTATTTATAGCACAAGCCTTGTAAAAGACTATTTGGTTTATCTGCATAAAATATGACTAGCAGTCAAAGATGTCAAAGATTAAATTTGGGTCTCTAAATTAAACATACAGTAATTTACTACAAGCATTATGTGGTCAAATTTTCTTTTACCAATGTGGTTATGGTCTTTTGTTTAAGTTCACTCTCATATTATTTCTCTACAATTTCAATAAAAGATACATATAACAGTGATAATTAGTGTTATTCCCATATTAATATATATGAATAAAATATAAACTTTAACCCATAAACATCTACCAATAATTATTAATATCATAAATCCCCAGAGGTGAATCAGGGTGAACCACTGCTTGCAGAAGCTGAGCTTCCATCCATACACTGCCTCTGTGAGAACATTTTATACTTGTGAATTAAATTGTAAGGTATTAAAAGCAAGCTCAGATTTTTAATAACCGGTGTTAATGAATGTTAATGAAGAAAATGGGTCTCTACTGCTGAAATAAGCCTCTGAAATCTCATCTGAAAAATGCATAAAAAAAGAAGCTTTACTAAAAATATGTGTACTTGCAGCATCTCTCTAAAATTATTGTATTAAAACCTATTTTGCCTGGGCAGGTGGCTCAATTTGTTGGAGCATCCTCTTGTAAACCAAAAAGACTGTAGGTTTGATCTCAGGTGGGGGTGTGTATGGGAAGCAACTGATCAATGTTTCTCTCTTACATAGATGTTTTCTCTCTCTCTTTCCTTCTCCCTTCCTCCCAAGTCAATAAACATATACTTGGATAAGTATTTTGAAAAATCTATTGAAATTATTTTAATTGATTCAATTAAATTAAAATTAAGTTTTATTTAAATTAATTAATTGTTTCTAGCTTGACATCACAAACCTAATAAAGTTTAAATATCACTTTTTCCTTAAATTTATAACACAGATTTTATTTTATAATTTTTATATTTTCCCAAAATATCCTCAAAAAGATTAAAATTTTGTTTATTCATTCTATTTTTTATTTCAAAAGAAATAAAATATTTAATTTAAAATTTATTATTGTAATTATATACCTATCCTATCTAATAAAAGAGAAACATGGTAATTAGCCGAATGACCGCTACCCTTCCCATTGGCTAATCAGTGAGATATGCAAATTAATCGACAGCCAAGATGGCGGCTAATTTGCATATGTCAGCCCCAAGCCTCGGACTGAGGCTTTAGGCTGGGGCCTGGGTGGAGCCAGCCAGCGATTGGCCTCGGGGAGCTGGGGATGCCCTGGCCCAGGCCTAATGCCTCGGCCAGAGGCTTTAGTATTGGGCCAGAGAGGAGCCAGGCAGCGATCACTGATGGCTGATGGTGGTAGCAGTGGGGAACTGGGCGGAGCCAGCTAACTATGCTTGATGGCAGCAGCGGCAGGGAGCTGGGGGTGCCCCAGCCCAGGACTAACACCTCGGCCAGAGGCTTTAGGCTTGGGCTGGGGAGGAGCCAGCCAGCGATTGTTGATGGTGGCAGTGATGGGGAACCAGGGAGGAGCCAGCCAGCGATCCTTGATGGCAGCGGGCAGGGAGCTGGGGATGACCTGGCCCAGGCCTAAAACCTCGGCCTGAGGCTTTAGGTTTGGGCCGGGGAGGAGCCAGCCAGTGATCATTGAGCCAACGATTATTGATGGCTGCCCAGGCCTAACACCTCGGCCTGAGGCTTTAAGCTTGGGCCAAGGAGGAGCCAGCCAGTGATCATTGATGGTGGCACCGGCAGGGAGCTGGGGGTGCCCCAGCCCAGGGCTAATGACTCGCGAGAGGCGTTAGGCCCCAGCAGGGGCCATACCGGCAATTGGTGTAAACTACAGAGGAAACATCTTTTCTGACTGCTGATTGGCTAAGCTTCCTGTATGCGACTGGTAATATTCTTAGTAACTTGGGTAATGAGAGTCCAAATATGTGATCTAGTGTTTTTTTACTACACTCCTGGAGAAAAAAAGGAAGGTCTGCTGCTGGAGGGTTAAGAAGTGTCATATCCTGCCCTAGCTGGTTTGGCTCAGTGGGTAATGCCTCGGCCTGCCCAACGCAGATTCTGGGTTCAATTCTGACCAAGGGCATGTACCTAGGTTGCAGGTTCCTCCCTGGCCAGGGCCCAGGTCAGGGCTCATGCAGGAGGCAACCAATCAAAGTGTTCCTCTCACTTTGATGTTTCTCTCTGTCTTTTCCTTTCTCTTCCACATTCTCTAAAAATCAATGGAAACATATCCTCAGGTGAGGAGAAAGAAAGAAAGAAAGAAAGAAAGAAAGAAAGAAAGAAAGAAAGAAAGAAAGAAAGGAAGAAGGAAGGAAGGAAGGAAGGAAGGAAGGAAGGAAGGAAGGAAGGAAGGAAGGAAGGAAGGTCATATCCTGTGAAAGACACATCTTGGAAATGCCTAAAGAAAGTTGGCATTTTTTCATGGTAAAGGGACTGGAGTCCGTGTTGATGAAAACACCTTGGTGGCTGCCATGACTGGCAGTGGCTGCAACAGTGCGGTGATGGGGCTGCGGCCTTCCCCTGATCAGCCTGGTCACCTCCCACAAAGGGAGGCCAGACTGTGGCTTAGGCCCACTCCCTAAGGGGAGCAGGGAGCAGGTAGTAGGACATCCCCTAGGGCTCCCAGTATGTGATAGGGGGCAAGCTGGGCTGAGGGACCCCCCCCTCCAGTGCACAAATTTTTGTGTACTGGGCCTCTAGTCTAATCTAATAATAGACAAACATGGTAATTGACCATACCTTCACTATGCTTCCCATTGGCTAATCAGGGTGATATGCAAATTAACTGCCAACTAATATGGCAGTTAACCGCCAACAAAGATGGTGGTTAATTTGCATATGTAGGCACAATGATGGGAGGCATAATCAAATCAACGATTTAGAATATGAGGAAGCAAAAAATACCCAAACAGAAGAGTAAAAATAAAATAAAAATCCAAAAATATGAACAGCCATAGCTGGTTTGGCTCAGTGGATAGAGTGTTGGCCTGTGGACTGAAGGCACTTGGATTTGATTCCAGTCAAGAGCACATGTCTGGGTTGCGGGCTCAATCCCCAGTAGAGGGTGTTTAGGAGGCAGCTGATCAATGGTTCACTCTTATCATTGATATTTCTATCTTTCTCTCCCTCTCCCTTTCTCTGTGAAATCAAGAAAAATATAGAACAAAAAGAAATCAACAAAAATATGAACATAGTATAAGGAGCCTCTGGGAAAACTTCAAACTAACAACATTCACATTATGGGGGTGCCAGAAGGATAAGAGAGAGCACAATATATTGAAAACCTATTTAAAGAACACTGACAGAAAACTTCTACTTGTTGAAAGAAATAGATTTACAAGTCCAGAAAGCATAGAGAGTCACAAACAAAAGAATCCCAAAGAGGCCAACACCAAGACACACCATAATTGAAATACCAAAATTAAAGACAAAGAAAGAATCTTAAAAGCAGCAAGAGAAAAGCAGTTAGTTGCCTACAAGGGAGCACCTATTAGACTGTCACCTGATTTCTCAACAGAAACTTTGCAGGCCAGAAAGGAGTGGCAAGAAACTATTCAAGTGATGAATAGCAAGAACCTACAACTGAGATTACTCTCCCCAGCAAAGCTCTCATTTAGAATTGAGGGTCAGATAAAGAGCTTCATAGACAAGAAAGACCTAAGGAATTCATCACTACCAAACCAATATTACATGAAACGATGAAGACGAATTCTTTAAGAAGAATAAGAAGAAAAAAAGGAAAGATAAAACATCTGAACAATAAAATGACAATAAATACATACCTATCAACAATTGAATCTAAAAATAAAAATAAACGAACAAGAAATCTAATGAACAAAATAAACTGGTGAATAAAATAGAATCAGAAGCATGGGAACATGGAACAGACTGAGAAATTTGAAAGGAAAGAAGGTGGTGCAGGAAGAGATTAAACAAAGATCTTACCTATGGAAACATACAGTAGGATAGTGAAGGCCTGGCATGGGATGGAAACTGGATGGAGGTGGGCAATGGGGGTTGGGGGAGTGGGACATCTGTAATACTCTCAACAATAAAGATTTGAAAATATATTTGTTATAGTTAAGGTCCGTTCATTTATTTTATAAAAAGCACCCTTATTTACTTTATATATTTTTTATTTACTTCATCTTGAGCATGACAAATATGTTGTCCTACTTACTAAGCTACTGAAAGTCATCTATGATTTGTGGGTCAAAGAGGGGGAGGTTTATTATTATCTCTTGCTCAGGTACGTTCACCTCCCTTGGCACTTGATTCATTAGATACTTGTATGGCCTTGGAAATTACTTTCAAACCTTTCAAAGTTAATTGAGCTCTGAACTAAGGTCCAAAGCATCTGTGCTTTTCTCTTTTACTGAAATAAAATATAAATCAGTGAGCCAGTCTCCTATATTGCCAGTAAGCCTTGAAATTTGCTATAAAATTGTCACATTATATATTAAATAGAATTATATTTTCTTGATTAAAAAATGCATTTTCTTCAACCAGTGAGAGATGTTTTAAACTTCTTTTTATTTCCTCCATTTGATAGCTTTCATTTTTGAATTAGGATTCATACCCTATCCAAAACAAATGAACAAACAAAAGTCAAACCAAATAAACAAAATAGAAAAACTAATGTGAATAGAAAGAGGAAGCTAAGAATTATGAAAAGATGCAGATAGTTTTTAATGTTTCCAAGTACATTTCTACAAACATTTTCTTTCATCTTAGTCTGCCTCACTCTACTTATTCCTCCATAAAAATATAACATTCCTACCTTTTTCTCCAATCATAATTAAGTGACAGGATATATATACATTGTGTATATATATATATATATATATATATATATATATATATATATACAGTAAAGAGCTAATATGCTAATTAGACTGAACAACTGAATGGACTTCCTTCCAGATGACCTTCTGGACAAAGCCTGGGCTTCAAGAGCTGGCCAAGGCTGCGAGGAGCTGCAAGGCCCAACCAAGGCTACGAGGTCTAGCTGAGGCAGCTGAGGCTGAGAGGGCCGGCCAGGTGTGTGAGGGCCAAACCCCTTGCACAAATTTCATGCATCGGGCCTCTAGTGTATATATATATATGCATACACACACACATACTGAGTGGACAGATTATTATGACCACCTGACATTTGTAGGAAAATTAGCTATAATTTTGCACTGAAGTTGCTAGAGGGCCAGATCATTATAAATGTCTGAATAGCAGAATACACATAAGTATAGTTGCTGATCAAGTTCATCCTATCATGTTCATGGCGTATCCCAATGGAGATGGCTTCTTCCAACAAGACAATGCACCATGCCACGGTGCTCGTATTGTGCAGGAGTGGTTTCAAGAACATGAGGGAGACTTTACCTTGCTTATGTGGCCCCCACAATCACCAGGTTTCAATCCAATTGAGCATTTGTGGGACAAAGTTAAAAGAGCCATTAGACAGCCATCAGGCATCCACAACCATCAAATCTCACAGAACTGGACAGTGCTTGTTATTAGGCACGGTGTCAGATTCCTCGCATCAGCTTTCAACATCTTGTGGAGTCAATGCCAAGAAGAATTGCTGCAGTATTGAAGGCAAAAGGTGGCCCAATGAAGTACTGATGGGGTGGTCATAATAATCTGGCCGGTCATAATAATCTGGCTACTCAGTGTATATATATATATATATATATATATATTAGGGGCCCGGTGCACGAAATTCGTGCACTGGGTGTGTGTGTGGGGGGGAGTGTCCCTCAGCCTAGCCTGCCCCCTCTCACATACTGGGAGCCCTCAGGCGTTGACCTCCATCACCCGCCAATCGCCTGATCGGCCCCTTGCCCAGGCCTGACGCCTCCGCCAGTGGTGTCAGGCTTGGACAGGGGACCCCCATCTCCCCCCGATCACTGGCTCTGGCCCCCGCCCAGGCCTGAGGCCTCTGGCCCAGGAATCATGCCTGGGCAGGGGACCCCCATCTCCCTCTGATCGCTTGCTCCACCCCCCAACCAAGCCTGACACCTCTGACCCAGGCTTCAGGCCTGGGCAAGGGGACCATCATATCCCCCCAATCCCCGGCTCCGCCCCCCACCCAGGCCTGATGCCTCAGCCAGAGGAGTTGACCCTCATCACCCTCCGATCACCAATCACCGGATCGGCCCCTTGACCAGGCCTGAGGCCTCCGGCAGAGGTGTCAGGCCTGGGCAGGGTACCCCCAGCTCCCCACGGTTGCAGGCTCCGCCCCTGCCCAGGCCTAATGCCTCTGGCCTAGGCGTCCGGCCCAGGCAGCGGGGACCTGCAGTGGCAGCGGGGGGCGCCGCAATCGTGGGCTTCGCTTTAGGCCCAGGCAAGGGACCCCTAGCTCCTGGGACTGCCAGCTTCGACCGTGCCCAGCTCCCATCGCTGGCTCCACCCCTACTTCCTGCTATCACTGGCCAGGGCGGCAAAGGCGCCTGATTCTTCGATCATGGCTGGGGGGCAGGGCAAAGGCGGCCCCAGGGCCGCCTTTGCCCTGCCCCCCAGCTCTTAGCTCCCCCCTGGGTTTCAGATCACTGTCAGTGGCAGGGGGCTTCTTCCTGCTGTCCCTTTCGCCTCCCTGCATTGTGCCTACGTATGCAAATTAGCCGCCATCTTGTTGGCAGTTAACTGCCAATCTTAGTTGGCAGTTAATTTGCATATAGCCCTGATTAGCCAATGAAAAAGGTATCGCCGTACGCCAATTACCATTTTTCTCTTTTATTAGTGTAGATATATATATATATATATATATATATATATATATATATATATATATATATATAATTTCAGACATCAGGTATCAAGCAACAAGGGCTAGCTGTCTTGAGAGAAGGAAAACAAATGAGGTAATCCCTACAATAGCCCAGCTTACTGCGTGAAGACAGTTTCCAGACTCTGATACCAGGAAGGGTTACTCAAACCAAAACAATCAGTCTCTCTGAGTAAAAGAGACCATGTTCAGAATTTATGAAAGCCAAAGTGTAAAATTCTCAGAGCAGATTAGTGGATAAAAGAAATCTGCACAGACATAGAAATGGTTCTGGATATCTGAGAAGGATTCTTTTTTGTTCTTCAACTGAGTACAGACCAGTGCACACTTGAGAAAACTCTCCAAGACTGTGAGGAATTCATCAGAAAGATCAGGTATATCATCAGGAAACACACAGGACTGTGAATAAGTCATGATTTCAAAAACTGTAGTGAGAATACTCACAGGAAATTCCTATGGACTTTAAAATACAATTAAGGGGCTATTAAGAATAACTTCATGCCAGTATGTTTGATAATTTCAATGAAATTCATTTATTTTTGAGATACTGTAACTCCATTTAGAATACCAAGAATAGCTTGACATCTAACAAGACACTGAATTTTTGTTTACATATTTTTCCACAAAGAAAAATCCAGGCCCACATAGATTGTTGGTGAATTCTATAAACACTTAAGAAAGAATTAAATGCCAATTTTATATTAAAATAAAAAAGGATGAAAAATTTTCCAGTTTATACTTTAAGACAAACATTATCCTATCAAAGTCAGGTATAGACATTACTAGTATAGATAAAACTATTACACAAGTATTCTCTGTGAATATAGATTCACACAGCAGGTCCTCAACGGATGTCATTTCATTCAATGTCATTTCAGTATAATGTTAATCAGACACTGTAGAAAGTTAACTCTTGTATCTATCAATTATCATACGGTAAAACTGGTTTTGTTATATGTGTTTTGCCACAGTTTCAAGAACCTATCAGCGATGTTAAGTGAGAACTTATTGTACATTCTTAACAAAATTTTAGCCAATAAATCCAATAATAAATAAAATGGTATCTGGGATGTTCCAAAAATGTACACACACACACACACACACACACACACACACACACACACACTTTGAATAATTATAAAGGCAATGTTTATGAAAACACATTTCCTTTTCAAAACTGAGCTATCAGCTGTTAAAGTTGTATGCATTTTTTTGTACATAATACAGCATGACCAACTGAGCTTTATCTCATAAATTCATTTTGGTCCAACATTTGAAAACCAATCAATTTATTTGATTATACTATAGCAATGATATGATAATCTCAACAGATGCAGAATTATTTGATAAAACTCAATATCTTTTTGGGAAAAAGTTTATCCCTACCCAGTGTGGCTCAGTTAGTTGGAGCATCATCCAAAACACTAACAGGTGGTGGGTTTCATTCCTGTCGGGGCACATACCTAGGTTGCAGGTTTGATCCCCCCGTTGGGGTGTATACGGGGACAGCAGATCAATGTTTCTCTCTCACCCTCTCCTGTCCCTTCTCTCTAAAATCAATAAAAACATATTTTATGATGAGGATTTAAAACAACAACAACAACAAAAAAAAGTTTAGATAAACAAAGAAGGAAGTAAACCCCTTTTCAAATGATAAGGGACATCTATGAAAAATGTACAGAAATTATCAGATGATGAAAAATGAATATTTTTCCTTTTGAGATTGGTCATAAGGGTAAGATGTATGTTCTTGCCATTTTTATTCAGCCTAGACAGTGCAGTAGGCATACATATTAAAATAAAATTACTTCCTTTCTCTGTAAGAAATTAGATAAATACATTACATAAAGGTAGAATCCAATAGTGTGTTATTTTAATCAAAGTCTTGTTATCCATAAGTTACAGGAATAATATAGAAGGCCTTCATAAAAAAATAACACAAAACCAGTTTCTTAAAAAAAGTATGGGTACTTTTGCATACACAAAACCCAAACAACTAGACCTTGAAATAAACAAAACATGGTAAAAGAGGACAAAAGATACATTACAAAAAGGAAAATATTTATAACTCATAAACACCAAGAGCTAATAATTGCCTTAAAATGTGAGAAGCTTCTAAAGTCAGTGTGAACAATGATTTACAATCTTACAGAAACATTAATAAAAGCTATGAATAGACACATTTATAAATGCTTCTCAAATATGAAGAAATGCTATATTGAAATAACATGAAGAAAGGGTACTTACAATTATGAAAATAACATTTCATCCATAACATTCCAAATATTAAAAAGTTGAAGCAAAATAGATAATTGAGACTACAACAAACTAAAATGCTTCTGTACAACACAGGAAATTATCAACAATATGAAAAGGCTGTGTGCCGAATGGGAGAAAATATTTGTAAATTGTATTTCTGACAAGGGTTAATATATAAAACATATAAAGAACTTATACAACTCAATAAGAAAGGAAACTGTGATTTAAAAATGAGGGGAGGATCTGAATAGACATTTTTCCAAAGAAGACATACAAATGTCTAATAGGTGTATGAGAAGGTGCTCCAGATCAGTTATCATCAGGAAAATACAAGCCAAAACCACAATGAGGAACCACCGCACACCTGCTGGAATAGCTATTATAAAAATTACAAGAAGTAACAAGTGTTAGTGAGGATGTGCAGAAAAGGGAAGCCTCATACACTGTTGGTGGGATGTAAATTGGTGCCGCTACTATGGAAAACCGTATTACGTTTTTCTCAAAGACTTAAAAATAGGGTATTTTTTAGGAAAAAATCAAAATCATAACTTGAAAATGTATATGCACCCCAATGTCCATTATATCATTATTTACAACAACCAAGATATGGATACAATCTGTGTCCAAGCTAAAAAAAAAAAATGGACATATGCTAATATATATATGAAAACCCTGGATCCATCACATCCACAAAGACCAGGATGCTGGACAAACCAGAAGTCAGTGTGCTGCCAGTGACCCAGCACTGTCTGTTGAGGGGGCTGCGAATCAGGCCCAGAGAGAGGCCTAAAGAGAGAAGTAGAGTCTGATCTGTAGCCTCTGTGGCAGCTGTTGATCAGAACTTGCCTCTCTCTTTAGCTCTGATCAGCAGCCCTGCCTTCATTTCTCTCCAGGCCTCCACCTGGGCTGTTGATCAGCCCCGCCTTTCTGATCAGGCCCCATTGATAGGCTCAGAGACACTGATTGGCATAGAAACTGACCAATCAGAACCAAATCTGGGTCAACTGTGAGGAGCCAATGGCTGCCTAGGAGGCAGAGCTTTTGATGCTGACTGGCATAGAAACTGACCAATCAGAACCAAATTGGGGTCAACTGTGAGGAGCCAATGGCTGCCTAGAAGGCAGAGCTTTTGACACTGACTGGCATAGAAACTGACCAACCAGAACCAAATTGGCTGGCAGAGGAGGGCAGTTGGGGGCAAGATAAGGCTGGCAGGGGAGGGAAGTTGGGGTGATCAGGCAGACAGAGGCAGTTAGGGGTTATCAGGCCAGCAGGGGAAGACAGTTAGGGGGGACCAGGCCAGCAGGACAGGGCAGTTGGGGATGACCAGGCCAGGAGGGTAGGGAAGTTGGGTGCCATCAGGCCAGCAGGAGAAGGCAGTTGGGGGTGACCAGGCTGGCAGGAGAGGGCAGTTGCGGACAATTGAGCCAGCAGGGGAACAGTTAGGTGTTAATCAGGCCATCAGGGGAGCAGTTAAGGGGTGATCAGGCTGGCAGGCAGAAGCGGTTAGGGGCAATCAGGCAGGCAAGCAGGCGAGTGGTTAGGAGCCAGCAGTGCTGGATTGTGAGAGGGATGTCTGACCACTGGTCAGGCATCCCCCAAGGGGTCCCAGATTGGAGAGGGTGCAGGCTGGGCTGAGGAACCCCCCACCCCCCAAAGTGCACTAAAATCGTGCACCTGGCCTCTAGTTCAATTATAAGAGAAAATAAAATCTGCCATATAAGACAACATGAATTAACTTTTAAGGCATTAAGCTAAGTTAAATAAATGAGATATAGAGAGATAAACATTGTATGATCACAATTATATGTGGAATTAAAAAAGAAAAAAAAAAAGACTTCCTAGGTAAAAAGATCAGATTAAAGATTGCTAGGATGGGATAGTGCTGGGTGAAATGGATTAAGAAGGTAAAAAAATACAAATACTTTCAGATATAAAATAAGACATAAGGATGTAATAATGTATAGCATGGTGACTATAGTTATAATATTGTATTGTATATTTATAAGTTGCTAATATAATAAATCTTAAAACTTTCATTATAAGAAAAAATATAACTGTTGGTTATGGAAGTTGAATAGACTTATGGTAATTATTTCATAATATATACAAATATCAAATCCTTATGTTGTATGCCTTAAACTAATATAATGTTTAATGTTAAATATATCTATTTTTTAAAAATTAAGCTTGGTAATTCACTAAATTTAAGTGGGTTTTATGAAACAGGTGCTCTTCAATATTGCTGGAAAGAGTAGACACTATACATTGCTATGGAAGAATTTGAAAATTTCTATCAAAATAAAAAAATATTTAAATGCAATTTAGCAATTTTATTACTGGAAATGTATCCTTCAATTAAATATATATATGTGACATACTGAGAGACAGCCCTTCACAGGTCTTTCACATTCCCACATGTATTGTGATCAGAATCACTGACAGTCTTTTGTTCCAGACATTCCACTCAAGAAAGTTTGTATAGTGAACAATTTTGAAAAATAAAGATAATATTTCCTCCAGAACAAGTGTCAGTTTTGCTTACTGTCCAGTGTAACAAAGATAATGTTTCTCTCTGAGGCAAAATTGAGGCAGATTGTGTTTTTGAACTCAGTGTCCTTCCCTGGCCAGAGTGGCTCCGTTGTTTGAGCAACATTCTCTGCACTGAAAGGTTGCCTTGCTGGTTCGCTTCCAGTCCACATGCTTGGATTGTGGGTTTGATCCCAGTTTGGGGCACATATGATCAATATTTCTCTCTCATCTCTCTCTCTCTCTCTCTCTCTCTCTCTCTCTCTCTCTCTCTCTCAACAATGTCCTTGGATGAGGAAATAAACAAACAAACAAACAAATAAGTTAATAAATAACAATAAACTTAGTACTGAGTGTTCTTCTCTTGTAATAATATCATCCACAGTTTGCAGGTATCACCCGGCCCTCTGTGCACCACCTGTGTGGACTGGGGCACTAGGAATCAGTGCAAATAACAATACTTTGGCTACTGTTACTGCTGTGAATAATGTCTTTAACTCATGAGTCTCATATCTCTTGCCAGAATCCACAAAACTGTGGCATGACACACTGTAAATTTGCAAGAAGGGTAAAGTTTCAGACCATTCAGAGTCTTGATAGAATAGTCAATGCATTATTGTTTGTGATATCAAATAGAAACCTAAATGTCCAGCAAAAGGCACAGGTCCTGGTTAAATAAATTATCGTATATGCACAGGATATATTAGAATTTAATATTATTAAGTTATTAAAAATAAATTTAGCTCTAGAGACATTGAAGCATACAACAGACTGATGTATTTCAGAGGGATGGGGGTGGGGAAGAGATTAATCAAAGAATCTACATGCATATAAGCATAGCCAATGAATAGCCAATAGTGTGGAGAAGGCTTGAGGAGGGAGCAGGAGTGGAGTGGAAGGGGTCAACGGAGGAAAAAAGGGGATATCTGTAATACTTTCAACAATAAAGTAAATTTAAAAATAAATAAACAAATGTAGATCTATATTTATTAATATTGAACTCTATATTGAATATTGAATAGAGAGCTCTATATTTAATATTAAACAATCTTAAGGACTTTTTAAAGAAGAAAGCAAGTTAAAAACATTTTGTAACATGTGATACCACCTGTGTAAACAAACCAGGGAAAGAGTGAGAGAGGGAGAGAGAAACACACGCATGTGCATATTTTTATTTGGTTTACTGTGTCTTACAGGCAAATTTAAAAGTCAGTAAAAATATATTCTTTTAAGAAATAATACCAATGGGCTGTTGATTCCTTCTTAATTAAATATATATTCATTTATACCAATACAAAAGTAATGAATTAAATAATTTAGTCGTGACCAGCATGACTCAGTTGGGTAGAGCATCAACCCATGCACTGAAGTGTCATGGGTTTGATTCCTGGTCAGGGCACATATCCAGGTTTCATGTTCCATCCTGTTAGGGCACATACATGATGCAACTGATTGGTGTTTCTCTCTCTCATCAATGTTTCTCTCCCTCTCCCTCACTCTCCCTTCCTCTCTCTCTAAAGTCAATAAAAACATATCCTCCAATAAGGATTAAAAAAATAATGATAAATTATTTTTTTATACAGTCAATAATTGCAAAAACTTTGTGTAAATGGTGACACTAACGCCTCCTTCTCCTTCTCCTCCTCCTCCTCCTCCTCCTCCCCCTCCTCCTCCTCCTCCTCCTCCTCCTCCTCCTCCTCCTCCTCCTCCTCCTCCTCCTCCTTCTTCTTCTTCTTCTTCTTCTTCTTCTTCTTCTTCTTCTTCTTCTTCTTCTTCAGCAAACCTTTATTACAGAAAAGCTCCCTGCTGCAGGTAGGGGACCCAAACAGTTTCCTGGGCAATTCCTTTGTCTAGGGATTAATATGTGCCCTGCTAACTTCCCATTGGTTGATTTGAAAAATTCAGCCCTAGCAACATCCATACATTTTAAACTTCAAGGATACCACTCATTTTCCCCACCCTGAGTGTTCAGCCCAGGATCAGGGCCCTTTGGTCTTGTGATTTTATATGAGACAAGGGTATGGCTGACAAACTGGTTTCTGGTCTTGGGGTTCAACTGCACCTCCCCTTTACACTTTTCTGCTGTAGTGCAGTCTCTAACTGCCTAGCCCTAGCCGCTCCTAACTCCTCATCCCCCTGTCCAACTGCTCTTACTGATTCCACCTGGTAAGGAGCACTGGTGATGGGCAATTATCGTTAGGGTTCCATCAGAGGTGGGTGATAGGGGACCATGGAAGATGAGAGCTGCCATTTAGGCTTCCATTTCCATGAACATTTGTAGCTTGCTTGCCTCTATCCTGGTGGAAGCAAAATATATGAGTAAATTGAAAAGGCAAGATCCAAATAGTAATACTAACATAAGCATAATAAGTGGAGACAAAATGGGTAATAGCCATGACCACAAGGAATTTTAAAAAAATATATATTTTATTGATTTTTTACAGAGAGGAAGGGAGAAGGATAGAGTTAGAAACATTGATGAGAGAGAAATAATGATCAGCTGCCTCCTGCACATCTCCTACTGGGGATGTGCCCACAACCAAGGTACACGTCCTTGACCGGAATCAAACCTGGGACCCTTCAGTCCGCAGGCCGACACTCTTTCCACTGAGCCAAACCGGTTAGGGCCACAAGGAATTTTTGAATTGAGATAAGAATGACAGGAGCCAGCTAGGGTCCTGTCCTGCCTGTGCTTTCAAGTGTCAATGAGTTTGATGTCCTTTTTTATAATATTAAGATTTTCCTTTACCGGTAGAGGATGTGTTAATCCACTTGCAGCAGGTTTCATTTATCAGGGTACGTGTCCCTCTTCCTTCTACTGTCAGTATGTCTAGGGCTTTTGATTCTGGAGGACCATGGGCTAGGGAATTTAGTAATTCCTGTTGAGCTTCAACTGCCCCACCATGGCCTTCCAAGACTGGTGGGCTAAGATCATAAGATTAAGAATAGACCTTTCTAGTAAGGGGATTCCAGCAAACCAAAAGAGACCTCACGGGATGGAGTGACCAACACCTGGCCTCTGAAGTATGGGATTGTCATGGCAATGTCCACCCCAATCCTACTCCGCCAACCCTGGGGTGAGGCAGGATAGTGCCTTTGTACCCACACCAACTCTGTCTATTTTCCGTGGGTGGCCTATACCTTAGGGTCAATCTCAGTCTCCACCAGGGGGAGAAGAGTACTTGTTCTGGCATATGCACATGGTAGTGCTGAAGCAGGCTAAGACATCTCATCCTAGTACGGGAGTCTGGCTTTCTGGCATGATCAGGAAGGCAACTGAGAAAAACAGGCTGTCTCAATCACAACTTAAAGACCATGAAAAATGCCTAGTTCCCGGCTTTCCAAACACACATTTTACAGTCACGCTATGAGAGGAGAGGAGGCGGGGATTGGAGAGGAAGACAGAGAAGGTGGCTCCAGTGTCGAGGAGGAAATTAATTTCCTTGCCCTCAATAGTCAGGGTTACCCGGGGCTCCTGGGTATAGATGACAGTCTGTCAGAGCCGGGTAGAAAGGCCTTGGGGCCCATCAGTCCTGCTGCATGACCATTTGGGAAGCCAGATCAGTCTGGGGAAGCCTTTTCCCCTTTGGGAAGTCCAACTTCCAGTGATCCCCCTTGCAAATAGGACAGGGCCAGGTGGCTTCCTCTGTCCTTGTGGGCAATCCCTTCGATGTGCCGTGGTTGGCCACAGCCCTAACAAGTGGCTGTGAGGGCTCCATGTCCCCGGGGCCCCTGAGTTATTATATTGGCCTCTCGAAGTGCTGCAACCAGAGCCGTGGCTTCTTCCTGCCCCATACCTTCTTCTCCTCAGCCTCCTCCTGATCCCTATTGTAAAAGACCGAAGTGGATACTTTTAGGAGGTTACCTAGGTGCTTTCCGAACAGATTGCCAATTTTTGCAGCTTCCTCCTAATGTCTGGTGCTGATTGAGTAACAAATTCATCCCTCAAAAGGAGTTGGCCCTCAAAGGAATCTGGATGCTCCAAAGGGACAACTTGTCACTCAGCAGAGAAGTGTTCACTCCTCCCTTGACTGACAGGCCCACAAATATTTGTCGTAAAATTTGTCTCCAAACTGCTGGGCAGCTTCTAAAATGGTTTGCTTCTCCGATCCTGTGAGGGTCTTGTGTAGGAGGAGCATTACATCCTTCCAGGATAAATCGAAGGTTTGTGTTAGTCCCTGGAAGACATCTATGTACTTATCATGATGATCTGAAAAGTTCCCCAAATCACTTAATTTGCTTTAGGTCCAATTTCATCTCCTGCCATTATCTGGAGGGGATAGAGGGTAACAGGGGCTTGATTTACTCCTGCCTTGATTGTCCCTGGAGGAGCTTTTCACCTGGGGGTCCAGGGTAAGAGCAACTAAAAAGGTTCAGGAGAGACCTATACAGAACTTAGATCAGCCCCCATGTGGTCACAAGATGGCAGCCTCCATGTGGTCACAAGATGGCCTTGCCCATGTGGTAACGAGATAGCTATGCCCATGTCATCATAAGATGGCCACCCCCATGTCATCACAAGATGACCGCCACAAGATGGACAGCAGGGGAGGGCAGTTGGGGGTGATTGGACCAGCAGGGGAGGGCAGTTGGGGGCAACGGGGCTGGCAGGGGAGGGCTGTAAGGGGTGACCAGGCTGGCAGGGGAGGGAGTTGGGGGGGGGGACCAGGCCTGCAGGGGAAGACAGGGGCAACCAGGCTGGCAGGGGAGGGCAGTTAGGGGCAATTGGGCCGGCAGGGGAGCAGTTAGGCATCAATGAGGCCAGCATGGGAATGGTTAGGGGGTGATCAGACTGGCAGGCAGAAGCGGTTAGGGGCAATCAGGCAGGCAGGCAGCAAGTGGTTGGAAGCCAGCAGTCCCGGATTGTGAGAGAGATGTCCGACTGCCAGTTTAGGCCTGATCCTGACAGTTGGACATCCCCCAAGGGGTCCCAGATTGGAGAGGGTGCAGGCTGGGCTGAGGGACAACCTACCCCCGCCCCCAGTGCACCGGGCCTCTAGTCATATTATAATGTCAAATCAGTATGTTGTACACCTGAAATTAATATATGGTAATATTTTATGTCGCCTATACTTTAATTAAAAAGAGCTTTACATTCCAAACTAAAAAATAAAATAAATAAAGAAATAATAGTTTCTCTTCTTTACTTCTTGAATTCTATATATATATATATATATATATATATATATATATATATATATATATACACACACACACACACACACACACACACATATACCACTTGTATGAAAAGTTAACATTTAGACAGGAATTTGGGAAAAGGAATAAAATTATTATAATTCCTAATATAATTAAACTGCCATAAAATATTTAAAGCTACTATTAAATTAAAAATTGATTTAGTGTACTTCTTATGTAAACATGTGCTAGAATGGCTTGAAGGCAAGCTTAAATAAGACATTTATGCCATGATATTATGATAGACATATATAAAGCTAAGATTTCTCCTGTAAGTGATAGAAGCTAAATAAAACTTACTATTTACAATCCTATCTAAAAAAAGAGAAACATGGTAATTGGCATATGACCGCAACCCTTCCCATTGACTAATCAGCAAGATATGCAAATTAACTGCCAGCCAAGATGGCGGCCGGCAGCCAGGCAGCTTGAAACTAACATGAGGCATGCTTGCTTCAGTGACGGAGAACTCCAACGTTCCCCGCCTGCCTTGCCGGCCTCTGAGCCTGCAGTTTAAGAAACATAGTAACAAACATAGAAGCTAAACAAAATGCCAGAAACCTGCTTTCAGCGAGCCAGGATCTCAGAGCTGGAGTTGATACACAGTTTCGATTATAGAACCGAAACAAACCAGATACCTGCTTTCAGGAGCGGAGGCCTAAGATCTGGACACTCAGAGCTAAAGCTGGCCCAGAATAAAAAAAAAAAAAAGGAAAAAAGGAGCGGTTGGGAGCTTCCGTCACCCTCCAGCCTGAACACAGCCCTCAACCCCTCACCCAGACTGGCCAGGCACCCCAGTGGGGACCACCACCCTGAAGGGTGTGTGACTAGCTGCAAACAGCCCTCAGCCCCTCACCCAGGCTGGCCAGGCATCCCAGTGGGGACCCCCACCCTGATCCAGGACACCCTTCAGGGCAAACCAGCCGGCCCCCACCTGTGCACCAGGCCTCTATCCTATAGAGTAAAAGGGTAATATGCCTCCGAGCACCGGGATCAGCGGAGCTGCGAGGGCCTCCCAGCACCAGGATCAGCATGACAGGGTGCAGCACCCAAACCCCCTGATCACCCTGCTGCTCTGTGTGTGACAGGGGTTGGGGCCACAACCTCCCTATCAGCCCTGCTCTGTTCATGACAGAGGAAGGCGCACCAACCTCCTGATCAGCCCTGCTCTGTGCCTGATACGGGGGAGCTTCCCAACCCCCTGATCGCCCTGTGGCTCTCTGTGTGATAGGGTGCGGTGCCCCAATGCGCCCCCCCCCCCCCCCGCCAAATGGGCCCTGCTCTGTGTGTGACGGGGTAGAGCCATAACCTCCCCATCAGCCCTGCCCTGACTGTGACAGTGGCAGCTCCCCAACCCCATGATCAGCCCTGCTCTGTGGGTGATAGAGGGTGGTGCCCCAACCCCCTGATCCTCCCTGCTCTGTGTGTGACAGGGGGCGGTGCCCCAACTCCCCTATTACCCCTACTCTGTGAGTGACAGGGGGGAGCTCCTCAACCCCCTGATGGGCCCTGCTCTGTGCACGACAGGGGGGAGCTCCCCAACCCCCTGATGGGCCCTGCTCTGTGCGTGACAGGGGGAAGCTCCCCAACCCCTGATCGAGCCTGCTCTGTGTGTGACAGGGTATGGAGCCCCAACCCCCGTGATGGGCCCTGCTCTGTGCGTGACAGGGGGCAGCGCCCCAACCCCCTGATCGGCCCTGCCTTGAGTGTGACAGGGGGCGGTGCCCCACTCCCCAATCGGCCCTACCCTGACCATGACTGAGGGTGGCATCACAACCTCCCAATACACCCTGCTCTGTGCATGACAGTGGGCGGCGCCCCAACTCCCCAATCGGCCCTGCTCTGAGCCCGACCAGGGGCTACACCTAGGGATTGGGCCTGCACTCTTCCACCTCAGAGCAGGCCTAAGCCAGCAGGTCGTTATCTCCGGAGGGGTCCCAGACTGTGAGAGGGCATAGGCCGGCTGAGGGACCCTCCTTTCCCCCCTGAGTGCACAAATTTTTGTGCACCAGGCCTCTAGTATAATATAAGTGAAAAGATATAACTCATTTGGAGTATTATAGAAGGTTTATAGCAATTAAAAACAAAATTTCAATTGGGACTTGAATATGGGTTCAAAAAATATATAGAATATATATATATATATATATATATATATATATATATATATATATATATATATATTATATCAATTAGAAAATGACCAGAAATAAATACTTTTAGTAGAGTGTAAAGAGAGCGAGAGCTGAGGAATGTATGGGGATTTGGAATTAGTATAGTCTCTGTAAGAAGATGTCAATACTTAATTGAGGTGGTAAGATGGAGAAGCAATTACTCAAGTAAGAGAATGGATATAAGACTAGCAGTTAAAAAGATATTGCAGCAATACTCTGAGCAAGTAATGATTACCTAACTTGTTCAAAGAATAAATTTAAATGGGGAGCTATTAAAAGTAACAATAGATGCCCAAGCTGGTTTGGCTCAGTGGATAGAGCTTTGGCCTGCAGACTGAAGGATCCCAGGTTCGTTTCTGACCAAGGGCACATGCCTGGGTTGCTGGCTTGATCCCCAGTAGGGGTCATGCAGGAGGCAACCAATCAATGGTTCTCTCTCATCATTGATGTTTCCATCTCTCTATCCTTCTCCCTTCCTCTGTAAAATCAATAAAAATATATTTTTAAAAAAGTAACAATAGAAAGACAAAGAATATTATTCAAGTTTTTTTTATTTAGAAATACTAGAGGCCCAGTGCATGAAATTCATGCATGACAGGGGAGGGGGGATCCCCTCAGCCCAACCTTCACCTTCTCCAATCCAGGTCCCCTTGGGGGATGTCCGGCTGCCGGTTTAGGCCCAATCCTGGGAATCAGGCCTAAACCGGCAGTCGGACATCCCTCTCACAATCCAGGACCACTGGCTCCTAACTGCTCACTTGCCTGCCTGCCTAATCGCCCCTAACTGGCCCCCCTGCCAGCCTGATCACCCCTAACCGCCTCTGCCTGCCGACCTAATTGCTTCTAACTCCCCTCCTGCCACCTGGTCACCTCCAACTGCCCCTTGCCAACCTGGTTGCCCTCAACTGCACCCCCCTTTTGCTGACCTGGTAATCCCCAACAGCATCCCTATACCAGCCGGGTTGCCCCTAACTGTCCCCCCTGCCAAACTTGTCACCCCTCACTGCCCCCCTCTGCCAGCTTGGTTGCTACTCACTGCCTCCTCCTGCTGGCCTGGTCACCCCTCACTGACCGCCTGCTGGCCTGGTCACTCCCAACAGCGCCCCTCTGTCAGCCTGGTCACCCCTAACTGTCCCCCCCTGCCAGCCTGGCCGCCCCTCACTGCCCCCCTGCCAGCCTGGTTGTCCCACAAAGCCTGCTGCTCAGTCGTTTGGTCATTCATTCAGTTGTTTTGGGGTCATTCATTCAGTGATGGCCCCTGGCTCTTTATATATATAGAGAGAGAGAGTGAGAGGTAAAGAGAAACACCAGAAGTAGGGTAATTACTGAGTAAAATTTGAAGCATATAGGGGTGGGCAAAAATAGGTTTATAGTTGTTCCTATGGAAAACAACAAGCAGGTTATTATTATTATTATACTCGTAGCTTTATTAACTCAAAAGAATGGCACAATCTTTTAAGTGCTCAAATTGCTGGCCTTTTTTATTTCCATATTTTTTTAGTCTACTTGCTATGCTTAAACACATTTGTCACAGAGTACTTTATAAAGGTACTTTTACCCACTTCTGTATTGATTTTGTCAAATCCTCAGTACATCCATGTAACTATGCCCCAAAATAAACTATAAACTGGGAATCAGAAAAAAATAATAATTTCTAATCTTACCTAATAATAGACAAAACATGGTAATTGACTGTACCTTCGCTACGCCTCCCATCGGCTAATCAGAGAGATATGCAAATTAACCACTAACAAAGATGGCGGTTAATTTGCATACTAGGTTCTAAGCAGTGGAGCAAAGTCTGACGGCCTGGGGCTGGAGCAGCAATGTCTCACAGCCCTGGCACCAGGCGGAGCAGCGAGGTCTCACAGCCCTGGGATCGGTGGAGCAGCGAGGCCACAAGGCCCTGGGGCTGGCGTGGCAGCGAGGCATCACGGCCCCGGTGCCAGGTGGAGCATAGAGGCCTCACGGCCCTGGGGTCTGCCGAGCGGTGAAGCCTGATGGCTACGGGGCGGCTCCGGCCAGAGCCCAGCCAGAGTGAAGGCCTGGGTCCTGGGTGAGGGAGGAAAATCGGTGCCAGCAGCCAAGGGAAGGGAAGGCCTATTGCACGAATCTCTTCGTGCAACAGGCCTCTAGTTTATTATAAATTGCAATAAGAGTTAAAAACAGTGGACAAAATGTTGTCAATCAAGAGATAAAATATAGCATACTTATAGAAAAGAGAAAAGAAAACACTATTTTTTTCTGGAATAGCTTTATTTTAAATATTGGGCACAAAGATTATCCAAGAAGTAAAATCACAATTATTTTGAAGAACACAGATAAAAAAATACATTTCAGTGCTATCAAAACAAGAAAATTGATAGAACAATCAAGAGAAACCCAGCTATACAAGGCAGCACACTTCCGGAAGCTTTTTGAGTCTATGGACCAAGGCTCTTTTCCTCCACACAAAGACATTGGGGTAGGCAGAAAGAACAGGAAAAAACAAAACAAAACAAAACAAAACAAAACATAAAACAATTATAGCTAGAGACACAGAACAGAAGTCCTGTGGGCCCAAGTTTCTTCTCCCCTATTCAGAGGTTACTGTTTGCTAGGCACAGCTGCCACAATTAAAACATGTCTCATTAGGGGTTCTCCAGGGTTTATAAAAACATCTCCTGGATTTGCATCTGGGATTTCATAAAAGCCTTTTATAAAAAAAATATATATTTTTTAGAAAGTATTGACTTTGAAGCAGATTTCCTTGGAAGTGTAAAGAGAAAAGATAAAGGGTCTCTGTGGTAACTCAAGAATGTTCTGAGACAGATATAAAAATTTGGGGTAAACTGGAGGCTTTCAAAGGAATGACATATATAATCAGCCATCAGTAATCAGTAGGATTGTGAGACTGCTATGTGTTGAATGAAGGAAATCTTTGATCCTTATAGGTGCAGGGAACTTAATACAAGAAGAACAGGTTGGATGAAGGAAGAAGATAATAAAAAGTAAGGCTCATTATGTAAAGCTGTAGTTGTAATATCAATGGTAATGCTAGAAGGAATAGAGAAGAAGTAAGATTTAGCAAAGGATAAGTAAGATGGAGAGAATAGGAAGTAGATGTGGATCCGTGGGGTCATATTTCAAGGTCTTGGATTAAAGAACCAACTTGTGGAGAACCAAGATGGCAGCATAGGTTAACGCCGGAGATTGCTGCCTCGAACAACCAATTCAAGGGTACACCGAAAAGACGGAACGGACATCATCCAGAACCACAGGAAGGCTGGCTGAGTGGAAATTCTACAACTAGGAGGAAAGAGAATATCATACTCAGACTCAGAGGAGGTGCAGTGCTGAAGTCAAATACTCAGGTGCGGAGGTGCGTGTGGAGCGGGCTGGTGGCGGAGGGCGCAGTTGTTGTTTTCAATTGGGAGGGAGTTTCAGACTCTGATCTCCAGATCCAGGCGAGTCTCTAGGGACCCAGACTCAAACTGGACAAGCGGGACTATCTGGCTTTGGTCGGAACTCGAAGGCAGCTTTCTCTCCGAGGTTTGCAGCAGTTGCTGGGACTCTGTGAGGCAGAGTCCCTAGGGACGGAACTGAGAGCAGCCATAACTGCTCGCTCAGCCTGCCCTGTTTGATCCCGTGCGACCTGCCCCGCCGAAGCCCTGCACAGAGCCATTTGCCAGATAGCCTCAGGCAAAGGCTAGATTAGCACCTCCCCAGAGGACAGAAGTTTTCCCACTGCAGACACAGCTGACTCTCACAGCCAGTTGGCCTGGAGATCAAATCCCCCCAGTATTAACTACAACAATCAAGGCTTAACTACAACAAGACTGCGCACAAAGACCACTAGGGGGTGCACCAAGAAAGCATAAAAAAAATGTGGAGACAAAGAAACAGGACAAAATTGTCAATGGAAGATATAGAGTTCAGAACCACACTTTTAAGGTCTCTCAAGAACTGTCTAGAAGCTGCCGATAAACTTAATGAGATCTACAAGAAATCTAATGAGACCCTCAATGTTATGATAAAGAACCAACTAGAAATTAAGCATACACTGACTGAAATAAAGAATACTATACAGACTCCCAACAGCAGACCAGAGGAGCGCAAGAATCAAGTCAAAGATTTGAAATGCGAAGAAGCAAAAAACACCCAACCAGAAAAACAAAATGAAAAAAGAATCCGAAAATACGAAGATAGTGTAAGGAACCTCTGGGACAGCTTCAAGCGTAGCAACATCAGAATTATAGGGGTGCCAGAAGATGAGAGAGAGCAAGATATTGAAAACCTATTTGAAGAAATAATGACAGAAAACTTCCCCCACCTGGTGAAAGAAATAGACTTACAGATCCAGGAAGAGCAGAGAACCCCAAACAAAAGGAATCCAAAGAGGACCACACAAAGACACATCATAATTAAAATGCCAAGAGCAAAAGACAAAGAGAAAATCCTAAAAGCAGCAAGAGAAAAAAACTCAGTTACCTACAAGGGAATACCCATACGACTGTCAGCTGATTTCTCAACAGAAACTTTGCAGGCCAGAAGGGAATGGCAAAAAATATTCAAAGTGATGAATACCAAGAACCTACAACCAAGATTACTTTATCCAGCAAAGCTATCATTCAGAACTGAAGGTCAGATAAAGAGCTTCACAGATAAGGAAAAGCTAAAGGAGTTCATCACCACCAAACCAGTATTATATGAAATGCTGAAAGGTATCCTTTAAGAAGAGGAAGAAGAAGAAAAAGGTAAAGATACAAATTATGAACAACAAACATGCATCTATCAACAAGTGAATCTAAGAATCAAGTGAACAAATAATCTGGTGATCATAATAGAATCAGGGTCATAGAAAGGGAATGGACTGACTATTCTTGGGGGGGGGGGAAAGGGGTGTGGGAGATGCGGGAAGAGACTGGACAAAAATCGTGCACCTATGGATGAGGACAGTGGGTGGGGAGTGAGGGCGGAGGGTTGGGCGGGAACTGGGAGGAGGGGAGTTATGGGGAGAAAAAAGAGGAACAAATGTAATAATCTGAACAATAAAGATTTAATTGAAAATAAATAAATAAATAAATAAATAAATAAATAAATAAATAAATAAATAATAAATAAATAAAGAACCAAGTTGTGATGTCATCTGCATGGTGCAAAGTTCTCTAGAAAGCTATCTACATCATGGTGCCATCTGCTTCCTTGGGACTCTAAATAGAACCTCACTTTTAGGTTTCCAATTGGGGTGGAATTTTATTCAAGTAGCTTTTATGTATTTTTAGTGGAGAGACATGAATGTAGGGTTGGACCCTCTTGGTTTGGGAGCAGTGTTAGTGGTAAGAAGTACAATGTGCAAGGGCCTTTTGAATGGGTTTTAAAATTAGTTTTCCAGTGACTCCCCCGCCACCCCCGAGAATGAAGTTCCTAATACTGGAGGAAAAGCAGCCTCAATCTATTCATAATAGGTGTGTTCATAATTAATCAGTTCCTTACCTTATTTAAGAATATTTGAACTGAGCAAGTCAGAGAATTTATAAATTGAATTTAGTTGTTGTTTTCTAAGCCGCAGTTGGTCTACCACAGCAGGAGAGGAATGAAAGGTAATCAGACCCACAGGGTAAAATAAGGGTAAAACCTTAGGTCATGGAAGCTATTGAGTTTTCCTGTCAGTTTAATAAATTTTAATTTTAATAATCTATTAGCTCTCTCTATTATTTCAGATGACTGAGGATGATTAAAACAAAACAAAACAAAACAATGTAATTTTGGGGAATAAGGAAGAATCATTGACTTCCTTGAATGACTCTACCAGTGAAAGAAAAATCCTCATGTAGGGAATATCTGTCCTGATAAAAGTTTAACAACAATAATGACAGTGGTCCTGTTACCAGGAAGTTTTAAGGTGGTCAGAGAACATCCATATGATTATAAGAGCATATTTATAACCGTAAGATTTAAGAAACTTAATACAATCTAATTGCAAATGAAGAAAAAATCTTAAATACCTGTATACTAATAAAACTCCGTAGGTGCGTAATATGAATCCCTAATTGGAAATCACTGGTCTAGAATATAATGAATTTAAATTAAAAAAATACATTGTGGCAAAGTTAGTATTTCAAAAAAATAATTGAAGTTATATGTTATAATATTTTATTACATAATATTTGATATAGCAGAATTAGAACTCTGATAAATCAAAACATGGGCAATAAGGGAGTTCTTTAAAAATTCAGATATGTTTTTAAATATTTATATTAATAATATGGAAAATTATAGTACTTATACAAATTTGATATAAGGAAGGCTAAGCATTTTTTTTTATTTGCAAACACTTCCCATGCATTGTATATAATCATAAGCCTAATTATTTTTAGTACCTTCTTTTACAAGGTGAAAAGTCAAGTCACTTATGATTTTCAGGGGTCATTTGGGAGATACTAAACTTAGTTTTATGTGTAAAATATATAATTCAGGATTGAACTTTGGGAAGGCAAAAATTCAAAAATTGCCTGGAAGTACGAATACTCGTAAGGGAAGAAGATTTAACTTTGGGTTGTAAACATACAATACAATATACAGAAGATGTATCATAAAATTGTACACTTGAAACATATATAATTTTATTAAGCAATCACACCCCCAAGAAATATAATAAAAATAATTAGAGAATCATAAGTCACTGAAAAGCAATACTTGAGCTTCCTATTCAGTTATAGTGACAATCATATTTTTAAAGTGAATACATATATGAGGTAACTTGATTGTTAAACCAAAGTCAAAACAAAACAAAACAAACAAACAAATCTGTCACTTAAAACACTAATTTGGAAGAATATATGCACCCTTGTGTTCATTTCAATGTTACTTACAATAGCCAAGATTTGGAAGCAACACAAGTGCCCATCATTAGAACAGTGGATAAAAAAGCTCTGATGCATTTACATAATAGAATACGACTCAACTGTAAAAGAGAAGGAAATCTGACCCTTTGTAACAGCATGGATGGACCTGGAGAGCATTATGCTAAGTGAGATAAGCCAGTCAGAGAAAGACAAGTGCCATATGATATCACTCATATGTGGAATGTAATAAAATGAACTAAGAAGAAAAATAGAGATAGACTCATAAGGAGCAGGATGACAGGTAGTGGGCTTGGGGGGCGAGTGGAGGAATTGAGCAAAAAAGAAATAAAAAAGAAAGAAAGAGGAAACACTCATAGACAAGGAGAACAGTGAATAATGTGATGATTTCAAGAGGGTAACAGGAACAGGTGGAGGAGTCTATAGGGCAGTGGTGGTGGCAAACCTATGACACATGTGTCAGAGGTGACATGCGAACTTGTTTTTTTGGTTGATTTTTCTTTGTTAAATGGCATTTAAATATATGAAAAAATATAAAAAATATAAATCTTTGTTTTACTATGGTTGCAAATATCAAAAAATTTCTATATGTGACACGGCACCAGAGTTAAGTTAGGGTTTTTCAAAATGCTGACACGCCAAGCTCAAAGGGTTCGCCGTCACTGCTATCCTATCTAATATTAGACAAACATGGTAATTGACCATACTTTCGCTACGCCTCCCATTGGCTAATCAGCGTGATATGCAAATTAACCTCCAACAAAAATGGCGGCTAATTTGCATACTGCAGGCAGGGTGCGACAGCGCCATCCCGCCTGCCCTGCCGCCATCTGGGCCTGCTATCTGCAACCCAGGGTGGCGAGCATCCTGTGTGAGAACCGACCTGGGGCAGCTGGGTGGGGCAGCGAAGGCTTGAAGGCGGCTCAGGCTGGAGGGAAGACCTGGGTCCCGGGTGCTGGAGGAAAACTGGTGCCAGCAGCCAGGGGAAGGGAAAGCCTATTGCACGGATCTTTTTGTGCAACAGGCCTCTAGTAGGGGAATAAATGGTGATGGACAAAGATGTGAAATGGGGTGGTGAACACACAATACAACGGACATATGATGTGCTGTAGAACTGTGCACTTGATACCTGGGAAAGTTAACCCCAATAACTAACTAACTAACTATATATATATGACCCTCACTTTTTAAGTAAGATTTGTTCCTAGCCAGTTTTGCTCAGCGGATAGTGTCAGCCTGTGGACCAAAAGGTCCCAGGTTTGATTCCCATTAAGGGCACATACTTTGGTTGTAGGCTCCTCCCCAGCCTGGGCCCTGGTTAGGGCTTGTGTAGGAGGAAACCAATTGATGTGTTTTTCTCATTTCAGTGTTTTTCTCTGTCTTTTCCTCTCTCTTCCACTCTCCCTAAAAATCAATGGAAAAAATATCCTTGGGTGAGGATTAACAAAAAAATAAATTTTAAAGTAAGAAGATTTAAAAAAAATAATAATTAAGGACATAATAAATCAGCCTAAAATACTGAAAATTATTCTGATGAGACACACCATCCTTGCCTTTTGGGAAGATCAACACAAAAATCACACACACTCATATACACACATTGTACATACCTTGCATACTTAATTGAGCCTAAGTCTAATGTTTTAAGTAACCAGAAATACCTTGGAAGCTGTCTTTAACCTGATGTATTATAAAATGTAATTGTGTTTAAATAAAGTTATTCAGACTAATGACTCAATGTGATTAAATGCACATTTATGTTTTTATAATCTTATACACCTAATATATATAATGCTAGCTTATTCAACTAGGACCTGTAAAGTTTAGGGAACATACACAAGTATAATTTTTAAAAAAATATGTATTTTTTTTATACTTAACATTGATAACCCAGAACACATAGCCTTTTTCATTGAATGAGTAGTATTAAACTACACTTGTTTATCAAAGTGTATATAAATGCAAACTTGATCTTTTAATTCATTTTTTTAATATTGGAAATATAAGAAATTCAGTATTTTTTAATTTCTGGAATTTTTAGGTCTATTTAATTTATATGAACATTTACTTATTTCTAATTAGAATAGAGATACTTTAAGAGATTTTAAAGTTAATTTGGTAAGACTATCTGGAATTAAGAAAATATAACACACACAAATATATACATAAAAATATGCATAAGGATATAGGCAAAAATAGAGTTTATATTTTTAAAACTTTAGCCATAGCTCAGATATAAACACACACAAAAAAGCAAGTATTATTTGTTTACAACAAAGAGTTCACTCTTATCTTTGACCCACCTTTGTATTTTATCATAACTGTGTTTTGGCAGATTGAACAAGTGGAGTTTATCTCTTCAACATGAGAGCTAAAGTGTCCTCACCTATATTTGTGGAAGAGAACCCTAAGATTTTCTTTGTCACGATGTATGATCTTATGGAGAGTTTGTACTCCAAATGATGGAGGAGATACCATTTGGTCATCTGGGTATTTCCAAACTTATCTGTGTGGATGAAATATACAGTCTGATCTCAGTTAGCTGTTTTAGCCTCAGGTGGTTATTTCTGTGGTTTGTGGGCCTTGCAAGTGTCACCGTGTCACCGATGGGGGCAGGAGGCCTCAAATTCAAGTGACATAAGGAGTGGAGGAACTGAAATGGGAATGGGAAGGTCTGGTAGGAGTGTGGAGGAGAAAGGACTAGTGAAAAGGACAGCTCAGGGAGCTGAAGGGAACGTCAAAGTGTAAAAATTGAGATGAATACATGGGGAAATATAAGGCAAGAAATATAGGAATAGTGGAATTGATTAAGTCAAGAGTTTGAGATATCAAGTCTGACATAATTAAGGATGATGACAGTACCTTCAGGATACGTATTTTGATATATAACTGAAATGAAGAAGAAATAAAATATTGAGTTAAAACCACAAATTGAACAGGTCAAAGAACTACCAATATACAATATTAAACAGTTATCAGATCTGATGTTTCATTTATCAAATATTATGTCAGATACTTTCATGAAATATCCTTTATATGTTTTTCACAATGCATGAGTTTAACAACTTCCACATTATAAAGCATAACAACAAAAAAAAAGAATGTCTATTAAGTTTAGTGTGGAGGGTTAAAAAAAATGTGGTGGTGTTGGTTAATTCATTTCTTATTGTATGGACACAGCCTCACTCTGAAGTAAGTGAATGACTTACTCAGGTTCTGGCTGACTGCCCATGGCTCTTGATTGCCCTGTTCTCAGGCACTTGATAGCAAGATCTTTTCTTTACAGATTCAGTTTGCCCATTATCTCCTTTTAAGAGATTCTCTCAAAAGACATGACCATAACACTTTTAAACTCTCTAGGGTCAATACCACGTTATCTCTCTTTCGCCTCTCTCTTATCATGCCCCAGGCTTCAGAAATTCATTTCAGTTTTATTTTGGTAAGTTAAAACTCTGAGAGTGCCCTTCTCAGTACTTACCACACTAGGAATGTTTATACACATGACAAAATCGATCCACTACTTTCTAAATTTCCTCACAAAATGAGGACATTCAACAAAATATTCATGATTCAAACCTAAGGAATAAAAGAATTATTATGTAACCCTTCTGAGGAGGCATTTAGCTCATGACTCATCCCAGCTGCATAACTGTTTTACTTATGAAACTTAAAGCATTCTGAGACTCACACTTTTTCTTTCATATGATGTCCAAACTAAAATTTTAGATTAAGAATGTGTTAGTTACATAATGAATGAGATAATGATGACTGCTTGATTGTGGTGAATTTTTTGAAAAGAAGGAAAACACAAAACAAATAAACAAGCAAACAAAAAAACACTTAACAATTTAAGAGATTAGTTTAGCATGAATAGATAATAAATCAATCAAAAACAATAAATAGTGTTCCTCCTCCCATCATCATGGATGCTTAACTCCTTTTCCAACTATATTTTTTATAAGGTATAATTTGAGGTTAAGAAATATGCATGATGATCTTTTACAGTTTCCTCTTTCTTTTCATAAGGCATTACTAATTCTAATGGAAAGATAACCTAATCTATTGTAAGATTGTCATTTCTTAATGATTACTAGCAGACTAATATTCTATCATGTAATAAAACAAAATTATTACTGTAAATTAAAAAAACAGAATTTTATAAGATTAGAATTTTATAAAATTAAAAGCCTACATAATGCTCTCATCAATAGTTGTCTAGATTGTGGTATTATCCATTTAAAAATAAGAAACAAATCAACAACAAAAACCTAACACATTAAAGCTAGCTAAAATTATTTTTCAGTTATATTTGTATACTACTGACCCAGTTCAAGGATTCGTGCACATCAAAAGAAAATTAATTAGAAGGTGGCTGGTGGGACGGGACTGGACAAGATGGGCTGGACACGCCCTGGATCCAACCTCCCACAGTCCCTCCCCGGCGTCTGTGGAGTGAGTGGGCTCCCTCTGGCAGGTGGGGTCCTTCGGCCTGGCCTTCGGGGATCAGGCCAAAATCAGCTCTCCAACATCCCCCGTGGGGTCCTGGAGTGCGAGAGGGCACTCTGCAAAGTTGCTGTTGTACAGGGTGTGAAACACAAACGCAAGTGTGCAGTAAACCTGATTCAGGGCCAACAGTGGCCGAGCAACAACATAACCCACAGCCAAAGGTGGAATCATGTGGCCCCACAAGGAATTGGGCTCCCTCCTTTCTGGTTTCAGGGTGAGTCACCAGAGAACCACCACTGTCAAGTCACTGCAGCTCGGCAGCTCCTGCGTTGAGCGTCTGTCCCCTGGTGGTCAATGCACGTCATAGCGACCAGTTGGACAGGTGGAGGGACACTTAGCATATTAGCCTTTTATATATATAGATAATTACAATCTGGAATCTTCAGCTATAGAAGTTTGACTTCTATCAACAAACAAATGGTGTTCCCAAACTGTGTAATTTGTGAAGTCTTTCATAAATTGGCTATACCAATGTGGTTAACTTTTTTTAAAATTTAAATTCTTTATTTTTTTTTAAAAAAAATATTTTTATTGATTTCAGAGAGGAAGGGAGAAGAAGACAGAGATAGAAACATCAATGATGAGATGGAATCATTAATTGGCTACCTCCTGCACATTGGACCAAGACTGCAACCCAGGCATGTTCCCTTGATCAGAATCGAACCTGGGACCCTTCAGTCCACAGGTGGATGCCCTATTCACTGAGCCAAGCTGGTTAGGACTAAATTCTTTATTGTTTAAAGTATTACATAAGTCTACTTTTTCCTTCATTGACCTCACCCTAATCCCCCAGCATGTGCCCCAACCCCCACCCCCACTCCTATCTGTGTTCATTGGTTTTCCTCATATGCATGCATACAAGTCCTTTGGTTGATCTCTTACCCCCTTACTCCCCACCTTCCCTCAGAGTTTGGACATTCTGTTCTATGTTTGTATGACTCTGGTTCTATTTTGGTTCCTCAGTTTATGTTGTTCATTATATTCCACATATGAGTGAGATCATGTGATATTTATCTCTCTCTGACTGGCTTATTTCACTTATCATCATGCTCTCCAGTTCCATCCATGCTGTTGCAAATGGTAAGAATTCCTTCTTCTTACAGCAGCGTAGTATTCCATCGTGTAGATGTACCACCATTTTCTTTTTTTTTTAAGTAACAACTTATTTATTTATTTATTTATTTATTTATTTATTTATTTATTATTGTCTAAAGTTTTACATACGTCTCCTTTTTCCCCAAATTGACCCCCTCCCCCATCCCTTCCCAGCCTGGGAAAGCACCTACCACCCTAGTGTCTGTGTCCATTGGTTATGCTAATATGCATGCATGTAAGTCCTTTGATTGCTCTCTAACCCTCTTCCCCTACAATTTGTCTCTAGATCAATCTATTCCTGTTCATCAAATTATGTTGATCATTATATCCCATGTCTGAGTGAGATCATGTGATATTTATCTTTCTCCAACTGGCTTATTTCACTTAGCATAATGTTCTCCAGTTCCATCCATGCTGTTGCAAATAGTAAAAGTTCCTTCTTTTTTATAGCGGCATAGTATTCCATTGTGTAGATGTGCCGAGTTTTTTAATCCACTCATCTGTTGATGGGCACTTATGCTGTTTCCAAATCTTAGCTACTGTAAATTATGCTGCTATGAACATAGGGATGCATATATCCTTTCTGATTGTTGTTTCTTTTTTCTTGGGATATATTCCTAGAAGTGGGATTACTGGGTCAAATGGAAGTTCCATTTTTAATTTTTTGAGGAAACACCATAGTGTTTTCCACAGTGGCTGCACGAGATGGCATTTCCACCAGCAGTGCAAGGAGGTTTCTTTTTCTCCCTATCCTCTCCAACATTTGTCGTTTGTTGATTTGTTGATGATAGCCATTCTGACAGGTGTGAGATGGTACCTCCCTGTTGTTTTGATTTGCATCTCTTCGAAGATTAGTGACTTTGAGCATGTTTTCATGTCTCTCAGCCTTATGTATGTCCTATTTCCAAAGGTGTCTAGGTCTTTTGCCCATTTTATGATTGGATTGCTTATTTTCCTTTTGTTAAGTTGTATGAGTTCCTATAAATTTTGGAGATTCAACCCTTTTCAGAGATAACATTGGCAAATATGTTCTCCCATGCAGTGGACTTTCTTGTTGTTTTGTTGATGGTTACATAAATGAATGGAAGAATATACAGTGATCATGAATTGGTAGAATCAACATCATTAAAATATCCATACTACCCAAAGCAATCTAAAGATTCAATGAAATCCCCATTAAAATACCAACAGCCTACTTCAAAGACTTAGAACAAACTCTCCAAAAATTCATCTGGAATAAAAAAAAAAAGGCCCCAAATAGCTGCAGCAATCTTGGGAAAGAAGAACAAAACTGAAGGTATCACAACACTAGATATCAAGCTATAGTACAAAGCCACTGTTCTCAAAACTGGCTGTTACTGTCACCAGAAAAGACATATAGACCAATGGAGCAGCACAGAGAACACAGAGTTCAACCCAAGTCATTATGCTCAATTAATATTTGACAAAGGAGGCAAGAGCATACAATGGAGTAAAGACAGTTTCTTCAATAAATGGTATTGGGAAAATTGGACAGATACACGAAAAAAAAAATGAAACTAGACCACCAACTTACACCATACACAAAAATAAACTCAAAATGGATAAGGACTTAATCATAAGACTGAAAATTATAAAAATCCTAGAAGAATCCATAGGCAGCAAAATAGCAGACATTTGTCCTAGCAATGTCTTTACCAATACAGCTCCTAGGGCAATGAAAACCAAGGAGAAAATCAACAAATGGGACTACATCAAAATAAAAAGCTTCTGCACAGCAAATGTGGTTCAGTTTTAAGGGGAAAACTAACAAGGATGATGAGTAACCTGAAACCAGATGTATGAAAGGGCCCATTTTTATGCTAAGGCCAGAAGAAACAAAAGATCAGTTTGCAGCCTTAGCTGATTTGGCTTAGTGGATAGAGTGTTGGCCTGGGTTCCATTCCAGTCAAGGGCACATACCTTGGTTGCAGGTTCCTCGGTCCTGGTTGGGGACCATGCAGAAGCAACCAATCAATGTGTCTCTCTCATATGGATGTTTCTCTCCAGCTCTCCCTCTCCCTTCCACTCTCTAAAAATCAATGGAAGAATATCCTCAGGTGAGGATGTAAAAAAAAAAAAAAATAAGACCAGTTTTCAGATCTTGAAGATGGAATATAGATAGTGTGAAGGTCCTGTGAATGGAGCCATGACTTTAATAAAGGGAGACCACCAACTCACTGTAAATCAACAAGCAGAGAAGAGAGAAAATAAATATCCTGTTCTCACTTACTGCCACACTCTAATCTTACCTGACAAGACACTGGATATTTTACTGGACGTTTTGCAATTACATTTATATGTTTTGAAAACATTGATATTTTGGTAATTCTATGAATTGGAGTAAATTAATAAATAGCATGTTCTATTTGTCTGTTATGCTTTTTAATATGTTGGTACAATTTGTTATGCTTTCTTCACTTTGTTGACATAGGTGTTTTGTTATTTTAATCAATGTTAATATACCACATATTAAAGACAATAATACAATGCAATAAATTAACACTCCCCAGGGAGCGGATCTATGCCAGCAGGTGGCCTTCCCCTGATGGGTCCCAGACTGCGAGAGGGCACAGGCTGGGCTGAGGGACCCCCCTGAGTGCACAACTTTTTGTGCACCAGGCCTCTAGTTTGATAATAATGATAATGCTGATGATCAATGATATAGCTAAAATGCATCCTATAACATTCAGCTGACTACTGACTGTGACCCTTAAACAACAGAATATTTGAATGCTATTATGTTAGCAGTCTGATAAAGAGAAAGGAATTAAAATAATGAATGATAAAATATTAAATTTAAGATTTTAAGCTCTTTACTCTCCATGAATACATTTTACCTAAGAAAAATGAGGTTTGATGAATAGAAAAACCTTTTATGATGCTCTTTTTGCAGACTGGATAATATTCCCACTTCATTTATTTTTAAAATTTTATTTTTTCTATCACCATTTATCCCCTTTCTGCCCTCTCCCACCTCACACCCCACCCCACAATCACCATGTCCATGAGTTCTCTCTCTGTTGTCCATGCCCTTGGGTTCTCCTTTTCTTCCTCTTTCTTGCTCATACACTCCTCTCCAACACTCTCACACCCACCAGGCCCATCTGCCTGCTCTCTATCTATGAGTCTATCTCTATTTTGCTTGCAAGTTCAGTTCGTTCATTAAATTCCAGATATGAGTGAAATCATATGGTAATTATCTTTCTCTGGCTGGGTTACTTCACTCAGCATAATGTTCTCCAGGTCCATCCATGCTATCACAGAAAATAAAATTTTCTTCCTTTTTATGGCAGAGTACTTTTCCATTGTATAATTGCACCACAGAATTTTTTATCGACTCATCTACTGATGGACAGTAGAAACCATAAAAATTCTAGAAGAAAACATAGACAGTAAAATCTTGGACATTTTTTTGTAGCAATATTGTTTCTGATATATCTTCTCAGGCAAGGGAAACAAAAGAAAAAATAAACAAATGAAACTACATCAAATTAAAGAGGTTTTGCACAGCAAAGGAAACCATGAACAAAATTAAAAGACAACCCACTGAATGGGAGAACATATTCACCAATGATACATCTGAAAATGGGTTAATATCCAAAATTTATAAAGAACTTATAAAACTCAACACCAAAAAACAAACAGTCCAATTGAAAAATGGACAGAAGTGCTGGGTGGCCAATATGCACCCCTATGTTCATTGCAGAATTATTTACTATAGTCAGGATCTGGAAGCAGCCCAAGTGCCCATCATTAGATGAGTAGATAAAAAAACCTGTGGTGCATTCACACAAAGGAATATTCCCACTTTAAATGCTATTAGTAGTCGACATTATTGGTGCTTCACTCAAAGCCCCGTTACTGGAGATATTCTTTTTAAGGCATAGAAAATATGTGTTCCTTGGTAAAGGCCATAAGAAATGGAGTAAGATACAAATACTTTTTAAAAAAATATACTTTATTAATTTTTTTACAGAGAGGAAGGGAGAGATAGAGAGTTAGAAACATCGATGAGAGAGAAACATCAATCAGCTGCCTCCTGCACACCTCCTACTGGGGATGTGCCCGCAACCAAGGTACATGCCCTTGACTGGAATCAAACCTGGGACCTTTCATTCTGCAGGCCGACGCTCTATCCACTGAGCAAAACCAGTTACGGCAAGATACAAATACTTTAATTTGAAGTTTTATGTGTAGTGTTTCTAACAGTTATCAAGAAAACAGAGAGTATGAGTAATCAAAAAATTTTTTGCATATCCTACAAATTTCTTTGTGAATACAGATTTTATTAATATATCTAAATACTAGGGGCCCGGTGCACGAAATTCGTGCACTGGGTGGGGGGGGGGGCGGGGAGTGTCCCTCAGCCCAGCCTGCCCCCTCTCACATACTGGGAGCCCTCAGGCGTTGACCCCCATCACCCACCAATCGCAGGATCGGCTCCTTGCCCAGGCCTGACGCCTCTGACAGAAGCGTCAGGCCTGGGCAGGGGACCCTCATTTCCCCCCATCACTGGTTCTGCCCCCAGCCCAGGCCTGATGCCTCTGGCCCAGGCATCAGGCCTGGGCAGGGGATCCCCAGACCCCTCCGATTGCTGGCTCTGCCCCTTGCCCAGGCCTGATGCCTCGGCCAGAGGCGTAGACCCCCATCACCCTCCGATCACCTGATTGGCCCCTTGCCCAGGCCTGACGCCTCCGCCAGACGTGTCAGGCTTGGACAGGGGACCCCCATCTCCCCCCATTACTGGCTCTGACCCCCGCCCAGGCCTGAGGCCTCTGGCCCAGGAATCATGCCTGGGCAGGGGACCCACATCTCCCTCTGATCGCTTGCTCCACCCCCCACCCAAGCCTGACACCTCTGACCCAGGCTTCAGGCCTGGGCAAGGGGACCATCATATCCCCCCAATCCCCAGCTCTGCCGCCCACCCAGGCCTGATGCCTTAGCCAGAGGAGTTGATCCTCATCACCCTCCGATCACCAATCACCGGATCGGCACCTTGACCAGGCCTAACGCCTCTGGCCAAGGCATTAGACCTGGGCAGGGGACCCCCAGCTCCCCGTGATCTCCCACTCTGCCCCTGCCCAGGCCTAACGCCTCTGGCCGAAGCATTAGGCCTGGGCAGGGGACCCCCAGCTCCCTGCGGTTGCAGTCTCCGCCTCTGCCCAGGCCTAACGCCTCTGGCCTAGGCGTCCGGCCTGGGCAGCGGGGACCCGCAGTGGCAGCGGGGGGCGCCACAATCGTGAAGGCTCCGCCCCTGCCCCTGCAGGACGCCTCTGGCTGAGGCGTCCAGCTTGGGCAGCGGGGACCCGCAGCTACAGTGGCCCCGCGATCGTGGGCTCCGCTTTAGACCCAGGCAAGGGACCCCTAGCTCCCGGGACTGCCAGCTTCGACTGTGCCCAGCTCCCATCGCTGGCTCCACCCCTACTTCCTGCTATCACTGGCCAGGGCGGCAAAGGCGCCTGATTCTCGGATCATGGCTGGGGGGAAGGGCAAAGGCGGCCCCAGGGCTGCCTTTGCCCTGCCCCCCAGCTCTTAGCTCCCCCCTGGGTTTCCGATCACTGTCAGTGGCAGGGGGCTTCTTCCTGCTTTCCCTTTCGCCTCCCTGCATTGTGCCTACATATGCAAATTAGCCACCATCTTTGTTGGCAGTTAACTGCCATCTTAGTTGGCAGTTAATTTGCATATAGCCCTGATTAGCCAATGAAAAGGGTAGCGCCGTACGCCAATTACAATTTTTCTCTTTTATTAGTGTAGATATTTGAATGCTTATCTGTTGCCTTTTGTTCCTTCAATAATTTTTGTCCCAAAAATTACTACCTATCAAATAGCTTCGTTTAAAAAAAAGTCATTTAGTTAATGCCTTGCAGATTAGAAAAATATATATAGTATTTCTTGATATTGAGCTTATCCGACTTCTACTTAATCTCTTCCCATTTAATCTATTCATTAACATTGTTTAAATATAATTCTTTCTTAGAATATTATCTTACAGATATATTAGAATTGCTAAAATATTTGTCTGTATATTTGTGTGCAACCCTGAGTTCAAATGTAAGGATAAACACATCAAGTAGAAATTATTCTATAGAATATTAGAGTGAAATCACTAAGTCAAAGATTGTACTCTGTGCAATTCTGTTCCAATAAATTTGCCATCAATTTAGTCCTACAAACTATATGAGAATATGCATATACCATAAGCCACTAAACATTATCAATGTTTTACATGATAATATTTTACAGAGTATAATATTATCAATTATACTCTGCTATTAACATTGCAATAATATTTTGCTATTATTACTAGTTAATATTTGCCAGTATCTTTCTGTTTATCTCTTATTTTTAAATTTTCTTCAATACTTTTGTAAGAATAGTTATTTAAAATAACAAGTAGTCTAGTTCTGCTTGTGAAATCCAGCTTTAGTAATAAATGAACCAAATGATTTAACATTCAGGTGCAATTTATTATATTCCAAAACTTTAATTCTGTTTCCTGTTTGATTCTGTTTTGTATACTAATTTTATTTTTTTTAAATTTTCTTAATTTGCAATATATTAAGTACTTTGTCTTTTGTTCTATTTTCAACTCTACATGTTAACCCATTCTAGTAGCTATTTTCCCATTTCTGAAATATTAACTATATCTGCGCCCTTATCATTATTATTGATACCCGAATGCTGAACCAAAGTTCTTCCTGGGATCATGTCTCATGAAGTTTAATAAGATCAGGGGCAAAAACAATTAATGGAACCAAAGTTTATTGGGAGAAGCCAGTCCTGGAAAAAGTGTAGCCAGGGTTCCAAGAGCAGGCCAGTGTTCAGAGCTTTCTTTCCATGTTGCAGTTGGGAGTAGTTTAGTATCTGAGCAAAAGTCTAATAGTCTGTGTGTGGAGGCCTACATGCCCTAACCCATGTGGACACAGGGATGTGCTCCCCACCACAGGCCCATTGTATGCCAGAAAGAAGAGAGAGAGGGAGAGAAAATGCACACATTTTAATTTAGGAGGTGGGTAGTCTTGCTAGTTCCTAATAGATCTTTTCAAAGAATTCTGCCTTTGGATTGGTTTTTATGTCTCACTGCCCTGTGGTTGGTTTTCTGCACACTGCCTGCCTTAGCAACATCCATACGCATTACCATTCATGTCGCTCTCATGAGTGCCCTTCCTTCCCTGCCCAGTTGGGGTGCCTTAGTAACTCTGCCCAGCTGGGTTCCTGATTCTACTTCCTCTCCTGTGGCTGCACCCCTGTCTACCTAGCTTTCTTCTGTCTCCTCATTATTATTATTAAAAAAATAATATACCTAATTAATTCTCCTGACCCCATCACCACTAATGTCCTCTCTATATTTTTTGATGTCAATTAAGCAAAACCTTTAAAAGTGTTTTAACCCTCTAAACTTTCTATGAGTACTCTCATTAGATTTTATCTCAAAAAACTAGACTCATGAGGCTTAATATTGTGGGGTTTTTTTTTCTAGCTGTTAGGTGATAAGCTTTTCCTACAATGAGTTGACTCTATTCTAAGAATGCTGATAACCAATCCTTTTCTTTTTATATGAAACTATATGGCTTTTAAAAGCCCGTTGGTTTGTACTATCCTCTACCATTAATCTCTTCCTATATTGAAATTTCATAGTTTGCTCGTTTGATTTCAGTGCTGAGTACTTTCCTCAGATGCCATATGTGCCTGAACTACTCTCTCAACTTCTATATATAAACCACTATCGTTCCTTAGTGCTAGGAAGAATGTTAGAAAGTTTGGGCATATTTAGGATGCTAGTGTCATTGTACATTTTTAAGTGTAGTAGCTCTGACTAGGCTGCTTTCCCTGTAGTGTGTTTTGAATGAAAAGTCAGATGCCAAGTATTCCCTGAATAAGATGTTTTTTAGGTCAGAAATCACTAAGCTTTTCTGGTGAAATTTATTTTTTAAATTGTCTTTTTTTAATCTGTCTAAACCGTAGTGAAACATTTCAATCTACAAACAACTATAGATGTTGCTATAATTTTTATTACTCTGTGTTTTGTACCTCCTGTTTATTTTCCTTTTGAAAGTTGTGTTATCATTAAGTAAGCTCCCCAAATCCCTTTATCCTTTCCTTTCCTTTTTTTAAAAAAATATAATTAATATATTTTTATTGATTTCAGAGAAGAAGGGAGAGGGAAAGTGAAAAGGAAACATCAATGGGGAGAGAGAATCATTGATAGGTTGCCTCCTGCACACCCTACACTGGGAATCAAGCCTGCAACCCGGGCATGTGACTTGACCAGGAATCGAACTATAACCCTGTTTCATAGGTTGACACTCGACTACCGAGTCATGCCGACTGGGCTCCTTTTCTTTCTTGAAATTTTCTTTCCTTTGTTTATATTCATTGTGTCTTTTTTAGATCCTGCTTTACTTATTTGTGCAGACCATTATTTTTTCTTTTGATATTCCAGGCTAATAATTTAGTACTCAATAGTCATTACCATCTCATGGTTCATTAGTTGGAATCAATAATTCAAAATTCACTTTTCTAGGAAATATTCTTTATAATGGACTCTTATTGTTATTATAAGTTGGTCTCTGATTTTCCTATTACAAGTCTCTTACTTTACTAAGAGTTGACAGTTTTAAGTTTGCCAGGTCTTTCTTAGTCTCATTGTGGATTTCCTTATTTTTTTCATTTGTTCATTCAAAACTCTATTTCAGTGACCAGGTCATGCCTTCAGAATCCTTTCATTTAAACAGACCCACAAGTGATCATGGAGTCTGTGTTGGAGCCCAGACATCTCATAGAATTAAGTTCTAGGAACTGAGGAGCTCTTGTCTTTGTTCCTGGTCTTTCTGCTGTTAATTCTCTATAGTTGCCCAGTTCAGTAAAGATTAGTGTTACATTTCCAATGTTATGGTAGAGCTTTAGAATTTAAGAAAAACTTTGGAAAATTCTAGTCATGAGTAAAGGAAGTTTAGTGGATATAGGAAAGGAAGGCATTTACTTAAATAAAAGTTTATATCTGTAATATAACACAATAGTTATCTATCTACCCATACATCCTGATACCGGAATATCAACATGCAGACAAAAGGCATAAGTTTTTATAGTCCTGACTAAACTAAAGTAATATACATTACTTCCAACCACCTTACAGCCAAAATTTGGGTATATAACTGAACAAAACTGCAATAAATACTGGAAAATATAGTCTAGCTATGATGAGCCTAGGAGGAATGGGAAATTAGTTTCATGAACAGAATGTTTAATTCTGTTCCACATATTTTATTCAATTAATTGTAGATATTTCTCTTGACAATAAAAGCAAAATCTCTTTCAGCCAAACTGCAAAAAATGCCTTTTTATTAAATTTTATTTTATTTTTAAAATCTTTCTTGTTGAAAGTATTACATATATCCCTTTCCCCCCATTAGCCTCTCCCATCTTGCCTCTACGCCCCCTCCCCAGACCTTCTGCACTCTATTGTCTGTATCCATGGGTTTTGCATATATGCATAAAAGTTCATTGGTTGATCTATTCCCACCCACCCATCCTCCCCTTCCATTTGAGGTTTGACAGTGTGTCCCATGCTTCTATGTCTCTGGATCTATTTTTGTTAATAAGTTTATGTTGTTCCTTAGATTCCACATATGAGTGAAATCACATGATACTTATCTTTCTCTGACTGGCTTGTTTCACTTAGCATAATGCTCTCGAGATCCATCCATGCTGTTGCAAATGCTAAAAGTTCTTTCCTTTTTACAGCAGCATAGTATTCCATTGTGTATATGTACAGTGTTTTTTTAAGACATTCATTTGATGATGGGCACTTAGGCTGTTTCCAAATTTAGCTATTATAAATTGCACAGCTATGAACATAAGGGTGCATTTATTCTTTCTGATTGGTGTTTCTGATTTCTTAGAATATAGTCTGAGAAGTGGGATCATTTGGTCTAATGGGAGTTCCATTTTTAATTTTTTGGGGGAAATTCCATACTGTTTTCCACAGTGGGTGCACTAGGCTACATTCCCACCAGCAGTGCATGAGGGTTCCTTTTTCTCCACATCCTTGCAACAGTTGTCCTTTGTTGTTTTGTTGATGATAGCCATTCTGACAGGCATGAGATGGTACCTCATTGCCATTTTTATTTGCATCTCTCAGGTAATTAGTGACTTTGAGGGCTTCTATAATAATAAAAGGGTAATAAGTTAATTAGACCGGACATCTTCCAGATGTCATACCGGACATCCTTCCTGACAGGCAGCCTGGGGGAAGCCAGTTGGGGTCCCAGGTGCCTGCGGGTGGCCCAGGAGAAGCCAACTGGGTTCCTGGATGCCTGCCAGCATCAGGAGGAGGGAAGTCCAGGTCCAGGTGCTGGAGGGAAGCCGGTGCTGTCAGCCGGGGGAAGGAAGGCCTACTCTTTCACAAATTTTCATGCATCAGGCCTCTAGTTTTTTCATATGTCTCTTGGTCTTCTGTATGTCCAATTTTGAGAAGTGTCTATTTCAGTCTTTTGCCCATTGTTTAATTGGATTGTTTATCTTCCTTTATTAAGTTGTATGTGTTCCCTATAAATTTTGGAGATTAACTCCTTATCAGATGTATCATTGGCAAATATGTTCTTCCACGCAGTGGGCTCTATTGTTATTTTGTTGATGGTTTATTTTGCTGTGCAGAAGTATTTTTTATTTTATTTATTTATTTATTTATTTATTTATTTATTTATTTATTTTTATTTAGTCCCATCTTTTTATTTTCTCCTTAGTTTCCATTATCCTAGGAGATGTATTGGTAAACATATTGCTAGGAGAGATTGACATTCTTGATTAATAATATTTTTCATTAAACCTACAAAACATCTAACATCATCCTTAATGTATCTAACAGATTTTCTTGATATTTGCTCACAATTGCCTCAATTAGTTAAATTGAATGAGTACTATATGTTAGCTGAGTCTCTTTCTAAATGTCTTATGTCAGCTGTACTTTTATTTTGTATTGATATAAGTGAATACTATATAATTCAATGCGTCCACATAAATGTATTGATTTTTACTTCATGTTTTAAAATTTTATTATATTTTCTTACTGAATTGCTCTTTTTATTATGTATAAAACTTTTTAATATTTATGTCTTATATTTTCTAATATTAATATTGCAATGCCAGCCTTTTTTGTTTGATATTTGTTTGTTATACATTTTACATTTATTTTTTATTTTTACTTTTCTTTTGTATGTATATGTATGGGTGTGTTTGCTTGTGATTTAAGTACTTTTCTTAAAGAACCAATGTATTTTTTTCTTGTTTTTCTAAGTAACTGAAATGAACAATGACAGATATGAACAGCTTTGAAAGCATCAATTGTTGAAAGTGCATGGTTTAATTCTTATTAAGCATCAACACTGATGCCTGCCGTTTACAGCTTTTTCTAACAACATTGAACAGTTTTCACATTTAGTAAGCCATTCTCAGTTGGTCTCAAATGTCATCACTTATCTTTTTTGGTAAGTGAAAATAGGTGTCATATTTCTTCTCACTTAGTCATATACTTTATAAATTGTTCCCATGTCATAGGTTTTCATATTTAATATCTGGTCTTACAAGAGTTTCAACAAGGAATTAAGATGGGAATACATTTTAGGTATAGAGAATGGCATATAAAATATATAGTGACTGAGAGGAGAGAAGATAGATCTATTTAAGAGTATATCATGATCATGAAATTGAAATAGGCAGTTATTATTTTTTGTCTGTTTGGTGTAATCCTGCCACATGTCAGTAACATGATCATGGAAAAGTTTTATCCACATGGCATTTCAATTTTCCAATCATGCAATGGGAATAATGATAGTACTACTTTTGAAAGATATAGGTGTTGCCAATACCGGTTTGGCTCAGTGGATAGAGCGTCGGCCTGCGGACTGAGGGGTCCCGGGTTCGATTCCGGTCAAGGGCATGTACCTTGGTTTCGGGCACGTCCCCAGTGGGGAGTGTGCAGGAGGCAGCTGATCGATGTTTCTCTCTCATCGATGTTTCTAGCTCTCTATCTCTCTCCCTTCCTCTCCGTAAAAAATCAATAAAATATATTTTTTTTTAAAAAAAGAAAGATATAGGTGTTTATGTATACACTTACATCCATACTTCAAGACCTAGGTTTTAGCCCTAGCCAGTTTGGCTCAGTGGATAGAGTGCCAGCCCACAGACTGAAGAATTCCGGGTTCGAATCCACTCAAGGGCTTTTTACCTCGGTTGCAGGCTCCATCCCCAGCGGTGGTGGGGTACACATGGGAGGCAACTAACAGATGTTACTCTCTCTCTGTATTTCCCCTCTCTTCTACTCTCTTTGAAAAATCAATGGAAAAATATGCTCAGGTGAAGATTAACAACAACAACAACAAAGACTTTGGTTTTAGAGTTTAATTGCTAATATGTTACATTTTGAATTCTCATTATTCATCAGAGATGAAAAAATTAATGAAAAAATAAAATACTGTTATTTATACTAGAGACCTGGCACATGAAATTTGTGCACTCAGTGGGGGGTCCCTCAGTCCATCCTGTGCCCTCTTGCAGTTTGTGAGCCCTTAGGGGATGTCCGACTGATGGCTTAGGCCCGCTCCCCAAGGGGAGCGGGCCTAAGCCATCAGTGGAATATCTTTAGTGCTGCTGCAGAGGTGGGAGAAGCTCCCACCACCGCCACTGTGCTCCCCAGCTGTGAGCCCAGTTCTGGTTGAGTGGAGCTCCCGCTGTAGGAGCATACTGACCACCAGGGAGCAGCTCCTGCTTTAAGCATCTTCCCCCTGGTGGTCAGTGCACGTCATAGAGAACAGTCATTTCACCATTCAGTCAATTTGCATATTAGCCTTTTATTATATAGACTGACAGTATATTTTACTCCTAAGATTATACAAACATTGACATCAGACTTAAAATACAATAAGTTGACAGTGTAATTAAAATTTACATTAAATTCAAAATTGATATTGAGTAAGAGTCCCATTTAAATTTTTCCTCTTTAAACTATAAAATTTCTTCACAAAAAGTTATAAAATTTGCTCCAAAAAAAATTTTCAGCATACAACTTTTCTTTTCACATTTTCATTTTATTTCTTGCTCACTTAGTACAAAAAGTGTACTCAAAATTACTTAATAGAATTAAGAAGATGCATGACAAAAACAAATGCCCATTTTATTTAAGGTGGTTGACTCCTTGTAGATTTTGTTTTCCTTTTGAAAGAGTAAAGTATAACAATGTGGTACTGAAGGGGTTATAATTTTTAAAAAGCATATTAAAATCATAAGGTTGCCAGGCCGGCATTGCACAGTGGTTGAGCATTGATCCATGAACCAGGAGGTCATAGTTCGATTCTTGGTCAGGGCAAATGCATGGCTTGTGGGCTCAGTCCCCAGTGAGGGTCATGCAGGAGGAAGCTGATCAAATCTCTCTCATCATGGATATTTCTATCTATCTCTCCCTCTCATTTCCTCTTGACATCAATTAAAATGTATATTTTAAAAATGATTAAAATGCTATATAATAAAGAGGTAATATGCAAATTGACCCTCAAGCCCTCACTAGATGGCTGCCTATGACCAGGTCGGCAGGGGGGTTAGTGAGGGACAACCAAACGACTGAACAAGCAGGCTGCATGGGGTGATCAGCCCGGCAGGGGGGTTAGTGAGGGATGGCCAAATGGCTGAACAAGCAGTCTGTGTGAGGCGACCAGGCCTGCAGGAGGGTTAGTGAAGGACAACCAAACTACTGAACAAGTAGGCTACGTGGGGTGACCAGGCTGGCAGGGGGGTTAGTGAGGGACAACCAAACAACTGAACAGCAGTCTGCGTGGGGAAACCAGTCTTGCGGGTGGGAAGGGGGGAGTTGGGCCAACCAGGCTGGCAGGGGGGGCAGTTTGGGGTGACCAGGCTGGCAGGCAGGTGAGTGATTAGGAGCCAGTGGTCCAGGATTGTGAGAGGGATGTCCGATGATCAGTGTAGGCCCATTCATTGGGATCAGGACTAAACTGGCCATTGGACATCCCCCAAGTGGTCCTGGATTGGAGAAGGCGCAGGCTGGGCTGAGGGACACCCCTATGCATGATTTTGTGCACTGGGCCTCTAGTTTTAAAATAGATAAAATTGAAAGCTAATTTAATGTTAACATACATAAAATTGAATATAATAAAAATTAAATAATTAAATGTGCTTAATATAAATTTAAATTATAATCATTGATCGTAAATCCTGACACAAACTAGCTAATCAATAAATATTTTTATAATTAATGAGTTTTCACTCCTTATTGGACATGGGAACTTTATTATATTTCTCTTTCAGTACAACAATGGTAAACAACTAATTTCAATTTCCCAATGTTGCCATGTATCAGACATAGTTAGATCTTTAGATTATTTTTAATTATGCTTATCTTCAGCATGTTTGTACACTTTGACTAATTTTATTTGATTAACTTTATATTCATTATTATTCATTGGTGGTGTCTTCTTTACAAAACTGCATCTTATCAACTCGTTGATTAAATATCTTCTCTAAGCCTCTCATGTGCCCACCTCTAATCAGCCCTTATTGTCATAGATAAATGTCTATATTCACCCAATTGACTATGAGCTTTTGAGGAAAGTTGTCCTGAATATTTAATTCATGAGTTTTGCCCATTCTCTAATACCTACTCAATAAATATTTCTTTCTTATTTAAAAAAAAAATCCTTATATGAGTATATGTTTGTGTGTGTGTGTTTTTATTATTATTATTATTATTATTATTATTATTATTGACTTTAGAGAAAGGAGAAGGAAGAGAGAAACATTCAGGTGAAAGATAAACATCAATAGATTGCCTATCGTATATGCCTCAATTAGGGATCAAACCTGAAACATTTTGGTGTAGGGGACGGCACTTTAACCAAGTAAGCTATTCAGCCAAGATTCAATAAATATTTCTTTCTTTTTTAATGGAGAGAGAGAAGAGAGAGAGAGAGAGAGAGAGAGAGAGAGAGAGAGAGAGAGAGAGAGAGAGAGAGAGACACTGATGACATTGATGTGGGAGAAAAACATTGATTAGTTGCCTTATACATGCACTCTAACCGGTATCTTACCCACAAGCTGGGTATGTGTCCTGACTGGAATAAAACCCACAACATTTTGGTGCACAGGACAACACCCAAACAACTAAGCCACACATCCAGGGCTCAATAAATATTTCTTAAATGAATAATATATGTGTTGTCACAATTTAATGGTTTATATCCTGTTGCCTTTCTATAGAATATTCTTTACATCAAGCCCTGGTGAACCTTCACACATCCTCAATAGTTTGGCACAAATGCCCCTTTCCCTGTTAAATGTCATTCTAGACATCATTTGTGCCACACTTATTAAGAACTATTTGAGATTTCCCACAGGTTATGCACTCAGCATGCTTACTTTATATTGTCATATATACTTGCATTATAGCTTGACTGTAAGCTTGACTAGGGATTGGAACTTGGCTCTGTTTGTCTTCATATCCTCAGTACTTAACAGACTACCTAGCATATGGTTTCATAATATGAAAATTAAAAGTACTCATCCTTTCTCTTACAAGACATAATACCATGCATTTTAGGAAAGTAGCTCATTCTGTTAGATATTATAGGGATTTAGACATGGTAGTGATGAAACAAAAATAACAGACTATGTTCTTGTAAGAGAGAAAATATCTTTAATCTTATTTGTAGATAATTTTAATGTGAGTCTATCATATCCCTAGCTGATAGAGTAAAGAAATCTACTCTGGATTACATCATTTTAATTTTCAGTATAAATACAGACTATGAGAATTATATCTCATGATTTTAATGTTCTGATGGTCTTTTCTATTGGATAGGGAGATTTCCTTTTATACACAATCATATTAACTCTAAAATTAAGCTTTCTTTTACTAGTTGTAAAATTCTCAGAACTTATCAAATGTTAGATCAACTAAACATCATTTTTTTAAAACATGAAATAATGAAGAACCTTTGAAAAGTTTTGAAGAGTAGCTACAATCTTGAATTATTTTGGTTATTAAATATTCCACTTTTCTTTACAATCATTCATCAGAATGGTATTCACATACAAAAGAAAATAAAAAGGACATACATAGGGCCAATAGACATGAAAGATTCTCAATGTCACTTATCATCAGAGAAATGCAAATTAAAACCACAATGAGATATCACCTCATACCTGTTAGCATGGCTATCCTATATAATAAAAGCCTAATATGCTAAGTGTCTGGTCGTCCGGTCAGCAGTTCAACCAATCAAAGCATAATATACTAATGATATGCTAAGGCCACTCAACAGCTCTCTATGACATGCACTGACCACCAAGGGGCAGACAGTCGACCTGTCAACCAGTTGCTATGTCCTGCACTGACCACCAGGGGGCACACGCTCCAACTGGTAGGTGAGCTTGCTGCTGGGGTCTATTCATCAATAAATCAATAAACAAGCGTTGGCAAGGATGTAGAGAAAAGGTAACCCTTGTGTACAGTTGGCGTGAATGCAGATTGGTGTAGCCACTGTGAAAAGCAGTATGGAGTTACCTCAAAAAATTAAAAATGGAACTGCCTTATGACCCAGTGATCCTACTTCTGGGAATTTATCTGAGGAAACCCAAAACACAAATTTCAAAGAATATATGTATCCCTATCTTTATTGGGGCATCTACACTAATAAAAGAGAAACATGCAAATTGGTGTCACTCCGCTACCCTTCCCATTGACTAATCAGGGTGATATGCAAATTAACTGCCAGCCAAGATGGCCGCCATCAGCCAGGCAGCTTGAAGCGAACATGAGGCCTGCTTGCTTCAGTGACGGAGGATTCCAACGTTCCCTGCCTGACACTGCTGGCCTCTGAGTTTGCAGTTTGAAACATTGTTACAAATATAGAAGCTAAACAAAACCCCAGAAACCTGCTTTCAGTCAGCTGGGATCTCAGAGCTGGAGTTGAAACAGTGTTTCGATTATAGAACCCAAACAAACCAGATACCTGCTTTCAGCAGCCGAGGCCTCAGAGCTGGAGCCAAGCCTCAGAGCTAAAGCTGGACCAGAATGAAAAAAAAAAAAAAAGCAAAAAAGGAGCGGTTGGGAGCTTCAGTCACCCCCCAGCCTGAAAACAGCCCTCAGCCCCTCACCCAGGCTGGCCAGGCACCCCAGTGGGGACCCCCACTCTGAAGGATGTGTGACCAGCTACAAACAGCCATCATCCCCTCACCCAGGCTGGCCAGGCACCTCAGGGGGGACCCCCACCCTGATCCAGGACACCCTTCAGGGCAAACCAGCTGCCCCCCCCCCCTAATGCACCAGGCCTCTATCCTATATAGTAAAAGGGTAATATGCCTCCCAGCGCTGGGATTAGCGGAGGCACAAGGCCTCCTGGCACCAGGATCAGCGTGACAGGGGGCAGCACCCAAACCCCCTGATCACCCTGCGGCTCTGTGTGTGACAGAGGGTGGGGCCACAACCTCCCTATCCGCCCTGCTCTGTTCATGACAGGGGAAATTGCCCCAACCCCCTGATCGGCCCTGCTCTGTGTGTGACAGTGGCGGAGCCCCAACCCCCTGATTGGCCCTGCTCTGTGGGTGATAGAGGGCAGTGCCCCAACACCCCCCTCCCACGGTCCCTGCACTGTGTGTGATGGGGTAGAGCCATAAACTCCCCATCGGCCCTGCCCTGAGTGTGGCAGGGTGCGGCACCCCAACCCCCTGATCCGCCCTGCTCTGTGTGTGACAGGGGGCAGTGCCCCAACTCCAATATCAGCCATACTCTGTGAGTGACAGGGGGGAGCTCCTCAACCCCCTGATGGGCCCTGCTCTGTGAGTGACAGGGGGGAGCTCCCCAACCCCCTGATGGGTCCTGCTCTGTGCGTGACAGGGGATGGCGCCACAACCCCCCAATCGGCCCTACCCTGATCGTGACTGAGGGTGGCATCGCAACCTCCTGTTCCACCCTGCTCTGTGCATGACAGGGGTCGACTCCCCAACTCCCCAATCGGCCCTGCTCTGCGCCTGACCAGGGGCTGCACCTAGGGATTGGACCTGCCCTCTGCCACCCGGGAGCAGGCCTAAGCCAGCAGGTCGTTATCTCCCAAGGGGTCCCAGAATGCAAGAGGTCACAGGCCTGGCTGAGGGAACCCCCCTCCCCCCCGAGTGCACAAATTGTTTGCACCGGGCCTCTAGTTATTTATAATAACCAAGTTTTGGGAGGAGCCTACTGTCCATCAGTGGATGAGTGGATAATAACTGTGGTACATTGACACAATGGAGTATTGCTCTGCCATAAAAGGGAAGATAATGTTGCCCCTTTTGAAAGTATGGGTGGACCTGGAAAGCAGTTTACTAAGAGAAATAAGCAAATCAGAGAAAGACCAGTATCATATGATTTCACTCCTATGCAGAATCTAATGAGGAAACTGAACTACCAAGCAAAATAGAGACAGCTCTGGTGGGTGGGTTTTTTGGGGATTAAGGGATTGAGAAAAAAAGAAAAAAAGAGAGAGCAGGAACTCATGGACAGGGGCAACAGTGTTGTGATTGTGGAGGAGGTGTGGTGAGGGGAGATGGAAGAAGGCATGAAGGGGATAAAAGGTGATGGAAAAATAAAATTTAAGTTAATTTTTTAAAAAAGAGGAGAAAATGCAAATCATTTTGTGGCTTCTGAAATCCTCTGTGGTACTTATTCCAAAGAACATTATTTAAAAAAGTGTTAGTACAATAAGGCAGTGAGGTGAGTTGGCCTTTTACCTGACAGCATTTCTGTCCAAGTAGAAAAGAAGAAAATCTACACTTAGAGAATAATTTCAGAGTCAACTTTTCTACAGCTACTCACTAGTGGATAAGTTAAGAAATAAACTAAACACAAACACATCTCTGCAGATTATTGCTTGGGATGGCTCAATTTTCACTGAAATGTATAACTGTATTTGCTTTACTTTTATTTTTATGGGACGGCATCTTCAAATAAGTTACGCTTTAATGGGGCTACCTTAGAGACTGAGAAGAAAGTAAAACTACAGGATATATTTGCCTCCAAATCTAAGTTATTTTAGGAAATGTTTAACCATCAGAGCAGTTACTTTTTCTGATATAATCTATTGTTGGCATCGTTCCATTGTTGAGTCAGCTAACACAAGTATAAATCAGTAGCTCTAGTATAGATATTTAGTAACAAAATATAAAACATCACATAAAGCAAGCATATACTATTAAAAATATCTTATTTATTTTTATAATCCTGCAGTTTTTTATGTCCCTGGAATTTTTTTTTTTTTTTGCACAAAAATCGGCAACTTTATGTTATCCTTGGATAACATAAACCCATTCCAATACTGTGTCATAATTGTTATACCTAAACATTATTTTTTTTTTTATTTTTTATTTTTTTTAATATATTTTATTGATTTTTCACAGAGAGGAAGGGAGAGAGATAGAGAGAGTTAGAAACATCGATGAGAGAGAAACATCGATCAGCTGCCTCTTGCACATCCCCCATCGGGGATGTGCCCGCAACCCAGGTACATGCCCTTGACCGGAATCGAACCTGGGACCCCTCAGTCCGCAGGCCGACGCTCTATCCACTGAGCCAAACCGGTTTCGGCACCTAAACATTATTTAATAAATGGAGCAGCTTTCAAAAATTACAATTCTCATGGGTAATTGTGTTTTCAAAAATATTATTTTTCTCTGCAATTATGTCTATCACCAGTCTAATATACTGGGTCATGATCTAATTTGCCATTTCTTTGGAGGTAATGATTCTCTTAAAAATGTTATTTATTATAACTTTCTAAATATAACAAAAAATCTAAATAACACATAGTTTTATTTTTATTTTTTTAAATATATTTTATTGATTTTTTACAGAGAGGAAGAGAGAGGGATAGAGAGTTAGAAACATCAATGAGAGAGAAACATCGATCAGCTGCCTCCTGCACACTCCCCACTGGGGATGTGCCCGCAACCAAGGTACATGCCCTTGACGGGAATCGAACCTGGGACCCTTGAGTCCGCAGGCCGACACTCTATCCACTGAGCCAAACCGGTTAGGGCACATAGTTTTAAATATTCATGGTATAGGTAGGACTATAAATAGGGAATGCTCCAATTCCATACCATTGCAATGAAAATAAACAAAAAACAACAAAAAGTGTATTGCATGATGTAGTTGGAAATTTTTGATTCAGTAAAAGTTCTTTGTTTTCCGCACTAAAATCATATTTAATAAAAGAGAAACATGATAATTAGCCATAACTTCGCTACCCTTCCCATTGGCTAATCAGGGCGATGTGCAAATTAACTGCCAACCAAGATGGTGGCCGGCAGCCAGGCAACTGATGCGAACAGGAGGCTTGCTTGCTCCAGTGATGGTGGAAGCAAAGGTTCCCCACCTACCGCTGCTGGGCTCTGAGCTGCTCTCTAAGAAACATTGTTGCAAATATAGAAGCTAAACAAAACCCAGAAACCTGCTTTCAGCCGGCCGGATCTCAGAGTTGGAGTCACAACAAAGTTTCAAATACAGAAGGTAAACAAAGCCCTTTCAGCAGCCGAGGTCTCACAGCTAAAGCTGGCTCTCAGCTCCAGTGACAGCCATAGAAGGTAAATGAACCCAGAATTTAAAAAAAGGAATAAAGGAGAGGTTGGTCGAAACTGGTTTGGCTCAGTGGATAGAGCGTTGGCCTGTGGACTGAAAGGTCCCAGGTTCAATTCTGGTCAAGGGCATGTACCTGGGTTGCGGGCACATCCCCAGGAGGCAGCTGATCAATGTTTCTCTCCCATCAATGTTTCTAACTCTCTATCTCTCTCCCTTCCTCTCTGTAAAAAATCAATAAAATATGTTAAAAAAAAAACAAGGAGAGGTTGGGAGCTTCAGTCACCCGCCAGCCTGAAAACGGCCCTCAGCCCCTCACCCAGACTGTCCAGGCACCCCAGTGGGGACCCCCACCCTGAAGGGGGTGTGACCAGCTGCAAACAGCCATCATCCCCTCACCCAGGCTGGCCAAGCACCCCAGTGGGGACCCCCACCCTGAAGGGGGTGTGACCAGATGCAAACAGCCATCATCCCCTCACCCAGGCTGGCCAGGCACCCAAGCGGGACCCCCACCCTGATCCAGGACAACCTTCAGGGAAAACCAGCCGGTCCCCACCCGTGCACCAGGCCTCTATCCTATATGGTAAAAGGGTAATATGCCCCCCAGCACTGGGATCAATGGAGCCATGAGGCCTCCCAGCCTGGGATCAGTGGAACCACAAGGCCTCCTGAACCCAGGATCAGGGGAGCCACAAGGCCTCCTGGCACTGGGATCAGCAGAGCCACAAGGCCTCACTGCCCCTGTGTCAAGCGGAGCCACGAGGCCTCCCACCACCGGGATCAGCGGAGCAGCAAGGCCTCTTACCACTGGCATCAGCTGAGCAGTGAGGCCTCCCAGCACCAGGATCAGCAGAGTAGCGAGGCCTCCCAGCACCAGGATCAGCAGAACCATGAGGCCTCCTGGCCCATGGAGAGCATGACAGGGGGCAAAGCCCAAACCCCCTGATCGCCCTGCGGCTCTGTGTGTGACAGGGGGCGGGGCCACAACCTCCCGTGCATGAATTTGTGCACTGGGCCTCTAGTCCTATATAATGAGAGGGATATGCTAATTATCCAAGATATGCTAATTAGTCACGACCAGCATGCAAATTGACCATCACTACAACACACAAGATGGCCACCCCCATGTGGTTAAAGATGGCCACCACAAGATGGCCAGCAGGGGAGGGCAATTAGGGGCGATTGGGCCGGTTGGGGGACAGTTAGGCGTCAATCAGGCTGTCAGGGGAGCGGTTAGGGGATGATCAGTCTGGCAGGCAGAAGTGGTTAGGGGCAATCAAGTAGGCAGGCAGGCTAGCAGTTGGGAGTCAGCAGTCCTGGATTGTGAGAGGGATGTCCGACTGCCTGTTTAAGCCTGATCCCACAGGGCCTAAATGGTCAGTCGGACATCCCTTGAGGAGTCCCAGATTGGAACGGGTGAAGGCTTGGCTGAGGGACAACCCCCCTCTCCAGTGCACGAATTTCGCTCACGGGGTCTCTAGTATTTATATAAAAGTGAACATTTCTGTAAAGATTAGAGAGGGCATTCACCCCAGAGAACAATTATGTATAAGATATAAGGTATATGAAATTTCTTCTGAAAAATATTTCAATATATTTTATTCAGTTTAAACTGCTAAGTTATGTTTAGTATATCTGTATCTCCCTTTTATATGAGGTGTGTATTTGATGAAATAAAACCTCTTTCCGGTTAAGTGAGATGTCACCGTACTTAAAATAAGTGCTAATTAAATTCAACTAAATGTGAAATCCCAGCATACTTCCTATGGGCATTTGTTGCTAACATTGTAAATTGTTGCAGTGGTGACATGCTTTGAACTATAGTGCCTTCTCTTTACTTTTACAGCTGACTTTTTCAAAAACTGTCACCAGTTCCTTCCTAATCACCTTTCAAGATTTATCACATTGTCACTGGCTCACCTTGTAAGGCGCTCACCCATTTCAAGCAACAATAAAGTTCTCATCTTTAACTTTTAGTTTGATTGTTCCTGAGCACTTCTGCAGCACCTCAAGCACCTTCACTTTCTCCACTCACTGTTCACCACAATACAAAGTAATGGCAGCAAGAGAGACCATGAGTGAGGACACAGATGGGCAAGTGACACTCGAACTAAGGAAAGTGCAGTAGAGCAACATGGTGTTGTCATTTATGGTTGAGAGTGTCAAATAGTACTCTTGTAACCATACTATTGGGTGTTATAATAAATATAACTTGAGTACATACTACGTGTGAATAGATGCATGTATATATGAAGTATCGATAATTACAGATATTATTTGATTAGATATGTTTACATAGCGTGTACAAGGACACAGTTCAGTCAAAATTTATTGAATTTCTTAATTGCTTTTGTACATTATTATATATTGTGTTAAATACTTAGCAATTATCATAAGTTTTTACACTGTTTCTCTATGTTAACTAGTTATCCAACTGACTTATTTCCAAACAATGTTTATAGTCTGAAATTTTTCTTACAGTATGTATTTCCTAAACTACCTCAATTAAGACTCAGTAGGGACAATTGCTATTTTCTTTCTTTGTGAAAATATTGGTTTTATAGGAATACTTAAAGACTATTTGAAAATTAGCAAATTAGATATTAACATATAGTACATACACACTTTTTAATAATTTATATTAAAAATTTGAAACTACTATAACTTTAGAAAAAACACTGAAGATAAAATCCTTGAAATCTAAGGCTGAGAAAAGTTTTTAGATGACACCAAAAAAAATACAATCTATAAAAAAATTAAAAATGGAAATTGTAGGTGATCAAGATGAAAACCTTTTGCTTTGTAAAAGTAAATGTAAAAAAGATAAAAAGACAAGCTAAAAACTGGCTAAAAATATTTTCAAAGCATTTAACTTTCAAAAGACTAGTATCTAAAGGTAATAAATATATCAAGTTTGAACAGAAAATGGGTAAAAAATTGAATGAACATAAGAGAGTATGCAGATTGAAAAAATTAATAAAAAGATGTTCAATGTTACTAGCCATCAGGGTTATTCAAATTAAGACACAATAACATACCCTAAAACATATCAGAATTGCTAAAATGAAAAATAGTAGCAACACCAAATGCTGGTAATGATATAAAAAAATAGACCAATCATACATTGCAATTCTGCAAAACAATATGCAAATTTCATAAAAAACTAAGTATTCAGTTTTCCAGCAATTGCAGTCTTTTGCATTTAACCTAGATAAATGAAGGCTGATGTTTACATAAAGCTTATTTCTGAATGTTTCTATAAACTTTATTTGTAATAGCCCAAAACTGGAAACAGCCCGATATCCTTCAACAGGTGACTGGTTAAACAAACTATGATATGTCCATGCATTGGGATACATGGGACCTACACAAGCAACAAATTATTCTTGCACACAACAACAATGCTCAGAGAAAGATGCCAAATTCATAAAGTCATACTGCATAATAACATTTATACAATGTTTTTTAAATGTCAAAATTTTAGAAATGAGGAGACAAAGTATTTGTTTATAGGGGCTAGTGATGGGATTCGGGGAGGGGGAGAGAGATGAGTGTCACTAAAGAGCACCAGCACCAGGGATTCTTGTGGTGATGGGACTGTCCTGTATTTACACCGTCGCGGTGGGCCCATCAACTGCACATATGATGAAATTGTGAAGAATTAAATTCATACACACAGAGGCACACACAACAAATGACAAGAAGTAAAACTCAGGAAATCTGAATGTGATCGTTAATTGCATCAGTGTCGATATCCAGGCTGAGGCGTTTGCTATAGTTGAGCAAGATGTTTCCCCCGCTGGAGGAATCTAGAAAAAGAATGTGGGATCTCTGTATTGTTTCTTATGACAAGTACGTCTTAAATTATCTTAATAAAAATTTTAATACAAAATATTACCCTGAAACACCATTTTTCAACTATCATATTGGATAATTACGAAGCCTGAGAAAACATTCTTTTAGTGAGGCTGTGAGGAAAGTGAGGCTGTCACTTGAATATTGTCTGTTGAAAATGAAATGGGTACATTTGCAGAAAATTTGGCAATACATGATGAAATGATGCATGTGCCTACTTTCTGACTCAGCAACCATTATAAAATTTTACCCTTCCTATAGTTCTCCAACAATGCCATACATATCCACATTTACTCCATTGTTTGTAAATACAATATTTTGGAAATAACCTAAATATTTGAGCATTGGAAAGTGCATTTACCTTCACAATGGAGTATCATGTAACTGTTAAAAATAATATAGAATACATTTATGAACTAAACCCACAGAAAACAATTCCTGAGATGTAGTTTCAAGGGAAAATAACAAAGTTTTTTTTTAAAGGATACCAATTGTATAATACTAATACTTTTTGTATAAGAAATAAGGACAACTGCATATGTCTGCTTATTGTTCCTAAAAGAAAGAAACAATGAAGAGTGACTAGTTACAGGGGATGGTTAAGAGTGAAATAAAAGGATGAATTGTGAGGATGAAGTGGAATAAGTAAGGAAAAGCAACATTTCTTTGAATATACATTTTTGTAGTTTTGACTCTTGGAGTCATGTTAATCTTTACTAATTCAGAAAAAAAAGCATTTTAAAAAGATTGGAGCAAAAAACTCTACACAGAAAAACAAACAAAACTAATAAATTCAACTATATTTCAGTTGACTGGGGATACAAGTGGCAAACTAACCTCAATAGATATTAAATACCATATTTTTATTTTAAACACTCAGATTAAAATTACAAATATACAAAATAAACTAAAAATACTAATTATCTCCCAATATATATACTTTTATAATTGCAATTTTAAAGACAAGAAATCTAAAACACTAATGTGGTTTTTTGAAGCTGACATATATATTTGGAAGTACAAAGTATTGATACAAACAAATCAATGCTTATAATAATTATTTTAACCATAATCCCAAACACATTATTTATACATGTTAATACTTGGATTACTCAGTATGGAGAATCAAAATGTTATCAGTTATTATATGCCATAGTAAACCCAGAATTCACTAAGCTACTAGGTAATAATATTAAGACCCCAATTATTTCAATTATAGAAAGAAAATAATTACAAAATAATAAATATTGATGCTAAAAACATTTATAATAATAAAAACATAATATGCTAATTAGATTGGATGTCCTTCCAGATAACTTTCCAGACAAAGCCGGGGCTGCAAGGGCCGAGGCAGAGATGGCAGCCGTGGTGGCAGAGGCTGAGCCCCTTGCACGAATTTCATGCATCAGGCCTCTAGTATATTATATTGATACTAGAGGCCTGGTGCACAAAATTTATGCACTGAGGGCAGGCAGGGGTCCCCTCAGCCCAGCCTGCACCCGCTCGCAGTCCTGGAGCCTTTGCTTCTTAATTCCCACCTGCTCACTGCTTCTTATCACTTGGCTCACTGCTCCTTAACGCTGCTGTGGAGGAGGGAGAGGCTCTTGCTACAGCTGCTGCACTCACCAGCCGTGAGCCTGGCTTCTGGCTGAGTGGCGCTCCTCCTATGGGAGTGCATTGACCACCAGGGGGCAGCTCCTGCATTGAGCATCTGCCTCCTGGTGGTCAGTTCGCATCATAACGACCGGTTGTTCTGGTTGTTCTGCCATAATTGTTGCTTAGGCTTTTATTATATAGATTTATACTGAACTAGAGGCCCAGTGCATGAATTCTTGCACCGGTGGGGTCCCTCAGCCTGGCCTCTGGGGATGGGGCTGAAACCAGCTCTGTGACATCCCCCAAGGGATCCTGGATTGTGAGAGGGGGGGTTCTCGGATGACACACCCTGGAATCAGGCTCCCTCCTCTCCCCTCCCAATATTATGTCACTTTCTCTCTATATTATTTTATCCTAAGTTTGGCAGTAACTGATGACTTATAGGCATTTAACTGCAAAATGTAATTATTTAGCAAAGAGGATTTACTTAGCCTGGAATCTAGTTGGCCTGGGGCTGGACCCTGGTCAATGTCAGGCTCCCATCCAGGCCCTCCACCCAGGTGGAGTCGTGTGGCAGCTGGAACCTCCTTCTTTCCACCTGAGCTGCTCTTTTTCCTCCTTCCCTCCCTGAAGGTTGCCTGCTGGAGCTACTGCCTACCCAAAAGGAGGGAAGCCCCGGTTCGCTTCCCAGCCAAGAGTGGTAGTGGGAAAATTCATTGCCGCCACTGGAAATCGATATTAAGCAGATGGGCTGGTGCGAACTCCAGACATCGGGCTGCAGCCAGTAGGTCCTGCATGTCTCATCATTTAGCTAATCATGTCGAAAAGTTTCTGTAAGGGCCAGACTCACGACCTCTGCAATGGGCTAGAGACTGGTGGGGAGCCAGACGTGAAGGGGAAAGCCAATGGGCTAGAGGCCTGGTGCACGGATTCGTGCATTGGTGGGGTCCCTCAGCCTGGCCTGCGGGGATCAGGCCAAAACCGGCTCTCCGACATCCCCCGTGGGGTCCTGAATTGCAAGAAGGCAGTTCTTGGGTGATGCATCCTGGAATTGAGCTCCCTCCTCTCTGGGTCTGGGTGTGTCACCCAAGAACTGCAGCTGCCAAGTCACTACAGCTCGGCAGCTCCTGTGCTGAGCATCTGCCCAATGGTAGTCAGTGTGTGTCATACCTACTGGTCAGGTGGTCAAACGGTCAGCCAGTTGACCAGTCGCTTAGGCTTATATCTATGTAGATATTAATCCAATTTAATTATCTAATATGAAGCCACTCATATGTCAGTGCATTTACATTTTTGTAAAAGAATATGCCCACAAAATAGCTGCTATCTTAGTTTTGTTGTTATTGTTTTGAATTAATAAATTAGTTCCAAGATACACCCTAAAATTAAAATATATATTAACTTATTATATACTAATTTCTCAAATAAAATAAAATTTCATAATATAGTATTTATTCAGGCAGAGAAATATTGACAAGTTCTCATCAGGATGTATTAAAACAAAACTAGCTGAACATTAAATGATTGCATTTGAGTTCCCCTAAAGAGTTATTCTAAGGCCATGCTGAGCCCTAGCCAGTTTGGCTCAGTGGATAGAGCGTCATCCCACAGACAGAAGGGTCTCAGCTTTGATTCTGGTCAAGGGTACACATCTTGGTTGCAGGCTTGATTTCTGGCCTTGGTCGGGTCCTGTGCAGAAGGCAACCAATCATTGTTTCTCTCATATTGATGTTTCTCTCTCTATCTCTACCCCTCCTTTCCACTCTCTCTAAAAATCAATGGAAAAGTATCCTCGGGTAAGGATTAATAACAAAAAAATTAATATTAAAGCCATGCTGAATGATTTATGTTATTGCAATAAAATTCATATATAGATATTTTTGTTATTTCAGTATGTCTAATTTTGTACATTTGTCTACTTCTCTTAGACTCTATAAGTTATTACTATTTTAAATCTGAGTAACAGGTAGCCAAGGGTAGGTAATGCAGACTGCTTAGTATATGTTTAATGAGATGATATCCATAAATTACTTGGGTTTCATTAAAACCAAGTGTTATATAAATACGTTATAACATCATAAATATCTCAAAATTATTTCAAAATTGTACATGTAAAATTTTATAGTGCCATACAAGCCAATTCAATGTGTTTGAGAGATTTTTTTTTTTCTTAAGGTAAATCGGTAGCATGGTTTCAAAAATTGCTTCAGAGTTCTAGGAACTGAAAGAAGATTGATGCTTGGTTTCTTCTACACTCCTAAAAGAGTATTTGACAGCTTTCCATTTTTTATGCCATTTTGACCTGAACACTATGTCCTTTGAAATATGCATTTATGATATGAACCCTTTGAGGCTAATAGAATTATCAGAATTATGCCTTCTGTGATAGGCAAATGTGCCAGACAGCACCATTCCAAAGATGTCCTTCGCAGTGAGACAAGATCTATGATGGGTAGCACTTGACCTCCAGAAATGCCAAAAATGGTTTATGGATGAGTTTGTCTTCTTATTTGCCAGGACAGTTTGATGTGTATCATTTCATTGTGGTTTGACCATCAGGTCTCTGTGTCAATCCTACTTGGAGTATACACTGAGTGGCCAGATTATTATGACCACCTGACATTTGTAGGAAAATTAGCTATAATTTTGCGCTGAAGTTGCTAGAGGGCCAGATCATTATAAACATCTGAATAGCGCAACATACCTAAGTATCATTGCTGATCAAGTTCATCCTATCATGTTGATGGCGTATCCCAATGGAGATGGCTTCTTCCAACAAGACAATGCGCCATGCCACGGTGCTCGTATAGTGCAGGAGTGGTTTCAAGAACATGATGGAGACTTTACCTTACTTAGGTGGCCCCCACAATCACCAGATCTCAACCCAATTGAGCATTTGTGGGACGAAGTTAAAAGAGCCATCAGGCAGCTGGTTCCACAACCATCCAATCTCACAGAACTGGACAGTGCTATTCATCAGGCATGGTGACAGATTCCTCACATCACCTTTCAACATCTCGTGGAGTCAATGCCAAGAAGAATTGCTGCAGTATTGAAGGCAAAAGGTGGCCCAACGAAGTACTGATGAGGTGGTCATAATCTGGCCGGTCATAATACTCTGGCCACTCAGTGTATATAAAAAATGAAGATTTAAAATTTATCCTTCATGCCTTAGTCTGTGATTTGAGGTACTATTTTCTTTGATACTCTATTGGAAATACCAGACAAGCAGAAATATGAAAAGATAGAAAGTGATGCTTATATATACATGCATATATAATATATATATTATAATTAATATTGATATATAAAATTTAACTTTTAGTTTATAATTTATTATAATATTCAAGTGACTTTTAAGTGATAAATAAACCAGTATTAATTCAATTAAGGTTAAAGCATTCAAGTGTTCTATTCAATATTTTATATGTGGATTGCAGGCTTTATTTTTGATTGGTCTACCTCCCTGGTCTACAGCTATGGGCTATGTTTCAACACTGGCCAACAACATATTTTAATTTATAAGTTAACATAATATTCAAGTTACTTTTAAGGGATAATCAAACCGGTATCTATTCAATGAAGGTTAAAGCATTCAACTGTTCTATTCAGTATTTTAGATGTGGTTTACAGGTTTTATTTTGGATTGGTCCAACTCCCTGGTCTACAAATTATGGTTCAACACTGGCCCACAATATATTCATGAATATGAAGTTTTATTAGAACAGCTTATTCATTATGCATAAAATTTTGATTCTGAAAAATATTAATAAGTCAAAGTCATCATACACTTACACCAACAGCAAGCAAATCTCAGTTGTTTGAATTATCAAAAAGTTAAGGTGAACAGAATAAAAATAAAGACAAGAAAAAGTTATAATGGCATAACTATGGCATTCTATGTACTTTAAGGTTAATTGTTTTTCTTTTAAAAATATGTTATCTTGGACACTGCCAAATTGTCCTCTTACAATACAAGCAATGTTTAAAAGATAATTACCTCACCCTGGCTGGTGTTATTCAGTGATCAGAGCCTTGATCCCAGCATTCAAGGCACCTACCTGGTTTGCAGGTTTAATTCCTGATCACCCCGGTTGGGGCGCATATTGGAGGTCACTAATTAATGTCTCTCTCACATTGGTGTTTCTCTCTGGTTCCGGGGTTCATCACCTGAGAACCGCCACTGCTAAGTCACCACAGCTCGGCAGCTCCTGTGATTAGCGTCTGCCCCCTGGTGGTCAGTGCACGTCATATGTATCGGTGGTCAATGGTCACTTAGCCTTTTATATATATAGATAATTCAATAATTTATGCATAGCCCTATTTCATCACTAACATTGATAAAGAATAAAAGAAAGATACCAAAAAAATTATATTTTGAACAATTGCAAAGGCCCAAGTGAAACAAGAAAATACAGAAATCTAGAGTGTAACTTAGAGTAGTATTGTTTTAAATGTATTTAAATTGTAAAACAATAAATATGTAAATCTGCAATTTTATTTAAAATGACCCATTTGCCCAATGCAATGTTTATATATGTGTATCAATAACTGGCCAACCATGTGTGCAAAAAAATAAGAAAGGCACTTCATTACTTTGTTATTTTCTTTTTTTTTGACACATTATTATCAGTTTTTCTAGTGTGATATTTTCCTCTTAAATTCAATCATCATTTCTTTTCCCAGCCCTCCTGAATATAATACATTTAATAAATTCACTTAATTATATTACCTTGACAAAGACCTATGCTGCTATCATTTTCTTAATTCACGTATATCATTTCATCTTCTAACATTTATTAATTTCATGCATTTTTTAAAACAAGGCAAAATTTTTAAATTTATTTGGCTTTCAATTTGCATGATTATTTTAATCAGTTTAATACAATACATTTAAAAACATTAATTTCATTTCCACCTAAAATCTTACTAAAACACAGTGGAGAGAAAAAATAAATTCCCAATATGCTAAAGAAAGGAGAAGAGATGGAACCTGGTGAATGATTTGCCAGACAGAGAATACTGAAACCTAGGCATGGAAAGAATATTAGTGGGGAAGGTGAAATTATATTTCACAAAGCCACAAAGGCTTAAAGTTAGGAGACATCAGTATTCTCTAAGACTGGGTGTAGGTTATGGCTGAAAAAGAAGGGTTGTTTAAATATACTTATGAGAAGCACTTAGAGCCCCAGGTCACTTCCTACCCCAGAGTGGAAGACGAATGTCTCTGGACTCAGAATGAACAACCGAGGGATGGAATGAAAGCTCAAAGAAAGTTTTAAATGAAAATCTAGAACTCAAACATAAGACATAGAAGACTTTTTTTTTTCTTTTCTATTATTCAACAATCAGAATGTTGGCAGTGTGTTTTATACAGTCCTGGAATTAAAATATGTCCCTTAGGGGAAAAATCTATATAACCTAAAATAAAAGGCATGTTTTTAAGGATTTCTAACCAAATTTTTGGTCTTCACCCAATCACCATACAGTGAACCAGCACTTCAGATTTCTAATCCTATATAATAAAAGCCTAATATGCTAAGTGTCTGGTCATCTAGTCATCTGGTCAACCAATCAAAGCATAATATGCTAATGATATGCTAAGGCTGCTTAACCGCTCACTATGACCTGCATTGTCCACCAGGGGGCAGACAGTTGACCAGTCGACCAGTTACTATCAAGTGCACTGACCACCAGTGGGCAGAGAACTGTTGTAAAAAAGAAGGAATTCTTACCATTTGCAACAGCATGGATGGAACTGGAGAGCATGATGCAAAGCGAAATAAGCCAGTCAGAGAAAGATAAATATCACATGATCTCATTCATTTGTGGAATATAATGAACAACATAAACTAAGGAACAAAAATGGAACCAGAGTCATAGAAGCATTGAACAGACTGTCCAAACTATGAGGGAAGGTGGGGAGTAAGGGGGTAAGAGATCAACCAAAGGACTTGTATGCATGCATATGAGCATAACCAATGGACACAGACGAGGGTGGCGGGGGGGTGAGAGCATGTGCTGGGGGTTGGGGGTTTCCGGGGAGAGGTCAATGGGGGAAAAAGGAAACTTATGTAATACATCAAACAATAAAGAATTTAAATTAAAAAAATGGACAGTAGTTTTTCATACAAAATGATCATCTAATCCTCATGATTGTATATTATTGTTATTATTATTACTAGTAGCCCTGTGCATGAATCCATTCACCAGTAGCTCGCTGCCATTGTCCTGTAGCTCTCTGCCTGCTGCCCCACCCTCCTGTAGCTCCCCCCGAACCCCTCATAACTTGCTGCCCTGCCTCCTCTTGTAGCTCTCCACCACCCACTTGTAGCCAGTAGCTCACTGCCACCCTTTTGTAGCTCTCCGCCCACTGCCCCACCCTCTTGTAGCTCCCCCAGCCCCTTCCCCTCCTGCCCCCCTCATAGCTTGCTGCCCTGCTGCCTCCTGTAGCTCTCTTTCCACCGCTGCTTGTAGCTCGCTGCCCCACCCTCCTGCTGATCCATGATCCAGTCTTTATGCGGTCAGGTCATTGCGTAACGACCATTTGCATATTACATCTTTATTATATAGGATCATTGTTATTACTATTGTTGTTAAGGAGAGAACAAAGCATTGATCTAAATGCAGCTCACTAAAATACCCATATCTCATTGCCTACTACCATGAAGGTTATGTTAGAGAAGCAGTAAGAAAATATAAATGGTTTCAGGAAATGCATCTTACCAGGTTTCAGAGAAAAGGTTAATAGTAACATTCTTAGAAAAGTTTGATGATACAGGTGTTTTGCTGATGCCTGATGGGGCATGCCTGGAGGCTTAGAATAACTATGGGAGTGAAGAGGGAGGGTTGGAAAATTAGGTCAGATAAAGTGATGCTAAATGTCATTTGGATTGTGGATTCAGGGGTCATGAGATAACCTAAAATTGGAATTTCTTATGGAAACAACAAATGAGACAAATATTATGAAAATAACCCTGTTCATTATTAGGAAGATACTGTTGGTGAGGCTGTGAGAGCTAGACGGTAAGAGAGGAAAGATTTTTTTTTCTAGAACTATTCATGATTCTGCGGTTCCCTTTCACTCTTGCTAATGCACTTTTAAGGTTCAGAAATATAAATGTGTGCACACTCTTCATTCGTTGACACTGGAATATGATAACTGGTTATCTGAGGATTTCTCACAGTTAAAAAAATTTATTCAGGGTGCACTAACCCCATCCTTTCTGTAGCATTCCTGAGTTTGATTCAGAATAGAGTAGCATATATTACTTCATAAATACATTGAACAAAATCATAATCATAAGATGTGTTCTTTCCATGATCTAAAATGCATCTATTTTGTTCATTAGATCGCACATATAAGTTAGGTCATGTGATAATTGTGTTTCTCTAACTGGCTTGTTTCACTTAGCATAAACAAAATAGTTCCAGAGACATGGATGCATGGAACAGATAGATTTCAGAGGGAAAGGGGGGTGATATGGGAAAGATTAAACAAATAATTATATGCATATATGCATAGCCCAAGGACACAGTAGTGAGGTGAAGACTTGGGGTAGGGTGGAGGTGAACAGAAGGAGGGCAAAGGAGGAAAAATGGGAGACATCTGTAATACTGTAAACAATAAAAATATATTAAAAATAAAATGCAGCTATTATTTTAATCATTTATTCATTAGAAAAAACCTGGAGTAAGATATTCATATTGAGAGTTTAGAGTTAAAAATATTAATTTCTTTTGTTTTTACCACATGTGGCATATGATCTCATTATCAATGCAGTCAAATAAAAATAATTCCAAAGACAATTCAAAAAGCCCACAAAATTTAAGGAATTTTGCATTTAAATAAAAAGCACCTAATTTTTTACTTTTTGTGTTTAAATTGCTAATATATCTAGTGTGTGTGGATTTGACATTAAACAAGGATTTTTAAATAGAGAAATGATATTTCAAATGTCTTATGATACATAGCAGCTTTTTAAAAATTTAAAATCATGATTTAATTATCCTACAGTGATTACCTTTATTGTGACATTGTTTTAAAACAATATAGATGTTTATTAAATACTTACATTAAATTCAATAAAACTGAAAAATATTGAATATGTGAATCCATGACATTTTTATTAAAAAAAATAAAATAAAATAGTGTTTGCATTATTGCCATAATTGTGGGTTCCGTTGAACTACTTTCTTGTATATTTATATTGTACTTTTATAAGTGGTCTAAACGAAGAGGTCAGCTATTTTACATTGTTAGATTAAGATCTAATTGGGTATTTCAGTGCAATTTATAGGCTGTTGTGCAGAGAATGTGAATCTCCACGAGTTGAGCAGACTGAGATAGGATTACAGGAGCACCGAGAAGTTAGAATTTGTCAGGCAGAGTTCCAGAAGCCAGAGAAGAGAACTTCTGAGGCAAGAACAATCAATGGAGATGTGTTAAGACTTATAAATCCCAGAGCTCAAGTAGAAAAAAAAGTTCCTTGAGCTCCATACAAAAAAAGTGGTTAAATCTCCTTCAATCAATATGGCATTATTAGGAACTGTGGCGAGGCCTACTTTAGGGAAGGGGCACAGTTAGTCCTAGAATAAAGACCACCTTCACTCATCCCAAACATTCTGAAATGAGTCCTGAAAGGGTCAAACTAACCCAGAGGTAACACAGCTGCATAACATAAAATACAACATTAAAAAACAACACGAAATACCAGCCATTCAACATAAATCATATAAAAAGATGGGTAGTTTAAAAATATACCTTAGTTTCATAAATTAATTTAATACCAAACTTTAGAAACTTATTTAATAGGGTGCAGTTTAATGAAGGTATATATTAACCATTAATCTTCTGTAAAATAATTCAGCTTTCATAATCTGTGACCAAAACAATGACATGTTAATAATAAAGTCAAATAACAATGTGCAAAGCAATGGTTCCTGAAAATGAAGTAGAAACATAACAATATTTTAGTGTATGTGCTGCTGAAGCAAGAATGTAACAACATTTGAAAAGAGTAACAATAACAAAATAAAAAATAATAAAAACAAAATGATTAGGTCACTCACTTAACTTGTTCCCAATATTTTTTAAATTGGTTGTGCCCTTTCTGTCTACTATGTGGTAGAGAAACCAGAACCCTTTAGTATCTCAAGGAATTCTATATAATAAAAGCCTAATATGTAAATTGTCCCCTCAGGCGGTTGTTCTACCAGGAGTTTGGCCAGGAGTCCAGGCTATGATGTGCACTGACCCCCGGGGGCGTGAGGTGGTGCAGAACATGGTTGGCAACATGCTGTGACCTCTCACCTGCTACCTGGGGAAGAAAGTGACAGGGATGGAGGTGTGGTGAGAATGTGGGGTGTCTGCCAAGCTAGCTCTCACTCCCCCTGCTACCCTCCCCTGGAACACCAGGGCTCATATGCCAGGGAAGCCCCCGCACTCAGGTGCCAGGTGCCTGCGAGGAGCCTGCCCTGCATTCCTACGGCATCTTGCACTTGAGCAGGGCCACAGCCACAGGGACTGCAGGGGCCAGTCAGGCTCCCCGTGGGTTTATGCAGGAGCTGGTCTGCGAGGCTGGCTGGAAGAGAGTGCGCTGCCCACTCAGCATCCATGTTACACAGCTGGGTGGCCCAGAGGCCCACGCTGTGCCCCGGCCCGCGGCATCCGGACACGCTTACCGCATCTCTGTGTGGGGACTCAGGCGGAGGGGGATGTGCAGAGGCCCGGGGGCCCAGGTGCTGCCCAGGACCCAGAGGTCAGCTGGGACGTGCCCTTCCACACCAGATGCTTGCATTTCGACCGCCAGCCAGGCCTAGGGACCACACCCATGGACGAATTTTGTGGACCAGCCTCTAGTCAAGTTATAAAAATATATTGGATATTTGGGGGCAGCTATATGGTCTTCTATAAATTAAAATGCCAATTCTCCCAAATCTTGGCTATTGTAAATAACTCTGCAATGAGCATAGGTGTGCTTATATTCTCTCAGATTAGTGTTTCTGGTCTTTTGGATATATTCCCAGAGGTGGAATCTCTGCATCATAAGGCAGTTCCATTTTTAATTTTTTGAGAAAATGCCAGACTTTTTCCACAGTGGTTGCACCAATCTGCATTCTCACCAACAGTGCATGAGGGTTCCTTTTTCTCCACCTCCTCTCCAATACTTCTTTGTTGATTTACTGATGACAGCCATTCTGACAGGTGTGAGGTGCCTCATTTTCATTTTGATTTGCATTTATCAGAACATTAGTGACTTTGAGCATTTTTTCATAGGCCTCTAGGCCTTCTGTATGTCCACTTTCAAGAAGTGTCTATTCAGATCCTTTGCCCATTTTGTAATTGGATTTTTTGGTGTTGCGTTTTGTAAATTCTTTATAAATTTTGGATATTAAACTCTTATCAGATGTATCATTGGCAAATATGTACTCCCATTCAGTGTTTTATCTTTTCATTTTGGTGATGTTTTCTTTTGCTGTGCAAAAACGTTTTAGTTTGAAATAATCAATTTCGTTTATCTTTTCTTTTGTTTCCCTTGTCTGAGAAGACAATAGAAAAAATACTGCTAAGAGAAATATCTGAGATTTTACTGCCTATGTTATATTCTATGATTTTTATGGGTTTGAGTCTTACATTTAAGTCTTTAATTCATTTTGAGTTTATTATTCTGTATGTTGTAAAAAGGTGGTCTAATTCATTTTTTTGCAAGTATCTGTCTAATTTTCCCCAACACTATTTATTGAATAGACTATCTTTACCCCATTGTATGTTCTTATCTCCTTTGTTGAATATTAATTGACCATAAAGGCATGGGGTTATTTCTGATCTGTCTATTCTGTTCCACTGAATAGACACAGACAACAATATGGTGATTACCAGAAGGAAATGGGGGTTGGAGAAGGTAGAAGAGGTTAAAGGCGCAATAAATGGGGACTGAAGGAGACTTGACTTGGGGGTGGCAAACACATAATACAATATACAGGTGATGTGTTATAGAATTGTACACCTAAAACCTATATTTTTTAGAATTTTTTTATTGTTGACAATATTACAGATGTCCCCATTCCCCTTTGGCCTTCCTCTACCCAGCCATCATTGCACCCTAGGCCTTCACTGCATTATTATCTGTGTCCATGGGCTATGTATGTACACATACAAGTTCTTTGGTTAATCTCTTTCTACCCCCACCCCCTTCCCTCTGAGATCTATACATTTATTAACTATGTCAACCCAGTAAATTCAATATTTTTTTAAAAAAAATAAAATGCCATTTTTTTTTCATTTTCTCATTATTTCATTCTTATAATTATACTAGAAGCCTGGTGCATAAAATTTGTGGACTCAGGGAGGGGGTGTCCCTCAGCCCGGCCTGCACCTTCTTGCAGTCTGGGAGGCCTCAGGGGATGTCTGACTGTCATGGAGGCAGGAGAGGCTTCTGCCACCACCACTCTGCTCGCGAGCCATGAGCCTGGCTTCTGGCTGAGCAGTGCTCCCCCTGCATTAAGCATCTGCCCCTGGTAGTCAGTGCATGTCATAGCAACCAGTTGTTTGCTGTTTGGTCAATTTGCATATTAGCCTTTTATCATATAGAATTCTTCAATTGAGAAAACTTTGGCATGTACCTTGTAAACCAATTATCCTGAGTATTAATTATCCAATTTTTTTAAACACCCTCCCTAAACATTGCCTTACTTAGACTCAATATAAGAATTGTAGTTACAAATTTCTTTATTTTTCTCCATACATATAAATCCATTCAGCTCCTTGGTTGTTATCATTCTACATGTGATATTGACATTATTTGATAGGGCTTAAAATTTGAGAAAATGGTATCTTGGTGATTAAGCATGAATTTCAATGGTTTTTGAAAATAAATATGTTCTAATAATATAGAGCATTAAAATAAATAATCAGATTTAAATCTTAAAGTAATTCCTTATGTCTTTTAAAAACAATGTAAATAAATGAGGACAGATAATAAAGAGCCGTTTGACACTTATAATTAGACTACAGGTCCAATGCATGAAATTCATGCAAGAGTAGGCCTTCCTTCCCCCAGCTTCAGGCTCCAGCTTCCCTCTGCCACCTGGGACCCGGGCATCCCTCGCAGCCCCAGCTTCATCCAGAAGACCGTCCGGAAGGACATCTGGTCTAATTAGCATATTATGCTTTTATTATATAGGATGTGATAGCAAAAAGGTGGCCCTGCAATCTTAAGGTTTCCATCATGAAGTCTTTAAGAATATGATGGTTCTTAGCAGATATAAGGCCATTCTACGCCCTTCCCCCCAGTTCAAATCCTAGAAATCTGTTAGAAGGCCACAGAAAACTTGAAAGTTGAAAGTGAAGAGCTTGCATCAAAAGTTAATAACACATTTTCGCTCCAAGCATCTTCTTAGGTTGGTTGCAGCATTTTTACTCCATGGTGCAGTGTCTGCTTTTTATTTAAGGGACAGAATATTTCTTGTTCAGTTGCCAATCAGCAAGTTATTTTGAAGGGGTCTTCTTAAAACCTTCTTTAAAGTAATGTGTTCAACATTCTTTATAATATATGACTAAAAATAAGGCTGGGCTTAACTTTATTTTAATTTTTATTGTGATTACACCATTGCTTTTATTTAGAACAAATGTTTATTTGCAATATGTATAGTTCATGGACTATTTGATTGAGTTTTGAATATCAAATTCGCTATTAATAGAATAAACCAGTCCATGAAAAATAAAAAATAAAAACCTTCCTTGGCAAATGAACACTGAATGTAAGAACCAGACATTTCTCCCATCCTCTTAAAATATGTCAAAAATGTAAAAAAAAAAATAATAATAATCAAAAACAACCGAAAATGATCATATGGCCTCTGTAAGAATTTATATATCCAGATTTTGGAGGAAAGGCATATACATATATATATAAAACATGCTTTCTGATATGATTGAGAGGATCTGTGACTTATCACCTTAATCTCTCCAAAGAGTCTGATTAAATCCTTTGACTCTTTGATTCTAACAACCATACCTTCAATCTTTCTCCAGAGCACACATTCCAGGCAGTAAATTTTAGCATTTTTTGCAATCTTGATAGACTAAAATTTTTCCAAATAATCAATTCCTGTTTTCTTTTTCTTTAATAATTTTCCCCCAATTTCTTTCTTTCCACTCATATTTTACTATTAGTATCAAATAAACCAACCCACATCTTCAACATTTTTCTTGGAAATTGCCTTAGCTAAATGTACAATTGTATTGTTTACAAGTTCTATTTTCTACTTAACTGCAGGATATAATTCTTCTAAATTTTCTGTCACTATATAACAAGGATTTCCTTTTCTACAGTTTCCAATAACATGTTCCTCCTTTTCTTTTGTGCCAGCAATTTCTTTAATATCAGTATTCCTACCAACAGATGATTTAGGTATTCTCTGAAGTAAAATACGATTTCCACACCTGGATTCTCTCTTCTTTTCAGATACTAACTAGCAAAAAAAAATTAGTATCCAATTATACATATGCTATATATATATATATATATATATATATATATATATATATATATATCAATCTTTTTAAGGCAATCTAAACCTTTTCTATCTTGTTCCCAAAATGTCTTCTGACTTTTGCTCACTGCCCAATACTGAAGCAACACTCATTTGTAGGTTTTTGTTACAGCAGTATTCTACTTCCAGGTATCAAAATCTTCATGTTTCCTATTGCTGTCATAGCAAATTACTACAAACTTATGGACTTAAAGCAACACAAATTTATTATCATACAGTTGTATAGGTCAGACATCCTAGACAGATTTCATTGGTTTAAAATCAAGGTATTAGCAAGGCTGTATTATTTTCCAGAGGCTGTAGGAGAGAATCATTTTTCTTGCTTCTTTCATATTCTAGAGACTCTTTTAACTGTCTTCAAATCCAGCCGTGTTGTATATCTATGAGTCTTTTACTTGTAGTGGCATCTCCCTCTCTTCTTCTGTTTCTCTCTTCCATTTTAAGGGCCATTGTGATTATATTAGGTACAACTAAGATAATCTAGTATGATCTCCCCCCCTCAAGTCAAGTTCCTTAACTCAATTATATCTGAAAAGTCTTGTGCCATGTAAGGTAACATATTCATATGAATGTTGCAAAATGAAACCAAATATGAAAATATACTAACCACTCAGAAAACATACTAACCATTGGCTCCTATGTGATATGTCCCCAAATTTGGTTAAGAGGACATAGGGAGATTTTACTTAACTTTTTATTATTATTATTATTAGTAGTAGTAGTAGTAGTAGTAGTCTAAACTAGTGCATCTTAAATAGTAATGTATATTTTAAGCAGTTGGGAAACTGATTAAATGAAAATTATGATCTTAATGATCATAATTAATCATCATTAATGATACTTAATGAAAATTAAGTATCTTCAATACCAATAATTTTTAATGTGATGACAATGCTATTACTTACTTATTGACTACTTAATAACAAGCATACAGATCAATGATAGGTAAATAAATAAAAAAAGTGCAAGACTCAGCAAGATAAACAACTTTGTTGCCTAAAATGAAACAAAATTCAAAGTTTTAAGAAAAATCTGTGGTCTGTTGAACCCTAGGTACTTCTGAGTCAGGTTGTTTTCCTGAGCAGGGTGCAAGGGTGATCTTTCCTGGGTTCTTGTCCATATGGATTCAAAGACTAAAGCCACAGACAAAAGATGGCAGGTGAAAAGGGTGGAAATTTATTGGAAGCAAGGGAGGGTGTCCCAAGGGGGTGACCCACCAAGCTCTTTTTTGCTAAGGTTGATAAAGGCTGCAGTTCTTTGTCTCTTCATACTGCCTCCCAATTGGTAGACTATCAGCTTCAAAGCCCAAACCCCAGGTGGTGCCCCAATCATTTTCTCCCCCTTCAGGGGTAGAATTCTCTATCTCCTGTGAAAATCTGTTTTCCTTTCTCACATTTATCAGCATTTCTCTATCCTCTGTGAAAGTTTGTTTCCTTTTTCTCCCCATACCCTGTGGCTTTTCCCTATCTTCCGTGAATGGATGTCTTCCTCTCCCCTTATCCTATGGCACTTTTTTTCTCTCTCTGTGAATGTATGCCTTTTGGCAGCTCCAAGCCCTCACCTATGCCTTCCTCTCCCATGGACCCTCTTTATCCCTAAAACTCATTTCACTAGTAAAGTTAGTAGCAGTATGGAACATAATACTCTGATTATCAGCCTGAAAGTGCTTAATGTGAGAGAAGAGCCCTGAGCCAGTTACACCGTTTAAAGTTAGCAGCTGATGTGAGGTGCCTCTATCTTAAAAGCCTGCTTAAAAAAAAAAAAAAAAAAAGGCTGTTCACATTAGGCTTGATTTGAAGGCTTTAGAGTAAGTTGAAAACCTTCGAAGGGTGGAAGACAAGGAGCTTTGCAAGTAGAAGGTAATCCAGTTTTCCCACTGGGCCCATGAATGAATTTCTAGCCCAAATATCACTTCAAAACAAAGGCAACAGCCTGTGATTACAACACTTGGCTCAGGACAGAGGCTTAGGATCAGGCAGAACCAACATAAAACTGCAAAACTGTGAAAAGATAAGAATAAGTAAAGAAGCACACCAGCCCTAGCCTGTTTGCCTCAGTGGATAGAGTGTCGGCCTGTGGACAGAAGGGTCCCAGGTTCAATTCCAGTCAAGGGCACATGCCTGGGTTGCGGGCCTGGTCCAACGTGCAGGAGGCAGCCAATCAATGATTCCCTCTCATCATCGATGTTTCTATCTCTCTTTTCCTCTCTCTTCCTCTCTGAAATCAATAAAGATATATTTTAAAAAAAGAAGCACAACAAATAAAATAACAAAAAAATCCCTTCTACTTACTCAAAGGTGGCTGTAAAACCAAATTTCAACTTATAAATAAATCTAATGTATAATGTTAACAAAGAAAAGCTTTTCCACAAAATATCAGAATATGACTTTGGCACAAATAAAATGATTTTTAAATGTTTAAATGGAAAATATTTAACACTCAATGTAGAAGGATGGCCATCTGCATATTAATCCCTTTGATTAAACAATTAATAAGTTTTTATGCTTGTGTGTGTACATATGTGTATATTATATATCTCTCACATTTCAAACAATTTGATTCTCAACCAAGTTGTTCACAGAAAAAATATCTTGGTTATACAGAGAGACTTACACATGTACCTTAATATGTATGTGTGTATGTGTGTGTGTGCATGTGAGGATATAGAAGAGGATAGGTAGTCAGGGACAGAACTACTGGAGGGGAAATAGCACAGGGAAGTCCAAGAATAACAGAAAAAAATAAAATACAAATAAGGTATGTATTTAAGAAATAAACATTTCTCTTGTGAAATAACAGGAGGCAGCTTGCTGACTGTATCACAGAGATAAACAAACAAAAGGACCTGGAACTGAACCCAGCTAGCAAGAGTTCCTAGGGCTACCTGGCTAGGCTGGAGAGTGAGAATTTCTGGAACAAATGCAAGCTCTAAAAAGTAAAATTGATTATTTAAAGTTTAAAAATCTGAAAAAATAAATCAAAATAATCAAAAGATAAATTATAAATTTATGTATGTATACATAAGTATACACATATATAATGAAATGCATGATTCTTTAGGAAAATATAACATAAAACATTGATCCCAAGGAAGCTAGGGAACGCATACTATTCAATTACTATGACAGTAAAAAGAAAACCGCCAAAATGATACCTCTTTCAAAAATCAGCAGGCAAAAAAAAAGTTCTGACATGCATCCTCTCAAATATACAAGATGCGATCTTTGACACAGTTGTTTAAACTGATGCAGGCCATCCAGACCTCAAGCTTTTATATTAAGTCAGACTAACAGAGATTCCAATATCTGGAAATGTATGCAAAGGCAAATGGCATAAAAATCTCATTTCAAATATGGAAGCAAAAGCTTCAATACAATCTAACAAAATGTAGCAGGATATTAAAAATAATGCATTTTGAACAATTAAAGCTTATTGAAATAATTAAAGAATATTTTAATATTAGAATTATAATCACATAATTTATTATATTAATTGCGTGAAAGGTTAAAACTGGTCTTTTTAACGTTGAAGAGGCTTACAATTGCATCCAATTTTTACTCTTTGTAAAAAAAGAAAAAAAAAAGATTGTAAACATTGAAAAACTCCCCTGGAAAAAATTAAAATACAAATAAGGTATGTATTTAAAAAATAAAAATTTCTACATATAAACACAAATATTACTCTAAAAATGTGGTGCAATATTTTCTGAGACATAAGCAAAAATTATTAAATGAAACAGAACTTTCAAAATAATGAAAACATATACAGAAATGTGTGTTTATAAACTGTCTGGAAAGATACACATCAACTCTGAATGGTGGCTGCCTCTGGGACAGGTTAGGAAATAGACCATTAGGCACGATAGCAAGTTTTCCTTCAGAAAGCTATGAATACATCTTGTTTTAGTTTTTTGTTTTCTAGTTTTGAATTTACAGATAAATTGCTTTTATATTGAAAACAGTTAAATTAAGAGAAATTATATAATATACACAAAAGAAAAAAATAAATATGGCCCTGGGTGAACATGAATGACATTGTACAAAGTGAAATAAGCCAGTGACAGAAGAACAAATACTATTAATCCACTTATATGAGGTATCAAAACAGCTAAATTCATAGAACCCAAATATAGAGTGTTAACCAGGGGCTGAAGAAAGGGAAAACTGGGGAATTCAGCTGTATAAAATTTCATTATGGGAGATGAATAAATTCTAGACATCTACTGTCCAACATTCTGCCTATAGTTAACAATACTATGCTGTCCACTGAAAAATTTAAGAGTGTACATTTCATAGTAAGTATTCTTAACATAATAAATATATGGTCAGATGCATTTGTCTTTATATATACAATTTTTTACCCAATCTCTGGAATCTCCTATAGTCTCCAAGCATTTTGCCCCCTTACCTAAATATTTTAAATGGGATTGTTTTAAATATTTATATCAATAAGAAAACTGTCATTAAATGTCAATATATTTGATATGATTGATCATATATATATATAAATTATATATTATGTTATTATTGAAAAAACGGTGACTATCCTTATTTATATTCCTTTAATAGAATAATGATTTAGGTATGTATGAAATTATTTTACTGTCAGAAACAATTGGCATTTATATTTCCTAAGTTTAATTAAAATGAAGCCTTGATTACAATTTTAATACTAATAGCAAAATAGTATGTATCAGGTTTTACTACCTTTAGATTATTAAAAAGATAATTTTTTTAAGGTCAACAGAAAAGCTTAAGAAAACTAATTGTGCCTCTGACTTAAAAAATCACACTACAAAGAATTTTGGATTTTTCTGGATCGTTGCCACCGAGTAGGATGCCCAGCAGCGTGACAGTATTGTGCTGTCAGGGAGTGTTCAATAGAAACTGTCAAAGATGAGAAGCTTCTTGCACATTCCAGCCAGGGACCCTTCAATTGCAGGGGAACGATGACACACAACAGTTTTTCTATCATATCTTACAATATGTGCTTTCTATTGTTGTGCATTTATCAAAATTATAGGGTAGCCCTCCTATAATCAAGACTTGAATTGCAGGCTATTTGAAATGTAATGTTTACAGCTATAAAAATGAGCAAGAACTTAATAAGGATTATTTCATACCTAGGTGATAAAAGTATATAAACAAAACAAAAGTTATTAAAGAAACTGAGGCACATAACAATAAATATTAAAGTCTCTTTTTTATTATTACTTCATTTTTTAGAGTCACTTAAGATTCAGAGCAAAATTGAGGGGAAGGTACAGGGATTTCCCATGCACCACCTACCTCCACACATGCATAGCTTCCTCCATTACCTATATCCCCTACCATACTGACACATTTGTGATAATTGGTGAGTCTACATTGCCATATTATAATCATTTAAGAACACATTGACATAAAGGTTCATTCTTGGTGCTGTACATTCCATGGGTTAGAACAAAAGTAGAACAACAGGTATTCATTATTATGGTATCACACAGATCATTGTCACTGCCTTAAATATCCTGCATGCTCTGTCTTTTCATCCCATCTGATCCTGGAACCCTTAGCAACCACTGATGTTTTTACTGTCTCCAGAAAGATATGCCTTTTCCACAGTGTTAGATAGTTGGAATAAAACAGTATTTAACCTTTTTGAATTGGCTTCTTTCAGTTAGTAATATTCATTTCATGTTCCTCCATGTTATTTCATGGCTTTATAGCTCGTTTCTTTTTACCTCTTAATAATAGCACATTGTCTGCAGGTACTACAGTTTATTTGTCCAGTCACTTGCTGAAGGACAAATTGGTTGCTTCAAACAGAGGTTATCAGATGGGTTTCAAAAAAGTTCCTGAATCCTCAAATTTTGCATGAATACTTTGGAGCATATGCTTATAATTCTAGGAAATAATTTTGTTAATTTTCATCGTATTCTAAAATCTATGCAAGACCAATTAGTCTTTGAGAATATGTGCAATTAAATGAATGACTTTAAAATAACACTGTGTTGTGTAATTTGAGGTATTTATTATCAAATGAAGATTTTTGACAGTTTTAACTACAAAAATATGTGTAGTATATTATGTGGGTATCTGAAAATAATGATGTGGCAATGGGAAATAGGGGGAAACAGTGACTGTGAATTTTATTTATTAATCTAAAAACATATGAAGATACAATAGTCTAAGAACAAAGGGATTATTTAAAAAGATGAGTAACATGGGAGTATTTATCATACTGTATATAAAGGCCTCCTATAAAATTACAGAAATTAGAACAATGTGGTTCTGAGGCAAGAATGAAAAATTATACACCCTGATAAAAGCAAAAGCAATGGACAGATAGAGCAGCACGTAAATGACATTTTATCTAGGGCAAAGTTGCAGAGTACTGGAGAAAGGAGACTCTCTAAGAAGGAATTCTGGCTCATTCATATATATATATATATATGTATGTGTGTGTGTGTGTATATATATGTGTGTGTATGTGTATGTGTGTGTATATATGTATGTGTGTGTATGTGTGTGTGTGTGTATATGGTTGTATACAGTATATAAAATTATGTATAGTTGTATATATACATATGGGGAAAAAGTGATCTCTAAATACAAATTTTCCTCCCACATTCAAAATTTAATTTCAGAGGAATTATATATCTAAATGTCAAAAGTAAAATAATAAAGCTTCCACAAGCAAATATATGAAAATAGCTTTTTCTCCTTTGAATAAGCAAGATTTATATTTCTAATTATTTACTTTTTAATTTTTTCAGTTACAGTTGACATTTAATATTGTTTTAGATTAGTCTTAGGTGTACAACACAGTGGCTAGACATTTATATAATTTTCAAAATGATCCCCTTGATAATTCTAGTACCCACTTCACATCATATAGTTATTACAATTTTTAAAAAATATATTTTATTGATTTTTTACAGAGAGGAAGGGAGAGGGATAGAGAGCCAGAAACATCGATAAGCTGCCTCCTGCACACCCCCCACTGGGGATGTGCCCGCAACCAAGGTACATGCCCTTGACCGGAATCGAATCCTGGACCCTTGAGTCCGCAGGCCGACGCTCTATCCACCGAGCCAAACCAGTTCTGGCTACAATTTTTTTTTTTACTATATTCCTTACACTTTTCTTCTCATCCTTGTGGCAAATTTGTAACTGCAAGTTTGTACTTCTAACCCCTTCAATTTTAACCCCTTCAATTTTAACCCCTTCAATTTTTTCACCCAGCTAGAGAGAGAGAGAGAGAGAGAGAGAGAGAGAGAGAGAGAGAGAGAGACATCAATTTTAGAAAGAAGCATTGATAGGTTGGCTCCTATAGGTATACCTTGACTGGGGATTGAGCCCACGACCTAGGTATGAACCCTGACTTGGAATCAAATCATCAAACTGGCCACCATTCGGTGTAAGGGATGACACGCCAACCAACTGAGCCACTCCACTGGGGCAAGAATGTTCTTTTTTTTTTTCCTTATTATCTTTTTTATTTCAAGTCTATTTTCTCAAGAAATATAACCACCCCAACTCTGTTTTGGTTACTATTTGCATGGGATGTCTTTTTTTTATCCTCCTACTTTCAACTTTTTTTGTGTTCTTATATCTAAAGGAAGTATCTTGTAGACAGCAGACAGATAGACACTGTTTTTGTTTTTTTAGTTACCTTTAAAAATTAAAAATGGAACTGTCATTTGACCCTGTCATCCTAGTTCTAGGAATATGTCCGAAGAAGCCTGAAACACCAGTCAGAAAGAAAATATGCACCCCTATGTTCACTGCAGCATCATTTACAATAGCTAAGATCTGGAAACAGCCCAAATGCTCATCAGCAGATGAGTGGGTAAAAAAGCTGTGGTACATATACACAATGGAATACTATGCAGCTGTAAAAAGAATTTCTTACCCATTGAGACAGCATGGAGGGATCTGGAGAATATTATGCTAAGCCAGTCACAGGATCTAACTTATATGTGGAATCTAATGAACAAAAGAAACTGACAAATGAAATAGATCCAGAGACATGGAAGCATGCAACAAACTGATGATTCTCAGAGGGAAGCAGGGGAGAGGTGGGAAGATATTAACCAAAGAATGCATATATGCATAACCGATGGACACAGGCAATAGTGTGGTGAAGGCCTGGGAAGGGGCAGAAATGGGGAGGAGGGATGAATCAAGAATGTTCTTTATTGATAGTGTGCCTCAGCATTTGGTGAGTTGACTTTACATTTTGACAAATAATTAAGAGTGGAGTAATCAAAATGATTGAGACTTCTCTTGTGGCTAGTCTTCATGGTTTTGAGCTCAGGTGTTGGAAAGTACCATCCCAAATCATCATATGGGAGATGCATAGTGTAGGGTACAAACACATCTGGAGGACATTCAACTGAGAAAGAGAACCTTTTAGGCCCAGTGAAGCCTCATCTAGAATTCACAGCCTCAAGCAAGTCTTCAGCCTAAGGCTTTCAACTCCTAAATGTGTAGGATCGACATGGAGCATAGATTTTAATTTTTTATTGCTCTGAATTTAAATTGGGGTCAAGAGAGAAAATTCTCTTAGGAATTTTGTCTGAATTCAAATGGCTGGTCTAGTCTCAAATACAGGCAATGTACTCTTGAATCCTGAAACACCAATCAGAAAGAATATATGCACCACTATGTTCATAGCAGCACACTGTATAGTAGCTAAGATTTGGAAACAGCCCAGTGTCCATCAGCAGATGAGTGGATAAAAAACTGTGGTACATTACACAATAGAATACTATGTGGCTATAAAAAAGAAGACACTTTTACCATTTGCAATAGCATGGATAGACCTGAAAAATATTATGCTAAGCAAAACAAGCCAGTCAGAGAAAGATAAATATCATATGATTTCAATACCATATGGAATCTAATGAACAAAATAAAGTGATGAACAAAATGGAACTAGAAGCATGAATATAGGGAACAGACTGGCCAGTCCCCAATGGGAAAGGAGTGGGGGTGATTGGATAAAGAAGGTGTAGGGATTAGCTAAAAATCATATATGCATACCCCATGGACATGGACAATAGTTTTGTAAAAGCCAAGGGAGGAGGAGGGAAAGGTGTTGGAGGTGGGGGACATAAGGGGGAAGGGAGAGGGAGACACCTGCAATTATGTCAACATTAAAAAATTTTAATTACAAAAATAAAGAAAACTAAAAGTCTCCACAATAGAGTCATAAATTGTCTCTGAAATAATGACAAAAGCACTAACCAAAGCCGATCCCGGAAACAATAACAACTGAGGCATCACCTACAGGTGAACATATTTTATTAATAAACAATCAAAAAGCAATATGGGCCTTATTATAATGCCATCTCCTTGGGTTCATAGAGTAAAGTGATTCAATTAAACTATGGAAAATCCAAAGACTAAGAAAATAAGTTGAAAGTTCTATACCTGGGAAATCCTGATTCTGGCCTTCATTGTGAAATGGAGGAAAGCCCCCTTTCCACTAGATTGTTATGTTATTTTCAAATAACTAAATTATTTGTGTCTTTCTAAAGTGTCTAGTCTACCTTAATCAGAGACAACCAGTACATTATAGTAGAATTCTCCTATAACAAATAACTATATGTATATGTAGAATTGGCTGAGTAAACAGCTAATGGAGACAGCAGGGTAGACATATCAGATCTAGCAGAGTGAAAAGCTGAAGACCCTTACTAGCCTAAGGCAAAATTATTGCCTGTTCTAATTTGGAAGGCAGATTGCATGCTTACCAACCCTGCATATCTAGCCAAAACTATGGAAAAAAGCAAAAGTATTAGCATGTGTTGGCATTTCCTTGTCACTTGCAGAAAAATAGTATAATAATGTAAATATTACAATAACATAGGTAAGATTGATTAATATGGAGATGTTGGAAAAAATCCTATCTAATAAAGAGGGAATATGTTAATTGATCCTCTCTCCATCACAAAGATGGCGGCACCCACAGCCAATAAGGAGGGAATATGCTAATTGACTGACCCACCCTCAAAGATGGAAGCACCCACAGACAATGAGGTAATATGCTAGCTGACTGCCCTGCCCCCAAAGAGGACAGTGCCCACAGCCAATAAGAAGGGAGTATGCTAATTGCCACACCCTCAAAGATGGTGGCGCCCACAGCCACAAGATGGCTGGCAGGGGAGGGCAGTTGGGGGCAATTGGGCCAGCTGGGGAGCAGTTAGGCATCAATCAGGCTGTCAGGGGAGTGGTTAGGGGGTGATCAGGCTGGCAGGTAGGTGAGTGGTTGGGAGCCAGAAGTCCTGGATTGTGAGAGGGATGTCCAACTGCCGGTTAAGGGATCGGGCCTTAACCGGCAGTTGGACATCCCCCAAGGGGTCCCAGATTGGAGAGGGTGCAGGCTGGGCTGAGGGACACCCCCCCCCCACCCAGTGCATGAGTTCATGCACCAGGCCTCTCGTAAAAATAGTAATGATCCAAAGATTAAGAGCCTCAAAGAAACCAAACTCTCTTTTAAATTTGAATTTCAGAAAAGTAGCAAATATTGTTTTAGTATGACAATGTACCAATTATTGCATGAGATATGATAAAAGATATTCATTGCTTATCTCAAATTCAAATTTAACTGAGCATCCTGAATTTTTATTTGCTAAAACTTGCAACACTACCCATAGCTTAAAATAACCAAACTGCTTTTGAACTGTGAAGAGATGAGATAAAGATAAAACTCACTTTAAGCAATGAGAGTCATTAAGCATTTTTACACAGAACATAGCCCTTTAGTAAATAAAGGAACATAAACTATAGTTGCTAAGGTGACAGTCCTTTAACAAGGATAGGGATGTGAGGTTTGCTGTCCCACTGAAACCTGATGTTTCAAGTGCTCTCAAGATAATGGAATAAATGAACAGAAAGGCATGGACACAGGAAGAAATAAATAAATCCAGTGTCATAGACATGAGCAGAAAAATAATTTGGTTATTGTGTGGTTACTGACACATGGGAATAAATGGAAGCAAAAGAATGAGAAGCCTTATAAGTTTTCAAAGAAATTATATTGCAAACTGACCACAAACTGCACTGAAAGAGTTTGTGACTGAGCAATCTATAAAATAAGCCACAGTCTGGCAAACTTGCACCAGGAGGAAGCCAGCTTTTAAAGCTGTAATCCCTCACTTAGAATATCAACTAAAACTCTCACTTCAGATGGATTCAACTGAGTATATTGGGCAAGAAAGAATTTTACAGAGGACAAATCTGGAGCCATAAAACATAAGGTCAAGAAAGTTTTTCCCAGAGATTAGAACTTTTGTCTATTCAAGGAACTTTCATAACTATCAGATCAAGGTATCTTGACTACACATATCCATAAGAGTATCATCAATAACTGCTATCAAAGAGATACTGTGATTTTCTAGTCTTTCCTTTTTGAAAGACATTTTTATTGTGTTTAATTTTCCCTTGGCTCACATTAACATATTATGCATTTGGCAGGAAGAGAGCAGCACTGGAACTAGCCTTTTCTTTCATAAGGTCACTGTGTCACAGGGAGCCCATAAGACCTAGTTGGCAGAACTGCTTATCACCAAGAGGTCCTGGAATTTGAGCGCAATGCAGCAACTATAGGTGGACTTTGGGTTGTCTACATTAAGGGGACATAGGATATGTGCTCTTTGTGAGGCATAGGCTGCCTTGAGGTATTTGGTGATTAATGGAGAACACATTGAGGCTGCTAACTGTTCTAATCTGCTCTCTTCTTCCAGAACTCATAACTGAACTACATTTGCTCATCTCTACTCATCCCAAGGCTTGACCATAGGTTCTATCTAACAAGATGTGTGCATAAGGGATGTGTACACTCTTCAAGTCTGACCTGGTCTCTAGACCCTTCCTCGTATGTTGCTCCATGCTTTTCCACTTCCAATGAGTTGGGATTTTCCTTGGAAGCCAGTTGCTAAAACTGGCTGAGCCATTTCAGACCAACTCTATAACCTAGTTACAACCAATCTAGGACATGGTCATGTAATCTTCATGAATGGGAAGTAAACTATATTTGTTAAGTCACTGAACTTTTGTTGAATAGTCAAGCTATGTTCTCCAAAAATACTTTTATAGAAAATAAAGATAGCATTTTAATATCAATTTATGTGACTGTTTTGGCTACTTTTCAAATTACATTAAGTTGGGTAGATAAGTGTGGTGTGCTATTTCTTAATACCTCCAATAATTGTTTCAGATAAAAAACAAAGATGAAGCAGAAAACTTTCTGTAGATTTTTTTCTGAAGTAACCAAGTAGTTCTCCCAAATATGTTTCCTCTGCTCCTCTTCCAATTCAATCTTCACTTTCACCACGCATGATCTTCAAGTTGCACTTAGTTGACTAAGAATCAAAGCATGGTGGAATCCATAGACTACTTCCGTTTTGGAAGTGCACTGGCCATGGCCCTAACTATTTTTCACTAAATCAAAATGAAACTGAAACTAGATTATCCACAGGTGTTTCTGATTCTCATTCACTTGTTAATGTGAAAATATATTTGATAAAATGATTCTAACAGTTATAGCATTGATAGGTTGGAATGGTAGTTTGTGATGTAAACATTAAGGAAACACTACAAATGCAGTGGAATTTCAGGCAGTTTGAAGGCATAAGAAAAAAAAAATATTTTTAAAGTACTATAGGCTTTCCATTGCTCTTTATACAATGTAACCAGCTGTATAATTCCCAAATATAATGCCAGACACATACTAAATTACATGCTTATGGGTATTTTTAATATTTATTATTTAAAGTACCTAAAGATAGTATGAGTGCACCTTCCTTGATCTGATTTGCTGTATTTTAATTGAATTTTAAAACTGAGGTGGGTTTTATGAAGATGGTGAATTTTAGCTATATAGGTTAAGAACAATAAGCAGAAAGTCAAGGGAATCAATAAAAAGTTGTGTATAGACTAATGACTCTCTAAATATTCCCTGAAAAATTTATGAGACTAATTTTCTTTTTCTTTTTTTTTCTGTATTGATTTCAGAGAGGAAGGGAGAGGGAAAGATAAATAGAAATATCAATGATGAGAGAGAATTATTGATTGGCTGCCTCCTGCATTCTCCCTACTGCGGATCCAGCCAGCAACCTGGGCATGTGCCCCCTATTGGGAATCAATTCATGACCTCCTGGTTCATAGGAGGAGGCTCAACCACTGAGCCTTGCTGGCCTGGCTATATGAGACAAATTTTCATAGATAAAATACAATTAATACTTAAGAGACAATTGTTTTAGATACAAACTATAATTTAAAACTTATAGCAATATTGGGTGTGGGGAGACAAAAACAGAAAAACAAGACAAAAAGAACCAAATTTCATACTTGGGAGACCTGACTCTATGGTCCTTAGAAGTAATTCTCATGCTTCTGTTAATTCCTGCTTAAAAGGAACTAAGACCTTTCTTATTTACAGTTCAATAGTGTAGCATGATAAGGCACAGAGGTGGAGTCAAACAAAATGTCTGGGTTTGGAGGCTAACACACATTTATTTGATTTGTTATTCTGGGCAAGATAAATAATCTAGCCAAGACTTATCCCTTTCTGTAAAATGATGATAATAAAAGTCCATGCATTAAACAAGGGGTGTGAGAATTATATTAGCTTAGTGGTTCTCAATATTTAACTTGTGCCATAATCACCCTGAGTTCCCAGTGATATTTTTCATTTCTAACAAGTTCTCAGTCAGATGCTGCTGATCTAGAAACCACACTCTGAAAACCACTATATAAACTAATGTGTATGCAAAACACTAGCAAGTTGTATGATATTATGTGTTTGATATATTTTGACTATTAATTTTTTGAAGGTTCTTTATCTTCATAGTTGCATCCTATATAATAAAAGCTTAATATGCTAAGTGTCTGACTGTTCAACCATTTGACCAGTCACTATGATGCACACTGACCACCAGGGGGAAGATGCTCTGACCAGTAGGTTAGCTTGCTGCTGGGGTCTGGCCCATTGGGACTGGATGAGATGGGCTGGACATGCCCTGTACCCCTCCCGTGGTCCCTCCCCAGCCCCGATTATGCATTGGTGCCGTCCCTCGGCCTTTCCTGCAGGGATCAGGCCAAAAGCAGCTCTCTAACATACCCCAAGGGGTCCTGGATTTCGAGAAGGCACTGGGCCTCTAGTAAGAAGATAAACATTAACTTTGTAAATACTTTTATTTAAGGTGAACCTTGCTTTATTAGCATATATTTTCTTGAAATATATATATATACATATATATGTATATATATGTGTGTATATATATATACATATACATATAGTATATGTAGATATATACATTTGATATGTTTATATTATATATTATATATTTTTGGATGATTTACAAATAGAAAGATGTTTTGTTGATGACACTACAAATGCATCTGATAAAAGAAGAACATTTTATAGAGTGAATTATTCTTTTCCATCCTTTTGAAATTTTACATCTTGGATTTTTTTAATAATGATATTTCTGTAATGGGTTGATATTGTTAGATAAGTTAGACATGAGCAGCTGGGGTGGGGCCTTTCCTAGGGTCCTGAACAGGGGTGGGACCAAAATTTCCTTCAGACTGCCTCTCTATGGGTGGCCCAGAAACCAGCAACCACCCAAGGTCAGGTTCGGAACCAATCAGTTCTTGGCACAAGATCAGAGGAAAATGGCATGACCTTAATGTGACCTTACTAGGGCCCTGGACTAATTACAATAAAATTTGCATTTCAGTTTTGACCTCCTCCTTTATGCATCACTAGAGGCCCGGTGCATGAAATTCATGCATGGGGTGGAGGTCCCTCAGCCCGGCCTGCACCTTCTCCAATCTGGGACCCCTTCCGACTGTCTCTTGCAATTTGGGACCGCTGAGTCCTAACTGCTCACCTGTATGCCTGCCTGATTGCCCCTAACCACCTCTGCCTGCCTGATTGCCCCTAACCATCTCTGTCTGCCTGCCTGATCACCCCTAACTGCTCCCCTACTGGTCTGATCACCCCTAACTGCTCCCCTACTGGCCGTATCACCCCTAACCACCTCTGTCTTGCCCCGCACCCGGGACCCAGGATTCCCTTCTCCAGGCTGGTTGCAGGAACCTGGGACCCAGGATTCCCTCCCTCTGGCTGGCCACAGGTACCCAGAACCCAGGCTGGCTTTGCCTGGGCTGGCCACAGCTGCAGGGAACTGTGGGCAGGTGGCTTTGCCTGGGCTGCAGCTGTAGGCACTCAGGACCGTGGGGCAGGTGGCTTGTCTCATTCCTGGGCCACAGGTGTAGCAGCTGGTGCCTGAGACCATGGGGACCATGGGGTTTGCAGCTTGTCCCTCTCCCGGGCCAGTCTGTCTGGTCTCCATTCCTCTCTCGCGAGCTCATTTGTGTCTGGCTGGTCCCCATTCCTCTCTCATGAGCTCATTTTTGCCTGGCTGGTCCCCATTCCTCTCTCCCCAGTGTTGAGTGTCTGAGCCATTACAGTGTGATGGTGTGATAGAGTGACAACCACTTGCATATTAGCTCCTTATTATATAGGATAGGTAAGGGCATGCACAGAAGAAATATAGCTATATAGCACTTTTCTGTCAATCATCCATGACAGTCTCCACCCAGAAAATTTCTCATTTAAATCATATAACTGCCTGTCTGGCATGGCTCAGTGGTTGAGCATCGACCTGTGAACCAGGATGTCATGGTTTTATTCCCAGTTAGGGCACAAGTTGGCGTTGCAGGCTTGATCCCCAGTAGGGGGCTGGCAGGAGATAGCCAATTGATGATTCTCTTTCATCATAGATGTTTCTATCTCTCTCTCCCTCTCCCTTCCTCTCAAAATAGATAAAAATATATTTTAAAAATAAATAAACAAACCATATATTCGGAGTCATTGTCTCTGTCAACTGGCTGACTCCTCACTTGGATTATGTTCAATAAATCCCACTTTGCTTTATTTTAATTTTTATTTACCTTAAAATCTTTTCTGCACTGATGAAAGGATCTGAGGTCCCAGCCACTAATCCCAATCAATAATAGTATCTTAAACAGGTACTGATTAAAATTTACAATGACTTTATGCTCTTAGTGAATTTTCTTATGACTGCAATGCTTCTATTATGATTGTTATCAATAATGGTTTATTGTCATTATGAGCAGGTCTAAGATTTTCCTATTTCAAATGATCACAAAGAATGTAGAAGTTGGTCCACACTGTATGTAAACAACTCTTAATTATGTGATAATTAAATATCATATTTCTTTGTTAAAATTTATATTTTGCCTTAATAATATGTTTTGATAGTATGTATATGAGAAGAGAACTAATAATATGTTCAAGGAAAAACAAAAACAACTAGAGGCCCAGTGCATGAAAATTCATGCACTGGAGGGGGGAGTCCCTCAGCCCGGCCTGCCCCCTCTCACAGTCCGGAAGTCATCAGGGGCAGGAGGCGACCTGATGATCAGGGGAAGGTGATGACCACATCACACCTCTGCTGCTGCCACTGCTGGCAGCGCAAGCCTTGGCTGATCCTGGTTACCTGAGCCTCAGGCCAGCTCCGAATGGCTGGGGGGTTGAGGGGACTGGGGGACTCTGGAGGAAGGCGCCCCAGCAGGGCTGAGAGGACTGGGTGCTGCCATCTTGTGGCTGTGGGCACCACCATCTTTGAGGGCATGGCAGTCAATTAGCATGTTCCCTTCTTATTGGCTGTGGGTGCCGCCATCTTTGCAATGATGTGAGGGTCAATTAGCATATTCCCTCTTTATTAGACAGGGTAAGGCAGCTCATCTAAAATCCAAAGACAACAAAGAGTAAAGAAGGATTTTTTTCTTGGTAGTGAAATGAATGATTAGTAAAAAGAAAGAACTACAATAAAATTATATTAAATATTAAATTTTTTTCATATTTTTTTGTTGTGTGTTCATTTTTTTTTGCTCAAAGAGGCTACCAAGAAGTTAATTATGGCTATAGGAATATCAGAATAGCTTTTAGAATTTGAAATGAAGGACTGCATGGTTTGTATCATTAGTCAAAACTGCATTATTTAATAAAAAATATATCTTAAAAATGTTATCCACCTTAAGTCATATATTTTATCTCTGTTTCCTATCCTTAATGAATGTTGTCTCAAATTCTTTCAGCTAATCCCAAAGAAAACATGCCTTCAAACAAACAAACAAACAAAAAAAAACAAAAAAGGATGAAAGAAAAATCTTTAACATGCTGATTAGGCAATAAATACAATTATTGGTGACATCCACAGCTTTTCACAAGCCAAAGCAAAATATTTCAACTTATTTTCAATTTGTTTTCTGCCATTGTTTCAAATAAAATTGTGAAGATAATTGCATTAAGAAGCTTGTGAAAACCGAACAAAAACTCTGGGCTGGTAAATGCATTGTCTCATTCAGTGAGATTATGTACTTCTTTGACAGTTTCACTCTTAATGAGGACATGAGCAGTTACTTTTACTCCAGGCTGTATGATATGTGGAATTTTTATCAGACAGTTGTTATTAAGTGTTGTTTAAATGAAAGTGACAGTCTCCTTTAATGGGTTGAATGTTCAAAAGATTAGCAAACAAAAAAGCTTGTAACATGAACTGAATTTTTAGATTTTTTTTTTCTTTTCCTTGGCACACTGTCATACTATGAAAGTTTTAGATTATTTTTAGGCCTGGAGTAGTCTTAATTCCCTATTCCCTTAGGATGCTCCACAGTGCTAAGTACTGTCTTTGGCTTCTTCTTAGGTGACTTTATTTCTTCTTTTGCCTTTTATTGATCTTATCCATCTCAGAAAACACAAAATTTATACTATCAAATACTTTCAATATAAAATAGAGAAGAATGCATAATAAAATAAAAAACAAAAACTATATTTTGATGAAAAAGCTAGTCTGAAGGAAATGTTCTATTTTTTAAATAAACAAAACATTTACACTTTACTTACAATTCTGATTATATTTTATATCTTGTATAACATTGGTAAACACATTTTGCGGTGGAAACAAGAAGCATTTATTAATTTTTTTACTAAAAGAGACTATACAAATATTACTACATTCCAAAATACTATTCCATGTCTTTCAAAGTCATGTTTAATTATTCAATAATGAATCTTTATTTTATATGGAGATCAGTATTTAAATAAGTATATTTGCAGAAAAGAAGATAAGGTTTAGGATTATGTTGCAGTGAGTAGCATGATCATATTGAAAGAGTACTGTATTAAATATCTTACACTAATATCTGGAGCAAAATATAAGTAGAGATATTAATATTAAGTAGAAATATTAATATTAAGTAGAAATGTAAAGTGAAAACATTATCTTCAGAATCTGTTTTTGAAAATAACTTTCAATTGCACTAATAAATAGGACCTGGTGATAATACCTTAGGTTTAAAGCTTCTTAATGTCAGGTATAGTTTTTATTGTTATATTCCTATTTCCTAGTGAAATAATAGTATTTATATTAATAACAAATGAGAAAATCTGATTCTATTATTCATACACATTATCTACATTTTTGCCTCATAGCCATCTCATTAATTATAAACCAATGTCATAAATACAAGTTGTATTTTGTCTTTTTTTTTCTTTGTGAAAATCTCTTTACTTTTGTCTTTCAGGGCAATATAGCTACCTAACTAACGTTTCTTTACCTCTCTCTCTCTCTCAGTTTTAATATATATATATATATATATATATATATATATATATATATATATTAGTTTTGTTTGTATTGTCTAAATTACCTGGCATCTCCTATTTTAGTTTTACTCTGGTCCCTTGTCAACTACCAATTTTTTAATTATAATTGCTCAGGATTCTGTCCTAAAGTTCCTCTCACTTATACATTCTTTTACATTTTACTTATCTTTGTCCATTTTCCACTAAGGGTCAATGATAAATCATGAACAAATTCATCTGAAAATATCATAGCTCCGAGATTGCTAATTCAAACTTCTACATCTCTAATCAGAAACTTCTGGACTGTGAGACCATGATTGATAAAGAGCTCCAGTCAAAACTATTATATATGACTTCAATGGTACTTCCAGATTAAAAATGCCCTTTGCTTCATCACTCCCTTTTTCTAACTAATCAACATACCCATGTATTGTTTATATAAAGTTATATAATCAAATTTTTGACCTGAAATTTCATTAATTTAGTATGCCCTGTGTGTATTCGTTTTTTTTAAAAAAATATTGATTATTGCAAGTATTACAAATATAGCCTTTTTAATCCTCACTTCCCCTCCACCCAGTTTCCACCCCACCCCGGGCCTTCACCACCCTATTGTTGTGTCCTATAGGTAATGCATATCCCATCTAATAAAAGAGAAACATGGCAATTAGCCGTACTTCCGCTACCCTTCCCATTGGCTAATGAGGGCGATATGCAAATTAACTGCCTGCCAAGATGGCGGCTGGCAGCCAGGCAGCTTGAAGCTAACATGAGGCTTGCTTGCTTCAGTGACAGAGGACTCCAACGTTCCCCCCCTGCCTTGCCGGACTCTGAGCTTGCAGTTTGAAACATTGTTACAGATATAGAAGCTAAACAAAACCCCAGAACCCTGCTTTTCAGCAAGCTAGGATCTCAGAGCTGGAGTTGATACAGTGTTTAGATTATAGAACCCAAACAAACCAGATACCTGCTTTCAGCAGCAGAGGCCTCAGAGCTGGAGCCAGAGCTAAAAGCTGGCCCAGGATAAAAAAGAAAAGAAAAAAAGGAGCGGTTGGGAGCTTCAGTCACCCACCAGCCTGAAAACAGCCCTCAGCCCCTCACCCAGACTGGCCAGGCACCCCAGTGGGGAGCTCCACCCTGATCCAGGACACCCTTCAGGGCAAACCAGCAGGCCCCCACCCATGCACCAGGCCTCTATCCTATAGAGTAAAATGGTAATATGCCTACCAGCACCAGGATCAGTGGAGCCGCGAGGCCTCCTGGCACCGGGATCAGCGTGACACAGGGCAGTGCCCAAACCCCCTGATCGCCCTGCGGCTCTGTGTGTGACAGGGGGCGGGGCCACAACCTCCCTATCCGCCCTGCTCTGTTCGTGACAGGGAATGGCGCCCCAACCCCCTAATCAGCCCTGCTCTGTGCCTGATAGGGGGGACCTCCCCAACCCCCTGATTGCCCTGCAGCTCTGTGTGTGACAGGGTGCGGCGCCCCAACCACCCCCCCCCCAACTGGCCCTGCTGTGTGTGTGACGGGGTAGAGCCATAACCTCCCCATCGGCCCTGCCCTGAGTGTGACAGTGGCGGCGCCCCAACCCCCTGTGGGTGATAGAGGGTGGCGCCCCAACCTCATGATCTGCCCTGCTCTGTGTGTGACAGGGGGCGGTGCCCCAACTTCCCTATCGGCCCTCAGTCCCCAAGACCAAAGCTCTATCTACTGAGCCAAATCAGCTAGGGTCTGACTGGTCCTTTTTCATGTCTTTAAAATTCTTACTAAGATCCTTAAAAGTCTCACTAAGTCCCTTGAAGCTCTCATTAAGATCCTTGAGCAACCTTATAACCAGTGCTTTGAACTCTGTATTTAGTAGTTTGCTTGCTTCCATTTCATTTAGTTCTTTTTCTGGATATTTCTTCTGTTCTTTCATTTTTGACCTGTTTCTTTGTCTCCACATTTTGGCTAATTGCCTGTGTTTGTTTCTATGTATTAGGTTGAGCTGCTATATCTCCTGTAATTGGTAGAGTGGCCTTGTGCAGTAGGTGTCCTATAGGGCACAGTTGCTCAGACACCCCAGTCACCTGAGCTGGGAACTCTAGGTGCATCCCTGTGTGGGCTGTGTGCATAGTCTTGTTGTAGTTGAGCCTTATTTGCCTCACTTGGAAGAATTGACATCCACGGCAATTGTCTGAGACCATCTGCAACTACAATGGAAGAGATGCTTGCAGGAGATACCCCTATGGAGCAGGACTTGCTTCATTGGGGCTTTGGTGCTCACTGAATCTTCCCCTTGAGTATATTACTTGTGGATGTGTAGAGTTATAATCTGGTATTGTCTGAAGCTGTCTACCAGGTGCACTGCTCTGGGGCCTCGTGGGAGGTGCAGTCAGCCACTGCCTGGGGATACCAGGCAGGAGTTACAGAATGATCTGAAGATGGAGGACACTTGTGTTGGGCTTGGAATTTACAAGGCAAGGCCAAACTGCGAAGCAAGGCAGACTGATGCTAGTGTTGGATCTTGAGCCTCTTATTGATAGGTATAGGGCTCCCTGAACCAACTGCAACTTGTTTAAGAGATTTTAGAAAAGCCTGAAGCCTGAGCCAGGACAGGCCATTAATATGGAAAAGTCACTGCAAACATCTTGGGTGGGGCTACGAAATGGATGGGGCAGGGTCTTAAGGAATCACCATGCTGGAGAGAACATTGTGAGTCATGCTGGTGGAAACTCACATATGGCTACCAATCAGCTCTGTGTTGGGGGAGGTGCCAGCACAGGAATAATGATCCATTTGGGAGAAAGCTGCCCCTGAGTTCCTGCCCCAATTCCAGACAGTTCAGTTTCTCCCTATATATCCCTGGTTCCCCCAATGCCACTGCCCAGCACCAGAGCTCAGAGGGAGTGGGACCGTGTAGCAGCGGTTCTCAACCTGTGGGTCACAACCCCTTTGGCGGTTGAACAACCCTTTCACAGGGGTCGCCTAAGACCATCCTGCATATCAGATATTTACATTATGATTTAAAACAGTAGCAACATTACAATTATGAAGTAGCAACGAAAATAATTTTATGGTTGGGTCACAACAGGAGGAACTGTATTTAAAGGGCCAGAAGGTTGAGAACCACTGGGTAAGTTCATGTACTGACCCTTTCAAAGGGACTGTCTGAGTCTCCAGCAGCCTCTGTGTCAGCCAAAATACCTGATAGTTTTTATAACCTGAAATTACGGGGAATTCTCTTTCAAGCTCTTGAACGTGGGCTAGGGTTCTGGTGTGGGGCGGGGACAACTTGCTTCTCATGGGAGGCTCTATAGCCAAGATATCCCTCCCAATTAAAAACATGCCACACTTGGGTGTGGGACCAGCTCGTTCTGTGCCTCTGCCCATCCTGCTAGTCTCAATGTGCTTTATCCACTTACTTCTCTATTTGTAGGACTTACATTCATCCAGCTTTCAGGCAGTTCTAGGTGATAGTTGTTCTATATTTTAGGTGTAATTTTGACGTGATTGCAGGAGGCTGTGAATACAGGCATTTACTTACACTGCCATCTTGGTTCTCTCTCCCCGTGTCTACCTTTTTATTTTTTTTCCTCCCAGTCTAAAACATTGCAACTTCTCAATTTTTCTTTTCCCCTAAGAGACAATATGCAAGTTTAAGTTAGAATTCTAAAGGGTCATCTTAACTATCTCCATGTCTAATACACTTTAAATATCTATAAATCCTGCATATTAAATGTCTTTCATTCTATCCACCTCCATTTAGGTCTATGCAAGTATCTTAATCCAAATGATATCAATCTCCTACAGAGATGAAAGGAGTTTTGGATATCCACATTGCCTCCCCAAACCTTCATGGTATCAATATATATTCGCATAGTAGCTAAATCTTAAAATGTAAAATAAAGCCATTTATCCAGATGAAAGAGCTCACTGGCTACTTAATATGGTCCACAAAGTCTTATGTCATGTGACTTCTTCCTAACTTACCTTATTTATCATGCTATTGAATTTTTTTTCATTTTTGAACTATAGTCACAATGTATTTCTTTCTATTTCCAATAGCTATTTTTGTTTCTTCTCATTTTCATATGCCATTTCTTATCCCAGATATTTTATCCCTCCCCCCACCACACACACACACACACACACACACACACACACACACACACATTAAATTTAATGACATGTTTTAGTCTAATGTTTCTTTCTCTGGAAATCTTCCCTGACCATCAAGGCTAGATAATATTCTATAGCATGTACCTTTCTCACTAAAACTGACACAACTACTGAGTAGATGCAACATTAGAAATGAATCCCAATGTAATCTCAGAGACAACCAGCTGGCTTAAGAAATTCATTGCTAGATTCTCATTTACTAGGTGAAGGGCCATCCATATGCTTGACTATCCAACTCTAGGTATCTATATATACATATAAAAGCCTAAGCGACCATTAGGACGGAACAACCAGAACAACCGGAAAGACCGGTCAACCAGTTGCTATGACACGCACTGACCACCAGGGGGTAGATTATCAATGCAGGATCTTCCCCCTAGTGGTTAGTCTGCTCTCACATCCAGCCTCCTATGGCTGGACAACCTCCCCTGGTCCCTCCAGCCAGCCAGCGGGCCAACCTGCTGTGGTCCGTCACCTCAGCTGGACAACCTCCTGCAGTCCCTCCCCTTGTCCCTTCCCCCAGCCTGCAGGTCCTGATTGGGCCCAGCCCTGATTGGCCTGGGCCCAATCAGGACTGGGAAAAATGGCCCTGATCGGCCCTGATCACCAGCCAGGCCTAGGGACCCACCCATGCACTAATTCGTGCACCAGGCCTCTAGTATTTTCAGATGACAACTGTTCCACAGAAATTATAAACAACATATTTGTCATTTTCACTCATAATTGCCCAAATAAGAAATACAGGTATTGTCCTTACTCTTCATTCTTTCTCACAAGCAATACCAAATTAAGCATAAAATTCTAATGCTTCTTCCTAAATGTAGCTAAGTTAATCCACTCTTCTGCATGCCTATTAAACTATTCTAGTCTAACACAACATCACTCATTATGTGCCTCCAGTAAAAGTTTCCTAGTTGTACTTTCCACATCCATGTTGCCATTATAGAAAAAAAGAAGCCATTTGCTGTGTAAATCTTACCTGTCATCACGTGTTTAATATTTTTTAATATTTTTTCATTTCTCTTAAAATAAATTCCAAAAGGTTTAGAGGCCTTATGCCATTAAGTAGGCATTGCTCATAATTAAGAAGCTAAATTAATTTGTGAATATTTTATCCTATAAAACTATATAGGTTAAAAATAAAATTCTTTTAATATTACGTCTCTTTTATATAACAATGTATAAGAAAGGTAGACACCTTCCTTTGTTTATGATTTAAGCTATAGAGCACTTCTAAGTAGTATCAAGCCACTCCTTTTGTCCAGAGACTTACCTTTCTTGTAGAAATATATCCTTAATTATCTGTGTCACACTTAGTATTATGGACCATTTTGGATGCACAATCTTTTCATTAACATCATTTATTACAGATGAGAAAAATGTAAAATATTCAAAGAAAATTTTAAAATCTCAGGGATAACACAACCAATATACATGCAATTAGATAATCTTATTTTTAACAAAAATAGCATTCTGATGCTGCTCACCTTATATTAATGATTTCTTGATGAGCCTACATGTAATGGTGTCATACAAGGTCCTTTCAACCAAACAACCCATACTGGGGAATCTCAGCTCCTCCAAAGCAAGATATGAAAAAGCAAGTTCTGGACAGAGACAAATATTTTATTCCCCACCTTCTTAAAACCTTCTCTTTTGATTCTTATTTATTGTCTAACACCTTTCTCTTCACTCTATGACCAGCAGTATAATATTTATACCTATTAGGGAAAAATAGAAAGAGAAAGAAAAACACAGAAGGCATTATTCAGAGTGCATAGTGGTCAAAAGCTACTTTGTTGCTCAATAACCTCCTCTGTAAAATGCAAATAATGAAAGTAACTACCTTAAACGTTGTTATAATGATGAATTTGAATTTTTAAACTGCTTAGACCAGTGGTTCTCAACCTTCATAATGCCACGACCCTTTAATACAGCTCCTCATGGTGTGGTGACCCCCAACCATAAAATTATTTTTGTTGCTATTTCATAACTGTAATTTTGCTACTGTTATGAATCATAATGTAAATATCTGATACCCAGGATGTATTTTCATTGTTACAAATTGAAGGTAATTAAAGCATAGTGATTAATCACAAAAATAATATGTAATTATATACGTGTTTTCCGATGGTCTTAGTTGACCCCTGTGAAAGGGTCGTTCGACCCCCGAAGGGGTCGCGACCCACAGGTTAAGAACCTCTGACTTAGACCAATGCTTGGGGCTGAGGACAAATATATAATTGTTAGTTATTATTACCCAAGAAAATTTTTGCATAGGAATACACACATAGTAAAGAAATACTTTGTATGAAAATTCTTCAAGTATTTAAAAAAAATAATGTCCCTTTCAAAGCTCTTCACTCCCTGTCAAAACTCCACCTTTTTTACAATGCCTAATCCTTTCATTCATTTATTATAGAACATCATTTTTAAGTGTCTGAAACAGTTTGCCTATTAATCTCTCAACAAACATTTATATATATTTCACACTTAAAAACTGAAAAGTAAAACCTGTAAGAAACATAGCCTGAAAGAATAGACTTAGCATCACCTCAATTTCATTCACCTGTCCATTCATTTATTCATTGAACAACGCTGTACTGAGTGCTCACTGTATGCCAAGCACTAAGCTAATTATTAGGGATAAAAAGATAAATTAGAAGCAACCACTTCCGTTAAATAGGTCATTGTCTACAGAGAAACTATTTAAATAACCCTGTACCATCAAAGATGCAAAGGAGTAAACTTTGGTCAATAGAGTGTCTCAGGTCCAGAGTTAAAGAAGAAAGAGGAACCCAGCCAGTGTGGCTAAGTGGTTGACCATCAACCTATGAACTGGGAGGTCATAGTTCAATTACTGGTTGGGGCACATGACTGGATTGTGGGCTTGACCCTCAGTGGGAAGCATGGGGAGGACAGCTGATTGATGATTCTTTCATCATTGATGTTTCTATCACTCTCTCTTCCTCTCTATGAAGTCAATAAAAACATATTAAAAAAAAGAAGAAGAAAGTGCCTTAGAACGCAGCAACATTTAAACTGGAAGCTGAGATTCAGCAAGGCAAAGGGAATCTTGAGGTATTTCTGTAGAAATTGTTATTAAACCTGAGCTTGGACTGTAGGGTTGTGGATAATAACCACTTATATGAGATTAAAGGTTTCCATGTAAGCATGATTTGGACTGGGGCTGGTCAGTGCCTAGAATAATTTATTTTATTAGAATGTTGCATTCTTATCCTGACCAAGGACAGGGACTATGAAATAGCCATAGAAAAGAAGGGAACACATTATCTTAACATAATATGAAGGTATTTTTTTCCTAACATTAATGGGGTCAAGAATAAGGAGACAAATTATGTTTAAGAAATACATAAAACAAATTGTTAAAATATGCTCTCTCCTCCGACTGTCATGATTACACTTTAACACAAACAAATGAGATAGAGAAATTACATAAAAAAGTCTGGTATTTATATTACAGTAACAGCAAAATAACAGAGAACATTTAATTTACTATTTATATTTCAGGTTTGATTGCATAATTGATGGTGAAGCAATATTTAAATGAATGATAATTTAAGGATAATTAATAAATTACTACATAAGTATTTCATAAAATTTATTTTTGTCATCATGGTAACAAAACCTCTTTTTCTTGGTACAATAATGATTTTCAAAAACCTTATTATTGACTGGAGGCCTGGTGCATGAAATGCATGCATGGGTAGGGTCCTTAGGCCTGGCCGGCGATCAGGGCTGATCTGTGGGGTGACAGGCGGGGTGATCAGGGAGGCCCCTGCTGGCACCCGCCTTGGCTGGCTGGCGCTGCCCACTTTCTGGCCCTACCGCCTGCCACTGCCCACTTGCCAACTAGCACCGTTCCCTGCTGCTACTGCCACTGGTCGCCTCCCTCTGCGAGGTGACCAGTGGGGCGATCAGGGGGCCCTGTTGGCACCTGCCTTGGCTGGCCTGGGGCCTGTGGGCTAGGGACAGCTCCTGCATTGAGCATCTGCCCCTTGGTGATCAGTGCATATCATAGCGACCGGTCATTCCACTGGTCATTCCGCTGATCGGTCAATTTACATATTAGTCTTTTATTACATAGGATAGTTAGGTTCTCAGAATAAAAGGTATTGTACCAAAATGTACAGTTTGTGTATGTTCTTCAAAAGCTTAAAGTGAAAATTTCAAACATTTTATTTTCTCAAAACTATGTATTTTCAAATAGAAATAGTTATTTACTAAAGCAAAATCAACACTTTCAATTCAAAATGACATAATCAAGTTAGTGATTTAATTTTTTGAAAAAGTAATTGATTATTAAATTTTTATGAAAAATAAAACTATTCAAAATTCAAATGGGCAATTTTTATCTTATTATTGATAGATACAGAGGCAGAGCTGCCTCAAACAGATTGTCAAACTGCAGTGGGAAGGCCGGGGAGGGTTGGGGGGGAGGAGGGAGGGGAGTAAGAGATCAACCAAAGGACTTGTATGCATGCATATAAGCATAACCAATGGGCGTAAGACACTGGGGGATAGGGGAGGCCAGGGGACTGTCTAGGGTGGGGGGAAAAAAAGGACACATATGTAATACCCTTTGTAAACTTTAAGCAATAAAAAAAAGAATTAATAGCATGCTATACACACATTTCATCTAGACCTACATATATATGTGCACATGCATAAGAGAGATTGTTTAATATTTCAATATGTTCTTCAGTCACCATGTGAAACTATTCTGAATACCATGTAATTCTTGAGTGTCTCTGGAACCACAAATTGAAACAAAAGTGAGGAAAGAATGAAAGGTCACTCAGCGCTACTGGGAAATTATACTTGGTTACGCAGGAATCTGTTGCATTCATGCCTAGAGAAAGTGTTTGACAAGTTAATTAATTTGTCTTTTCTCTTAACTAAATGCTTCTGCTGCTCAAGTTGTCTCCACGCTCTGTCACAGTGCATTCTGTAGTATAGGCAGCAGCACAATCCATAAATGTTCTCAGTGTTCAGGCATCCATTATTTCAAGGACATGTGCAAGTGATGCGGTGAAGCATTACCTCAGGTCCAGAAAGGCATTACTCACAAGAGCAGACATTTAGGGTTATGGTCACCCTATGTCAACCTTGAGCATTGGATCCAGAGTGACAGATGTGCCGGTGTACTTTATTAAATTAATTTTTTTCTATGTGTTTATGAACTGTGGATCTTCTAATGTGCTGGTGAAGATCAGATGCCTCTTCTGCCCTACTTTAAGGAAGATATTGATTAAGGTATATACGTGTACCTTAAAAGCATGTAAAAGACATAAATAGACATTTGGGGGGAAGTAGAGAAGATTCATAATTGTGTGTGTTCTTTTCAGAAGTGTTAAACTTTAAGATAAGTTTAAGAGGATGGGTAGTAACATATCTATAGAACTATATAAGAATTTAGGCATGAGGGCAAAGGTGAAAATCTGACTACAGGAGTAAACAGGACCTTATGTCACATGCTAATGGGCTGGGACTTTAATCTTTGGGGTGAAAATAAGTTATTTCATTATTTTTATTGGCAAAACAGTTATTTTTAGAAAGATGATTGCCAGAATATGGGATTGGAAGGAAGCATGTCTGGATACAGGAGAAGAACTAAGAGGAAGTTGAAAAAGATTTGGGGAGAAATGTAAAGACTTGAACTAAAATGATGTCAGGGGTATTGGAAAAGGCAGTGCTTGAAACAGTATATGAGATAGTTACTTGGCTATCTCTATAGCTGAGGATCTTTTCAGAGCCACATCATAGGAAAGTAATTATTTTATGTAAGAAATTTAAAGGTGCTTTATTTGAATTAAAATATATCTACTGATGCAATCACCAGTGTAATTTTCTGAAAGAATATAAGTAATCAGAGTTAAATACTTAAAAATGGATTGGAAAATAAAATTTTAATCCAATTTACACATTTCGAAGCCAAGCACACCGAATATCAGGGATGAAAATAGATTCCCTCAAGATTCTCCAGATGATTAATACCAGAGTGGTGGCTAAATTGTGGTTTCTAAGGCTGTGTTCAATTCACAATATTTATCTCTAACTAGTCTCAAAGTCTGAGACAGCTATTGTTATAGTCAATATAATTTTAATATGCTATTGTACTAGATATGTAAAAAAATATAAAACAGGACTTATTTTATAATACTTTAATTTGTGGCATTTAATTTATTGTGATATTAATCCTGACCATATATTACAAGGAAAAATAAGAAGATCTAAAAGAATTCATGAAACCCCAAATTTTCAAAACCAACCTTACCAGCAGTTCCCATAGAAAACTGAGACAGGAAGTAAATAAAAACTAGAACAAATAAATTTAAAGAGCCTGACATGCCCCAATACCCGAGAAGATGCCTGAGGGAGATATGATTCCTTAAAAAATACATATGCCCTTGAAAATATATGCTATATTATAAAAAAGATTATGTACATTTCTCAAAAATAAAAAAGAATCAAATTTTTAAGCAATTGCTTTCAGAATTTTCCAGGTCAAAAATATCAAAGACTATCAAAGTATAGAAAGAAAATCAAATTCTGCTATTTTCAATCTTGCAGTTAAAAATAAAACAAGTAGTTTATAAATAGCATGAAAATTCAGGCAAGTTTCATGGAAAGTGATTTAAGGCAACTGTGGATATTTTTCAATAGAAATATTGTACCTACAGTCATTTATATTGAAGTTGAGGCCTCATGCACAAAAATTTGTGCACTCGGGTGGGGGGGCGTCCCTCAGCCTGTCCTGTGCCATCTCGCACTCTGGGACCCCTTGGGGGATGACCACCTGCTGGTTTAGGCCTGCTCCCTGTAGGCCTGCTCCCTGGGGAATTGGGCCTAAGCTGGCAGTAAGACATCCCTCTGGCAGCCTGGGAGCCCTCGGGGGATCTCCACTTGCCTGCTGGGACCAGGCCTAAGCTGAAGTCAGACATCCTTAGCGATGCTGAGGAGGCGGGAGAGGCTCCTCCCACCACTGCTGTACTGGCAGCTGTCAGCCTGGCTTGCGGCTGAGCAGAGCACCCCCTGTGGGAACGCACTGAGCACCAGGGGGCAGCTCCTGCATTGAGCGTCTGCCCCCTGGTGGTCAGGGTGTGTCATAGTGACCAGTCATTCCCAATCTTTCTGCTGTTATGGTCAGTTTGCATATTACCTTTTTTATTATATAGAATAGAGGCCCGGTGCATGGGTTGGGGCCAGCTGGTTTGCCCTGAAGGGTTTCCTGGATCAGGGTGAGGGTCCCGCTGGGGTGCCTGGTCAGCCTGGGTGAGGGGTTGATGGCTGTTTGCAGGCTGGTCACACCCTCTTTAGGGTGGGGGTCCCCACTGGGGTGCCTGGCCAGACTGGGTGAGGGGCTGATGGCTGTTTTCAGGCTGGCCATACACACTTTAGGGTGGGTGGGTCCCAACTGGGGTGCCTGGCCAGTCTGGGTGAGGGGCTGAGGGCCGTTTTCAGGCTGGTCAAGCCCCCCGGCCATGGAAGCTCCCAGCCTCTCTTTTTTTTCTTTTCTTTTTTTTTTTAATTCTGGGTTTTATTTACCTTCTATAATTGAAACTTTGTTGCCTTCAGTGGAGCTCAAAGCTGACCAGGAAGTTTGGCTTTCTCCATCACTGGAGCAACCAAGCCTCCTGCTCGCTTCAGCTCTGTGGCTGCCTGCTGCCATCTTGGTTGGGTTAATTTGCATATAGTCACTCTGATTGGCTGGTGGGCATGGCTTAGGCATAGTGAAGGTACAGTCAATTTGTATGTTTGTCTTTTATTAGATTAGACAAGCAATAAGCAAGCTTCTACCTTTGAGCAAGGAGTGAAGAATATTGATTTCTATGACTTATTAATGAGGATAATGACAACTATTTTAAAGCCAGACTCCAGTGTCCAAGGTCCTATTACCCTGAGTTTAAAACATATAAACCAATCTCTTCCAACATGGAAACTTCATACTTAAGAGAAATAAGTTAAAATAAATATGTCTATATAATTCAAAATGTGAATTGCTAAAAAAAAAAAAAAAAAAAAAAAAAAGCTCAGAGATGTGTTTGAAAACTTATTATTATCATCTATAATTAAAACACGTTTCCTAGTAATTTTTAAATATATTTATATTAATTGTAGAGAGAAAGATAGAAACATCAATGATGAGAGAGAATTATTGATCAGCTGTGATCAAGCCCACAACCTGGGCATATGCCCTGACCAGGAATCAAACTGTGACCTCCTGTTTCATAGGTCCAAGCTCAACCACTTAGCCACACTGGCCAGGCACTTCCTGATATTTTTATAAATAGGAGCATTACAACTATCCTGTCAGTACGCTCTATGAATACATAATGTTTTAAGAATGACAAGGGCTAAATGATAAGTAAAAATCACTGCCTTGTTTTAAAAATGAAGAAATACATTGTTCCTCATATTTTAATAATATAAAGACAAACTAGGGCCTCAAAATGGAATTACTAACAAATTAGTACTTTGATACTTTTGTATATCACTCATTTATTATAACATTTGAGTTTCTAAACTAAAAACTGTGTTCTGCTTGTGATATTTATGCTTATAATAATAGCAGCCATCTTTGAAAGACAGGAATGCCCACTAAGTAAGCAGGGCCTTTATCTCATAATGGATGGCACACTGTGGAAGCTTTTAGAACATTACACCATCAGAGCAGGAAGGTCCTGAGTAACCAAGTAATCCAGTTGTCTTGTTTAGCTTAGGCATCTGAAAGCTCCAGAGAGGCCAGTGACTTACGGAAAATTAGTGGCTGAGCTAGAATGGTGGCCCTGTATCCCCAGTGTTGTGTCAGTGGTCTCTTTGCAAAGGTTTCTTAACAAATTTTCCTGCCTCCAGTCATGCCCACAACCGATCCATTCTCCTCACTGCTGCCAGAATGATCTTTCATAAATACAAATCTGACCAAAGTATTCCCTTGCTTAAAAGCCTTTAATCGGCCCCATTACTCACAGGACAAAGTTCAAATTTCTTAGCATCTACTACAAGATTGTGACATCTGCTTGATTTTCTGGCTTCCTCGCTCACCAATTCTTAAAACATAGAGCCTGAGTCGTCTGTGTGTACTTCTGCAAATACATAATGCTTTGTCAAATTCTGCATCCAAAACTCATAATTTCAAATGGCTATTTCCTTATTATTTCCTTTTATTATCACAGAACAATCTACAGAAGAAGATTTTTATTTTTTATTTTGTGAAAGAGAAAGTATTTGTCTAACTAACATAAATTCATATGTGGTTATTGATGATACAAAATGAAAACCTTCATAATTTGCCCCAGGTCTTCATCAAGCTCACCATGATCATGAACAGAAAAATCAAAGACAATGATTTATTATCCTGGAAAATGAATTTGAGAAAGTCAGCATGAGCAATTTTAAAATATATATTTATTTCATTTTTATTGATTTGAGAGAGAGAAAGGAAGGGAGAGGGAGAGAGAAAGAGAAACATCAATAATGAGAGAAACATTGATCAGCTGCCTCCTTCATGTACCCCACTGGGAATCGCCCCCGCAACTCTGGTATGTGCCCTAATCAGGAATCAAACCAGTAACCTCCTGGTGCATGGGACAATGCTCAACCAACTGAGCCACACTGGCCAGGGCAGCATGAGCAATTTAAGGTAATTATTTTAAAGAAGAAATGTTAGCATTAGAAGATATCAATGCTCAATTTAATTTTTCTTTTTAGATAATGAAAGTTTTTAATGCCATTTTATCTTTCTTTGTATTAAAGAGTAAGGATAAGATATTAAGATAAAGAACTTCAAGTTTATTTTAAAGTAACTATACCCATATTTAGATTCCACTCAAAACTTGATCACTATATCAAATCAATGCATATCCTTTTTTTAGATTGAGAATTTAAAACATCAGGATAAAGCAATAGAAGAGAAACTTTAATTTGAATGAATCATGACCATAGTTATAATAAAAACAGTGGGAATTTTAAAGAGGAACTAAAACAAAAAATCAAACAAAAAATAAAATCAAGAAGATTAATATGAGATTTATATTAATTTATTTTTAAAAGAAAGCTACATGAAATGTGTTTTAAATATATTAGCATTTATATAAGCCTCATTACCATCTGATATATGTGTGGACATTTCTTATTTCTCTGATGAATTTGGTCTCAAGGTCTACTAATGAAAGTGAAACGCACTAATTTATGCAATATTTTATAAAACAAACATGCAATAGATATCTGATCTTAAGTGATATACGAATTGATGTATTTGAAATTAAAGCTAAGTGATATATATATATATATATATATATATATATATATACACATACATATATACATATGTATTTAAAGCATGAGTATGTAAAGAGTTAAATGAACAGATTTTTTTTTTCTTAAAAATAAGTGTTTAATATAATTCTAGACTTGGAAATAAACTAAATATTAAACTCATATGAGAAGACAGTTCAAAATCTATCTATAATGAACATAAACTACAAAGAACATAAAATATAAATATAACCCAGCTGTTGTGCCTCAGTGGTTGAGCATCAACCCATGAACCAGGATATTGCCTGTTCTATCCTGGTCAGGGCCCATGCTTAGGTTGCGGGCTCCATTCCCAGTAGGAGATGTGCAGGAAGCAGTCAATCAATGATGTTTCTCTCACATCCATGTTTCTATCTCTCTATCCCTCTCAACTGTCTCTCTCTAAAATCAGTACCAACATTTACAAAAAGATAAATATGTAGAAGACACTCCAAAATAATAATGCTTATTTTAATGTGTTTATTAACTTATTTTATATAAAATAAAATAAATATTAGAGCAATTAGTTGGGTAAAATCAGATCATCAAGATAAGGGAGCACCCATACGACTGTCAGCTGATTTCTCAACAGGAACTTTGCAGGCCAGAAGGGAATGGCAAGAAATATTCAAAGTGATGAATTCCAAGAACCTACAACCAAGATTACTTTATCCAACAAAGCTATCATTCAGAATTGAAGGTCAGATAAAGAGCTTCACAGATAAGAAAAAGCTAAAGGAGTTCATCACCACCAAACCAGTATTATATGAAATGCTGAAAGGTATCCTTTAAGAAGAGGAAGAAGAAGAAGAAAAAGGTAAAGATACAAAGTATGAACAACAAATACACATCTATCAACAAGTGAATCTAAAAATCAAGTGAATAAATAATCTGATGAACAGAATGAACTGGTGATTATAATAGAATCAGTGGCATAGAAAGGGAATGGACTGACTATTCTTGGGGGGGAAAGGGGTGTGGGATATGTGGGAAGAGACTGAACAAAAATCTTGCACCTATGGATGAGGACAGTGGGTGGGGAGTGAGGGCGGAGGGTGGGGTGGGAACTGGGTGGAGGGGAGTTATGGGGGGGGGGGAAGAGGAACAAATGTAATAATCTGAACAATAAAGATTTAATTAAAAAAAGAATAATTAAAAAAAAAGATGTGGTAAACTTACACTAAGTTAAGGTCATATCAATCATTTATCATTGTGTCCGATTCATAGGGAAATTGGCAATCAATTAATTTGTTGTGTCCTGTGATAGAGATATAGCTCTTATAAAAGGGAATAAGAACTTTTAAATACATAAGAAAATGAGCATTGTGACTTCAAAATATTTTACTTAAATTTAAAAGTTGATCTTTAGCACTCCATCAATATATATGTAAATATTTTCCCAAGAGTTTAAAATGTCAAATTTTATTGTTACTACTTTTAACACATAAAAAAGCTGAATTAAAAAAAAAAAAAACTTCTCAAAGCATCTGCTTTTAAATTATCACAGATGTACAAATTCTGTATTTTATATTTACTTAGTATATAAGCCAACAAGAACCTATGTCACATGTTAAATATATAAAAGGTAATTGCAGTGAGTAGTGAAGAGTGGTTTTACCGGGTTTGCTTTAATGCATGAAAATCTACTGTCCAAAAATTCAAACTTCCAATATAATGTTTTATGTCCTTTGTATTCTTCATTCTGCATAGAATACTGTATATTTATTTAAATTACAGAGGAAGACAATCAAATGTAGTTAACTCAAAACCTGAGATTCTACATCTGGTATTTGTGACTTTAGAAATGGTTTGGTCCCTAAGTTTCTGTCATTATTAGGGTATTGTAATATGAAACACTTCAGGAAAATTATGACAAGGTCCTTTACCAATTCCATTATTGTTGAATCTACAATTATTCTGTTACAAAAATATTTTTTTCCACAATTCCTTCTAATTTAGAGATATTCAACTATGACAAAATGAATATTGATGATTCTTGCCTTCAAATGTCACTAGCAACATTATTAATTTTGTTAATATAATTATTAACATAAATTCAAAGGGAAATATAATTGATATTATGTTATTAACATTGAAATAATTCAGTTTGTAAAACTCAGTTTGTAAACATAACTCTTTCAATATATAAAGCAAAATATCATTTGTAAAATCATCATAATGTCTAATAAGAAGTCAAGCTTTTGTTAAAATATTTTATTAAACGCCTCACATATTTGGTTTCATATTTTTTCATAATGTCACTAGAAGCCTGCTGCATGAATTGTGCACTGGTAGGGTCCCTTGGCCTGGCCTGTGCCCTCTTGCAATCCGGCACACTTCAGGGGATGTCAGACTGCCGGTTTCAGCCCAATCCCCACAGATTGATCCAGACAAAAGCCATGGCAGGAGGGGGTTGAAGCAGCTGCTGCGGTGGTGGGGGCTGAGCCCCTTGCATGAATTCATGCATCGGGCCTCTAGTATTTAATATTACTTATATACTAGAGGCCCATTGCAGGAATATTCCTGCAAGAATAGGGCTTCCTGTGGCCGGAGTGAAGCAGAGAAGGGAGCGAACCCCGCCGAGGTAGGCTTTGCTCCTGCCTCAGCAGCCCTGCTTGCTTCTCTCCCACCTCTGCTGCGCCACTTGCTTCTCCGCAGCTTCGCTCCCTTCTGCAGCACTTGGCTTCCTTCTATGTTGTCTTCAGTTTTCGCTCCATGCCTGCATATGCAAATTAACTGCCATCTTTGTTGGGTTAATTTGCATACTCATTTGATTGGCTGGTGGGCATAGGGGAGTGACGCCAATTTGCATGTTTCTCTTTTAGTAGTATAGATTATTTTATATGGTATATGAAATATACAACTTTCCCTTACGGTGTTGGAGAGGAAAAAATATTTTTTTCTCTGTTTCTTTGGGTTCTCCAACTGAGGTCTTGTAAATTAGCTAATAAAAGTCAGACTAACAAGAGAAAACAAACAAGCTTATTAACATGCACATCGTACATACACATGGGAGGCTCACAGATGAGTAATTCAAATGGGTGATTAGAACTTGGGCTTATATACCCTTTACAAAAAGAAAAATACAGTTTTAGAGAAGGGAAAAGACAAAGTAAAAGATCTTTGCTCATAAGGGTCAAGAAATTGTCAGAAGGCAAATATATTAGGGAAATATATTATGGTTGATAATGGCCAGTTTTAACAAGGTTTGTTATGTAGATTCCTGTGGTGCCATCTCTGAGCTAGAGTTATCCAGAGTTGTCTCCAGTGATTAACTTCTGTTCTTCCTAGTAGAGTGGGGAGGGGTGCCACTTTTACAAAATTATGCTCTAGACATAGGCAATGGGTGAGGGCAGAGCGCTTTTCTTTTTTTATTTTGCTTTCAACTCAAAATATTCTTATGCAGAAACAGCGCATTATATGAGAGCGGTATATTCTGCTACCCTTTAAAAGATAGAGGCTCTTTATTACATATTGTACTCTGCCATACTAAGCTTTAGTATGTCACACTAAAACATTTATTGGCAGTAATGCAGAAAAGAATATTTCTGGGCATAATAAATGATAAATATCCTTTACACCTTTTCCTCTAAAGGAAATAGCATAATTTTAATTTTCATGCATTTGTATTAAAGATTGGGGAACCTTATTTCCTATATACTTGAAAGCCGATGCTCTATCCACTGAGCCAAACTGGTCAGGGCTTGTTTGTTTGTTTTATCTCATGACCTTATCAAGGCTGATACAAAATATTTCTGGTATAATGGCTTTAACTTTTTGTGGCATATATGTACCAGGAATATATATGTATACCTGTGTTATGTTAAATAAAGATAATCATTCTATAATTAAACTTTGATTTGTATCAATCCGAATGGAGAATTTGGTTGGCAATGTTATTACATTCTACACATTGTCAACTGAGCCTGATAGTGCTGGACTCAGAATGTCGCATCCCCTAGTGTGGCAGGATTCCAAAGAGGCGCACTGAGCTATGTTCCCCACCTTCTCCTCACTTTGCATTCTGTAAACTTGGGTTTTTCTTGGAATTCTGGACTTCCCTGTTTTAAGGTAACCAATTGGGAAAATAATGACTTCAAAGGAACCTCCATAAGGGGAAACTAATCTTGAGACTGACTGCCGTTTGTTAATTTTTCCTGCAATGTCTGTGCCCTCCCATATCCAGGGGTATTTGGCAATGTATGATCTTCTTACAGAAGGTTGGCAGGATTTTCCCCCAGGGCCTGGAGTGCTGTCTCTGTCTGACCAGCCCAGCTAATAAACACAGGTCACCAGGGGTCTTCTCTGATCCCTCTTGGTTCCTTGTCTTTTAGAACCTTTTATGTGTACTACTTTAAGACCCATGAAACTAGGACAGGGACCACATACTTAACTCTTCTACACTTCTCTAACCATTTTTTCTTCATTATTAAATTCCATGAGAGCCTCAGGGACAGCCTAAAAGGGACTCCCCTCCCCACACCCTTCCTTCTACAGGCTGCTTTCCTTTCTTCCTACTAGGACTCTTAAAGGACCAAGATTTCTGGGAACATGAAAGGAAGGGCAACATGTTACCAGTCCACTAAAGACCAGAGTTATAGGATGAGTTTTCCACCTAAGGAGACAGAGGTACTAAGCACCCATTGTATGGATAGACACAAAGGGGCATCTCCAGTAGGCTGGCTAGGCCAAAAGTCACCCAGCAGGGACCCCTTGCTTGGGGAAATGGATCATATTTAATTTTCATGTAGAGTAGAGTCCACCTGTCTGAGCAGAGTAAGTGCATTGTCACAGTGCCTAGCCACTAATGTGACGATTGTTAAGGCTTCCCTCAGAGTATGTGGTGAGCACTCTACACCCTCGGTAGCTCCCAGACGACAGGGTACCCACCCTACTGTACCTTAGGATGGCCCAAAACATCCCAGAAACTTGAAGGTATGCCTCTAACTCTTGACTTGTTCCATATCTGTCTCTTCATAGATGGGAGACTAGGCCATTCTACTTCAAGATACTCCTTTTGGGGTGCATAGTCACCAATTGGAAAAAAAAATAACTCTGAGTCCCTCAGAAACAAACAAACAAAAGGCTAATCTTGTTTTGTAACACCACCTGGCCCCAGTATAAATTGGGCAATAGAGAAGTTTGGCCAATTAATGGCATCATCAATTTTAATACTATCTTACAGCTAGATCTATTTTGTTCTCCCAAGGGAAATGGATGGAGGTTCCATCATCCAAGCCTTTACGGCTCTGAGGGATGACCCTAAGCTCTGTACTCCTGTAAACTAGATCCCTCTGTAATTTCTATAGCACACTCACAGTTGTCACCTTATAACCTCTCCTCTTCAGAACCTGAAAGAAAAATGTACCCAGGTGAAAAAAAAACATCCCCAAAGGGGTAAATGGATTTTTCAGTTCTTTGCCAACATTTAGGTGGCAACCCAATTCTTAAGGTACTAAAAATGACCATCCTTGTTTTACAAATAAAGTCTTTTCAGGGTCAGAGATGTGGTTTCAGAAACAATTCAGATCCCACCAATTCTTTTTACTACCCCAAAACATCCACTATTCATTTCAAAGGCTTAAAAATAATTTTTTTTTATGAAACAAAAGTCCTTTTAGGAGGAGTTTTTATAATTTTCTCCCTTTACCTTTGAGGTATAAATACCTCCACTTTTTCAAGAACTTTTATCTGGGCTATTTTTTAAAATTCAAGTTTCTAGGTGGTAATTAATTCTTATTTAAAAAAGCAAACAAACAAAAAGTAGCCATTTGAGCAGACTGATTTATTTATTTTTTTAGCTGGTTCTTTCTAAATTAGTGAGTTTTGCTTTCTGGTACCTGTCTCATGGCTAAAAAGATTTTTGTGTCTGTTTGCCTGTATGTTCATGTGTGTTGTGACATATTCCATACTTCTAATCAAGTGTGTGTTTGTTTCCCAGTGAGGGAGTCTGTTTATAGAAGTTAGGAAATGTATTTGTCAATCTAAAGAATGCTAATTGCTTATTGTTTACTTACTAAAAATTGAGGTTTCTAAGAGTTAAAAATTCTAATTAAGTGGAAAAGAACTGTATGGTTTTGGTAATAGAAGTTATAAGATATGGAGATACATTTTGAAGGGACCAGGAAGGTTGTAGAAGGTTTGTGAAGAGAAATCTTGAGGAGGAAATATATGGTTAGCCTGAATAATAAATTTAATTAAGTATATGAATTTAAACATAAGAAGTAAGCTAATATAGGTTGGAATTAGGTTCTTATTCACTCTGTGAAAAGGACAAGAATTTTACTTTATCTTTTCAGGTATGAGTAAACTTATTTTTTCTTAAAGCAATTTGGTAAGCTATACCATTACAAGCAATATTAAATATTTATATTTTTCTCCCTACTAAATCTCTCTAGAACTTGGAAACTCTTATTAAGTGAGTATTATTTTCATGGCAATATATTTGTTTGCATGAACACAATATGAATATTACCTTTTATAATGGGACACAATTGAAAACTAGTTTAATTAACCAAGACTTTCACAGGAATGTCATGTTTGAAAGAGACATGCCTACAACTTGGATGTCATCAGAAAGCTTTAAGAAGTGAAAATTGGCTTTGAAGCTGAAAAAAAATTCCCTTGGAAAAACAGACTGTTACCTTGCTTATTACATGGTTTATGGCAGTCTTTTCGCATGAGGAATGAAGGCTGCCTTCCTAGTAGGTGGCAAAGAAAGAACGTTACAATATTTTGGGGGACTTCAATAACCTAAGGAATTCACCCAAAACTACAGGTATTACAGGCAAAGCCTAATTGTAATTGTGTGGTTTATTTTCCCTTAGAGGCTAATTGAAACTCAATCTAGAGATTCTTATGAGATTCCAATAAAGCAAATTTAAAAGAGCATATATATACAATTACTATTTTTGTGTGTTTATGCAAATAATCAGGCCAAATTAAAACAGGACTTAATGTAGTAAATAAATTGATATTAATTTGTCTTTCTTATAAAAATGAGAATGGTTTTAGGAGGAGCAAATTTGTTTTAGTAAAATCTATAATGCACAGTTGTAGGTATTAAACTCTAGTTCAGTTAATTGTCTTTAAAGCTTTAACTTTCATGGATAAACTGAACTGGATCCTGAATTTTTCTAGTATTCTTTAAATATTTGGTTACAACCCTTCAAACTAATGTTTCATTTTTCTCCCATTCTTTGACTTGGAATTATTGAGAACTAAAACTTTTTCTTAGTTTTGCACTCACAAATTTCAGCCAAAGGACTTGACACAAACTTGAGATATTGCCACAACAGCTCATACTTGAATTATCTTAGTGACCGATGCTGTATAAACCACGCAGAATGTACCTGAGCACCGGTGACATTACCAGAGGTATTATTTATCAGACGAGGTAAACAACATCGGAAATACAGGCCAACTAGCCTGGGCACCCTCCTCCTTCCCACTATCCTTACCTGAAAGCTTCCTATCCTCAGACCATTTGTCGTAATTCTTGTCATTCTACCTTTCCCCCCAATAATATTAAGATTTATAACACAATTTGACTCCACCACATTACAAGCCCTACTAGTATTGTGGGAATACTGCTTTTTACCAAATCTATACACCATTGCAACCTGCGTAGGCCTCATCATCCCTCTGATGGAAAGCAAGAATCACTTGCCTTTTAAACAGGAAGCATCTACAGAAAAGACCCTACACACCCTTCCCTTTGAGAATTCAAAGCCAAGAATCCTCAAGAGGGAAAGTAGAGGAGGCAGTTAGCCATGAGCAGAGCAGGGATAATCGGCCAGGTCACAGGGTGGAAAGTGTCGGGTGCCTAGCAGCGGGCAAAACTGGGAAAACAATTATTATAGGCTAGGACCTTACTCCTAAGGTGACCTTTCCTCCCCTAGCACGTGGCTAGGTCATGCAGTTTAGACGCCCATTGTTTCATATTGCTAGTCATGTGGCACAGGCCACTTAGAGGACGAAGAAGTAGCCAGAGAATACCCTCATACAACAGCCATACAAGCCTTTGCACAGCCACTCCCTTAAGCATTAACCCTCAGGACAATGAGGTTCTGCTTGTCGGTTGACCACAGACACAGAGTTTTGGTCCAACTAGAGACAGCATCGAGATCTCAATTGTGTTTCAGCTTCATGTCCAGAAAAGCAGCAAAACCAGATAAAGTGACACCATGGCTGACCTTAGGACCAGAAGCAATAAGTAATAACCCCATCCCCTCGCACTAACCGATCAGTAGAGACCATGACCCTAAATGGACACACCTGGAAAGCTGATGAATATTTTATGGATATCATCCCCTGAGACCTTCCCTAAAATTTCTGCCTTTAGAGCAGAGATAAAAAAATCTTAAGATGAAAAGCCCAGAGCACACACTCTCTCCCTAGAGCAAGCTCATGACTTTCCCCTCTTTTTTCCTCAGGCGCGTTATCCTTGCTTTTTCCCCTCCTAAGCTTCATGGGTCCTTCTTCTGTCTCTGTAACTTGTTTCCTGAGTCCACACAGCCCAGTTGTCTCACTTCTTCTACCTCTATGACTTTCTAAATAAACTTCTTGCACTAAAATTCTTGGCTCTGAATTTTTTTCTTGGCTAAACTCAAGAACAAAGATCCTGCTTTGCCGCTACCGATAGTGGTAGCCTCAGTTACATGATAATTTATCATATAGTTTCAACAGTGATTGAAACGTTCAAGCACCATCTGGCAATTTTAAATTTAAATGTCAAGGACTATGTTATATAAATAAAGTGAGGAATATATTTTAAGCTATTAAAACTAATAACATTTTTGATCCATGTAAAATAGTCAATTAAGACAATTTTAAATTTTAAAGTATTTTACTGTAATTGTATAAAATCTTTAAGCTAAGTAATTTAGTTATTAACATTCCTATTTCATTTTATTCTATGTCAGTCAACGAAGTCAGAAACTTAAAATTTATCATAGCTTTTAAAATGCTGCACTTTAAATCACTTTAAATTAGACATTTTGATAATTTTGTGTAATAGACTACTTGAAATTTTCCTAGTGAAACTCAAAATCTTATTTCTTTTTTTAAGTTATATTTTATCTTCTTCCATAAATTAATTTATATAGCAAGGTCAATCCTTAAGACATAATTTGCAGCAAAAGATATATGAAACCACATGAATTTTTAAAATTATGCTACAAGTTATTTCTTTAAGTTTATCCTTTTTGTTTAACTTACACTTTTACAAAATGTTCTAGGGAAAGATAAAAATAAAATAAAAGCTGACATGAAAAAAATATCTCAATATTTCATAAAAATAAAGCATATTAACACTAGTGAGGGAAAATATATATATTTATAGACCCTGTACAATTGTTTAACAGGGAAAATAGATGATAAGCATTGACCTATGAAGTTGCCCAAAGAGAAAATAGTTTCCCTTAGTGTTTAAGGTTTTTCTGTCAAATTATAATCTCAGTGTAAATCAATCTACTTTAAAAATGCATATCCTTTTTTCCCCTACAGTTCTCTAACTTTAAGCCAGTGATTTTTTTAACCCTATAAAATAGCCGATCATTTGAGGCACAGCTGATATACATATATACATACACATTTCATAAGAATTTCACATGTAAATAAAAGTGATTTCTTCATATAGAATTTATAGTTTTAGAGAATATGACAGTTGGTGTTTGGGGAATAGAGAAATTTTATCTAATAAGAACAAACTAAATTCTGAAATATGCAGCAATGCTTTCTCCTAGTCCTTTCTCCATAAATGCTCTACTATAGCCACAGGCAGGGTTCAGTGCCTGGCTCAGGGGTCAAAGAGAAATTCAGTGTCTGCCTTTCTGAAGCTGCTGTTTTTCAAATTAGTCTGCCTCATGGGGAACCCAATGGCTTTTTCTGGGAGATCATCCTGAATTATAAAATTTGGTACTTTTGTAATAAGTGCAATTTAACCAGAGAGGAAACATTTTTAAGATATTTCAAATAATATTTTATTTCTAGTAGATAAAATAAATTTGTAGTGTTAAATAATATAGCCACTCTGCCATATTTAATGATATTGCCATTAAACAAAGTTTATAAACCAAAAAAAGAGAATAATATTATGCATGCAATTTATCAGAGTTTCATTGACTTATGACATCACATTAAATTATGTTTTTCTTTAAATTGCTCATCAGGCAGAACATTTTAAAATGTAATATTAGGAAAAGGAATATGTGTAACCTATTAGATATACTTATCATAAGGTGCTGTGTGTTTTTGTGTTTATGTGTGTGGGAGTGAGTGTGAATGCATTTTCTGGCTGGCCCTACTGAAGTTCATAATTGATGAGTTTTTGTTTAAGCTTTCCTAGTGAATTCAAAAGGCCAGACACTCATTCAGGATATTTGAGGCAAATGCATATGTGTGAGTGAGCTGGGTTAGTCTGAAAACAATTCAGTGAGACACAACAAGAAGCTGAACCTTCAGTCATCTTGCGGTCTATCTTGGGGACATGAATACAGAAAACTGCACATTAGGAGGCATGTACTTCATTAAGGAAATTCAACCAGTTTTGACCACTGCTTCTAGTGAGTTTTCCTCTCTGAAATATTTTTCCCTCACATCTAGTCCATATACCATATGTATCCCATGGTATTTTCTAAATCATTATGTCACTTGAAATTTTGGTAAATTTAATATAATTTATGTTTTTAATCTGTTCATTCATTATTTTGTAATTCCATGTTTCTGTCATTTCCTAATACAGTGCTCTGAGAATTGAGACTTATGCACTAAGCTGGAAATAGACATTTTCACACTGTCCTTCAGTGACCTAGCAAGCCTTATGGTATCCTTACCTCTGATATCTACTACTGGTGCAATTATCTCCAGTTGGGCTATAAGGGTGGAGAGTTTACATGCAAATATTGATGGGCTTCTAGGGCTACCTATCAGTGGGAACTATAGAGAGACATATTTTAAGGGGTGAAATATGACAGGCTCAACGATTATCCCTATGCATTTTCTAAAATTAGAAGCTTAAAACTTTTTTTTTTCACTGAACAAAATTAAAAGGTAAATATTATCTGCATTGGCTTTCTTTTAGAGAAGTTATGGAAGTTTTAAAATAAATTTGCAAAACCTCAAGCCATTTGCTTGGGCTTCTCAAAGAACAGCCTAGGCCCAATTTACTTAAGTACAGAAGAGTTAAAGAAAGTTTGCTGTCTTACAAATTATGCATGAGCTGCTCTGCCTGATAAGGAAAAGGAACATTTGAAGTAGTGATTCTTAGCAAAAAATGAAAACAATGTATCCATAACTACTACTGAAAAGTTACCTGAAGATTCAAGATCTCAGTTACCATCAAGCAGAAAATAAAAGATAGTTGGGCGGAGGGTGGTGGGGGGAAGGGGGGAAGGGGGGGAGTTTGTTTCAGAGTTAAGACACCATGAGAAAAAAGAATTGTATTACTCATATTTAAAAAATAATTCAACATATTGTATGAACTAACTTTGTTATGTGACATCAGCTAGATAGAATAATCCTATCTAATAAAAGAGAAACATGGTAATTAGCCGTACATCCGCTATCCTTCCCATTGGCTAATCAGGGTGATATGCAAATTAACTGCTAGCCAAGATGGCGGCTGGCAGCCAGGCAGCTTGAAGTGAATATGAGGCTTGCTTGCTTCAGTGACGGAGGCTTGCAACGTTCCCCGCCTGCCTTGCTGGCCTCTGAGCTTGCAGTTTGAAACATTGTAAAAAATATAGAAGCTAAACAAAACCCCAGAAACCCGCTTTCAGCCGGCTGGGATCTCAGAGCTGGAGTTGATACAGTGTTTCGATTATAGAACCCAAACAAACCACATACCTGCTTTCAGCAGCGGAGGCCTAAGAGCTGGAGCCAGAGCTAAAGCTGGCCCAGAATAAAATAAAAAAAAAAAAAAGGAGCAGTTGGAAGCTTCAGTCACCCTCCAGCCTGAAAACAGCACTCAGCCCCTCACCCAGACTGGCCAGGCACCCCAGTGGGGACCCCAACCCTGATCCAGGACACCCTTCAGGGCAAACCAGCCAGCCACCACCTGTGCACCAGGCCTCTATTCTATATAGTAAAAGGGTAATATGCCTCCCAGCACCGGGATCAGGGAGCCGCAAGGCCTCCAGGCACCGGGATCAGTGTGACGGGGGCAGCGCCCAAACCCCCTGATTGCCCTGGGGCTCTGTGTGTGACAGGGGAAGGCGCCCCAACCGCCTGATCAGCCCTGCTCTGTGCCTGATAGGGGGGAGCGCCCCAACCCCCTGATTGGCCCTGCTCTGTGTGTGACGGGGTAGAGCCATAACCTCCCCATCGGCCCTGCCCTGAGTATGACAGTGGTGGCGCCCCAACCCCCTGATGGGCCCTGCTGTGTGGGTGATAGAGGGCGGTGCCCCAACCCCCTGATCCGCCATGCTTTGTGTGTGACAGGGGGCGGTGCCCCAACTCCCCTATCGGCTCTACTCTGTGAGTGACAGGGGGGAGCTCCCCAAGCCCCCTGATGGGCCCTGTTCTGTGCGTGACAGGGGGTGGCGCCACAACCTCCCCATCAACCCTGCCTTGAGTGTGACAGGGGGCGGTGCCCCAACCCCCCAATTGGCCCTACCCTGAGCATGACTGAGGGTGGCATCGCAACCTCCCAATCCGCCCTGCTCTGTGCATGACAGGGGGCAGCGCCCCAACTCCCCAATTGGCCCTGCTCTGAGCCCAACCAGGGGCTGCACCTAGGGATTGGGCCTGCCCTCTGCCACCCGGGAGCAGGCCTAAGCCAGCAGGTCGTTATCTCCCGAGGGGTCCCAGACTGCGAGAGAGCACAGGCTGGGCTGAAGGACCCCCCCTTCCCCCCTGAGTGCACAAATTTTTGTGCACCGGGCCTGTAGTTAATTATAAAAGGAGTAATTAGAAACTATACAACCTAACAGATAGGGCCCATCCAGTATGGTGACACAAGGCTCAAGTGAGTACAGGAGGAAAGTATATCTGAAACACAAGGGCTCACTGCCCCTGTGGTTCCCAGGACTCTAGCTGGCTAGCATTTTCCTCCTGAAAACAATATGGGAGAATTCTTTGAGGAGGCAGATTTGTTCAAAGAAAGCAGATTCTGATACTGATATTTGTGGGGCAAAGTGAATCTAGTTATATGATCCAGGCAGAGAAGAATAAGAAAGGTACCAAGAAAAAGATTTGAATCTTGAAAGTAAGATAAAAATTAAAGATAAGTTAGAAGATTACAGGTGACCAAAGAGAATGATGTTGCTGGTGTTAATAAAGAGCCCTGACACTATCCAGAAACAAATGGCAAACCAGAAGCGAGTTTTCTACTTTTCCATGGACATTTTATTCTTAAAGTTTTTTTTATGAACAAGGGTCTAGGACCATCCAGAATCCTATTTGAAATATTAAAATCATAGAAAATATTCTGAAAAGCCTATTCAGAGATTAAGTTAAAATTTTTATAACTGGAAATATTTCATAAAAGCTTATTAGCATTTTGTACTGTATTAATACACTGTAGTATGCACTATATATTGATACACTTCTCTCACTCTGTGTTTCCTATTCCTTTGAATTCGTTTTAAAAAAAAATCACGTATTTTATAGCAGCTACATTGAGTCTCTTGAATTTAAACTTTGATGTTGTTATTTTCTCGATGTGCAATGTAAACTGTGTTTTGTTAGTGTTGGCGGCCAGGACAGGGTTAAAAAAAATGGAGAGAGATTGCAGGATAAAGAAATTTAAATAGCAAATGATTTAACTGTAGCTGACTAGCATACACAGCTAGAGGATGTGCATTATTGATCTATTATGACATGTGAATACAATGATTTAATGTATATTAGAATATGTATAAGAACAGGTTGAAGATTCTCCTTGGTCTGGATTGAGACTGTCTGGTCTTAAATCCTGAGTTTGTTGCATAGTTACTTGATTGAGCTATTTTCTCCTGTCTGTACTCTTCATCTTTAAATAAAGATAATAGTGAGAACTAGCTCACAGTATTTTTACCAGGTGCAGCAGACTGAATATTTGTGCCCGCAAAATTCGTAAGTTGAAACCTAATCCCCAGTGTAATGGTATTTTAGGTGGAGCCTTTGAAAAGTAATTAAGTCCTAGGGTAAGCCTTCCAGAATGAAATGAAATTAGTGCCCTTATAAAAGAGACTCCAGAGAGCTCCCTATCCCTTCCGCCATGTGAAGACAGAGCAAGAAGATTGTTTATGAACCAGGAAGCAGGCACGGAACCAAATTCACCAGACACTGTAGCTGCCGATGTCTTGATCTCAAACTTTCCGGCTCTAGAACCGTGAGAAATAAATTTCTGTTGTGTATACACAATCTGGTCTACAGTATTTTGTTATAGCAGTGCAAATGGACTAACATGAGATTAAAATGAGCAATGATTGTAAAGCTATTAGAAATGTGTTTGAAACAGTAAAACCGAAGTCTGTGTTAAAGAAATAAATATCTAAAAATTAGATATTATATGCAAATTGAAAATAAGATATAAATTAAAATTGAAAAATTATTTTCATATATACTTATATGAGTGTGCAATTTTTCTTCTATATATAAGATTTACAAACATTACTATGTTATAAAAATAATAGCAGTTAAACAGCTTTGGGAGATCTGCTAATCTTTATACAGGGTAGGGGGAAAGTAGGTTTACAGTTGTGAAACAGAGTTAATTATTGTATTATTATTTATTAATTATTGCACTATTTTCCATACAAACAACTATAAACTTACCTTTGCCCCCCTCTGTACTTCTAATTGTTTACAACCAATTATTATGTATTAAAATTCATGCTGTTTAAAGGGAAATTAATTTATATATGTTAATAATTATTTATTGAAAGTATTACATCTAGTGGCCCGGTGCACAAAATTTATGCATGGGGGCGGGGGTGTCTCTCAGCCCTGCCTGCACCCTCTCCAATCTGGGACATCCCTCTCACAATCCAGGACAGCTGACTCCTAACTACTCACCTGCCTGCTTGATCGCTCTAACCACTCTGCCTGCTGGCCTACTCACCCCCAACTGCCCCCCACCAGTCTTATTGTCCTCAACTGCCCCCCCCATTGGCAGCCTGATTGCCCCCAACTGCCCCCTCTTGCCAGCCATATCACCCCCAACTGCCCCCTCCCCCATCGGCCTGATCACCCCTAACCACCTCTGCCTCGGCCCCGCCACAATGGCTTTGTCTGGAAGGACATCCGGAAGGTCTCCTAGTCTAATTAGCATATTACCCATTTATTAGTATAGATGTTCCCCTTTTTCCCCCATTGACCCTCCCCAGTCCCCTACACACACACACACCCCAGGCCGTCAGCACCTTACTGTCTGTGTACATGGGTTATGTTTATATGCATACAAGACCTTTGGTTGATTACTTCCCTCTCACCCACCCTCCCCTGCTTTCCCTCTCAGATTCTGCACTCTGTTCCATGCTTCCATGTCTCTAGATCCACTCTATTCTTCTGTTTATTTTGTTACTTAGTTCCACATATGAGTGTGATCATATGATACTTGTCTTTCTCTGACTGACTAATTTCACTTAGCGTCATTTTCTCTAGGTCCCTCCATGCTGTCTCAAAGGGTGAGATATTCTTAATGTTTACTGCTGCATAGTATTCCATAATATAAATGTACACAGCTGTTTCATCCACTCATCTACTGATGGGAACTTGGGCTATTTCTAGATCTTAGCAATTGTAAATTGTGCTTCTATAAACATAGGGGTGCATACATTCTTTCTGATTGGTGCTTTGGGTCTCTTGAGATATAGTTCTAGAAGTGAGATCACTGAGTCAAATGTCAGTTCCACATTTAATTTTTTGAGGAAACTTCTAGCACACCAGTCTGCATTCCCACCAGCAGTGTGCTGATTCCCTTTTTTCCACATCCTCTCCAACACTTGTCATTTATTGATTTGTTGGTGGTAGCCATTCTGACAGGTATGAGGTGATAGATACCTCATTGTTGTTTGGACTTGCACCTCTCAGATGATTAATGACTTGGAACATTTTTTCATATGTCTCTTGACCATCTGTATGTTCTCTTTGGAGAAGTGTCTATTTAGGTCCTTTGACCATTTTTTTTAAATTGGGTTTTTTATCTACCTTTTGTTAAGTTGTGTGAGTTCATTATATATTTTGGATATCAACCCTTTATCAAATGTGTCATTACCAAATATGTTCTCCATATAGTGGGCTCTCTTTGTTTTGTTGATGGTTTCTTTTGCTGTGCAGAAGCTTTTTATTTTGATGTAGTCCCATTTGTTTATTTTCTCCTTAGTTTCATTTGCCTTAGGAGATGTATCTATAAACATATTGCAATAAGAGATGTCTGAGACTTTGCTGCATATGTTTTCTTCTAGGATTTTTATGGTTTTACAACTTACATTTAAGTCTTTTATCCATTTTGAGTTTATTCTTGTGTATGGTGTAAGTTGATGGTCTAGTTTCATTTTTTTTGCATGTATCTGTCCAACTTCTCTAAAACCATTTATTGAAGAGACTGTCTTGATTCTATTATATGCTCTTTCCTCCTTTGTCAAATATTAATTGGGTATAATGGCTTGGGTCAATTTTTGGGTTCTCTGTTCTGTTCCATTTGTTATATTTTTCTTAATATTTGTTATATGGTATTTGCATGTGCTTTGCAGTATGTGGGTTACTTATAACTTATTCTATCTTATAGGTCTTAGAAGTCAAATTATGTGTTTTTATATAAAGAGTACATATTACAATTAATATGCAATAAAATCTTTATGCTTTGACTGTCATTTGTGATATTTATAATTGACTTGAATTTAATGTGGAGCATTACTTCTCATGAAACTTGGCACTATCTAAAAGTCATTATAATATTCTAATTAACTTTATATTTGTCTTTTTAGATTTAAACAATTTCACATTATATATTTTTATGTAATTAGAGTTATCACATACATTTTAATCATACTATTCATGCATATTTTTTAAATATGCAGACTTGTGATGATCTGTGAATTTCATATTCTAACATTCTATCTTTTATGTTTCTCAGTATAATTTATGGTTAATAATCATTAAGAATAAAAATAAGAAAAATACAAAGAATTTATATTAGTGAAATTATCATATATCTGAATATTTTTATATATCCATAAAGTGGATATTATTTTGTATACTAATATTAATTAAATACTAATATTAGCATAAAAGTTCCAGAAAATTTTTAAAATAAAGGCCAAGAAAGATTATTTCACATTGTTTTATTTCCATTTATAAGAATGACTCTTTTGAAATCTTAAGGATAATAAAATGTGTGTTGTTATATTTATATATGTAACTCATAAAAAATCCTGAAAATACCTTTCTAGATATTTAAAGTATATCCATTCATGTCAAATATTATAAAATAATGTTTGTTATTTAACTTTAAAAATTAGAATATGTTCATATAGTTGTTGTTTTCTTTAAAATCATTATCAGTGTTTTTCCCTTGTATTCTTTCTTTTCTTCTTTTTTCTTAATAAGTTATCTAACTGGCTGGCAATAACATGGTCTAATGTATATCTCAAACTTTAAAAAAAAATAACACTTTATATTAGAACCACATCAAGTTTTAAATTCTTCACCAAAAATATCTTTGGTCTTTCAAATCACTTTATCTGTGACTATGACATCTTCTCCCTGGAATGACAAGGCAATACCTTCTCTTTCTTCAAGTCCAGACTTAAAGCATTCTCTCTGTTTTTTTCTAAAATTTCCAGGAATTTAGCTTTTCTAGCCTTGGAGCTTCCAGAACACTTGATTCAAAACTTTGTTGTATGTTATTCTATACTTCCGCCAACCCACACTAGATTGTGAGCTCTTACTTTAGGACAGAGACATAAATGATTTATCTTTATATTTTTGGCAGTTATCATAGTTCCTGTCACAGAACAACTTAATAATAATAAATGTGGCAATTTAATATCACTATAATAGCCAAGTAATTGGCTATGGGTCTGTTTTAATCTACATCAAGAAAACCCAAGTATTTGAGAAAGAGTATCTAAATTAATTAACAAATATATTTTCTATTTATAAAAATAAAAGCCTAATATGCTAATTATTCATCCAAATGTCCTTCTGGACGAAGCTGGGGCTGTGAGGGAAGCCCAGGTCCCGGGTGCCTGCCAGCAGCTGGAGGGAAGGGTCCTGAATGCAAGAGGGAAGCTGGTGCTGGCAGCCAGGGGAAGGAAGGCCTACTTTTGCATAAATTTTGTGTATCGGGCCTCTAGTATTATAATAATAAATCAAAGTTCTATATGGCCCCAAAACATGATAAAGGAATTCTATATAGAACTTGGCTTAAGATAAGAATGCTTCTTCTCAAGAAGGAAGAAAAATATATTTTGACATATTCTGTTTCCAAAGATACTATAAATAACAAATGTAGGCCCCGCAAAATTTATATAACTCTCATAACATTTACTCATCCTATTATCAATGAGGAAAGTTCAGCAACAAAGTGATATAACTAGAGTATACCTTTTTCCAATAACATTCACCAATAACATTATCATAAAAAAGCAAACTGTCAGAGATAACATATTTAATTTCCTGCATAAAGTGTTAACACATGGCTAATTTCATAAATTATCTTTCACCTCTAGGTTAAAATGACAGTGAAATGTTGTAAGATGAAATACAAATGATATAGATACCTGAAAACATATTTGCTTCATGAGGTTTTGTCATGTGATTTATAAATCTTAAATAAAACGATGCCTTTACTAGAGCATCAAACTCATTTTGAGTCACCATGATCTAAAGAGAAAATAAACTGTAATGTTAAAAATATTTGATTCCTCAAGTTCCTAGGTATGTAACATTAGGCAATATGTTTTATCTCTTTGTCTGACTTAAACTCACCTTTCCTATTAAGTGAAAATACTAATACTTACAGTGTCTTTATGAGGAGAAAATTAAGCTGTATGCAACTACCACAAATTTCTCCCTGGCACATAGTTGAGCTGAACTAGATTTAATAAACAAAATTTAAATTAAAAACAAATTTATGTCCAAATTATTTTCTAATACAATTTCTATTCTCCATTATAACATCATTGTTCATTTTAAGAGAACATACTTATGTGGGTTTATACTTACTTTCTTGCTAAGGAATTTTTTAAATTGTTATTGTTTGAGAATATAACAGATGTTCCCTTTATTGTCCCCCCAATTGCCACCTTCTCCTTGTTCCCGCCCCATCCCAGGCCTTCACTACCTATTTATTGTCTGTGTCCATAGGATAATGTATATATGTATATCTGTATAAGTTCTTTGGTTAATCTCTTCCTGCCCTCCCCCTTCCTCCTTCTTTCTGATATTCATCAGTCTGTTCCATGTTTCCATGCCCCTGGTTCTAGTTTGTTCATCAGTTTATTTTGTTCATTAGATTTTTTGCTCATTTATTTTGATTTTTGCATTCAATTATTGATATATATGTATTTCCACTTTATTTCTATTCTTCTTCTTCTTCTTCTTCTTCTTCTTCTTCTTCTTCTTCTTCTTCTTCTTCTTCTTCTTCTTCTTCTTTTTCCTTCCTATTATTAAAGAATGCAGTTCTAAATTTCATGTAATACTCATTTTGTGGTGATGAACTTCTTTAGCTTTTTCTTGTCTATGAAGCTATTTATCTGACCTTCAATTCTAAATGATAGCTTTGTTGGGTAGAATAATATTAGTTGTAGGTCTTTGCTATTCATCACTTGGAATATTTCTTGCCACTCCCTGCTGGCCTGCAAAGTTTCTGTTGAGAAATCAGCTGGCAGTTCTTTGGGAACTCCCTCATAGGTAACTAACTGCTTTTCTCTTGCTGCTTTTAATATTCTCTCTTTGTCTTTTACCCTTGGCTTTTTAATTATGATGTCTCTTGGTGTGGTCTTTTCGGGTTTCTCTTGTTTGGGACTCTCTTCACTTCCAGGACTTGTAAGTCTATTTCTTTCCCAAGTAGGGGAAGTTTTCTGTCATTATTTCTTCAAATAGGTTTTCAATATCTTTCCCTCTCTTTTCTCCTTCTGACGCACCTATAATGCAAATGTTGGTATGCTTGAAGTTGTCCCAGAGGCACCTTACACTATCCTTATACTTTTAGATTATTTTTTCTTTTAGATTTTCTGATTGGGTATTTTTTGTTTCTTTATATTCCAAATCGTTGATTGCTTCTTAGAATCCTCTACTCTACTGTTGAATTCTTGTAAATTATTATTTTTTTCAGTTAGTGTATGCTTAATTTTTAACTGGTCCCTTGAAATTCTTACTAAGGTCTTTAAAAGTCTCACTAAGTCCCTTGAAGCTCTCATTAATATCCTTGAGCAACCTTATAATCATTGTTTGAACTCTTTATCTAGTAGTTTGCTTGCTTCCATTTCATTTAGTTCTTTTTCTGGAGATTTCTGTTCTTTCATTTGTAACCTGTTTCTTTGTCTCCACATTTTGGCTGATCCCTGTGTTTGTTTCTATGTATTAGGTAGAGCTGTTATGTCTCCTGGACTTGGTGGAGTGGCCTTATGTAGTAGGTGCCCTGCTTCTCCAGTCACCTGAGCTTGGAACTCTAGGTGCGCCCCTGTGTGGGCCATATACAGTCTTGTAGTTGAACCTTGATTGATGTTGGCATCATAGGGAGGAATTGAGTTCCAGGTCAATTGGCTGTGAGGACCATCTGTGACTACAGTGGAAGAGCTACTGTGCAGGAGACACCCCTATGGAGCAGAACTTGCTTCAGTGGAGGTTTGGTGCTCACTGAGTCTGCCCTTGAGTGTGTTACCTGTGGATGTGTAGAGTTGTATTCTCATTTGGTCTGAAGCTGTCCACCAGGTGCACTGGCTCTGGGGGCTCCAGGGAGGTGAAAAGTCAGCCATTGTCTGGGGCCACTAGGCAGGAGCTACAGAATGATCTGAAGATGAATGCTACTTCTGCTGGACTTGGAAGTGCCAAGGTGAGGCCAAGTTCTCAAGTAAGGTGGGCTGCCGGGGTCCAACCCCAGCAGGTCCAGGGGTTCCCAAAGGCGTAGACGGAGTCGGCAAAGAAGGAATGACACGGAGATAGCGTTCAGTTGATCAGCAGCCTAGCCAGGATCTCCAGCCAAGTTCTGGTCTCGATCTCCAGAGAGGTTCTGCTTAGGATCTCCAGCCAGGTTCTGTGTCCATGTTCTCTTGCTAGGTTCTCCAGGTTCTCCAGCCAGGTTCTGTTCATGTTGTCCAGCCAGGTTCAGTCACCAGGTTCTAGTCAGGTTCTCTTGCCAATTTCTGTAGTCAGGTTCAGTCCAGGATCTTTTGCCATGTTCTCTCGCTAGGTTCTGTCTCTAGGTTCTGAAGCCAGTTTCTGTCCAGGATCTTTTGCCATGTTCTCTCCAGCAAAGTTCTTCTGTCCCTAGAGAACGTTCTGTGTAGGTTCTGTGCCTAGGTTCTGTCTCTCTCTCTGTCTCTCTCTCTGTCTCTTGCTGTCTTGTTACATCTGTATTTATACCAGTTGATTCAATCCTATCAATCTCTATTACAAAGGTTAGGGCGTTTCTTATCTCCATTCAAGGGAGTAAAGATTATGTAGCTTAAGCATGATTGTTCATAGTTAAAGTGATTAATTACCTGCCTGGCACTTAGTTAAGAGGTTTTATTCCATCCCTAACTTCAGGGGAAAATCCCTACCTGGGGAAACAACCTTTCTCAGAGACCTTGGTTAAAACACATAGTGCCAAGAAGGTGAGCAAACATATTAAGAACAGTATGCCATATATGCCAGGTCCCTTGAAACAGCAAGCATGGACCGGCTCCCGGCAAATGATGAACCAGGGCTTCAGTCAGAAGAATGCTGATCCCTTTTTTGCCCTGGGGGCCTGCAGGGCCTTCCCCACTCCCTGCTCCCAGGCGCCAGGCACCAGCCGGTCTAACTAACTTCTTACTCCACCCAAATTAATAACCCCAAAAGTTACTTCATACATTATGATATCTCACAACTTACAACAGCCTTTATGCGTTTGTTTGTTTGTTTGTTTATTTATTTATTTTGGTTGTTTTTGTTGTCAATCCTCACCCACGGATATTTTTCCATTGATTTTTAGAATGAGTGGGATGGGAGAGAGAGAAAAACATCCATACACATTGATTGGTTGCCTACTACATGAACCCCAACCAAGGTGGGGGAAACTGCAACCAAAGTACATGACTTTGATGGAATTAAATCCAGCACCATTCAGTCCCCAGCCATGCTCTGTCCTCTGAGCCAAACTGGCTAAGGTACAACAGCCTTTAAATGTACTGTTCCCCATACCTATATTCTATTTTCTCTGGCAAACTTCATATTCCCATCATTAGTGCTGTGTACTGTACTCAAAATATAATATCTACTCATATATTTTAATATATTTTAATTAGATAATTTAAAGTTTCCTACCTAAAGTTTCATTAGATTTTAGTTCATAGATCCATAAAGTATATATTTTTTTCTATATCTCCCAGAAATGTTCTAGTAATATCTTCTGTGCTTTAGTGCTCTGCCTGTTTAATTGTTTATTTTTTAGGTTATATTTTTTCAACAAAGAAATGAATTAGTTGCTAAAACTAAATAGTATTAAAATGCTTTTAGTGAAATACAACAAACTTCTCATCCACTCCTCCATATCCTTAGATCCACAATGTAGGAAAATATTTTCAACTACTTCTGGTAAGGTATCTTTGAAAGTTATATGAAGACTCCTAAATTATATCCCCCACTATTATGTGTTTTAGTTATAGACATCATCAGTTGAGTCTCTCTACAAAAGTTGAGAATCAGCTTACACTATAGACCTCATCCACTTCTACTCATCCCTCCATTTTATTAAGTTAAATTATTCTGTTTTGTATAGAAATATATGTCCTCAAGAGTTCTTAATACTTAATTTTGATCCATAACAGTTTTTCTGTTATTTTCTATAATAATTTATTGGGATGTTAAGGCATTGATAAATCTGATTATTTATAATATTAGGTATTACATGAACATTTAAAAGGTTTTTTAAATGTTCCTTAATTGTTGAAAGTACTATTACAGATGTCCCCCTTTTTTCCTGATTGACCCCTTCCACTCTGCTCAGTCACTCCCCCCGAAACCTCCACCCAGGCCTACTGCACTATTTTCTGTATCCATCAGTAATGCTTACCCTATATAATAAAAGGCCAATATGTTAATCAACTGAATGGCAGAATCACGGGTTGCTATGACCCCCACTGACACCAGAGGGCAGACGCTCAAGGCAGGAGCTGCCCCCTGGTGGTCAGTGTGCTCCCACAGGGGGAGCATGGCTCAGCCAGAAGTGGGGAGTGGGCCTAAGCTGGCAGGCAGACATCCCCTGAGGGATCCCAGACTGCAAGAGGACACAAGCCGGGCTGAGGGATCCTCCCCAACCTCCAGTGCATTCACCAGGCCTCTAGTATGCATATAATTTCTTTGGTTAATCTTCCTGCCCTCCTCTCTTCTCTTTCCTCTGATATCCATCAGTCTGTCTGTGCTTCCATGTCTCTGGATCTATTTTGTTGTCAGTTTATTTTGTTCATTAGATTCCACCTATATGTGAGATCATGTGATAATTGCCTTTCTCAGACTGGTTTTTTTCAATTAGCATAATACTATCCAGATTCCCCTATAATGCTTCAAAGGGTAAAAGGATTTTAACTTTGACCTTTGAGATCTTCCGATCTATAATATAAACTTTGTAATAGCAGTAAAAACAAAATAATTTATATTGCATACATACTGAATGACTACAAGCTATAGATTTGTGTTTGATTATGAGGCTATGAATTTATAATTATAAGTATAAATTTAGGTTAGAAGTCACTTTCTATATCACAGTTACAACTTTCAATGAGCAGTTGGTATTTTCAATAATTCTGCCTCATTAAAAATTACTTTTACATCCTCAAATAAGTCTAGTTTTCACTAACTTTGTTTTTACAGTTTATTGATTTTTATTTAGTTGTTTGTTTTCCATTGCACCTGTCAATAAAAGTATCTTAATGTTAAGTTACTTTTTATAGTTCGCAAGATGATAAAGGAGGATTGTGGTGGAAGAAGCAGACAATTTTTAATCATCTCTTTACTAACATAATTTATCTTTTCAAACCCAATGCTCAGAAATATAATTAGTGTTTATCAAATGTTCTTTCTCCCTCTCTTCCTCTCTTTTTCTTTCCTCTCTCTAGTAAACTCTTATCTACATCTCCCCCTCCCCAGGACCCACTCTTTGTAACTCTGTCTTTTTGCAAATGGTCAAGGTATATTGAGTCCTATATATTGTAAAAACTTCAGAGGTTTATTTGTTGTCTTTTGAACCATTACATTTATATTTTATTCCAAAAAATTATTTGAAACTTATTATAAATTACTAATTTATTTATTTTGTCAATAAATTTAGTCAAAAATAGCAGAGTTGAAGTGCCCTAGTGAAAGATAAGGTTTTGCTAACAGCTTCATATCTAAATTTGGCTTTCTTTTCTTTCACACAGCATGACTATAGCTTTCAAATGGATTTTGCTCCTGGCAATGCCAACTTTTACCTATCATTTCTGATTAAAAATCATGTGTCGCTTGTGTATTTGGGCATGCATACCATACTGAAATATTTAAGAAACAGTTCCTATTTTTATTTTGTTTGATCATTTTCTATTTTCTGAGGAATTTTGTTGAAAATTTCAGAGAATATGTAACTTAACAGCCAAATAAGCTTTGAATTTATTATATATTTCAATAAATGCATTTGGGATCTGGGTTATACATTTAGGCTTTTGGTAATTAAATGTGTACATGTTTTATAATAAATGCCTTCATTTACTAATATAAATATATGAATTTGCACTTTAAAATAAATTTTGTTTTATAAAACACTAGAGGCCTGGTACACAAAATTTGTGGTAGCTGGGCCTGCACTCTCTTACAATCCGGGACACCTTGGGGGATGTGCGACTGCTAGTTTAGGCCTGATTCCTGGGATCAGGCCTAAACTGGCAGTCGGATATCCCTCTCATGATCCAGGACTGCTGGCTCCTAATCACTCATCTGCCTGCTTGCCTTATCACCCCTAACCCCTCTGCCTGCCTGCCTGATTGTCCCTAATCCTTCTGCTTGCCCTGCCCGATGCCCCTAACCACACTGCCTGACTGCCTGATCGCCCCTATCCACTCACCTGCCTGCCTGCCTGATCGCCCCTGCCTCTGCCTTGGCTCCTCCCATCGCAGCTTTGTCTAGAAGGACATCCGGAATGATGTCTGGAAAGTCATTTGGCTGTCCAGTCTCATTAGCATATTATGCTTTTATTATTAGAGAATAGATTATCTCAAAGAGCTCCATACCAAGACACATCATAATTAAAATTCCAAGGGTTAAAGACAAAAAGAGACTCTTAAAAGCAGCAAGAGAAAAGCAGTTAGTAACTTACTAAGTAGTGCCCATACAACTGTCAGACACAGGAAAAGTATCAGCATTTAATATTATCCATTAAAGAAATTTATTTATAGTTTCATTCATGATGACAACTTAGAAAGGTCCTTAACTCACCTCTTCCATGGACACACCAAATCTATAGCTATATATGGAACTATTTTCTGATAAAGAACTGAAAACTGACAAGGTGACCCCTTTACATCAGGAAAATGGGAGAGAAACCACATTGAACCAGGTAGAAAAGGCTGACATACAATTTCATCATAAATCCTATCCTGCTTATGGTGACCCACAATCAGGTAAAAACTCAAAACCAAGAGCTTCTCCCTAAGGATTGAAGGGTTTATCCACATTAAACAAACAAGTATTAAGAACAACACCTGAGAGATAAGCCTCCAAAATATCTGTCTTTGAAGACCAGTAAGGCTTGCACCCACAAGACCCTTGAGGCTGTGGTGAACTGAGGAATGGCTCCTAAAGGGCCTGCAAAAAGATTTAACTCACCCCATTGTCTAGTGCAGCAGCAGCCCTTTGTAAAAACATGCAGACATATGAAAGAGACTAATTTCCTAGTTTTAAGAATATTTGCATACTTGAGAAGCTGCTGATTGTCTGTCTTACAATCAACCTGTACTTAGGTGCTGACTGATACTCCACTTTGGAACAATGACTGGTCTTGGCACACCCTCAACTACAAGAAGCTAATAAAACTAATATAGGCTGCTTGGACAATCACCAGGGTTTGAAAGACATCTAAGGACTAGAGGAGGGTTGAATGATAAGCTTCATCTCCTACATAAGACCAACCCTTCAAGGAAAGATAGCTGCTTCATCTAATGCATAAAAACCAACACAGATTTAAGCAAATTGAAGAAACAAAGAAATATATTCCAAATAAATGAACAAAATAAAACATTAAGAAAAACATCTTGATGAAACAAAGACAAGTAATTTACCTTATAAAGAGTTTAAAGTAATTGTCTGAGAATTCCCACTGTTGGAAATAGAATGAACACAGAAAGAAAATCAGTAAAGAGATAGGAAATATAAAAAAAAAGTTCCAAAAAAAAGTGATAGAGACACAAAATACAATAACTAAACTGGAAAACATGTAAAAATGGTCCAACATCTGACTAAATGAAGCAAATGAAAAAGAAAAAAAAAATAGTGACCCTCAAGACAGGACAGAGGAACCCATCCAATCAAGAGTAGCAAAAAAAAAAAAAAAAAAAAAAATGTAAAGCTATCTTAAGAGTCTTAGCAGACAACATCACATAGACTAACATTTGTATTATAGAGATTTCAGAATGAGAAAGGGGATACAAAAAACTTATTTGAATAAATAATGGTTAAAAACTTTCTTAATCTGAGGAAAGAAACAGGCATGCACACACAGGAAACAGAATGTTTTTTAAAAGAGTAACCCACGCCGAAACCGGTTTGGCTCAGTGGATGGAGCGTCGGCCTGCGGACTGAAGGGTCCCAGGTTCGATTCCGGTCAAGGGCATGTACCTGGGTTGCGGGCATATCACCAGTGGGAGATGTGCAGGAGGCAACTGATCAATGTTTCTCTCTCATCGATGTTTCTAACTCTCTATCTCTCTCCCTTCATCTCTGTAAAAAATCAATAAACTATATTTAAAAAAAAATAAAAAATAAAAAAAATAAAAGAGTAACCCAAAGCATCCCACAACAAAACACATTGTAATTAAGATGTCAAAAGTTAAAGAAAATAAAAGAATATTAAATGCTGGAAAAGAAAATCAACTTATTACATACAAGGGAACCTCATAGACTATCAACAGATTTTCCTAGGAGAGACTTTGAAGGCCTGAAGAAGAGGCAAAATATAGTCAAAGTGCTGGGGAAATTAATGACATAGAGACTAAAAAGACAGAAAAGATAATAAAATCAAGAACTGGTTTCTGGGAAATATAAACCAAACTGGTAAATCCTTAGCCGGACTCACCAAATTAGATGTAAAAGAGAAAACTGAAACTGATACCACGGGAACACAAAGAATCATAAGAGAGAACTATCAATAATTACATGCCAATACATTGGACAAAAGAGAAGAAAAGAATAAATTCCTAGGCATACAGCCTTCCAATACTGAATTCTGAATAAACAGAAAATCTGAATAGACTGCATGCTGGTAAGAAGACTGGATCAATAATTAAAAACCTCTCAACAAACAAAAATCCAGAAACAGATGGCTTCACTGGTAAATTATATAAAACATTCAAAGGACAATTAATACTAATCTTTCTCAAACTCTTCCAAAAATTAGAAGAGGAGGAAATACTTCCAAACTCATTTTATGAGGCCAGTGTTAATCTGTAACCAAAACCAGAAAAGAATGCCACAAAAAAATTAAATTATAGGCCAATAACCCTGATAAACACAGATGCAAAAATCATCAACAATTTTCATCAGCAGCAAATTTAACAATACATTAAAAAGTGTCACAGCAAGATCAAATGGGATTTTTTTCAGAAATACAAAAATGGTTAAATATCCACAAATGCATGTGATATATAAAATTAACAAAAAAATGATAAAAATCATTATGATCATGTCAATAGATGCAGAAAAATCATTTAACAAAACCCAACATCCATTTATGGTAAAAACAATAAAAATTGTCAACCTAATTGGTGTAGAAGGAATTTCTCTCAACATAATAAAGGCCATATATAAAAAGCCCACACAGATAGCAACATACTTAATGTTGAAAATATGAACTTTTTTCTCTAAAATGAGGAAAAAGACAAAGATGGCCACTCTCAGTACTTTATTCAAGGTAGTATTTGAATATTTAGCTAGAACAATAAGGCAAAAAGAAAAAAAACAACACCAAAACAGTAAAATAAAACTGTCACTATTTCCAGATGGCATGAAATTGTATATGGAAAACCCTAACAATTCCACCAAAAAATCCTTAGAACTTGTAAATAAATTTAATAAAGTGGCAGATACAAAATCAATATACAGAAATCCATCAAGTTTTAATATACTGATGATGAACAATGAAAAGGAGAAATTAACATTTACAATTGCATGGAATAGAATAAAATACCTAGGGATACATTTAACCAAGAATATGAAAGACCTATACACTGACACATTGATGAAAAATATTGAAGAAGACACACAAAAAGGAAATAGAACAAACTATCTAAAATTTGTATGAAACCATATATACACAAATACAAAACCAAGTAGCCAAAGCAATCTTGAGAAAGAATTACAAAGTTAGAGGCATCACATTCTCTTTTATCAAACTTGGCACTGGCATAAAAACAGACACATAGATTGTTGGAACAGAATAGAGCGCCTCAAAATAAACCACTCATATATGGTGAATTAATTTATTACAAAGGAGCCAAAATATACAATGGGGGAAAGACAGTCTCTTTAGTAAATGGTGCTAGGAAACTGAACAGTCACATGGAAAAGAATAAAACTGTATCACTAGCTTAGACAAGATTAAAAAAAAAATAACTCAAAATAGAATAAAGACTTTAATGTAAGACCTGAAACCAAAAAACTCCAAGAAGAAAACATAAGTGGTAAGTTCCTTGACATCAGTCTTGGCAATTAATTTTTTCAGCTGACACCAGAAGCAAAGATAACAAAATAAAAAATAAACAAGTGGGACTACATCAGACTACAAAGCTTTTGCACAGCAAAGAAACCATCAGCAAAATACTCAGTCTACTAAATGAGAGAAATATCTGAAAATATAAAAAATATTTATATATTTAATATCCAAAATATATAAAGAATTCACACTACTCAATGACAAAAAAAAAAAAAAATCTAATTAAAAAATGGGCAGTGGATCTGAAGAGACATCTTTTTTTTTCCAAAGTAGACATACAGATGGCTAACAGGTTCATGAAAAGGTGTTTGGCATTCCTAATCAAAAGGTAAATGCGAATTAAAACCACAGTGAGATATCGTGTCACACCTGTCAGAGGGACTATTATAAAAAAAAATGACAACAAAGAGTAAGTGTTAATGAGGCTGTGGAGAAAAGGGAACTCTTATTGTGAGAACGTAAATTGGTTCACTGACTACTGAAAATAGTATGGGTATTTCTCAAAAATTTAAAAATAGAACTATCATATGGTCTAGTAATTCTACTTCTGGTTTTATCTGAAAAAACAAAAACAAAATACAAAACAAAACACTTACTTATGAAGATATATACATCCTTTTGTTTGTGGCAGCTTTACTACAATAGCCAAGATATAAAAGCAAACTATATGTCCACTGATGGATGAATTAATAAAGAAAATGTAGCATATTTTCAATGTAATATTATTCTGCCATAAAAAGAAATGAAATCTTGCCAGTAGTAAAAATATGGATGGACCTTGAGGGCATTATGATGAATGAAATAAGTCAGAAAGTAAAAGAAAAATAACTTATGATCTCTCTCATTAATATATGTAATCTAAAAAACAAAACTAACAAACAAGCTCACAGAAGATACAAAGAATAAACTGGTGGGTTCCAGAGTCTGGGGGAGGGGAGATGAGTAAAGTAGATCAAATATGTCAAAACGTACCAACTTCCAGTCATGGGAATAAATACGTTATGGGAATTAAAAAAAGAAAAGAAAAGAAAGAAAAAGCATAACAACTATACTTAATACTATATTGCATATTGGAAAGTTGCTAGGAGAGTAGACCTTAAATGATCACATTTTAAGAAAACAAATCTGCCCCTCGCGGTTTTGGCTCAGTGGATAGAGCATTGGCCAGCAAACTGAAGGCTCCCAGGTTCCATTCCGGTCAAGGGCACTTACCTCCATTGCAAGTTCCTCCCTGGCCCGTGCCCTGGTCCGGTCCATGAAGGAGGCAACCAATCAATGTGTTTCTCTCACGTAGATATTTCTCTCTGTCTTTCCCTCTCTCCCACTCTTTCTAAAAGTCAATGAAAAAATATCCAAATATCCTCAGGTGAGGATTAAAAACAAACAAACAAAAAACAGGCAAAAAACTATCACTATGTATGGTGATAGATATTAACTAGACATTGTGGTGATCATTTCACAATATAAATAAATATCAAATCATTATGTTGTACACTTAAAACTAATATGATGTTATATGTCAAGTGTACCTCAACATAAATAAATTGAAGGAAAATGTGTATAGTATGCTTCTTGAGGTGGCCTGTATTATCAACTTAGAATCCTCTAAAAATGTGATAATCTAGAATCAAATATTTTCTTTTTGATTTTTACATCTTTCTCTGTAGGTGCTTTTATTAAAAAATGTATTTTATTGATTTTTTACAGAGAAGAAGGGAGGGGAATAGAGAGTTAGAAACATCAATGAGAGAGAAACATCAATCAGCTGCCTCCTACACACCCCCTACTGGGGATGTGCCCTAACAAAGGTTCATGCCTTTGACCTGAATCGAACCTGGGACCCTTCAGTCCGCAGGCTGATGCTCTATCCACTGAGCCAAACCAGTTAGGGCTCTAGGTGCTTTTTGGTGTCTTTTATGAGTAACAGAATGAAGATAACTTGATTTAATAAGTTTTTAATATTTGTATCACTGACAATACATCATCTTCAGATTTTGTCATTAGTTACATAAAATACCATGTAATAGAAACATGAGCCTTCATAGTTTTCAAAATTTTAGTGACTTCTTTAAAAAAAAGTCCAGCCCAGCATTGAAGTTGGAGGGTGCGAGTTAGGTAAGGATACATTTGATGGAGAAGCTTCTCTTAAAGCAGACAGCGCACATTCCGCTTCCCATTATGGAGATTTGATATGTATGTCAAACCCACTCACTTTCAGTCCCATTTATGGAACTTACTTGATAGATCTGATAGTCAAATTGAGTCAAATTCAGTCAAAATGACTTTGAAAAAATTAGTCCCAATACAAAATGGTTTTAGTATGTATAAGGCAGAATTTTATAAAGATAAAATTTTAAAATAATATTGTTATGATCATACAGGATAATGATATTTAAAATGACAATGTTTATTACACATGGTCAATTTTTGTTAAAAGAAAAATAGAGTATAATTGATTTTTTCATTTTGGAAAATATATATTCTTTAAAGTATTACATTTTCAAATATTTTGCAGTTAAAGGACTGAAAGTACTTTAGAAGCTTTGACCTTACCTACCCTATTGGGAAAAGTATGAAGGAATCTAAAGTAAAATAACATTTGTGATACCTTAAGAAATGATGCTAAATTCACCTGAGGAACTATCTATGTGGTTAATTCTTTACTGGGATCTTAAAAAATAGAATTAGTATGAAATAAGAAAAGTGTCTCTTATTCTAAGAAAATCTCTTTACTGTTTTCTTCACAAAAGTATTATTTTATTTTGTTAAATTCAAGATATCATCCAATCAAAATACATTCTGATTTTACATATATTAAAGTGTGAATAAATGTGCATTTTAGAAATGATTAAATATAAGAGAAAAGGTGCTAATGCAAGACTGAATTTTTAGGGCAAACAAACAACAATATCAGTAACAGAAAAATAATAATTTACTTAATGTTGTCAAATACCAAAATGTATAGAAAGCCACATGGCAGCACACATTCAGGTGGTGTACTTTTTATTATAGAATGAATAGTAGCTATCCCCTCATTCTGTTTATAAAAGGTTGTGACAGTTTTAAACACAAAGAAAAATTATATCTTCTGAATATTTTAGACAATAAAATGTTGAAGCACAAATTTTAAGGAGTACACCTACAGGTTTCTTATTTTTGAAGAAAATATGATATCCTCAGCAAGTGCCATTACCTTAGCCTAACCCTTTTGTTGATAGAGATATTTTGATTGAAATATTTGCCTTCCTCATGATTTTATAATTTATAATATATTAAGAAAGGAAAATAATAGTGAGATCTGATATAAAAGATACATTGCTTATCCTTTTAGTTTCAATGAATATAAATACAAGGCAGACATGTTATTCCTGGTTGTGGAAAGGCTAGATTTGGAGAGGAATTTTCTATATTGCTTTTTTTGTGGTCAAAATCAAAGTTGTAAGTCAATCCTATTTAAATATTTAGGATAAATACAGGGAAGTAATTTAACCAGAATGTTTTTCAGCTTTCATGAAATATTAACTATATCCATTGGTGCTCCTTTTCAATTGACATTATTAAGAAGTGATAAGGTAGGACAACCCATACAGAAGCAGGACACTTCTGGTGTGTAACTTTGGTTTAAGGGCTCCCCAGAAGCCTAACTAAACTTTTCTACTAACTGTACTGTGGTCTGGACTCTTGTCTCTGCATCCCTCCTTTGTTCCTTCTCTTCTGCACAATGTTCAGAATTGCATCTCAGGTGGATGGCTCTCCTTGTCTCCTGTCCCTGCTCCCTGCCCCTGGAGGGAGTTCCCTCTGATGAACTTATTGCACTGCACTTGTAATCTAATCTTGGTTTCTGCCACTCAGAGGACTTGAACTGAGGCAATATTTATTTAAAGACAGAACAACAAAAACTACATATTGCCTGACTCCATTTGTATGAAATATCCAGAATAGGCAAGTCGATAGAGAGACATATTAGTAGTTTCCCCTGGAGGAAGGAATGGGGAATGACTGCTTAATAGGGAGGAGGTTTCCTTTTGGAATGAAATGTTCTAGAACTAGATAATGGTAATGCTTGAACAATACTGTGAATTTACTAAATGTTACTAATAGAAAATTTATATATATATATATATATATTACAATACAGAAATGCATTATTTAAAAGGGGGCCTCATTTCTTTATTGTTGCTCATAGTGTGATATGTGAGATCCCATTATAGGGGTTTCTATAAGGGAGTCTATGATATATAAAATTGGAAAAAATCTCAGTTCAATAAAATTAAATGGGTGTTTAGTTTTAAAACAAAACAACAAACAAAACAAAACTCTTGAGTGTTCCTATAGCTTCAATTTTCTTATAAAAATTAATATATTGTTTGATAGTGAATTATAGTATATCAATTGTATCACAATTTTCAGATTTCTAGCAAATATACAATTATTCCTTCTACACACAAAGCCTTTTTTAATGTTATAATACCTACATTACAGACTGAGGGGTCAAAGTAATTATTTTGTTTATTAGTAATATAGTTTTATAAGGTTCCACCAGATGTGATACAAAAGCATGAATGCCTACTATATGTAAAATGTGCATTCATTTCAAAGTAAATGATAGGCTACCTTTCAGATTCATTTATATTTCACTGTGGAATTTTCTAGAGGCTCCTCAAAAGATTTTGTTACCAGTAACCAAGTCCCAGATGGCTTGGAGGCCTATGTTGGACAGAATATTTCTGAACATTTCTCAGGAGAAAATCTGGTCTAACTGCTGATTCTGTTAGTAAAAATCTTTGTTATTTAGTATTTATTGAGCACATTTATGATGCTAACTAACCTACACATACTAGGCACTGATCCTCTTCTTTTCCACAATTGGCAGTGTCTTCATTGTTCTGTCTTAAAGGCTCCCGTTTTCTGTAGGAATTCCATAAGGCAGAAAAGTGTTTAAAAAATACTTGGTTCATCTCCTTTGAAATGCTTTACTTATTGGCAATTGTGATTATGAAAATAAAGGTTAACCTGAGTATGATAATTTTCTTGTTACAATATCACTTTTAAGGTGCTCAATTAGGCCAAGTCATGCCAATTTTTCTTTATAGATGTTTCTAAATATCTGGTTTAGTTATAGCAATTGATTATTATCTAAAAATGAGCTTAAATGCAATTCTCTACCCCAACTTAATTTTTTTCTTGTGAGAAAAACTATCAGCTTTACACTAAGACAATTCATATTTTAGTCAGAATAATATAAGAATACTCAGTCTCATAAAGTCACCATTTCAAAAAATATTTGATTACATCATCATAATAGTTCACCTCTTTTATGATGAAAAATATCAAGAAATCTGTAAATTATTATGGAAATGTCAAACATAGTCGTTTCCATGATTTCCCGAAATCCCAAATTCACTTTTGAAAGTTCAGTAATGTTTAAACTCATACAAATAAAAAAGATACAATGAGGGATATCAATGGAGGAAAGATTATAATACATTTTTGAAGACTTAAAAGTGATGCAAAAATACTGATAGACGAAAGGAAACATATATTTTCTGATGCATATGTGAAGGGCTTAAGTAAGGAGGGATAAAATCTACCATGCAGAATTTAAGAGAGAATTTGTTCTCACAGAGGTTTGGGCCAACTGTGGTTGAGAATACAAAATGAAACTTACAGATGAGGTTTAATTGAAGATTGACATATATGGCAGTCATCTACTTGCTCTAATTCCATGGCTGAATTTAAAGTATCATGAGATTTTTCAACAAAGACTCCACTAAAAAAACAACAAACAAACAAAAATACATCCTCTAAAGAAACTGAAATTGTGCAATAATCTCTTTGCGAAAGTAAAAAAAAATGTAGAAAGTGGATTTCAAGAGAGAAAGAGAGAGGGGTCGCGGGGGCGGGGGGGGAGAGAAAATGTAATTGACACCATGGGTACATCAGTGCTAATAGTTTAAAATATATACAGCAGCTTTTTAATTTTTTTAAATCTTTATTGTTCAGGTTATTACAGATGTTCCTCTCCCCGCCCCCATAGCTCCCCTCCACCCAGTTTGCACTCCACTCCAGGCGTCCCCCCACCAACTGACCTCATCCATAGGTATAAGTATTTTGTCCAGTATCTTCCTGCACCCTCACAAGCCCTTCCCCCCAAGAATTGTTAGTCTGCTCCCTTTCCATGCCCCTGATTCTATAACATTCATCAGTCTGTTCTGTTCTTCAGGTTTTTTATTCATTTGATTTTTAGGTTCACTTTTTGATAGATATGTATTTGTTGTCACTTTGTTGTTCATAATTTTTAGCTTTACCTTTTTCTTCTTCCTCTTCTTAGAGAATACTCTTCAGCATTTCATATAATCCTGGTTTTGTGGTGATGAACTCCTTTAACTTTTTCTTGTCTGTGAAGCTCTTTATCTGACCTTCAATTCTAAATGATAGCTTTGCTGGGTAGAGTAATCTTGGTTATAGGTTCTTACTATTCATCACTTTGTATATTTCTTGCCACTCTCTCTGGCCTGCATAGTTTCTGTTGAGAAATCAGCTGGAAGTTGTTTGGGTACTTCCTTGTCGGTAACTAACTGTTTTTCTCTTGCTGCTTTTAATATTCTCTCTTTGTCTTTTGCCCTTGGCATTTTAATTATGATGTGTCTTGGTGTGGTCCTCTTTGGATTCCTCTTCTTTGGGGTTCGCTGTGCTTCCTGGACTTGTAAGTCTATTTCTTTCACCAGGTAGGGGAGGTTTTCTGTCATTATTTCATCAAATGGATTTTCAATGTCTTGCTCTCTCTTCTGCTGGCACCCCCATAATTTGGAAGTTGGGATGTTTGAAGTTGTCCCAGAGGCTCCTTACACTATCTTCATATTTTTGGATTCTTTTTACTTTTTGCTTTTCTGGTTGGGTGTTTTTTGCTTCTTCGTATTTCAAATCGTTGACTTGATTCTTGGGATCCTCTAGTCTGCTGTTGGATCTCTGTATATTATTCTTTATTTCAGTCAGTGTATGCTTAATTTCTGATTGGCCCTTTTTCATATCCTTGAGGGTCTCACTAAATTTCTTGGAGGTTTCTAAAAGATTCTTGAGTAGCTTTATAACTGTGGTTTTGAACTCTATATCCAGTATTTTGCTTTCATCCGTTTCTTTCATTTGTGACTTGTTTCTTTGTCTCCACATTTTGGCTGCTTCCCTGTGTTTGTTTCTATATATTGGGTAGCTGCTAAGTATTCTTGAGATGATAGAGTGGCCTTGTGTGGTAGGGGCCCTATAGGGCCCAGTGGCTCAGCCTCCCCAGTCACGCTGACTTTTTGTCGTTTAACTGTTCATGTTATTCTGTTATAATTTTTTTTGTTTGTTTGTTTGTTTTTTGCGATTTAAGACCAGTGCAGCTTTATTGGCTCAGTTGACGGACATTATCATTGTCTGACCCACCCCATGCTTCCTGCCAAAACGCCTGCAGCACATGCCCGGCCCTCCTGGCAGCCCAGAGAGTGTGTGCTCCCGAAGGCCCTTGCGCTCACTTCCGCCCTGTTATATTTTTTAAAGTTACTGTAATATTTGTAATAGTGTCACCTCTTCCATTCATGATTACAATAATCTAGTATACTCTTTTATTTTTATTGGTGAATCAAGCTAAATTTTTGTCAAATTGTTTGATCTTTTTAAAACACGATGTTTGGTTTAGTTGATTTTTCTATTGCTTTAAATAATTACTATGTTAGGTTATTCTTTTTTGTTGTTATTGTTAAACTTTACCCAAGGATATTTTTCCATTGATTTCTAGAGAGAATGGAAAAAAGGGGGAAAGATAGAGAAACATTGACATGAGAAAGACACATCAATTGGTTATTTCCCACACACCCCCTGACTCAGCGGCTGGGGATCAAGTTTGCAACTGAGGTATGTGCCTTGACAGGAATTGAACCTGTGACCCTTCAGTCCGTGGACCTATGCTCTAACGATTGAGAAAACTGACTAGGGTTAATTATTTATTTTATTTAACTCCTTTCTTATCTTTATTATGCCCTCCCTTCTATATGCTTTACTTTCAATTTGTTCTTCTTTTACCAGTCCCTTCAGTCTAAGAGGAAGATGATAATTTGAGGTATTTCTCATTTTTTAATATAAATGTTTGCAGGTATAAACACCCTCTAATCACTATTTTAGCAATTTCTCACTTTTTGTATATATTATATTGATTTTCACTTATCCAATTATTTCTAATTCCCCTGTTATTTCTTGTTTGGCATTTTAATTTTTACATAATTATACATTTCTCAATTAAAATGTACATAAATAATAATTTATATATACCAATAGTTATCTAGCTATCCATTTACTATGCTATACTCTGTAGATTTACCTTGGATATCTACTATACTGAGACCTTTTGGAGAGAAAAATGTCATGTGTCTTTTTGAGAGAAAATATAAGCAAAGAAAAATGAGCTTTCATAGGAATGTTTCAGTTGCAACAGCACTCAGAATATGTAATGAATCCCTCCTGCTCTCTTCCAGAACATGAGGACTTCAGGACCAGGGCTGTCAGTACATCGTGCTTACCTGTAAGGCACCAAGAGAGTTTGTGAAGTTACAAAGATTTTTTTTCCATTGAAACAATTCTAATGGTTTTGAACAAATTTCTGAGATGCTCTCTTCAAATAAAATGTGGTTTTGAGGGGTGAGTGAGATAATTGATAAAGCAGTTTGCAAACACCAAAACAAAACAAACATTTTATAAACACTAATCATTATTTGTGTCTTTATAATAAAGGGTTTAGACATGGATACCTTCAAGTCTCATGGGTGGTACCTGAATATACTTTCAAAAGTCCAGAAAGTTTTATCTAAAAGACATTTTGAGAGATCTTAAAGTACCAACTAAATGGTAATTGATAGTCACCACTAACAGAGAGAGATCATTGCAACACTTGATTAACTTTGCTAAATAAGATCTATCCTTGATAGAAGAAGTTATTAGAGGGGAAAAAAGGAAGTCAGAAGGAAACACTCTAAACATGTGTCATTTCAAATTAATATTAGTGCTGACTATTAATATTACTACTAGTATTATGCCCATAGGAGTGGCAGATAACTATAGCTATAGGAAATGTGATTGCTTAGAGACTTGAAGTGTCTTACACTGTTAAGAAAAAGAAGGAAGATGAGGACAAGAAGAAAAAGTAAGAGGATGAGTCATTTTCAGGAATAGGCACAGACACATGAAGAAATTAAGAATTCATTGAAGGATTTTGTATTGGTGGCACCCAACGCAATTTGATTTCCTTCCTTTTAAAGGTCAAGCATGGCACATTCACATATTTAGCGAACTCTAAATTAGAAGAATCAATTGGAAGCTGAAACCTTTTCTCCAGGCATCATCCAAGGTTAGCTGTTTTGGTAGGACAGGGTGTCACTCATTTGCCATCAGTTGAAATCGTGGCATACAATGAACAAAAGATTAGGCACTGCTATTTCCACCTATTTCCTACTATGAGAATTAGTGGTAATGAAATAAGTATCATTTAACTTTAGAAAATGTTTTCTTTTTTTTCTATAGAAATAAAAGTCTTGCTTGCAAAAGATTTCAGTTTTAAAGTTTGAGTTACTATGGTAACTTTATATCTTCCTACAGTTTTAAATTAATTTTAGTTTAAAATTGACATAAAGTGATTTAAAGAAGGATTTTAAAACTGAGTACATTACAGAGTGTTTCAAATTTCACACCCTTTCAAGGTTCATGTAAAATGTATAAGGGGCAACTGGATATTTTTAGTATCCAAATGATTTAATTTCTTTTTATGTATATTCATAATTTTTTAACTTTTTAAATTTTTATATATAGTCAATAAAGTTTATTTAAGAATGCTAGTATCATGTGAACATATAAGTACATAACATTTTTTTAATTAAAACAAACAACATATATGACATATTACTTTATCAAATTGTCACACTATATTACCTCTCATTACAATAATTATCCTCTATATGCATTTTCAGTTTATATGTGAGGTAAGTATTCCTATGCAAAAATATGTATGTATTGACATTTCTGTTTGTCTGCAAATACGCTTCAATGAGTAATCACATATTAGAAATATTAGGTAGCTCACCAGTCAAATTTTAAGTCCTATACAGGGTAGGGTAAAAGTACCTTTACAGTTGTATGTGAAACAGAGTTTATTTTTGTATTATTATTAATTATGTATTATTTTCCATACAAACAACTATAAATCTACTTTTATCCCACTCTGTGCATATATACAAACATTTTCAAAAATAATACTATAAAGTAGTGCTTAAAGTTTATGTCATTGCCCCAAATATTTCCGTGTTATTAAGCTAATTATTATATGAAAGTTTTCATGTAAATATATGTGAGGTATACCTGAGTGTTTAAAGATTTAAAAATTGTTTCATCAGGGTAATCTGGCTTAGAAGTCACAAAGTAGGTGTGGAGCAGGAAACCAAGATTTTCAACTCATAGTATGACATTTTCTTGTCTTTCCAATAGTGCCTTTCTGAAGTATGTTAGCCCTATAATTATCTTTTTTAAAAAGAACACTAACACTAGAGCCTAATAAATAAAAGTAGAGCTATTCTAGCTAAAATTAGAATAACCTATTATTCCACTTATTCTTTCCACATATCCACACACTTTTGTGGTACCTGGAGATACCTTTGGCTCCTTGGAGAACTTTTAAAACATTTTATTGCACCCAGTTGACAATTCAGGAAGGTGAATTATATTATTTAAGAGAATTTACCAAAAATTCTGGACTTGAAGAAAATGTACCTTCCTCCTTTTGTCTTACTATTTGTGAAGGATCTTCTAGGGCAGAGGTTCTCAACCTGTGGGTCACAACCCCTTTAGGGGTCGAACGACCCTTTCACAGGGGTCGCCTAAGGCCATCGGAAAACACATATATAATTACATATTGTTTTTGTGATTAATCACTATGCTTTAATGATGTTCAATTTGTAACAATGAAAATACATCCTGCATATCAGATATTTACATTATAATTCATAACAGTAGCAAAAGTACAGTTATAAAGTAGCAATGAAAATAATTTTATGGTTGGGGTCACCACAACATAAGGAACTGTATTAAAGGGTCGTGGCATTAGGAAGGTTGAGAACCACTGCTCTAGCGTATGCATGCTCCCTCCTTATTTGCAATTTCCCTTTCCATGGTTTTAGTTAACCATGGTTAACCATAATCCAAAAATATTAGCTGGGAATTCTAGAAATTAAGAATTCATAAGTTTTCAATTATGTGCTGTGCTGAGTAGCATGATAAAATCTTGTGCTGACTGGCTCTGTCCGGCCCAGACTTAAATCATCATTTTTTCCAGTGTCTCAATGCTGTACATACTCCTCTCCCATTAGTCATTTAGTAGCCACCTCAGTTATCAAACTGTCATGGTATCATAGCACTTGTGTTCAAGAACCCTCATTTTATCCCTTACTCTTTGAGACAGTATGCAGGGACCTGGAGAGTATCATGCTAAGTTAAATAAATCAGTCAGAGAAAGGCAAGTATCATATGATCTCACTCATATGTGGAATCTAATTAACAAAATAAACTGATGAATGGAGTGAATCCAGAGACATGGAAGCAGGGAACAGAGTGGGGAATCTTCGAGGGAAGGCAGGGGAGAGTGAGAGGGTGGGAGGTAATCAACCTAAGACTTTGCATATACTACTATGCATATGCATATATGCATAACCCATGGACATAGACAATAGGGTGATGAAGGCCTGGTGGGGAGCATGGGGCAGGCTGGAGGGGAGTCAATGGGGAAAAAGGTGGACATATGTAATATTTTCATCAATAAATACTTTTTTTAAAAAAAGAACCCTCATTTTAATAATGGCTTTAAAGAGTTCAAAAGTAGTGGTGCTGGCAATTCAGATATGCCAAACAGAAGCTGTAAAGTGTGTGTGTGTGTGCGCGCGCGCGCGTGTGTGTGTGTGTGTGTGTGTGTTTAGCTGAAACTTCTTTACTTAATAAGAAAAGAAAAAAAAAAAAAAACTAGTATGCTGAGGTTGCTAAGTTCTACAGTAAGAATCCAGCTTCTATCTGTGAAATTGCCTCATTTATATATTCATCTTTATCACAGGTATGTACTTACAGGAAAAAAACACCACACAGTGTCTATGTTGGGTTCAGCACTCTCCGTGGTTTAGGCATTCACTGGGGATCTCGGCATGTTCCCCTGTGGGTAAGGGGAAAGTACTGTACACAGATGAATGTACAGTATCCAATGCAGTCCTCACAGCAATTCTGGGCGTTTTCAAGTTGGTATAATCACTTAATAAAGGTATAAATTAAGGTCCAGACATTTTAAAGGACTTTCCAAATGGCACACAGCTTGCAAGTTGCAGAGCTGGGGTTGGAGCCTGTGTTCATCAGCTGCCAGAACTTGCAGCTATTTCCAATAGAAGCCAGGGAAGGAAGGATCAGAAGCTAAATATGCATTCACCTTTTTCAAAATAAAATAACTAAAGAACCAAATAAGATGAAATGAGCATAGTATATGTCATTTCCCCACCCACCGCCAAACATATACAGGAGATTTAGCAAAGATAGAAGGTATTTCATTTGGTAAGGGGAGCAGATATTTGACAGGAAACGAAATTACAGGATAGTTGGAAGAAATATGTAGATCAAATTTAAAGCAGAACCTTAATATTAAATCATTTTAGTTCTATGGGTACATTTTCTCTCACCCTTTTCAGAACAGTATGGGCTGATCTTATCATAATGGATCATCACTAATGATTCTTGCAAATAACTGGATATGAGTATGGACATGAGGAGCAGACAGATGCTTTCACAATGCTAAAAAAGATAAAATAATACTTTGGGTATCACTGAATAATTAAAAATCAAATCTTTTACAAAAAGTTATTTAGCTTTAAACAATGAAAGATATTTCTCTTCTATGTTTGTCTTAATTTTGGTGAAAATCATAATTTTGTGTAAACGTCATAAATTAACAACTATTCATTACTCTTATTTTTTTTACATAAGAAAACAGGTGTCTTATTTGCTTAATATTTAGCAGCTTGTTAACAGAAAGTGTTTACTTTACAATGAAATGTTTTAAAGTATTTCAATTTCAGCAACCATTTTAATTATGATTTTAATGTTATTAATTCAGCTGAGTAACCCAATATGATAAATGATTTATCAAACATCAATGTGTCCAAAACAAAACCTTTTAACTCCCAGTCAACAATCCTGAAAACATGGCTGAGAGTTAAGCTGTGCATCCCTGTCTTCCAAAATACATGCCTCATGAATATTTGGCATGAAAGTATCAAAAGCTTGAATTATTACTCACTGCATACATTTAAGCTAATATTTAAGATATACATGTAGGCATTTTATAGTAGAAGTAAAACAAGGGTACAGCAGAACCTATGAAAGTTTCAATTTTTATCTCCACATTCCTTGGAGAGCTCTCTGAGAACCCAAGGGATCAAGAACACTTGCACTGCATTTTTCCCTTTCTCCTGAAGACTTTTATGAGGAGAGATCAGTCTCAAATGAATGCCCAAGGCATTCAAGAAGTAAAAAATGCACTGCCTAAGAAATGTTAAGCCATTCTATCTATATTCTTGTGTGATAATGATAATAATACAATAAAAGCATATATAATACAGCAGTTCACAATGCCCTTTCTTATATTGTCTCATCTGATTCTCAAAACCTCTTCAAAAGCAAGTATAGAATATCATGTTTCAAAGATTCAGCTTGTGAATTATGCATTCACAGGCAATTTTAAATGCTCAAGAAAAAAGGTACACCTTCCCTTTGCACTAATAATAATAATGAAGAGCTCATATCTACTGAGGTGTTAGTTTGTGACAGGCACTATTCTAAGTTTCCAACAGCATCTTACTTAATCCCCATAACAACAGTTTTGATACATAATGATGACCCTTTTTACTGAAAAGCAAATTGAGGCGTAATGATATTTATAACTTGCCCAGCGTTATAGAGGCAGTAAATAAGAAACCAGGTTTTTGAACTCAGGCAGGAAGTTCAGCTCCAGAGTTTCTACTTTATTACCCAAAAGTCAATTCTCTTTCTTATCCTAAAGATGTGTTAGGGAAGTCACAGACACACACACAGGAAAACATAAGAAGAGCAAACGTTGCTCTTTTAGACCCTTCCGGTTTTTGGATAACACTTAAATTCTTAAGTTTATTTTACCACCCAGATCTGCTGCCACTGTGCACCAAAAGGGCACTCATATAAGATTTTCAGACAATGTCCTCAGTAATAATTGACTTCCTTGGTAGAATGGGAGGTGTTGCAACTTATGTATAGGTGACATACCTAAGCGTGACAGTAACTGATATTGTTCCTTTTGATATCACTACATTTATAAGAAGGAAAGTTGAATCATACGAGCTGAGGAGTAGAGAATAAACAATTGTTTAATTTAAGTATTAGCTAGGAATTTGGAGAAAAGTCTTGAGTTATTTACATAGAGACACCTCAATGTGTCAGAATAAAACATATGCAATAGACCAGGCATACATTTTACAGGTGACGGTTGATGTTGAGGGTAGGGAAGTGTCATGACTAATGTTTCCCAGGTGTTGAGATGCCCCTACTAGGGTAAAGGATCAGTTGTTGCATATGGCCCCCTCTGCAACTAAGAAAGAGGCACAATACCCAGTTGGTCTTTTTGGATTTTGGAAGCAACATACTAGTATTCCTCACTCTGGCCCCTTTACTGAATGACCCAAAAAGCTGCTATTTTGAGTGGGTCCCTGCCTTAGTCAGTTCAGTTTGCAAATAAGATACCATAAACAGAAATTAAATTTCAGCACATTGTGGATTAGGACTTCAATGTATGAATTAGGAGGAATGGCATAAATAGGCTCAGAATAAGAGAAAGGCTGCTGGGCCATATGATCCAGAATATCCAATAGTGCCTAAAGGATCAGTGGCTGATAAGGATATGGTTTGGAACCTTTGGAAGCCCCTGTAGATAAATTACAACACAGGCCTTTAGGAGTTTGGAGCAAGGCTTCACTTATCCACAGAGAAGTAGTTTCCTTTTGAGAAACAGCTCTTGGCCTGATGTTGGGCCTTAGTAGACACTGAAAGTTAAACAATGAGGCACCTAGTTACCATGTAACCTAAGCTGTCTATCATGAACATGGTGTTATCTAACCTACCAAGTCATAAAGTTGGGCAATCACAGAAATATTCTATCATAAAATGGAAGTAATATGTATATAATTGGGCTGGGACAGACCCTGAAGAGTAAGTAATCACATGAAAAAGTGGCCTAAATGCCCATGGTTCCCATTCCTGCTACACTGCCTTCTCTCTCTCAGTATGCATGTATGGCTTCATGGAGTGTTCCTTGTGAGCAGTTGACAAAGGAAGAGAAGATGGGCCTGATTTATAAGTGATTCTGCATGTTATAAAGGCACCACTCAAAGTGGACAGCTGCAGTATTATAGCTCCTCTCTAGGACATTCCTGAAGGCAACCTTCTCAGTGGACAGAACTTTAATTCTTTTATTTTTATTTTAAACTGGAGGGCCAGTGCATGAAATTTGTGCACTGGGGGTGAGGGTGGGGGTTCCCTCAGCCCAGCCTGCACCCTCTCCAATCTTGGACCTTTCGGGGGATGTCCGACTGCTGGTTTAGTCCCCATCCCTGTTAAACTGGCAGTCAGACATTCCTCTCACAATCCGGGACTGCTGGTTCCCAACTGCTCACCTGCCTGCCTGCCTGATTGCCCCTAACTGCTTCTGCCTGCCAACGTGATCACCCCCTAACCACTCCCCTTCCAGCCTGATCAACACCTAACTGCTTCCCTGCTGGCCCAATTGCCCCCAACTGCCCTCCCCTGCCAGCCTGGTAGCCTTAACTGCCCTCCCCTGATGGCCTGGTAACCCCTAACTACCCTCCCCTGCAGGTCTGGTTGCCCCCAACTGCCCTCCACTGCTGGCCATCTTGTGGCTGTGGGCACTGCCATCTTTGAGGGCATGGCAGTAAATTAGCATATTTCCTTCTTAATGGTTGTGGGCACTGCTATCTTTGTAGCCTTCTGCTCAGTCGTTTGGTTGTTCCTCAGTAACCCCCTGCCAGCCTGGTTGCCCCACGCAGCCTGCTATTCAGTTGTTTGGTCATTCCTCACTAATCCCCTGCCGCCCTGGTTGCCCCATGCAGCCTGCTGTTCAGTTGTTTGGTTGTCCCTCACTAGCCCCTGCCGGCCTGGTCACCCCATACAGCCTGTTCGGTTGTCCGTTCAGTTGTAATGGTCACTTAGGCACATCCTATCTAATAAAAGAGAAACATGGTAATTAGCCGTACATCCACTACCCTTCCCATTGGCTAATCAGGGCGATATGCAAATTAACTGCCAGCCAAGATGGCAGCCAGCAGCCAGGCAGCTTGAAGCGAACATGAGGCTTGCTTGCTTTAGTGACTGAGGACTCCAACGTTCCCCTCCTGCCACTGCCGGACTCTGAGCTTGCAGTTTGAAACATTGTTACAAATATAGAAGTGAAACCCCAGAAACCTGCTTTCAGCCAGCTGGGATCTCAGAGCTGGAGTTGAAACAGTGTTTCGATTATAGAACCCAAACAAACCAGATACCTGCTTTCAGCAGCTGAGGCCTAAGAGCTGGAGCCAAGCCTCAGAGCTAAAGCTGGCCCAGAATAAAAAGAAAAAGAAAAAAAAGGAGCAGTTGGGAGCTTCAGTCACCTGCCAGCCTGAAAACAGCCCTCAGCCCCTCACCGAGACTGGCCAGGCACCCCAGTGGGGACCCTCACCCTGAAGGGTGTAGAACCAGCTGCAAACAGCCATCATCACCTCATGCAGCCTGGCCAGGCACCCCAGTGGGGACCCCCACCCTGATCCAGGACACCCTTCAGGGCAAACCAGCCGGCCCAACCCTTGCACCAGGCCTCTACCCTATATAGTAAAAGGGTAATATGCCTCGCAGCACCGGGATCAGCGGAGCCATGAGGCCTCCTGGCACTGGGATCAGCGTGACAAGGGGCAGCACCCAAACCCCCTGATCGCCCTGCGGCTCTGTGTGTGACAGGTGGTGGGGCCACAACCTCCCTATCCACACTGCTCTGTTCATGACAGGGGAAGGCTCCCCAACCCCCTGATCAGCCCTGCTCTGTGCCTGATAGGGGGGAGCTCCCCAACCCCCCACCCCATGGGCCCTGCTCCGTGTGTGACAGGGTAGAGCCATAACCTCCCCATCGGTCCTGCCCTGAGTGTGAGAGTGGCTGCGCCCCTACTGCCTGATCGGCCCTGCTCTGTGGGTGATAGAGGGTGGCTCCCCAACTGCCCCCCGCGGGCCCTGCTCTGTGTGTGACGGAGTAGAGCCATAACCTCCCCATTGGCTCTGCCCTGCGTGTGACAGGGGGCGGTGCCCCAACTCCCCTATTGGCCCTACTCTGTGAGTGACAGGAGGGAGCTCCTCAAACCCCTGATGGGCCCTGCTCTGTGCCTGACAGGGTATGGAGCCCCAATCCCCCTAATTGGCCCTGCTCTGTGCATGACAGGGGGTGGCGCCACAACCTCCCCATTGACCCTGCCTTAAGTGTCACAGGGGGTGGTGCTCCAACTCCCCTACGGCCCTACCCTGAGCGTGACTGAGGGTGGCATCACAACCTCCAGATCCACCCTGCTCTGTGCATGACAGGGGGTGGCGCCCCATCCCCAATCAGTCCTGCTCTGAGCCTGACCACGGGCTGCACCTAGGGATTGGGCCTGCCCTCTGCCACCCGGGAGCAGGCCTAAGCCAGCAGGTCGTTATCTCCTGAGGGGTCCCAGACTGCGAGAGGGCACAGGCCGGGCTGAGGGACCCCTCCTCCCCCCCAAGTGCACAAATTTTTTTGCACCTGGCCTCTAATATATATATATATATATATATATATATATATATATATATATATATATATAGAGAGAGAGAGAGAGAGAGAGAGAGAGATAGAGAGAGAGAGAGAGAGAGAGGAGAGAGAGAGAGAGAGAGAGAGAGGAGAGAGAGAGAGAGAGAGAGAGAGAGAGAGAGAGAGAGAGATATTATTGAGTATATATATAGAGAGAGAGAAAGGGAAAGAGAGTAAGTAACATAGATTTATTGTTCCACTTATTTATGTATTCATTGTTTGCTTCTTGTATGTGCCTTGACTGGGATTGAACCCGCAACCTTTGCATATCAGGATGACACTTTTAGCCTTCTTACTCCTTCTGTGATTCCCTGCTAAGGCAGCTCTTACATCTCCATCGTATTTACCTTAAGTCCTCATCCAACAATCAGGCTTTAACTGGAAATCTCAATAGCATATCAGAACCAGCATAAGGTCCATGTCAGTACATAAATTCCTGAATGACATCTCTCTTAACCAGCCTTGTATTTACCTTATATTCTACAGTACCTCATACATACCTCTGAGATCATCTCCCGTGTATGATCCCTCAGGTCCTGCCAGGGACATACTGGGAAGATTATGCAATTCTCTGGGTAGATGTACTATCTCTTCCAGATATGGAATTGCAATATATTTCATGCTGTGCTATGATTTGGCCCTAGTTACTGCTCTAGAGGCAATGAACAGAAGCAGAGGAAAATCTTGAGGCAAGCAAGCATCCATGTGTGAGCCCTTACAGGATTTCTGGACAAAGGAGGTATGGAGGCATGAGAGACTTTTCTCTTTCAATGGTGTTGAAGCTGCTTCTATCAACATAGAGGAAAATTATGGACTCATGAATCTAGGTTCATAATTATGACAACTTCATTTCATACAATATCAGAGCCTTAGTCTTTTCCTATCAGGGAGCTGAATTAACTTAAGCTACCTGTAAATACTAATCATTCAGTATCCTCTAGACCTCCTATACCCTTACAATTAATTCCTGAGGCTAATTTTCAGCCTAGTTAAGCCTATAGGATACAATGTCTTTAAATATTCCTGTGGAAACATTTTTATCTTTATATTATGCCTTGAATTTCAACTTCCACAATCTAAATGTGTCCACTGCTTTTAAAAGGTTTTCAAGCCATTAACAACAAAACACATGTAAATTCACAACCTTATAATAACCATCACCCCATTCCTATCAATGCCCCACTAAAACATACAGATATGCTTTGACTAATACCTGCCTCTAAAATAATAATAATAATAATAATAATAATAATAATAATCACTTCCAGGTGAAATGTTGCTAATTGTGACACTAATACATTACCAGCATTAACATCTTCCTAACTAACACTGCTAATATAATCTGTGTATAAATCTAGATTAAATCTTAAGGAAGAGGGGAGGACAGATTAAAGGACATCTATATATAAGCCTAAGTGACCAGCCCTAGCCTGTTTGGCTCACTGGATAGAGCGTCGGCCTGGGGACTGAAGAGTCCCAGGTTTGATTCCGGTCAAGGGCATGTATCCTGGTTGCGGGCACATCCCCAGTAGGGGGTGTGCAGAAGGCAGCTGATTGATGCTTTTCTCTCATCGATGTTTCTAACTCTCTATCCCTCTCTCTTCCTCTCTGTAAAAAATCAATAAAATATATTTTTAAAAAAAACCTAAGTGACCAAACAATCGAATGACTGAATGACCAGTTGCTATGATGGGCACTGACCACCAGGGGCAGACGCTCAACACACAAGATCAGACTCCCTCCTGTCTGGAGGGCCTGTGGAGATCAGGTCAAAACAGGCTATCCGACATCACCCAAGGGGTCTGGATTGCGAGAGGGTGCACGCCAGGCCAAGGGACCCCACCAGTGCACGAATTCATGCACCGGGCCTCTAGTTATTAGTATAATTAGTCAATTTTAAGTAAACATCTTATTTTAGTTAATATAATGTACATATGATAATGGCATTGTGATTATATAGGACAGGGGTGGAGAAAGTGTGGCCCGAGGGCCATATAAGGCCTGCTAAATCATTTGGTCCAGCCCTGCCAAGTCATTAGGGGTGAGTTAATTAAATGTTTGACCAAATATAGCAGGCTAATTTTTAAATTGATAATTTTGTATGGCTCATGAATGATGTTATAAATATCCAAATGACCCTTGGCAGAAAAAATGTTCCCCAACTATGATATAGGAGAACCCTCTTATTCCATACCACACATGCAGCTGTATTTATGGGAGAAATGCCATGCCACTTTTAATTTACTTTCAGATTCTTAGCACAAAAATAATAGAAAATATGTATAGAGACAAATAAAGCAAACTACAAATAATTAGAAAATTTGGTGAAGGGTATTTGGTGATTATTATACCACTCCAATTTTCTTTATGTTTGAAATCTTTGAAAACAAATCAGAAAAAAATACAATATATAATAAGATGAGCACTATCAAATAAACTTTAGAAACATTCTAAAAGTATTCAAAAGAATGAAAGATAACTCCTAGAATGAGAAATTAGAGAAAGTTTCAACAAGATGGACACATTTGTACTGGGTCTTGAAAACTGTAAAATTTTTAACAGGCAAACGTGGAAAAGAATTGTACTCTAGGTGGGTTAATGATTTGAGTCAAACATAAAAAATATAATCATTATTATTATTATTCTATCTATATATATATAAAAGCCTAAGCAACCAAACAACCGAATGACCAAACAACCAGAACAACCAGAATGAACAGTAACCAGTCGCTATGACATGCACTGACCACCAGGGGGCAGATGTTCAATGCAGAAACTGCTCCCTGGTGGTCAGTGCACTCTCACAACCAACATCCCATGGCCAGCAAACCTCTCGTGGTCTCCCTCCACCCCCCTGGCTGGCTAATCTCCCATAGCTCCTCCCCCTGGCCGGCCAGCCTAATGGCCTTGATCAGGGCCAGCCAACCTCCTGCAGCCCCTCCCCCAGGTCAGCAGGCCCCAATCACCTAGATCCGAACCTTCCTCAGTCCCTCCCCCCTTCCACCAGCCAGCCAACCTCCTGCAGCCCTTCCCCTCAGCTGTCTGGCCCCTATCAGCTGGCAGCCAACCTCTCATAGTCCTGATTGGCCCAATCACCATCCAGGTCTAGGGACCCCACCCATGCACGAATTTGTGCACCAGGCCTCTAGTTAACAATAATAGCTATACCTCATGACTATGATGTTTAAGATTAAAGAATTCAAAGAAAATTCAGATAGGTTGACCCATATTTTGAAATAATTAGTAACAGTTTTATTAAGCTGCATTAGGTGGGAACAATATATAACTTATAAATAGAGGAATAATTTAAACATCATCCAGATAGACTATATAGCCCTCAAAAATATCTCAAATATTTTATATGTTAAGCCTATGAAGCTAGACATAGTATTGTTTTCCTGATATTTGAAAACATTGTGTTCACAAAGTTCTATGCATTTATTTTTAAAATGTTCACAAATGTTATATGCATTTTTTTAAATGTTCTAAATATCTCCTTGACTTGTTAAACTTCATGAGTGCAATTTTATTAACATTGTAGTCCCAGACATTGTACCTAACACAAAATAGTACTTTAATATATTCAATTCACTCAACCTCTCAATACATATTTGATAGCCTACTATATTCTAGGTACTGTGTTATGTGATGCAAATAAGGCAATGGACAAGGGAGAAAAGATGTATGCTTATATTTTGGTATAAGAAAACAATCTAAAGTTAATAAACAATGCTTTGGCATCTTGTAGTGAGTTGTACAAAGGTGATATGATAATGAATAATGCTAGGTGGGCTGAAAAACTTGAGTTGGTGTTAGAAGTATACTCAAAGAGTGGATTTCTGAAGAATTGGAATAATCCATACAAGATGGGTAGTTATTATTAACTCCCTCCCATTTGCTCACCAAGGAAACACGCCCAGATCCCAATGGTAAAGTTCTGAAGAAAGTTTCTGTTCTGGATGCTTTGGAAAAAGTTTCACAGTTTTGGGTTAGCCCTATCAACACATACATTGGCATGAATTTTGGAAAGTAGGATTTTAAAAGTTGAAATTGAATTTGTAAATAGAACAAAAAATATTTATAAAATAAAAAAAATTACACATATGCATAAGAATCAAAAAATGTTTTAATCTGCAATTCAGACACAGATGATGCTTTATTTTATCTACCAGAGAGTAAACTATCTTATTACTAGGGGTAATTCAATGGTACTATTAGGCCCAGGAGAATATACAGGTTTTCAATTGCTCAAAGCTTAACCGATTTGGGAAACCTTCTTTAAGAGAAGTGATTCAAAATTACAAATATATAATAACTAGATGTCCTCCCAGGTCCTTGGAAGAGAAATTTCAAATTAAGAGCACCAAAGCATAGGTTTCAGTTTTTTTCATGGGGAATTTGGGTTGTCAGATATAGCAAATAAAATGCATAATTCCCAGTTATATTTGAATTTTATATAAGCAAGAAATATATATATATATATATATATATATATATATATATATATTGCTTTAAATATATATATATTGATTTCAGAGAGAAAGGGAGAGGGAGAGAGAGATACAAACATCTACACTAATAAAAGATAAAGATGCTAATTGACTATACCTTCGCAATGCCCACCAGCCAATCAGAGAGACTATATGCAAATTAACCCAACCAAGATGGCTGCCGACAGCGACGGAGCTGGAGCAAGCAGGAGGCTTGGTTGCCTGGGCGATGGAGGAAGCCAAGCTTCCTGCCGGCCCTGAGCCGGCCGTGGCCTCACCTCGTTGGCAACAAAGTTTCAATTATAGAAGACAAATAAAGCCCAGATACCTGCTTCCAACCAGCCTCCACTGAGAGCTTGGGTGGCTGGGGGCTTAACCAGCCTGAAAACGGTCCTCAGCTCCTCACCCAGACTGGCCAGGCACCACAGCAGGAGCCCCCGCACCCTGAAGGGGGTGTGGCCAGCCTACAAGTGGCTCTCAGCCCCTCACCCAGGATGGCCAAGCACCCCAGGGGGGACCCCCAACCTGAAAGGGCTGTGGCCAGCCTGCAAACAGCCATCAGCCACTCACCCAGGCTGGCCACACCTTCATGGGGTGAGGGTCCCCACTGGGGGGCTGTGGCCAGCCTGCAAACTGCCAGCAGCCAGTCACCCAGACTGGCCAGGCACCCCATCAGGACCCCCCCCCCAACCCTGAAGAGGGTGTGGCCAACCTGAAAACGGCCCTCAGCCCCTCACCCAGGCTGGCCAGGCACCCCAGTGGGGACCCCCATACTGAAGGTGCTGTGTTCAGCCTGCAAACAGCCATCAGCCCCTCACCCAGGCTGGCCAGGCACCCCAGGGGGAACCCATACCCTCTATGGGCTCTGGCCAGCCTGCAAACAGCCATCAGCCCCTCACCCAGGCTGGCTAGGCACCCCAGTGGGGACCCTTACCCTGAAGGGGCTGTGGCCAGCCTGCAAACAGCCATCAGCCCCTCACCCAGGCTGGCCAGGTACTCCTATATAATAAAAGGGTAATATGCAAATTGACCCTAACAGCAAAAAGACTGGGAATGACTGGTCACTATGACACACACTGACAACCAGGGGGCAGATGCTCAATGCAGGAGCTGCCCCTTGGTGGTCAGTGCGCTTCCACAGGGGGAGCTCTGCTCAGCCACAAGCCAGGCTGACAGCTGCCAATACAGCAGTGGTGATGGGAGCCTCTCCTGCCTCTCAGCAGTGCTAAGGATGTCCGACTGCAGCTTAGGCCTGCTCCCCACTGGCAAGTTGACATCCCCCGAGGGCTCCCGGGCTCCCAGAGGGATGTCTGACTGCCAGCTTAGGCCCAATCCTCCAGGGAGCGGGCCTAAGCCAGCAGGTGGTCATCCCCCAAGGGGTCCCAGACTGTGAGAGGGCACAGGCTGGGCTGAGGGACCCCACTGAGTGCACAAATTTTTGTGCACTAGGCCTTTAGTCAATGATAAGAGAGAATCATTGATTGACTGCCCCCTGTAGGCCCCACACTGGGTATTGAGCCCACAATTCAGGCATGTGCTCTAACTGGGAATCCAACTGGGAATTCCTGGTTCATAGGTTGACACTCAACAACTGAGCCATGTCGACCAGGTTGTATTGGTTTTTATATTGCATGGGACATACCTAAACCAAAAAAAAAAAAAAAATGTTCATCTGAGATTCAAGTTTAACTGGGTAACTGGTATTTTTATTCGTCAACCTTAGAGTGAGTTGGTAAATCTACCCATTATACTCCTTATTGGAGGTATGAGGTATAGACAGAAAAGCAATATCTAAACCAGATTAGTGGAAATAAGAGGTTGGAACATCACTTTGTTTTGAGAGACCATCTGCATGGCTCTCTCACCTCTCTGTGCATCTAAGCATTGACACCTAGTATCCTCCAGACTATTGTTTCAAAGATTTTTGTATAAACAAACAGGCTTGAAAGAGAGCTGTTTCTTTCCCTGGAGCTTATTTACTTACATTACAAGGAAATAAACATAATGCATTTTTCCAGAGGGGGATAATAGGTTTTGAGAGCATTCTCTTAGGAAATATTGAGGCTTTCTGATATCTAAGTTCTTCTTTTGTGACATACCCTCATTCACTCACTACTATTACTAGGGTATTGAACGGATTCCGTTTGGCATACTGGGCAAAACCCTCCCTAAGCTCAGCCCTTTAATTTTTTTTCTTAATATGTTAATGTGTGCTGTAATAAAAACAAACTATGTAACAAAAGCACAGGCACACACACATATATACACACTACTGTTGCGAAGAATCATCTTGGCTCTGCTGCTGTTGTTATTTTCCTTTATGGAACAGTCTAGAACAATAAAATACCCAAACCTCACAAAAAACAAAAAAAATCAGAGGCTTCACTTCAGAGAGAGAGCACAGCTACCTATAACTTGTGCTCCCCAAGACCCAATTTTTTTTGCTCTACCAACATTCCATGATTTTTATCCTTCTATCAATTTACTTAGTTCTGAAGTCCAAGGTTTTAGATTTGTCTGTCACTATTATCATTGTTATTGCCATCATGGAATGCTATCCTTTCTAAACCAAATATCATCACACTTTGATGTCCAGACACTGCTTCCTGCAGTGGGAAATTATGAACACTGTTTACTCCCACTGTTTCTAACTAGCCCTTGAGGCTGCCTCTGATTTAACAACTCACCATTGCTCAGCAAACTGATCTTTCAATGCAGTCACAATAGTTAACAACACTATCAAATGTGTTAAACTGTTTAGTGGTTATGCATCAAAAATTTATTTTTTCCGTAATCTTTATAGTGCACATTTACAACTGAGCCCAATCCAAATCCAGTTCTCAGTAGCTTTCATATCCTGCTTTCAGCTATTTAGTTACAATTGCTAAAAACAAAACAAAACAAAGCAAGCCCTGGCTGGTGTTCTCAGTGGTTAGAGCATTGGCAAGTACCCTGAAGGGTCATGGGCTTGATTCTCGATCAAGGACACCTTGCAGGTTCCATCCACTGCCCCTGTCTCAGCATGTGCAGGAGGCAACAATACATGTGTCTCTCTCACATTGATGTTTCTCTCTCTCCCCTTCTTTCCCTTCCTTCCACTCTATCTAAAAATCAATGGAAAAAATATCCTCAGGTTAGGATTAACAAAAACAAACAAACAAAAAAAACCACAAATAAATAAATACAAACAAACAAAGAATGAGATGCTTGACTATACTAAACTAAAAGCAAAGCTCAAACTCTGCCATAGAAGAACTCAATTTGACACATGTGTTCAGTACTCTAGTATATGTGTATCTTTATATCACCCAAAGGTTTATTATGCAGCATTGTTACCCAAGAATTTCTGCATTGTGTCATAAAAACAACTAATTGAACAGGAATGCCTAGTGACCATTTCATACCATTGCCAAAAGATTTAAATTAATAAGTAAATGAGTTAGTAAACAAGTAAATATTTCACCTATGATTGCAACTCTGGTTGTGCATGAACAGGGAATATCCATTTACTCTCAAACTTGAGATAGAAAATAAAATACCAGAAACTTAAAAACAAACTTAATGTATAGTGGAATCGCTAAAGGTCAGTATTCTTCATGCTTTGCAAGGACAGACCTAACATATTTCCTAAAAAAGCAAATCTTGCAAACAAAACAATAAACTTTTCTCTATTATACTTTGAAATAAAAGCAATAATACAGGGTTCCTAAAAAATGATCATAAGGGTCTTTAGCTTCACCTCATGCTCATACATATTAGAATATATTTCTTAATTTTAAATTATACATCTCTCTTCAGAACTTTACAACCATGGTACATAAAAACAGAGTGGCATGTATGCCTCAGTTATACTCATTCACTTGTGGTTGTTTATTTTAAAATCAGGTATCAACTATTTTAAAAATAATTTTTATTACAGTTTCTGATAAAATAAAACAATTTAAGATAATACATATTTCTGCTTTGAAGAATGTTATTTGCAAACTTTAAGTTCACACCAGATAAAAGGGTCATATATCTACTTACTTTTTAAAGTATTGGTATGTGTTCCAATTATTTAAAAAAACTTCTGATGGAAACATGGTTGCTTAGTTCCGAATCTTGGTTAATTATTTGACTATAAAATACAAAAAAGCTAGAGAAAAAAAACAAGAAAAACAACCAAAAAGGGGAAAAAACCAAAATCCTGAGAAATCAACTTTAAAAACAACAACAAAAAGAAATCTAAAACCTCCAGATTCCAAAACAAGCATAAGATTTACCCAAAACAACAAAATCAGGTGCAAGTCTTGAGGAAAAAATGAAATTAAAAAAAACAGGTAGAGGAGTGAGAGAGCCAGCCTGTATCACATCTGACAAAGTTACAGGAAATTAATACTTTCTGAAGATGAGGACCTCATCCCACAGTGCGAATTATGTCTGTCTTTTGCAATAATGCATACAGATACTGGGATGGGCAGGGCTGATGTAAGAAATACTCTTCCTCTGAATTTACTTTGAAAAAGCAAAATCAGGGTTCTTCCCAAAGAATCACATGAAAAATGTAAATCCAAAGTTCACCATCTTATATGCACTCAGATGATGGCGACCCAAAACAATTACAGTAGTAACATAAAAGATTACCATAACAAATCTATAATACTGGAAGCATAATATGCTAATTAGACCAGATAGCCAAACGAACTTCCGGACATCATTCTAGATGTCCTTCCAGAGGAAGCTGCCATGGCAAGGGCCAAGGAAGTGACAGTTAGGGGCAATCAGGCAGGCAGGCAGAGTGATTAGGAGTGAACAGGCAGTCAGGCAAGTGGTTAGGAGCAATCAGGCAGGCAGGCGAGCAGTTAGGGGAGAACAGGCAGGCAGGTGAGTGGTTAGGGGTAATCAGGCAGGCAGGCAGAGGTGGTTAGTGGCAATCGGACAGGCAGGTAGAGTGGTTAGGGGTGATCAGTTTAGGCCTGATCCCACTAAACTGGCAGTTGTACATCCCCTGAGGGGTCCAAGATTGCAAGAGGGTGCAGGCCGGGCTGAGTCCCTCCTCTCCGTGCACGAATTTTGTGCAGCGGGCCTCTAGTCCTATCTAATAGAAGAGAAACATGGTAATTGGCGTATGACCGCTACCCTTCCCATTGGCTAATCAGCGAGATATGCAAATTAACTGCCAGCCAAGATGGCGGCCGGCAGCCAGGCAGCTTGAAACATGAGGCTTGCTTGCTTCAGTGACAGAGGACTCCAACGTTCCCCGCCTGCCGCTGCAGGCCTCTGAGCTGGCAGTTTGAAACATAGTTACAAATATAGAAGCTAAACAAAATGCCAGAAACCAGCTTTCAGCTAGCCGAGATCTCAGACCTGGAGTTGATACAGAGTTTCAATTGTAGAACCTAAACAAACCAGATACCTGCTTTCAGGAGCAGAGGCCTAAGAGCTGGAGCCTCAGAGCTAAAGCTGCCTCAGAATAAAAAAAAAAAAAAAAAAAAGAAAAGAAAAAAAACGAGCAGTTGAGAGCTTCAGTCCCAGCCTGAAAACAGCCCTCAGCCCCTCACCCAGATTGGCCAGGCACCCCAGTGAGGACCCCCACCCTGATCCAGGACACCCTTCAGGGCAAACCAGCTGGCACCCACCCATGCACCAGGCCTCTACCCTATATAGTAAAAGGGTAATATGCCTCCCAGCACCGGGATCAGGGAGCCACGAGGTCTCCCGGCACCGGGATCAGCATGACGGGGCAGCGCCCAAACCCCCTGATCGCCCTGCAGCTCTGTGTGTGACAGGGGGCTGGGCCACAACCACCCTATCTGCCCTGCTCTGTTCCTGACAGGGGAAGGAGCCCCAACCCCCTGATGGGCCCTGCTCTGTGCCTGATAGGGGGGAGCTCCCCAACCTCCTGATCACCCTGCGGCTCTGTGTGTGACAGGGTGCAGCGCCCCAACCCCCCCACCCCAGGGGCCCTGCTCTGTGTGTGACGGGGTAGAGCCATAACCTCCCCATCGGCCCTGCCCTGAGTGTGACAGTGGCGGCTCCCCAACCCCTTGATCGGCCCTGCTCTGTGGGTGATAGAGGGCGGCGCCCTAACCCCCTGATCGGCCCTGCTCTGTGTGTGACAGGTGGGAGCTCCCCAACCCCCTGATCGGCCCTGCTCTGTGTGTGACAGGGGACAGCGCCCCAACCCCCTGATTGGCCCTGCTCTGTGTGTGACAAGGGGTGGCGCCGCAACCTCCCCATTGACCCTGCCTTGAGTGTGACAGGGGGCGGTGCCCCAACCCCCATCGGCCCTACCCTGAGCGTGACTGAGGGTGGCATCACAACCTCCCAATCTGCCCTGCTCTGTGCATGACAGGGGGCGGTTCCCCAACTCCCCAATCGGCCCTGCTCTGAGCCCGACCAGGGGCTGCACCTAGGGATTGGGTCTGCCCTCTGCCACCCGGGAGCAGGCCTAAGCCAGCAAGTCGTTATCTCCCGAGGGGTCCCAGACTGCAAGAGGGCACAGGCCAGGCTGAGGGACCCCCTCCCCCTCCCGAGTGCACAAATTTTTGTGCATCGGGCCTCTAGTATAATACTAATGAAACAGTTTGAAATACCCAAATGTCATACCCATACACAAAGTGAGCAAATTCTGTTAGAAAAATGGCACCGACAGACTTGGTCTATGCAGGGTTGCCAGAAATCTTCAATTTAGAAAACAAAAACAAACAAACAAAAAAACAACCCAAAATCAGCAAAGTAAAAAAGATATGCCTGTATAAATATTTTAGTTTTGTTTTGTTTTCCTGGAACAATGATGGCTTTCAAAGCTGGAGAACCACTCTGTAAAGTACATGATTTCCCTCCACAAAGTGGTAACTATGAAACTTTCCTATATAATAAAGAGGTAATATGCAAATTAACTCTCATGCCCTCACAAGATGGCTGCCTATGACAAGGCTATCAGGGGGGTTAGTGAGGGGCGACCGAATGACTGAAAAAGTAGGCTGTGTGGGGTGACCAGGCCAGCAGGCGGGTCAGTAAGGGCAACCAGGCTGGCAGAGGGGGGCAGTTGGGGGTGACCAGGCTGGTGGGGTGGGGGTAGTAAGGGGTGATCAGGCCGGTGGGGGGGTGTAATTTGGGGTGACTAGATAGGCAGGCAGATGAGTGATGAGGAGCCAGCAGTCCAGGATTGTGAAAGGGATGTCCGACTACCAGTTTAGGCCTAACCAAGGCATCACGGATTTGAGAGAGTGAAGGCTGGGCTGAGGGGACACCCCCCCCCCCATGCACGAATTTCATGCACTGGGCTTCTAGTCCTATATAATAAAGAGGGAATATGCAAATTGACCATCACTCCATCACAAAGATGGCGGTGCCCACAGTGGAGGCAGGGGGTTTCCATAGCCCAAGATGGCTGCACCCACAGCAGAAACAGGGTTTCCGTAACACAAGATGGCTGCACCCACAGCAAAGGCCAAGTTCCCATAACAAGCCTTAACAAGCAATCAGCAGGAACTTGAGGGTGGGCCACTCCCCCCTCTACCCCCCATGGGGCTGACAGGGGACCTCAAGCTGTGCCCTCCTGCCCCAATGCCAGGCCAGGGGACCTCAGGCTGCACCTGGTGCCCAGCAGGACTTGATGGGGGACTTCAGGCTGCTCCCCCTGCCCTGGGCCAGGGCACCTCAGGCCATGCCCCCAACCCCAGTGCTGGGAGACCTGAGGCTGCACCCCTGCCCAGTGGGGCTTGATGGGGGACCTGAGGCTGCATCCCTGGATCCAGGCCAGGGGACCTCAGGCCACGCCCCCCGCCTGGTGGGGCTTGACGGAGGACGTCAAGTTGCGCCAACTGCCCTTGTGCTGGGCCAGGGGACGTCAGGGCATGCCTCCCACCCCAGCGCCAGGGGACCTGAGGCTGAACCCCCCTGCCCAGTGGGGCTTGACCGGGGACCTCAAGGCATGCCCCCAGGACCTCAGGCTGTGCCCCCCACCTGACAGGGGTAGACAGGAGACCTCAGCCTGAGCCCTCCACCTGATGCTGGGCCATGGAACCTGAGGCTGTGCCCCTTGCCCGGTGGGGCTTGACAAGGGTGCAACCAGCCAGGTCTGGATCTAGCCCAATGAGGGTGGGGCCAGCTGGTTCTGGGTCTCGTGTGATTTTGACACTGACAGGAGGAAGATTTTCATATACATTTTACTAATTTTCTTTCATTTCTGACACTTCTATTATAGAGAAAGGGCAACTAGCAATATTAAAATATTTCCTCTAATTAATCCCCTTTTACTGTGCATGAATTTCATTCACTGGGCCACTAGTTACAGAATAATACTGAATGTAAACTGTAATTGAAAAAAAACACACCAACATAATAAAAATAAATAAAGTATTGCTACATGCAAAAGTAAGTTTCAAGTCCTTACAAAAAGGAGACCTATTAGATTATTTGAAATCTGTTCTAAATTTTGAACTCTATATGAATATCTAAAGATTATAGAGAAAAAATTATTCAAAACTTACAAGTAAACACTCGCTTCCAACCATTGTTCACATTTGTTTAAGTCCCACCTTCTGCAAGTATACATGTGTATTTGAATGCCTCTTCAAGGAAGCTGATGGTGATTGTCTTCTGATCCTTATTTAAAAAAATAAAAACACCTAGTTTTAATTATAATACACAATTATAAAAGACTAGTTCCTCAGTGAATTCAGAGGGCTTGGAGTATTCTTCAATAGCCATTCCCATTTTCATTCTATTTTCAGATAAAATGCTTCTCAATCACTTTCATTATTATGACTACTCAGGGTAAATTTTGAACAATATAATCATTTTTAAATCTAGTAGTGCAAAGTTTGACTTTCATTAAAGTTGCACCCACATTTTCCTTTTTAAAAATGTCTTCATTGATTTTTTTTTTTTGAGAGAAAGATACGGGGGGGATGAGAGAGGGGGGAGAGAGAGAGATGGGGGGAGAGAGAGAGAGAGAGAGAGAGAGAGAGAGAGAGAGAGAGAGAGAAGAAGAAGAAGAAGAAGAAGAAGAAGAAGAAGAAGAAGAGGAGGAGGAGGAGGAGGAGGAGGAGGAGGAGGAGGAGGAGGAGGAGGAGGAGGAGGAGGAGGAAGAAGAAGAAGAAGAAGAAGAAGAAGAAGAAGAAGAAGAAGAAGAAGAGGAGGAGGAGGAGGAGGAGGAGGAGGAGGAAGAAGAAGAAGAAGAAGAAGAAGAAGAAGAAGAAGAAGAAGAAGAAGAAGAAGAAGAAGAAGAAGAAGAGAGAGAGAGAGAGAGAGAGAGAGAGAGAGAGAGAGAGAGAGAGAGAGAGAGAAACACTGATGTGAGAAACATTGGTCAGTTGAGTCAAACATGCAACCTGGGTATATTCCCTGACTGAGAATCAAGCCAGTGACGTTTTTGATGCATGGAATAATGCTCAACCAACTAAGCCACATCGACCAAGGCATACCTATGTTTTTCATAATGTAATGGAAGAATCTGATGTCAAAGTATTTCAGGAGGCTTGAAATCCACAAATACGTTGTAAGATTGTGTTGAAGTCTACCACAGTGTTCATTTATCCTACTTTACTTCTCTCTCTCTCTCTCTCTCTCTCTCTCTCTCTCTCTAAATATGTTTGTCTCTGAACCTGGGGACAATGTTACTTTGCTTTCTTGCTTTACATGTTAAATAATTATTTGAGATGGAAGAATGCTAAAATTATGTTTATGCTACTATATTTCTCATTGAAAAATTATATTCTTGCCCATATAGTGTGGCTCAGAGGTTGAGCATTGACTCATGAACCAGGAGGTCACAGTTCAATTCCCAGTCAGGGCACGTGCCCAGGTTGCAGGCTTTATGCCCACTAGGGGCCGTGTAGGAGTATACCAATCAATGAATCTCATTATTGATGTTTCTATCTCTCTCTGCCTCTCCTCTCCTCTATCTAAAATTTACATATATGCTCCAGTGTATTTTTCAATTCAAATTCAAAACTTGAATAATTGAAACTGAAGTTTTTGGGGTTTTTCAATAGCACTACCTCCATTCTCCTGCCAACAAATTAACATTAAAGCTTTTATTCTACTTCTGTCAAGTTCTATCCTAATTGAGGAGGCAGGTATTGCTCATCTAAGCACAGAGCTTTTGGCATTTAAAGTAATTGGAGCAAATGAATGTGATTTTTTCCAAATGCTACATATATGTTATCTTTACTTTAAAACCGAAACTGCTAATGTAATGAAGAAGCTAAATCTTTTTTGAATATCAATGCAACAATACAGTGGGAGTATTAACTGGCTGAAAGTTAACTACCTTTGAATTACTCAAAAGTACTAAGTGGCACTTAAATTTTAGGCCAAGATAAAACGTTTTCTATTTTTTTACTTCAGTTACCTTAGTTTATCTGAGCAATTAACTAAAAGGAAAAAAAAGGAAAAGAAAAAAGTGACAAATTTATATCAATATAACTGAACATTTGAATCAGTGTGAGTGTGTGTGTGTGTGTCTGTGTGTGTCTCTCTGTGTGTGTGTGTGTGTTCAAGGTTTACCTAGGACAACTTCCTGAACCTTGAGCTTTAAGAGAACAAGGATAGTCAGAAGTACACAAGGTTTGGAGTAAGGGAGAAACCCGCCAACAGAAGTTCTAGCAGATCATTCTTGCTCTTATATGCCACCCTGTTCACAGGGCCTAGAGTAATGTAAGTGTGATGGGGACAGTGCATGTATTTATTAAATAAATGAATGGTTTCCGCATCCTATCATTCATCCATTAAATCAATGATTCACAGGGGTAGATTGAGGCATTATTGTGATTTTGCCCCCTAATTGCTCCCTAGCTGGCCTGATCTCCCCCTAACTGCTCCCCTGCTGGCCTGACTGCCCCTAACTACCTCTGCCTTGGCCTCCCCAACCACCACTGCGGCTTTGTCCAGAAAGATGTCTGGAATATTGTCTAGAAGGTCATTTAGTCTAATTAGTATACTGTGCTATTTTTAGTATAGATATGTCAGATTATCATAATGTATAAGGAAAATTTTAAAGTGAACTTCTGCTGCTGTGTCTTATAAAGTGAGGTATATATGAACACTCACTGTTATGGAAATCAAATCTACTTGATCTTCTCTTTGTATCTCTGTCAATCAAAGAAAAATTGAGGTAATAATCCATAAGGAATAAAATCAATTTATATATTAAATAGCTTGGAAAAATGGTAATAAATGAAATTAAAATATCTGGGAAACTTACAGCTATAGACTCTCGAGATACCTTTTCAAAAGGATGTGATACAAATTCATAACTTATAGAAAAAATGATACCTTATTTTGAGAAGTAGCAGATCATTGAAATAGTCACCATTGGAAAAATTTGTTAAAAATTTAGCAGTTGATTTTTTATCTCCTATAAATGATAAACTTTTATTTGTCTTCCTAAAATAATGAGAGTAGTTAGGAAGAGAAATCATCATATTATTTTGTATCTTTTAGAATATTATGGAAGTATTTTTCATTAGCATAATGTCAAATATTAAAAAGTGATCAGATAACTTATATGTCCATGTGTAAAGTAAAATTTATAAAATAATTCACCTAATTAAATTTGCTTTGAAATTTCCATGAAGATTTCATATTTGTACAATAATGTACTTCTTAAAATGTATGAATAATTGAAATTAAAATGTTTATTATAAAATGATTTATAACAATAAAAAATGTATAGCCCTGGCCAGTGTACTCAGTGGTAAGAGCGTCAGCCTGGGCATGGAAGGATCACAGGTTTGATTCCCTATGAACATCACAGACTGGGCCCTAACTGGTTTGGCTCAGTGGATAGAGTGTCAGCCTGTAGACTGAAGGGTCGCAGGTTTGATTCCTGTCAAGGGCATATACCTTGGTTGTGGGCACATTCCCAGTAGGGAGTATGCAGAAGGCAGCTGATCGATGCTTTTCTCATGTTTCTAACTCTCTATCCCTCCCTGTAAAAAATCAATAAAATACATTTTTTTAAAAAACAAACATCACAGACTTGGGTTGCAGGTTGGATACCTGGACCAAGTCAGGGTGTGCAGAGGAGGCAGGGAGGCAACCAATAAATGTGTCTCTCACCTTTCTCTCTCTCTCTCTCTCTCTCTCTCTCTCTCTCTCTCTCTCTCTCTCTCTCTTCCTCCTCCTCCTCCTCTTCCTCCTCCTCCTCCTCCTTCCTTTTCTTCCACTCTGTCTAAATACCAATTGAAAAAATATTCTTGGGTGAGGATTAACAAAAAATAAATAAATAAATAAATAGCTATTAAAAAATTACTTAAAATAAATATAGAGCATCTTGCCATAGCCTGTTTTGTTCATTTAATGAATTATAGACATCAAATGCAGTATGATGAAAAAAACAAGTCAAATCATGCTGCAATTCCTCAAATGCAAAATTTCCCCCAAAAATATCTTTAATATTTCTGGATTCCACTCAGATAATGCACCTTTACAAATTTGGGTTCAAAATGGATTAAAAAATAAGTTCTTGAATTTCTCATTTTTACTAATGAGAAATTTCCTATTAGAAGAATGTTGCCATAAAATTAATAAATAAAAGAAGAAATTTGAAAATCATCACTTTTTATCAAATAAAATGTCAGGTATAAAGGAAATTTATGGAACTTAAAAGCTAATATTTATTGTGTATACACTATGCCTAGCACTGTTCAAAGGGACTTTAGATATATTTTGTGTCACACTGATTCCATTACATTGGTATGACCATTATCTCCAGGTATAGGTAACACTACATGGTCACAGAGAGTTTAAGACACTTGCCAGGACCAGGCCTTTGCCTGTGCCCATAGTGAGCACAGCTGCGTTCTCGTCCCCATGGCTCTGGAGTCCTGTCTCCTGAAAGAGGCCCCTGAGCCCCAGGAGGACGAGCGGCTTGCTCTGTATTCTTTGCACCCTCATTCCTTCCCTACCACAACAGGTCAGGAGAGGGCAGGGGGCCACAAGGGCACACCTCCCCGAGATTGAAGGGCAGAAGGTCTGAAAGATGAATAGACTTCTCACTTTCCACTGACTGGCAGCAATAGTGTTTGTTGAAATACCAAGAGCAGCAAAAGATTAAAAATGGTGGTGGAGTAAGTGGAAACTACACTGACATTCTCCCGGGACCAAACAGGCAACACAACTAAAATACAGAAAACCCACCCTGAAAAATCAAATGAAGACTGGTTAAAGAGAACCCCGGTAACCAAGGATGGAAATTGGAGACCGTGTAGAGATGAGTAGAAAGTGTGGAGATTCTAAAGGGCTAGCTGGGCTATTACAGAAGCAGCTGAAGGTCCGAGAGATATCTCAGCTATGGGGAGATCCCACTGAGAACTCTGGCACATAAACCCCAAGCTGGGCTCCACCGCACAGAGAACAAGAACTGAGAAAGGTACTCACAGAACCTCTGCCTGTGAAAAGCAGCAGAGTTGCTGTCTGCCAGCCAGAGATGGCTGAAAATGTAGGCACCCTCTTAAAGGGCCAGCACACAAAATAGAATGTGCAGCCACTTAACTTGGGCTCTGGCAGCGGGAGGGCAGAGTAAGTGTACTCTGCGTGAGGAGAGTCCAAGGTTGCAGGCTCTGCAGTAGGGGCTCAGAGGGCAGCCACACTGGTTCCCTCTGCTGGGTCATTCCCTTACACTGCAGAGGAAACCTTTCTCCCACGGACCTTTGCTATCCAGGTGGTTTTGGCTGAGGGAAAGGCGGTTGCCCCACCATGTTGGAAAAACTCTTGGCCCACCCTCTGGTTGATAGCCTGAGGAAAGTAAAAATTGAGTGTCAATGGGACTTCAGGCAGAGGGGATCTCTGGAGGCTTTGAGTCTTTGCCTGATCTCCTTTTGGGCCTGGGGCTAGGAAAAGCTGACCCTGGTGTAGATCTTGGTCCTTTCTAAAAGCACCCAGCCTCACCAGAGGGAGCCACAAACAGTGGATTGCTGATGACTCCAAACAGGGTACTCAGGGCCAATCAGAAACAGCAATCTGATATTGTCCTACACTACACACTGGGAGTCATATCAAATCTACCTAATATATAGACACAAATCCAAACAGGCAGGCAAAATTGGGGAGACAAATAAACAAACCACAAATGAAGGAACAAGAGAATTATCCAGAAGAAGAACTAAACAAAATGGACATAAGAAATTTATCTGATATAGAGGTCAGAATAATGATGGTAAAGATGCTAAACAACATGAGAAAAGATATAGTAACCATAAAAAAAAACAAAACAACAGTTGGAAATAAAGACTGCACGGATATTAAAGGGAATACACAGCAGGTTAGGGTAAGCCCAGAATTAGATCAGTGAATTAGAAAAGAGTGTAGAAAAAAAAATCACTCAATCAGAGAACCAAAAAGAGAAAACAATTAAAAAACAGGAGGACAGCTTTAAGGGAACTGTGGGACAATAAGACACATAATAATATTTGCATAATAAGTATACCAGAAGGAGAAGAAAGTAAGGAAGAGATAGAGAACCTGTTTAAAGCAATAATGGCAGAACGCTACCCTAACCTGATTAAGGAAAAACTCACACAGATTCAGGAGCCATAGAGAGTCCCAAGCAAGAAGAATTCAAACAGGCCCACTTCCAGAACATCACAATGAAAAAAACAAAAATTAAAGACAAAGAGTGAATATTAAAGTCAGCAAGAGAAAAGCAACTTATTACCTACAAAAGAGCTCCTAAATGCTGTCAGCTGATATCTCATCAGAAACACCAGAGGCCAAAAGAGAATGTCATGAAATATTCAAAGCAATGAAAAGCAAGGATCTGAAACCAAGATTACTATATCTATCAAGGCTATCATTCAAAAATAGATGGTGAAATAAAGAGCTTCCCAGACCAAAAAACGAAAGACTAAAAGAGTTTAAAACCACCAAACCAGCACTGCAAGAAATGCTAAAGGGACAACTATAATGAAAAGAAGAGATAGAGAGAGAAACATAGGCATACAGAATTAAAATGGCAATAAATAAGTACCTATCAAAAATAACTTTAAAAGTAAACGAATTAAATGTGCCAAACAAAAGACATAGGTTAGCTGAATGGATACAAAAGCATGAGCCAAATATATGCTGTCTACAAGAGACCCACCTCAGGACAAAAGATTCACACAGGATGAGAGTGAAGAGAAGGCAAAAATTTTCCATGCACATGGAAACAAACAAACAAACAGCTGGGGTAGTAGTACTCATATCCGACAAAATAGACTTCAAAATAAAGGCCATCACAAAGGACAAATGTCACTACATAATACTTAAATATATTGATCCAACAAGAGGATATAACCCTGGTAAACATATATGCACCCAATATAGGAGTACCTAAACGTATAAAATAACTTCTGGAGGACTTAAGGGAGAGATTGACAACAATACAGACACAGTAGGGGACTTTAACACCCTGCTGACTTCACTGGATAGATTTTCCAGAAAAAAAAAATTAAAAAGGAAAGAGTGACTCTAAATAACACACTAGATCAGATGGATTTAATTGACATTTATAGAAGATTTCACACCAAACTGCAAATACACATTCTTCTCAAGTGCACATGGGTCATTTTCAAAGATAGACCACATGTTAACACATTGCAGATCAGTAGTTTTATTGCAAGCTTTACCCAGTGGCCACATAAGTTTCTATTGAATGAGTACAAAAAACATTTTATATAAATGTTAAAGGCATGCTTTAAAATTAAATACCCATTGCATTTTGAAGTTATTTATTACATGTTCTTACAAGCTAATATCTTTTTAAAGTACAATGCTTTGTAAAACACTGTATAATATGAAGTGAGAATTCTTGTGATCCGTCTGCAATGTGTTAAGACACAAAACAAGCCTCTACAAGTTCAAGAAGATTGAAATCATATCAAGATCTTTGCAGACCACAATGGAATGAAATTAGAAATTAAATACTGTTCAAACACTTAGAAAACTTCAAACACGTGGAGGCTAAATAGCACATTATTAAACAATGAATGGATTCCCAATGAGATCAAGAAAGAAATCAAAAACTTCCTGGAAACAAATGAAAATGAGCACACAACAACCAAAAATCTCTAGGACACAGAAAAAGCAATCCTGGGAGGGAAGTTTATAGCACTACAGTCTACCCCCAAAAAACAAGAAAAATTAATAATAAACTATTTAATCCTACAATTTAAGGAATTAGAAAGAGAACAAGAAAAGCACAGAGTAAGTTGAAGAAAGGGAATAATAAAGATTAGAGCAGAAATAAATGACAGACTAAAAAACCAATACAAATAATCAATGAAACTAAGAGCTGGTTCTTTTAAAATATAAAGAAAATTGATGAACCTTTAGCCACACTCATCAAGAAACAAAGAGGATCCAAATAAATAAAAGCAGAAACAAAAAATGTGAAGTAACAACTGACACCATAAAATACAAAGAAATGTAAAAAAGTACTATGATTAGCTATATGCCAAAAAGCTAGACAATGTGGAGGAAGTGGACAAATGCTTTAAGAAATAAAATCTCCCAAAACTGAATCAGGAAGTTAGAAAATCTGAATAGTCCAATAGCATCTAATGAAATAGAAGCAGTAATAATAATAATAAAAAAACTCCCAGCAAACAAAAACTCTGGTCCAGATGATTTCAAAGTGGAATTTTACCAAACATTCAAAGAAGAACTAAAACCTAACTTCCTCAAACTATTTTAAAAAAAAATTTTAAGAGGAAGGAAAACTTCCAGGCATAATCTTAATTCCAAAACCAGATAAAGACACTACAAAGAAAAGAATTACAGGTCAATATTCCTGATGAACATAGATGCTAAGATCCTCAACAAAATATTAGCAAATCAGGTCGAGAAATATATTTCAAAATCATATACCATGACCAAGTGAGATTTATTTCTGAGATGCAAGACTGGTACAATATTTACAAATCAATAAATGTGATATATCACATAAGCAAACTGAAACATAAAAATCACATGATCATATCAATAGACACAAAAATAGCATTCAACAAAATCTAACACCCATTTTTCATAAAAACTCTCAACAAAGTGGGAATAGAGAGAGCACATCTCAACATAATAAAAGCCATATATGACAAACCTACAGCCAACATCATTCTCAATGTGAAAAAATTAAAAAAATTTCCCCTAAAAACAGGAACAAGACAAGGATGTCAACTAGCCACAGCAATCAGGCAAGATGAAGATATAAAAGGCATCCAAATTGGAAAAGATGAAGTAAAAATCTCATTATTCTCAGATGACCTAATATTGTACATAGCAAACATTATAGGCTTCACCAAAAAATGAGTACATTTAATAAAGGAATTTGGTAATGTAGCAGATACGAAATTAACATCCAGAAATTGATGGTATTTTTAAACACCAATAATAAATTCTCAGAAAGAGAAACCAAACAATCAATCCCATTTACCATTACAACAAACAATTAAGATACTTAGGAATAAACTTAGCCAAGGTGGTAAACTACTTGTACTTAGAAAACTACAGGACATTGACAAAAGTAATAGAGGAAGGTATAAACAAGTGTAAGAATATATTGTGTTCATGGATTCGTAGAATTAACAGCATTAAAATGTCCATACTACCCAAAGCCATCTACAGATTCAATATAATCCCTATTAAAATAACAACATATTTCACAAATCTAGAACAAATGCTCCAAGCATTTATATGGAATTAAAAAGATCCTGACACAGCTGCAGCAATCACAATAAAGAACAAACTTGGGGATCACAATACCAGATATCAAGTTATACTACAAAGCTACTGTAATCAAAACAGCCTGGTACTAGCACAAAAACAGGCATTAGATCAATGTAACAGAACAGTGATCCCAGAAATCTACTGAAGCCATTATGCTCAATTAATATTTGACAAAGGAGGCAAGAACATATAATGAAGCCAAACAATCTCTTCAATAAATGGTATTGGAAAAATTGGACAGATACATGCAAAAAAAAAAAAATGAAAGTAGACCACCATCTTAAACCATACACAAGAATAAACTGAAAATGAACAAAAGACTTAAATGTAAGTTGTGAAACCCTCAGAATCCTAGAAGAAACCATAGGCAGCAGAAACAGACATCTCTACTAACAATATGTTTGTGGATACATCTCCTAGGGCAATGGAAACTAAAGAGGAAATAAACAAATTGGACCACATCAAAAGCTTCTGCACAGCAAAGGCAACCATCAACAAAATAAAAATTGAGCCTACTGTGTGGGTTAATCTATTTGGCAATGATACATTTGATAAAGGGTTAATATCCAAAATAAAGGGAACTCATACAACTTAACAGGAAGACACACTATCTAATTAAAAAATGGGTGAAGGACCTAAATAGAAACTTCTCCAAAGAGAACATACAGATGGACAAGAGACATATGAAAAAATGTTCCAAGTCACTGATCACCAGAAAAAGTGCCCATCAAAATGACAATGAAGTACCATTTCATAAGTATCAGCATGGCTACCATCAACAAATCAACAAATGTCAAGTGCTGATGAGGATGTGAAGGAGAGGGAACCCTGTACACTGCTGGTTGGAATGCAGATTGGTGCAGCCTCTGTGGAAAACAGTATTGAGTTTCTTAAAAAAAAATTAAATATGGAACGGCCATTTGACCCAGTGATCCTACTACTAGGAATATATCCTAAGAAGCCCAAAACACAAATCAGAAAGCATATATGCACCGCATGTTCATAGCAGCACAATTTACAATACCTAAGATCTGGAAACAGCCCAAGTGCCCATCAGTAAAAGAGAATAAAAAAGCTGTGGTACATTTACAACATGAAATACTGTGCAGCAGTAAACAAGAAGGATCTCTTACCCTTTAAGTCACATGGAGGGATCTGGATAGTATTATGTTAAGCGAAATAAGCCAGTCAGAGAAAGACAAGTATCACACGATCTCACTCTTTTGTGTAATCTAATGAACAAAGAAAACTGATGAACAAAATAGATCCAGAGACATAGATGCATAGAACTCAGGTTGTAATCTCAGAGGGAAGGTGGTGGAGGATGGGTGGGTGGGAAGAGATCAACCAAAGAACTTATATGCATATATTCATAACCCATGGACACAGACAATAGGGTGGTGAAGGTCTCGGGAGAGGGTGGGTGAGTGAAGGCTAGAAAGGATCAATGGTGGAAAAAAGGGACATAAGTAATACTTTCAACAATAAAGATTTATTTAAAAATTAAATTTTAAAAAAAGAAACTTGTCATAAGTCACCCACCTAATAGTGGGCAGAGCCAGATTTCAAGTTCAGAAAACCTGGCTCAAAAGCCCATGCATATTAACAATGCGTAGCAAAAATAAAAATTGTAAAACAGTAAATAGCTTGTGGAGGGGAGTCAAGAAGAAGTAATCTCAGAAGTGAATGTAATAGTTTTGTTAAATTTAAAAGATACATTAGGCCTGAATAAAAGATAATAGTGTATATCAGAGGTACATAAGCAAATTAATAATAGTCTAAGCTAGACAATAATACAATTACCCACAAAACTATATCCAGAAAACTATAAACTTTTCTGAGTGATATAAATTTAAATATAATATCTGTTAGCTAATATATGTTAGGGAACAATTGGATTCAAATTGACATAATAATAAATTACAGTTACAAAACAGAGAAAATGGTCCTTAACACATGACTCATCTACTTTCTTTTCCTTGATACTGTATATTTTATTTAATTCTTGGAACAGAAGAGAAAACACATTTTACTAACAAGCAGAGGAGGAAAATCTATGTGATGTCACACATTATGTCTTTTTGACAAATGTAGATTATAAGCTGAAGGATTTCTTTCATTTCTTTTTTTTTTTTTCTACATATGTTTGTAATGTAGATTCAATCTTTTCTTTTGCCTTTTTCCCCCTCCTTTATTCCATTATGCTTTGGTGCTTTGGGAAGCTCAAACTGCTTACATTATTTAAATCAATATAATAAGAATTCTAAATCTCTCCAGTCCTTTTTTGCACTAGTACTAACTCCTTTATTTCTGTGTGCCAATATAATATTGCTAATTTAATAATTTTATTAAATTAAGAACTGAAAGTTATTTTCAGTTAGTTATAATCAATTCTTGATTCTTTTTTTTAATATATTTTATTGATTTTTTACAGAGAGGAAGGGAGAGGAATAGAGAGTTAGAAACATCGATGAGAGAGAAACGTCGATCAGCCGCCTCCTGCACACTCCCCACTGGGGATGTGCCCGCAACCAAGGTACATGCCCTTGACCGGAATCGAACCTGGGACCCTTGAGTCCTCAGGCCGACGCTCTATCCACTGAGCCAAACCGGCCAGGGCATCAATTCTTGATTTTTTATGTAGCATTAAAGGCTTTCTAAATGGCTGATACATATATTTTAAACAGACCAGCAATTTTCAACCTTTTTATCTCATGGTACACAGAAATTACTAAAATTCTTTGACACACCAAAAAATATATATTTTTTGCAAATATGACAAAAAATAGGTATAATTTTAATTCCTTCACATGGGACAGCTATTGTTGTTTGGTTGTTGTCATTTTTTTATTTGGCAATATAAAGGAAAAGGGATCAGTTTCCCTGACTAAATAGTCAGTTATTATATGTTTTAAAAATGGTCTGACACACCAGTGTGCCATATTAAACATTGCTAATATAGACATACAAAACATATCAATATAATAGAAAATGTCACAGTGTTATGTGTTAGCTATTTTGTGATCTTTAGACATTCAAAGAATGAACTACCTCATATAGGTATCAAAATAGCATATTAATATATCTCATTAATAAGTCTAAGCAAAAATTCTAATAATTATTTATTAAATATTTGCTATAACATCATTGCTAATGTATAATGTTAGCTTTCTCTTTCACATAGTAGGAACCCATTAAATAGCTGTGGGATAAGCAAATGAGAGTATCAATGAACATAAATTGGATGTATTTTTAATTTTTCATCCTTCAAAAAAACAATATATCATAACTTCAAAAACCAATTATGAAATCATAACACACTACAGTTTTAAGATACTATATAAGGTTATTATACATTAAAATGGCAAAATTAAGAATGATTATTCATTGAATTTAGTTCACAATCATGCTAGGCATTTAATCCTGGAGAACTTTTACATTGAGATAACATTTTAGATAAAATAATGTTTTACATGGGTCTTGTAGTGGTTTATAAACTCTTTCTCTATTGATCATATTCAGATGAAATTTTCTTTTACCACCACTGATAAAGTGAATTGCACTTAGCAAGATCACAATGATTGTATCTGTTCCAAAATTTTACATTTGTACATTTGCTATTACTGAAGTTTCAAGTTCAGTTTGAAGTCTCAAAAACTAGGGCAAGGAATAGTCAATCTTCTAAAGGAATCTCTAGGGCATAACCTTTCTCAACTGCATGCTTTTATTCTTATAATCAGGAACACAACTGAATCAGCACATGCTGACAACTGTGCTCACACAGGCTTCAAAGACACTGTCCAGACTAGACCTGGAGAGTAATGCTGACATAAGACATGTAGGCTTTTCCTTGAACTAGTTTTCTTCATGTTTGTCCATTTTGCCTTTCTTGTTCAATCATTTATCTTTGTTCAAGAATGCTAGATAATCAATGAAGGCAGAAGAGCCAAGAACCCATAGTTAAGTTAGTCAATAAAAATATTGTAGCACACAACATAAGCACAAATTAACATTTTAAATAGCCTCTGAAAATAGTTCAATAGAAAAATAATCATTGTCAGTGATAGACCTGGGCATTATACACAGTAGGTGCTTGATAACTGTGTGTACATAGTGAAAGTAGAAGGTCACCTTAAGATGCCCCTAGGAATAAAATGTGTTTCTGTAACTTGATGTGAACACTAAAATATAATTTAAGTTGTCAATATATAATGGCTCTGTTGCCAAAGACCAGTTGTCATGTTAAAGCATTTCACATGTAATGATATATGAATAGAAATTAAACATGTGAGAAAAGGTTCATCGATTGTATTATCTTTTCTCCAAGTACCCACTATTCTGACTTGTAATACCCTACATTACTTTTCCTGTTTTGAACTTTCGTATATATAGAAACATGCATTCATAACCTTTTGTGTTTGGCTATTTGTATGTAATAGTTCATATGTAAGTTTCACTCTTACTAATTGTGATTAATTTATAATTTTACCCATTCTGTTGATGTACATTTTGATTGTTTTCAGTGTGGAACCATGGCAAATAACGATGCTTTGAAAAAGTGTCTACATGTGTCTGAGTGTACAGGTGCACACATTTCTGTTTGGTTCATACCTAGAAGTGAAATTCTGGTTCATGGGGCACCTACACTTTAATACTTAGTAAACTCTGCAAGTTTCCCAGTGTAGTTGCAGTAGTTCATACTACCTCAGGCAGCAAAGAAAACTACTATTTCATAACTTTACTACCATTTTGGATTGCTCAGTTTTTAGATCCATTTAGGTCCATTTTGATGGGTATAAAATCATATTGTATAGGGTATTATTTTTGCATTTCTCTTATACTAAGGAGCATGCTTTTTTTTATTTTATTTGGTCATTGTATATAGTCAATTTTGAAGTTACTGCTCAAATACTTTTCTCATTTAAAATAATTACTTTTTAATCTTTTTCTTGCTGTGTTTTTCATATAACTTATTGAGAAATGTTCCACTATAATTGTGGATTTATTTCATTTTTCTTTAATTGTATTGTTTTTATCCTTTATGTATTTTTGGGTTAAGTTACTAAGAGCTTAGAGATTTAGATTTCAATGTTGATCTGCCATTTTATCATAAGGAAATGTTTTATAGTATACTAGAGGCCTGGTGCACAAAAATTTGTGCACTCGGGCGGGGGGGATAGAGGGTCCGTCAGCCCGGCCTGTGCCCTCTCCCAGTCTGGGACCCCTCAGGAGATGACCACCTGCTGGCTTAGGCCCACTCCCCAGGGGATTGGGCCTAAAATGGCAATCAGACATCCCTCTGGCAGCCTGGCAGCCTGGCAGGCCTCAGGGGATGTCCACTTGCCAGCAGGGAGCAGGCCTAAACTGCAGTCGGACATCCTTAGCGCTGCTGAGGAGGCAGGAGAGGCTCCCACCACCACTGCTGTACTGGCAGCCATCAGCCTGGCTTGTGGCTGAGCAGAGCTCTTCCCATGTGAGAGTGCACTGACCACTAGAGGGCAGCTCCTGCATTGAGCATCTGCCCCCTGGTGGTCAATGTGTGTCATAGTGACCAGTAATTCCCAGTCCTTCTGCTGTTAGGGTCAGTTTTCATATTACCCTTTTACTATAGAGGATAGAGGCCTGGTGCATGGGTGGAGGCCTGCTGGTTTGCCCTGAAGGGTGTCCTGGATCAGGGTGGGGGTCCCCACTGGGGTGCCTGGCCAGTCTGGGTGAGGGGCTGAGGGCTGTTTTCAGTCTGGTTGGTGGGCGACTGAATCTCCCAGCCTCTCCTATTTTCTTTTTTATTCTGGGATTAATTTACCTTCTATAGCTGTCACTGGAGCTGAGAGCAGGCTCCAGCTCTGAGGCCGTTGCCGGCTGAAAGCAGGTACCTGGGTTTCTTTAGATTCTATAATTGAAACGCTATTGCCATCACTGGCCGCTCTAAGCTCTGAGGCCGCGGTGGCTGAAAGCAGGTTTCTGGGGTTTCTTTAGGTTCTATAATTCCAACATTGTTTCATCCGGAGCTCAGAACTGAGCTGCGGCAGTCAGGGAATGTTGACTTCCTCCATCACTGGAGTAAGCAAGCCTGATGCTCATGTTCGCTTCAGCTGCCTGGCTGGCGGCCCCTATCTTGGCTGGCAGTTAATTTGCATATCTTGCTGATTAGCCAATGGGAAGGGTAGCGAAGTTATGGTTAATTACCACGTTTCTCTATTATTAGATAGGACTAGAGGCCCGGTGCAAAAAAATTTGTGCACTGGGGGGAATGGGGGGTCCTTCTCACAGTCTGGGACCCCTCGGGAGATAACAACCTGCTGGCTTAGGCCTGCTTCCGGGTGGCAGAGGGCAGGCCCAATCCCAAGGTGCAGCCTCTAGTTGGGTTCAGAGCAGGGCTGATAAGGGAGTTGGGGCGCCGCCCCTGTCATGCACAGAGCAGGGCTGATCGGGAGGTTGCGATGCCACCCTTAGTCATGCTCAGGGTAGAGTCGATTGGGGGGTTGGGGCACCATCCCCTGTCACACTCAAGGCAGGGTCACACACAGAGCAGGGCCAATCAGGAAGTTGGGGTGCCACTCCCTGTCACACACAGAGCCTCAGGGTGATCACGGTGTTGGGGAACTCCCCCCTATCAGGCACAGAGCAGGGCTAATCAGGGGTTGGGGTGCCTTCCCCTGTCAAGAACAGAGCAGGGCAGATAGGGAGGTTGTGGCCCCGCCCCCTGTCACACACAGAGCCGCAGGGCAATCAGGGGGTTTGGGCATTGCCCCCTGTCACGCTGATCCCGGTGCCAGGAGGCCTCGCAGCTCCGCTGATCCCGGTGCTGGGAGGCATATTACCTTTTTACTATATAGGATAGAGGCTTGGTGCATGGGTGGAGGCTGGCTGGTTTGCCCTGAAGGATGTCCTGGAACAGGGTGGGGGTCCCGCTTGGGTGCCTGGCCAGTCTGGGTGAGGTGCTGATGGCTCTTTGCAGCTGGCCACACCCCCTTCAGGGCAAGGGTCCCCACTGGGGTGCCTGGCCAGTCTGGGTGAGGGGCTGAGGGCTGTTTTCAGGCTGGCGGGTGACTGAAGCTCCCAACCGCTCCTTTTTTTCCTTTTTTTTTTTTATTCTGGGCCAGCTATAGCTCTGAGGCTTGGCTCCAGCTCTTAAGCCTCGGCTGCTGAAAACAGGTATCTGGTTTGTTTGGGTTCTATAATCGAAACACTGTTTTAACTCCAGGTCTGAGATCCTGGCTGGGTGAAAGCAGGTTTCTGGGGTTTTGTTTAGCTTCTATATTTGTAACAATGTTTCTTAAACTGCAAACTCAGAGGCCAGCAAGTCAGGCAGGGAACGTTAGCTTCCTCCGTCACCAAAGCAAGCAAGCCTCATGTTCGCTTCAAGCTGCCTGGCTGCTGGCCACCATCTTGGCTGGCAGTTAATTTGCATATCACCCCGATTAGCCAATGGGAAGGGTAGCAGAGATATGGCTAATTACCATGTTTCTCTTTTATTTGATAGGATAAGCTCTTCCATCCTTATGGGTGTTTTATTGTTGTTGTTTTGATTTATTTTTATTTACTCTGCTAGTCTTAACTTAGTTGTAATTTATCATTTTTTTAAATAAAGACAGCTTTTGTTTTGATGTTATATTCTTATCAAATGTGTTAACAACAAACATAATTTTTAAAAAATCATTTAAACCAATATTATACTGTGACTATTTCTTTTAATAGTCTATATTTTATTCTATGCTTTTAAAAATATTGTTGTCAGAGAAGTTTAACACTTCACCAGATTGCTAAAATAAATAGATAGGTAGGTAGGTAGGTAGATAGGTAGATAGATAGATAGATGATAGATAAAAGTCCTCCAAGCAGCCCCAGATGCTTAGCTTATCTCACCAAAGTTCCTTTTCCTGAACCTAGGCCCATAATTCTTCACAACTATTTTAGTTCTCTGCTGCCTTTAATCATATACCTTCTGTTTTTCTTTAAGTTTTAGTAGTTATTGTCAATGGAGAAATTGGTCTGACTTACTCTGTCCAATGCTACTACGAGCAAAACATTCCATTCTATTTTCACATTGGTCATTGACCATAAATGCCTAAGTCATTGATTTTTTAACCTCATCCATATTTCTGATTTCTCTTGCTATTTTCAGAATTTTTCAGCTGATTCCTTTGGACTTTTAAAGGACAAAATTATTTGAGCCAATTATTATCTAAATGACAATATTTCCCTTCTTAGTCCCATTATATTATATATTTTGTACTTTTTTCTTAATGTAATCATTTTGGCTAGTATATTTTTAAACAGTATTTAAAAACATTGGTGAAAATGGGAATCATTGTATTGTTCCTGACAATAATGTAAATGTATCTTACATAATCAATTACTATGACTGTTTGATTTTTTTGTTTGTTTTGTTTTGTGTTTTACTTGTTTTTAATTTATATTTTATTGTTGACAGTATTACAGATGTCCCCCATCTCTCCCTTTGCCCCCCTCTACTCAGCCCTCTCCCCACCCCAGGCCTTCACCACACTATTGTCTGTGTACATGAGCTATATATCTATATATCCTCTATAATAATAAAAGTGTAATATGCTAATTAGACTGGACAGCTGGAACAAACTTCCGGACATCATTCCAGACGTCCTACTGCTTTTCATTATTTATTTATTCATTTGGTTAGTATATAACTCTTATATCTCCAGCCCACAAGAAGTATGAGCCGGGCAGCCTTGGGATTGTTGTGCAGTACAGAGGGAAGCAAAATGAGAGATTCCCTGACACATTAGCCACAGTATTGGCACATTGATTTCTATTGATGTTGATCTGAGCCTAGATCCTCCCAGTACTTGTTAAGGCATTTCATTGAATACTTAACGGAGAGAGAAAAGAAGAAAGAGGAGCAAATGAAGGAGCGAGGGAGGGAGATAGAGAGGAAGATCTAACTCTCAATATTCCCTGACACATTTGCCAAGTAAAGAGAGATCAGCTAAATGTTCACATATTCTTAGTTGGTAGGTGAGTATCACAAGTTAAAAAGAACCAAAAGAAAATTGATTTTAGAAGGAAGTGATACTTCTTGAAACCATGTACTCTTGTACATTTTTAGTGGTATTAAGATGTTTATTTGAACTTACCTAGCCACATCTGGGATGCAGATAATCACTTTTATAATCTTACAGTTTTTATTAGGTAGAAAACTATGGTATGTAGTTACATATTTTTTTTAAACTTATAATATTATTTTTATTTTATTTCCTAATGATGCTATGGAATGTAAGATTGGTTATTGTTTTCTGAATTGCTTTCCAAACTCAGTTTGTTAAGCCATACATGACACTTAGTTCACAAGGCTAGAGTAGATATTTGGCATACGATGTCATTACATCATGGAAGGATACGGAAGCTGACTATTTGAAGACAAATTAATAGGAGGTTTTAATACAATATGAACTGGGAGGTTGAGGTACATAAGCTCTACCAATTGTAGAGAATTGCTTCCTCATTAACCCTGAGGGAGCAGAGAGAAAGGTGTGGCCCTGGAGCACAGTGAACACTGGTGTATGGGAAGGAAGACTACTTGATAGGGGCCAGAGCTAAAGAGCATATTGGATCCTGAGAACCACAGACTATAAGATTAGAAGGAAATAAACAGTATGGCCCTGTTTTCCTTCTGCCTTTAATCTCCTGCCATTTCTGCTTTTTGGTCAAATCATTCTCTAAGCCAGAAGACAAGGCAACCAATTGATGCAATCCATAATTGTCCGTCTCCCAAGACATGGAGCAGGGTAAAGAAGGGCGAGAATGTTAACTAGACATTTTCCAGTCCACCCCCATGGTGTTTTGTGATGTAAAATCATCCAGATAAACTCACTGGGACACAGGAAAAGAAGCCGGTTGTTAGAGTATTGACATGCTCATATACAAGAGTACATGAGTTCAATAAATGTAAATTCTCATTAAGTCATTTATTTTTAGTAGATTTCAGAAAGAAAAGACTTCATTTCAGGAACAAATGATAAACAACAGCTCTTACTCTCTCTAAAACAATTTTGAGAGAAGGATTTAGAGGGAAGAGTGAATGTGGTTTTCCGTGCTAACCGGTAACCATATTTCATGACATGCTCTTAGTGCTTCTCCCGGCTGCTGAGGGGTAACCAACACCAGTGCTTTGGAGTAGCCTACTGTTCTGTTGTATTTTAAGCTTTCAAACAAATCATGAATTATTGTTCCTGTAAATTATTGATGGCTCTCTTTGGAAGACAACTTCAACTTTTCATCAGCCCAAGAGTGGGCTATTTGCTGCTTGTTTGTTGCTGTAAGTTTATATAGCTCTTCACGGTAGAAACAGCTTGCCTATGGCTTTACTTCCTATAGTTTTATCATTAAACAACAACTGATTTCTACTATTACTCATTATTAAAAAAATACATTAGATATTAACTTCATCACATAAATGCAAATCGTTTTATTTCTTCCCATCTTATGATTGGTGATTTATTGAGAAAGTTAAAAATCCCCTCAAGTCTTCCAAAATGTAAGCAAAGTGTAGTTAGCCATAATAGATTTGAATTTCCCAGAATATATCATGTTTTAGCAAATATTTGTTATACTTCCTCTCAGTTTTCTTCTGTTCAAAAATGCCTCTCATTTAACTTTCCTATTTCTCTCTATTCTTATTTATTTACTTTCTGTATAATTTATCCTTCCTCTCTTCACCTTCTTTCATCCAGTCCCCCACAACTCCCTCCCCTCTGACAGCTGTCAGTCTAGGTCCATGCCTCTATTTCTATTTTGTTCATCAGTTTATTTTGTTCATTAGATTCCACATATAAATGAGATCATATGGTATTTGTCTTTCTCTGACTTACTTAACTTAGTATAATAGTCTCCATGCCAGTCCATGCTGTTGCAAAAGGTAAGATATCCTTCTTTTCTACAGCCCCATAGTATTCCACTGTGTAAATGTACACAATTATTATTTTTTTTTTTGCAAACAAACAGTTTATTGAGAAGAATTGAACTTCATCCCCTCAAATGCCAATATGAATTGCTGATAATTAAGAACAGCTGTTTGACACAGAACTTCTGGAGATGTGGTTTAGCTTTTCTTAGAGAAAATTTTAAAAATTTAACCAAAATCCAAGCCTAAAACTTGGCTACCTAAGTTTTTAAAGGACTGGTTACTTTTCCTATGTTATGGATTTTTACTGGATTTTTATCCATTGCAAATTAAATGATATAATAACTATTAATTTATTTTCTAGCAAATTTTAATGTTTCTTATTTACATATACCATTTCACAAAGACTAAACAACAATAACAGCAGCAGATACACAGAAAGTAAAATGTGTTGAGATCTCTACCAGTCAATTAAACTTTGTTTTCCCAAAGATTTCTAGTAGAGTGATTTTTTAAAAACAATGAAGCTAATGCTTTTATTAGTTTTCTATTATAAAAATATGAATTGATCCACATTATTAAAAACACTGGTAAAAAAAAAAAGGTGCAATTTCTGGCATTTAAAATATAGTTAGAACATGGGAATATGGGCATTTTGTGCAGTCTCTTCTGATAGCTGAGAAGAAAAGAAGAAACAAAACAAGAATCAGTAATCATATACCCTTTCATCCTACTTTTTTTTTTTTTTTTTTTACCTTTAGTGGTAGGAGTGGTCACATTGTTCTTTATTCGTTGTTCAATTTGGGGTTGAGGTTTGAGGAGTGTGTTATCACATTATCAAACTTTCAAAACCATTTACATAATTATAATGAACAATGAACTGTAAGTCAGCATACTTCATGAGAAATAATACTAAATTCACGTGGCTAGAGGAAAAAAGGTTGTCTGACTTTTTCCTTGGCTCTCTTCCAATTTACAGCCGTTATGTAGCTCTATTAGGCTGTCGTTTCCACCTACGCATCAAAGATACAGGCATTAATGTACAGGAAGGCTACCTCATTCCCATTATTACGCTCTGAAGGGCCTAATTTCATATATGTGACAATGTAGACACGCTGACTGCTGGAAACGCTCACTGGAAGAAGTCATTTGACAAGGAGTTTCAGGAGGAAGACAGCGAGAACTACAGGACCTGAGGCAAAGGCGGAGCACGGAGTAAGTCACTCTCCCTGTTCTGATGTGAAAATTATCCACCCTGGGCACTGAGTTTAATTGATGCAAACAGCTCCAGAAGGCTGCACTTTCATCCCATTGTAGGTCAATGAGCATATTTGCATGGCAGAAATTATTAGCAAGTAGGCCTGTCCCCAGGAGAGTCTCCATGATGCTATTCACAGATCATTAACAGCAGAGTTCACCCATGACCAGCGGAGGCGTGAAGACTTGCTTTCTCCTTGGGAACAACTGTTAGTGAAGTACTGCCATTCCTTTCAGAAATATTCTTATTTACTTTTGCAACTCTTACAGATTGTTATGAAACTCATAATAACGCTAAACAGGCATGTTCCTGGAGTATTCCTCACTTTTTAAAAAAGCGTTTCATAGTCCTAATGATACAGAAATGTGTTTAAACCTCTTCGGTTCTTTCAATTTTTTTTCTCTCTCTTTTTAAGTAGTTTTTAAAAGTAAAACCAATGTGTGAAAGCATTTGAAGAATTTGAACAAATCTAGGAATGACTTGTCCTTTAGTAAGGAAATTTCTCCTAAAATGGTAAGCATGAGACCAACAATTTAAGACTCCTTAAGTAGATCAAAAAGAAGCAAATTCACATTCCTGAGGAAAAAAGTATTGATCAATACCTAATATACAGAATGTAGCATCATGGTTTATGAAATATACTTCCTAAATTGGTTCTTTTCAAAGGAATTTGGTGCCTCTTTCAGTCAGATATCACATATCTATGTAGGGCACATATTTTTTGTCCTATAATATCACTTTAATATTTGGGATAAAAATTTGTTTAGAAAGAATGTTGTCACTTTACCAGAGGTCCTCAAACTTTTTAAACAGGGGGCCAGTTCACTGTCCCTCACACATTCCACACATGCGCACTGCGGGCCCGGGAAGAGTCAGCTGCTAAGCAGGACAGGCAGCGGCGGCAAAAAACACCTGGCTGGCCGATGAATGTTTTCAGCGGGCCGCATGTGGCCGAGGGCCGTAGTTTGAGGACCCCTGCATCAAAGTTTGTTGAAAACAAAGAGAAAGGGAAAGCAGAATGACATTTACCTTAAAAAAAAAACATGAAGAGAATATATTAATAACTAGAGTTTGACAATCATGGAGCAGGAATTAACTTTCAGCAATCCGTTGGTTCTTACCCTGCCGTAGGAAGAGGAGTAAGTGTACCATCTCTTAAACAAAAAAAGTTTTTTCCCCTGTCACTGCCTTACTTGGAGAAGGCATTGCCATTCACAACTCTGACTTGAGTCTTTACTTAGTATTTTGAAAATCTGTCTTCCTTCCTATTTGTCACTGAACTCCTTTGTAATAAGCCATGATTTATCAGTGTGGAAAGATATTATATGCATATGTTTTATTTGCTTTGTACTAGATTATGATTCGGAGCGTATCATAATTTTAAATTTTACTCCAAATTATCATTCCTGAAGAACCTATATTCTCACTTATCCTAACTATACAAAATAGCTACTAGTATAATACTCCTTGTGTTGTGATCATAGGACAGGGCACTGAGATAACATTCTCCCACTCCTGAGCACCCTCTGGTCCCCTCCTTGCTCTTCTCTGACTGCATTGACAACCACTCTCCCAAATCCCCTTGATACTTAAGAAAAACTTTCTTAGACAATATTGCAGCTGTATTATTTTATTTCCTCATTTAGTTAGTGGTATGAGAAATATGAAATGGTGAGATGGCTGTACCTAAAAATCCTACAGAATCATTATTGTGGAAGGTGCATAAAACCATTGTTTCCTAATTTCCTAACATCTAATTTATAGATTCAAGACTCATAAAACTGTGAAATGTATTCCCATTTATAATAAGAAGAATTGCTCTTCTATCCTTTGGATCCAGGGCCTACATGCTCTGCCTGAGGGTAAAATATATTCACCGAATGCAACCCATTTTATAGAGAGTCCCCCAAATTCAAAGTCTTCTGTCCCTCAGCTGACACCATAGTTGAGACTCCAAAAAACAATGTTAACTTAGATAACATAAAAGTAAAGAAGATACCAAAAGAACCCACAGCAGTAGCACAAGCAGAAGTAAGGGAGAATAAAAAAAATCAAAGTTATTCTCTCCTTGTGAAATACAGCAGACAACTAGGTGGCTGGTTTGCTACTAAAAGAAATGGCCATATACCAAGGGGACATGGATGCCGATGCTGGCATGTTGGACTCTCGGTCATGGCAATAGCCAGAGCAGACCCGATGAAGCCAAAGATATTAATGTATAGAATGAAATCTCTGCTCTCTGGAACCATGCCTTCTTTGGAGCAGGATTGTGTGTTTCTTTTTTCTTTTTTTTTTTTCAGTCTTTCTCATTTATTTTTTCCCCTTATTTATTTATTTTTTTAATTTCTTTATTGATTATGGTATTACATATGTGTCCCTATCCCCCCATTACCTTCCCTGACCCCCTCCCACTCATGCCTTCACCCCCTGCTGTCTGTGTCCATTGGTTAGGCTTATATGCATTCATACAAGTTCTTTGGTTGATCTCTCCTCCTTATCCCCCCACTCTAACTTCCCTCTGAGGTTTATGGTCTGATTGATGCTTCTTTGGATCTGTTTTTGTTCATCAGTTTATGTTGTCCATTATATTCCATAAATGAGTGAGATCATGTGATATTTATCTTTCTCTGACTGGCTTATTTCACTTAGCATAATTGTGTGTTTCTAATGAATGAGATTTCTGGATCCTGTAGTCTGAATGTTTGTGTGCCAACATAATCCACATGTTGAAATCCTAATGCCCAATGTGATGGCTTAGGAGGTAGGAACTTTGGGAAGTATTCAGGTCAAGAGGTTGCGGGGAGAGCTCATGAATGGGATAGTGCTTTTATTAAAGAGAGCCAACAGATATCCTAGCCCTTCCATAGTATGAGGACACAGAAATTAGTTGTCTGGCCAATCTGAAAGAAGACCTTTACCAGAACCCAGCTTACTGGCACCCGATCTTGGACTTTCAGCCTCTAGAACTGTGTGAAATAAATTTCTGTTGTTTATAGGCTACCCACTGCTACTTTGTTATAGCAGCCTGAATGGACTAAGACAGTGTAGTGTGTCTTTTTCCTTCATGTGGTTATTCAGTGTTCTTCTACAAAAGAAGCTTAATCTAATACTCAGAATATAGAATGCTTTTTCAAGGCCCATCCACTCACTCCCAAATCGCCTTTCTTGCTTTTTATTCTTCAAGTACAAGAAACCTCATCATCAACTATCTCACCTAGACACATGAAATAATATGGCAAGATGAGCTAGTCACTGTCACTCTGTAATTAATTGTAATATAGAGCAAGATAATTGACATATAGAGATAACTCTGAGAAAAGATTGCAAGTATATTGCTTTTTGCTTTTCTGTTGGGAAGAGATACCATCATCCCAATAACATTAGATTGGGGGTTCTCAAAATTAAAAGGCTGAGTCAAAGGAAGGACAGCAAGAACTAAAATAACCAATGTTCATTATAATAGATTTTACCTTTTATCAGCAACTGAAAATCAACCCTAGGCTTAGATATAATCTCGTATGTTCTTCGTGTATTCTAATTCAAACTATGTTCTCTAATTCTTCTTATTTATCAATTTTTATATTAAAATCTTAGCCTAACTCTAGTGATAGAGCAATCACTCACCTGGTTCCATGTAAGTGCATTTCTTCATATGAAGTGTAAAGATGAAAGTCATAGATGTGGCACAATTTTGTATTTGAAATTTAAAGTACATTCAGAGATACAAATTAAAATAACAATGAGGTACTTACCTGACACCTGTCAGAATTGCTATCATAAAAATTCAACAAATGACAAGTATTGGCAGGATGTTGAGAAAAGAGAACCCTAGTACACTGCCGGTTGGGAATGCAGACTGGTGCATCCACTGTGAAAAATAGTACGGACTTTCCTCAAAAAATTAAATATGGAACTGCCATTTGACCCAGAGATCCTCCTTCTAGGTATGTATCCTAAGAAAACCAAAACACCAATCAGAAAGAATATATGCACCCTGCTATGTTCATAACAGTGTAATTTGCCATAGCTAAGATTTGGAAACAGCCCAACTGTCCATTAGTAGATGAGTGGATAAAAAGCAGTGGTACATTAACACAGTGGAATAAAATGTGGAGGTAAAAAAATAAGGAACTCTTACCATTTGCAAAAGCATGGTTGGACCTAGAGGGTATTATGCTAAGTGAAATAAGCCAACCAGAGACAGATAAGCATCGCATGATTTCACTCAGATGTGGAATCTAATAAACAAAATAAAGTGATGAACAAAATAGATTCAGAGACATAGAAGCATGGAACAGACTGACTACTTTTAGAGGGAAGGCACATTGGGGAGGTGGGGAGGGAGAGATTAATAGGGGGAACTTAATATGCATATATGCATAGCCCATGGACACAGACAATAGTTTTATGAATGGAAGGTGGAAGATGTTAATGGGGGGAAAAAAACAAACATATGCATATATGCATAGTCCATGGACACATAGACAATTTGGTGGGTGCAAGGTAGAGGGTTAATGGGGAAAAAACAAACAAAAAAATCAAAGGGGGCTTTCAACAATAAAGATAAATTTAAAAATAGAATAAATAATAAAATAAAGTACATTAAAAAATAGAATTATTTTTATACAGAGTGATATAGACAACCAAAGCACAGTGTAACCATTGCAACTAAACAATTTTTGCTAATAATATTTTTTAAATATTTAGCCAATACTTTAAAAACTATGTACTAGAAAAGTTGATATAATAAATACATTAAATAGCTATAACATTTTATAAATAATATATATACACATATGTGTAAATTTCTTATTTGTGCATATATATATTTGTGCATAATATATATAATACTAGACTAGATACCTGGTGTATGGATTCCTGCACATTGAAAGGAAATTAATTAGAAGTTGGCCAGCAGGGCTGGACTGGGTGAGGCGGGCCAGACATGCCCTGGAGCCAACCTCCGGCCATCCCTGGCCCGGTTGATCACAACTGGGGCAGTGCCAGGGTTCGAGGGCATCAGCAGAGTGAACAGGGTCCCTCTGGAAAGTGGGGTCCTTAGGCCTGGCCTGCGGGGATCAGGCTGAAACTGGCAGCCCAACATCCCCCAAGGGGTCCTGGAGTGCAAGAGGGCACTCTGCAAAGTTGCTATCTCTCAGCAGCTCCTGCGTTGAGTGTCTGCCCCCTGGTGGTCATTGCACATCAGAGCTACTGGCCGGTTGGCCAGTTGCTTAGGCTTTTTAAAAAAAAAAAAAAAAAATATATATATATATATATATATTATTGATTTTTTACAGAGAGTAAGGGAGAGAGATAGAGAGTTAGAAACATTGATGAGAGAGAAACATCGATCAGCTGCCTCCTGTACACCTCCTACTGGGATGTGCCCGCAACCAAGGTACATGCCCTTGACCGGAATCAAACCTTGGACCTTTCAGTCCACAGGCCGATGCTCTATCCACTGAGTCAAACAGGTTAGGGCTTAGGCTTTTATATATAGAGACTGGAGGCCCTCCTGGCCTGCACCCTCTTGCAATCTGGGACCCCTTGGGGGATGTCAGAGATCCAGTTTTGTCCCAATCCCCACAGGCCCGGCCGAGGGGTCCCACTGATGCACAAATCTATGCACTGGGACTCTAGTATGCATATAAGATCTTTGGTTAATCTCTTCCCAACCTCCCCTCTTCCCTCTGAGATTCATCAGCCTGTTCTATGTTTCCATGCCTGTGTGTTGAGCGTATGCCCCCGGTGGTCATTGAACATCATAGCTACCGGACAGTCAGCTGGTCGCTTAAGCTTTTATATATATAGATATATCAGCTAAATAAATTGTTTGATTAATTACTTATACTTTTAAGTAGAAATAACAGGAACTTTTTTGTTATGGTTACTTTTCTATAAGCACTCTGATGGAGTAGTGAAAAGTGAATTGAAATACACACCAAACCTATCTTACTTTCTCTAAGAAAAATCTAAAAGAAAAGAGAATAAGAAAGGAAAAAAATATTTTTTTTCTGTAAAGAAGCTAACCATAACTACATTTGGAAATTGTTCAAAATAGCTACAGATTTGAGTATGTTGTGTTTAAAGGGTGACATACCTGGTACATGGAGAAATTTATGAGGATAAAGGGAGATTAGAAAATGAATCAGATAAGATGACAAAAGGGCAAAGGGAAAATCCATGTGATTTGGACATACAGGTATGTTTCTAGGATGGGAAGAATTTTAAGTTGTATTTCTTGTGTTGTAATTATACTCTTCACCCAGAAAAATCAATACACTTCATACATAAAAAGACATATGGAGGGATAAAAGAAAGAGATATATCCAGACCATGAAGAAGGAAGTAAGCAGAAGAAGATGACCACTTCAGAGAAGGATTACTAAAACCAAATTGCTAGTAATTATTGGCATCATTGGAGCAGGTGGCTGAATGGATGAATCAGAAATTTTACTCATTCATACCTATTTTTTTATCTCAAGAATTCTTAAAATATGGAAATAATGTGTGCTCATATTGTATAGAATAAAGGCTTGTGACAGTCTATTTAATAGCTAAGGAAAATGTGTTCTTAAAACCTGGAAATTTGGTGACATATATGTGTCTGTGTCCTGGGTTTATGGGCACATGTGTGTTTGTGCCTCAGAAAGGGGAGTCAGATGCAGACAGACTTCTGATATTGTTGAATGTGGTGGTTCTAGATTTGGCTGCCTCTGGCACCAGTTCTCATTATTAGCCATTCTAGGACAGTAAATTAAAAAAAAAATGCATGTGTTTGTGTTGATGTTTATTTCATGCAACCAAAGCTCTTTATAATTGGGTTAACTATTTTCTATCTGATTTGTCTTCTCTCACACTATTTTGAATTAAATAGATTCTTTGCAAATTTTGTAACAATTAAGAAAATGATAAACAACTATTGAAATATTGTTAAGTGGAGGATTATAATATATATTTTATGATTCAGTCCTCATAAGAACCTAAATTTTCACAATATTTCCACAAAATTTAGACTATAATTCCATGCAATTTCTATTAAATATTTATTGACATAATAATTCTCTACAAGAAAAAAAAGTCTCACTGGAATAAAATAATAGCACCTGTTGATCATGGATCTAGGGTGGTTGGATATGGGGGTCTGCTGATATTAATAGCATTTGCCAATATTGGCTAATACAGCACACCTCAGGTGAGATGTTGAATAAAACTTGACAATAATTAGTGGATTTCATCCTTAGCATATCGTTGGTAATATATCCTTATCATGGTGACAGCAGAGAAAAAAAAAACACAGGCAAAAATGTGCAAATACTTTATCAAGTTTATTGAATCATACCTTCTAGAATTCCAAATGTTGTGACCAAGATCAGAATCAATATGTTAGAGCCTTGCAAATTTATATAACAAAATATGTAGCTCTAGGAAGAGATAAAAATTAAAAACTTTTAAGGAAATGAATCTAACACACCATAAAATAAATGTATTTTTCTATATGACTAGATGATAGATAGATAGATAGATAGATAGATAGATAGATAGATAGATAGATAGATAGATGATAGATGCTGATAGATAGATAGTTGATAGATAGATAGATAGATAGATAGATAGATAGATGATAGATAGATAGATAGATAGATAGATAGATAGATAGATAGAGCCTACAAAATAGAAATATATGAGCAGCACTTAGGCCCTGGCCTGTATGGCTCAGTTGGTTGAAGCATCATCCCATACACTGAAAGGTTGCTGGTTTGATTCCAGATCAGAGCACATACCCAGGTTATGGGTTCAATGTCCAGTCAGGCCTTATACATCTATCTATCTATCAATCATCTATCTATCTATCTATCTATCTATCTATCTATCTATCTATCTATCTATCATCTATCTATCCATCATCTATCTATCTATCTATCTATCTATCTATCTATCTATCATCTATCTATCTATCTATCTATCTATCTATCTATCTATCTACCTATCATCTATCTATCTATCTATCTATATCTATATATCTTTCTATCTATCTCTCCCTTACTCTCCCTCTAAAATGTGTTAAAACATATCCTCTGGTGAGGGTTAAAAAAAGAGCACTCAGAGGTAGCAGACACCTATGTCTTTTGAAAAACTATGTCCTTCACAGTGTAAACTTTGGTAATTGAAACATTGTAGGTATCTAGTAAATATTATTGATCTTCTTGGAATTCAGGACATTTTATGAAATTTACTTAAGTCTCAGAAAGGGGAGTCAGATGCAGACAGACTTCTGATATTGTTGAATGTGGTGGTTCTAGATTTGGCTGCCTCTGGCACCAGTTCTCATTATTAGCCATTCTAGGACAGTAAATTAAAAAAAAAATGCATGCATACAAGTCTTTTGGTTGCTCTATAACCCTGCCATTTGTCTCTGGATCTATTCTTGTTCATCAAATTATATTGATCATTATATCCCACATATGAGTGAGACCATGTGATAGTTATCTTTCTCCGACTGGCTTATTTTGCTTAGAACAATGCTCTCCAGTTGCACCCATGCTGTTGCAAATGGCAAAAGTTCCTTTTTTTATAGTGGTGTAGTATTCCATTATGTAGATGTTCCACAGTTTTTTAATCCACTCAACTGCTGATGGGCACTTAGGTTGTTTCCAAATCTTAGTTATTGTAAATTGTGCTGCTATGAACATAGGGGTGCATACATCCTTTCTGATTGGTGTTTCTGTTTTCTTGGGATATAGTCCTAGAAGTAGGATTACTGGGTCAAATGTGAGTTCTATTTTTAACTTTTTGAGGAAACTCCATACTGTCTTCCACAGTGGCTGCACCAGTCTGCATTCCCACCAACAGTGCAGGAGGGGTTCCTTTTTCTCTGCATCCTCTCCAGCACTTGCCGTTTGTTGATTTGTTGATGATAGCCATTCTGACAGGTGTGAGATGGTATATCATTGTTGTTTTGATTTGCATCTCTTGGATGATTAGTGACTTTGAGCATGTTTTCATCTGTCTCTAGGCCTTCTGCATGTCCTCTTTTGAAAAGTGTCTATTTACATCCTTTGACCATTTTTTGATTGGGTTGTTTATCTTCTTTTTGTTAAGTTGTATGAGTTCTCTGTATGTTTTAGAAATTAAACTCTTATCTGAAATAGCATTGACAAATATGTTCTCCCATGCAGTGTGCTTTCTTGTTTCATTGATGGTTTCTTTTGCTGTGCAGAAGCTATTTATTTTGATGTAGTCCCATTTGTTTATTTTCTCATTAGTCTCCATTGCTGTGTCAGTAAAGATATTGCTACAACATATGTTTGCTATTTTGCTGCCTATGGAGTCTTGTAGGATTTTTATGGTTTCCCATCTTACATTTAAGTCCTTTAGCCCTTTTGAGTTGTTTTTGTGTATGGTGTAAGTTGGTGATCTAGTTTCATTTTTTTTGCATGGATCTGACCAATTTTCCCAACACCATTTATTGAAGGGACTGTCTTGACTCCATTGTATGCTCTTGCCTCCTTTATCAAATATTAATTGAGCATAATGGCTTGCGTTTATTTCTGGGTTCTCTGTTCTGTTCCAGTGGTCTATATGTCTGTTCTTGTGCCAGTAAAAGACATTTTTGAGAACCGTGGTTTGGTAATATAACTTGATATCTGGTATTGTGATCCCTCCAATTTTGTTCTTCTTTCTCAGGATTGCTGTGGATATTTGGGGAATTTTTTTATTCCAGATGATTTCTGGAGAGTTTGTTCTAGATCTTTGAAAAATACCATTGGTATTTTAATAGACAGTGCATTGAATTTCAGATTGCTTTGGGCATTATAGACATTTTAATGATGTTAATTCTACCAATCCATGAACATGGTATGTTTTTCCATTTGTTTATTTCTTCCTCTATCTCTTTGTCAATGTCCTATAGTTTTCTGAGTACAGGTCTTTTACCTCCTTAGTTAAGTTTACTCCTAGGTGTCTTAATTTTTTTGGTGCAATGGTAAATGGGATTGTTTTTTCATTTTTCTTTCTGTGAGTTCATTATTGGTTTATAAAAAGGCCATAGATTTCTGTGTGTTAATTTTGTATCCTGCTAACATTGCTGAATTCATTTATTATGTTTAGTAGTTTCTTTGATGGAGTCTTTGGGGTTTTCTATGTATAGTATCATGTCATCTGAAAATAAGGACAGTTTTACTTCTTCTTTTCCAATTTGGATACCTTTTATTTCTTCTTCTTGTCTGATTGCTATGGCTAGCACTTCCAGTACTATATCAAACAGGAGTGGTGAAAGTAGGCATCCCTGTCTTGTTCCTGTTCATAAGGGAAATGAGTTTAGTGCTTGCACATTGAGTATGATGTTTTATGTAGATTTTTCATATAAGGCTTTTATTATGTTGTGGTATGATCCCTCTATTCCCACTTTGCTGAGAGTTTTTATCAAGATAGGATGTTAGATTTTGTCAAATGCCTTTTCTGCATTGATTGATATGATTAGGTGATTTTTGTCTCTCAGTTTATTTATGTGATGTATCACATTTATTGATTTGTGGATATTTTATCATCCTTGCATCCCCAGAATAAATCCCACTTGTTCACGGTATATATTCTTTCTAATGTAATGCTGGATCTGATTTGCTAGAAATTTGTTGAGGATTTTAGCATCTATGTTCATGAGGGATATTGGCCTGTAGTTCTCTTTTTTTGTGGTGTCTTTATCTGGTTTGGGGATTACGGTAATGCTGGCTTCATAGAAAGAGCTTGGAAGTGTGCCTTCCTCTAGAATTTTTGGAATAGTCTGAGAAGGATAGTTTTTAATTCTTCCTTGAATGCTTGGTAGAACTCCCCTGTAAAGTGATCTAGATGAAGGCTTTTGTTTGCTGGAATAATTTTGATCACTGCTTCAATTTCTCCAGTAGTTATAAGCCCATTCAGGTTTTTTTGTTTTGTTTTATTCTTCCTGATTGAGTCTTGGAAGCTCGTATTGTTCTTAGAATATGTCCATTTTGTCTAGGTTTTCCATTTTGTTAGAATAAAGTTGTTCATAGTATTTTTTCATAATCCTTTGTATTTCTGTGGGACCAGTTGTTACTTCACCTCTTTCATTTCTGATTTTATTTGGGTCCTCTCTCTTTACTTATTGGTGAGCCTGCTAGAGGTTCATCAATCTTGTCTGTACTTTCAAAGAACTAGGTCTTAGTTTTGTTGATCTTTTGTATTGATTTTTTGTTTGTTTGTTGTTTTTGGTCTCTATGTCTTTTATTTCTGCTCTGATCTTTATTATTTCCTCCCTTCTGCTTATGCTGGGCATTTCTTATTGTTTTAATTCTAACTCTTTTGGTTGTTGGGTTAGATCATTTATTACCATTTTTTCTTGGTTGTTTTTTTTTTTAGGTAGTCCTGTAGAGCTATGAACTTCCCTCTCAAGACTGCTTTCACTGTGTCCCATAGATTTTGGATTTTTGTGTTTTAATTGTCATTTGTTGTCAAGATGCTTTTTATTTCTTTGATCTCTGTGGTAACCCAATAATTGTTTATTAGCATGCTATTTAGCCTCCAAGTGTTTCATCTTTTTCCATTGTTTTTATTGTGGTTGATTTCTAATTTTATGCCATTGTGATCTGAGATGATTCTTGATATGATTTCTGTCTTTTTGAATTTGAAGAGACTTTGCCTGTGTCCCAGTCTGTGGTCTATCTTTAAAAATGACCAAAGTGGCCCTGACCAGTTTGGCTCAGTGGATAGAGCATCAGCCCATGAACTCAAGGGTCCCAGGTTCGATTCCAGTCAAGGGCACATACCTTGGTTGCGGGCACATCCCCAGTAGGGAGTGTGCAGGAGGCAGCTGATCAATGTTTCTCTCTCATCGATGTTTCTAACTCCCTATCCCTCCCCTTTCCTCTCTTTAAAAAATCAATAAAATATATTTTATAAAAGTGACCAAAGTGCACTTGAGAATAATGTATATTCTGTGGCTTTGGGGTGAAAAGTTCTGAAGATGTCAATTAATTCCATCTGATCTAGTGAGTCATTTAGGAATGATATTTCTTTGCTGATTCTTTGTTTAGAAGATTTATCCAGTGGTGTTAGTGGGGTATTAAAGTCCCCTAGTATTACTGTGTTGCTGTAAATCTCTCCCTTGATATCCTCCAGAATTTTTTTTTTTATGTATTTGGGTGCTCCTGTATTGGGTGCATATATGTTTACCAGAGTTATATCTTCTTTTTTAATAGCTCCCTTTAGTATTATGAAGTGGCCTTCCTTATCTCTTGTGATGGCCTTCACTTTGATGTCTAATTTGTCAGATATATGTATTGCTACCCCAGCTTTTTTTTCATTTCCATTTGTCTGTAAAACCTTTTTCCATCCCTTCACTATGAGTCTGTGTGAGTCCTTTGTTCTGAGGTGGGTCTCCTGTAGACAGCAGATATATGGGTCATGTTTTTTTATCCACTCAGCTACCCTATGTCTTTTGATTGGGGAATTTAATCCATTTACATTTAAAGTTATTATTGATAGATACTTGTTTGTTGCCATTTTTATTCTTTATACCTTTGTTTCTTCTTCCCTTCTTCTTCTTCTTTTTACAGAAGACCTTTAGCATTTCTTGTATTGCTGATTTGGTGGTAATAAACTCCCATAGTCCTTTTTTATCTGTGAAACTCCTGATTTCACCCTAAACTTTGATTGATAGCCTTGCTGAGTACAGTATTTTTGGATTCAGAATCTTGCTTTGCATGTCTTTCTATATTTCATTCCATTCCCTTCTTGCCTGATGTGTTTCTCTTCAGAAATCAGTCGATAGTCTGATGGGAGATCCCTTGTAGGTAACTTTCTGTCTATTTCTGGAAGCCTTTAAGATTCTTACTTTAATTGGTGTTTGCCAATTTAATTATAATGTGTCTTGGTTTCAGACTTTTTGGGTTCATCTAATTTGGGACTCTGTGAGCTTCTGGGACTTGTGTGAGTTTTTTCTTCTTCCCAATATCAAGGAAGTTTTTTATCATTATTTCTTCAAACAGGTTTTCTATTCCTTGCTCAGTTTCCTCTTTTTCTCTGCACCCCTATTATGCAGATGTTGTTTTGTTTCATGTTGTCCCAAAGTTCCCTTAGGCTCCCCTCCTAGTTTTTAAGTATGTTTTGTTTTGTTTTTTTCCAGATACTGCTCTGCTTAGGTATTTCTTCCTACCTTATCTTCTAGCTCACCAATGTGGTTCTCCACTTCTTCTAGTCTGCTGTTGATGCATTCTACTGTGTTCTTTATTATAGTGATGTCATTTTTCATTTCTTCTGGGTCTTCTTCACTTCATCTTAGTTCTTACACATGTTGTTGAATTTGTCTTCCATCCTTTTCATCATCCTTATGACCATTGCACGGAATTCTTTCTCTGACATACTGCTTTCCTTCATTTAATTTACTTCCTTTTTCTAGTGATTCTTCCTTTTCTTTCCTGTGGCGGCTGTTTCTTTGTCTCCACATTTTTGCTCCTCTCAGGGTGTCTGGTTATGCAACTCTCTCTCCTGCATTGACTTAAAGGCACAAAATACAACACTACAAGGCATAACGCACAGGCCACCAAACACAAATGTATTCACGATACCAATAATCCCAAATAAAGGTGACCACCAGAGAACAGAGAATTAGGGGAGAGGAAAAAGTACAAAAACGATATTGATAAAAGGAACAAATGTAAGAGAGAAAAGAAAGAGAAGAAAAAAGAAGGGGGAAAATATATGTATATGGGGAGAAAACTCCAAAAAAGTAATAACTAATCCAAAAAATGCAAACAACACCCAGAGAGGAATGCAAACAACAAATAATCCAAAAAATGCAAACAAGAAGCAACCAAACAGCAAAATCCCAGATAAATTTGAGGAGGCAGAGCTCTCTCTAGGCCATCTCTGACATTTCCATCCATGTTATTACCTCACCAGCTGTTTTAATTCACCAGTTCCAGATGGATGTTATTCAATTCAACTGTTCTTTCTATCTGCTCTGTGAGAAGGCATATGACCCATCCATATATTTGTGCCGCTTTGTCTCCCCCTGGACAAACTTTTTAGGTGCCTACAGCCGGGGAGGCTGGAATCTTGGTGTTCGTGGGCTCACAGCTGAGGCAGCTGGTCCTTGGGTGTTATAGTTGTAAAGTCCTATTAGGTATCTGAGGTCTCCCTGGTTGAAGGAAAGTCTGGACTTCTGATCATAGCTACTTGCCCCTTCAAGATGGCACAGTCTCTGAGACAGAGCTAGCTGCACTGAGAAAGAGTACAGCAGTAATAGAGGCTGCCCGGCCAGGGGAGTCTGGTCTGCCAGTCCCCAACAGTCCTGTGGAATACAGGTGTCTCTCACTCACAAATACAGACACTCCCTACACATCCACACACTCTCCTTTCACTCTCTCACTCATACACTATCTTGCAGTCTTCCAGCCTGCCGTCCTATGCCGCCATCTTGGATCTCTGGAAACAATTATTAATGCACCTCTTACCCAGGAGTTCTGCAGGCATATTACTAAATGCACAGCCCAACCCCCCACACCCTGCCCCCTGTCTTGGGCACTGTTTACAAATAATTGGCGAGCTCCAATAGTGGCAGATGTCTCAGGTGAGGAGGTCCTGAAATGTGGGCAGGAAGATTTTCCAGGGAATGCCTGTAGCTGCTGCAGAAATCGTCAAGAAAATAAATGCACTATTAACTTTTAATTAACCTTATATTAAAATTTGTTTTTATTAATTCTGTAAAAATTTTATTTTTGTCATGATTTGTCCTCCCTCTACTATTCCAATCTATAATTTTCAGTAATGACAAAACTACAATAATATAATATTATAACTTTATGCTACAAATTTAAGAAGGATATACTTAAGTCTATTATTTTCTGATAAATTACTATATTATATTTTATATTGTAAATTATTCTACATAACAAACATATTAACAATTTATAAATTTTCCAATGGCCAATTAAAAAATTATGCTTACTTTTGGAAATCTACTCAATAATCATTAAGGGTTAATTTTTGTGAGTAGCATCAGATAGAGGTCCAATTTCAAATTTCTTCATGTGTTTATCAACTTTTCCTAACACTTTTCCTCTATTAAAGAGACTATCCTTTCCCTATTGAGTATTTTTAGATATCTTGTCAAATATTAGTTGACTTTAAATGTGAGGGTTTATTTCTATTATTGATTGTGTTCCAATGGTCTGTGTCAATTTTTATGACTGTACCATATTGTTTTGATAGCAACAACTTTATGGTATAGTTTGAAATTAGGAAGTGTGATGCCTTCTATTTTGTTCTTCTATCTCAGTATTGCTTTGGCTATTTAGGGAACTGTTAATCTAAATAAAATATCTTTGTAATAATACCAACAGAGAAGATTTTTATTTAAAGTAATAGTCTATTAATTTTTTTCATGTGTTGTATAAAATATAATACTGATGGATCTTAAAATTGAATAATTTCAACAAGTTTAACTTTCTTTATTATATCTCCTTTGGCCTCTGAAATAACTTGAACTCATAAGACAAATTAGTGTCTTTTCTGGGTATAAATTTTCACTGGGTTTTACAAGGTTAGATATTTTGAAAAATGTCAAAACAATTAATTCAGGTTCCCTGTTGTTAGGTCTTAAAATTTTAATTATAAGGGACTGGCTACTTACACATCATAAGTTAAATAATGGAGAGAGTGGGAAAATAGAATATACTCAATATAATTATCAAATAATTGCAACCATCCATAAGGTAGCATGATAACCATGAACTAGAAAATCATAGTGTCAACAATAATTGTCTTTTTTTAATCCTGAAGTTGAACTATGTATAAAGAGTGATTTTAAAATATTAAGATGGACAAACAAGCATGAATAAAACAAATGGATGGAAATACTTATGGAATCCTCAAGAGGCAATGAGCAGATAATATTGGTAGGGGTGGTAACGGGTTAATATAGGAAACAATGCATATCTGTTGTTTACTTTGCCAGCATTCTTACCTGATAAAAATCTTCAATTTCTTTGGAAAATTATTTCTGCCCAATTCTCAGCCACGAGATTTAAATGAAATTTATTCTATTCCTGATTATAGCAACCAATATCACCAGGATTGCAGTAAGATCATAAGGATAGCTTGTCTTTGGCTATGGTGGAGATTTGTTCATGAGTGAGTATATGATATAAGCTGATTCAATAAAGTGAATGCCTGAAAATATTCTGAGACTGCTTGGATGCAATTCTGTTTTCCCTGAAAGAAATACCAACAACAAAGCAAGTAATGCTAGTAGCTGCTGGCAGTAATTTTGGTACTGGTATACTAAACCAACAGAAATGGCAAATGATATAAATTTGGCTGTTGATTGACTATTACATCAAATTGTAACTAAACTAGATATCCCTCTATGATTTAGTGTAATGTGCCAATAAAATTCCCTTTTTAATTTAACCTAGTTTAAATTGATTACTTTACCAAAAATAATATTATAATGTAAAACTAGAATTTATATTGGTAAAAATATTTAAGACCAGATTCTTTTAAAATTAGAATGCCTAGAAAAATTATAAAATAAACAAGGAAAATATTGAAGAAGTATGAACAAAGAACATATAAAATTGTACAGTGGTATGCATGATTTGTCTAACAGCATTTTGTCAATGGATCACATAGGAAATAGATTAGTGACAAAAAGCAAATTATCCATGTATGAAAGTACAGTATATTGAGACCAGGTGATGGTTGGAAAAGAAGGGATATGAGATTCAATTTGAAAATATGCTAAGGATATATACTGAGGTTATATAAGAGAGACTAAAGTTGTATAAATTAAAATATTTGAGTTTGTTGGATTATTATTACTTTATTTGTTCTGAGGGACTTGTCAGTTGCAAGACCATTTTCATGTTTAGGGGGGGCAAGTGGGACAGAGGCATCTGTGAATTTGAGAATCACACTCAGATAATCTTCTGTCACCAGCCACTCCCAACTGCTCAGGTGGAGAAGATCAGGACCACTCATTGTCCTGTCTCCAAGTCTGGCTTCAGCTGGGGATGGGCCCTGTGCTAACAGAACAAAGTCCTACCGCTGAGCCTACCTGGTTCTCTTACAAGGCTCTCCCAAACCCTGGTCAAGCCTGGCTGCATCTCAGACTGACACTGAGGACATGGCTTGTGTGCTCCTTCCCTCAACCATCTGTTGGTACATTTTCTTACAATAATAAAATTGCCTTTCTCCAAAAAAAAAAAAAATTCATATTCTTTGATTTGGGCCAATTTAGAAATTTATCATGGTTGCCTTTTATGCACATTTTTTCCCTCTTTTTCCAGCTTTATTAAGATATAACTTAATGTGAAGTTGTATAAGTTTAAAGTGTATAACATGTTGATGTAATGCACTTATATGTCGTAAAATGATTATCCTACTAATGTTAGTTAACACCTCCATCACCTCATAATTGTTAGCAACTTATAAGCATACAATAAAGTATTATTAGCTATCATCTAATGAACTTATTCATCTTAAATGATGGAAGTCTGTACCTTCTAACCAACATCCCCTCTTTCTTTCACCCCCAGATCTTGAAAACTACCACTCTACCCTTTCTTTTATGAGTTTGACTTCTCCAGATTCCACATATTTGTGACATATAGAATTTACCTTTATCTGTGTGACTTATTTCACTTAGCATAACGCCCTCAAGTTTCATCCAAGTTGTCACAATTGGCAGGATTTCCTTCTTTATAACAGCTGAATAATATTCCAGTGTATAATCATAAACCCAAATATAACACATGCCTTTGCCAAAGACAGTCTATAAATTAGATGGATTTGCTGTTTCAATATCTGCTCATGCTGAATGGTTACATTAATGAATTTTAGTAACTAATCTCTTTTTCTAGCTAGATACTTTACTGGAAATTCTACATGCAGGAAAACAAGCATTACCAAAGGCCTGCCTGATGCTTTTTTAAATATGCATGTATGTGGTGTTGGCTGCGTGGTAAGTGATATAAATGAAGATCAATACTTATGTGCTGCTATAAGTAGATGATTTTGTAAAACCTACATAATCACAGAAGTTGACTGCTTCATTATATCATAGGGCATGAAAAAAATACCATTTAATTTATTCACCCTTTTTTGTTGTGGTGGTGGTGATACTTTTAATCTTTCCACTTCCGCTTAGTAATGAAAAATTGAAGTATAGCTCTCCAGTGATCGCTTGTCTGACGGCACTGGAAATAAAAACGTCAGATGCAAAAGATAGATAAAAAACAGACATAAAGTAAAAAAGAGCCCATGCGAAAATGCCTAGAGACTTGGAAAACAAATACTAAACTAAAATGAGACATAGCCAGATGTAATTGGAATAGTGGAATTGTAAAAGTTTATGAAGTATATTTTACAATACTAATGTATATCATATAGCATCAATGATAATGTGTATTTATGATGAGGTAAATCACTTTTATGGAAAGGAAGATGAAAGTGAACCTAGGCATATTTTATTTTTAACATGTCCATTGTTTTGCAATAAAACTGTCTCCAAATATTAAAACAATTAGATGTATCTAAATATTTAAAAAAATTAGATGTGTATATATTAATAAAGGTATCAATATTTATTGCTCAAATATTGGTAATATTTATATTCATAAAATAATATTTAATAAATTATTAAGCAAAAAAGATAGCAACTCCAATGAAATGCAACAGATTTTATTCAACAGATTATTAAAAAGGTCAGCACATTAACATAGTATATAGTGGATGCTAAGAAAATAGAGTGGTGGTTAAAGCTGAGAAACAGTAAAGGTACTTGATCAAAAGAGTAAAGAATTATTATAAGTTTAAATTCCACAGCCCTATCATTACCATCAACAGTAAATAGTGGGGGAGATTCTTAAACTGAGCAAGATGGTACAGGGGAAGGTCCTACATCAGTGATGACGAACCTTTTGAGCTCGGCGTGTCAGCATTTTGAAAAACCCTAAGTTAACTCCGGTGCCGTGTCACATATAGAAATTTTTTGATATTTGCAACCATAGTAAAACAAAGATTTATATTTTTGATATTTATTTTATATATTTAAATGCCATTTAACAAAGAAAAATCAACCAAAAAAATGAGTTTGCGTGTCACCTCTGACACACGTGTCATAGGTTCGCCATCACTGTCCTACACTGAGCAGGCAAAAAGCTAGAAAGATGAATGGACAAGACTTGAATGTGCCAAAAGCTAGAAAGATGAATGAATTGGACCTGAGGGTGTCAAAAGCTAGCAACATAACTGGATAGGAAAAGAAGCCTTACCCTCCCTAGCCATATAAGAACTGTGGACCTGAGCAGAAAAGAAAAGTAGTCTTTGAGATAGGAGTCCACCATTCTCACAGGTTGTAGCACCTGAATAAAACTCTTTCCTTTTGCACCACCACTTATCTCATGAATTTGGTTTTCATTGGGGCAGGCAGTAGAAACTGTGTTCTCAGTTATACTATGTGGTGGCAGAAAGTCCTTGTTTGGTGATTTGGATGCTTGAACACTTGGACTTCTGCCACTCATTAGCCATAGCATTTTGGATGAGTAACAAAAAAAGAGAGCAATTTCCTCATCTTCAATATGAAGTGATTGAATGATATGATTATTTAGATCCATTTGAAAATGATCTATCATCTATCTACCTTTAATCCATTCTTCATATACCTGCAATCCTTTCTTCAAACATGCTAATACACACAGAGTCTGAGTGTCACAGGTTACCTTCCCCAGAAAGCTTAGGCTGGTCTGGAGTTTAATGCTCCTAGGAAACAATATATGTGAGAGCATAACAAGACTGAGCAGAGATTATGATCTGTAGTACAAAAACAAGACATCAATGGACCCTACAGGGAGTGACAAAACGGGGGTGGTTCTTCAAAGTGTCCCTAACTTGAAGGAAAGGAGCTGAAGCTATATACTTTGTATATAGACGACAACTAAAATAGACACCCAACGCACAGGACATGTCTTTAAGAAGAGTAAACTCCACTTGCTGAAGAGGATTGTCAGGCAAGAAAGATTTCAATAGTATGGATGAGTTCTTCAGTCCTGAAGAAGGGATTTGCATGATGCAGCACCTAGCTCCTTGAATATTCAGAGGGTGAATAGTAATAACCAGGTTGTTCAAAGCCCCTTCAACAAAATAAAAGTCTATCAATGAAGTATGATATGATAAGTTAATTTCTACTTTAAGCTTGGTTATGGTATACACTCCTCAGAATTTATAAAGTCTATTAGAACTCTCCAGTGTCCTAGGGACATTATTCTATTTCTTTGAGGAAGTAGTTTTCACAGACCCAACACATCTTTTCATTAAAACATAATAATATTTAATGCATTTTTATTACTATGGAATGAAATTCATAGGTAATAAAGCCTATCTATAAATATAATTTCAAAAGGTCAATAATACTATAGCTATACTAGCGGTTCTCAACCTGTGGGTCGCGACCCCTTTGGCGGTCGAACGACCCTTTCACAGGGGTCGCCTAAGACCATCCTGCATATCAGATATTTGCATTATGATTCATAACAATATCAACATTATAGTTATGAAGTAGCAACAAAAATAATTTTATGGTTAGGTCACAATATGAGGAACTATATTTAAAGGGCCAGAAGGTTGTGAACCACTGACGTTATACTATGAAGAGAAATAATGAGAAATTCATTTATAATAAAACTAAAGGACTGGTACATGAAATTCATGCATGTGTAGGGTCCCTAGGCCTGACCAGCGATCAGGGCCAATCTGTGGGGGACTGTTGGGGCCATAAGGGAGGCCTGCTGGCACCCGCCTTGGCTGGCCTGGGGCCTGCGGGCTGGGGGTAGCTCCTGCATTGAGCATCTGCCCCTGGTGGTCAGTGCACATCATAGTGACTGTTTGTTCCACCAGTTGTTCTGCCATTTGGTCTATTTGCATATTAGGCTTATATTAGATAGGATAACATGCATTTCAATATGTAAATTTTCAGGTAAAACAAAATTAGAAAACATGGAGAAGTAGTCACATACATATTCTATAATTTGACCTCTACAAATATAGCTTTATACAAATATCCTGTATTGAGAAATCAAATACCATTAGAAGAGTTGCTGTTGGTAGTCTAGTATCCAAAACTGAGGATGATTCTAAATTCCTGAATAAAACAAATTAGAATTTCTTTCCACTCTACTAGCATTTGCATTTTCTGAAATAAATCTATCTTAAAACTGTGAGAGAAAGTGTTCATATGTAAAGAAAATTAAATGGCAAGTTCAATTTACTATAAATATATATTTTCATCTTTATGAATGTATGATAGGACATTATAAGCAAATATAAAACAAAGAATAATTTGTCCTTGTGTAGAATGGTTGCCAACCAGACTGTATTCCTTACCAACCCAGTAAATGCCAGTATCCCTTAATAACTAAAGTAAATAAAAATGGTCCCTAGTTTTATTTAATGCCTCCAAGGGTCAATACCCGCCAGTGAAGCATACTGGGATGTCTATTTACCCCTATAGAGCCTGGAGGAATTACTAAGCATTGATTATATTTTTGGTGCGTACATATTAAATTTCATCCTAGTCTCTGTATCACATTTCTCTATACTTATTCTGACTACACTTTTTTTTGGTAAGGAGTTTATAGAAACATCCACTTTTCTGATTTTTTTTTCTCATTAGATATAAGGTAAAGGCAAGCAAATTTCTTGAGCTAATTGTGATGACATGGGTGCTGCCATATAGACTGGAAACCCAGGTTTAAACTCTTACTTTTCTGCTTACAATCTTTACAATCATTAGAGATTAAACCATTCTGAGTGGCACTTCTCTGATTGTTTAATTAAAAATAATACCAAACCCATGGATGCTGTGAGAATTCAAAGAAATAATGTGTAGAAGATCCAGAAATTAGCATAGTTACTAATGCTGGAATAATAAGTTAGAAGATAGAAGAAATAACAAATGATAAATATAGATAGAGAAGTACCTGAATAGACAGAGATTTTTGGTATATATATTCCTTCACTATTGAAATCCATAGATAGATATTGATAGATGGGAAAATGTGGAGGGAGAGTCATGTTTCTGTGTGACAATATCTAATTATGTCTCTCCACCCTAACTCTGACATATTGGGAGGTCTCATAGGTGAAGAGAACATACAATTCATCATCTAACTGGAGGCCCAGTGCACAAATTTGTGCACGGATGTGGTCCCTCAGCCTGGCCAGACATCAGGCTGATTGGGGAGGTTGGCCAGCCACTGGGACTGCAGGAGGTTGTCTGGTCACGGGAGGTTGGCTTTGGGAGCACACTGATCACCAGGAGGGAGCTTCTGCATTGAGTGTCTCCCCCTGGTGGTTAGTGAGCATCATAGCAACTGGTCGACCGGTTGTTCGGTAGTTCAGTCATTTAGGCTTTTAAATATATAAATAGGGAACACTTTGGAAAGAAAAGGGATGCTATCAATCACTACATCAGAAAAATGGAAATAACCTAGGAAGTCTCCATGCAAATTAAGACCCATAGACACCTTAATAATTGTGTTACTATCTGACTCCATTGGTGGGCATGATTAAAGCAATCTTGACATATTTGACATTCTTCTGTTGTTGTTTTTTTAGCTAGTGAAATCAACAGATTTATTGCCTTTATATGTGTTTTTTAGTATAATTTTTATTTATATGTATCATTTTTATATATGATGATATATTCATTTACTACATAATTTAGTAACTTAAAAAATTTGAGTCTTTAGTGCTTTACTCATTTAACCAAACATAGGCATGTTTTATTGTTCACCTTTGTACTAGTACGTATAACCATATAAAACATTACCTTCAAAATTTTAATGAGGTATTATATTTAATTTTTTAAACTCAAGCATTAGGTAAAGCATGATTTTAGTTCATTCATTGTTTTTCCAAAGAAAACATTGTTAATAATAGTGTGGTTTTTAATCAAAACACTCAAAGTGTTTGAGTCATATTGGCTTGTGTTAATATTGCTGCCCCTCGACTACCTTACTAGCTGCAAAACCTTGACCAAATTGTTTATCCTCGATTAATTTGAATTTCTTCATCTGGAAAATGGGGATCATAACCTCTACCTTTTAAGGTTGTTTAAAAGAATATTAAGGTACTTGTCTAGAAATTATTCCTTTAAACATGTAATGCCTTTATTCTTTATACTTGAAACTATTAAATGTGGTAAATGAGGTTTGTGAAATAATGGTCTTATAGATTTAATGAAATCTTTTCATGCTACACATACCTACTATGTCATTATATCTTCTCCCATGAATTCAGCTACTATTTCTATGCCAAAAGCTCCGAAATGTTTGTCTTCAGCAAATTCCAGGGCCATATATCCACCTCATACTGTACAGTTCTTCTGGATATTGTACAGACACCTCAAATTCAACATGTGAATTTGAGGTGTCTGTACAATATCTGAACTCACAATCCCCCTCTCAAAATTACCTTTATACTGCATCTAAATGCTCAATAAACAACATCATTACTTTCTGTGTTTCCCAAACAAGAAACCTGGAAGACATCATTAATTCTCCCCTCACTTTTCCTGCTCTAAATCTAGTTGGCAAGTGAAGCCAGTTAAACTGAAATAGGTGTGTGTGTGTGTGTGTGTGTGTGTGTGTGTGTGTGTGTAAATCCAGCAACTGGAATTCCCTAACAACCAGAACAACTGGTCACTATGATGCCCACTGCAGTCAGTGAACCACCCAATCAGAGGTGGGGCTGGCTGGCCAACTTCCCGCGGTCCCTCACCCTGGCTGGTCCAGCCCCTGATCAGCCTCTCCCACCCCAATTGAGGGTGGGCCAGCCAGCCTACCTCCCACCATCTCCTCCTCCCCACAGGCCTGGCCCTGATCTGCCCCAATTTGAGCCAGGCCGGCCAGACCTCAACTGTGCATGAATTCGTGCACCTGGCCTCTAGTAATAAATAAAAGTCTGTTCCCTTCTATCTTACTTAAAAACCACCACATCATTATTTTTACATGATCATTTTTTTTCTATGTCCCAGGGTCAGAAGTGACCACACTATTTCCAATCATACCCTCTAAATTTCTTTTGATTTCTTTGTGACTGTAATGCTCAAACTGCAAACATATCTCTCTGATTTCTTAACCACATACCGTCAGCAAAACATTCAAACTTCCTTCCATGGCATACAGACTCTATATCTGATTTGTTCTTTATTATCATTTGCTATTCCAAGCCCTACATTTTGCTGTCTACTCTGAACAAGTTCCATTGTGAAATTTTTATGTTTTAATTTTAAAAAATGAGTAGCCTAATCCTTGCCCCATACCACTTTTAATTTAACTTACTTTTTTCAAAATTCAACTGCTGATTCACCTTCTCAATAAAATACAGATGCCCAGTGAAATTTGAACTTCACATAAACAAGTAATATTTTAGTATAAGTATTTCCCATGCAATATTTGAAATATACTTGTACTAAAATATTATCCTGCATGGTGTTGAACATATTTAAATGCCTCTGCCTGACAATAAACTATCTAAAGGAAGCACCTTAACTTGTAAAATTCCTGTGGATCTATTTTTAAATTTCCTAAAAGAAGAGGAAAATTTCAAAGCTGGATTGATTGGTACAATTTTACTATTCTATATTGGTAATTATTTTCTTATGATAAATGTTTTAGTTTATTTGATTTTGTATGGCCTATTTAATTTTTCTTGTAAGACCACTGAAACTATATAACTTAAACATTAAGGATGATTTACTTTCAGATATTTATTCAAGGTTTGTAAAAAGAGTATAAATGATTTTATGGAGCCTGTTGTAAGGTCTGTGGGACAAAAATTCAAATGCCAAAAATATAATCAATTTATGTACAAATAAGTACACTTTAAAGTTACTAATGTGTTGGTGTTTTGGTATGAACAAACTATTGTGGATGAATATGATTAAATGGAGGAATTGAGTTTATTAATACCTGTAAACATAATAAAATTTAGTTTCAGAAATATTTATAGGTGACAGCTCTAAGCTAATACAGCTGAATATCTGCCACCAAATACTATTGGACTTGACTGATTAGGGGTGTTTGTAGCCTTAGAATAACTAATTCATAGTGGAAAGCTATTGAAAATTGATACCATAGGAGCCCAATAAAAAGTCTTAGGCCATTTGAAGACTGACTACATGCTCAAAACTTTGTGATAGTATACCATTGATGAATGTGTATGTTTCTGTTTTACTTACATTTTTTCTTTGTATAAAACTTAAAATTTATTAAAAAAAAACCCTCATATTTTTATACCACTAAACTCATAATATGAATTTATAGAAAAAGCCATAAACATAAAGATTGTTGTTATTTTTAGCATATTTTATTCCATATTAGGAATATAGGTTTCTCTAGTAAACTAACTTTTAATATAATTAATTTGGTTCACATACTAAAAACAGATATAATTCTATAAGAAGTAATACTAATGTATATCAATGGTATTTTATGTTCTCATTTTAGAAGTTATATTAAATTCAATAACACTGGGATATTTCATACCTGCTTTCTGAAAGGCCTTTTATCATAACATTTTAATTATAATAGAATTTTAGTTAAAATGATGTCACCTATATTTTAAACTGGTCTATATGATGACTTTTGACAAATGGGATAGTCCATACTTCCATCAAGATGGTAAATATTTCAATCTGCCCCAATATTTTTCCTCAGGTCCTTTGCCAATGTCTGCCTCTTTGAGGACAACTGCAGTTCTGACTTCATTTTTTTCTTTTTTTTAATCTCATGAAAATTTTTTTTTAAGTATAATAATATTACATGCAATAAGAATTACTATTTCAAAAAAAAAGATTTTTAAATATAATGATGTTACATGAAATAAACATTAATATTTCAAGAAAAATTATTTAAATATTATGTTACATGCAATAAGCATTAATATTTCAAGAAAAAAGATTTTAAATATAATGATATTACATGAAATAAACATTAATATTTCAAGAAAAATTATTTTAAATATAATATTACATGCAATAAAGGTGGATATTTCAAGGAAAATATTTTAAATCCAAACAAAGAAAAGGGTATTATGCTAATTAAACCCAATAGACCAGACATCCTTCCAGACAAAGCCAAGGTGGCAGGTGCCAAGGCAGAGGCAGTTAGGGGAGTTCAGGCTGGAGGGGAGCAGTTAGGGGCATCAGGCAGGCAGGCAGAGGTGGTTAGGGGTGATCAGGCAGTCAGGCAGACTTGTTAAGGGTGATAAGGCAAGCAGGCAGGTGAGCTGTTTGGAGCCAGTGGTCCTGATTGCAAGAGGGATGTCTGACTGCTGGTTTAGGCCCTATCCAGAAGGGATTGGCAGTCAGATATCCTCCCAGAGGTCCTGGATTAGAGAGGGTACAGGCCGAGCTGAGGGACCCCCCCCCCCCCAGTGCACGATTTTCATGCACCACAGGTCTAGTATAATAATATTACCAAAACTGTACTAAAATAGTATAATATCACAAAAGTTGTAGGAAATATTAAAAATCTGTAAATAACAAGATTACTTATATTCTAAAATATTTTTCTCTCTGGCCTTATTTTGGTTCATCAGTTTATGTTGATCACTATATTCCACAAATGAATGAGATCATGGGATACTTATCTTTCTCTGACTGGCTCTCATTTGGCATAATGCTCTCCAGGTCCATCCATGCTGCTGCCAATGGTAACAGTTGCTTCTTTTTTACAGCAGCGTAGTATTCCATTGTAAAGATGTACCACAGATTTTAATGCACTCATCTGCTGATGGGCAATTAGGCTGTTTCCAAATCTTAGCTATTATAAATTGTGCTGCAATGAACATAGGGATGCATATGTCTTTCCTGATTGGTGTTTCTAGTTTCTTGGGATATATTCCCAGGAGTGGGATTACTGGGTCAAATGGGAGTTCCATTTTCAGTTTTTTGAAGAAACTCAATACTGTTTTCCACAGTGGCTGCATCAGTCTGCATTCCCACCTGCAGTGCATGAGGGTTCTTTTTTTCTCTGCATCCTCTCCAGCACTTGTCATTCGTTGATTTGTTGATGATAGCCATTCTGACAGGTGTGAGATGGTACCTCATTGTTGTTTTGATTTGCATCTCTCAGATGATTAGTGACTTTGAGCATGTTTTCATATGTCTCTCAGCCTTCTGTATGTCCTCTTTCGAAAAGTGTCTATTTAGGTCCATTGCCCATTTTTTGATTGGATTGTTTATCTTCCTTTTGTTAAGTTGTATGAGTTCCCTGTGAATTTTGGAGATTAAACCCTTACCTGAGATAGCATTAGCAAATATATTCTCCCATGCAGAGGGCTCTCTTGTTGTTTTGTTGATGGTTTCTTTTGCTGCGCATAAGGTTTTTATTTTGATGAAGTCCCATTTGTTTATTTTCTCCTTTGTTCCCATTGCCCTTGGAGATGTGTCGGTAAACATAATGCTACAACATATACCTCATATTTTGCTACCTCTGTATTCTTCTAAGATTTTTATGGTTTCCCATCTTATGTTTAAGTTCTTTATCCATTTTTATTTATTTTTGTGTATGGTGTACGTTGGTGGTCTAGTTTCATTTTTTGCATGTGTCTGACAAATTTTCCCAACACCATTTATTGAAGAGACTATCTTGACTCCATTGTATGCTCTTGCCTTCTTTGTCAAATATTAATTGAGCATAATGGCTTAGGTCAACTTCTGGGTTCTCTATTCTTTTTCATTGGTCTATAAATATTTTCTTGTGCCAGTACCAGGCAGTTTTGAAAACAATGGCTATGTAGTATAGCTTGATATCTGGTATTGTGATTCCTCCAATTTTGTTCTTCTTTACTCAGGATTGCTGCAGGTATTCGAGATCATTTTATATTTCATATGAATTTTTGGAGAGTTTTTTCTAGGTCTGTGAAAAATTCAGTTGGTATTTTAATGGGGATTGCATTGAATCTTTAGATTGCTTGGTGTAGCATGCATTTTAATGATGTTGATTCTACCAACTAATGAACACGTTATATTCTTCCATTTGTTTATATCTTCCTCTATCTCTGTTTTGAACATCCTGTAGTTTTCCAAGTACAGGAATTTTACTTCTTTAGTTAAGTTTATTCCTAGGTAACTTAATTTTTTGTTGCAATGGAAAACGAATTTTTTTTTTCTTTTCTCTCTCTATGAGTTCATTATTGGTGTGTAAAAAAGCCACAGATTTATAGGTGTTAACTTTGTATCCTGCTATATTGCCAAATTCATTTATTAGGTCTAGTAGTTTTTTGATGGAGTCTTTGGGGTTTTCTATGTATAATATCATGTCATCTGTGAATAATGACAGTTTTACTTCTTCTTTTCCAATTTGAATTCCTTTTATTTCTTCTTCTTATCTCATCACTATGGCTAGCACTTCCAGTATTATGTTAAACAGGAGTGAAGAAAATGGTCATCCCTGTCTTGTTCCTGTTCTTAGGGAAAATGGTTTTAGTTTTTGCCCATTGAGTATAATGTTGGCTGTAGGTATTTTATATATGGCCTTTATTATGTTGAGATATGATCCCTCTGTTCACACTTTGCTGAGAGTTTGTATCAAAAATGGGTTTTGGATTTTGTTGAATGCTTTTTCTGCATCTATCGATATGATCATGTGATTTTTGTCTTTAAATTTGTTTATTTGATGTTTCACATTTATTGATTTGTGAATATTGTACCAGTGTTGCATCCCTGAAATAAATCCCACTTGAGCATAGTGTATGATCTTTTCAATATATTGCTGGATCCAATCTGCTAGAATTTTGTTGAGGATTTTAGCGCCTCTGTTCATCAGGGATATTGGCCTATCATTCTCTGTCTTTGTAGTGTCTTTATCTGGTTTTGGAATTAGGACAATGCTAGCTTCATAAAAAGAGTTTGCTACTGTTCTTTCCTTTGGATTTTCTGAAATAGTTTGAGGAGTATAGCTGTTCATTCTTCTTTGGATGTTTGGTAAAGCTCCCCCATGAAGCCCTCTGGTCATGGGCTTTTGTTTGGTGGGAGTTTTTTGATTACTACTTTTATTTCATCAGTTGTTATTGGCCTATTCAGGTTTTTTTATTCTTCCTGATTCAGTTTTGGGAGTTTTTATTTTTCTAGGAATTTGACTATTTCATCCACATTGTCTAGCTTGGCATATAGTTGTTCACAGTATTTTCTTACAATCCTTTGTATTTCTGTGGTGTCAGCAGTTACTCCTCCACTTTTGTTTCTGATTTTATTTATTTGGGTCCTCTCTCTTTGTTTCTTGATGAGTCTGGCTAGAGATTCATCAATTTTGTTTATCCTTTCAAAGAACCAGCTCTTTATTTCATTGATATTTGTCTCTATGTTATTTATTTGTGCTCTAATATTTATTATATCTTTCCTTCTATTTACTCTGGGATTTTCTTGTTGTTCTCCTTCTAGTTCTTTAAGTTTTAGGGTTAAATAGTGTACTGTTGATATTTCTTGGTTTGTTTGTTTTTTTAGCTATGCCTGTAGTACTATGAACTTCCCTCTCAGGACTGCTTTTTCTGTGTCCTGGATATTTTGGGTTGCTGTGTATTCATTTTCATTTGTTTCCAGGACATTTTTTAATTTCTTTCTTGATCTTGTCAGTTACACATTCATTGTTTAATAACATGCTATTTAGCCACCATGTGTTTGAATGTTTTTGGGGTTTGTACTGTAGTTTTTTTCTAATTTCATTCCACTATGATCTGTGAAGATACTTGATATGATTTCAATCTTTTTGAACTTGTAGAGACTTGTTTTGTGTCCTGACATGTGGTCTATCATCTTTATGAATGATCCATGTACACTTGAGAAGAATGTATATTCTGCTGTGTTGGGGTGCAATGTTCTATAAATGTAAATTAAATCCTGTGTGTCCTTTAGAGTCTCTGTTTCTTGTTAAATTTTTGTCTGGAAGATCTATCCAGTGAAGTCAGAGGGGTGTAAAAGTCCCCTACTATGACTGTATTGTTGTTGATCTCTCTGTTAAAGTCCTCTAGGAGATTTTTATATATTTAGGTGCTTCTATGTTGGGTGCATATATGTTTACCATGGTTATATCTTCTTGTTGTTTCAATCCCTTTAGTATTATGTAGTGGTATTTGTTGTTTCTTGTGTTGGCCTCATTTCAAAGTCTATTTTGACAGATATGAGTATTTCTACACCAACTTTTTTGTTTTCCTTTTGCATGGAAATTTTTTTTCCATCCCTTCACTCTCAGACTGTGTGTGTTTCTTGTTTTGAGGTGGGTCCTTGTAGACAGTATATTGTTGGGTCATGTTTTTGTATCAATTCTGCTACCCTACTCCTTTTAATTGGAACATATAGTCCATTTACATTTAGTGTCATTATTGGTAGGTACTTATTTATTGCCATTATATTTCTGTATGGTTAGGTTTCTCTCTCTGTTTCTTCTTCTCATTACATCAATCCCTTTAACATTTCTTGTCATGCTGGCTTGGTTGTGATGTACTCCTTCAGCCTTTTTTTTTTTTTGTCTTTATTTGACCATCTATTCTGAAAGATAGCCTTGCTGGATATAGTAACCTTGGTCTCAGATCCCTTATTTCCATTATCTTGAGTAATTCACGCCATTCCCTCTGGCCTGTAGAGTTTCTGATGAGAAACCAGGTGTCAGCCTTATGGGAACTGCTTTGTAAGTAACAATTTTATTTTCTTTTTCTGCCTTTAAGATTTTCTCTTTGTCTTTAATTTTTCACATTTTAATTATGATGTGTCTAGGCATGGGCCTGTTTGAGTTCTTCTTGTTTAGGGTTCTCAGTGTCTCCTGAACTTATGTGACTTTTTTCTTTACCAGTTTAGGGAAGTTTTCTGCCATTATTTCTTCAAACACCTTCTCTATGCCTTTCTCCCTTTTTGCCTCTTCTGGCACACCTGCTATTCTAATATTGCTATGTTTGACATTGTCTCACAGCTCCATTAAGCTGTCCTCCTGTTTTTTAATAATTTTTTTCTTTTTGGTTTTCTGATTGAGTGATGTTTTCAACTCTGTCTTCTAATTCACAGATTTGATCCTCAGTTTCCCCTAATCTGCTGTTTATTCCTACCAATGTGTTCTTTATTTGTGTTATGTCACTCTTTATCTCAGACAGTTCTTTTTTTTATAGTTACTATATATTTTTTCATGCTGTTGAGCAACTTTACCATCATTACTCTGAACTCTGTTTCAGATAAATTTCTTATCTAAGGTTCATTTATCTTTTCTTTTGGAGAATTCTCTAGTTCTTTCATTTTGGGGTTGTTTATTGGTCTCCTCATTTTGGCTTTCTCTTTGAGTTTGTGACTATGTATTAGGTGGAGCCTCTACACCTCTCAGTCTCTCGCGTAGGACAGTGTTAAAAGCTGTTTCTGACTAATTAGGTCAAGCAAAGACTCATTGCCTCCAGAGACCACCTCTGCCTACAGACTGAGAGGATTCTGATTTGAATTGCTCCCCAGACAATTGTCCTCAGGTGTGGCAAGAGTTTTATTTCAATAGGGTTGGTCAGTTGCTACTGCCTGGAGGCTAATTGTTATTTTTAATCTCTTAAGTGGCCTCAGGGCAAGGTGTTTTCCAATAAGTTGTGTAAACTGTCTAGCTCCCTGACAAGGCAGATGCCTATGTTATTAAGCAATGAATAGGTTCCCAATGGAATCAAGAAAGAAATAAAAAACTTCCTGGAAATAAATGAAAATAAATGCACAACAGCCTAAAATCCCTGGGGCATGGAAAAAGAAGTCCTGAGGGGGACGTTCATATCACTACAAGCATAACTCAAAAAAAACAAGAAAAATTAATAATAAGCTATTTAACTCCACAACATAAAGAATTAGAAAGAAAGCAACAAGAAAAACCTACAGTAAGAAGAAGGAAATAGTAAAGATTTGAGCAGAAATAAATGACATAAGGACAAAAAAAAAATAAATGAAACTAAGAGCTGGTTCTTTGGAAAGATAAACAAGATTGATGAACAATTCACCAGTCTCATCAAGAAACAAAAGGATAAGACCCATTAAATAAAACCAGAAAGGAAAGCTGGGAAAGAACAATGACACAACAGACATACAAAGGAATATAAAAAAAAATACTATGAACAACTATATGCCAACAAGTTGGAAATGTGGAAGAAAAAGACAAATTCCTAGAAAAATATAATCTTCCAAAACTCAATCAGGAAGAATCAGAAAATCTGAATAGGCCAATTACACCTGATGAAATAGACCCAATAATCAAAGCACAACCAGCAAACAAAAGCCCTGATGCCAATGGCTTCATAGGGGAATTTTACCAAAGGTTCAAAGAACAATTAACACCTATCATCATCGAACTATTCCAAAAAATCCAAGAGGAAGAAACACATATCCAAGCTCTTTTTATGAGGCTAGCATTATCATAATTCCAAAACTAGGTAAAAAAAATTACAAAGAAAGTGAATAACAGGCCCATATCCCTGATGTACATAGACGTTAAAAACCTCAACAAAATATTAGTAAATCAGAACCAGCAATATATTAAAAAGAGCATGCACTATTACTAAATGAGATTTATTCCAGGGATACAAGGCTGGTACAATATTTGCAAATCAATAAATGTGATACATCAGATAAACAAATTGAAGGACAAAAAGTCACATGATCTTATTAATAGATGCAGAAAAAGTATTTGACAAATACAACACCCACTTTTGATAAAAATTCTCAGCAAAGTGTGAATAGAGGGATCATATCTCAACATAATAAAGGCAATATATGAATATCCAAGAGCCAACATAATACTAATGGGTCAAAACTAAAACCATTTTCCCTAAGAACAGGAAGAAGACAGGGATGTCTTCAACCTAATACTGGAAGTCCTAACAGCAGTGATCCAGCAAGAAGAAGAAATAAAAGGCATACTAATTGGAAAGGATGAAGTAAAACTGTCATTAATCTCATATGACATGATATTATACATATAAAACCTTAAAGACTCGACCAAAAACTACTAGATTTAATAAATGAATTTGGCAATGAAGCTAAATACAAAATTAACACCCAGAAATTGATGGCATTTTTATACACCTATAATGAATTCTCAGAGAGAGAAACTAAACAAACAATCCTGTTTACCTTTACAACAACAACAAAAAAACTAAGATACCTAGGAATAAACTTAATCAATGAGGTAAAAACCTTGTACTCAGAAAACTATAGGGCATTAGCAAAAGAGATAGAGGAAGCTATAAACAACTGCAAGAATATACCGTGTTTATGGTTTGGTAGAATTAACAGCATAAAATGTCCATACTACCCAAAGCAATCTACAGATTAAATGCAATCCCCATTACAATACCAACATCATATTTCACAGATCTAGAACAAATACCCCAAACATTTATATAGAACCAAATAAGACCCCGAAGAGTCACAGCAATCTTGAGAAATAGGAACAGAATAGGAGGGATCACAATACCAGATATCAAGTTATATTACAAAGCCACTGTAATCAAAACACCCTGATACTGGCACAAGAACAGGCACTGGATCAATGGAACAGAACAGAGACCCCAGAAATCCCATGAAGCCAATTATATTTGACAAAGGAGGCACGATTACACAATGGAGTCAAGATAACTCTTCAATAAATGATGTTGGGAAAATTGAACAGATACATGCAAAAAAATGAAACTAGAACACCAACTTATACCACACACAAGAAAAAACTCAAAACAGAAAAACACTTAAATATATTCTGTGAAATCATAAAAATCCTAGAAGAAACTATAGGCAGCAAAATCTGAGTCATTTCTCATAGCAATACATTTACCAATATATCTCTTAAAGCAAAGGAAATCATAGAGAAAATAAACAAATGGGTCTACATCAAAATAAAAAGCTTCTACATTGCAAAGAAACCATCAACAAAACAACAAGAAAACCCACTGCATAGGAGAACATATTTGCCAATGATATCTCTGATAAGGGTTTAATCTCCAACATTTATAGGGAACTCATGCAACTTAAAAAAAGGAAGACAAATAACCCAATCAAAAAATGGGCAACGGATCTAAATAGATACTTTTATAAAGAAGACATAAGGAAGGCCAAGAGACATATGAAAACATGCTCAAAGTCACTAATCATTCAAGAGATGCAAATCAAAATGACAATGAGGTACAATCTCACACCTGTCAGAATGGCTATCATCAGCAAATCAACAAATGACAAATGCTGGCGCGGATGTGGAGTAAAAGGAACCCTCCTGCACTGCTGGTGGGAATGCAGACTGGTGCAGCCACTGTGGAGAACACTATGGAGTTTCCTCAAAAAACTAAAAATGGCCGAAACCGGTTTGGCTCAGTGGATAGAGCGTCAGCCTGCAGACTGAAAGGTCCCAGGTTCGATTCCGGTCAAGGGCATGTACCTGGGTTGCGGGCACATCCCCAGTAGGAGATGTGCAGGAGGCAGCTGATCGGTGTTTCTCTCTCATCGATGTTTCTAACTCTCTATCTCTCTCCCTTCCTCTCTGTAAAAAATCAATAAAATATATATAAAAAAAAAAAAACTAAAAATGGAACTCCCATTTGACCCAGTGATCCCACTTCTAGGAATATATCCCAAGAAACCAGAAACACCAATCAGAAAGGACATATGCACCCCTATGTTCATAGCAGCACAATTCACCATAGCTAAGATTTGGAAACAGCCTCTAAGTGCCCATCAGCAGATGAGTGGATTAAAAAACTTTGACACATCTATGCAATGGAATACTATGCCACAGTAAATAGGAAGGACCTTTTACCATTTGCAATAGCATGGATGGAGCTTAAAATGTATCTCTTACAAATAACAGATAGTTGAATCTTGCTTTTTTATTAGGGACTATCCCAAAGAAACTAGTGGGTGTGGTCAACTCTGCCCAAATCCTTGGATTCAGATTGTCCAATATAATCAAAATTTTAATGTATATTGTTTAATAAGATGTGGTCCTGATTTGAATATATCATGTGACTATTGCCTGGTTTTGTTTGTTCTAAATCTGGAACACAGAAAAGTCACAGACTTTGAATTGAACCTAAACACTATGGATCTACAATATAAATGTCTCCATTCAATGTGTCATTATGAATTAATAATTCTAGTGGCCTGTAAGAAATAACAAATGTCTAAGCACTTTCCCTATGTAAACCTATATGATATACATGTCAGCAGATGTTATGAAACAGTACTTCCAGTGTGGATGCAAAGTTTCAAGTATAGTTAGGATGAAAGGAAAGGATAAAGTGAGATAAGGAAAAAAAATTGGTTGAAAGTGTATTTATGGCATTTCATTGAATTAATGATATAGATTAATTATAAATCTATACTATTACTCTTAATTAGATATTTTATGATATCTTTGAATAAACTTAGTAGCCACCTCTCAAATTCATATCTTTATATAGAGACAGATCATTTGAAACAGATAATACATGCTTTATTCATCATAATGTAGGAATGGCTAATTTTCCAAAGTAGGGAATAGTCACAAGGGACTGTATAGAGAACTACTGTGTGTTCTCCCCTGGAGTCTCAATTCTGGAGCATAGCAGAAAATCTGAAAAAAACAAAAACCAGAAGAAGAACATGTTTGCTCCTGATATTTTTGTTACAATTTCTAGTTGTTTTTAACATATTAAGGTGATATCCATAGAGAAAGAGTATGATTTAAGGCCATTTTTTTACTGAGATGTAAATGTATAAAAAACACTCTTATTAGAATCAAGCATACAGAAGGATAAAATACATCCACTTTTAGAAATGAGGTATTAATCTTTATGAGATAATTTATTTACTGAAGGCAGGTTACTTGGAATCGCATTTACATGAAATCACTTTATTAAAAGATATATCATCCTATCTAATAATAGACAAACATGGTAATTGACCATACCTTCCCATTGGCTAATCAGCGCAATATGCAAATTAACCGCCAACCAAGATGATGGCTAATTTGCATATACCAGCTGGGAGTGAAGACTAAAGACACCATAGAAGGAAGCCAAGCAATGGAGCCGAGGTAGCAGAGATGGGCAGGGGAGAAGCAGCAGAGACAGGCGGGAGAGACGGGAGAGGTAGGAGCAGCAGAGACAGGCAGGGTAGCAGCAGCAGAGACGGGAGCGAAGCCCTATTCTTGCAAGAATCCTCCTGCAACAGGCCTCTAGTATTCTTATATTGTAAATCTCAACAGCATGATGATTATAATATTTATTCCAATGGTCAAAATAAATATTTTTGCATTAACTATAAAATAAAATATCTATCTTAAAATTTTGCAATTAGAGGTCTCTTCAACTTTAGATTGGTGAAGTAATGTGAAATGTTAGAAGTATTTGTACATCACTGGAAAGCTCTGTGTTATCTGATGGAGGCATTTGTGTTATGTAATTAAATTGAAGTGTCAATAACATTTTAATTGTATTCATTCTTCCCACATGCTGAACTTTAGCATTGACTAGCAAAAAGCTCCTGAACCAGTTTTATAAGTAGAATCAAATTAACTTTAATTATATTTTCAGGGTTTCTTAAAATTTTAATTTCCTTGATACATCAAATTTGTAGATAACTATTTAGATATCACTGAGGGAAAGTTGTTCAAATGAGAAGTTAGATTGTATAATTTCTTTTTTGTAATATTGAATCTTTCTATTCTTATTATATCAAAGCTTTTAAAATGTCATTAGCATCACACATTCCCCTTGTTCTCTCTCAGAAGTGAGTAACAACAGGCTATTCCCTTATAGGCTGAACATTTCCAGTGATTCTCTCTGAGAATCTAGTTGGATCTTTAGAATATACACTACCTGAACACCAAGCAGCTCAGAAACGCCAGGAAATTAATGTACTAGGCACATTCTAAAGCATGAATGATGAGGGTTTGGTGGATAAACATTCCAATTACCATACACTGCAGTATGACTCTGAGACATGTTCCACTAACTTCTCCAGAAGGTTCCCAACAGGATGGAACACCAGTTGCCACACCAGCATCTTATTCATATATACACTTCCTTGGCTTTTTTTTCCTTTTCTTGTCTCATTTGTCCCTTAAAATGCCTTCTGGCATCATCTTCTAGGCAACCTGCTAGCAACCAATACTTTTCTCAGGGTGTATATTTAGGAAACCTAAAATGAGATCACTAATATTAAAACATTTTGGTTGACTTTAGACATTGAAAGGCAAAATTAAATTTATCTAATGTGTAACATATTCTTACCACAAAAACCACACAATGTGGTTTCTCTAGAGAAACAAATTTTATACATATCTATTTATTATAGGGAATTGGCTCACTCAATTTGAAGGCCAAGATCTACCATCTGTAAGTTGAAGACCCCAAATACCAATACTCTAGCTTATTCTAAATCAGAAGTCTTGATAAATAGCGGAGCTAATCACGCAGCTTCCAATCTGAATCTAAGACCTGAGAACCAGGAATACGCACTGAAGGAAAAGATTGATGTCCCAGTTCAACCAATCAGGCAGGAAGAGGGAAATTCTTCTTCACTCCACCTTTTTGATCTGTTTAGACCAGGGGTGGGCAAACTTTTTGACTCGAGGGCCACAATGGGTTCTTAAACTGGACTGGAGGGCCGGAACAAAAGCATGGATGGAGTGTTTGTGTGAACTAATATAAATTCAAAGTAAACATCATTACATAAAAGGGTATGGTCTTTTTTTTTTTTTTTTTTAGTTTTATTCATTTCAAATGGGCCAGATCCGGCCGCGGGCTGTAGTTTGCCCATGGCTGGTTTAGACCCTCAATAGATGGGATGGTCCCCACCCACATAGGGGAGGGTTAAGTGTTTTACCAAGTCAACCAAATCAAATGCTAATTTTAGCCAGAAACACCCTCACAGACACACCAATAAATATTTATGAAATATCAGGGTATTCCATGATATAGTCAAGTTGACCACATAAAATTAACCAACAAAAGTGATATTCAAACTACCTAGACAGTTGAGCATAAAACCTCTAAATTTCTGATTACAAAGCTTCATAATAGTAAATCTATTCAAATAAAATATTTTGTATGCAAGAATTAAAAGTAACTAATTTGAGGATTTTCCCAATTAATCTTTAATATACATACTAGGCACAATGAATTAGAGTAATAAGTCTGCTAGGAAAGTTTCTTAAGAGATAACCAGGGTCTCTGCACATTGTTTAATTGGACCCTTTGTTTGGTGTATGAGTTCTTTATATATTTTGGATATTAATCCCTTTTTGTAGTTGTTGTTTGCAAATGTCTTCTCCCATTTGGTGGGTTACCTTTTTGTTTTGTTAGCAGTTTATTTTGCTGTTCAGAAGCTTTTTAGTTTTATGTAGTCCCATTCATTTATTGTTTTGCATTTACTTCCCTTGCCTTTTGGGTCAAATTCATTCAGTCCTCTTTAAGACTAAAGTAGCCAGAGGGAAGGGGTGGTGAGTAATAAACAGTAAAGGGGGTCAATTATATTATGATGGAAAAAGTTTTGACTTGGGTGGTGGGCATACAATGTAATGTACAGATGATGTATCATAGCATTGTACACTTAAAACCTACATAATTTTACTAACAAGAGTCACCCCAGTAAATTTAACTTTAAAAATACCAGAAAACAAAGTTTTTAGCAAATCAAAACTTATGGTTCTCTAGTAATCATTCACCTCTCTCAAAGTAAAAGACAGTATTGATGTCATAGAGAATGATAGAGTAAGGAACACCCAACATCTGTCTCTCCATAAAAGCAAAAACAAAAAACAAAACTAAAAAACTTTCAGAAAAATTATTTCATAAAAATTGATACTAAACAAAACCCTATTAATGATTAATCAAGAAAAAATATCTCTATCTCAGTAAAAACGGTGAGCTTTGGTGCATCTTAGCACACATGTTGGTCCATCTCCCTCTCCAGCAAAAGTGGTGGCCTTGAAGAAAATAGCTCTCATTTCCGATACAGGTACCAGTATGGAAAACAGTAGAACAGATGTAATTTACACACAAGAAAGCGTGATTGTTTATTTTAACCTGACTGGTGTTTTCATAGAAAAATCCTCAAGGGGTTTGATTTTATCTTACCTAACTCACACTCTCCAAGTGCTAATGGTGCTACTTAATTGACATTTGATTTAAAAAAAAAAAAAAGAGTTACAAGCAAACTTATTTGTTGCTGCTGCCTAGAGCAATTAATAACAGTTGAGACAAGCAAAGACTAACCAAAATCTTGAGGGGAAAGGTTGGGAACATATAATTAGGAAGTGAGGACTTTTAAAATCTCCAACATATTTTCAGGAATCTAGAAATTTAGGTGTATGCCCAGGCTGTGTGCATGATTAAGAAAGACATAAGAGGGCTCTATGTTCTCACTTTTGGCAATCATTCAGTTTCTGTGCAAGCAGGATATAAAGCGTAAGGTGTAGGACCAAATTTGCCATGCAATCTATGTTCCAGGTCTGCTAGCAGAATAAGACTGGTGCCCTTCGTAGCTAAGGTCACACTCTGGCTCACCTAATTTTTCTTGTACCATACTGTATAGGGACATATATTAAATAATTTAGACTTTGTGATGTATGTGACACAACTCTGTCATTGCAGCACGAAAGCAGTCAGAGACAATACATAAACAAATGAATATCCTGTGTTCCAATAAAATTTTTTTACAAAAAATGTCAATGGACATCATTTTGTTCCTGGCCCCAGTTTGTCATTCCTTGCCGTGGGCAAACTTCGGCCTGCGGATCCGGCCCATTCGGCTGTTCTATCCGGCCCGCGGAGCCGAAAGAGCGGAGGGTTCTCTTGCTCTCCCCTCCGCTCCTTCACCAGCAGCAGTGTTAACATGTATTAGTTCACACAAACACTCCATCCATGCTTTTGTTCCGGCCCTCTAGTCCAGTTTAAGAACCCATTGTGGCCCTCGAGTCAAAAAGTTTGCCCACCCCTGCTAGACTATGATAATACTGAGATCATTGAAAATTAATGTAGTGCTGTAAAACAAATATGTACTCAGAGGAAGATTCATAGGCTTAGAAACATTCATTTCTAAACCTGAATAAATTAAAATAAAATTTTAATTAAAGAATAAATACGAGCCCTGGCTGGTGTGGTTCAGTTGGTTGGAACATCGTCCTGTACAATGAAAGGTCATGGGTACATACGCAGGTTGTGGGTTTGATCCCTGGTCAGGTGCATATGGGAGGCAACTGATCAATGTTCCTCTCTCACATCGATGTCTCTCTCTCTCACTCTCTCTCTGTAAAATCAATAAAAAACTTATCCTTGGGTAAAGAGTAAAAAAAAAGAATGAAGAAGAAATAAATTAGAAAAAGAAATAATTAAATAGATCAAATATGTTATGAATGGATTATAATAGCAAAAACAATAAAAACAACTTGAAAAGGTTACACTTTAAAAAGATCTCAACAAAATAAACTAATCACAAGGGAACTTAATGAAAATAATAACACAAAATATGAGTTAAAAAGGAGAAATGTAAAGGTGACCCATCTGCCACTTACATTACTCCACATGATACAATGAATATCTTTCCATATTTTTAAATCCCCATAAAGTTGTGGCTGAATACTGAGAAAGAGCACATGAAAATAAATAGATAGCATAAAACAATTTAACACAAAAGTGGATTCAAGAATTATAAATAGAAATCACAAAAAATAAGGATCAATATAATAAAATTTCATAATTATATAGAATATATCCCAGAAATGCAATGATATTTCAAATGTAGACACTATACTAAACATATAAATATCTTCATATATGCAGGGAAAGCATTTGAAAAAAAATTATATTTATTTCTGATAAAAAAGCAATCAGCATAATAGAAACATGCAAACATGTCATAAAGCACAGGTACTATTATTAGTAGTGAAATATTGAGAACATTCTTATTATAGTGAGAATTTAGATAAGGTAATTTATCATCACCACTATTTTTTAAACATTTCTTAAAGTGTAGTCATTGAAATTTAAAGAAGAATAAAATAAATGGCATAGATAGTTGGATGGGCAAGAGAAAATAACTATTTATAAGTAAGGAAAGTGTAAGATAATAACATTTATATATTATATCTACATACATATGTATATAAACAAATATTGTGTGTATTTAAATATATGCATAAAATACTTAAGTTTAGTAAAATGACTACTTGAAAGTTAAATATACAAAAATCAATAGTGGATGATGTCAAATGTTCAGATACTGGGTTTCCAGAAACGTGGGTTCGAGATACAGCTCTGCCACTTCTCCACTGTGTAATATGAGTATGTACTTACTCTCTTTAAGCCTCACTTTATCATTTGATAAGCTGGCACAATACCTGCATAGTTTGGCTGTTTCAAATAATAATATATAATTCAATTTAATATCATATATATTACAGTATAGTAATATTTCATCTTGAGGTCAACTAAGTAAAAATAATGAAGATGACAATGGCTATACAGAACACTATGAAATTTATTGGAACATAGTAAAATATTAATAAAATTTAAAAAAAATCTATACAAAGCAACAGTAAAATTCTGTCTTTGGAAGACGGAAGATGGCAGCGATATAGGCAGACGCGTCCCAGGTCGTGTCCCGGAGCAAATGGAGTCAGCAGCTGAAACTAGTAACACCCACACCGAATTGGCGAAATTGCTCAGCTGGTGAGACGGTTTGCAGCCGAGAAGAGCAGAACTCCCCAGGAAAGGTAAAAAAAAAACCAGGGATTTGGGCAGGAAAGTTTGCCAGACCTCTGAACCCAGAGAGTCGGAGGGAGACCGCGCGGCAGCCGCGTCCCTTGGGACAGGCACAGCCCCTGACGGGGGAAAGGAGAACCGCGGGATTCCTGGCGCCGCCGGGGGAATTGAGAGCTCAGTGCTGTGATCACAGAGGACTGAGCCTAAAGGGGGCAGCCTGAAGAGCTGACCAGACCATGCAGTCCCGGTAAGAGAAGAAGCTTACAGAAACCAAGCCTTCCCCGTTTCCGCGGCCGGCGTTTGTTTGATTGTTTTCACTGAATCCTGTTCATGGGACATTTCGGATACAGACACTCACCTGTGCTGAAGAGAGGGAGAGTGTGCGGAGGAGTGGAATCTGGGGAGAGACTGAGGAGAGAGGGGGAGCCGGGAGGGGTGGCAGCGAATTGAGTGCTGAGACACCCCTGAGCACAGGACTGGGGCAGCCATTCTCTCCGGAGAGTGAGACTCCTCCCCCCAGCCCCCAGGCAAGGAGCACAGCCACACCCAGATTCCACCCTGTACAAGATCAAGGATTAAAATAACCTGATCAGTCCCTGGGAGTTAACAGGGTCTGGCCTATAGAGGGATTTTCAATCCCAGCAACAACACAGCGCTGGTAACTAACTATTACGCAGCCAGCTCTGGGCAGTGAACTTCCACTGGACAGAAAGGCCCTACAGCCTCAGAGGCCAACCCCAAAACACTGCCACCCAGAGGCTGACCCACAAACTGACTCTTTGCTAAACACAAAATAAGGCAGTCTGGGAAACAAAAGCGGTCTGCTTTAAAATAAGGACTGTGGTTTACAACACAGAGGAACAGTGTATCGCAGGGAAATTCAACACTCTCCTGGATACCTGGCAGGTCTAAGGCGAGCCACACTGAAGAATAGAAGAACCAAGGGACCTTCACTACTGCAATTTTTTTTTTTTCCACCTTTTAACTAAGAAACCAATTTTTTTTTCTTTTTTTTTTTTCTTTCTTCTTTTTTTTTTCTTTTCTTTTTTTTTTTTCTTCTTTTTCCATCACCTGATTTTACCCTTTTAATTACTACCTTCTTATTTTTAACCAGTATTACTACTGCTACCATTTTACCATTTTTTAAAGTGCCATTTTATTTTCTCTTTATTTTATTTTGGGATTAGTATTCTCCATTCTATTTTCATCGTTATATTATTGGTTGTTTCTAGTTTGCATTCATCTCCAGGGAGCTGTTGCTGGAATTTGTTGGGATTAATGGCTGTTCTATAGGAGTATTCTCCTCATATAAAAAGTCTCTTCCCCTCTTCCACTTCATTCTCTCTTTTCGCTCTTTTTTTTTTTTTTCTTTTCTTTTCTCGCTTTTATTTTCCCCCCTTCTTTTTCCAAATTTCATTTTTGCACTCCTTTTTTTTTTTGGTCCCTACTTTTCTTTTCTTTTTCTCTTTTATCTTTTTCTCTTTCTTCTTCCTTGTTCCCTAATTCTCTTAATTCGGGTGATCACCTTTATTTGGGGTTATTAATATCGTGAATATATTTGTGTATAGTGCCTGGTACGTGGTGCCTTGTTGTGTTGTATTTTGTGCCTTTAAATCAACGCAGCAGGTCCAAGCAACAGCAACCTCCTGAGCAACACACCCTCTGCCGAGGAACAGCAGCTGTACGTGAAACCTCGCCCACCAGCCAGAAGAGCCACCACAGCTGTGAACAGAACCCACCAGAGGAGCTGCTGCCAACTGAAGAGCAGCTGCTACCGCAACCGCCCGAAGAGCAACCACAGATCAAGGAGTCACTGCTACCAAGGGAACAACCACTGAACGACTCAACGTCTAGATATGTCAGTGAGATCAAACATGGGTAGACAAAGAAACCCCCAAAGGAAAGAGAAGGAGGACTCTCCAGAAAAGCAGCTAAGTAATACAGAGGCATGCAACATGACAGAAAAAGAATTCAGAATAAGGGTCCTAGAGTGCATAAACCGGATGGAGGAAAAAATCGACAACCTCTGCAAGAAGCAAGACGAAACAGATGAAAAAATCGATAACATATGGAAGAAGCTAGAAGAAACAGATGAAAAAATCAACAACTTAAGTAAGACCCAAGAAGAAATGAAGAGTGATATAGCTGCAATGAAAAACTCCATTGAAAGTATCAACAGTAGACTAGGAGAAGCGGAGGACCGAATTAGTGAATTAGAAGACAAGGAAGCAAAACACACCCAAAATGTACTGCAATTGGAGAAAAAAATTAAAAGACAGGAGGAGAGCCTAAGGGAGCTTTGGGACAACATGAAACGAAACAACATACGAATAATAGGAGTACCAGAACAACAAAAGGATGAACAAGGATTAGAAAACCTATTAGAAGAAATAATATCAGAAAACTTCCCTGAGGTGGGGAAGAAAAAAGTCACACATGCCCAGAGAGTCCCAAACAAGGTGAACCCGAAAAGACCCACACCAAGACACATCATAATTACCATGGCAAATGTTCAGGACAAAGAGAGAATCTTACAGGCTGCAAGAGAGAGACGGAAAGTTACATACAAGGGCTCTCCCATTAGATTGTCAAATGATTTCTCAACAGAAACACATCAGGCCAGAAAAGAATGGACTGAAATTTACAAAGTGATGCAAAGCAAAGGACTGAATCCAAGAATACTCTATCCAGCAAGGCTATCATTCAAACTTGAAGGGGAAATAAGAAGCTTCACAGACAAAAAAAGGCTAAGGGAGTTTATCACCACCAAGCCAGCAATGCAAGGAATGCTAAAGGGACTGGTATAAAAATAAGAAATAAAAAGCTCAGAAAGAAAACAGCCACACAAAAACAGAAATGGCTACAAACAAGTACCTTTCAATAATAACTTTAAACGTAAACGGACTAAATGCTCCAAACAAAAGACATCGAGCGGCTGAATGGATAAAAAAACATGACCCATACATCTGCTGTCTACAAGAAACCCACCTCATTAGAAGGGACTCACACAGACTGAAAGTGAAAGGATGGAAAAATATCTTTCAGGCAAATGGAAAGGAAAAGAAAGCTGGGGTAGCAATACTTATATCGGACAAAATAGACCTCAAAGTGAAGGCCATAACAAGAGATAAGGATGGCCACTTCATAATACTAAAGGGATCAATACAACAAGAAGATATAACTCTGGTAAACATATATGCACCCAATGCAGGAGCACCCAAATTCATAAAAAAACTCCTGGAAGATATCAAAGGAGAGATCGACAACAATACAATCATAGTAGGGGACTTTAATACACCACTGACAGCACTGGATAAGCCCTCTAGACAAACAACCAGCAAAGATACAGCAATCCTAAATGACTCACTAGATCAGATGGACTTAATAGACATCTTCAGAACACTCCACCCCAAAGCCAGGGAATATACATTCTACTCAAATGCTCATAAGACATATTCAAAAATAGACCATATATTGGGTCACAAGCAAAGTATCCCCAAATTCAAGAAGATTGAAATCATAAAAAGCATCTTCACAGACCACGATGGCATAATATTAGAAATAAACTACAATAAAAACAACCAAAAATACTCAAACACCTGGAAGCTGAATAGCATGCTATTAAATATTGATTGGGTTACCAATGAGATCAAAGAAGAAATTAAAAACATTCTGGAAACTAATGACAATGAAAACACAACAATCCAAAACCTATGGGACACAATGAAGGCAGTCTTGAGAGGGAAGTTTATAGCTCTACAGGCCTATCTCAAAAAACAAGAAAACATGGTAGTAAATCATCTAACTCTACAACTCAAAGAATTAGAAAGAGAGCAACAAGAAAACCCCAGAGTGAGCAGAAGGAAGGAAATAATAAAGATTAGAGCAGAAATAAATGACATAGAGACCAAAAAAACAATACAGAAAATCAATGAAACCAAGAGCTGGTTCTTTGAAAGGATAAACAAGATTGACAAACCTCTAGCCAGACTCACCAAGAAGCAAAGAGAGAGGACCCAAATAAACAAAATCAGAAACGATAGAGGCGAAATAACAACAGACCCCACAGAAATACAAATGATCATTAAAAAATACTATGGACAGCTCTACTCCAACAAACTAGACAACCTGGAGGAAATGGACAAATTCCTAGAAAAATACAACATTCCAAAACTCAATCAGGAAGAATCTAAAAATCTCAACAGGCCAATAACTATGGAAGAAATTGAAGCAGTCATCAAAAAGCTTCCATCAAACAAAAGCCCAGGACCAGACGGCTTCACAGGGGAGTTTTACCAAACATTCAAGGAAGAACTAAAACCTATCCTCCTCAGACTACTACAAAAAATTCAAGAGGAAGGAACACTTCCAAGCTCATTCTATGAAGCCAGCATCACCCTAATACCAAAACCAGGTAAAGACAACACAATGAAAGAGAACTACAGGCCAATATCCCTCATGAACATAGATGCCAAAATCCTCAACAAAATCTTAGCAAATCGGATCCAGCAGTACATCAGAAAGATCATACACCATGACCAAGTAGGATTTATCCCAGGGATGCAAGGATGGTACAATATCCGCAAATCAATAAATGTGATACATCACATAAACAAACTGAAAGAAAAAAACCACATGGTCATATCAATTGATGCAGAAAAAGCATTTGACAAAATTCAACACCCATTTTTGATAAAAACTCTCAGCAAGGTGGGAGTAGAAGGATCATACCTCAACATAATAAAAGCCATATATGACAGGCCCACAGCCAACATCATACTCAATGGGCAAAAACTAACACCATTTCCCCTAAGAACAGGAACAAGACAGGGATGCCCCCTCTCACCACTCCTGTTCAACATAGTACTGGAAGTGTTAGCCATTGCAATTCGGCAAGAAGAAGAAATAAAAGGCATCCAAATTGGAAAAGAGGAAGTAAAACTGTCCTTATTTGCAGACGACATGATATTATACATACAAAACCCCAGAGACTCCATCAAAAAGCTACTAGACTTAATACATGAATTTGGCAATGTAGCAGGATACAAAATTAACCCCAAGAAATCTGAGGCATTTCTATACACCAGTAGTGAACTTTCAGAAAGAGAGATTATAAAAGCAATCCCGTTTACCATTGCACCAAAAAAATTAAGCTACCTAGGAATCAACTTAACTAAAGAGGTAAAAGACCTCTACTCAGAAAACTACAGGACGTTGAAAAAAGATATAGAGGAAGACATAAACAGATGGAAGAACATACCGTGTTCCTGGATTGGTAGAATCAACATCATTAAAATGTCCATACTACCCAAAGCAATCTATAAATTCAACGCACTTCCCATTAAAATACCAACGGCATACTTCAGAGATCTAGAACGAACTCTCCAAAAATTCATCTGGAATAAAAAAAGACCCCGAATAGCTGCAGCAATCCTGAAAAAGAACAAAGTAGGTGGGATCTCAATACCAGATATCAAGTTGTATTACAAAGCCACTGTTCTCAAAACTGCCTGGTACTGGCACAAGAATAGGCATATAGATCAATGGAATAGAATAGAGAGCCCAGAAATCGGCCTGAACCAATATGCTCAATTAATATTTGACAAAGGAGGCAAGAACATACAATGGAGCCAAGATAGTCTCTTCAATAAATGGTGTTGGGAAAATTGGGCAGATATATGCAAGAAAATGAAACTAGACCACCAACTTACACCATACACAAAAATAAACTCAAAATGGATAAAGGACTTAAATGTACGACAGGAAACCATAAAAATTCTAGAAGAATCCAAAGGCAACAAAATCTCAGACATATGCCGAAGCAATTTCTTCACTGACACAGCTCCTAGGGCACTTGAAACTAAAGAGAAAATAAACAAATGGGACTTCATCAAAATAAAAAGCTTCTGCACAGCAAAAGAAACCATCAACAAAACAACAAGAAAACCCACTGTGTGGGAAAACATATTTGCCAATGTCATATCTGATAAGGGCCTAATCTCCAAAATTTATAGGGAACTCATACAACTCAACAAAAGGAAGATAAACAATCCAATCAAAAAGTGGGCAAAGGACCTAAATAGACACCTTTCAAAAGAGGACATTCAGAAAGCCAAGAGACATATGAAAACATGCTCAAAGTCACTAATCATCCGAGAGATGCAAATCAAAACAACAATGAGGTATCATCTCACACCTGTCAGACTGGCTATCATCAACAAATCAACAAACGACAAGTGCTGGAGAGGATGTGGAGAAAAAGGATCACTTGTGCACTGCTGGTGGGAATGCAGACTGGTGCAGCCACTATGGAAGACAGTATGGAGTTTCCTTAAAAAACTGAAAATGGAACTCCCATTTGACCCTGTGATCCCACTTCTAGGAATATATCCCAAGAAACCAGAAACACCAATCAGAAAGGATATATGCACCCCTATGTTCATAGCAGCACAATTCACCATAGCTAAGATCTGGAAACAGCCTAAGTGTCCATCAGTAGATGAATGGATTAGAAAACTGTGGTACATCTACACGATGGAATACTATGCTGCTGTAAAAAGGAAGGAACTCTTACCATTTGCAACGTCATGGATGGAACTGGAGAGCATTATGCTAAGTGAAATAAGCCAGTCAATGAAGGAAAAATACCACATGATCTCACTCATTCATGGATAATAGAGACCATTATAAACTTTTGAACAATAATAGATACAGAGGCAGAGCAGCCTCAAACAGATTGTCAAACTGCAGCAGGAAGGCAGGGGAGGGTTGGGGGGCAGGAGGTAGGGGGGTAAGAGATCAACTAAAGGACTTGTATGCATGCATATAAGCATAACCAATGGACATAAGACACTGGGGGATAGGGGAGGCTAGGGGACTGTCTAGGGCGGGGTGATAAAATGGACACATATGTAATACCCTTTGTAATACTTTAAGCAATAAAAAAAAAAAAAAAATTACACATAAAAAAAAAAAAAAAAAAAAAATTCTGTCTTTAAGTGGGATATCTAAAATACATGTTTATTCAAATTAGAATTTTTGGCTTCTTTGGACATATACCCAGGAGTGCAATCATTGGATCATTAGACAGTTCCGTTTTTAATTCTTTGAGGAAACTCCTTACTGTTTTTCAAAGTGGCTACACCAATCTGCATTCCCACAAGGGTTTCTTTTTCATTACATCCTTGCTAGCACTTGTTTGTTGATTTATTGATGACAGTCATTATAACAAATGTGAAGTGATATCTCATTGTAGTTTTAATTTTCATTTATCTGATGATTAGTGATATTAAACATGTTTACATAGATCTATGGTCCATTTATACATCTTCTTCTGAAAAAGTTTCTATTCAGATTCTCTGCCCACTTTTAAAAATATATATTTTTTATCAATGATGTGAGAGAATCATCCATTGGCTGCCCCTGCACACCCCCCACTGAGGATCAAGCCCACAACTCAGACATGTGCCCTTTACTGGAATCAAATCTGAGACCCTTCCGTCTGCAGGCCATCTCTCTATCCACTGAGCCAAACCAGCTAAGGTTATTTTTTATTTTAATCCTCACCTGAGGATATGTTTATTGATTTGAGAGAGAAGGGGGGAAGGCGAGAGAGAGAGAGAGAGAGAGAGAGAGAGAGAGAGAGAGAGAGAGAGAGAAGCTGGTTTGGTGGTGATGAACTCCTTTAGCTTTTTCTTGTCTATGAAGATCTTTATCTGACCTTCAATGCTAAATGATATCTTTGCTGGGTAGCGTAATCTTGGTTGTATATCCTTGATATTTATCATTTGAATATTTATTGTGACTCCCTTCTGGCCTGCAAAGTTTCTCTTGAGAAATCAGCTGACAGTCATATGGGTGCTCCCTTGTAGGTAACTAACTGCTTTTCTTGTGCTCCTTTATATTTGTATATATTGACTTCAGAGAGGAAGGGAGAGGGAGAGAGGGATAGAAACATCACTGATGAGAGAGAATCATTGATATGCATGCCCCTACTGGGGATAGAGCCTGCAACCTGGGCATGTGTGCTGACCAGGAATTGAACCCTGCTCGTGGGTTGACACTCAACCACTGAGCCACAGTGGCCAGGTACACTTGCTGCTTTTAAGATTCTATCTTTGACTTTAACCCTTGGCATTTAATTATGATGTGTCTTGGTGTGGGCCTCTTTGGGTTTCTTTTGTTTGGGACTCTCTGCACTTCCTGGACTTGTTAAGTCTATTTCTTTCAACAGTTAGTGGAAGTTATCTGTCATTATTTCTTCAAATAGGTTTTCAATACCTTCCTCTCTCTTTTCTCTTTCTTGCATCCCCACATTGTGAATATTGGTATGCTTGAAGTTGTTCCAGAGACTTCTTACACTACCTTCATATTTTCTTTTTATCTTTTTTGCTCTTCTGATTGGGTGTTTTTTGCTTTCTCTTATTCCAAATTGTTGATTTGACTCTTGGAATCCTCTACTGTACTATTGAATCCCTTTAGGTTATTCTTTATTTCAGTTAGTGTATGCTTATTTTCTGACTAGTCCCTTTTCATGTCTTTGAAATTCTCACTAAGATCCTTGAAAGGCTCACTAAGTCCCTTGAAACTCTCATTAAGATCCTTGAGCAGCCTTATACCCAGTGTTTTTAATTCTGTATCTAGCAGTTTGTTTGCTTCCATTTTATTCAGTTCTTTCTCTGGCGATTCCTTCTTTCATTTGTGACATGTTTCTTTGTCTCCGCATTTTGGCCGCTTCCCTGTGTTTGTTTCTGTGTATTACATAGAGCTGCTATGTCTCCTGGAATTGGTAGAGTGGCCTTGTTTAGCAGGTGTCCTTTAGGGCCCAGGAGCTCAGCCTCCCTTGTCACTTGAGCTTTGCACTCTAGGTGCACCCCTTTGTAGGGTGTGTGCACAGTCTTGTTGTAATTGAACCTTGATTGCTATTGGTGTCACAGGGCGGAATTGCCCTCCAGGCCAAGTGGCTGTGAGGACCAGCTAAAACTACAGTGGAAGAACTGCTGTGCAGGAGACGCCCCTATGGAGCAGGAATTGCTTCAGTAGGGCTTTGCTGCTCACTGAGAATGCCCCTTGAGTGTGTCACTTGTGGATGTGTAGAATTGGAATCTGGTATGATCTGAAACTATCTACCAGGTGTACTGAGTCTGGGGTCTCCTGGGATGTGCATAGTCATCCGCTGCCTGGGGCCACCTGGCAGGAGCTACAGAGCAATTTGCAGATGGCTGCTATTTGTGTTGGGCTTGGAAGTGCCCAGGAAGGCCCATCTGTGAGGCAAGGCAGGCTAGTGCTAGTGCCAGGTGTTGGGCATCTTACTGATAGGTATGGGGCACCAGCTGCCACTTGTTTATGAGATTTTAGAGAAGTCAGAAGCCTGAGCCAGGACAGGCCATTTCTATGGAAAAGCCACTGCAAATAGCTTGGGGGAGGGTGGCGGGAGTTCTAAGTTGGATGTGACGGGGTCTCAGGGAGACATCAGGATGGAGTGAACAGTGTGAGCCATGCTGATGGAAACTCAGATTTGGCTGCCAGTCAGCTCTTGGATGGGTGAGGTCCCAGCACAAGAATAATGGCCCCTAGGAGCAGAGCTATCTGGGAGAAAGCCACCCCAAGTTCCTGACCTGATGCCAGATAATCCACTTCCTCCCCATATGTTCTTGATTCTTCCAATGCCTCTGCCCAGTGCTGGACTTCAGAGGGGGTAGGGCCTTGTAAGTTTGTGCATCAGCCCCTTAAGAGGGACTGCCTGAGTCTTCAGCAGTCACCCTGTCTCTCAGCCACAATCTTGCTGGTTTTTACAGTGCAAAGTGGGTCTGGTGTGGGGTTGGGACCTCTTGCTTGACACAGGAGAGGCCTCTGCAGTAGAGATATTCCTGCAAATTGAAAAATAAGTGCCATGGGTGGGTGTTGGACCAGCCTGTTCTGTGCCTCACCCCCTCCTACTAATCTCAATGTACTTTCTCCTTTGCTTCTCTAGTTGCAGGACTTCCATTCAGCCAGCTTCTGAATGATGGTTGTTCTGTATTTTAGTTGTAATTTTGATGTTGTTGTCGGGGGGGAGGGGGGGCAACAAGTACTGGCATTTACCTACATCACCATCTTGTGTTCTCTCTCTATATAAATAAGTTTTTATTACAAGACATGTTGCATTAAATTTGACATAGTATCACCAACATGACTATTTGATACTTCCTCTATATTTTTAAGAATCAGCCAATAAAGTGGCTAATTTTTCATAAATCAAAATAGAATAATAATCATAAAATAATAAGGCAGAGAAAAAAAAGACAATACAAACAATATTAAATTTTCCCTGACTATACTATTTCTTAACTTTACATATTAAAATGTATATTGTGGATGATTCAAAGTCACCACCAACATTTACCACAATCACCAGTGCTCTGTAGGACTAAATGCAGCATAAAGTAGTTTAAACACTTAGTTCTGTCATAATGTTTCATATTAAGGTAATATTCTTACCCAAATTAAACTGAAAAAATGCCGGAGTCAAATAGATATGGTCCATTTATTTCCTCCTGCTAAATACATTTCACTATATTTAGAAATTACTATTTTTTTCAAAAGTATTCCTTTACAAGCCGAAACCGGTTTGGCTCAGTGGATAGAGCGTCAGCCTGCGGACTGAAGGGTCCCGGGTTCGATTCCGGTCAAGGGCATGTACCTGGGTTGTGGGCACTTCCCCAGTGGGGGATGTGCAGGAGGCAGCTGATCGATGTTTCTCTCTCATCGATGTTTCTAACTCTCTATCTCTCTCTCTTCCTCTCTGTAAAAAATCAATAAAATATATTTAAAATAAAAAAGTATTCCTTTACAAATAAGTCAGACATCAAAAGTAACCATAAAATTCTTTTGAATGACTTTGTGTAATATATGTATGTGTGTGTAGATAGATATAGATAGATAGATAGATAGATAGATAGATAGATAGATAGATTACCACAAAAATGCTTAATAATGGCACTCTAACACACCATTAGGGGAATGCAGGGGAACTGGGTATATAGTTATAATAATGCTACCCCTTTTGACCCAACAGACACTGATGAGGAGCTGCACTACAAATACTTCCCTAGGAGATGGCTGACACTAATATTTTTGAAAATGTGCAGCATATGAAAACCAGCAACAAACTAATTTAAATGAATCTAATTTATCTTGAGAGTATAATAAAACATATAACCATTTATTTATGTGAAATGCTCCATGAGAATGATGATGAATCAAAACTCTACTAAATTTTAAAATAGTATTTAGAAGGATATTCACTCTGCTACATGTTTTATTCCCAAATTTAAAAATATACTTAATATTCATTATAATATAGATATTTTAAATCTATGACTGGCTGCCAAGTAAAACATCATGACATAAAATAAAATGCTCTAATATTATAAGCACAATTCATGGTTGTGTTTAAAAGAGTACTCTCCTTTTTTTATGGCAATTTTACTCTTTTTCAGCATATGGGTTCTTGACAACCTGATGTTTTTAACTCTCAAATTTTAAATGTACTTTATATTATATTGACTTACACAATTTAAAAGACAGTAATGTTATCAGTCTTCTATTACTGTATTTTAAAACTAATTCTTGCAAAGCTAATAATAGATTTCAAATATAATATCTCCCTAATTTAAATTCAAATAAAATTTAAATTTTCTCTAGTAAAACTTTTCACTGTAAAGTTGTGAGTGATGATTTAAAGCAAAAACAAATAACCACTGGAATAAGTCCCCTGAGTTTAATTGACTTTTGCTTCTATTGCATGTAATTGTGTATAATTGCTATCTTTCCAAGTTATAATAAACAAAAAGAAAACAGACTAAAGATAATTTTTAAGTCAAGAATTATCCTTGAGTGATTTCCCCATAATTACTGATTGCATCTAAATTTGTTGTGTTTTTTTTTATGCAAAATGAATTATGTGTGTTATTTAGACAAACTCTGTAGAGTTATTTTTTCTTAATACTCTATTGCAAGTATTTTATACAAGGCATTAAATAAATAGGATACATTATTTCTTTAGTTATAAATTTTAAAATATCTTAAAGTAGTCATGGTGTCTTTTAAAAGAAAATGTGTAACATAGGGAAGTGAGATGAGTCCTGGGTTTTATAAGAACACAGAAACAAATGACCTCATAAAAGACAGTTTAAAAAAGAAAAAGAGCTAAAAAATAAAGTGCTCAACATGAAAGTACATAAGGAAAAAGAACTAACCTGTAGAGAACCAATTAAGAAATGCAGGGAAAATATAAAACCAGTAACAGTTTTGTTAGCTATTTCAGTCAAAAGAGATAGGAATGCTTTTAAAAATTATATCAGAAAAAGAAAAACACCAATGAAATAATGATATTCAGTAAGATAATTTAACTTAAAATATTTTTCACATATTGGCTCTTAGGCTTTCCGCTCCATATTATTTTAAACCAAGAAGAGGAAACATCTAAAATGGTAGGAGGGGAAAAAAGGACCCATATGTAATACCCTTTGTAATACTTTAAGCAAAAAGAAAAAAAAAAAAAAGAATGTGGAAAAGAAAAAAAAAAAGAAAAAGAAAATGGTAGGAGAATTATACAAAAAAATTCGAAAGAAGTCCAATGTGAAATTTTCTACCTGAGGATTTCAGTTTCTTTTCTCACAAACATGTCGCAAATTGCCATTTAGGAAAAAGAGGAATATGTGTACGAAATAAAAATTGTGTAAACACAAATTAATGGTATATCTACCTTAAAATTAATGGTAAATATTTTAAATTTATTATCATTATACATATAATTACCACATGTAATTCTCTTAAAAGTAAAAATACAAAAGATTGTCAATACCAAAATGTTTGAAGAGATCACAAATATTTTGAAGGGCTATAAATGAGCCATAAAAACAAATGATACATTTTTGGGTCATATCGAGCTTTTTAATGACTCACCTTTGGAATAAGGTCTAGGATGAATTTTCTAACTTCATAATGAAATAAAAAGAAAATAAGTGGGACATCACTTTAAAACTTAGGTTTCGCTAAACTAGAATCAGTTAAAAACAGAAAATTAATACAATGAGCTCTAACCTGGATAAAAGTAAATTAAGAAACCAAATGACAAAATGTAAAAAAAATTATTTGGCTTCATGTGGACTATATGTAAAATCACACATGCAATCCCAACTCTTATTTCAGTCTATTTCTTGTAAATAAATCTTGAATTTGAATCTGTGGTTCAATAGATGTGACGGATATACATGGCTTATTAGAATCTAACTTGTGATAATATTTTTTATTTAGATGTAGCCTCTTTTAAGGTTGTCCAATCAAAGATAGTAAGGAGTATAAATCCTTTTACTAAAGTTTAAGAGTTCTTCATCCTGTAATCAACACCATTTTTTCCAAAGGAGAAGTAGAGATATATACATGACCTTAATTAATAAATAAATTATTAAGGTCATATATCTATATCTATCTATATCTATATCTATATCTATATCTATATCTATATCTATATCTATATCTATCTATATATTATTGATTTCAGAGAGGAAGGAAAAGGGAGAAAGAGATAGAAACATTAGTGATGAAAGAGAATCATTGATTTGGCTGCCTCCTGCACACCCTGCACTGGAAATTGAGCCCATAATCTGGGCATGGGCCCTGACTGGGAATTGAACTGTGACTTCTTGGTTCATAGGTGACGCTCAACCTCTGAGCCACACTGGCCAGGCTTAATACGATTTTAAACAACTCAGTAAATAGAACAAAACATCTGGCTAAATTATAGTTGTAATAGCTAACATATAATAACTATGCTATGTACCAAGTGCATCTTACATATATGAACTAATTTATTTTCACAAGGACACAATGAGATTGAGAGCATTACATCCACCTTCATTTAATTTTTGTTTTTACTTTTTGTTTTATTGTCTAAAGTTTTACATATGTCTCCTTTTTCCCCAATTGACCACCCCCACCTCCCCTCAGCCATTTCCACCCCAGGCAAGCCCCAGTGTCTGTGTCCATTGGTTGTGCTAATATGCATGCATACAATTCCTTCCGTTGCTCTCTAACCTCCCCCTTTCCCTGCCATTTGTCTCTGGATCTATTTCGTTCATCACATTATGTTGATCATTATATCCCGCATATGAGTGAGATAATGTGATATTTATCTTTCTCAGACTGGCTTATTTCCGTTAGCATAATGCTTTCCAGTTCCATCCATGCTGTTGCAAAAGGTAAAGGTTCCTTCTTTTTATAGAGGCATAGTATTCCTTTGTGTAGATGTACCACAGTTTTTTTAATCCACTCATCTGCCACCCTAATTTTACAAATAGACATTTAGACAGAAATGCTAGTCAGCCTAAGGTCATCCCTTCAAAGTGGGAAGGCTCAAATGGCCACTTGACCAAAGGCAAATACAAAATATGAATTGAAGCCCAAGCTTGAATTGTGAAAAGAGAATTTCTCCTATCTTACTGAGACAGAATTAACTTAAGCCTTATTATCGCCATTCATACATAGAACACAACTTCTGCTGCAGAGTGAGTGATGCTGGGATGGCTGGTTGGAGGGATTACTTAGAAGACCTAGAGGCTGTCAGCAAGGCAAGCAATTTTGTGAAAAATCATTCATCACCCAGGTTGTCAACAAAGTATCACAGGATCAATTTTAAGGTAAGAAGTGAAGCAATTCCTTATAAATTCACATTTGTACTTTTATTTTGCTTTCAAGGAAACCTGGCAGTTTATGGAAATGAGTCTCTCCTCCTTTTTTCCTTCCTCCCCTTCCTCCTGCTTCCTCCCCCACCTTTTCTCCTTCTTCTCCTTCTCCCTCCTCCTCTTCCTCTTCCCCCTCTTTTTTCCTTCCCCGTTTCCTTCTCCTTCCTCATCGTCCTCCTCCTCCTCCTCCTCCTTTCTCCTTCCCCTCCTCCTTTCTTTCCTTCTTTCTCTTGTTATCCTTATTTACTTTCTTCTCTCTTTCTTTCTGACCCAGAGTAGCTTCCTAAACAAGTATCAAGTTTAAAGAACTTACAACTGGCCTAGAAATTGTACGTAATGACTGTGAACAATACATAGAGTAGATATTGCTCATCTAATAACACATTATTTCTAATTTCTCAGGGTTGAAATGACATTTAGACTATAAATTTCTTACATACTTGCTTAACTATGCTCCAGAATAAAAATAATAATAAGTTGACATTTTAACTATAATAGTTAGTATGAAATGATTAAAGTAGTATGAAATTACCAAAACTATTTTACCAAGGTGACCTTTCTATGGATTAGAAACAGGTACACTTCATACAATAAGTAAAGAATAATCACTTCATCCAGGCTATAATAACTTGGCAAATGCATCACTAAACAAGTTTATGGGTGGCTTAGATTTTAGAAAAAATGTAAAACTTCATGAAATATATATGTATGCCAATGATATGTTTCACCAGTGGGAATTTTTGTTGTTGTTGTTAAATGTTGCTTTTCATTGTTGTTAATTATATTGAAATATGTGAATCAGTTCACCCGTGAAAATAAGCACTGAACCATATATCTAGGGTCCAGAAAGAAATCAGGTCAGCCTACTGAGAAGCAGGTAAAGGGCCTCCTGAGGGTAAGGAAGTAGGTGGAATGAAACATTTAATGCATGTTGTTTGTCTAAAGCTCTCAATGTTGTTGGCCTTTATAGGAATCTGTGGAGGGATTCTGAGTGTATCTGAAAAAGAGAAACATTAATGCTGTCTTATTTTTAAAAATACTTAAAAGCTAAGAAGGAACAGAGACAGAGGAGAGGCAAAATTGACAATATAAATATAAAGAGCTTTAATGAAAATTTTGCAAATCAAGTTAAGATTCTCTCAAATCTCTATTTCCTTATACCAGACATTAAAACATTATATATACCATATCTTTAAAATAAGATAGCTAAGAGATAAACATAAGATACTGCATTGTTTGGTAGCTACTAAAATTTATCAGAGTATTACCTATTAAAAGTAATCCAAATGCATTTTTATAAAAGATTATTAAGAATTAGGCATTAAAATATTATGCCAATGATATAAAAGAGGATCTCAAAAAGTGAATTTCTGTATTTGCAATAGAATACCACCTTTGTTTCCATATAAAGTATTTTATTAACTATATCTAACGGCTAGTCCCACATGCAAGGAGCACAGATTCATTGTTTTGAGAAGAGGGAAGGTTTGGATGGGGTTCATGTGGAAAACTAAGTGAGAAGGACTCTAAGCCCAGGCCAGGTACATGATCTTAGGAACTTCACTCAAATTTTTTGGACCTTGTGTCTGTCCTGGAAAGCAGTTAGAGGAAGTGATGGGTGAGGATGACATGAAATGTAAATTAGTAATCCTTATTCTCTATAATAATCTCAGTTCTAAAATAGACTGTCAGATCTGTGATAAGGCCATTCATGAACAAGAACAGGAATATAAATCATGGAAGTTCATAACTGAAGATCCACCTGTTACCAGAGAAAATAGGTTCCTCAGTGGTGTCGTGGGAATAGAATTTCAGGGACACTCACATAGGAGGAATTTTAAGTGATAGTGTCAATAGTTATTAGAGCAAAAAGTGACAGTATTCTCTCCTAGAGACAGAGAAGGCAGGCTGTAGAGCAGCGGCTGCATGGACTCAGGAAAGGAAGCTCCAGAGGACTCTGCCCTTTGCTGCTCCCCTGGCACGTCTCATGGAGACCCTTAGCATTCAGGGGAGAAGAAGACAGAAGTACATGCCTGTGAGAAGGAATGGTACAGGTGTCCTCTAAGGAGTCTACGCACCGGGTTCATTGCCAGGCCTCTGTATGTTTCCTTGGCTTTGGAAAAGAGCGGGCTTTCTTTCAAATGATCCAACCTCTTCCTGGGCTTTTCCAGGTCCTGTGTTTGTGCTCTTCCCCTATCCAGTCTCTTTTTCCCAAATTTTCTCTGGCCTGTGGCTCTCCCCCTTTTATGGTTGCCATTTTGGCTCCTCCTGGCAGGCTTCATAGTCATCCTTCCTCATTTGGCTTCTACTGCACATGCAAATAGAAAGAGGAATTCCTCCTCGTTTTCTCCCTCTCTCTCTAAAGTGACTGAAAAGCCATTTTTCCTGTCCAATTGGATGCTTTCCTTTCCCTTCTCTTCCTTTTGTTCTTGAGAGAGAAAGAGAAACATCAATTTGAGAAGGAAACACGGATCAGCCGCCTCCCGTATGCACCCTGACTGGGAAGCAAACCCACAACCCAAGCATCTGCCCTAAACAGGAATTGAACCCACAACCTTTCCATGCAATGGAAGGACACACCAGCCACAGGAGCCCAGTTGGATGTTTTTGATGCCAGTTACTCCATGGGATAGCCGTTCCATTCGTTTCCTCCTCTCTCCTTAACACCTAACCAACTTCCTACTCTAAACACCCACAATCTGTGTGTCTCTAAGAAGTGTAGAATAATTTTTTGGTGACTGTTCCCTTTAATTTATTCCATATCCTATTATTTATATACATAGTAAAATGTAAAACTCCTTTCTCAGAGAAAGAAAGGATTCAATAGTAGAAACAATTCCACATAAAGAAAAATCCACTAGAACTCGAAGTTTTTCCTTGTTTTTAATCAAAGTATATGTTTCTCCCTTTAAATACACACCGTGTTAAAAGCAGAAAGTGAATAAGAATTACTCATGTCTAACTTTCAGAAAATACTATCCAAGTGGCAAGTAAAATACTCCATAAGCAAAGGAAAACAGGAAAACTAATATAAATAAAAAATGCTTTATTTTTTTAAAACGTATCAGCAGACTGTTGTTTGTGTTGTGTCCCGCTTGTTGCATTTTTACAAACGGGCGCCTAATTTTAAAACAGCATTGTGCTTCACCAGTATCTCAACAGCACAATTTTATGTGAAAGATTTATTTGGATTGCTATTTAGATGTAAAATACTTGGAATAGCTCTATCTATTGTTTGGATGAGTTACCCTTATGGACCAGAAATGTATGCTGAAATTGCCAGCTACTGCATAAAATATTTCATTAACATCATGACCTCATTTGTTAGATTGAATTTCAGTCTTTTTGCCAAAATTTCCCCACAGATACATTCTATTTTATAAAAATTGAATAAAACCAACATAAAAATGAGTAAGGCAATCCATGTCTATGAAACACAGAATGGCTAGAATGCAACCATAATTCCATATATTTTACAAATTATAATTAAACTTCTACTTTTATTAGTTTAGGTAACAAAACTATCACACACCTTAATTTTCTTCTAATAGTAATGATTTTGATTTATTCAAATTACATATTCTTAGCTCTTCCTCTTCCTCTCTCTCTCTCTCTCCCTCTCTTTCTAATAAGAAGAATTTATACACAAATAAGTTCATATATATATATATATATATATATATATATATATATATATATATACATATCTAATATGACTTTTAGATAATATCTATTATTATTAGTTAAACTTGTATCATAGATAACGAAGGTGCCATGTGCCTGTTTGTAAAACATTAGGTATTCCAGCCTGGCCCAGTGTGGCTCAGTGGTTGAGCATTGACCCATGAACCAGGAGGTCATGGTTCAATTCCCAGTCAGGGCACATACCCAGGTTGTGGGCTTGATCCTCAGTAGGGGGCATGCAGGAGGCAGAAGATCAATGATTCTCTTTCATCATTGATGTTTCTCTCTCTCTCTCCCTCTCTCTTCGTCTCTCTGAAATCAATAAAAAATATATATGTATATATATTTTTTAAATACATTTTATTGATTTTTTACAGAGAGGAAAGGAGAGGGATAGAGAGATAGAAACATTGATGAAAGAGAAACATTGATCAGCTGCCTCCTACACACTCCCTACTGGGGATGTGCCCACAACCAAGATACACGCCCTTGACCGGAATCGAACCTGGGACCCTTGAGTCCGCAGGCTGATGCTCTATCCACTGAGGCAAACCGGTTAGGGCTAAAATATATATTTTTAAAAAATAAATTTAAAATATTAAGATGTTGAGCCTGAGCTGTGTTTGCTACTGATATGTCCACACCTATTTGATGAAGTGGAAGATTACTCCCAACAACAGTCATTTTAAAAAGCAGATTGGCATGAGGGTTCCATGCAGCCAGATTAAGGCATTGAAGGATCCTACAGATAATAGGATCTTTCAATGCCTTATTCATATAGCTATCTTATAGCTATTTAAACCTAATGGAGGGAGAAGCTGAAGGAAGCATTTTCCAGGAGGCTTCTATATGATTTAGGGACATGTACTGATTTGTACATGCCCATGTGTAATGCCAAGGGTCAAAAGAGTCATCCTTAGTACTCTTCTAAAAATCAGAAAATAGCCTCAGAACATGGAGACTTCCTGAGAAAAAGAGGATTAGTATGTGGATAAAACCAAAACCAGTGCTAAGGTAATCTGCTGAATGAGGTAATACTCACCAAGAGGAAGAAGATAACTGGCAGATGGAAATGTACCATGTGGGCGAAGACTTGCCACCATCATATGCATATTTATAAACATATGGGTGTACCTGCCATGCTTCCCACAAATATGTGCATTAGACTATGAGGATGAAATACACCTGCTTAAACCATGGAAATAGGTAGATTCATCTACAAAATGAATACAGAATAAAAAAAAGCAAGAGTGTCAGGGTGTGATATTTTGAGGTATGTAGTGAGGGAGAAGAGAATATGTATAAATGCATGTTGCAATAGCAGAGTAAATGCCAATCACTTTAAAACCCTATAAATGGAGCAATTATCTTTGTATTCTTAAAAGAAAAAGTGAGTGACTTAGTAATGCTGTAAGATCCTACTCCTGTTTCATACACAATACATACTAGTATTTAGTCCTACTTCACAGCTTTCCTGTTAATTTTTCTTCTATCCTGCTTCAGTCTGCTGCTTAACTTGATATCCCTTTTTATAGAGACAAACTGTTCCCAATTTTCCAGCCAACATCTGAAGGTTGGGCTACTCTGACGCATATATATTTAAATGGTTACCTGGGACAATACAGTGGGGCCTTGACTTACAAGTGTCCCGACTAACGAATTTTTCAAGATGAGAGCCGTTTCTCAGCCGATTTTTTGCTTTGAGTTGCGAGCTAAAATTCGGGTTACGAGCCAGCTTCAGATACCCCACTGCTAGTTGGCGCAGCGAACATCACAGTGAACGCCATAACATCAGCCCAGCATCACGTGTCTCACTTGTTCACTTTAAGCAGTTAGTTGAAGCATCAGTGTTGTGCTAGCATTTGTGCTTACAGTTATTTTGCAAAACTTTGTTTTCTGGGTGTCCGGAATGGATTAATGGCATTTCAGTTCATTGTAATGGTGAAAATTGATTTGACATACGAGTAATTTGAGTTACGAGCTCTGTCACGGAATGAATTAAACTCTTAAGTCAAGGCCCCACTGTATCAGTAAGAGAGGAGGGAGGTCGGGGAAGAAAGCTCCAGGGCAAGGTTGAGACTGATCTTACATTTTTATTCAATAACAGAGTTTTCTAAAGGAGTTTTCAGTCTGCCAATACATCGTAAATAAATTGTCTCTATTTACAAAATTAATTAAATAATTAATTAATTAATATGTGGTCTTGCTGAGGTAGGTAATATGAGATATCCCTAATTGCATTTGCAGTGATACATTCAGAGCCCTCAGACCATTTTTCAAGCTGAGGTTATTTAGTAATACTAGACTGTAAATGCTTCCCAACAAAACTAAGCTATGCTGCTTTTTATTCTCCATTTTAGTCTTGATTTTTCTTTACCAGTGACATGACCACAGTTTTTTTTTTCATATTATTAAAATTTTTGCAATATATTTTGTTTAAGAGGCCATTGCATTTGTTACATAGCCAGATCCCTAGTAAGCACATAGACACTTAGAGAGTACAAATGTGTAGCAGGTAATTCCCAAGCAATCTCACATCTAATCTAATAAAAAAGAAACATGCAAATTGACCGCATCTCTGCTATGCCTCAAGCCACGCCCACCAGCCAATCAGAGCGACTACATGCAAATTAACCCAACCAAGATGGCGGTCGCAGCCATGGAGCTGGAGCAAGCAGGAGGCTTGCTTGCCCCAGCAATGGAGGAAGCCAAGCTTCCCATCTGCCCTGGCTGGCTGTGGTATCTGCTAAAGGCAACAAAGTTTCAATATAGAAGAAAAATAAATCCTGGATACCTGCTTCCAGCCAGCCTCCACTGGGAGCTTGGGTGGCTGGGGGCTGTGGCCAGCCTGCAAACAGCCATCAGCCCCTCACCCGGGCTGGCCAGGCACCCCAGCAGGACCCCCCCACCCTGATCCAGGGCACCCTTCAGGGCAAACAATCCAGCCCCCACCCGTGCACCAGGCCTCTATTCTATATAATAAAAGGGTAATATGCAAATTGACCCTAACAGCAGAATGACTGGTCAGTATTACACACACTGACCACCAGGGGGAAGACGCTCAATGCAGGAGTTGCCCCCTGGTGGTCAGTGTGCTCCCAAAGGGGGAGCTCTGCTCAGCCACAAGCCAGGCTGATGGCTGCCAGTACAGCGGTGGTGGTGGGAGCCTCTCCCGCCTCCTCAGAAGCACTAAGGATGTCCAACTGCAGTTTAGGCCTGCTCCCCTGGCAAGTGGACATCCCCCGAGGGCTGCCGGGCTGCCAGATGTCTGACTGCCAGCTTAGGCCCAATCCCCTGGGGAGCAGGCCTAAACCAGCAGGGTGGACATCCCTTGAGGGGTCCCAGACTGCGAGAGGGCACAGGTCGGGCTGAGGAAACCCACCCACCCCCCCAGTGCACAAATTTATGTGCACCGGGCCTCTAGTACTTAATATTTAAAAACCTCCCTGGCCCTTTCCACCTCTTAGTCTGAAACATCCTTTTCTTACTCTACTTGAAGCGCAATTCCAATTTTCTGCACCTGGAACTCTGGTCCTGAACTCTTCCCAGTCATTTCCTGTGTATGATATATACCTGATCATCACAAATAGCAATGATTCTTGGTAGTTATCCCAGAAGAGTCCCAGTCACCAGCTGTCTGCTTGGGTGTCTTATCCAGCCTGAGCTCATTAGTCATGGACCAACATTTTATCGAAAAATTTGATTCGGTTTTCATTGAAAAATTTTTGTCAGAAGATATGAATTTAAATAGCAGCCTTCATGCCCCAAACTTTACTGACATTTCCTTAGGAATCTTTGGCAAAAACCTTGTGAAAAAAAAATATATTTGGTGTTGCTTGGTCCCACTTTTCCATTTCCAACATTTAATCCCAAATGCTTCACTTCCCCAGAAGATCTGGTGCCAAGACCACCATTCACCGCAATCTGACCTTCACCTTCCATCTGTATCTTCTTTTGCCACGCAAAATCTTTGTACTAAGAGATTTGCTGTCCTGGCATAGCTACAAGGATTTAATTTAGGCAACCTCCATGTTGTACTCTGTTTCAAAGTTGCAAGACAAGAGATAATGCAATATCAGTAATGGAATCTTTTCATTTAATGAGAAGAATGAGCATGGCTATCTTCTAGGGGTGGGAAGGTGATAGTGCAATCAAACTTCCTTCAACCAGATTGTGCCATAAATTCTGTAGGTCTGTAACTGAATTTGGGTTAGTGCAAGGTGGGGGAATATTGTATTGTGGCTCCTAAGTACAGGTATCTTAGATGTTGTCACAAGGAGTTAACTAGAAAAAAATTAAGGAGATAGTGTATATGCAATGAAGCTGAAAGCTTCAACAGGGAATATTTCTCAGAGAGTCATGTATTCCATCCTAAGAAGTCTGGCATAACCTTAAAGAAAACAGGAACTGCCAGGCCAGTGTGGCTCAGGGGTTGAGTGTTGACCTATGAACCAGGAGGTCACAGTTTGATTCCTTGTCAGGGCATATGCCAGGGTTTTGGGCTCAATCCCCAGTAGAGGGCATGCAGGAGGAAGTCAATCAACGATTCTCTCTCATCATTGATGTTTCTATCTCTTCCTCTCTGAAGTCAATAAAAAATATAATGGGGGGAACAAAACAGGAACCATTTAAAGATTTTAAGTACTTAAAGTCAGATTTAATTTTTACTTTTTACAGAGTGATTTTTCTTATAACATTATGGAGGATTAAGACAGGGAGGACAGGGTATTATGATCAAACTTATAGTGGGGAGGAAGTCATTGGCAATAGTCCAGAAGAGCGATATTAGAAATAGTAGAGAGTGAGTACAGAATAACATTTAGAACTATTTAGTGAACGTAAGGAATATAGTGAGGTCATAAATTAAATTTAGTTAATAAAGACATATTTTTAATTAAATATACTGAAATGCTATTATAATATTCTGTCTCTTTAAAACTTCCTTCCCATGCTGGAGATAACCCTTGAACTAGGGATGGAAATGAAGAAAACTTGGCTAGTACCCTAATATTCAGGCAAATAGTGAACATGCTGTGTGCAAGTGGAGTGAGATCTGTGTTTATTCAATATTTTCTCAAATGTCTGTCAGCTAGGCCCACTGGGCATAGTGTAGGTAAATTATAAAAATGAATTTTGGCTATCTCAAAATAAGAAGTTATTTTATCTTTCAATTGTTACACATACAGAAAAAAATAAGAAATGTGCTTCTCTATATTAAAGGATATATTTAGGTGAACGTCATAATACTTTTCTTTCCATTGCTTTTTAATAATACGTTTTAGAAAGAAATGGCACACATGTGATTTCAATATAGAGTCATTTTTGCAATGCCAACCAAAATTTGGCAAAAGACATGAGGGAAGTGTCTTACATAAAAGAAAAACACTGAAGTCAGAAGTTTTAAAAGAACAACATACCTAAATCTTTATTTGCTATTAAGTAAGCTGATTAAAAAAATAAATAAATAAAATAAACATTCAAAATGTTCTGAATCATCTAAACTTATCTTTAATTTAAATTGCTCATTGATTTCTGCCAAAGCTAAAAGCTTTTAGACAAATGAAAAAATCCTTATGAATATGTTGAATTTCACCAATCATAAGGCACACTAGAAACTTTAAGAAAAATTTAAGTGTGTGAGTTATCTGGTGATTTTGCTTTTGTTACCTCTTGAAATTATTAAGGGATATTTTGAAATAAGATCATGAGATACCTTTAATGCAACTAACCTTTAAAATACTTTCTTATGAGTGTGGCAGAGTATGCTTCTGCAGTACTAGTATTCATCAAATTTAGTGTGTGATGAGACTGCCTATTCAACTTCTATCTATAGACAAATTTTAGATAAAGTGCAGGACATCTTTCTTTACTGATCATTCCTCCTCCGTTATTGCTGAATACATAATCTCTTAGTTATACATACCAAATAACAAGAGACGATCATGCAATGATATCCAATTTACATAGAAATTATATCCATTCTTTACTTTGAGATCCCATTTATCTAGGTACTACTTTGCATTACAAAATCTAGACATGCAAGTTAACTCTCACTGAATAGCTCCCACCCTGAACCTTCAGAGAGAGCAGCAACCATTTGCATAGTCTACAATTGTCACCTCCAACCCCCAGGAGCAGTTTTTATCACAGAATTCATTTTCACTGTCTTTGCATGGATATGCGATCGCTTGAATTGCTGGCTGCAGGGGATCTCAGTAATTTTTCCCACACAGTGGCCCTGCAAAATTCACCCTCTACATGGGAAGGTGTCTCAAAAACTGAAGGGGTAACAAGGATTTCAAACTCTCACAGGGAAGGAACTATTTGTGCTTAATTGTGTTTTGGTTTGTGCTGTAATAGAAATAATCTCTAATGCTATGTGATATGTACACAATAAAGAGGTTTTCAGAATGATTAAACACTTTAGCCTCACTTCAACTAGTATTTTTAAAAGCCATTTGTTTGGGGCATAGTAGAAAATCAGGCAAATATTTATGAAATCCTTTTATTCTAGTGCTGCTATTATGAGTATCTTCAATAATCTCATCTTTCCTAAAGAGTATGTTATCTTATGTTTTTGAAGTAATAACTAGAAAACAATACATGCATGTTATAAATTATTCATTTTAAAAATTTATAAATAGCATGTTAATTATGACTCATTTTAATTATTATTATTTTTTTATTAACACCAAGTATTTTGGGTTTCCTATAGGGCTTATGACCTGAGTATTTACTTTCCCATATTTTTCTAAAAAAATAAAAATAAAAGAATCCCAGATTATTTTAATAAAAATGACTGACAACAGCCCTGTCTAGGTGGCTCAGTTTATTGGAATGTCATCCCATATACCAAAAGGGTTTTTTTTTTGTTGTTTTTTTAATTTCTTTATTGGTTAAGGTATTACAAATGTGTCCTCATCCCCCCATTAACCCTCAACTTCCCCCGCCACCACTCATGCTCTCATCCCCCTGTTGTCCATGTCCATTGGTTTGGCTTATATGCATGCATACAAGTCCTTTGGTTGATCCCTTCCCCTTACCCCCACCCTCCCCTACTTTCCGTCTGGGGATTGATAGTCTGATTGCTGTTTCTCTGTCTTTGGATCTCTCCCTGTTCATCAGTCTATATTGTTCTCTATAATCCACAAATGAGTGAGATCATGTGGTATTTATCTTTCTCTGACTGGCTTATTTCACTTAGCATAATGCTCTCCAGTTCCATCCATGTTGTATCAAATGGCAAGAATTCCTTCTTTTTTACGGCAGCGTAGTATTCCATTATGTAGATGTACCACAGTTTTCTAATCTACTCATCTGCTGATGGGTACTTAGGCTGTTTCCAAATCTTAGCTATGGTGAATTGTGCTGCTATAAACATAGAGGTGCATATATCCTTTCTGATTGTTGTTTCTGGTTTCTTGGGATATATTCCTAGAAGTGGGATCACTGGGTCAAATGGGAGTTCCATTTTTAGTTTTTTGAGGAAACTCCATATTGTTCTCCACAGTGGCTGCACCAGTCTGAATTCCCACCAGCAGTGCAGAAAGGTTCCTTTTTCTCCACATCCTCTCCAACACTTGTTGTTTGTTGATTTGTTGATGATAGCCATTCTGACAGGTATCAGATGATACCGCATTGTCGTTTTGATTTGCATCTCTCGTATAATTAGTGACTTTGAGCATGTTTTCATATGTCTTTTGGCCTTCTGTATGTCCTCTTTCAAAAAGTGTCTATTTAGGTCCATTGCCCATTTTTTGATTGGATTGTTTATCTTCCTTTTGTTAAGTTGCATGAGTTCCCCATAAATGTTGGAGATTAAACCCTTATCGGTGACATCATTGGCAAATATGTTTTCCTATTCACTGGGCTTTCTTGTTTTGTTGATGGTTTCCTTTGCTGTGCAAAAGCTTTTTATTTTGATATAGTTCCATTTATTTATTTTCTCTTTAGTTTCCATTGCCCTAGGAGCAGTATCAGAGAAGAAATTCCTTCGGCATATGTTTGTGATTTCGTTGCCTGTGGATTCCTCTAGTATTTTTATGGTTTCCCGTCTTACGTTTAAGTCCTTTATCCATTTTCACTTTATTTTTGTGTATGGTGTGAGTTGGTGGTCTAGTTTCATCTTTTTGCATGTATCTGTCCAATTTTCCCAGCACCATTTATTGAAGAGACTGTCTTGACTCCATTGTATGCTCTTGCCTCCTTTGTCGAATATTAATTGTTTTGAGTTTGATTCCTTTTCAGGGCACAAACCTAGGTTATGGTGCACAGGAGGCAACCAATTGTCTCTCTCTCTCTCATTCTCTTCTTTTTCCTCTCTTTAAGATCAGTGAAACATATCCTCAGGTGAGGATTTAAAAAAAAAAAAAAAAAAAAAAGATTGATTGTAGGAAGCCACCGCTTTCCAATACTGTCAGTGCACCAAGGAATGCAGAAGGCCAATGGGCCTTGGGTGTTAGTAGGACTAATGCTAAGCACCAATTGTTGAGATAGTGGTGGCTCAAGGCAATTCCCTAACCAACCTGATAATCCTTTTACTGTTTACCAAACTGTACCTTTGATATGCCTGTATACATTGCTAGAGGGCAAGATGTGTATCTAAGATTGAATAAAAAGCATACTGGGACCCAGTTTCAGGGGTGCCTCTTCAAAAAAGAGGTCTCCACCTGGTCCCCATGACTTCTAAATTCATATTTATGGTATAGCATTTTCATTTGTGCATCAGCCCCTCTTTAGATCCTGAACCCCCGCCGCAAAAGTCATGGCAACTGATAACATAAAGATTTTCATTTTGAAGAATTTGTTAAAGAGTCAGTTTAACTCCAATAAAGATACTCCAAAGCATGAACCAAAAAGTAGACTGGAAATCATCTGTGGACAGGAAAAATATTAATTTAAATATATAAACTTTGCATTTTTAAAACATGATAAAGTGTTACTGGTTGTGGAAAAAATTAAGGTGAAGTTGTTCTTGAAAAGATCACTTTTTCTAATTAATTACCTGATAATTTACTAACTAAAAAAATATATAAAAATTATTATTTCCTTATCCCTATCAACATTTCTTCATCTTTATTTTGGTAATTATAGAATAAGTTTCTGCCTTAGTAAAAAAAATAAAATTACAGTGGTTTAACACAACAAAGATTTACTTCATCATGCTACTTATCCATCACACTCTCCCTGGAGGCTCTACTCCCATAGTCACAAAGGACACTAGGCTGACATAGCTTCACCTTATATCTGCACCTTCTGAAACATCTAGTCACCTAGATCTATGCATCAGGAGAATAACTGAGAGGTTTTCCAGATCTTTTTGCTTTGGCCTGAAATTGATACACATCATTCTGTTCACAACTCATTGCCAGAATTTATTACATCTTGACCCCCAGTTGATCACATGAATGTTGGAAAATATGGTGAGGTTATGAATGTTTGTTGACCATCCCATTTCTGACATAAAAATTAAGAAGGAAAAGATAGGACCAGGTATAACATGTCCCTTCATTTCTAACATTCTGTCATCTTTTTTTTAAAAAAAAAATATATATTTTATTGATTTTTTACAGAGAGGAAGGGAGAGAGATAGAGAGTTAGAAACATCGATGAGAGAGAAACATCGATCAGCTGCCTCCTGCACATCTCCTACTGGGGATGTGCCCGCAACCCAGGTACATGCCCTTGACCGGAATCGAACCTGGGACCTTTCAGTCCGCAGGCTGACGCTCTATCCACTGAGCCAAACCGGTTTCGGCACATTCTGTCATCTTAATTTTCATATCAACTTATGCCCACCTTTATTGGTTTATAAATCCCAGAAATTCTGTCACAGATTGTTAGCTTTTGCACATATCTCCATATTCATTCATGAGGCAATTTACTGGCATCACACAAATCCACCCACACTGATCCATTTATTCACACATCCACATTCACTTTTCATAACCTGAATTTTTAGAAACATGGATTTTTATTCTTCTCTTCCACAGTGCTATCCTTGCTTTATAATAAAATGTCTTTTAAGTTCTGAACCACAGATCATTAAATTTTAAGAATAATAAGATAATTTTAGTAAAAATTAATATATATGTATATTATACATTGATTTATTAGTTTGTGACTCTTTAAGGAATAATTTGGTTTTCTTTATTTTGCTCATTCTTCATAACATTTTATGTGAATATTAGAGGGCCAGAGTATGGATTCATGCACCAGAGGGATCCCTCAGCCTGGCCTTCATCCTCTCACAATCTGGGACCCCTTGGGGGATGTCAGAAAGCAGGTTTTGGCATGATCCCCACAGGCCAGGCTGAGGAACCCCACCAGTGCATGAATTCATGCATTGGGCCTCTGGTATGCATATTAGATCTTTGGTTAATCTCTTCCCGCCCTCCTCCCACTCCCTTTCCCTCTGAGATTCATCAGTCTGTTCCATGTTTCCATGCCTGTGTTTTCTGCTGCTACGTTGAGCATCTGCCCCTTGATGGTCAGTGTGCATCATAGCTACTTGCTGGTCAGTCGGTCGCTTAGGCTTTTATATATATAAAATAAAATTCTCTTTGTGACTTATAATGTTATATTTATGAGATTGAAAGATTAACATATGTCCATATTCTGCCTTAAATATGCTTCACAGTAAAGGCAAGTAGTGAGGAGTATATTAAATGATTTGCTTCTATTGTTCTATTGCCAGCCAGTGTTTATTTTACTTTTTTTCCCAATTAATCAACCTTTCCTGTATTTTAGGATTATTAGCTTGGAAGGACAATTCTTCTTTTTCAGAAGTAAAGTGATGTTCCCAGAGACAACAGCTAAGGGTTATCATAAGTAATCATATTTTCATTAGGTGGCCCAGTGTCATTGCACAGATGATTGTCCTCAGCTGTTACTCTCACTGTCCCTTCCTCTATAGGTGGTTTTTCTTCCACAGAACATTTAAAAAAATTATAACTGACTTCTAAGCTGTTATATAGTTCCCTAATATTAGGAGATTTGGAAAAAATAAACTTTCTATGATATGTAAAAAATAACATGAATTCTTACAACAAGTCTCTTTGTTTAAACTAGGTATTAATAATGAGGTAGTTTTATGGCAGATCTAACTTTGAACATTTTGGAAACAAGAGAAGTAGCTTATTATTAATTTTATAAAGAGAACTTTCTTCGGTGATCACATATATTAAATATTATGTTTTCATATATATAAAACATTGATATTAATAATATTAAACTATATTATGTAATAATTTGTTGCATATTGATTGTGACCAAAGTACCTGAGCAAGACTCCTACAGCCAGACAGATTCATTATCCATGTCCAGGTAAGTTGGCTTAAAGTCACACAGTTTTAAAATACTCATTAAGACAAAATTATTTTACTTATATTGATTTTATGATATTCTGGAAATATTTTTTTGTTTTCTATGTCTATGTTACATTTAAATATTGTAAAATAAATATTCAACTTTAAAAGTGAAAACATTTGCATATTACAATAACAATGAAAAGGAGAAATTATAAATTTTTTTCACCTCTTGAGTTTCCTCAGAGAAAAACCATGAGGTAAAAAGAATGAGGCCCGTGGCCCGGCAGGTGTTGCTCAGTGGTTGAGTGTTGACCTATGAACCAGGAGGTCACTGTTTGATTCCAGGGCAGGGCACATGCCCGGATTGTGGGCTTGGTCCCCAGTAGGGGGTGTGCAGGAAGCAGCTGATCAGTGATTCTTCTCTCACATCATTGATGTTTCTATCTCTCTCTCTCTCTTCCCCTTTGAAGTCAATAAAAGTATATTTTAAAAAAAGAATGAGGAGAGTGAACTCAATAAGCAAATATTTATTATATGAAAAAAAACTATAATTTTTCTATTTTTGGCATATTCAAGCAAATTATAATTATGAAGTTTTAATAGTGGTTTTGAATCTTTTGGGACTGATTTGTAAAGGATTTCCATTCTAGAGCCAACAGAGAAATCTATGGACAATTAATTCAAATCCTGTTCCTGCTTAGGTATGCAGGAATAAAAATTAGATAATATAATTGAATGTGCTATTGTTATCACACCAGGAGCATTTAAGAATATGCTTGAGCCCTAACCAGTTTGGCTCAGTGGACAGAGTGTTGGCCTGCTGACTGAAAGGTCTCGATTCTGGTCAAGGGCACATGCCCAGGCTGTGGACTCTGTCCCAGTGGGGGGGAAGAGGGGTTTAGGAGGCAGCAGATTAATGATTCTCTCTCAGCATTGATGTTTCTATCTCTCCCTGTCCCTTCTTCTCGGAAATAAATATAAATATACATAGATATATGGATAGATTATAGATATAGATTAGGTAGAGATAGAGATAGAGATATCTATAATAATAAAAGCATAATATGCTATATTAGACTGGACATCCTTCTGGATGTCCTTCCAGACAACCTTCCTGACAAAGCCAGGGCTGCAATGGAAGCCCGGGTCCCGGGTGCCAGAGGGAAGCTGATGCTGGCAGCCAGGGGAAGGAAGGCCTACTGTTGAATGAATTTCATGTATCGGGCCTCTAGTAGATAGATAATATGTTTGAAACTTTTTTCTACTTATAGGTGAACTGAACTAAACATTTATTTCAATTGCTTTATGTCTTCTCACTTGTACTATAGCTAATGAGCTTTTAAAATATGTATATACTAGGAGCCCAGTGCATAAATTTGTGCACCTTGAAAGGAACTGTGGGCCATAAGGCTGCGGTGGGCACAAGGATGGGATTTGGCCCATCTTCCGCACCCCACCTGGCCCCTTCTGCCATGGCCCCTGGTCCCCTGTCTATAGGCAGCCTCACTCCCACCACCACCGATCCCACCCCCTGACAGTCCCAGCCCCATTCACACCTGCCAACAGTATGGAACAATTGGGGCCAGTGCCAGCAGTGGGTGTGAGCGAGGCTGGCACCTTCAGTGGGTGTGAGTGGTGGCTGCTGCCCCAATTACCCCTCAGGAGCAGCGGGAGGTGGAGAAGCCTTCAGGGGCGAAGGGGGCTGGCAGCCACTGCTCACACTCGCTGAAGGTGCCGAGTAATTGAGACCAGCGCTGGCAGTGAGTGCGAGTACCAGGAAGGACCACGGAATGCAGGAACAAAGAATTTCCAGTAACCACCAGAGGCTCACCCTGATGCCAGCGACCGGCGCCCTGCCTTGGTCTGCTGCCCTCACTCACCTGTTCCACTATCCTGGTGCGGCCGACTCCCACCATGTTCCGCACTCTGCTGCCTGCTAGCATTGCCCACCATGTTCCGCGCCCGCCCCCTGGTGGTCATAGCGACCAGTTATTTGGTTGTTCTGCCATTCAGTCTATTTGCATATTAGGGTTTTATATATATACTAGAGGCCCAGTGCACAAAAATGTGCGCACTCGGGCGGGAGGGGGGGTGTCCCTCAGACTGGCCTGCACCCAGTCACAGTCCAAGACCCCTTGGGGGATGTCCACCTGTCGACTTAGGCCCACTCCCCAAGGAATCAGGCCTAAGCTTGCAATCAGACATCCTTCTGACAGCCAGGGAGCCCTTGGGGGATGTCTGACTAAAGGCTTAGGCCCCCAAGGGATCAGGTCTAAACCCTTAGTAGGACATTCTTAGTGCTGCCATGGAGGTGGGAGAGGCTCCTGCCACCACCACTGCGCTGGCCAGCCATGAGCCAGCTTCTGGCTGAGTGGCACTCCCTATATGGAAGTGCACTGACCACTAGGGGGCAGCTCCTGCATTGAGCGTCTGCCCCCTGGTGGCCAGTGTGCATCATAGCAACCAGCCATTCTGCCTTTAAGTCAATTTGCATATTAGCCTTTTATTATTATTATATAGGATGTCCCTATTTCCCCCCTTTTGCGCCCTCTACCCAGCTCTTGCCCCCTACTTCTCTCTGGCCATCACCATACTGTTGTCTGTGTCCATGGGTTGTGCACATATTTTCTTTGGCTAATCCCTTCTTTAAATTCACTTCTTTAAATTTTTATTTTCAGATAAGTGCTTATAACTACACTATTATATATTTTCTATTATATCATTTAGAATTAAGATATTTTTAATTGAACCCTTGTAAATTTTAGCACAATTTAATAAATTATGCTAGAAGCAATTAGGAGATTTTTCATGTTAATGCAGATACATTTCAATTAATATTTTATTAATTTTTAATTTTTTAATATTTTAATTTGAAATAATCTCATACCTGTAAAAAAACTATAAAATACTACAGCATATTATATGTACCCTTCACCCAATTTCTTAGGTGTTAATAATTTAAACATAACCATTATACAACTAACAAAATTTGAATATATTTTTCTTATAATCTCTTTAATGTTACTTAATCCATTTACTTTGTTTTTGTTAATCTTCACCCAAGGATATTTTTCCATTGAATTTTAGAGAGAGTGAAGGGAAAGGGAGAGACACATTGATTGGTTGCCTCCTGCACATGCTTTGATAGGGACTGGGGATCAAGCCAGCAACTGAGGTACATGCTCTTGACTGGAATCGAACCTGGGACCCTTCAGTCCAGGGGCTAATGCTCTATCCACTGAGTGAAAAAAGGCTGCAGCTTAATTCATTTACTTTTAATCTATATGTGTCTTTATATTTAAAGTGGGTTTTGTTTTTGATTCACCCTCATAATCTGTCTTTAAATTGGTGCATTTATGCCACTGACATTCAGAGTGCTTACTGATAGATTTACTGTCATATCAGGCGGCTTCTGGGGCTTCTGGGGCCGGCCTACGCTGGCGGCTGGCGGCTGGCGGCTCGCGCTGTCCCGCCTGCCTGGAGTATGCAAATTAGCCGCCATCTTTCTTGGCAGTTAATTTGCATATCACACTGGTTAGCCTATGGGTGGTGTGGCGAAGGTATAGTCAATTACCATGTTTATCTATTATTAGATAGGATAGATATTTCCCTAATGGGTAGACTTTAAACTAAGTGTTTCTGAAGATATAAATAAATTTATATTTCAGGGATACTCTTAGAGACATTAAATCATATTTATTTCATCAAATATTCTTGGAAACAGATCACCAAAGGTGTCCTAAAACCTCAAACACAATTACAGAGGCTAAGTTACCTTAAGTATGTCCTTTATAGAACATCAGAGGGCTTAGTTTCTGCACTGTGAGGCTTTATCATAAATAAAGAGACATAATCAAGTAATCTCTGGGCATTAAACCCTATTCACATAGTTCATTAAAATTAGATACAATTATAGTTTACTTTTTAAAAAGTTTCACTTTTTGTCACCTTTGTTTAAAGATATAAATAGAAATTCTGAGTTATAATAGAGTAATGGTGAAACAAAATTTCTTAAACTTCTTTATTGCATTAAAATGAGTTAATGTTGTGATTGAAGATATTTATATCTTTTCCTTCCTGTTTAAAGTTATATACTTCATGCCTGGCTGGTGTGGCTAAGTGGTTGAGTGTTGAGATATAAACTAAGGGTTCACAGTTCAATTTCCAATCATGACATATGCCCAGGTTGCGGGCTCAATCCCCAGTGGGGGGTGTGCAGGAGGCAGCCAATCAATGATTCTCTCTCATCATTGATGTTCCTATATCTCTCTCCTTCTTTCTTCCTCTCTGAAATAAATAAAAATTGAAAAAATAAAGTACATACTTCATGAAAGCCTTACAGTATTTTTTATATTCACTTCAAATTGTATTAGAAACTGGTAATTTATGATTTCTTCAAACTTATGACATATTTTTTGCTACCTGTAAGAAGTAGTCGCTTCAAATGATGATCCTATCAACCCATTCTATTCTGTAATTCACAAAATAATATTTTGTATCTTGCTTGTAGAAAGCTCTACTCTAAAATTATATTTTTAGCTATATACATTTACCGCCAGATTTTTTAAGGGGCATCCACCATATCAAGTATAGTCCAACCACTGCTGGTGAATACAGTCATCATTATTCCCACCCTACAGTCCTGGAATTTTTTCTCTTTAGTGGAATATTATAAACCCAGATTAATAATCCAGTCAATACTCCACATAATTATTTTTAAAAACACATTGCTTGTTAAGCACAGATTTTATAAGATTCAGTTTATAAGTTTTAGTAAACAGGATTCTCATTATTAACTACCATTTTCAAAACAAGTGAGACATGAGGAGCTCTTTTACAATCTTAGCAGATACAGATTATTGCTTCCTCTTTTTGCCTCTTCAGACACAGGGTGTGTTAAAGAGTACCCTATTTAATGGTCTCTGGTAGTTCATCATCACTTGGTGGTTCCTTTAACCGTAGTCTCACCTTTGTGTACATTGCAACACTGAATCTCCCAGGTGTCCAATGTTGCTTTCAAATACCTGTAATACACATAATAATTCCCAGCATAAACAAGATAAATTAGCTTTGTATATTTTAAATAATTCTTCTCTTTGAAATATTGGTATAGGTTAGAAAGTTTCTCTTTGATGCCACAGTTCTATAGGTCAATTTTTCTCTATGTCTAAAAATATGATTAGACTAGAAATACCATTGTGTATATTTTTGTGGATGAAATATTCAACATCAAGGCCTTAACTAGTGCTATAATTTGAACTGTTTAATAATAAAAGATTCAGCTAACGTTCTTATCTTACATGTTTTACATTTTTGTTCCTGTGAAATAGGTTTGTGAATAAAATTTTCTGAATATCTTATGTCAGAAAAATACCATTTTAACCCAAAACATAGAGGCAATGGAACAGACTGACATACCTCAATGTAGGGTTGGAGGGACGAAAAGAGAGAAACCAAAGAACCTATATACTTATATGCATAACCCATGGACACAGGCAATAGGGTAGTAAAGACTTGGGGTGGTAGGGGAAGCAGGGTGCTTGAGGAGGGAAATGGGAGATATCTGTAATTCTATCAACAATAACAATATATTAAAAAGAAAAAAAATAATACCATTTTACATTTTATAGGGCTTTACATTATGCGGTACTGGGGCATATGATAAATTGTTGTATTTTCAATACCTCTGGAAATACACATTATTGTCTATATTTTCTGGGCATGAGAAAAGTTAGGAGGCCTGCCTTTTTAATAACTGGTAGAAGTGGGACTCAAATAGAAATGCTGGTTTTGCTTCCTACTATAACATGCTATGATTTCCAATTGAAACTTTTCTTGGATGTTGGCACTGATGAACGTTCAAATGAACATTGGCTCTGAAGATATTAAGCTTACCTGAGGTGCAAGCTGTGTAGACTGTGAAGGCCATTTTGGGGGTTCTGTATAAAGGCAAACCAAAATTATCCTTGGGAGTGATTTTATGATGTCTGCTTCCTTAAGTAAATGCCAGTTATTTCTTGTGTCCTGAAAAGACACTTACGCTTCCAAATGTTCCTCCAAAGTTCAAATGACAAATGTATGCCATCTGCAAACTGCAATTAAGGACATTAAAATTTATCTAAAAGGTTACTTCTCACTTACTCTTTAGATGTAGAAAGCAGAAAAAAAAAGAGTGTTCCTTCAAATTTAACAACCAAAAAGAGCCAGATAATATCAAAATAAAAACTTTCCTTGAAATAACCATACAATTAAAGTTCTGAGATACTCAACTAGCCTTAGATAGACCTGTCTTTGCTCAGATGAGAAAACCAGCACCAACTGTGATGCAATGTAACTAAATAAATATTAAGATTAAATTTTCATTAATTGCTAAAGGCTAAATGTTGTCTTTCATGAGAGCTTAGGACCTCAGTGAGCCACAGACACAAGGGGAATTTGCACCACTCTTAGATTCTACTTCATGAACTTTCATTAGATACTCATAAGAAATACAGAGGGCAATATCGCTCAGTGGTACAGATCTGGGAGAGGAAAGTGCAGCTTGTGTAGAAATTACAGGAGCTGGGCTCACACCTTTCATCCTGAAAACAAAAGAAACAAACAAATAACAACAAAAAAAACACCCCTCTTAATCCCCTAGAGTGGAATGAATTGTAAGCCCTTTCTCTTTGTGGACACAGATTAAAACACTTGTTGCTGAGAGAAGGGTAACATGGAGTGGAGTGATATCAGAAAGCAGAGGCAGTCAGTTGCCGAGTCCAGATGATTAGTGACATTCTGACATTGCACAAGGGGCAGATCATTGAGAAAGACCCATGATACTCAGAGATACTAACATGCCTAAGACTGAGTCTAGACCAGGATACAGGACAAATGAAAACTCCCCCCACTGACTAGGAAGCTCTTCAAAATAAAGATCCAGAAGAAGGGGCATAACAATTTCTAAACATAAATACTGGGTACCTCAGTCTCTACTGCCCTACATATGCAGACAGTCTCTCAACTAAGGTGTACACACACAAACACACACACACACGCACACACACATATGCACATGCACAAAACCCACTACCTAAAACCCATTTGAAAGGATCAAGTAAGCAACAGAGCTGACTTAAAATGGGCCCTAGATATTTGAACTACCAGATGAGGAGTTTAAAATAACTATAATGAATATGTTAAAAGAACTAATTTTAAAAAGTAGACAATACGCATGAACAAAAAAGAAAATATAGCACAGTTTTGAAAAATACAAGAAATGTTAGAGGAAATTCTCCAAACAGAAGAAATATGACACCAAGTAGAAACTGGTATCCACTCAATGAAATCAAGCTTTCCAAAGTAGGTAAAAAGACGGTAAATATAAAAGGCATACTTTTATAGATTTAAAGGCCATATGATTATTAACTCACTAAAAATATAGTAGTAAATCACTTCAAATATAGGGAAAATATTGCAAAATATGTGAGGGATGAATTGAGAATATACTATTTTAAGGCTATCCCACTACATGTAAAATAGTATAAAATTATTTAAAAATAAACTGTGATTAATCAAATTTGAGTATTATGAACTCTAGAAAAACTAAAATATTTAAAAATTGGTATAATAATAATAGTATAGTTGAGATAAAATAAAAATTAAAAAAATTAATTCGTTCAAAGGCAAAAGGAAGAGAGCTTCATCATATTCCCAAGTCACAGAAAAGCAACAAACTGGAATCTTATAAAAGGTAAAACAAAACATTTCAAAAGAGGAGAAATTCGTCAAAAAAAATTTTAAAGGAGATATAATCAAAATGATTTCTGGAGTGTTTCAGTTGTTAGCCAAGCAAGAAATCCTATCCATCCAGGGACCTGTTAGTGACCTTTAACATGCCCTCCCTGAGACCAGGAAAGAGACACACCCATCTGCACAGCTAGTAAGAGACCCACCATCTGCATACCCTGAAGCAGATCCTGGTCTCAATGCCAGCCCTACTGACCATGGTTCTGGAAGTAGCCCTATCCCCTCAAAAATCATCCAGACTTACCCAATCCCCTGGTATCAGGGCCCCAACTACAGAATCCACTGTGGGCCACCAACTATATGACCTGCTCAACTATGATCCTGGAAATAATACTAACAATCCAGGGACCTGGTAGAGGTTTTAACCTGCTGAAACCAGTCTATAAAGACTAGAAGGAGTGTCTGTTCAGACATCAACCCAGGGTTCACAGAACACAAAGAATCAGGCAAACATGATACCAAGAAAGGAACTAATAAATTCTAGCAACAAACCCTAAAGAAATATAGTCATACAAAAATAGCCAAAGAGAAAGTTCTGAAACTGAAAGACACCATGACAGAACTGAAGAATTCAACAGAGTTCAACATCTGGCATGATTATGTGGAAGAAGAAATCAGTGAGCCTAAATTCAAGTAATTTGCAATTAGCCATTTAGAGGAATAAAAAGAATTCAAAAGTGAAGCACACAGAACCTATAGGACACTATCAAGTGAACTATAATACACATAATGAAAGCACCAGTAAAATAAAGAGGGTCACAAGGGCTATATAACAAAAATAATAGCTAAAAATTCCCAATAGTGAGAGGTTATGAAAACACAGATATGTGATGTTCAAAGGACTGAAAATAAATTAGCCTAATGAAGATATTCCTGAGATACATTAAAATCAAATTGTCAAAGGTCAAAGACAAAGTTTTTAAAATGAAGAAAAGAAACTTGTAAACACTTAGGAGCTTCCATATTCTTACCAGGAAATTTCTCAGCGAAAACCTTACATTCCAGGAGAGAGAGGGATGATAATATTTAGTGCTCAAAGAAATAAACTGCCCAACAAGAATATCGTAGCCAGCTCTGCTGAAGTGACTCAGTTGTTAGAGTGGCTTCCAGTGCACAGCAAGGCTGCCTGATCAATTCCCAGTCAGTGCACATTCCTGGGTTTTGGGTTTGATTCACAGTCGGGGCACATAAAGAAGGCAAACGATTGGCAAACAATTGATGTTTCCCTCTCATGTCTCTCTCTCTCTCTCTCTCTCTCTCTCTCTCTCTCTCTCTCTCTCTCTCCCTCCCTCCCTCCCTCCCTCCCTTCCTTTCTCTAACCATGTCCTCAAGTGAAGATATATATATATATATATATATATATATATATATATATATATATATATATATTGAGTGGCCAGATTTTTATGACCACGTGACATTTGTAGGCAAATTAGCTATAATTTCATGCTGAAGTTGCTAGAGGGCCAGACCATTATAAATAGGGACGCTGGTTGTTTACCACAACAGTAGAAGTGATTTTTTTCTGAAGATATAGGTAAACAATGCGATTTAACAGCCTTTGAACCTGGGATGTATTTGAACATGTGTGGCCAGATTATTATGACCACCTGACATTTGTAGGCAAATTAGCTGTACTCTGCATCGTATGGGATATGGAAGCCAAAGTCCTGTTCGAACACCTTTGCTGTCTGCAGTTACCAAGATAGAATGTCTCTAATTCGCACAGGAACACAAGGATTGGACAGTCGAGCATTGGAAAAAAGTCATGTGGTCTGATGAATCACATTTCCAGTTGCATCATGCAGATGGCAGAGTGAGAATTTGGCAGAAACAGCATGAAAGCATGCACCCCACATGCATGAGTACAACCCTTCAAGCTGGCGGGGGCAGTTATGGTTTTGGGCATGTTTTCCTGGCATGATTTGGGCCCTTTAATTCATGTGGAACAACGCCTGAATAGCACAACATACCTAAGTATCATTGCTGATCAGGTTCATCCTATCATGTTGATGGCATATCCCAATGGAGATGGCTTCTTCCAACAAGACAATGCACCATGCCACAGTGTTCATATTGTGCAGGAGTGGTTTCAAGAACATGAGGGAGACTTTACCTTGCTTAGGTGGCCCCCACAATCACCAGATCTCAATCCAATTGAGCATTTGTGGGACGAAGTTAAAAGAGCCATCAGGCAGCTGGTTCCACAACCATCCAATCTCACAGAACTGGACAATGCTATTCATCAGGCATGGTGTCAGATTCCTCGCATCACCTTACAACATCTTGTGGAGTCAATGCCAAGAAGAATCGCCGCAGTATTGAAGGCAAAAGGTGGCCCAACGAAGTACTGATGGGGTGGTCATAATAATCTGGCCATTCAGTATCCTATCTAATAAAAGAGAAACATGGTAATTAGCGTATGACCACTACCCTTCCCATTGGCTAATTAGGGTGATATGCAAATTCACTGCCAGCCAAGATGGCGGCCGGCAGCCAGGCAGCTGGAAACTAACATGAGGCTTGCTTGCTTCAGTGACGGAGGAAACCAACTTCCCCGCCTGCCTTGCCAGCCTCTGAGCCTGCAGTTTGAAACATTGTAACAAATATAGAAGCTAAACAAAACCCCAGAAACCTGCTTTCAGTGAGCAGGGATCTCAGAGCTGGAGTTATACATTGTTTCGATTATAGAACCGAAACAAACCAGATACCTGCTTTCAGCAGCAGAGGCCTAAGAGCTGGAGCCTCAGAACTAAAGCTGGCCCAGAATAAAAAAAAAGAAAAAAGGAGCGGTTGGGGGCTTCCGTGACCCACCAGCCTGAAAACAGCCCTAAGCCCCTCACCCAGACTTGCCAGGCACCCCAGTGGGGACCCCCACCCTGAAGGGTGTGTCACCAGCTGCAAAAAGCCACCATCCCCTTGCCCAGGCGCACCAGTGAGGACCCCCACCTTGATCCAGGACACCCTTCAGGGCAAACCAGCCGGTCCCACACATGCACCAGGCCTCTATCCTATATAGTAAAAGGGTAATATGCCTCCCAGCACCGGGATCAGCAGAGCCTCTGTGTGTAACAGGGGGCGGGGCCACAACCTCCCTATTGGCCCTGCTCTGTTCGTGACAGGGTGCGGCGCCCCAACCCCCCCAGTCCCCCACGGGCCCTGCTGTGTGTGTGACGGGGTAGAGCCATAACCTCCCCCGATCGGCCCTGCCCTGAGTGTGTCAGGGTGCGGCACCCCAAACCCCTGATCCGCCCTGCTCTGTGTGTGACAGGGGGCGGTGCCCCAACTCCCCTATTGGCCCTAGTCTATGAGTGACAGGGGGGAGCTCCTCAACCCCCTGATCGGCCCTGCTCTGTGCATGACAGGGGGGAGCTTCCCAACCCCCTGATCGGCCCTGCTCTGTGCGTGACAGGGGGTGGCGCCGCAACCTCCCCATTGACCCTGCCTTGAGTGTGACAGGGGGCAGTGCCCCAACCCCCCAATCAGCCCTACCCTGAGCGTGACTGAGGGTGGCATCACAATCTCCCGATCCGCCCTGCTCTGTGCATGACAGGGGCGGCGCCCCAACTCCCCAATTGGCCCTGCTCTGAGCCTGACCAGGGGCTGCACCTAGGGATTGAGCCTGCCCTCTGCCACCCGGGAGCAGGCCTAAGCCAGCAGGTCGTTATCTCCCGAGGGGTCCCAGACTGCAAGAGGGCACAGGCCGGGCTGAGGGACCCCCCCTTCCCCCCTGAGTGCACAAATTTTTGTGCACCGGGCCTCTAGTATATATACATATATCTCCCATATTCAAAGGCTGTTAAATGTGTTGTTTACCCATATCTTCAGAAAAAAAAAATCACTTCTATTGTTGTGGTAAACAACCTGCTTCCCTATTTATAATGGTCTGGCCCTCTAGCAACTTCAGCACGAAATTATAGCTCATTTGCCTACAAATGTCAGGTGGTCATAATAATCTGGCCACTCAGTGTATATATCAAAGCTGTGGGACTGGGGAGGGGAGGATATGAAGGAAGATGTAGGGAGGATAAATGGTGATGGATGTAGACTTGTCTTGGTGTGGTGAATACACAATACAGTGTACAGATGATGTGCTGTAGAACTGTGCACTTGAAACCTGTATAATTTTCTTAACCAGTGTCACCTCAATAAATTCATTAAAATTAATAAATACAAAGAAATTATTAAGAATTAAAAATATTCCAGAAAAAAATCTAAATGTTGAAGGAGTTTATTATTACTAGACTTGCATTACAAGAAATGCTAGAGAGACTTCTTCAGGTTGAAAGGAAGGGGTGCTAAGTAACAATATAAAAACAAATGTACATCAGTTTATGTTGTTTATTAGATTCCACATATGAGTGAGATCAAGACCTGAGACATAGAAACATTGAACAGACTGTCAAACCTCAGAGGGAAGACAGGGGAGGATGGAAGGGGAAAGAGATCAACCAATAACCTCATATGCATATATGCATAACTCATAGACACAGACAATAGGTTGGTGAAGGCTTGGGGGGAGGTGGGTGGGAGAGGGCAATGGGGGGCGGGAAAAGGGACATATGTAATACTTTCAACAATAAAGATTTATTTAAAAAACAAATGTAAGTATAAAACTCGCTGGTAAAGGTAAATATATAATAAATTCAGAATATTCAGAATATTCTAATACTGTAATAGTGCTGCATAAATCATCTTTATTCTAGTATAAGGGTTAAAATATAAAACATATTAGAAATAACTAAAGGTGAAATTATTTATGGACACATGGTAGAAAAATATGTAAAGCGTGTCATAAAATATAGGGAAACAAAAGTGTAAAGATTTTATGTGCAATTGAAATTAAGTTGCAATTAGCAGAAATCAGTCTGTTATAAGTATAAGATATTTTATATAAAACACATGGCAACCACAAAGAAGAAACCTACAGTAGATATCCAAAGAGCAAGAGAAAATAATAAAAGTATTCCACTACAAAAAAATCAACAAATCACAAAGTAAGATAGCAAAAGAAGATGAAACAAAGAAATGAATAAAAAAAAAAATCAAAAACAACTTAAACAGGGCAATGATATATCTCTATCTATCAATGTGCTATAATAATAAATAGATTAAAATGTACAATCAAAGCACAGAGTTGCTGAAAAACCTTTTTTAAAAGCAGGATCCAACAATATGCTACCTACCAGAAACTCACTTGGATGTTAAAGATACACATCAGCTGGAAGTAAAGGCATGGAAAAAGATATTCCACTTAAATTGTAACTAAAAAAGAGCAGGAATTACTATACTTGTATCAGACAAAATAGATTTTCAGTGAAAATCACAGTGATAAAGAATAATAAAGGGGTCGATCATCAAGAGGCTATACAAATTGTCAATATATATGCACTCACCATCAGTGCACCTAAATATATTAAGCAAGTAAGAACAGAATGGAAGGAAGAAAAATATAGCAATAAAAGTAAGACACTTTAAATTTCTACTTTCTGGATAATATTCAGGCAAGAAAACAATAAACAGCAGATTTAAAATAACACCATAGACCAAATTGTCCTAACTGACATTCCATCCAGCAGCAGCACATTCTTCTAAAGTGCACACAAAACATTCTCCAGGATAGATCTTATGTTGGGCCCAAACACAAATCTTAAAAAGTTAAGAATGCAATTATATCACCTACCCTTTCTGACAATAATGATCTGAAACTAGAAATCAATACCAGGAGAAAAATGGAAAAATGCACATAATGTGATCATTATACAATACATTCCTGAGAAAGTAATGGGTCAAAGAAATCAAAATGGAAAGAAAAAATACCTTGAAACAAATAAAAATGGAAACACAACATGCCAAAATTTATAGGATGCAGCAAAAACAGTTCTAAGAGAAAATGTTATAGTAATAAATGCCTAAATTATGAAATGGTAAAGACCGCAAATAAACAACTCAATACTTCAATAAACTAGACAAAGAATAAACTAAGCCCAAAGTTATCAAAAGGAAGAACATAATAAATATTAGAGATGAGATAAATAAAATAGAAACTAGAAATGATCAACAAAACTAAGAGTTGTTTTTTGGAAAGATACACAAAATTGACAAATCTTTAGATTAATCAAGAGAAATAAGGACTCAAATACATAAAACTGTAAATGAAAGAGAAGAAATAAATACATTACAACTGATATCACCAAAATACAAAGGATTAGAAGGAACTACTATTAAAAATATACACCAAAGAATGGGACAACATAGAAGAAATGGAAAAATCCCTACAAACATACAAAACTGAATCATGACGTAATAAAAAATAAGGACAGGCCAATTACAAGGAAGGAGATTAAAGCAGTAATGGAAAATATATCCAAACAAAGAAAACTCAAGACAAGATAGCTTCACATGTGAATTTTCCAACACTTGTAGAAAAAAATTAATGCCCATCCTTTTCAAATACTTCAAAAATATTGAAGAGGGAAAAAACTCCTGAACTCATTTTATGAGGCCAGCATTACCCTCATACAAAAGCCAGTTAAAGACATTGCAAGAAAAGAAAACTAAAGGTCAATATTCCTGATAAATAGATACAAAAATCCTCAACAGAGTACTAGCAAACCAAATTTAAAAGCACATTGAAAGGATCGCCTACTATGATCAAATGGAAATAAAACCTGAGATGCAAGGATGGCTCAACATATGCAAATTAATAAATGTAATACATCATGGTTACAGACCAAAGGATAAGAACCATGTGACCACCTAAATAGATGCAGAAAAATAATTTGACAACATCCAACATCCTTTTCTGATAAAAATGCTGAACAGATTAGGTTGGGAAGGGATTTACCTTAACATATTAAAGGCAATATATGATAACCCCACAGTAAGCATCATATTCCATGGTGAAAAGTTGAAATTTTTTTCTCCAAGATCAGGAACAAGACAAAGGTTCTTATTCATACCATTTCTATTCAACATAGTATTGGAAGTCCTAGATAGAGTCCTTAGTCAAGAAAAAGAAATAAAATGAATTCAAATCATAAAGGCAGAAACTAAATAATCTGATTACAGATAACATGATTTTACACATAAAAAGTCCTAAAAACTCCACCAAAAAAACTGTTAGAAGTGATCAGCAAAATCAGTAAAGTTGAAGGGTACAAAATCAATATGCAAAAATCAGTTTTGTTTTTATATGCTAGTGATGAACTGTATAAAAAAATACTCAAACAGCCTGGCCTGCAGGGCTCAGTGGTTGAGCTTTGACCTATGAACCAGGAGGTCACAGTTCCATTCCCCATCAAGGCACATGCCCAGGTTGCGGGCTTGATCCCCAGTGTGGGATGTGCAAGAGGTAGCTGATAAATGATTCTCTCTCATCATTGATGTTTCTAGCTCTCTCCCTCTCCCTTCTTCTCTGATATCAATAAAAATATATTTTTAAAAATACTGGAGAGCATTATGCTAAGTGAAATAAGCCAGTCAGAGAAAGATAAATACCACATGATCTCATTCATTTGTGGATTATAGAGAACAACATAGACTGATGAAAAGGGACAGACCCAAAGGCTGAGAAACAGCGATCAGGCTATCAATCCCCAGAAGGAAAGTAGGAGAGGGTGGGGGTAAAGGGAAGAAATCAACCGAAGGACTTGTATACATGTATATAAGCCAAACCAATGGACATGGACAACAGGGGGATGGGAGCATGAGTGTGCGGGGCAGGGGGGGGGGGGGCGGGGAGGAGTAGGTTGGGGGTTAATGGGGGGGATGAGGACACATTTGTAATACCTTAACTAATAATAAAAAAAATTAAAAAAAAATAAAGAAAGAAGTAATGGATTATACCAAAAAAAAAAAAATCATTTCCAATAGTATCAAAAAGAACCTTACCTAATAATAGACAAACATGCAAATTGGCTGTACCTTCGCTATGCCCCCAATCCACGCCCACCAGCCAATCAGAGTGACTATATGCAAATTAACTCAAACAAGATGGTGGCCAGCAGCCACGGAGCTAGAGCAAGTAGGAGGCTTGTTGCCCCAGCGATGGAAGAAGCCAAGCTTCCCAGAGGCTGCTGCCTCCTCTCAAGGCAACAAAGTTTCAATTACAGAAGGTAAACAAACCCCCAAAACCTGCTTCCAGTCACCATGGCCACAGAACTGGAGCGAATAAAAAAAAAATAAAAAAAGGAAAGGCTGGGAGCTTCGGTCACCAGGGGGCTTGGTCAGTCTGAAAACAGCCATCAGCCCCTCACCCAGGCTGGCCAGGCAGCCCAGCCGGACCCCCACCCTGATCCAGGGCACCCTTCAGGGCAATCCAGTCATCCCCCACCCTTGCACCAGGCCTCTATTCTATATAATGAAAGGGTAATATGCAAATTGACCCTAACAGCAGAACAACTGGGAATGACTGGTCACTATGACACACACTGACCACCAGGGGGCAGATGCTCAATGCAGGAGCTGCCCCCTAGTGGTCAGTGTGCTCCCACAGGGGGAGCACTGCTCAGCCACAAGCCAGGCTGGCGGCTGCCAGTACAGTGGTGGTGGCGGGAGCCTCTCCTGCCTCCTCAGCAACACTAAGGATGTCCGACTGCAGTTTAGGTCTGCTCCCTGCTGGTAAGTGGACATCCCGCAAGGGCTGCCAGGCTGCCAGAGGGATGTCTGACTGACAGCTTGGGCCTGCTCCCCCAGGGAGCGGGCCTAAACCAGCAGGTGGACATCCTTCAAGGGGTCCCAGACTACAAGAAGGCATATGTTGGGCTGAGGGACCCCCCCCCCCAAGTGCACAAATTTTTGTGCACTGGGCCTCTAGTCTCTCTATATAAAAGGATAATATGCAAAGTGTCCCCTTGGGAATTTGACCCAAAGACCAGGAGTTTGACCAGGAGACCAGGCGTCCGATTGCTCGCTATGATGTGTGCTGATCCCCAGGGGGTGGTGTGGAAGAAGGAAGGCCCTGGTGGGCAGCCAGAAGGCCTCAATCGGCTGGGCCTAGGGACCCTACCCATGCACAATTTTGTGCACCGGGCCTCTAGTAAAATAATAAGGAATAAATTGAACTGAGGAGGTGAAATATCTGTACACTGAAAACTATAAGACATTGATAAAAGAAATTGAAGAAGAAGCAAATAAGAATAATACACCAAGTTCATAGATTGTAAGAATTATTGTTATTATTCTTGTTTGTTTGCTTTTGTTAATCCGCACCTGAAGATATTTTTCATTGATTTTTAGAGAGACTGGAAGGGAAGGGGAGAGACAGAGAGAGTGAAATATCAATGTGAGAGGGACACATTGATTGATTGCCTCCTGCATGCATCCTCAGCTGGGGCCTGGGATTGATCCTGCAGCCAAGGTGCATGCCCTTGACCAGAATTGAACCCACAACTACAACCCTTCAGTCTTGGGGCCAACTCTCTATCCATTGAGCCAAATTACACAGGGAAGGATTAATATTATTAAAATGTCTATAGTCCCCATGCAATTTACAGACTCAATGCAATCTCTGAAAACATCCAATGGCATTTTTAACAGAAACAGAAAAAAAATCCTATTTGACAAGGATGTTAGGAACACACTGTGGGGAAAGGATAGTCTAGTCAATAAATCATTTTGCACAAACTGTATGTAAAAGCACATAACTTCTCCTTTATATTGCACCACTTAGAAAATTTAAATTGCTATGGATTAGAGAATTAAAGGTAAGACCTGAAACAGTAATACTCATAGAAAAAAAATAAAAACATAGAGAAAAAGCTTAACATTGGTTATGGCAATGCTATTTTTGGATATGACACCACAAGCACAAACAACAATAAGAAAAACAAGTAGGACTACCTTAAACTAAATAGCTCCCGCTCAGTAAAAAGAAAGAAGTCAACAAAATGAAAAATAAACCTCTGGAATGAGAGAAAATATTCATAGAGAATAAATAATATATAGTATATATTATATATTAAAGAGTTAATGTCCAAAATATATAAGAAACTCATACCACTTATAGCAAATTTTTTTAGAGGATATGAATAGCCCTTTTTTTTCAAAAGAAGATATACAATTGCCCAACAAGTACATGAATAGATAATTGCAGAATAATTCACAATACTCAAGACATGAAAATAATATCCATTGATAGAAATGCATAAACAAAATATGACTACACTCTCTCACACAAATATATATATATATATATATATATATATATATATATATATTTATTTGTTTATTTATTTATATATATATGGTGGTTACCACAGACTTAGGGGCAGAAAAAAAATGCGTAGATGCTGGTCAAAGGATGCAAACGTTCAGTTATAGTATGTATAAGTTCAGGCAATCTAATGTGCATTATGGCTACATTGTATATTGAAATGTTGCTATGAGAGCAGAGTTTTAATATTCTCACTATAACAATAATAATAAAATGGAAATTATGTAGGGTAAAGAATATGTTAAGTAACGTTATTGTGGTGAGCATTTCACAATATACATGTGTATGAAATCATCATATTGTATATCTTACACTTATATAATGTCAATGATATCTCAATAAAGCTGGAAAAAATAAATCATAAAATAAAAACTAATATTTGGCAACATAGATAAAACATAACTATAAGAATATCCTTAGCATTTTAACTATTCTTGCCGTTAACTGGCAATTTAAAAATATGACTCTTCCTAACAATCAAATAAATACAAAATAAAACCATTTTTGTACACATTATTTTAAATATGTAATACTGGTATGCTCTTGTGAACACAAACACTCTAACATAAAATTGATATAAGGGTATTGGGTACAACCTTCCAGGTGGCAATGAATAATATATTCAATATTTAAGTAGTATCCATCCCTTTATGAGTCTTTAAAAACATTTTTATTGCAAAAATTTAACCTAAGGAAGTAATCAGAGAAGTTCACAATATAGAGTGTCCCGAAAATGTATACACACACTTTGAATAATTATAAAGGCAGTGTTTATTAAAATACATTTAATTTTCAAAACTGAGCTATCAGCTATTAAAGTGTGTATACATTTTAGAGAGACACCCTGTATATATAGAAAGGATGTTTACTTAGCATTGTTTTTTGTGTTGTTGTTGTTTTTAATCCTTACCCGAGTATGTTTTTAATTATTTTTTTAAGAGACAGAGAAACATTGATGCCTTCTGCATGTGCCCCGACTGGGAACAACCTAGGTATGTTTCCTGATCGGCAAATCAAACCTGCAACCTTTTGGTGTATGGGATGACACTCCAACCAGCTGAGCCACCCAGCCAGAGCAGCACTTTTTAAATAAGGTTAAGTTGATAATACCCCTAATGCATTTATATTAAAGTAAATGAATTCGTCACACATAAGTGTCTATATTGAATACTAGTATTGTTGGAATGTTTCATGTTTTACTTTATATACATAAATTGCTTATTAAATTAGTGATATTGATACCAGGATGTGGTGTTAGGGTCTGAGTTCATTGTCTACCAATATTGAAAAATGAGTTCACGGGAAAGCGAAAGCTAAAGCAAAGTTTGAGAGATACACAGACTTCCTCTAGTAGGGAGGGGACCCAAGTAGGTTTCCACCTAAGCACCCTGTTTAGGGGTATATATATATGCCCTGCTGGCTTCTGATTGGTTCTTCCATGGAAACTCTTTGTCTACGCATAGAGGAAGCTCTCTGTCTAGGGTAGAGGAAGCTCTCTGTGAAGAGGTGTTGGTTCTTCCCTGCCCAGTTGGGTTGCCCCAGCAACTCCTGCCCAGCTGGGATTTTGCCCAGCTGGGCTGCCTTAGCAACTAGTCAGCAAGCTATATCTTGTTATTCTTGGACTTCTCTGCCTTCATTCTCTCCCGTGACCCCTTCCCTATTTAACTGTCCCTCTTCTATCTCCTCAATATGAAGTGAAGATATTTTCATTTTTTTAGATTAAGAGCACAATTTAAAAATAAAATCTGTGCACAATAAACAAATGTTTAATAATTTAACAAAATAGGATAGAAGTAAAGTCAAAATGTTTGCTCCATTATTCTGTCTTACAGTTTAAGAAAAGTATCCTATATTATAAGAGGTTAATATGAAAATTGTCCCCTCAACCAGGAGTTCGACCAGGGGGTGGGGCCAACCCACCAACCACCTGCAGCCCCTCCCCCCAGCTTGCCCGGCCCAATCGGCTGACCCCACCCATACATGAATTTGTGCACTGGGCCTCTAGTTCAAGTATAAAAAAGTTGAATGTAAGATTAAAATGAACTCTTCAGTATAAAGTAAGATAAAAAAAATAAGAACAAGTGAATTGATCTACATTCAAGAAAGGTATGGGGAAAAGGGCCTCAAAATATGTAAATTGTATGTCACAATTCCATTGCTTACATCACAAATGACTGGAGGCCAACTACTTGTCTTCCTCAGAGTTCATAATAGGGATTCAGATTCCATAGGAACGCTGAGGAAGCCCATCGGCCCTCCTAACTGTGGCTGTGCAGTTTAATAGGCACAAAGGATGACAGAAGCCACACTAAGAATGCATGTTTATTGTGACATAAGCCTTTTCTTAATAGTGTAAATATTAACATTTCCAAAATACAAGGGGAACAATTTATTGTAAAAAATGAATTTAATAAAATTAACCAATTTTAATATAAAATTTTACTTGATAGAATAAAAGAAAAAACTGTTGACAGTATTGGTGAGAAGGGATAACCTTTGCCTTCTACCTGGATTTAGTGGGAAAGATTCAAGTTTCTTACCATTGAGTACATCACCTATAGGTTTTTTAGTCTTTATCATTAAGAAAAAGTTTCGTTTGATTCCTACTTGATTAAGAGTTTTTGCTGTGAATGGGTGTTGAATTTATCAAATGCTTTTTCTACATTTACTGATATGATCATGTGATTTTTCTAGTATAGTCCTTTTAACATGCCGGATTACCTTAATTCATTTACAAATGTTGAATCTGCCTTGTATATCTGGAATGAATCACACTATTTCATGGTGTATAATTCTCTTTACTGTTGGATTCAATTTGCCAATATTTTGTTAAGGATTTCTGTAACTATGATTATGAGAGAAATTGTCTGCAGTTTTCTTTTCTTATAATACCTTTTATGATTTTGGTGTTTGGATAATTCTGGCCTTATAGAACAAATAAGAAAGTGCTCTCTTTGTTTCTATCCTCTGGAAGAGATTTTACAAACAACTGGAATCATTTCTTCCTTAAATGTTCGAAATAATTCACTAGTGAACCCATCTGGACCTGGTCTTTCTTTTTAGGAAAGTTATTAATTAACATTTAAATTTATTTAATAGACATAGACCTATTCAAATTCCCCATTTCTTCTTCTGTGAGTTTTGGCAGCTTATATCTTGTCCATTTTATCCAGGTCATTAAATTTGTAGACATAGAGTTGTTCAGAATATTCCTTTATTATCCTTGTTATGTATATAGGATATATATATATATATATATATATATATATATATATATCCCTTTTTATTTTTAATATTAACAATTTGTGTCTTGTCTCTTTATTCTTAATTAGTCCAGCTAGACACTTATCAACCTAGTAGCACTTTTCAACAAAATTTAATTTTATTGAATTACTTATTGAGTTTTTGTTTTCAATGACAGTAATTACTGTTCTAATTCTGGTTATTTTTTTCTGCTTATTTTTGATTTAATTTTCCCCTCTTTTTCTTATTTCCTATGGTAAAATCTCAAATTATTGATTAATATATTTCTTCTTTTCTAATATATGCATTCAATACCATAAATTGCCCTTTTGCTTGGCCGCACAAAATTTGATAATAATCTTTTCATTTTCAATTATTTCAAACTCTTTTTCCATTTCTCTTGAGGTTTATTCTTTGACCCATGTGTTATTTAAAAGTATATTATTTAATATTCACATATTTTAGGAATTTTTAGTTATCTTTCTGTTACTAATTTTTATTTAATTCCATTGTGGCCTAAAAGGAGCTATTGTATGATTTCTTTTCTTTTTTTTTTTTTTTTTTAATTTGTGAAGGTGTGTTTTACACTATCTATCCTTTTTTGTATTCTGTCTACTTTCTCTATTAGAGCCCCTAGCCTATTATAGTAATCATAGATCTTTTAAGTTCCTGGTCTGATAATTCTAATATATCTGCCATATTTGCTTCCATTGCTTGCTTTGTATCCTATTTTTATTTTTTAATTTTGGTAAGCCTGTAATTTTTTATTGCTAGCTGTACATGATATACTAGGTAAAAGGAATCATTGGGAATTGTCCTTTAGAAATGTGGTGGAAAGGTGTGGAGAAAAGGGAAGTATTCTATAGTCCTATCATTAGATCTCAGTATTATAGGGACTGTGCCAAAGAACTGTGAACTTCACAAACATTTCTCAGTTTATATTTCCCCCTTAGGTGGGATAGGAGGGCTAGATTGGGTTGGAGTGGGTATTTCCCTCCCCTATGTTATCTATATATATAAAAGGCTAATATGCAAAGTATCCCCTCTGGAGTTCGATTGCGAGTTTGATTGCTCACTATGATGTGCACTGACCACCAGGAGATAGCACACAATGAAGGAAGGCCCCAGCTGGCAGCCGGAAGGAAGGCCCTGACCAGCAGCTGGAATGCCCCGATTGGCCCTGGTCTCCGGCCAGGCCTAGAGACCCTACCCGTGGGCCTCTAGTTCTCCGATAATACCCTAGCAGATTAGCCTCCAGATAACTAGGTTCCCATGAAGACAAGCCTTATTAAGAAAAACAAAGTACTCTGATGTCTTTCAAAATAGTCCCTTTCCCTTCCCCTTGCCTGAAGCTTGACGGGATTTTTCTCATATATTTACTGCAAGAACCCAGTGGAGCTCTCAGAGGCAAATCTCAGCAAGTGGCACTCCCTCCCTCTTCTCCATGATGAGTCCCCCTTGGAGTTTTTAACTTTCAGAGTTATTCACATTGAGCTTCTGGGAATTTATCAATTATATTTTGTTTTCCTACTCCTCCAGCACTAGGCCCCAAGGCTCTTTCTGCTAATGAGTCTTTTCTCTGGTAGGACAGGGATCCCTGAATTTGCCTGACTTTCTCCCCAGTGTTGAGGGCCATGGTTTATCGTGTGTCCTCATCACTCTACAGATCCCAGAAGAATTGCTGATTTTCAGTCTATTCAGCATTTTAATTTTGTTGGAATCGAGTGACAACTTCCAAAGTCCTGAGACATGGGACCAGAATACAACAGCCACCAATATAGGCATTTTTTTAATAAAATATTTAAATGTTTCATTATATAAAATCTAAGTTTTTTTTTTCTTTTTCTAATTAAGCAACAGAGCAAAAAACTATTTTGAACCTTTCATCTCATGAAGAGTTAAGGTAGAATTATCAAAATCAAATTTTGAAAAGTAACAGAATGGCAATTGCTTTATAAAGAAAGATATGTATATTGGTGCTTCCTATTTTCTAAATTTCTATGGAAATACCACTAATAGTACAGGTCTCCATCAACTGCATCCGGAAAGCCGTTCTGTAGTCACTCCTGCCATACTAAGTTAAGAACTGAGCTCCTTCCATTTCGGGAGATAAAAAATCCCAGTGCAGAACATGAAATGCCTCAGCAGTCCTAAACTGATTACCTTTTTTACTAGATTCACATCTGCCTTTAGCTAGGCACTTTGGTGAAATAAAAAAAGACTTTTCATAACCTATATTATATTAAAACATGTTTTACAAATTTTCATGTCACAGTCAAAATCGGCCTTTGTTGGATTGGTTATAAAAGTTCAAAAGTGTTTGCATAATGAATTTTCAGTAAAATAACTAATCACAATCCCCCACCAATGAAATATAATTTTATTACTTAGAATATTCAAAATACCATGTATTAAAGAATCATCATGCTGTTAGAAAGGCTAGACTAAATTAAGATATATTGCATTCCATTCCTGTTCTCGATAAACTAATAAAGGTTTGCTCAAAGATGATGTAATATTCCGTCTTCTGATTGAATTACATTTTTTCTGGTTGACTCAAAACAAATGGGAAAGTAAGGAAGAATCTTAATTCTCTTAACAACAAAGCATGCTCAAGTCCATGAATTAAAAATGTATGTCTACCCTTCTTTTTACATTAGGGAGTTAAGGCATGCTGATAAAAGGTCTCCTAAAAACCTGTTGTAGGATCTAATGCTTTGTGAGAAAAATATGCACTTAAAAAATTTAGTGGCACTAAACTTAATGAAAAATATACAATTTCCCCCTTAATTTGTCTATTAAGGTCAACTACTTTGATAATTCATATTTCAAAGCAGCAATATTCTAAAAGGAAGGTTGATGAGGCTTCAATTTGAATGCAGCTTTAATCTGAGTCAATTTTTTTTAACAATTAGGGCCTTGTGGTTTTTATTTTTCTTCCTTTCTGTTTTGGTTATCTTTAGTTGATACAACTTTCAATTTTCTGTATACCCAAGGTCTAGGATACATGCAGGGTAAGTATAATGGCAGCTCTATACTCATTAAAACAGAAATGCCTTTTTCACCCAGTATTTTATATTCAAGCCTTAATGGTCCCATTCTCCACTCCAGTTTAAATGTTGTAATCTGGTATGAAAAAAGGACATTTGGTCTTTGAAGGAATTATGGGACAATTATATTAAGTGGAAGAAATACTACTTTTTTTACTACCCTTTACTCTTCCCTCAAGGTTTATTTGTTTAAAAAAATTAATCTCTGTGATGACCTAGCCTGTTTGGCTCAGTGGATAGAGCATCGGCCTGTGGACTGAAGGGTCCAAGGTTCAATTCTGGTCAAGGACACATGCCTGGGTTGCAGGCTCGATCCCCAGTGGGGGGTGTGCAGGAGGCAGCTGATCAATGATTTTCTTTCATCATTGATGTTTCTATCTCTCTCCCTCTCCCTTCTCCTCTGAAATCAATAAAAATATATTTGAAATAATAAAATAAAAAAATTAATTAATTTGTGATATTTCCAACTACTCATCTGTAGTTTCTGATATGTAGCACTAGATTTTATTGCTTGACTGAACTAACACCTATAATTATAATTATCATCCAAGTAGAAGAGAACATAGGTTTGCATCAAATTCTTTAAAATGTATTGTGTTCTAAATTTATGAAGAATTTATTTTAGTACAAATGCTACCAAGTATTTGGTTTATGCCAATGACAATGAAAATATTTGGACTAAGAAAATAAAATTAATTGTATTGCCCCACATTCTTTTAATGTATTTGATTGTAAAATATACTATACTTGCACTGATAACCTGAGAGCTGACAGTATGAAGTCTTAGAGGCAAGGTAGTGAAGACAAAGGAAAACACGGAGGTCTTATTTCTAAATTATTTTCAGTCTTGAATTGCAGCCAAGGATTTTGATTTTATAAGCAATCACCTTACCAGATGTCTTGATATACCCCTGCCATGCCCTTGCTATTTCTTTTCTCCATGGTGCATGTGCTCACATGTAAATAATAGATAGGGTACATTAAGACATGGGGTAAATTGAACAGGTTTATTTGGCACTGAGCAAACATCTGCTGTATAAATTCAAAATTAATCGCCATTATGAGCTTCCTGCACTAACTTATTGCAATCCATTTAGAAAATATCTACTGTCCTAAATGATGCTAATAGCACACAGAGAGACACACACACATTCATTAGAACTCAAGCGCTTAGTTTAAGAGGTCAGAATTCTGTGACACTGAGCTCCAAAGCAATTGCATTTCTCATCATTTCTGATCTCTGGGAGTAAGGTAGGGCTAAATAAAAATAACCTCAGAATGAGCTCAGGAGTGTCCCTTGAAGTATTTCTGAGCCCTCGGTGATTCTCCAGGAACCACCTCCGTGAGTTCTGAGTTACAGCGGATGCCCCTTTTCAATGTCTAACTACTCTCTCTCACACTGTAAGTAGTCCTTAATGATGGAGCATTTTAGGCCAGTGATATGAAAAACAACAAAGCAAACGTCCTAGCTTCATTTAAAAGGAAACATGAAGACTCATCCTGGGTTTTTCAAATATAATCAAAATAGAATATTGAAGTGCTTCACATTTCTAAAAGTAGGCACATTAATTTTTTTAATGATGGCATGGAATTAATTTGCAATAGTATTTCATTGTATGTAATCTCACCGGCATAATAATTCTCTACATCTCCCTGGACATTAACATGAAACTTCTGGCCTATGAAAGTACTAAATATAATGATTCAAAGCACTAGGGTTTATCAAGTGCATTTCCAAACATGGTCCCTGTTACCTATAACCAGGACTGGGGCTACATTCTTCAAAAGATGATATCCCACCCAATCTGGTTTGGCTTAGTGGATAGAGCTTTGGCCTGTGGACGAAAGGGTCCAGGTTTGATTCTGGTCAAGGGCACGTACCTTGGTTGCAGGCTCCTCCCCAGCCAAGGCCCTGGTCAGGGCTCATGCAAGAGGAACCAATCGATGTGCTTCTCTCACATAGATAATTCCCTCTTTCTTTCCCTCTCTGTTCCACTCTCTCTAAAAATCAATGGAAAAATATCCTTCGATGAGGATTAAAGAAAAGATGATGTTCTTATAACTTACACTAGATCTCACAGAATGTATTGTAAAAATCTCATAAAAGGATCTTCCATCTCTCTGTAAATCCTGGCTTATCAAATCCTAATAGTTTGATGATAAACTATTTTGTTAAAAGGGAAAAAATGGATTATAAAAAAGTAAAGATGAAATCTCAAGGAAACAATAGAAAACTTCAGGTTCCAGTATTCTTCACTTTTTGTGAAATATAATTCAGTAAGTCTAATAGAGTATAGATTTCTTAACCTCAGAAATTGTGTCACAGAAATATGTATGTCTTGTGTGATTCCAATGTGTTCCCTACAAAATTACTTCTGTTACATTTCTGCTTAACTGCTTATCAGCTAATTACATAATTTGCTTCCCTGCTTAGTAAATTAAAATCCCAATTCTCCTTTTCATAGTGCATTCACTCCAGATGAGTCAACATCTGTACCTAAAGAACAGCGACCATTCAGCAAGGATGCTGCTGTTTCTTAGGGGGAAATACTGAAAATGTCAGCAGGACTTAACACAGAGGTGAGCTCTACACTGTGAAGGTGAAAAAAAGCCAAAAATGTTTAACTGAGTCTGTTGTACATAAAACACATTGCATGTTAACTCAATATCTGTATGTTTTATATACTTTGTTAAAGGTTTGTCTTAGTTGCAGATAGCATTTTACTCTTCCTCACCAGGATAGTACCTCATCTTTACATACTAATTTTGAACTATAAAAGGTTTTTACCTTGATTTTCTGAATCTTATAGCACGTCTATGAAGCAGAAAGGGCCAGTATTAGTATCTTTAATTTATGCATATAAAAACTGAGACTCAGAATAGCTATTACTTGGTGATACTGAATTTCAAGATGTCTTCTCATTCCCATACAATCTTATTTCCACAATATTATGACATCTTTAATACCGCATACTACATTTATATTTATCAAGGCCTGAGCCCCTTACTTTAGTTACTCTGACAACTGCATTCTGATTTTGCTGCTTTGAAGAGGGGAGTTTATTTATTTTAAAAATATTGTTTTATTGAATTCAGAGAAGAAGGGAGAGGGAGAGAGAGAGAGATAGAAACATTAATGATGAGAGAATCATTGATCAGCTGCATCCTGCATGCCCCCTACTGGGGATCAAGTCTGAAACCCTGGCATGTGCCCTGACTGGGAATCGAACTGTGACCTCCTGGTTCATAGGTCAATGTTCAACCACTGAGCCATGCCAGCTGGACTAAAGGAGTTTATTTTAACCCTTTTTGGTCCAACGTCGAGGCTGACTAGACAGAACAGGCGCTAAGGAGCAGGTACAACATCAAGGCTGAGGTCAACACCGCAAACCAGTTCAACATTCAATCCCATCAATTAATTTGGACCAGACTGTTTGAATTCCAAAAATAAAATTGGACTGCAAAGGGTTAAGACTAGAGGCCCAGTGCACAAAATTCTTGCACAGGTAGGGTCCCTAGGCCTGGCCCATGATCAGGGCTGATCAGGTTCCCAACCTCTTGGCCTCCCCACCTCCTCCTTCCCTCGCTCCCTCAGTGCCCCACTGCCTCCGCTGGTTGCCCGCAATGTTCTGTTCTACCCCCTGGTGGTCAGCACACGTCATAGAGAGCGATTGAACTCCCAGTGTCTCTGTTGAACTCCTGAGGGGACAATTTGCATATTAGCCTTTTATTATATAGGATAGGAGTTTGGTGGTAAAGGTGGCATATGTCAGATTACAAAATGAAATGAGAGAACACTCTAACCATGGAAATATGTAGCAAATGAGGGAGTTCTGCAAAACTAAGCCCAGGTCATGGGGTGCTATCCTTTACTTTCCTCTCTGCCCTCAGAGCTAATTCTTTCTAATTTATTTTTAGGTGTTCAATCATCAGGAACTGAACCTTTCCCACTCTGAAACACTCAAACCCTCAATTCTTACACTTTCTCCCAACAATTACTTAAAATCAACCTCCCCTTCTCCCTTTTCTCCTCACAAATGCCCTCCAAATTGAGTAAAAGAAATTGCTCCAAGCTGTTTCAAGTTCCCTTGACCGTGTTTTATGTTTTGTTTTGTTTTGTTTTGTTTTGTTTTTCTTTCCTGATCTGGAAGGATGCATCCCTACATTCAAGTATCCAATTTTCCCCCTCTCAGACAGCACTTTTCAGATTGTTTCCTGTAGGAGGATGAGCAGTGCTGACTTGCAGGGAATGATGGCGGCTCTCCACCAGGAGTGGGAGATGGACTTTCCCTACGGGTACTGGAAAGGGCACTAGAAGCAGTCTAATGTGGTAATGACTTAGTGATAGCTCTAATTATCGCACAGCTCACCCCAGAAAATGTGTATTGAACACAAAGCCATTTGGCAGGAAGGTGCAGGCTTCTCTGATGGCAGAAATGAAAAGCTGCGCATCGCGGTGTTTGTTAGTAATAGGTTATCATTCTCCTGACTCGAAAGTCTTTTCTGTTTCTCTGAATATGAGTGAATGAATTACACTAACTCAATTTGGCTATTATTATAGCAAATTTTCAAAAGTAAAAAGTGACCCGCTTTAAGGGTTTCATACATCAGTAAGCACAGTGCCTGAACTGCCCATTAAACTTTAGGTAGAAAGAAAATGTAAACAGGAACTTTGAACAAAATAGAAGCAATACTATTATCATTATTGTTACTTTTATTTTAAAATCATAGTGATCCTAGAGCTAGTTATATGCAAAAGCTAAGGTTACTTAAATCTTGATTCTATATAATTTTAATTTTAATATACATTTCTGTAAAGTGGCTATAGTGTCATTCTTTTAGAATGCAATTAAGCATCCTCAAAAAATGAGAAATTAGGAGAATTTTGTTTTTCCTATTATACTAAATGTTAGCACCAGCATAATGGATCAGCATGAAGATCTACAAGGTAACTTAAAATATTTCTGGGCCTCTAAGAATGAAACTGCACTTGCTAAATGTATTAACTTTCCAAAAAAAGAATGTATCATTTAGAAGCTAGGTTTGGTCGGATATACAAGCACAGAACAAAAAACCACTGAGTCAAAAGTTCCAAAGTTGATATTACCTGTTCTACTTCATAGAAGGGGAACTTCCAAAGTCTTACAATGTTCTTTTGTCAATCTCAAAACTCTTCCTTTTGTGGGCTGGATGTGGCTCCCTATCATAGCTTCATTCAATCAAATATGCAATTAATCTCTGTAGCACCTATGCACTCAGCTCATGTTCATTAATCACCTCCTGCTTATAATTTCCCTTCCATATTAGATCACCCTATTAGTAGAATGTGAAAAGAATAGTTTTAATATATTTACATTTCTACTTTTTTTATAAGTCATTGGATTCAAGGCTCACCCTAAACTACTATGACCTCATCTTAACCTAAGCACACCTGCAAATACCCTATTTCCAAATCAGGTTGCATTCTGAGATCCCAGGTGGACATGATTGGGGGGGATATAAGTCAAGCCATTTACTCCTAATTCAGAGGTGTACTTATTCAGAGGTGGCCATAGAGCGTATCAGGGATTTGGAAGTATTTACTGTAATTTATTTAAACAGTAGAGAGTGTGACATAGGACGAGGACAAGAAAGACATGAGAAGTGCCTGTGGCATGTATGGTGTCACAAGTATCCCTCCCAGCAGAGCTCCCGGACTATGAGAAGGCACAGTCTGGGATGAGAGACTTCCCCTCCCCACTCTCCGCCCCAAGTGCATGCATTTTTGTGCACCAGGCCTCTAGTTTTTAATAATAACCTAGCATAATAAAAATGAAATATCCTCTGTCTTTCAGATATTAATAGTTGTGTGTCTACTAATGTAAGCATCTTTAAACCTTTTTGTGGCTAATATTTTACTTCAACAATTAGGCCTCATAGATTTGTTTTGATGATCTAATAAGATGATGTTTAAACATAGTATACATTTGGCTCATGATTAACTATCATTAAAAGATAGTTATTCATTTCATTAAAACAAAATGCATATTTTAGCTTATAATAAAACTAGAGGCCTAGTGCACAAAAATTTGTGCACTCAGGGGGGGTCCCTCATCCCGGCCTATGCCCTCTTGCAGTCTGGGACCGCTTGGAGGATGTCCACCTGCTGGCTTAGGCCCACTCCCTGGGGGATCGGGCCCAATCTGGCAGTCAGACATCCCTCTGGCAGCCCGGCAGCCCTCAGGAGATGTCCACTTGCCAGCGGGGAGCAGGCCTAAGCTGCAGTCGGACATCTTTAGTGCTGTTGAAGAGACGGGAGAGGCTCTCACCACCACCGCTGTGTTGGCAGCCATCAGCCTGGCTTGTGGTTGAGCAGAGCTCCCCCTGTGGGAGCGCAGTGACAACCAAGGGGCAGCTCCTTCATTGAGCGTCTGCCCCCTGGTGGTCAGTGCTTGTCATTATGACCAGTCATTCCCAAATATTCTGCTGTTAGGGTCAATTTGCATATTACCCTTTCATTACATAGGATAGAGGCCTGGTGTATGGATGGGGGCCAGCTGGTTTGCCCTGAAGGTTGTCCCGGATCAGGGTGGGGGTCCTGCTGGGGTGCCTGGCCAGCCTGGGTGAGGGGCTGATGAGTGTTTGCAGGCTGGTCACACCCCCTTCAGTGTGGGGGTCCCCACTGGGGTGCCTCATCAGCCTGGGTGAGGGGCTGATGGCTGTTTGCAGGCTGGTCAAGCCCGCCCCCCCCCCCTAGTGGGGACCCTCACCCTATGGAGATTTGGCCAGCCTGGGTGAGGGGCTGATGGCTGTTTTCAGGCTGGCCAAGCTCCCCCCCTGGCGATGGAAGCTCCTAGCCTCTCCTTTTTTTCTTTTTTTTCTTTTTTTATTCCGGGATTTATTTACCTTCTATAATTGAAACTTTGTAGCCTTGAGAGGAGCTCAGAGCTGGCCAGGGCTGGCTGGAGGTAAGCCTCCTGCTCGCTCTAGCTTCGTGGCTACAGCCAGCTGAAAGCAGATATCTGGGATTTATTTATCTTCTATAATTGAACCTTTGTTGCTTTGAGTGGAGCTCAGAGCCCACCGTGTCAAGTGGGAAGCTTGGCTTCCTCCATCATTGGGGCAATCAAGCCTCCTGATTGCTCCAGCTCTGTGGCTGCCAGCTGCCATCTTGTTTGGGTTAATTTGCATATAGTCGCTCTGATTGGCTGGTGGGCTTGGCTTAAGGTGTAGCAAAGGTATGGTCAATTGCATGTTTGTCTTTTATTAGTGTAGATGTGTACATTCCCAGTGTCCACAATTATTATTATCTGTCTGTGAGAGTATTTTTATGGATTTGGTCACCTAGAATCTAACTAACAAACTGAATATTTCAAGGTACATAGAAGAAGAAGGATAATTGAAAAGTATTGCAAACAAGTCCTAAAAAACATCTACTGAATCATTTCATAACACGTCTGAGTAAACTTTTGCAGTAATACAAAGTTGAACATATGAGATGCCTCCTTTACCAGGCTAAATGAATACAAGAAAACCCTGGTTCTTTGGATTACTATTACTGAATTTAATGAAAATCAGTAATCTGTTAATGTATTGTCTTCAAAGAGGCTCCAAATAATTGTTCAGATTATGCTTTTCTTTTGCATTTACTCTTAACTTGGTTTACAAAGACAACTTTACCATATAAAATGTGGCTATTCCAAAATGTTCTCTAATTCTCATTAAAAAACAATTTACTGTTACTTTTAAAATATTAACATTTAAGTGTTGCTTTTAACTGGTTTCTTTATAAGCTTTTGATCACTTTACTATCCCATGTCTTAATTCCAGTTGATAAGGAATAAAGAATCAAGTTATCTATGTATGATCTGCCTAGTTTATAAGCTGATCTGTCAATTATTTTAAATTGACATTTCTTTAAAAAATTACAAATATTGAATTTATGGTAACCCAAATGAGGGTGCAAAAGGAAAAGAAAGAATTCAGTGTTATTTCCATAAATTCAGCAAGGTAGATAGAAAGTACCTACACTCTGAAGGAACACACTATATTTTCAATAAGCATAGTTATAATAATTAAACATTGCAGTGTTTTATACAAATTCAAATAAAAGATATAGTGCAAAGGTCTTGAAAATTTATGAACTCTTATATTTGTCTTTTGCCTTGTGATGAAATGTGACATATTAAATATACAACGACCATGTGACTGAAAGTCAAAAGTCTTACTTTGAATTCTTTATCTGCCAATTACCAGTTGGGTGGTCTTGCATAAGTCATGTAACCACTTATAACATCAGTTTCCTGCTCTGCAATTACAAACTTAAAAAAAATGAACTGGGTTACTATGAGAATTAAAAGAAGCACTTTACATAGATATTCCCTCTAAAACCAAAACCCACAAAATTTAATGTCAATGTAAGGCATTATTACTATAGCAAAATATAAGTAAAACCTTGCAACACTACTAAAGAGACACAAACGTTAAATAATCATTGTATAGTTTTAAAAATGATATCTTTATTTTACCACTTGGATAATAAGATTATCTATAATCATCCTATCTAATAAAAGAGAAAAATGGTAATTAGCCGTATGACCGCTACCCTTCCCATTGGCTAATCAGGGCGATATGCAAATTAACTGCTAGCCAAGATGGCGGTTAATTTGCATACATAGCCGCGATGCTGGGAGGCAAAAGGGGAAGGACTGAAGAATGGTGATTGGCAACCCAGGTGGCAGGCAAGAGCTGGGGGGTGGGCAAAGGCCGCCTTCAGCCGGTGATCGCCATCAGAAAGCCGATTGGGGTTGCCAGCTGGCCTGTGCCCAGCAATCGCCATGGCGATCCGAGGGCGGGAGGGCCTGTGCCCTGCGATTGGAGGGCGGGGGGGCCGAGGCGCAGGCCAAGCCGCAACACCGGACTCCCGGGGCTGGTGGCTGGCCTGCAGCCCCGAGATTGCCATGGTGATTGGAGGGCCCAGGAGCAGGCCAGGCAGCAACCCCTGATGCCCCGGGGGCCAGGGTTGCCAGCTGGCCTGCGCCCAGTGATCACCATGGCGATCGGAGGGCGGGAGGGCACAGGAGCAGGCCAGGCGGCAACCCCGGGCCCCACAGAAGCCACCAGCCCTGCCCGTGTGCAGCCGCAGAAACCGCCTGCCTGCCGCATCCCACTATGATCCACTGAGTTATGAGGCCAGAGAGCAGGGAGAACGTCCACCCCTGAGTCAAAGTGGGGAGCGGAGGACACGGCCTCCCCTCCTAAAGTCGCCAAAGGACAGGACCTAACCTAAGCCACATCCTCTGAGACAGCTGGGCAGGCACCACTGACCCTCTCTGCAGGCCGGGCCCCCCTCCCCCTTCCCCTGTCCCTGCACAGCTCCCATAGCTCCCCACTGGCTGAGCACAACAGGTTTGCAGCCACAGGGGCGATTTAGCAGCTAAAGAAAAATGAGAGAACAAACAAACGAAGCAGCTACTGCAGTAGGGAAAAGACGTTCATCAAATTCGTTGTCTCTGAGAAACTGAGGCAGCCAGCACAGGCCCCTGCACAGGATGAGGCTTCTGCTTCTAAAGAAACGTCCTGGGGTTAGAGGTGAGGGGGTGCTGCCTTTCCCATCTCAGAGCTCTAGGAGGAGTCTGTGCTCCCCCTCCTGGTATTCTAACACCCAGAGACCCCTCCCCAGTCCAGGCAGGAATGTTCCACGCTGACCGCCTCCAGAAAGCAGAGAACAAAGAGGCACTTCTTGACTTCAAGCCTCTAAACCAGTGGTTCTCAACCTTGGCTGCACATTAGAATCACCTGGGAATCTTTTTAAAATCCTGATTTCTGGGCCTCATCCTCTGGAAATTCTGTGGGGCCACAACATTAGTAACAAAGAAACAGCACTATGAGTATACTATCTCACTCCATCCTGTTCTGTAAAGGTTTCTGCTGAAAAATCCAGCAATATTCTTTTAGAAATTTCCTTGCATGTGACAATTCATATTACATTTATACTGCTGTTTCCAAATTGATTTTCCATCTTTGACTCTTGAAAATTTGGTTATAATGTGTCTCAGTGTAAGTTTGTTTGATTTTATCTTCCTTTGGGTCCTTTGATCTTCCTGAAACTTGTTGTGCATTTCAATTCCCACATTAGGGATAGTTTTGTCACATTATTTCATTGTTGAGAACTTCCTGGGACTTCTGCTCCTTTTGGAACTTTCATAATGTGAATATTGATCTACTTGATAGTGTCCAATAATTCCCTTAGGCCTTTGTCACTCTTTTTTAAATTTAATGATTGATGAGAGAGTGGGTGGGGGGAGAGAGAGAGAGAGAGAGAGAGAGAGAGAGAGAGAGAGAGAGAGAGAGAGATTTGTTGTTCCACCTATTTATGCATTTATTGGTTGCTTCTTTTAAGTGCCCTGACCAGGGGTCTAACCTGCACCTTGGAATATAATGATGGTACTCTAACCAACTGAGCTACCAGCTATTCAGGTAGCATCCAAAGAAGCTGGGAAACTAGCCATTGATCCTCAGAGGAAAGGTGGGAGTTGGGGATGATTTTTCCACACTTGTTCTGCACTGAGCCTGGGAAAGGCGCTGTGATGATTTGCCCACAAGTTAGTTGCCCGCACGTTCTCTGTAGTTCCCTAGGGAGCAGCATATATTAGATCTTGTCAGCTCTCTGATACAGACAAGATAGAAGCTATTCCCTTGGGTAAGACTCAGAGAAGCTGGGATCCCAGCGATGCATCCAACTTCTTCACTCCCAAGAAAGAAGATGGTAACTGGAGATTCTGTTCCTGGTTCTGTGCCGGGTGGGGATTTTTGTGAAATGGTGTTTCCTCACTTCTACCAGTTTTGTTTCAGGTTTTATACTCACTAAGGGTATCGGAAACTCTTAGGTAGGTTCTGGATTTCTCACAAAGGAAACTGAACAGTATAATGAATGTGTGTCCACCATCTTAGTGATGTCTACATCACTAAACTATATAATTAAGTATAAACTTCTGGAATTTTCTGCATGAATTTTGGTGTCCATAATTAACTAAATTAAAACATAGAAGAATAATTGAAAGCATTGGTTTCTGGCTTTTTCTAAAATATATTAGAGTTCAAAAATACTAGTAATTTTTTTCTATTGGATATTCATACAAATTAGTATACATTTTTGAGGAGATGCTAAACTAAGACAAATAATCTTTGAGATAGATTTATGTTAGCATTAATCTACTCCTTGAGTGTCATTCTCTAAGTTCTTGAGGTGCCACAGAGCATTTCAAATTCAGACTTTTCTCCAAAAAAAAATGTGCATATATATTGGTGAAAGGATTTCCAATGCATCTCAGGGAACACCATTATTATTAACACATGCTTTTGTTCAGTGCAGTTTTTATGCATGCTAATAAGATTACTCCCAAGGGCCACATCTTTTCCCATTGAATACTGAAATGGTTTTACTGTTCCTAGGACACATGAAAATCACATTAAATTACAGAGAGCATGTAACCCACTGTCAAACACCATAGACTAATAATCACGACTATTGAAGTGAACTTACTAAAAATATGTAAAATGTAGAAGAAAATTTGAATTAAAGTTCCGATTCCATAAAGCTTATATTGGTTAAGATAAAATATTACATTGGTAGTCTATAGGGATAAGAAAGGGACTGAAACATATAAAGAATTTAATTTAAACAATAAATGCTATTTAGCTTTATCCTTTATTGTCTCTTAAAAACCTGCAGATGAAGATGGGCAATAGAAAGCAGGATCTCACTGGTTATATCCAGATTAAAATATGACAAACAGAATACACAGACAATGCAATAAATAAATTAAGCCAAGGTATATAGTTTATTATATTAAGTTTTCCCCCCTATTTCAAACCTTACTCTCTAGTAGTATTTTTATAACATTAGCATTTACCTATAATAAGTGGAAATTGATTGGGGAAGCATGGCTCTATTGTAACACTTGCCATTATCTTCATATTTTTAACTCCTTCTTTTTAAAAATTTTTTACTTCATGAAATAAATTTTCTGTAATGAATACATTTTGCACTTTGTAATGATTTGATATACAGTGGGGCTTTGACTTACGAGTTTAATTCATTCTGAGACCGAGCTCATTAAGGAGCTCTTTAAGGAGCTCTTTAAGGAGCTCGTTAACTCAAATTACTCTATCAACTCAATGCAAAAAATTGGCGAGAGACAGCTGGTATCTCCAAAAACTCGTTAGTCGGGACACTCGTAAGTCAAGGCCCCACTGTACTTTCTATATTGTATCACCATAAAATATAATAAAATATTTATATATGTAATATATATTATCTCATGCATGTGTATTTAGATGATATATGTTATATACATATACATATATACCCTATATATATATATATATATCATATATATGTGTGTGTGTGTGTGTGTGTGTATATATATATATATATATATATATATATATATATATATAATTTATATATACAATTGACTCTTGAACAATAGGAGTTTGAACTGCATGGGTCCACTTATACATGATTTTTTTTTGATAAATACCAGTACTGTTTTTAACCTGCAGTTCAGTTTGGAATACATGAATAAGGAAGGCTTACTGTATGCACTGTTGGATGCCATATTATATAAGAGACTTAAGCAGCCATGGATTTTGGTATTCATGGGGAAGCAAAAGTGGATTTTCACCTGTGCAAAGGGCTAGTGACTTTAACCCATGTGTTATGTGTTGTATAAGGATCAACTGTATATATATATATATATATATATATATATATATATATATCCATCCTTGAGGTGAGTTGCTGCCCAGGCTAAAGTGTCTAAGACATGGCAGGGCAGCAGTAGCTGGAAAGCAAGGAGCTGGAGTAAGACAGACAAGGAGGCGAGAATGACAAGGAAGAAGAGATGGAGGAGGAGGATGATATATCCTGAAGATCTGTAAGATGATAGTGATGCCAGTTATGACATGGAAAGCAGCTTCAGGAGCCACAGCACCTATAGCAGTACTCCAAATCAACTACTTTTCTTGTAAGCTGCATGGCCAAGGGGAGGAACAATGTCTTTCATATTTCAGCTTTGAGGAGGAGTTCTGATTGCCAGAACTAGACTAGCACTTCTGAATTTCCTGGGATGCTAGGCACTGTGTCGTCCTTGGGAAGCTCTGCGGCACCCACAGTGCTCCACCTCCTTTAATACCCCCATCCCACCATTGCTGGGCTGCTGGAGTCCAGGCCTACCCAGATATGTAGCACAAATCCTGCCTCACTATAAGGAGGGAGGAGAGCCCCAATTGGGGGTTAGTGGTCCTCTATTCAGGGGAAAAGGACCACTTTGTCCCGGGTGATTCTGGGAAGAAGGCTTACTCTTCTTTCGTCATTGTCAGCCCAAGACTAATAAAAGTTGCATAAGTGAAGGTTGGAACCTGAGGGGGGGAGGTATACTTGTTTGCTAAGAGGCCTGAGCATAATATTGCTGCCAGTTGGGACACTGCTGCCAATTTTGTTGCCCCTGCTCATCAGGTAATGCCGGTCCCCAACTTGCCTGGGCCACTAGCTTGCCCCAATCGCTCACTGTGACCCAAACTTCTCTGAGCCTGTCATATCCAGGTTGCACATCCGGGCATGTCTCCTGCTCATATGGTAGCTGTTGTGACTGCTGGTCCAGGCAGCACAGCCTCCTGAGTTGGCCCTGGACCCTGACCTGTTGAAATCCAACCCTGGGCCCAACGAGCCCTACCCTTGGTATCAGCAAAACCCTACATCTCTGAAGAGGTTGAACTTCCATCATTCCAACAGGAAGCCTCAGCTCTGCCTACAGAGGCTCCTTATAAAATGGAACCTTCTCCAAACACGCAAGAGGCTTTAGCTCATTTCTACCCCAACAAGGGGCCTAAGTTCAGTCTACAGTGTCCTCTTAGACATGGACACTTTTGTTAGCCCATCAAGGAGTTCCAGATCAGTATCCGTCCTACCCTGAATATATTTAATCTTCAATGCCGCAGAAGAGCTCAGTTCTGCCTCATGTGCCTCTTGTCAGTGTACAATATTTTCCAGTCTAGCAGAGGGGTCCAAACTCCTCTCAGATGTCTTAGCTCACCCTGCGATATATCATGAGGTGACAGTCTAACCTCCAACTTCTGGTGAACCTCCGCATGCAGATTTGCCTAATATCAATGTTAAAGTTGTGTGTCTGGGGGTTTTGGTAACTTCAGAGGCCCCTAAGGAGACTGAGAAAGACGTCTTGGCTCATGCACCAAAGTCCACTGAAGAGGTCAAACCTTCATCCCAGCAGGAGATTCCAGCTCCTCCTACTTCAGAGGCTAATGCCACAGCCCTGCATCAGACCACAGCTCCTGCAAAGCACCCTGAGGTGACACTTCACTTCCAGAGCCTGTTCAGGCTCAGAAGCCAACCTTGTCTGAAGCCACATTACAATCTTTGGACCTGAAGCTAACCGTCACTCCTGAATGTACTTAGGAGGCTCATGCTACAGCCCTGAAGCAGACTACAGCTCCTCCAAATTACCCTCAGGTGACACTTCCACTTCCAGAGCCTGTTCGGGCTCAGTAGCCAACCTTGTCTGAAATCACACCTCATTCTTTGGACTTGGAAGTTAACAAAACCCAGCAATCAGAGTCATTTGAGGCACTTCTTCCAATGAGTGAACATAGATGAGCTCTGTACCTGCAATAATTGGATGCTGTTGTCTATTGGTTTGAGCCCAAAGCAGAGGCTCCACAGAGTGCCTGTGCCAAAGCCCAAAGCCTACAGTGGCACCTTCACTATCTTAAACTTGCAAGGAAATTTCGTTTCTTACATTGGTAAAGATACATGCAAGTCATGCCATTTGATTTAGAAATGAATTCTAAATGGAAATTATTTGAGAGAATTATGTAAGGATTCATTTGGAGTCTTGTTGTCCCTCCAGTATTTAAATCTTGGTTTCAATTTAATCACAAAACTGAGTTTTGGAACACTTCAGGCCTGGCATGGAATGCAGTTTTTACACAAGTTAATTCTCAATTGTAATCTTCTGTCAACTGTTAAAGATTCATGTCTTTTTAAATTTCTAGCATTAAAATATTTAGACATGGGAACAACACAAGTGTCACTTACAACAGTTGAGAGCATCCTCACGATGATTCTTGAATTGGAAAAAACTGATCTTACTTAGTCATTTGTCCTGCTGCCTCTGCCAATTTAACAATAACATTGAGAATGTTGGCAAGACAGTCACATGCCATTGTGACGCTGAATGTCTGACAAGCACACGTTGTAGCCTCCTGTTGTAGCTTCTCATGCACAGCAAGAAGTAAAGATTGCCAAGCCAGAGTGGGAGAGGGACCAATGGGAAAATGAGAGGACAGAAGCCCAGGGTGAACAGGAGGAGGAGTCAAATGAGCTCACAAAAGACATGCCAAGATATAACAACAAACTCCTCATAGCAATACCTGTGATTGTAGTAGCAACGGTTTTCATTGTAATTATCCATCTCTTTGTGATTTATCAAAGAATGCCATCAAAGGGAGGTAAAGAAGGAAGCTCAAGGAGCTTTTTTTCCAATTCTCTGGCATTATAGATACTCATCGGGATATGAGCTGGAGGTGGGCAGTTTCCAGAGAAGGTGGCCACTTTGGCTAAGGGATATATATATATGGACCTCTCCGTGCCATCATATGCAAAAAAAACATGGAGCAGAAGCCAAGCAAAAACAGTCCGCTGATGAGGATGACAAAATGGAGCAGGTTGAAGCCTCATGCTCAGTAGTGAGGGTTGATGCATCAGACTCCACTGGAAGGTTTCTCCGCTGAAGAAACAGGGGAAGAAAGAGAAAAAGGACAACACCTCCAAGTGAACCCCATCCTCAGGCTACCTACAAATTGTATTTGGAAATGTTGGCCCAGCATTGTTGATTAATTACATGTGTTCCTCCTATTGAAATGTATAAATTCATATCCACCCCTAGCCATGAGGTAAGGAATCCTATATAATAAAAGCCTAATATGCAAATCAACTGAACAGCAGAACAACCAGGTGGAATGATCAGTCACTATGACACACACTGACCACCAGGGGGCAGACGCTCAACACAGGAGCTGCCCCCAGCCCGCAGGCCCCAGGCCAGCCAAGGTGGGTGCCGGAGGGGGGGCCCTCTGATCGCCTGCCAGGCCTAGGGACCCCACCCATGCATAAATTTCATGCACTGGGACTCTAGTTAAGGTATAAACTGTTAAGTATTTTTATGCAAATAACATGAGCCATAGGCAAGACTAGCAGGGCTGAAGCTGGAATCCCTGGGTAGCCAGTACTTCCTCAAGCAGCAGTGTAGTCAAACAAGGATGCAGAGGTGCTTCTGGCCCTTGTTTTCCCAATACAGTCAGTCCCTGAGAACTTGAAAACACATCATCGAGGGGTGTGGTTATTTAGTTAAATAACTTATTCTGATGCTCTGTCCCCTGACTCACTAAGAAGCACTTTATTACAATACACTTGACTTCCTGTGCATAGAGGATCATCCACTTCTGGCCCTTCTTATCAGGTCTTTGGAATTGTCAGAATATGTGGATCCCTGAGCCTGCCTTCAACATGGGGTCTGTCCTTTCCACCAAGCACTTAAACTCATGCACAAATGCGTGCCCTGTCTTGGTGCAGCAGGTATCCACCCTTACAAGCTAGTGGGAGATTCACAGTAGGTTTCTGGCTTTCTTTTTTAACTAAAAAACTCCAATCTGTTGGATAGATAGCTGGGAGGCGCTGGAGAGATGGGGTAAAGAAGAATGTTGTGTGAGAGCAGTAATTGTCCAAGACTTCTCTCCTCAGGCCTTTATTTCAGAAAACATATTGGTAGCACCACTTCTCCATTCACCTGTCCTGCCTCAGCCTCTCCGGACCCCACTGACGGTTATGTGTGTGCTGCTAGGTCCCTCCAGCTCAGCCCAGCACCAAACCTACCCACTTTCTTCCATGTCCAGCACAGATTCATGTCTGGCTGATTCTAAGTGATAATATACACATTTCCCCACTCTTTCTGCAAAGAGTCATTAATAATCACATTCAGCAAGTCAGTGATGCTTAAACACCTGAGTGAGCAAAAGAAATTCTGAATGAACAAGAGCTAATAATTGGCCTAAATGACTGCAAATAAATGCTGGTGGTTTAGCAATATTAGATGAAGAATGGTGCCAACCAAGCATAGAACAATAGTAGAGTCCCCCAGTACACAGTGGGACTGGAAAACAGCCCAGCCTGTTTCGTGGCAAGAGAAAGCAGGGAAAACCAGAATGCATATTTCCCTCTCCGTTTTATAGGTGGGCTTTGTCTGGAGAAGGCGACCACTGTGGCTAAGGGATATGTATAGAACTCTCAATGCCACATGCAAGCAAAGCATGGTACCAAAGCTACCTGATAAGGATTTGTCTGATGAGGATGAGATTTTCAATAAGGATTTAGGGTAAATGATTGGGGACAATTTAGAATTCTTATCTAAAATGATTGGTTAGAGTTCTAGGCAGAGGGAATGGGACTCCAGTTCCTATCTCATCTATTAGTTTACTAATACTGCTCTCTTGGTGCCTGCCCAAGTTTCCTCCCAACATTTCTTACTGAGACGGGAAAACAAGTGTTTTTCTCTGTGTTGACCAATGAGCAGTAAATATTTACTGTGTTTAAAGCAGATTTTCAGAATGGGGATCAGTGAAGTATTGGAAATCCTGGAGACTTATTTCTTGTCCCATTTAAGTCCCATTTAAGTAGCTCAACATATAGCTAGCTCAGCAGGTACCAGCAAGCAATGGAAAAAATAGAGTCCCTTTTTCTACTGAGATCATTTCTTTTATCAAGCAGCTTCCCGGTTAGTGGTATAGCTGTCCCCTGCCTCACCATTCCCATAAACCCCAATGTATTCCAGGCAGGCTCCCTCTCTACAGGAGCTCTAGCCACAGGATACATGGTCCAAGTCAGTCTGGCATAATCCCCTTCCCTGAAAGCTTGGGGACTGAGTACACTCTGCTATTGTTCTGCTTGTAAGTTTCCCCCCAAACCAATAAAACCCTACATATGTTTGCACATTTGTCTTCTTTATATGACAGGGGACCAAGGAATTTTGTGCCCACAGAAATCTATAGGTTGTTGACATGGCAAATATTATGGTAGAAAGGAAGACTTGGAGCCTGGAGCCAAAGTTCCCAACCATTACAAGGGTATCATTCATTAATATACCAGCTCTGAGGGTCTCAAGTCTGTCTAACTGAACCCCTTTATCAAAGAGTGTATTGATTATCTGGAGCTATGTAACTGAGGGTTCTTAAAGAAAACCAAATTATTGTCAGTGTAAATTTCATTCAAAGGTTTTAAATAAGAACTTCTTATTAAAATGATGGAGTTGGTAAATATTTTGTTCTCTTCCTCCCATGACCACATCAAAATAACTACTATATTATAGAACAACCACACTTGAGAACCACCTGAAGACTAACTAAACAGAACTCTATACCTAAGGATATAAGAAGCAATTTTAAGACTAGTAGGAGGGGAAGAGACACAAAATGATCTGCTCCTACCCTCACACCCACATGTAGTGGTTAAGAATTGGGAGAGAACCCTGGCTGGGTGGCTAAGTTGGTTGTAGCATCATCATGTACACCAGAAGGTTATGGGTTTGATTCCCAGCCAGAGCACATACCTAGGTTGTGGGTTCTGTCTCAGGTTGGGGTGCATTCATGAGACAACTGATTGATATTTCTCTCTCACATCAAAGTTTCTATCTCTCTCTTCTTCTGTTTCTGAAATCAATAAGAACATACCCTCAGGTAAAGATTGAAAAAAAAAAAAAGAATTGAGAGAGATATCTTCACTGTCAAGGATCCTTGGGAGTAAAGGATCCCAGCCCCACAAGAGGCTTCTGAGCCCAGAGCACCTGTGCCAGGAAACGGACTCCACACATCTGGCTGTGAAAATCCACGGGAATTCAGTCCAAGTGAGAGTGGGGGCAGCTAGAGTCTCTGGGTGTCCTCTTAAAGGGCCCATAGATAGAATTACTCACTGATGGACTTACTTATTCTGAGCTCCAGTGCTGGGATAGCAGATCAAAAAAGGCCAAGGACACCAGGCTGGTGTTGCTCAATGGTTGAGTATCAACTCACGAACCAGGAGGGCAAAGTTTGATTCCTGGTCAGGGCACATGCCCAGGGTGTGGGCTAGATGCCCAGTAGGAGGCATGCAAGAGGCAGCTGATTCTCTCTCTCATTGATGTTTCTATATCTCTCTCCCTCTTCCTTACTCCTTCTGAAATAAATAAAAAATAAAAATAAAAAAGGCCAAAGACATAGAGGGAGAAACTGAATTATCTGGCTTCAGGGTGAGGGCTAGAGGGATAGCTCTGGCTGAGGCAGAAGTGCTAGCAGGCACCACAGTCCCTTTGCTGAGCTGTCACTCTGCCCAGACTGCAGGGGAAAGTGGGCACCAAATCTGAATCTCCATCAAACTCACCCTACTGTGGTATTTCCTGAGAATGTGCCCCATCCAACTCATACACAGGCCAGAACCTCTTTCAGCACCTGTTACTCACAAGAAGCCATCCTCAATTCCCATTGCAGACTGCCCTGAAGATTCTCAAAGGTCTACACATTTCACATCATCAGCTGATGGTCTGTTGTGCACTGTTCCTCTTGATAAGTGGCCCCCAGACCAGCACTAGTGGTAGCCAGCCTCAGCTTGCAGCATAGCCACTCCTAGGTACCTCCAAGCCCCAGCACAAGCAGCTACCAACCGCAGGTCCATGAGGTTAGGTGGTGATTGACCTGCACCAGAGCCCCTCCCAAGACATCCCAGAACTAACACACCCAATGACTGGCTTCAGACCACACTAAAGCATCAACCAATTAGATTCACTAGTGATACACCCAAAGGGTGGATTCAATAGGCATGAGAGCCTCACTACAGTAAATCACACTAGTGGAGTCAGCCCCTACACAACAGTTTGTCTACTGTAGTCATAGTCAGTCCTTACAGCCAGTCAGAGTGAGGGTCAATCCCACTCATTGATGTGCAAACAGCAATCAGCGCTCAATTGAAATAGGACAGCACACAAAATCCACACAAGTGACAATCCTGGAGTGCAGGGCTCTGGTGACCAGGGAGATTGTACCAATTGACCCACAAGATAACTACTAGATAAGACTACTCTGCCAAGATTGGGAAGCATAGCAATAAACACAGGGAGGCAGCCAAAATTAGAAGACAAAGAAACATGTTTCAAATGAAAGAACAGGACAAAAACTGCAGAAAAAGGACTAAATAAAATCAAGGTAATCAATCAACCAGATACAGAGTTCAAATCACTGGTTACAAAGATGTTCAATAAATTTAGGACAAAAATAGGCGAACTCGGTGAGAACTTAGACAAAGAGAGAGAAGCCATAAAAAAGAATCAGTCAGAATACAATAAGTGAAATGCAAAATATATTAGATGGAATCAACACAGATTAAATGAAGCAGAGGATCTAAAGAATGACTTTGAAGACAAGGTAGAAGAAAATACCCAAACTGAACAACATCAAGTATAACATTTGCTTGATGTTTACACCATTTTTAGAGCTTTGCATAATAATAAATTACTGTTACAGAAAGATTACTTCCTTTCCGTTATATATAATTGTTTCAAATCACCATAGAACATAGTGCTTAATAGTTAAGTACAGCAAATCTTCAATAAAGTAAAAACATAAATGGTTTAGTAATGTAATGAACAGATAAAGTTTGATGGTTAATTTCCATGGAGGAGACTGGTTATGCCATCAGCACTACATTCCTCTTCTTAGGTTCACAGCTAAAATGCATTTCCAAGATATAATACATAATATGTCCATATAATTAGTAATTACTAGTGAAAATAAGCATAAGTCATATATCACTTTCATGCCAAAGCCAATTTTATCTTTTCTTCACTTTCTCTCTTTTCCACTGGTTTCCAGCTGGAATATCTGTAAATGTTTAGCCATTGTGGAAGATACCAGATTCAAAATTTGGAAGGATTACCTGACTAGTGTGGCTTAGTGGTTGACATATGAATCAAGAGGTCACAGTTCAATTCCTGATTAGGGTACATGCCCAGGTTGCAGGCTCAATCCACAGTGGGGATCATGCAGGAGACAGCTAATCAATTATTCTCTCTCTTATCATTGATGTTTCTATTTCTCTCTCCTCCTTTCCTCTCTGAAATCAATAAAAATATTTTTTAAAAAAATTGTAAGGATTCTAGGTCTCTGAGTCACTGCTGGAAGAAGAGTCCCCATGACCAAAAATGACCACCACCACAAATCCTATGGGGTAATAATGTAAGGAAGCAATGCAATGTTATTTTGTTTATTCACTAAAACATATAGTTTATCCTTTTACTGAAATATTTTATAGCCTACCTAATATAGTCCTATTTGTGAACCAGCTTTCTCATATTTCATGTGGTTTATGTGGTGCTATTTTCCTTGTCTTTTGTGTTGAATGCATGACCCAGATTTGATCAGTAAAAGTCCATCAGTATCCTGGACACAGTGAGTAATTCAAGAATGACACTTAACCCAAACGGGGCCAATCAGCACATTCTCTGGGGCATTTATGCCAGAGTTATCAGTACAGACTTTTCCCAGCTTTGGGATTAGAAGTTGAATGGATGTTATAAATTGAAGTGGCTGACATCTATCCTTCTGGGCCTCATGAAACAATTCATTTGTTGTAGGAAAGAATGAGGGCAGCATGCAAATGAAAACAAAGTTCAGAGATGTGGAAAGAAAAATATATTCCTTAGGACAGCTTCTGAGGTTATAGTTTTAGTCATGGCTAAAGTTAGTCCTTCCCCTGGAATTTTAGCCAAGAGATGGTTAATTTTATTTGTTTTCTTAAAGACATAAAATAGTTTGAATCGGATGTACTTCAGTTGCAAATAGGGTCTTAACAGTGGTTATTGTCCTTATTTAAAAAAATATTTTGTTGTTTAAGTTTTTTCTACTGCAGTAAGGAAAACAGTATAAATTTTGGAAGACAGAAAGGTTACCATCTTATATAATAAAAGTGTAATATGCAAATCAACCAAACGGTGGAATGAGCGGTCGCTATGATGCACACTGACCACCAGGGGGCAGAAACTCAATGCAGGAGCTGTCCCCAGTATTCAGTGCACTCACACAGAGGGAGTGCCACTCAGCCAGAAGCAGGATACATGGCTGGTGAGCGCAGCAGCGGTGGCGGGTGCCTTTCCAGCCTCCACTGCAGGCAGGTGGTAAGGAGCGAGGGGTCCCATATTGGGAGAGTCCCAGACTGCGAGAGGGATGTCTGACTGCTGGCTTTGGCCTGATCCCAAGACATCACTTTAGGGGTCCTGGACTGTGAGAGGGAGCAGGCCAGACTGAGGGACACCCCCACCCAGTGCACAAATCTCATGCACTGGGCCTCTAGTTAAGATCATATAAATGTTGACCTATGAAACCTGATTATATCATTTCAAAATATGTACAAATACCAAATCATCATGTTGTGTACCCTAAACTAATACAATATTATATGTCATTTATAAATTATATATAACTGAAAACAACTGGATTAAATCAAGTAAAAATTAATCAATCTAATAAGAATTTGCAAAGCTTGACATTATAACATAAAGTAAATATTCAAATGAATAACAAAGCAAAGATAGATAAAAAACAAAAAGAATCATAAGCAGAAAAAGCTACTCCTAGTTATGTACAAATTTTTCCATATCTTACTCTAAAGATGATATGAGTACATAGAGCCGTGTCGACTGCCTTGGTATCCTGGAATGTGTGGATAGCAGTGAAAATTAAGATTGGGATTCACATGCAGCATTCAGAAGCTTGTGGCAGCTGCCTGATTTTCTCTGCTTGGGGAATTGAGGAGGTCTGTCATTTTGGAATTCTGCAAATTAATCTGCATGGGGATTATAAAAACTAAATATTGGACATTTGAACCACTATGAGAGGGAACCATCTGAGTTAATGTAATCAGAGGCAAGGAGGAAGCAAAAGCTAATCTAGCAAATATAAACCAAGAAGGAATCCCTGAAACACATGAGAAGTATTAGTTATAACATTTCAACAAGTTTTCAAGACCCTGTCATATTTATCCAGGCAAGAATCATAAAGCCATTCTGCTATTCCCCTTTTGATATCTTACCAAACCTGTGTACATGGTGCCTTTGTGAGTTTTTTTTGTTTTGTTTTGTTTTTGGCTTAGACATAATTTTCATACTTTTAAAATAGGGAATGTAGTAAAATTCTCATATGGTCAAAGGTCCTCGAGAAAAAAGTGTTATTCCTTACATTTTATAAGGCAATATCTGTCAAAAGTTCTGAACACTTGCTTTTTGAAGGGATACTGCCAGCAATACAGGTTCATTTTTTTTTTACAATAATGTGGAATTTATCTTAATAAGAAGCATGTACATAGGTCTATTGTGACTGACTTCAGGACTGTGCCCATCCATATTCTCATGGCTCACTCCAGAGCTCACCAGGATGGCAATGCTTGTCCAAGATCCCCACGATCAAAACGCCAGCCATGTTGCAAGACTGGAGGCTATGCACTAGCCCAACACCAGGGGCCTCTTCCCGCAAAGGCTGATTTAACTGATGCCACTGCTCATGTTCAGTATTTCTACATCAGAGCACACAATGAAGCTTCATATGGTGCCGTTATTCAAGGATACCAGCCACTATATGGCAAGTTAATTTCATCTGCTATCTTTGCACTGGAAAGCATAACAAAATACTTTTACTGGAATTAATGTATCTCCCCATGCTAGAAACTCTCATACTTAGCCATAAATTCAATGATTACTCCTTAAATGTAAAAATACGACCCAATCCCTTTTATACTTTGTCCAAAAACTGGAAAAAGAAAGCAGACAACACACCATTCCCATTTATTTTTATAATACTGTTTTTAAGAATTAATGACTCAGTCTGCAACCAAGAAAAACTACTTTGCAATATAAGATTTTTGTATAATATATATACTTGGTTAATATAAATGGAAAAGTGCTCTTTATAAATAAATATTTTACCCATCTGGAATATGCTAAGTGAAATTAATTGAGGCTTAAAAAAATTCCCTAGTAATCAAATGTGTAATTATATTATTAATTAGCCTATGAAAATTGTTTTATAAGATAACTTAGAAGACACCCTTAACCCTATAAAATAACTTGCATTATCTCTAAGTTTGATCAAATTATTTTGTTAAACAAATTAATAATAATCAGATTTTATGACCAAATTATTATATATTCTCACTTCTAACAATAAGATTTTTAAAACCTTAAAATTGATCCAGTTAGTGCCACATTAAATAAATATTTGTTTCCAATTTAGTCATTTATATTATGTTTGTTCTATTTATTTTTAACGTTAAAGTTATATACACAAGTGGCATTAAGTTAAGAAGACAAGTTCATAATCGACACTTATTATTTATAATATAAATTGAAATGTTTAATTTTCAAAATGAAAAAATAATTTGTGTAACTTCGCAGACATATTTAGAACCACATAATTTCATTTGCTTGGGTAAAACTATAGATCATAGATTATAGATATATTATAGATTATAGATATCCACATATATACCCATTTGATAAAGTCTCTCTCTGATAAATCTAATAAATATAATACATGGGAGTTAATATATTTTATTCTTCTTTAACTGTGAAATAATTTGATTATATATCAAGATTTGCTTGCATGCTTTGTTTGGTCTGGACTGTTTAATTCTGACTTTTCTCCTAGTGTGAGAACTTTACTTCTAGACATAGCCCTTTCAATTAGGATGTGGCTTTTCTGTGGTCTCAGTAGCCTAGAGTAGACACACAGACTCAACACAGTAAATTAAAATAAAAATAAAATATAAAGTAAAATTTTTTTCTTTTGCATTTAAAAATATATTTACATTATCTTATAGAATAAAAGCCTGATATGCTAAGTGCCTGGTCATCTGGTCAGCTGTTCAATCAATCAAAGCGTAATATGCTAATGAGATGCTAAGGCCACTCAACTGCTTGCTATGATGTGCACTGACCACCAGGGTGCAGACAGTCGACTGGTCAACCAGTCACTATGATGTGCACCGACCACCAGGCGGCAGACGCTCTGACTGGTAGGTTAACTTGCTGCTGGAGTCTAGCCAATTGAGACTGAGTGAGATGGGCCAGACATGCCCTGGAGCCCTCCCTCAGTCCCTTCCTGGCTGGCCAACCTCTCGCGTCCTTCCCTGGCCCTGACTGGATTGGTGCCAGCAAGAGCTTGATATGTATCACACATGCTCAAGACAACATCTATTTTTAAACTAGAGACCCGGTACATGAAAATTTGTGCACTGGAGGGGTCTCTCAGCCCAGCCTGCACCCTCTCACAGTCCAGGAGTTCTAAAGGGATGTCCTACTGAGAGCTTAGGCCTGCTCCCCACCACCAACAACAAATATGTACAAACAGAATTACATAACATTAGCACCTTGTAATATAAATGTGCATTCTTCAATAAAATATCAGCATTAAAATGTCCCAATATATTAAAATAATATAAATCATAACCCAGAATTATAATGTGAAAATTGGTATAGTTTGACAATTACATATTTCAGATATAAGTGATTATTGTGATGTTTAATATCCTCCAGATAGTGGCCCAGGGATTATCAGGAGGGTAAACTAATGCAACTCTAACATGTCTTAGAAGTCATAATGCAGCTTAACTTGATTCGGGAATTAAATACCTAATAAGCCTCTCAGAATATTTATATCACTTTAGACATTACACAATTTCATCCAATTAAAGTTATATTATCCCTTCATTAGTTCTGAACCAAACAGATGTCTTTATATGTGGGAGTTCCTTTATAAAAAGTATTCATAATTAGTTTTCAACACCAAACTAGAATTTTCACACAGTCATTGCTGTTTTTGATAATACCAGCTTTACCTCCCAAGTGACTACATTCTTCAAGTTCATAAATTATTTCTGTTTTTCTTACCCGTATATTGTTTAGACTTCATCTTATCTTCTCCTTTTGATACTATTGATCTTACATTTTAATTTTGCTATTTATTGTTTAGTGATTTCATCATCTTATATACATATAAGGCTGACGTCTGTCCGACTGTCCAACTGACCAACCAGCTGGTGTATACAATGCACACTGGCAATCCTATATAATAAAAGCATAATATGCAAATCAACTGAATAGTAGAATGACCAGTCAGCAGGGGGTGGAGCCAGCGAGCAGGCAGTGCCAGGCCAGCCAAGGCATGTGCCAGCAGGTAAAGGGAGGGAATGGTGATGGGGGGACAGCAACCAGAGGTGGCAGAGGGGTGACATGGTGGGGTGTGGGTCACCACCATCCCCTGATCAGCCTGTCTGGTCGCCTCCCACAGAGGGAGGCCGGGTGGCAATGACAAGGTGATGGGGTGGCGCCATCCCCTGATCGGCCAGGCGGCAGGATGGTGGGGGCTGAGCGGCAATGGTGGAGGATAGGAGCAGTGCCTTCCCCTGTTCTGCAGCCCAGTCACCTCCCTCAGAGGCAGGACAGACTACAGCTTAGTTCCTTTTTGGATAGTCTCTGGGCCCCTCTTTGGAGGATATTAAACATCACAATAATCACTTATATCTGAAATATGTAAATGTCAAGCTATACCAATTTTCACATTATAATTCTATGTTATGATTTATATTATTTTAATATATTGGGATATTTTAATGCTGACATAATTTTCATACTTTTAAAATAGGGAATGTAGTAAAATTCTCATGTGTTTAAAGTGTTATTCCTTACATTTTATAAGGCAATATCTGTCGAAAGTTCTTTATTCTGTTGTCTTTTTATTCTTCTCTGTCCCCTAAGTTTTTATTATCATTGTCATTCCATACATTTTGATTTTCTACCCTATTAAGTTAAATAAAGTAAGCTTATTTTTCTTAAGGGTTGTTTATCAAATGAAAATACATCACCTTATAAGTTTTTTCTCTGATTATAGCTTTAACTAGAGGCCCAGTGCACAAAATGTGTGCACTCGGGGGGGGGGGGGTGTCCCTCAGCCCAGCCTGTGCCCTCTCGCAGTCTGGGACACCTCTGGGGATGTCCACCTGCTGGCTTAGACCTGCTCCCCAGGGGATTGGGCCTAAACTGGCAGTCAGACATCCCTCTGGCAGCCTGGGAGCCTTCAGGGGATGTCCACTTGCCAGCGGAGAGCAGGCCTAAGCTGCAGTCGGACATCCTTAATGCTACTGAGGAGGCGGGAGAGGCTCCCACCACCACCACTGTACTGGCAGCCATCAGCCTGGCTTGTGCCTGAGCAGAGCTCCCCCTGTGGGAGCACACAGACCACCAGGGGGCTGCTCCTGCATTGAGCGTCTTCCCCCTGGTGGTCAGTGTGTGTCATAGTGACCAGTCATTCCCAGTCATTCTGCTGTTGGGGTCAATTTGCATATTACCCTTTTATTATATAGGATAGAGGAGTGGTTCATGGGTGGGGCCGGCTGGTTTGCCTTGAAGGGTGTCCCAGATCAGTGTGGGGAACCCGCTGGGGTGCCTGGCCAGCCTGTGTGAGGGGCTGAGTGCTGTTTGCAGGCTTTCCACAGCCCCTTCAGGGTGGGGGTCCCTGCTGGGGTGCCTGGCCAGCCTGGGTGAGTGGTTAATGGCTGTTTGCAGCCTTGCCAAGCCCCCCAGCGGGAACCCTCACCTCATGAGGGTGTGGCCATCCTGAGGGAGGGGTTGATGGCTATTTGCAGTCTGGCCATAGGCCCCAGCCTCCCAAGCTCCCAGTGGAGTCTGGCTGGAAGCAGGTATCTGGGATTAATTTATCTTCTATAATTGCAACTTTGCTGCCTTGAGTGGAGGCCACAGCTGGCCAGGGCAGGAGGGAAGCTTGGCTTCCTCCATCGCCAGGGCAACCAAGCCTCCTGCTTGCTCCAGCTCTGTGGCTGCCAGCCATCATCTTGGTTGGGTTAATTTGCATATAGTCACTCTGATTGGCTTGTGGGAGTGGCCTGTGAGCGTGGCTTGTGAGTGTAGGGGAGATATGGTCAATTTGCATGTTTCTCTTTTATTAGTTAAGATTATATCACATAAATATTAAAGTGCTATAATCTTTTTTATTGCTTTAAATATTACAAAGAGTATTACATATGTCTCCTGTTTTTTTTTTTTCCCCACCCTTGACAAGCCCCTCGCCTCCCCTACCCCCCAGTGTCTTATGTCCATTGGTTATGCTTATATGCATACATACAAGTCCTTCGCTTGATCTCTTACCCCCCCCTCCCCGGTCTTCCTGCTGTAGTTTGACAGTCTGTTCGAGGCAGCTCTGCCTCTGTATCTATTTTTGTTCATAAGTTTATAATGGTCTTTATTATCCATAAATGAGTGAGATCATGTGGTATATTTCCTTCATTGACTGGGAAGTGCTTTGAATTTATAGATTGCTTTGGGCAGTATGGACATTTTAAGGATGTTGATTCTACCAATCCAAGAACATGGTATATTCTTCCATCTCTTTTTTCAACGTCCTGTAGTTTTCTGAGTACAGGTCTTTTACCTCTTTAGTTAAGTTTATTCCTAGGTAGCTTAATTTTTTTGGTGCGATGGTAAATGGGATTGCTTTTTTAGTCTCTCTTTCTGCGAGTTCACTATTGGTGTATAGAAATACCATAGATTTCTTGGCTTTAATTTTGTATCCTGCTACATTGCCGAATTCTTTTATTAAGTCTAATAGTTTTTTGATGGAATCTTTAGGGTTTTTTAAGTATAATATCATGTCATCTGCAAATAAGGACAGTTTTACTTTTCTTTTCCAATTTGGATGCCTTTTATTTCTTCTTCTTGTCTAATTGCAATGACTAATACTTCCAGTACTATGTCGAACAGGAGTGGTGAGAGTGGGCATCCCTGTCTTGTTCCTGTTCTTAGGGGAAATGGTGTTAGTTTTTGTCCATTGAGTATGATGTTGGCTGTGGGCCTGTCATATATGGCTTTTATTATGTTGAGGTATGATCCTTCTACTCCCACCTTGCTGAGAGTTTTCATCAAAAATGGGTGTTGGATTTTCTCAAATGCTTTTTCTGCATCAATTGATATGACTATGTGGTTTTTTTTTTCAACTTGTTTATGTGATGTATCACATTTATTGATTTGCAGATATTGTACCATCCTTGCATCCCTGGGATAAATCCTACTTGGTCATGGTGTATGATCTTTCTGATGTACTGCTGGATCCAATTTGCTAAGATTTTGTTGAGGATTTTGGCATCTATGTTCATGAGGGATATTGGCCTGTAGTTCTCTTCCATTGTGTTGTCTTTACCTGGTTTTGGTATTAGGGTGATGCTGGCTTCATAGAATGAGCTTGGAAGTGTTCCTTCTTCTTGGATTTTCTGTAGTAGTCTGAGGAGGATAGGTTTTAGTTCTTCCTTGAATGTTTGGTAAAACTTCCCTGTGAAGCCGTCTGGTCCAGGGCTTTTGTTTGCTGGAAGCTTTTTGATGACTGCTTCAATTTCTTCCATAGTTATTGGCCTGTTGAGATTTTTAGATTCTTCCTGATTAAGTTTTGGAATGTTGTATTTTTCTAGGAATATGTCCATTTCCTCCAGGTTGTCTAGTTTGTTTGAGTAGAGTTGTCCATGGTATTTTTTAACAATCATTTGTATTTTAAAGTGCTATAATCTGATCTAATAAAGGGGCATATGCAAATTGATCATCACACCATAATAGTCAATATGGCTGCACCCACAACAGAGGCAGGGATTCCATAACACAAGGTAGCTGTGCCCACAGTGGAGGCTGAGTTCCCACAATGAGCCTTAACGAGCAATCAGTAGAGACCTGAGGCTGCACCCCCTGCCTGGTGGGGCTTGACAGGGGACCTCAGACGCCCCTTTCCCCTCGGCATCAGGCTGGGGGACCTCAGGCTGCACCGTCTGCCCCAGTGCCAGGCCGGAGAACCTTAGGCCATGCCCCTGCCCTGGCACCGGGCCATGGGACCTGAGGCCATGCCCCCTACCAGGTGGGGCTTGACAGGGGACCTCAGGCTATGCCCCCACCCATGGGGCTTGACAGGGGCTCTGAGGCTATGCCCCCCACCCGGCGCTGGACCAGGGAACCTGAGGTTGTGGCCCCCTCTTGGCGGGCCTTGACAAGAGTGGGGCCGACCGGGTCTGGACCTTGCCCAGTGGGGGTGGGGCCAGCTGGGTCTGGGTCTCCCACAATTTCGAGGTGCCACAGGTGTATGGGGACTTGACTCTGGGTCCCACAGAGTGCCCCAGACTCTAACAAGAGAAAGATTTTCATATACATTTTACTAGTTTTCTTTCATCTCTGACACTTCTATTATAGAGAAAGGGCAAATAGCAATACTAAAATTTTTCCTCTAATGAATCCCCTTTTGATGTGCATGAATTTTGTTCACCAGGCCACTAGTTAATATATATTAAAGTAGAACATAAATAAGCTTTGTTGTTACTATCTTTATAAATATTTTTTAGTCCCATTCATTTGGCTTTAAAAAATTACTTTGTAATATATCTGTGGGATGTGTGTTTATGTATAATTGGCATCTGGGTTTGTTGTTTTTGTTTCAGGAATTTCTCTGTTTTAAGAAACTGCTATTTCCATCAGGAAATGTGGAATATAAGTTGTACTTCTTAATATATAGAGACATCTGTTTCTCTATTTGAGAAATCAGTGTTCACAAATGTTTTATTTTCAATAGAAATATTTTAATTTCTAAATAGAAAATTATGAGACATTTTATGCTGGCTCTATTAATTATGCATGCAATCCCTTTCTTCTTTTCTTTGATTACTTCCTCTGGTAGAAGTTGGGAAAAAGTGTTTTTAAAATATCATTAATATTATAATTTTAAAAACATTATTTTCTCTTAAAGTATTTATTAATTCAGCAAATATTTATAGAGCTTGTTGCAGAAAAAAAAGCAAACAACATATTACTGCCTGTGTAGCTCTCATTCTAGTAGAACTTATTACTAAATTTGATAACAATCAATAGTTCATAATGCCTGATCTATATAAGACATTCAATAAGCATATTTGATTACAATATGAATAAATAAATGAATGAATAAACCTTCATGTCATAGTTCTCCACCACCAAATACTAGTATATTATATTTTAGCCAGCATTCTGGTCCAAGGAATTTAGTGATATAAAAGACAGGTATTATATTTTCACTGGGGGATGTGGAGAACAAGAAAATAAATAAACACGAATAGCATCACTATAAAAGTAACATTTACAATTTTTATTTCTACTTTGTTTTCCTTATACAATCTCTCATATAGTTTTGGTAACAAGTATTTTTAAATTCTGAATTTCTAATCACTAATGTACTTCTCTTAGGGTCAAATACAAACAACTTTTTAATAAACTTCAAAATTTAGAATAGTTTTATATTTATAAAAAAGTAATAAAGTACAGAGATTATCCATTCACCTATCATGCCTAACATCTTACAATAGTATGCTACATCCTATATAATAAAAAGCTAATATGCAAATTGACCAAACAGGGAATGACCTGTCTCTATGACGCGCGCTGACCACCAGGGGGCAGACGTTCAATGCAGGAGCTGCCCCCTGGTGGTCAATGCACAGCGGTGGTGGCAGGGAGCAGCCTCTGTGGCAGTGCTAAGGATGTCTGACTGTTGGCCATCAGTCGGACCCCCCCATCCTCCCGAGTGCACAAATCTCGTTTGTACTGGGCCTCTAGGTTTCTTTTTATAATTAATAGACCAATAATTATACATTATTAGTAACTAAAGTCTTCAGATTTTATTGGGATTATGGGTGTCAGAAAGAAAGACCACATACTATTAATATGACTCATCACTGATACAGAGGTAGTGTTTGTCAAGTTTCTCCACTGTAAAGGTATTCTTTTTCCCCCACTTCCCATTCTTTGTAAGGATATCACTGTACGTATCCCATACTTATAAAGTGGAGAGGAATGACCCACTTCCTAATTTCCTAGTGGACAGAATATCTGTGTAAATTATTTGTGCACTCCTCTATTTAATTGTCTATTTATTCATTTACATAAGTAGGGACTCAAGAATATTGAAATTCTACTTGGGACTATAATCCAATATTATTTTAATGTAATTAATTAATTAATTTCTTTATTTTTTACTTTTGACCCTGGGAGCTATTTAAATTGGCTCCTGGGTCTCCTTGACATATCCTCATTATTGTGGTTCTCTTATAGCGTAGTAAGAAGCACGGGAAATTTCAGGACAAGAGAAATAGGGAAACAAGACAGATAGTTAAACGCCAGTTTGCAGCCACCTAGTAAAGCCTATTTTCTCTAAGCCAAGGACACTTAATAGTTTGAACTCCTCTTCCCCAACCAGAGGGTAAATAGCTTAAATCACCCCACTCAGGGAGACAGATAACAGAAATTCAATTAGTGCCATTTGCCAACCACCTCCAAGGACAGACAAATTAAGAGAATAAATCTTCTATTAGTACATTAGCATAAAGCTGATGAATATTCTATTGATTCTCCCCTAAGACCTCCCCTAAATGCCTATCCTTTAAAACCCCTGAAAATGAAAGTCCCAGGGTGCTCTCTCTCCAGAGAGCATACCTGTGCCATTCTCTTCCCCTCTCCTTCCCCCACAGGCACATCCCCTACCAGCCGTGGGCAAACTACGGCCCGCAGGCCGGATCTGGCCCGTTGAAATGAATAAAACTAAAAAAAAAAAAAAAAAAGACCGTACCCTTTTATGTAATGATGTTTACTTTGAATTTATATTAGTTCACACAAACACTCCATCCGTGCTTTTGTTCCGGCCCTCTGGTCCAGTTGAAGAACCCATTGTGGCCCTCGAGTCAAAAAGTTTGCCCACCCCTGCAACCTCTAAGGGACCCCAAGAGACTTTCAACCAGGAGAGCAACCTGCAGCGGCAGCTCCTCCTGAGCTAACCCCTGAACCGTCTCCAAGGCCCCCTTTTCTCTGACTTCCCAGTGAGCCAAAGCAGCCCAGCCTAGGCTCCTGTTGCTTCTGTGCCCTTCCTAGTGTCACTGTCCTAAGCATGTTTTTGCTGTGGTTAATAAATTCTTCCTAGATTTGCTACATTTTGTCCCTGGATTGAAATGTTTCCTTCAAGAAAACAAGAACTGCCCTGGCCAGTTTGGCTCAGTGATAGAGCGTCAGCCTGCGGACTGAAGGGTCCCAGGTTTGATTCTGGTCAAGGGCATGTACCTTAGCTGTGGGCACATCCCTGGTGAGGGGTGTGCAGGAGGCAGCTGATCCATGTTTCTCTCTCATCGATGTTTCTAACTCTCTATCCCTCTCTCTTCCTCTCTGTAAAAAATCAATAAAACATAAAAAAAAAAAAAGGAAAACAAGAACTGAGGCCTAGTCTTCTCATCTGACGCAGTTACATACATAAACAGTTATATTTAGGAGTCCTTTCTTATTTTCAGGAATTACAAGATGCTTCACAATCATATTGTGTATTTCATGCTGCAGTTCTAAAACATTTAACCATGGAGCCTGATGAATCATTTATTTAGAATGGTATCAAGAAAAAAGATCTGATTTCAATGGGTCCTTGCTCCCAGTCACTGGTAGCTGATAGAATATATATGTGTGTGTGTGTGTGTATATGATGTTTATATACATATTTATTTATTTACTTTTATAAATATATATAAAATGCTATTTTATAATTTTTCATCTCCAACCTGATCATATATATTAGCCATGATGGACTGTATTTATTTCACAAAATTTCCCTCTGAAATTATCTACATATGATCTTTCCTCAGGTTAAAATATAATTTCCTCCACCGGAATTCCAACGTTTTATCTCCTAAATTTTATTCATTTTTCAGAAAACTATAACCATGACTTTTTGTTCTTTTTTTCTCAACTAAGATTAAATGTTTCTGCTATATACTTTCATGCTTTTACATTTATTACAGTAAATGTTCTATATTATGTTTGTGCTTCTTTAATTGTCTACCTTCCACATGATATTGTTAAATCTGAAATGAAAGACACTTTGTATCTGGCTAACCATTGAATATTTTGTAACATAAATTATACCAGGCCACTCAGTTAAATATGTAAAGAAATGATTAAGTAAACAAACATTGCTATGTACTAAATGTTTGTGATTCCTCCAAAATTCATATATTAAAACATTAACCCCCAAAATAATGGTATATTTAAAAATTTATCTTTAATGTTGAAAGTATTACAGATGTCCATTTTATTTTTTGCTGTGTTTTTTCCCCAATGACCCCCTTCTCCCTGCAACTGCCCCTCCCAACTCTTCACCACACTATTGTCTCTGTCCATGGGCTATGCATATATGCATATAAATTCCCTGAATAATATCTCCTTTCCACTCCCCTACTCCCATTTTCCCTCTAAAATTAATCAGTTCATGTCTCTGTATCTATTGTGTTCATAAATTTAGTTTATTCATTAGATTCCATATATGAGTGAGTTAATGTGATACTTGTCTTTCTCTGGCTCACTTATTTTGCTTAACATAATACTCTCCAGATTCATCCATGCTGTTGCAAATGCTAAGAGTTCCTTCTTTTTTATAGCTGCATAGTATTCCATTGTGTAAATGCACCACCCTTTTTTATGCACTCATCTACTGATGGGCATTTGGGCTGTTTCCAAATCTTAACTATTGTAAATTGCACTGCTGTGAACATAGTAGTGCATATATCCTTTCTGGTTGGTGTTTTGGGTTTCTTAGTATATATTCCTAGAAGTAGGATTACTGGGTCAAATAGGAATTCCATTTTTAATTTTTTGAGGAAACTCCATACTGTTTTCCACAGTGGCTACACCAGTCTGCATTCCCACCAGCAGTATACTAAGGTTCCCCTTTTTCCACATCCTTGCTAACACTTGTTTGTTGATTTGTTGATGATAGCCATTCTGACAGGTATGAAATGTTACTTCATAGTCATTTTAGTTTGCATCTCTTTGACGATTGGTGACTTTAAAAATTTTTTTCATGTCTCTTGGCCTTCTGTATGTCCGCTTTGGAGAAGTGTCCATTTAGGTCCTATCCCATTTTTCAATTGGATTGCTTGTCTTCCTTTTGTTAAGTTGTATGTGTTTTTTATATATTTTGGATATTAACCCTTTATCAAATGTATCATTGCCAAATATGTTCTGCCAAGCCGGGGGCTCTCTTTTCACTTTGTTGATGGTTTCCTTTGCTGTGAGAAGCCTTTTATTTTTATTTAGTCCCACTTGTTTATGTTCTCCTTAGTTTGCTTTGCCCTAGGAAATGTATCGGTAAAAATACTGCTATGAGAGATGTCTGCAATTTTGCTGCCTATGGATTCTTCTAAGATTTTTATGGTTTCACAACTTACCTTTAAGTCTTTTTACCTATTTTGAGTTTGTTATTTGTATAAGTTGGTGTTCTAGTTTCATTTTTTGCATGTTCCTGTCCAATTTTTCCAACACCATTTATTGAAGAGACTGCCTTGACTCCACTGTGTGTTCTTGCCTCCTTTGTCAAATATTAATTGAGCATAATGGTCAATTTCTGGGTTCTCTGTTCTGTTCCAGTGGTCTATATGCCTATTCTAGTGCCAGTACCAGGCTATTTTAATTATGGTTCCTTTGTAGTATAACATGATACCTGGTATTGTGATTCCTCCACTTGGTTCTCCTTTCTCAAGATTGCTGTGGCCAAAGTAATGAGATTTGAAGGTGAAGACCCCAGGAGGTAATTAGTTTCAATGAGGTAATGAGTGCAGGACCCTCATGATTAATTTAGTGCTTTATGAAAAGTAAATGAGATAGGAGAGTTCTCCCTCTCTGACTCCAAGTCCAAATACCGAGGAAAGGCCATGTGAGCACACAGGAAAGGTGGCCATAGGAAACCAGGAAAAAGCTTCTCACCAAAAACCAAATTTGTTGGCACCTTGATTTTGGACTTCCAGCCTTCAGAACTATAAAACAATATATATATATATATATATATATATATATATATATATATATATATATATATCTTTATTGTTTAAGTTGCCCAGTCTATAGTATTTTGTTATAGAAGACTTAGCAGACTAAGACAAATATTAAAACATTTATAGAGTAAAAATAATATGTGATCTATACTAATCCCTTGATGAGGCAAGAGATTCAGATATTTGGCATGTTAAAATTATATGGGAGGATTTTATAGGAAACTTTTAAGAATCATCTTAAGCTTTTCCTTCTGAGAATGGTATAATAATTTTTTTCCAACCAATCTTTTTATGAAGAAGAAAAGTTGTACAAAGCACTATATATATATATATATATATATATATGTGTGTGTGTGTGTGTGTGTGTGTATATACATATATATTATATCTTTTATAAAAACAAATATATATATATATATATATATATATATATATATATATATATATATATTAGAAGATACAGAAAGGCTTAAAACACAGCAAGTACTTGAGGGCTCAAGGTCCTGTAGAGTGAAAGCTCCGAGAGTAAATAAGGAATTTGGCAACACTCTTTTCTTTGAAAGTTTGCCAAGCTAGAGGTTATTATAAAACTGAAAATCTGAGTAAAGCTTTCCTTAGACTCATGGGTGAAAGAAAACTTTGCCAGTTTATTGTTAATGGAAGAGAAGCAACCTGGGATTTGCCCAAGTTTCTCAGGTGGAACCTCACAGGGGTATGCTGTAGGCTTAGGAGTGAACTTGAAATAGTCCAGTCCTAACAAAAACTAGGCAGAGAAACAAATAGGTTCCAAAATTGCTTAGACTAAGTCGACAAGCCCCTGCACTAACTTCCCACAAGAAACAAAAGAAATGCTCCCTGTAGGAAGACAACATGATCAATGGATTCCAATTTTTTTTTTTTAAATTTCCCTGCTAGAAACACAACAAGATATCTCTTGATGTTTCACCGTGAGAGCCTTGTAGTATCACTGGAAGTGAAACCTGTGAAAGTGTAAGGTTCCCCCTAATACTACAGTGCCCAGGAGTTTCTCACTCTAATGCTCTTTAGATTACAATGGAATTAAAATAAAAAATCAATAATGATATAAGATAGCTAGAAAATTCCCAGATATTTGGAGGTTAAACCATATATCCTAAATAAGAAATGGGTCAGAAAAAAGTCTCAATAGAAGTTCAATGCATTTTTGACTAAGCTAAAATAAAAGTGGAATTTATCAAAAATGTTGGATATGATGAAAGCATTTTTTAGAGTAAAAGTTATAGCATTAAATGCATATGTTAGAAGAGCTCTGAAATCAATATCATATGAAACTAGAAATAAAAGTAATTTAATCACCAAAAAAAGAAGAGGAAAAAAAATAATAAAAATAAGAGCAAAAACTCAATAAAATTGAAAATAGAAAAATAACAGCAAAAATCAATAAAACCAACAGTTGTTTTTTATAAAAGATCAATAAAGTTGATAAGCTTCAAGCCACAGTAATAGAACAGCAGAGAGAAAACACAAATTACTAATATCAAAAATGAAATAGGGACCACCAGTAATGATCCAATAGAATTTAAAATGACAATTAAGAATACTATAAACAACCATATACTAATAAATTTGACAATTTAGATAAAATAACCAATATCTTGAAAGATAAAAACTTCTAAAATATATCACAGAAATAAATAATCTTAATAAATATATGTATTATTAAATTGCTAATTAATAAAATTTCAAAAGAGAAAGCACTAGACCCAAATAGTCTTACTAATAAATTATATCAAACACTTAAGGCCTGAGTGATACCAAATTTCTAGAATACCTGCAAGTATATAGTCAGAGAAGGAACACTTCCTCACATATTCTTATTAGGCTAGAAATAACCTAATACTCAAATCAGATAAACACATTACTAGGAAGAAAAATATCGATCAACACAACTCATGAACATACTTGCTAAATCCTCACCAAATTATTATGAAATGAAATCCAACAATGTATACAAAATTTATACAATAATCATGTGAGATTATTCCAGATATGCAAGACTGGTTCAACACTAAAAAATCATTTTAATTAACCCACATACCTCTTTAGAAAACTCATTTGGTCATGCCAATTAGTACAGGAAAAAAAATTGATAAAATGTAACACAAATACTTGATAAAAATTCTCAGAAGATTTGGAAACAGTCTAAATGCCCATCAGCAGATGGGTGGATTAGAAAACTGTGATACATCTACACAATGGAAAACTATGCTTCTGTAAAAAAAAGAAGGAATTCTCACCAATTGCAACAGCATGGACAGAACTGGAAAGCATTATGCTAAGTGAAATAAGCCAGTCAATGAAAGATAAATACCACATGATCTCAGTCATTTGTGGAATATAAACTGATGAACAAAAATAGATACAGAGGCAAAGAAGCATCGGGCAGACTGTCAAACTACAATGGGAAGGTAGGGAAGTGTTGGGTGGGGGGGGTAAGAGATCAACCAAAGGACTAGTATGCATATAAGTATAACCAATGGATGCAAGACACAGGGGGTAGGGAGGGCATGTGCATGGGAGTAGGGGAGGCGGGGAGGAGGTTAATGGGGGGAGAAAGGAGACATAGGTACTACTATTTATGATACTTTAAACAATAACATAAAATAAAGAGAATTAGAAATAAAGAGAACCTTCTTTAACTTAGTACAGAATAAAATCTACAGCTAACATCTTATTTTATGGTTAAAAACTGGTTGCTTTCTCCCCGAGGGTCGGGAAAAAGGAAATCATGTCACATCTCACCACTTTTAATCAACATAGTACTGGAAGTCCTATCTAGAGCAGTAAGACAAAGGAAAAAAAAAGTATATAGATAGGGGAATAAAGTTATAAAACTATCTTCAGATGATACAAATGCATCTAGAAAATTGCAAAGAAATGAAAAAAAAATCTTTTAAATAATAAATAACTATACAAAGTTGCAGGATACAAGGTAAATGAAAAAGATCAATTAATTTATTACATACTAGAAATGAAGAGTAGAATTTTAATAATACAATTTATAATAGTTCCTAAAAAAGGAAATACTTTGGTAAATATCTAATGAAATGTGGTCAGAATCTATATACAAAATCTACAAAACTCTGATTAAAGGAATTAAACAAATGATTATATATCATGTTTCTGGATTAAAATACTCAATATTGGTAAAAATCTCTACTTTTTAAAATTTGATCTATAGATTCTACACAATCCCAAACAAGAATTTAGCAAGTTATTCTGTGACTATCAACAAATTGGTTATAAAGTTTATATTAAAGGCAAAATACCCAAAATTGTCAACACAATATTGAAGGGAACTAACAAAGTTGAGGACTGATGCTACTTGACTTCAAGATTTATTATAAAGCTACAATGATAAAGATACCATGGTTCAATGGAGAACAAATAGTTATTTCAATACGTGGAACTTGGAAGTTTGGACACCCATATAAAAAATATTTATCTAGATACATAACATACATATCTTACAAATTATACCTCAAAATGTAACCTAAGTATAAAATAAAAATATATATACAAAAATTTCAGAAGATATTTAGGACAAACTCGGGGATTTATTCACAAATGACAATCTGGAGACAGATTGTACACCCTTCTCAAAAATTAACTCAAAATTGATCACAAGCCTAAATATAAAATGTAAAACTATAAATAAAACTCCTAGGAGTAACGTATGAGAAAACTTAGATGACCTTGGTTCTGGCAATTTCTTTTTAGATATGATGGGTGTACAATGTACAAGAGAAGCAATTGGTAAGTTAGACTTCATTAAAATTAAAACTTCTACTTTATAAGAGACAATGTCAAGAGAATGAGAAGACAAGCTACAGACTAGGAGAAAATATATGCAAAAGACATTGCTTGTAAAGAACTGTTATCCTAAAAAATGCAAAGAACTCTTAAAACTCAACAGTAAAAAAATAAACAACCTGGTGAAAAATGGGCCAAAGACCTTAACTGATTCCTCATCAAAGAAAATAAACAGATAGAAACTATGCATATGAAAAGATCCTGGAAACATATATCATCAGGGAAATGTAAATTATGACAAGAATGGGTACCCCTTCACACCTATTAGAAAGGCCAATATCAGCAACATGGACACCACCAAACGCTGGCAAGAATGAGGAACAACAGGAACTCTCACTGCTGGTGGGAATAAATTTTGATACAGTCACTTTGAAAAGGAGTTTGTTAGTTTCTTACACAACTAAACACAGTTTCCCAACCGGCATGGCTCAGTGGTTGAGCATCCACCTGTGAGCCAGGAGATCACAGGTTCAATTTCTGGTCAGGGTACATGACCAGGTTGCGAGCTTCATCCCCGGGTTGCGGGTTTCATCCCCAGTAGGGGGCGTGCAGGAAGCAGCTGATCAATGATTTTCTCTCATCATTGATGTTTCTCTCTCCTGCGCCCTTCCTCTCTGAAATCAATAAAAATAAATAAATAAATAAATAAATAAATAAATAAATAAATAAAGACACTCTTACCATATGATCCAGCAATCATACTTGATATTGACCCAAAATGTTGAAAATATATGTCCACACAAAAATATGCACATAAATGTTTAAAGCATCTTTATTCATAATTTCCCAAACCTGGAAGCAACCAAGATGTCCTTCAGTTGGTAAATGGATTAAATAAACTGTAGTTCATCATTCAGTTGTTTTTTTTTTAATGAGTTATAAAGCCATGGAATGACATGATTCTGACTATATACCACTTTAGAGAAGGCAAAATTATGTAAACAGAAGATCAGTAGTTTTCAAGGATCCTGGGAGGGAAGAAGGGGTGGATGGGTAAAATATAAGCTGTTTAAAGCAATGAAACTATTTTATATAAAAATATAATAGTGAATAAATTACATTCCATATTTGCCAAAACCAATAGAATTTACAACACCAAGAGTAACATATGGATTTGTTATATGAAGTATTACTATTGGTTCCTTAAATGTAATATAAATGTAGTACACTAATATATGATATTAATAAAAGAGGGAAGCAAGACAGGGTAAGAGGATATATGGAAATTCTCTATCCCTCCATTTAATATATCTGTAAACCTAAAACTGACCAAAAATAAACTTTATAATAATAAAAGTGTAATATGCTAAATAGACCAGACAGCGGAATGACCTTCCAGACATCCTTCTGGACATCCTTCCCAACAACCTTACGGACAAAGCCAGGGCTTCAAGGGCTGAGCCCTTTGCATGAATTTCGTGCATCGGGCCTCTAGTTAATTAAATAAAAGGATGGGGGGGGGGCGGGATGTGCTGACCAAAGAGTCACATTAAAAATATATATAATTTTGCTTTTTAAGAGTAAAAATAAAAGTCATAATATATAAACAAGAATAAAACAGTATTTTTAAAATATATTATTTCATTATTTCAGAGAGGAAGGAAGAGGAAGAGAAAGATAGAAACATCAATGTTGAGATAGAATAATTGATCAGCTGCCTCCTGCATGCCCCACACTGGAGATCGAGTCCACAACCGGGCATGTGCCCCTGACCGGAATCTAACCCGGGACCCTTCAGTCTGCAGGTCAACAACGCTCTATCAACTGAGCCAAACCAGCTAGGGTGAATATAGCAGTTTTTTGTTTTGTTTTTTAAAGTGCTTAACCAAAAGGAAGGCAATTTTGACCTGAAATAAAGTCTATGGAGTTGGTTATTGGAGTACAGGGTAATATAGGAATTATCCTTTGCATATCAGAGCAGGCAGTATAAAACAATGTGCTGAGCAAGAAGCATTAAGGACTGAGAATCAGAGGTAGTAAAGCAAAAATAATATTGACTATTATTTACAGAGAATTGATTATCTAGACATTTTACCATGAAGAAGATACAATCACTGCACAAGTGAAATACACTTCTCATAAAAATTAATAATATAAACCATTTTATATAGTTTTTAAAAAAATCATGCAACCTGCATTTTGGATGTGTGAGTCAAGTAGATGAAATACAAAAAAAAAAAAAAAAAAAAAAAGTAAAATGTTTAAAAAAATATCTCTGAGGAGAATACTAATAAACTGAAAAAGGCAAAGTTGAAAGTGATCATAATTATATACTTTAATTAGAAATTCAAAAAAGGAAATTCAAAATAAAAAATTCTTATGGTAGATAAAAATGGAAAATCTGAAAGTGATAAGTAAAAAGTCCCTTTTTGAAGTAGTCCCCCCTTTAGAAAATGTGTTCATCTATCTTAGAAACTTTGAGCCAGAGTCCCTTTTGGCATTGATACAACTTGGTTTTGTCAAAGAAAGATTGCAGAGAAGGAGTTATTAGGGCATTGAATGATATCTACAGTTGGATTTAATAAGGGCAAAGTGATAAGTGAGGCATTTAGCACAAGAATTAACACAGATGGTCAAAAAAGACAAATTTAGTATCTTCAATCTGGAAAATGTCAGGCTTGGCATAGGTAATGAAGTCCTAGAAAATAAAGAATGAAATAAGGCTCTACTTAAACTGGCAAATGTTTCCAGGAAGGAAAGCGTGCACATACTATACATAGAATTTCTAAATAGAAAATGACCATATCAGCACAGATCAGATTCTCAGCTATAACAACTTAATGAGTTCAAATATTGAAAATTATCACCAACATCATTAAAAAAAACAGTAGGCTATTCTTTTAATTTTGATTTTGTAAAAAGAAAGTAAAATATAATATTCATAGTTCAACTTTTATATTGCTTGTTATTAAACATTTTTCTGCTCAAATAATATTATAACCCAGTCCACTTTAAAGTATTAATTAGATCTACTGATAATATTTTGGGAAGCTGCGCTGTAATCATTATTTATTATTTCTTGGAGTAATCTGCCAATTAATACTAAAAAATTCTATTGTAGAGAGGAGATTCCAAAATGCCAACAGAGTAAATGGAAGCTACACTGACACACTCTTGGGACCAAACTGGAAATACAAATAAAATATAGAAGAACACTCTGAAAAATCAACTGAAGAGTAGGTGGAGAGAAACCTGATAGCCAAGGACGGAAAGGAGAGACTGCAGAGAGACTGAAGTGTGGAGGTATGAAATGGCTGCTTGGGGTCCCACAGACAGCAGCTGAAGTTCCAGAGGGATATCTCAGCTTTGGGGGATTCCCTCTGAGAACTTGAGGGTCTTAACCCCAAGCTGGGATCCCCAGCCAAGAGAACCAGAACTGAGAAAGGTGCCCATGGAACATCTGGCTGTGAAAAGCAGCAGGGTTGCTGTTGGCAAGTGGGAGACTGCTGGAAATGCAGGCACCTCTTAAAGGGCCAATGCATAAATTTCATGTGTAGACACTCATCTTGGGCTCTGGCGGGGGCGGGGCGGGGGGCGGTTAGAGTGGACTAGGGTTGTATAAACCGAAGCCAGGATTGGGAACCCTGGAGTTGGAGCATAAAGGGCAGCCACCCCAGTTTCCTGTGCTGAGTCATTATATCATGCTGCAAAGAAAATCTTTCTCCAGCTGCAGACCTTTGATATTCAGGTGTTTTTTTGCTGGGGCGAAGGCAGATGCCCCACCTTGTTGAAAACCTCTCACACCAACCTGGGTTGATAGTCTGAGGCTAATCCACTCTGAATGTCAATAGGACCACAGGCAGAACTGGGTCTCTGGAGGTTTTGAGTCTTTGCCTGATACAATCCTGAGCCTGGGCTAGGAAAAACAGACCCTGGTGAACATCTTGGTCCTTTCCAAAGGCACACAGCCCCAGCAGAAGGAACCACAAGCTGTGGATTGCTGATAGCTTCAAACAGAGTACTTAGGACACCAGTCACAAACAGTATCTGACATTGTCCTGCACTAGAGATTGAGAGGTGTCTAGCAAGCACCCTAGTGCACAGACACAAACACAAATAAGCAGCCAAAATGGGGAGACATAAAAAAAGCCCCAAATGAATAAAAAATAGAATTCTCCAGAAGAAGAACTAGATGAAATGGAGATAAGAAATGTATCAGACAATGTTCAGAATAATGATGGCAAAGATGCCCAACAGCATGAGAAATTATATTCTAACTATGAAAATGACATAGCCCTAATAAAGAACACAGTAGAAGTGGTACATAGCAGATTAGGGGAAGCCAATAATAGGATCAGTAAATTAGAAGACAGGGTAGAAAAAAAACACTCAATCATAGAACCAAAAAGTAAAAAATAATAATAATAATAATAAAAATAAAAAACAGGAGGACAGTTTAAGGGAGCTCTGGGACAACACAAAACATAACAATATTTGCATAATAGGTGTGCTAGAAAGAGAAGAAAGTGAGCAAGGAATAGAGAACCTGTTTGAAGAAAGAATGGAAGAAAACTTCCTTAACCTGGTAAGGGAAAAAGTCACACATGTTCAAGAGGTACAGAGACTCTCAAGCAAGAATACCCTAAACAAGCCCATATCCACACATATCATAATTAAAATGCTGAAAATCAAAGACAAAGTATAAAAAAGCAGCAAGAGAAAAGGAATGTGATACCTACAAAGGATCTTCCATAAGGCTGTCAACTGATTTCTCATCAGAAACTCTGTAGGCCAGAAAGGAATGGCATGAAGTATTCAAGGTAATGAAAAGCAAGGATCTGAAATCAAGATTACTATATCCAGTAAGGCAATCATTTAAAACAGATGGTAAAATAAGGAGTTCAAAGACAAAAAATGGCTAAAGGATATTGTCACCACCAAACCAGCACTGCAGAAATGCTAAAGGGACTGCTGTAATGAGAATAGAGAGAAACAATACAGACATAAAGAATTAAATAGCAATAAATAAGTACCTAGCAGTAATAAATTAAATGTAAATGGATTAAATGCTCTAATCAAAAGTCATAGGGTAGCTAAATGGATACAAAAACATGATCCAAATATATTCTGTCTACAAGAGAAACCACCTCAGAACAAAAGACACACAGGATGAGAGTGAAGGGATGGAAAAAATTTTTCCATGTAAATGGAAACAAAAAATAAGTTGGGGTAGCAATACTCATATCTGACAAAATAGATATCAAAATGAAGGCCATCACAAGAGACCGTAAAGGTCACTACATAATACTAAGTGAATTGATCCAACAAGAGAAAATAATACTGGTCAACATATATGTACCCAACATAGGAACATCTAAACATAAAAAACAAACAAACAAACAAACAAAAACTTCTAGAGGACTTTAAGGGAGAGCTGAACAACAATACAGGCATAGTATGGGATTTTAATACCCCACTAACTTCACCAGATAGATATTCCAGACAAAATCTCTGCAAGGTAATAGTGACTTTAAATGAAACACTGGATCAGGTGGATTTAAGTGATATTTACAGAATATTTCATCTTAAAGGTGCATAATATACATTCTTCTCAAGTGCACAGGAATCATTCTCAAAGACAGACCACATGTTAGGGCATAAAACAAGTCTCTACATGTTCAAGAAGATTGAAATCATATCAAGCATCTTCTCAGATCATAATGGGATGGAAGAAGAAATCAACTACAGTAAAAACACTCCAAAACGTTAAAACTCACAGTGAATAAATAGCATGTTATTAAATAATGAATTGGTTACCAATGAGATCAATAAGCAAATAAATAACTTTCTGGAAGTAAATAAAAATGAACACACAGCAACCCCAAATCTCTGGGACACAGCAAAAGCAGTCTTGAGAGGGAATTTCATAGCACTACAGACCTACCTCAAAAAAAAAAAAAAAAACACCAAGAAAAATCAATAATAAAGTATTTAACCCCACAACTTAAAAAAAAAAACAACTAGAACAGTAAAAATAAAAAATGCCCCGAGTAATTAAAAGAAATTAAATAATAAAGATGACAGCAGAAATTAATGTCATAGATACCAAAAAAAAAAAAATCATTGAAACCAAGAGCTGGTTCTTTGAAAAGATAAACAAGACTGATGAACCATCAGCTAGATTAATGAAAAAACAAAGAAAGAGAACCCAAATAAATAAAAACAGAAATGAAAACTGTGAAGGAACAACTGACACCAAAGAAATACAAAGGATTGTAAGGAAATACTATGAACAATTACATGCCAACAAGCTTGACAATTGTGGGTGAAATGGACATATTCCTAAAAAAAAAAATGCAGGCTCCTAATACTGAATCAGGAAGAATCAGACAATCTAAACAGGCCAATAACAGCTGATGAAATAGAAGCAGCAATCAAAAACTCCCAGCAAACAGCTTCACAGGGGTGTGTTTACCAAATATTCAAAGAACAACTAAAAACTATCCTCCTCAAACTATTCCAAAGAACCCAAGAAAAAGGAGCACTTCCAAGCTTTTTTTATGAGGCAAGTATTATCCTAATTCCAAAACCAGATAAGACACTACAATGAAAGAGAATTACAGGCCAATAGTCCTGGTGAACATAGATTCTAAAATCCTCAACAAAATATTAGCAAATTGGATCCATCAAAACATTACAAAGATCATACATCATGACCAAGTGGGATTTATACCAGGGATGCGAGCTGGTACAATATTCGCAACTCAATAAAATGAATACATCTTCTTGAGAAAGAAGAACCAAGTTGGAGCAATCACAATACCAGATATCAAGTTATACTACAAAGCCACCATAATCAAAACAGTCTGTTGTGAAATAAGCCAGGCAGTGAAAGCTAAATACCACATGATCTCACTCATTTATGGAATATGAAGAACATTATAAACTGTTGAACAAAAATAAATAGAGGCAAAGAAGCATCTATCAGACTGTAAAACTACAGGGGGAATGTAGGGGAGGGGTTGGGGGGTAAGAGATCAACCAAAGGATTTGTATGCATGCATATAAGCACAATCAATAGACGCAAAACACTGAGTGGGGCGTGAGGGCAAGTGCCGGAGGGTAGAGGAGGCCAGGGGGAGGTAAATGGGGAAAAAAAAGGAGACATATATACTACTATCTGTAATAGTAGTCTGTTAAAACAGCTTGTTATTGGTACAAGAACAGGCATATAGATTAATGAAATAGAACAGAGACCCCATAAATGACCTAAGCCATTACACTCAATTAATATTTGAAAAAGGAGGCAAGAACATACAATGGAGTCAAGCCAGTCTCTTCAATAAATAGTGTTGGGAAAATTGGACAGACATATGCAAAAAAAAAAAAAATGAAACTAGAACACCAACTTATACCATATACAAGAAAAATTCAAAATGGATAAAAGATTTAAGTGTAAGTCTGGAAACCATAAAAATCCTAGAAGAAACCATAGGCAGAAAAATAACAAATATCTCTCAAATCAGTATGTTTACTGATACATCTCCTAGGCCGTGGTCAGCAAACTGTGGCTCGCAAGCTTTTTGGCCCCTTGAGTGTGGCTCTTCCTAAGCCTTAGGAGTACCCTAATTAAGTTAGTAACAATGTACCTACCTGTATAGTTTAAGTTTAAAAAATTTGGCTCTCAAAAGAAATTTCAGTCGTTGTACTGTTGATATTTGGCTCTGTTGACTGATGAGTTTGCCAACCACTGTCTAGGCCACCCGTGGGCAAACTACGGCCCGCGGGCCGAATCCGGCCCGTTTGAAATGAATAAAACTATTGAAAAAAAAGACCGTACCCTTTTATGTAATGATGTTTACTTTGAATTTATATTAGTTCACACAAACACTCCATCCATGCTTTTGTTCCAGCCCTCCGGTCCAGTTTAAGAACCCATTGTGGCCCTCGAGTCAAAAAGTTTGCCCACCCCTGCTCTAGGCAAAGAAAACTAAGGTTAAAATAAACAGCTGGATTACATCAAAATAAAAGGCTTCTGCACAGTGAAAGAAACCATCAACAATATGAGAACAAAGCCCACTGTATGAGAAAACATATCTGGCAATGATTTATCTGATAAAGGGCTAATATCTGAAATATATAAGAAACCCATACACCTTAACAAAAGGAGGACAAACAATCCAGTTTAAAGAATGGGCAAAGGAGCTAAATAGACACTTCTCCAGAGCAGACATACAGATTGGCAAGAGGCATTTGAAAAAATTTATCAAAATCACTAATCATCAGGGAGATGGAAATTAAAAAAGACAATGAGATATCACCTTACACCTATCAGAATCAACAAATCAACAAATGGAAAATGCTGGCTAGTACACTGCTGGTGGGAATGCAGACTGGTGCAGTAACTGTGGAAAAGAGTATGGAGATTCCTTAAAAATTAAATATGGAACCAATTATCTCACTTCTAAAAATATATCCTAAGAAACCTGAAACACCAATCAGAAAGAATATATGCACCCCTATGTTCATAGCAGCACAATTTACAATAGCTAAGATCTGGAATCAGCCCAAGTATCCATCAATAGAGGAGTGGATAAAAAAGCAGTGGTACATTTACACCATGGAATACTACACAGTAGTAAAAAAGAAGGATCTCTTAACTTTTGAGACAGCATGGAGGGACCTGGAGCGTATTATGCTATGGAAAATAAACCAGTCAAAGAAAGACAAGTATCACATGGTCTCACTTACATGTAGAATTAATGAACAAAATAAACTGATGACCAAAATAGATCCAGAGACATAGAAGCATGGAACAGATGGTGGAACCTCAGGGAGAAGGCAGAGGTGGGCGGGTGGATGGGAAGAGAGATCCACTAAAGAACTTGCATGGATATACTAGTATGCATGACCCATGAGCACAGACAATAGGGTGGTGAAGTCCTGTGGTGGGGCAGGCACCTGGGCTAGAAGGGGTCAATGGTGGGGGAGTGCCGAGGGAGGGGGATGGAGGGGTCACATGTAATACTTTCAACAATAAAGATTTAAATTTTTTAAAAAAGAGCAAATCATTTCCCCTTGGCTCCTAAACTCTGAAACCACCAAAGAACTCAGAGACTGGGACCGGGAATTTATATGACAATACTCTTTCAAAATAAGTATTTGCATTGAATCCATATACTTAAATATATACACACACACACACAATTCTATTGTAGAAATAATTGATATACTAGTATTTAAATTCAAGATACGAAGGTAGTATCAACAATAGAAAATACATACCTTTTTTTTTTCTCTCCTCACCTGAGGATATGTTGTTTTGTTTTTTGTTTTTTAATATTCACTGGAGGACATGCTTAGAGAGAGGAAGGGGAACAGAAAGAGAGATTGAACCCAAAACTCAGGCATGTGCCCTAACCCAGAATTAAACCTGCAACCTTGTAGTGGACAGGAGAATGCTCCACGAATGGAGCCACTCTGGCCCGGGCTGTTCAGGTTTTTGTTCTTGTTTATTTGTTTTTAAATTGATTTCAAGAGGGAGAGAGAAAGAGAGACGTCAATTTGTTGCCTCCCCTACTCACACATGCCCTGACCAGGAATCTAATCCATAACTTTTTGGTGTACAGGACAGGACAATACTCCAGCCAACCTTCTGGCCTGGGTGAAAACTGACATTTTAAACTAAAGGAGAAACTAGTTTTGGCATTTTTAATGAACAAATAAAAATACTGAGTTTTAGTACACTTGAGATACTAAGATTTTTCATATGAACACTGCGAGCAGTTCAGAGCCTATAATTTTACATGAAATGATTAGTAAGTAACATTGTTTCTCTATTGGGGTCATTGCCTAATTTAAGTCTATGAAGATAGATGATAGTTGATAAACTGTGTAGGCATGTGGATACTATCATGAAGAAAGAGAGAGAGAGAGAGAGAGAGAGAGAGAGAGAGAGAGAGAGAGAAAGATTGCTTCCAAGATTCAGAATTAAAATGACAGCAGTAACTGGGACTGTGGCCAGAACCTAGTTTCACATATAAGTAGCTCAGAATTTTAGTCCCTTTGGAATAACACTGTCTTTAGATATTCAGTGTATTGGCACAAGGCTTACTACTTTTAAACCACAGACTGCTGTTGATCTTCTCTGTCTATAAAAGGGTCCCCCAAAATCTTCAATCACCTTGTCCCTGGAACTTTTGCCTATTTTAAGGTTAGAGGCAGCCATGTTCACTTGACTTCAGTATCTTTATTATGGTAGCCTTATCATTGTAGTAAGCATCAAGCAGTCTGAAAATGAGGTCATTCTTTTTTTAATTCTTTTTTTTTTTATCGATTAAGGTATTACATATGTGTCCTTATCCTCCTATTGCCCCCCCCATCCCCACCGCTCCTGCCCTCACCCCCCCTAGTGTCTGCCTCCATTGGTTGCATACAAGTCCTTTGGTTGATCTCTCCCCCTCTCTCCACACCCTCCCCTGTCTTTCTTCTGAGGTTTGAAGGCCTGATTGATGTTTCTCTGTCTCTGGATCTGTTTTTGTTCATCAGTTTATGTTATTCATTATATTCCACAAATGAGTGAGATCATTCTTGACTAATGTCATCAGAGGCTAGGGAAAAGCTATAGAGAAAAAACAAGGTAAGACAAAACAAAATAAAACTAACAAAATAGTAAGCATAGGAGCTGATAGGGTAGAGAATAAAAGTTCTTGATAAGATTGAAAACAAAAACCAAAAGAACATGAGGGACATGAGTAAAACTAGTATTAAGAAAGTAAATTAATTAATTAATTAGAATATGATTGCATTAAATAAAAATATAGAAAAATTTCTAAATGATTTTTAAGAATAATCAAATAAATGGGCAGATACTCAATCTGTATGGATGATCTACACTCCACCTATAATATTTTTTATGTACAGTGTGAAATATAAATCATTTAATTTTTCCTTTATAGAATGAGGTATTGAAATGGTGTTCCATTTCCCACTATCATGCAGAACCAAACTGGTCATAAATCAAGGGACAATGTGATTGAGTTTGTTTATGGGAGCTCTGTTGTTACTTTTGTTTATTTTCTTATCCTCAAGCAGTATATCTTAGTTGCTATAACATTTTTATAAATTTGGATAACAAATAAGTCTTCCTTACCTTTTTCCTTCTTGAAGAGAGTCTTAGCTATTTATGATCATTTATACTTCTATATAAATGTTGCTATCAGCCTGTTTAGTTTTATTTAATCTTTTTTGAAATTTTAATTGTGATATATTTTACTCATAAATTAATAAAGGGAAAATTTACATCTTTAAATAATGGTAATCTGTTGTATGAACAAGGCCTATCTCTTCATTTAATTAGTATTCTTTCTCTTGATAGTGTTGTGTAGTTTCCTAGATCATTCCAAGTTTAGCAGTATTGGTGATATGACAAAGAATATCTTATTAAAATATGTGCTTTTGTAACTTCAATTTTCAGATAGGTCAAAATAATAATTTTAAAATAAGTAGCACATGCAGCAATCATCATTAGTTATATATATTTTATTATTTGTTTAGTTGCAGTTGCTGTCACTAAACTGTTAGTTTCCTGTAGGATCGTTGCTTTATCATTCTATCTCAAGTAACTTGAAAATATCTGGCATACAAATTGAACTTAATAAATATTTACTGAATAAGTAATTTATTGAATTTATGAATGTGTAAACAATTAAATACCATAATTTTAAAAATCCATTTTGTAAACTTCATGAAAAACTATATTCAATTCTCATGGTTTTTAACTTTACTTGAGCTTCTTGCCCATTTTATCAACCTTACTCAACACATTTACCATCATACCACCATTTAAAACATGCAATTTGACCCACCTATATTTTGTGAAATATCATTTATTTTCCCTTCAGTTCTCTATTTTCTACTTCCCCCAGTTATGACTAGCTGTGTAGAGAGAACATAATAATGCAGCTAGATGGAGGATTGGAGGTGTATAGGAAGGAGAAGAAGTGGGAGAATGCTGAGGAAGAGAAATCTGATTTATAAATAAACAATTATTGCAATTTCTTCTTTTACTATGTTTCCAAAAACCCTCTGATAATGAGTAAATATTTCAAGGACTAAAATATACATGCCTATGCAATACAAGCCAGGTTTGGATTTGCTTATTATACAGATATTGTTAATACAAAAAATCGTTTCAAAATAAGAATAGACATAAACAAATCAGAAGTATCAATAAAATACCAAACATTAATTCAGAAGACATGCTTCTTTCTATCATCACAGGATAACTCTTTAATATATTTTTGATTTATTTTTTATTATTATTCTAACAGACTAAGAGGCAATTAATTTGGTAGCCAATAAGTAAGAAGAGTTGAGATATGTAGATCTAATGGTCTGCATAATTTCTAATTTTTTTCTCTCTCAATGTCATGTTTCACCTTTGGTAAACATAACTCCCTGCCAAGGATTAACAGTCCATTTCCAATTCTTCTCCCAGGCTTGTGAGAACATGTATAAGGTGCATATTGCTATTCACATCATATTTGTAATTCTGCTGCATAGCACAAACAAAATCTCCTGAAGTCATGGAACTCCAAGTTGTTCGTGGCCACACACGAGCTATTCTTTCCAATATAGTTAATAGTTTTCTTTTGTTGAATAAAGGAAGCAGCCACACCAGCAGGACAAAAACTGTTTTGCAGTTCTGGCTGAGAAGGGAAGAATGCCAGTTTATATACCTATCAAATGATATGCCTCTCTGCTGAGACTTCCAACAAAGGTGCTAAATGCATTTCAAAAGACTTGATATAATTCAATTCCTGCTGCTGATCTTCTTTTTCATCTTTGAAAATATATTAAGTATATGAAAATAATGCAAATCAAAGAGAGTTGTTGGGAAGTTAGACTTTTACATGATTAAACTGCTCACCATTTTTTTTAAAAAAGAGAAATGTTCAAATTGAAAAATAGTAAATTGGAAAATAAACCCAGTATTGAGAATTTAAATTGGTTTGTGTTATGCATAGGAAGAAAACATTGGAAAGCTTGATTCTTTAATTTATCAGAGGAAGAATAAACAAACGTATGGCTATTTTAGGATAACAAATAAGGAAATTACCCAATTGCAAAACCTTAAACAGAATTACTCTATATATTTCAACTTAAGAAAGAACCACAAACACATAGAAATTTCAACTTAAGAATATTTTTTCTCCCTCGGTTATTAATATTTTTTAATTCTCACAAGAGGATATTTTAAATTGAATTTTAGAGAGAGAGGAAGAGAGAGAAACATTGATGTGAAAGAGAAACATTGGTTGGCTGCCTTCAGTATGACACCAAATGGAGATCAAACCCACAGCCTAGGTATTTGCCCTGACCAGTAGTCAAACCTGAAATGTTCTGGTGTATGGGCCAACACTACGACCAACTGAGCTAACTCACAAGGGTTGAATAATTTTTCAAGTCATACTGTTAATCTCAGGTGACAAGGTGACACCAGTTCAGAAAATATACAAATAACTAAAATTTTTTCAATGTTTTCTGTGAATATAAAGAACATGAGAGAATCCAAGATGGCAGCATACAGGACAGAAGTAAGGAAGAGAGTGTGAGTGAATGAGGGACCTGAAGGGGAATGCATGGGCATGTGGATTGTGTCTGTGTGTGTGTGTGTCTGTGTGTGTGTGTGAGTGAGGGACAGTTATATTCTTTTTTTTTTAATCCAATTTTATTTATTTATTTTTTTATTGCTTGAAGTATTACAAAGAGTATTACATATGTCTCCTTTTTTTGCCCCCGCACTTGACAATCCCCTGGCCTCCCCTACCCCCCAGTGTCTTATGTCCATTGGTTATGCTTATATGCATGCATACAAGTCCTTTGGTTGATCTCTTACCCCACCCCCTCCTGCCCTCCCACCCTCCCTGGCCTTCCTGCTGTAGTTTGACAGTCTGTTTGAGGCAGCTCTGCCTCTGTATCTATTTTTGTTCATAAGTTTATAATGGTCTTTATTATCCAGAAATGAGTGAGATCATGTGGTATTTTTCCTTCATTGACTGACTTATTTCACTTAGCATAATGTTCTCCAGTTCCATCCATGCTGTTGCAAATGGTAAGAGTCCCTTCTTTTTTACAGCAGCATAGTATTCCATCGTGTAGATGTATCACAGTTTTCTAATCCATTCATCTATTGATGGGCACTTTAGGCTGTTTCCAGATCTTAGCTATTATAAATTGTGCTGCTATGAACATAGGGGTGCATATATCCTTTCTGACTGGTGTATCTGGTTTCTTGGGATATATTCCTAGAAGTGGGATCACAGGGTCAAATGGGAGTTCCATTTTTAGTTTTTTGAGGAAACTCCATACTGTCTTCCATAGTGGCTGCACCAGTCTGCGTTCCCATCAGCAGTACACGAGTGTTCCTTTTTCTCCACATCCTCCCCAGCACTTGTCGTTTGTTGATTTGTTGATGATAGCCATTCTGACAGGTGTGAGATGGTACCTCATTGTTGTTTTGATTTGCAGTTGTCGGATGATTAGTGACTTTGAGCATGTTTTCATATATCTCTTGGCTTTCTGAATGTTCTCTTTTAAAAGTTGTCTATTTAGGTCCTTTGCCTATTTTTTGATTGGATTGTTTATCTTCCTTTTGTTGAGTTGTATGAGTTCCCTATAAATGTTAGAGGTTAAACCCTTATCAGTGATAGCATTGGCAAATATGTTCTCCCATGTAGTGGGCTTTCTTGTGGTTTTGTTGATGGTTTCTTTTGCTGTGCAGAAACTCTTTATTTCGATGTAGTACCGTTTGTTTATTTTCTCTTTAGTTTCCAATGCCCTAGTATCTGTATCGGTGAAGAAATTGCTTCGGCATATGTCTGAGATTTTGTTGCCTTTGGATTCTTCTAGTATTTTTATGGTTTCCTGTCATATATTTAAGTCCTTTATCCATTTTGAGTTTATTTTTGTGTATGGTGTAAGTTGGTGGTCTAGTTTCATTTTCTTGCATATATCTGTCCAATTTTCCCAACACCATTTATTGAAGAGACTATCTTGACTCCATTGTATGTTCTTGCCTCCTTTGTCAAATATTAATTGAGCGTATTGGTTGGGGTTGATTTCTGGGCTCTTTATTCTATTCCATTGATCTATATGTCTGTTCTTGTGCCAGTACCAGGCAGTTTTGGGAACCGTGGCTTTGTAATACAGCTTGATATCTGGTATTGAGATCCCACCTACTTTGTTCTTTCTCAGGATCGCTGCAGCTATTTGGGGTCGTTTTTTATTCCAGATGAATTTTTGGAGAGTTCGTTCTAGGTCTGTGAAATATGCCATTGGTATTTTAATGGGAAGTGCGTTGAATTTATAGATTGCTTTGGGTAGTATGGACATTTTAATGATGTTGATTCTACCAATCCAAGAACATGGTATGTTCTTCCATCTCTTTATGACTTCCTCTATTTCTTTTTTCTATGTCCTGTAGTTTTCTGAGTACAGGTCTTTTAACTCTTTAGTTAAGTTTATTCCTAGGTAGCTTAATTTTTTTGGTGCGATGGTAAATGGGATTGCTTTTTTAGTCTCTCTTTCTGCGAGTTCACTATTGATGTATAGAAATGTCATAGATTTCTTGGCTTTAATTTTGTATCCTGCTACATTGCCGAATTCTTTTATTAAGTCTAATAGTTTATTGACGGAGTCTTTAGGGTTTTTTAAGTATAATATCATGTCATCTGCAAATAAGGACAGTTTTACTTCTTCTTTTCCAATTTGGATGCCTTTTATTTCTTTTTCTTGTCCAATTGCAATAGCTAATACTTCCAGTACTATGTCGAACAGGAGTGGTGAGAGTGGGCATCCCTGTCTTGTTCCTGTTCTTAGGGGAAATGGTGTTAGTTTTTGTCCATTGAGTATGATGTTGGCTGTGGGTTTGTCATATATGGCTTTTATTATGTTGAGGTATGATCCTTCAATTCCCACCTTGCTGAGAGTTTTCATCAAAAATGGGTGTTGAGTTTTGTCAAATGCTTTTTCTGCATCAATTGATATGACTATGTGTTTTTTTTCTTGCAATTTGTTTATGTGATGTATCACATTTATTGATTTGCGGATATTGTGCCATCCTTGCATCCCTGGGATAAATCCTACTTGGTCATGGTGTATGATCTTTCTGATGTACTGCTGGATCCAATTTGCTAAGATTTTGTTGAGGATTTTGGCATCTATGTTCATGAGGGATATTGGCCTGTAATTCTCCTTCACTGTGTTGTCTTTACCTGGTTTTGGTATTAGGGTGATGCTGGCTTCATAGAATGAGCTTGGAAGTGTTCCTTCCTCTTGGATTTTTTGTAGTACTCTGAGGAGGATAGGTTTTAGTTCTTCCTTGAATGTTTGGTAAAACTCCCCTGTGAAGCCGTCTGATCCTGGGCTTTTGTTTGCTGGAAGCGTTTTGATGACTGCTTCAATTTCTTCCTTAGTTATTGGCCTATTGAGATTTTTAGATTCTTCCTGATTAAGTTTTGGAATGTTGTATTTTTCTAGGAATTTGTCCATTTCCTCCAGGTTGTCTAGTTTTTTGAAATAGAGTTGTCCATAGTATTTTTTAACAATCATTTGTATTTCTGTGGGATCTGTTGTTATTTTGCCTCTATCATTTCTGGTTTTGTTTATTTGGGTACTCTCTCTTTGCTTCTCGGTGAGCCTGGCCTGAGGTTTGTGAATCTTGTTTATCCTTTCAAAGAACCAGCTCTTGGTTTCATTGATTTTCTTTATTGTTTTTTTTGTTCTCTATGTCATTTATTTCTGCTCTAATCTTTATTATCTCCTTCCTTCTGCTCACTCTGGGCTTTTCTTGTTGCTCTCTTTCTAATTCTTTGAGCTGTAGATTTAGATGATTTACTACCATTTTTTCTTGTTTGTTGAGATAGGCCTGTAGAGCTATAAACTTCCCTGTTAGGACTGCTTTCATTGTGTCCCATAGGTTTTGGATTGTTGTGTTTTCATTGTCATTTGTTTCCAGGATGTTTTTAATTTCTTCTTTGATCTCATTGGTAACCCAATCAATATTTAGTAACATGCTATTCAGCTTCCAAGTGTTTGAGTATTTTGAGTTGTTTTTATTGTAGTTTATTTATAATATTATGGCCTTGTGGTTTGAGAAGATGCTTGGTATGATTTCAAACTTCTTGAATTTGGGGAGACTTTGTTTGTGACCCAATATGTGGTCTATTTTTGAAGATGTCCCATGAGCACTTGAGAAGAACGTATATTTTGTGGCTTTGGGGTGAAGTGTTCTGAAGATGTCAATTAAGTCCATCTGATCTAGTGAGTCATTTAAGATTGCTGTTTCTTTGCTGAGTTTTTGTCTAGCGGATTTATCCAGTGATGTCAGTGGTGTATTAAAATCCCCTACTATGATTGTATTGTTGTTGATCTTTCCCCTGATATCTTCCAGGAGTTTTCTTATGTATGTGGGTGCTCCTGCATTGGGTGCATACATGTTTATCAGAGTTATATACTCTTGTTGTATTGATCCCTTTAGTATTATGAAGTGGCCTTCCTTATCTCTTGTTATGGCCTTCACTTTGAGGTCTATTTTGTCCGATATAAGTATTGCTACCCCAGCTTTTTTTTCATTTCCATTTGCCTGAAAGATATTTTTCCATCCCTTTACTTTCAGTCTGTGTGCGTCCCTTCTAATGAGGTGGGTCTCTTGTAGACAGCAAATATATGGGTCATGTTTTATTATCCATTCAGCCACTCGATGTCTTTTTATTGGACCATTTAGTCCATTTACGTTTAAAGTTATTATTCAAAGGTACTTGTTTGTAGCCATTTCTATTTTTTGTGTGGCTGTTTTCTTTCTGGGCTTTTTAGTTCTTCTTTTTACACCAGAGGGACAGTTATATTCTGCGGGACTGTTGGGGGTTGGCAGACCAGGTTCCCCTACCCAGGGAGCCTCTGCTACCACTTCAATCTCTCCTCAGGCGGCTGGCTCTGCTGCAGAGACTGCCCCATCTTAAAGGGGAGAACGGCTGTAACTGGTAGCACAGGCTCACCTCCACCCCAGGAGACCGCGGACACCACCCAGGACTCTATAGCCACACCAGCCAGGGACCTGCTGCCTCCACTGCTAACCCAGGAAAGCTGAGACTCCAGTCTCCCCAGCTGCGGGCTCCTAAGGAGTTGGTCCTGGGGGAGACAAATGGCGGCCGAATAGTCAGATGTGTCCTACGCTTTCTCAGGAAGCAGATAGAAGGAACACTGAATCGAATAATATCCACCGAGAATCGGTGAATTAAACATAGCTGGTAAGACAATCTGAGACAGGAAAGGACAGAGGATGCCTGGAGAAAGGTAGTACCGGGAATTTGGGCAGGAGAGAGACATGCACGCAAATGGGAGGGTCAGAAGGAAATTGCACTGCACCAAGTCTGCGTCCTACAGGGATACATGTAACACTTGACTGTGGAAGGGGATTCACAGGGCTGCTGGCAGCTGGGGACTCTAGATCTAAGCCCGCAGCTGTGGGAGGCTGCACCCAGAAGGCAGCCTGAAGATCTCTACTGGCTGAGCAGTGCTAGGGGGAGAGAGACACATAGTGGCCCGGGTGCTCTGTCTTTACAATTTCCTTGCTTTCACTCCCCAAACCCAGTACATAGGAATCTTTCAATTACAAACACTTACTGAGGCAGCAGTGCAGGGGAAGGTTGTTTTGTGGAAGCTGGGGAGCAAAACAGGGAGAGGTGACCAGGAATCCAGCTCTGGGACAGTCTGATTCCTCCAACACTGAACAGTCATTTTTCTCCTGAAGACCAGCGCCTCCTAGCAGCACAGCAACACCCAACCTTGAGCTTGGCAGGGAAACAAAGGATTCTGAATACCCCCAGGGAGCCCTCTGGAACTCATTTGAGGGGCCATTTGGTCCTGGAAACTAATAAAGCAACACCGCCACCTATAGGCCATGTCTGAAATAGATGCTTGTATAAATACAACTGAAAGGAGGCAGACAAACAAAGGTGGCAGATTGATCCCACCTGCCTGAAACCAAGGCAGTGGAGTCTGACACTAAGGAGTGGTGGATCGCTAGGATTCCTTTATTCAACTATAGTTAGGTGCTGATTACCTAACAGGAAACTGAGACATGGCAGACAGAACAGTAGAGAGGGGTCTAAAACCAGCCCCCATGGGACATTAAAACTCAACTGAAGTGCATGACGCTTCATTACCTCACTTTTTTATTTTTAATATTTTAATTATGAAATTATTTTTCATTATTTTATTTATTTATAATTAATATTTTTTAACATTTTATTTTTTTTGGATTAGTGTTGTACATTCTATTTTTATTTTTTATTATTATTTTATTTTATCTCATTTTTTCCTTTTTGCCAAACTTTTCTTCCTCACTTCTCCCTTTTTTATCCTTTTTCTCATTTCCTGTTTCTGCTTTAATTTTTCTCTCTAATTTCTTTATACTCCTTGTTAAAAATTGATCTTCTTTATCTGCTTTATTGATGCATTACTATTATAGTAGTCTCTGTTGGCTTAATCATTTACCTAATTTCCTCTCCCCTGCTTCAAGTCCATGCACCCTTCTCTTTTTTCTTTCTTCGTTAGCCAATTTTGTTGTAGTTGTTGTTTGTTTGTTTGTTTTGTTTTTATTTTATGCTTTTGTTTTTCGTCTCCTTGCTTGCTCTCTTCTTCTACTAACAATTTAATTTGTTTCACTCACCAAACTCAAACTCAAGCTTATTTGCTTTCTACTATATTCTTCTCTTTCAAAAATAGATGAATATATAGATAGGGGAATATATACATATATATAATTAAATATATGTATTAAAATTGAGTATTTTGTTTTTTACTTTTCTTCTTATACACTCATTCTTTCTACCTCTTCTATACTGAATTATGGCCATTCCCCTATTCATTCGATTCCTTTACCTTACCTTCTCAAAATAAGCTCTGCTTCTTCAGATTCAGCCCCACCCCCCTTTCTTTTCTGGGTGTTTGTTATTTGAAATTTTTGGTTTATTTGTTGGTTTATGTGGATTTTCCCCCCATATAAATATATTGTTTCCCATTATTTATTCTTCTTTTTCTTTTCTCTCTTACCTTTTTTCTTTTTCTCAATATCATTTTTGCTCTTTTCTCTCCCCTAATTCTCTTTTCTCTGGTGGTCACCTTTATTTGGGGTTATCAGTGTTATGAATACATTCATGTTTTGTTCCCCTGTGTCATGTCTTCTCAAGTTGTATTTTGTGCCTTTTGATCAACATGGTAGAGAGTGAGCCACATAACCAGACATCCTTAGAGGAGCAAAAAGGAGGAGAAAAGAAAGAGCCCCCATATGAAAGAAATGGAAGAATCACCAGAAAATGAAGTGAATGAAATGGAGGCAAGTAATTTGTCAGAGAAAGAATTCAGAGTAATTGTTATACGGGCAACTGAAAAGGAAGGAAGACAAATTCAACAAAATGTGTAGAGAATCAAGAGGAAATAAAGAAGAACAAAGAAGAAATGAAGAATGACATAGCTGCAAGAAAGAACACAATAGAAATCATCAACAGTATACTAGAAGAAGCTGAGGGCCACATAAATGTGCTATAAGACAATGTAGGAATAAACACCCAAGCAGAGCAACAACTGGAAAAAAAACTTAAAAGGCAGGAGGAGAGTCTAATGAAGCTTTGGGACAACATGAAATGAAACAACATCCCCATAATAGGTGTGCCAAAAGGAGACGAAGCTGAGCAAGGAATAGAAACCTGTTTGAAGAAATAATGACAGAAAACTTCCCTGATGTTGGAAACAAAAAACTCACACAAGTCCAAGAAGCACACAGAGTCCCCAACAAGATGAACCCCAAAAGACTGACACTAAGACACATCATAATTAAATTGGAAAATACAAACGACAAAGTAAGAATCTTAAAGGCTGCCAGGGAGAGGCAACGAATTACCTATAACGGATCTCCCATGAGATTATCAATGGATTTCTGAACAGAAGCACATCAGGCAAGAAGGGAATGGAATGAAATATACAAAGTCATGCAAAGTAAGGATATGAATCCAAGAATACTATAGGCAGCAAGGCTATCATTCAAAATTGAAAGTGAAATCTGGAGCTTTACAGACAAAAAAGGCCTATGGGAGTTTATTATCACCAAGCCAGCAATGTGAGAAATGCAAAAGAGACTGTTGGAAAAAGAAGGAATAAGAAGGGAAAAAGGAACATGGCATAAAGAATAAAAATGGTGACAAACATGTACCTAAAATAATAACCTTAAACGTAAATGGATTAAATACCCCAATCAAAAGACATAGGATACCTGAATGGGTGTGAAGACATGACCCATATATCTACTGTCTACAAGAGACCCACCTCAGAACAAAGGACTCACATAGACTTATAGTGAAGGGATGGAAAATTTTTTTTCTGGCAAATGAAAATGAAAAAAAAAAGCAGAGGTAGCAATACTATATCTGAAAAATTAGACCCCAAACTGAAGGTCATAACAAGACATAAAGAACGCACTTCATAATACTAAAGGGAGCAATTCAACAAGAGGAAATAACTCTGGTAAACATATATGCATCCAATACAAGAACACCAAAATACATCAAAAAACTACTGGAAGCTATCAAGGAAGAGATTGACAGCAACACATTCATAGTAGGGGACTTTAATACCCCATTAACACCACTGGATAAATCCTCTAAACAAAAAATCAGCAATGAAACATCAATCCTAAATGACTCACTAGATCAGACGGAATTGACACCTTCAGAAAATTTCACCTCAAAGCTATAGAATATACATTCTTTCCAAGTGCATATGGGACATTTTCAGAGATAGACTACATATTGATTCACAGAAAAATCTCTTCAAGTTCAAGAAGATAAAAATCATATCAAGTATCTTCTCAGATCACAATGACATAAAATTAGAAATAAACTACAATAAAACCAATGGAAAAAAATCAAACACTTGGAGGCTAAATAGCATGCTATTAAACAAAGATTGGGTTACCAAAGAGATCAAAGAAGAAATAAAAAGCATCCTGGCAACAAAAGACAATGAAAACACAACAATCCAAAATCTATGGGACACAGTGAAAGCAGCCTTGAGAGAGAAGTTCATAGCTCTAGAAGACTAACTCAAAAAATAAGAAAAAATGATAATGAATTATCTTACCATACAACTCAAAGAATTAGAGAGCAACAAGAAAAGCCCAACATAAGCAGATGAAAGGAAATAATAAATATCAGAGCAGAAAAAAATGACATGGAGATGAAAAAAAATACAAAAGATCAATAAAATCAATAGCTGGTTCTTTGAAAGGATAAACAAGATTGATGAATCTCTAGCCAGGCTCACCAAGAAGAAGAGAGAGGACCAAAATAAACAAAATCAAAAATGAGAGAGGTGAAGTAACAACTGATCCCACAGAAATACAAAGGATTATGAAAAAATACAATGAATAACTCTATTCCAACAAACTGGACAACCTAGGCAAAATGGACATATTCTTAAAGAAGAAAAATGCAAGCTTCCAAAACTCAATCAAGAAGAATCAAAAAATCTGAGTGGCCGATAACTATGGAAGAAATTGAAGCAGTAATAAAAAAAATACTTTCAGCAAACAAAAGCCATGGTCCAGACAGCTTTACAGGGAAGTTCTACCAAGCATTCAAAGAAGAACTAAAACCTATCCTCCTCAGACTATTCCAAAAAATTCAAGAGGAAGGCACACTTCCAAGCTCTTTCTATGAATCCAGCATTACCCTAATCCCAAAACCAAATAAAGACACCACAAAAAAAGAGAAATACAGGCCAATATCTTTAATGAACATAGATGCTAAAATCCTCAACAAAATTATAGCAAGTCAGACCCAGCATTAACATTAGAAAGATCGTACACCATGACCAAGTGGGATTTATTCTGTCAATGCAAGGATGGTACAATATCTGCATATCAATAAATGTGATACACCACATAAACAAATTGAGAGACAAAAAATCATATATTCATATCAATCGATGCAGGAAAAACATTTGAAAAAATCCAACACACTTTCTTGATTAAAACAATCAGCAAAATGGCAAAAGAGGGATCATATTTCAACATATTAAAAGCCTTATATGACAAACCTTCAGCTAATATCATACTCAATGGGAAAACCTAAAACATTTTCTTCTAAGAATAGGAACAGGACACTCCTGTCTGACATAGTACTAGAAATGCTAGCCTTAGAGATTAGACTAGAAGAAACAAAAGGCATTCAAATTGGAAAAGAAGAAGTAAAACTCTCCTTGTTCGCAGATGACATGATATTGTACGTAGAAAAACCTAAAGACTCCATAAAAAAACTACTTGTCTTAATAAATGAATTCAGCAATTTAGCAGGATACAAAATTAACACCCAGAAATCTATGGCTTTTTTTTTTTATACACCGATAATGAACTTACAGAAAGGGAAACTAAAAAAATAAAAATAAATTCCTATTTACCATTGCACCAAAAAAAAATTAAGATACCTAGGAATAAACTTAATTAAGGAGGTAAAAGACCTGTACTCAGAAAACTACAGGACATAGAAAAAAGAGATAGAGGAAGACATAAGCAAATGCAAGAACATACTGTGTTCATGGATTGGTAGGATCAATAACATTGAACTGTCCATACTACCCAAAGCAATCTATAAATTCAATGCACTGTCCATTAAAATACCAATGACATATTTCAAAAATCTAGAACCAACTCTCCAAAAATTCATCTGGAATAAAAAAAGACCTCGAATATCCACTGTGATCCTGAGAAAAAAGAACAAAGCTGGAAAGATCACAATACTAGATATCAAGCTATATTTCCAAGCCTTGGTTCTCAAAACTGCCTGGGACTGGCACTGAACAGACATATAGACCAATGGAACAGAACAGAGAACCCAGAAATAGACGCAAGCCATTATGCTCAATTAATATTTGACAAAGGAGACAAGTGCATACAATGGATTCAAGAGAGTCTCTCCAATAAATGGTGTGGAGAAAATTGGTCAGATACATGTAAAAAATGAAACTAGATCACCAACTTACACCATACACAAAAATAAACTCAAAATGGCTAAAGGACTTAAATATAAGACAGGAAACCATCAAAATCTTAGAAGACTCCATAGGCAACAAAATAGCAGACATATGTCATAGCAATATCTTTATTAGCATAGCTCCTAGGGCAATGGAGACTAAGAAGAAAATAAACAAATGGGACTACATCAAAATAAAAAGCTTCTGCACAGCAAAAGAAACCATCAACAAGACAACAAGAAAGCCCACTACATGAGCGAACATATTTGCCAATGTTATCACTGATAAGGGTTTAATCTCCAAAAGGTACATGAAACTCATACAACTTAACAGAAGGAAGATAAACAATCCAATCAAAAAATGGGAAAAGGACCTAAATAGACACTTTTTGAAAGAGGACATACACAAGGCCAAGAGACATATGGAAACATGCTGAAAGTCGGCAATCATTGGAGAAATTCAAATCAAAACAACAATGAGGTACCATCTCACACCTGTCAGAATGGCTATCATCAACAAATCAACAAATGGCAATTGCTGGCAAGAATGTGGAAAAAAGAAACCCTCATGCACTGCTGATGACAATGCAGACTAGCACAGCCACTGTGGAGAACAGTTTGGAGTTTCCTCAAAAAGTTAAAAATGGAATTCTCATTTCTCCCAGTAATCCCACTTTTAGGAATATATCCCAAGGAACCAGAAACACCAATCAGAAAAGATACTAGTATATGCACCCTTATGCTCATAGCAGCACAATTTACAATAGCTAAGATTGGGAAATCACTTAAGTGCTCTTTAGTAGATGAGTAGATTAAAAAAAAAAACAAAAAAACTGTTGTATATTTACATCATGGAATACTATCCTATATAATAAAAGCCTAATATGCTAAGTGTCCGGTCGTCTAGTCAGCCGTTCAATCAATCAAGACGTAATATGCTAATGATATGCTAAGGCTGCTCAACTGCTTGCTATGACATGCACTGACCATGAGGGGCAGATAGTCGACCCCTTGACCCGTCAGTATCATGTGCACTAACCAGCAGGTGGCAGACAGTCGACTGGTAGACCGACGTGCACTGACCACCAGAGAGCAGACACTCCAACCGGTAGGTTAGCTTACTTCTGGGTTCTGGCAGATCAGAACTGAGCAAGATGGTCTGGACACACCCTGGAGCCCTCCCGCAATCCCGCCCCGGTTGGCCAACCTCCCATGTCCCTCCCTGGCCCCAATCCTGGACCAGTGGGGTTCCTCGGCCTGGCCTGTGCCCTCTTGCAATCCTAGACCCCTCTGGGGATGTCAGAGAGCAGGTTTCTGCCCGATCCCACAGGCCAGGCCGAGAAACACCACTGGTGCACGATTTCGTGCACGGGGACTCTAGTGCATCTATAAAAAGAAGGATCTCTTACCCTTGAGACAGCATGGAAGGATCTGGAGAGTACTTTAAACAATAAAAAAAGAACATATGAAACTTGTTTTAACCTCCATGACCCCAATCTTCTTTCTTTAATTTCTTTATTAATTAGGCATAGAAATTTATTTCACTACTATGAGTATAGAATTTATTATGGTCTTCCCCTATATAAAAAAGTGTAAAATGTAAGTCTCTCCTTTGTGGTCTTTACATTTTATTTAGGGAGATAAAATATATAGATTAGTAAATTTTTAAAAATGTTTTTTAACCTTCAGAGAAATGAATGCAAGCCAATGAAAATTATATGACTAAGTATTTACAGCAATATGTTCGAAACTTTTTTACATAGCACACACACAAAATGATGATGTTTATGACACATTAAGGTAGAGAGACAAGAACTTTAGCTGGATCAGCATAGAAACTCTAGCCACATCAGCTCCCATTTAGATTTTAGATGCCAAGGAGAGTAATTGCTCAGTGTACCTGTAATAAGTTCATGTGTGTGTGGGAGAGGGGCGTGGGGGGCTTGATAGAGTCTTCTTTGATTTGTTGTTTTTTGAATCTTATTTTAGACATATGTCAATTCATAGATTAAAATAATAATAATAATAATAATAATAATAATAATAAATAGAAAAATGCATGGAAAGAAGTTGTGGAGGAGATAAGAATAATATTATGTATAAAGAAAACAGTCCACTTTGAGGTTTTTAAGGTGCTTGTAAGACTGTAGTGAGAAATATCATCACTAATAATAGGATTTTATGTGACTCACAATAACAAATTGGGGATAAATCATTGTTAGCATATTTGAAAAAGATCTGACAGTTTTGTGAAATAGTTTCTTCCTTTTGAGCTGTTACAGCAGAGATTTTTCCTATTATAAAAATCAATAAATTTGCCCATGAGCTGGCTAAAAATTATAATCAATTCTGTACTGAGCACATCATTAAATGAGCTACACAGTGTCTCATCATAGGCAGAATTCTCAGTCAGAATGGCATGTCCATGGCAGCACTTTCACTATCATTTTGACTATAGCTCATTCACTTTGGAGCACCAGACACATTAAATTAAATGCTACTTAATTCAGTAAAATTAACCATTACTATCTGTACTAAAATTAAAATAAAGACATATTAAAATAAATAATTAATTTTAAAAAATTAAGTAAACAGTGATTTCCCAATAAAGCCTTTGTACTTCCTAAAACAAAAACAAAAAAACCCCAACTTAGTTGGGTGTCTCAAGCATGTCTGTTCTACCTATAATAATAAAAGCTTAATATGCTAATTAGACTAGCCATCCTCCCAGATGAAGCCAGCTGCAAGGGAAGCCCAGGGTCCCAGGTGCCGGAGGGAAGCTGGTGCCAGAGAAGCTGGGAAAGAAGGGCTACTCTTGCACGAATTTTGTGCATCGAGTCTCTAGTTTACTAATAAGAAGAGCATATTCTTCAGTCTGCAGGCCGTCGCTCTATCCACTGAGCCAAACCGGTCAGGGCAAGAAGAGCATATTCTTGATTTGATTCACTTTCTTTGTTTGTTTTTATATTTTCATGATTCACTCACTGTTTTTGAAATCCTTAACATTTTTCTCACATATGTACTAACAAGCACATACACATTTGAAATAGAACAGTGAAAGTGTTCCTTGGAATTTCTTACTCTATTTTGCAAGACCAAGTACATGGTTATCTGGTTAAAAGAAGGCTCACATGCTAACACATCCACATTTATTATTCTTTTTCAAACTAGCCATTAAATCTTAAACTTTTTAAGTAAACTGTTGGGAAATGTTTACAAATTCTGTTGATTTTTGGCTTCACTTATCTCATGAGAAGAAATGGGCATTTCTGTTAAGCTTTGCTGTTATGTCACCTGGGATATTAAGTGAAAATGGATACTTATAAAACATTACTACGATTGATGATATGTTATATTATTATGCATTACTATAAAAAAGTAAAAACATTTGTGAAAACTAATTAATTTATGTCCTACATAAATAGAAAATATATAAAGTTTTTAAGAAGCAGTGATTCAAATTCTGGAATATAAAGAGTTTTAAATTTTAAAAGAGTAGAGACATACGTCTAATTGACAAACATAATTTTGGATTATTATTAGCATCATTGAGCAGTATATTTTAGATATAGAAGTAGATATTAATTAATTTTATGTTGCATGAAGGCTATTACAAAAAAAAAAGTTCAATGTGAAAAATAGTTTTCCCTTGATCATTTACTCAAAGTATGACCTATACTTTAAAAATCTTGAAAATTACAACCTTCAATAAAGTCTATGGCATGCAGATTTTATGTGACCTCATTTTCTTTTTTACTCTATCTGACTTTATAGTCACAAAAATGATCTGTCATGTAAGCTATAATAAGTTCTACTTTTGACAAGATCATGGTTAGGTGCTGTTTATTTTATTTTCCCAATTAACTTTATATCCAGAGATCAGGTCACAAGCTTCAATACTATTTTCCATTCAAAAATAAGATTTGTAAATGAAAAATGATAAAATAAAATGATAGCAGCATACAAATATAGTTTATATTGTTAGAAACCAATTGGGGTGATTTGTATGCCAAAACATCTAGGTAAAACAGCCCAATGTTAAAGTATTAATAGCATGAGGAGCAAGGAGATTATGGCCTGTATTCCTTTATAGAATTAATCGTTGTTCCACACTGAATCTTTGCAATGCAGTGTGAAAAATGCTGACACAATCAATAATTCCTTCTTGAAAAAAAAAAGGAAAAAGTTGCAAAGATTCAATGTGAATAACATTATCCTATTTTCTCAAAAGCCCTTTCCTGCATGGAGTAATATGACTTCAGACAAGGATTCCAACTGAGTTGGGGCATAAAAAAAGATTACAAGGATTCAGCAGATCAGCAGGAAGCACAAAAAGAAAGCATCCTTTCTTGCAACCAGCTTGATTAAACGTAATGATCTAAGATAAAATGAAGATAACTAATGTATTATCAATATCTCCTGAGACTTTGCTTATCTATTTGCTCAGAGTGAACAAATATGTTACATTTTCTGAAAAGGTTCTGTCTCAATTTTTCTTAGATTTAAGAATCTTTATTCTTGATTAGTCCCTAGTATCAATCACATAAACAGGAATGGTACCCTCCTATGCTTTTGGTGGAAATCCTTTGTAACTCTGTTTGCAATTCATCCAGGCTTGATAAAACCTAAGAGAGCTAAACTTTTTCTCATTTTCCTAAAAATACGTCTAACAAATAAAAAATCCATGAATATGCTAACTTTTGAGGAGTTTTTTAAATGAAAAAATATTTATCTCTGCTTAATGTTTTAATAAAATTAAGTAAATGTTCTTTTTAAAAATATTTTTTAATCTTTATTGTTGAAAGTATTACATATGTCCCCTTTTTTCTCCCATTGACCTCCTCCAGCCTGCACTAACCCCCCTCACCCCAGACTTTCACCACCCTGTTTTCTGTGTCCATGGGTTATGCTTATATGCATACAAGATCTTTGGTTGATTATCCCCCACTCACCCAACTTCCCCAGCCTTCCCTCTGAGATTCCACACTGTTCCATGCTTCCATGTCTCTGGATCCTTCTGTACATCACTTTATTTTGTTCATTAGATTCCACATGTGAGATCATATGATACTTGTCTTTCACTGACTGGCTTATCTCACTTGGCATGGTACTCTCCAGGTTTCTCCATGCTGTCACAAAGGGTAAAATATTCTTATTTTATACTGATGCATAGTATTCCATGGTATAAATGTACCACAGCTTTTTAAAAAATGTATTTTTTTATTAATTTCAGAGAGGAAGGGATAGGGGATAGATATAATTATCAATGATGGGAAATAATTATTGATTGGCTGCCTCCTGCACGTCCCTTGCTGGGGATAGAGCTCACAACATGGGCATGTGTCCTTGACTGGAATCAAACCTGGGACCCTTCAGTCCTCAGGCCATTGCTCTATCCACTGAGCCAAGCCAGCTAGGCCTTCCATGGCTTTCTTATCCACTTATCTACTGATGGGCCCAGATATTATCATTGTAAATTGTGCTGCTATGAACATGGGGATCCATGAATTCTTTCTGATTGGTGTTTTTGTTTTTGTTTTTTTTTTAGGATATATTCTTAGAAGTGGAATCACCAGGTCAAATGGGAGTTCCATATTTAATTTTTTGAGGATACTCCATACTGTTTTCCATAATGGCTGCACCAGTCTGCATTCCCATCAGCAGTGTACTAGGGTTCCCTTTTCTCCACATCCTCACCAGCACTTGTCATTTGTTGATGGTAGCCATTCTGACAGTTGTGAGGTGAAACCTCATTGTGGTTTTAATTTGCATCTCTCTGATGATCAGTGACCTTGATCATTTATTCATATGTTTCTTGGCCATCTGTATGTCCACTTTTTTATTTAAATATATTTTATTGATTTTTCACAGAGAGGAAGGGAGAGAGACAGAAAGTTAGAAACATCGATGAGAGAGAGACATCGATCAGCTGCCTCCCGCACATCTCCCACTGGGGATGTGCCCGCAACCCAGGTACATGCCCTTGACCGGAATCGAACCTGGGACCTTTCAGTCCGCAGGCCGATGCTCTATCCACTGAGCCAAACCGGTTTCGGCATGTATGTCCACTTTGGAGAAGTGTCTATTAAGGCCCTTTGCCCATTTTTTCATTGGATTGTTTCTCTTCCTTTTGTTAGGTTGTATGAGTTCCTTATATATTTTGGATGTTAACCCTTTATCAGATGTATAATTGCCAAATATGTTCTCCCATACAGTGTGCTCCCTATTTTGTTGATGGTTTCTTTTCCTGTGCAGAGCTTTTAATTTTGATGTAACCCTATTTGTTTATTTTCTTCTTAGTTTGCTTTGCCCTAGGAGATGTATCGGTAAACATATTGCTATGAGAAATGTCTGGGATTTTGCTGCCTATGGTTTCTTCTAGGATTTTTATGGTTTCTTGACTTGCACTCAAGTCTTTTATCCAGTTTGAGTTTATTCTTGAGCATGGTGTAAATTGGTAGTCTAGTTTCATTTTTTTTTGCATGTATCTGTCCAATATTCCCAACACCATTTATTGAAGAGTCTGTTCTTTGTTTGTTTTTGTTTTGTTTTCAAACTCCCCACTTGGCACTGTCCCCAGGGAGGGTCATCCCAACTGGCACAGCCAGGTGCTTGGCTCCAGAATAGAGAGCCCCTGGGCTATTGAAGAGACTGTCTTGACTCCATTGTATGCTCTTGCCTCCTTTATCAAATATTAATTGAGTATAATTGCTTGGGTCAATTTCTGGGGTCTCTGTTCTGTACCACTGATCTATATCCCTGTTCTTATGCCTGTACCAGGCTGTTTTGGCTATGGTGGCTTTGTAGTATAAATTGATATCTGATATTGCAATTCCTCCAACTTTGTTCTTTTTTAAGATTGCTGCAGCTATTCAGTGTCTTTTTTGATTCCATGTAAATTTTTGGAATATTTGTTCTAGAACTGTGAGATATACTGTTGGTATTTTAATATGGATTGCATTGAATCTGTAGAATGCCTTGAGTAGTATGGGCATTTTAATGATGTTAATTTACCAACCCATGAATATAGTATATTAAATATGTTTTTATGTATTTCAGATAGAGGATGGAGAGGGAGAGAGAAATAGAAACATCAATGATGAGATAAACACCTGGCTATGCCATCATTGATTAGCTTCCTCCTGCATGCTCTCAACTGAGAATAGAACCTGCAACCTTGCAAGTGCCCTGACTGGGAATCGAAGTGTGACCTCTTGGTTCATGGGTCAACGCTCAATCACTGGGTCTCACTGGCTGGGCAGTAAATGCTATTTTATCTGATAATATTTAAGAGCAAATATGTCCACATAGTTTTCTTTAATTCTTAATTAATTTGAAAAGACATAGGTGGCTATGTGTAAATTGAAAAATAATATACTTATTAGATAACAATTATACATTAATGGTTTGAATGTACCAGTATAACTATACTATTTAGTTCTTATAATTCTACATTGTGATGGAGTTGTTCTCTTCCTTTATATTATATATTTGAAAATAAATTGGACATGGCTTGTAGCAGTTGATTTTGAGCCAAAATATTTTGGCAGCACGTGCAATCATACTGATAACCCCATTAACTGAACCACTGGTTTTAATCATTATGAAGATATCACCATGCAAATCCAGCCAGCACTTGGAATAAGAGATGATCCATAGCATCCAGGATGATAAGGAAACTAAATTTTCATCAGTGGAAGTGACCCAATTATATTTCACTACAAATAACATATTTTAGAGCAACACCTGTTAGAAATACAGATATTATACAGCTTTTTTTCCAAGATAGTCTTTTCTATTATTTCAAAAAAAAAAGATTTTTCCCACTTGGTTGTCAGACCAAATGGTGCTTAGTTGGTATTTAGTGAAACTAGTAAATAAATTAAATTTGAAAGACTAGACTCCAGAATGCTAACATGAGTTAGTGCCATCTTAGCCTAATGCACATGAACTAGCAAACATGGAGATTTAGTTTAGCTGTTCCATCATAAAAGTTAAATACCTACACCCTCTACTTAAGAACATATCCAAATCCCATTTGAGAATTATAGTCAGAGGCTCTGTAGCATGTATTGATTTCCAAAGCAGTCAATTTCTATTTACACATGATTGACTTCCCTTAAAAACATAGGTTAATTCATTGAATTAAACAAAGCATACAACAGATAATGCTGCCCAAGAGATCTTGAAATAGGTCAAATTTTAGGTAATTCTGTCATTGATGAATTATTCTTACGTTATCTTTCTGGAACCTCGAATGTCTAATATGGTATTTTTTTTAAAAAAACACACAGATGATTAATATCTGTTTATGTTTCTTCAAATAATGTCAAACATAATGATGCACACATAAACTATTAATAATGTTTGTATATTCAAAGTGATCATTACATATTTAGAAAATAAATTCACATTTCAAAATGAATGTAAATAACATAACTATCAATAAATATATGTGTATACACAGCTACTATAAAACGAGAGTTTAATGGACAGTAGAAATCGTCATAAAGGGTATACTTGATTGTTTTTGTTTGCTATAGTCAAATTTCAACATTTTTTATTTCAAGAAAACAACTTACCTCTATTCTGAATTTTTTAAACAAAAAGGGCAAACTTTCAATTTATCTCAGGGAGGGTTTGAAACCCTATCCTCCTTTCTGTTTTTAGATTTCTATGAAACATAATGTAAATATGCTTAAATCAATATCATATGTCTACATATTAACTCTGTTTAATCAAATTTGCACCTTGAGCTTAATCTGCAACTTGGAATTGAAATAGATTTGTATTATCAGAGGTTCTTCATCAATTTTGTGTAGGGAAAAGTCTTTTTTGGGGTGGGTGCAAAGGACATTCAAATATCTTAGAAGGGTCCCTAAAAAGGACAGTTGAAATGAAACAAATCTTAATCTGCTAATTTAACCAACATGTGTATTTAGTGTGCCAAATTTTTATTTGACCTGATAATACAACGATAATAATGTATACACCATACCTCCAGAAATTTATAATCTACAGAAGAGCTCACAATCCTCCCAGGAACATAAATCTGTCTCTCATTTTGACCAGCCTGCAGACATTTCTTCAGAACCTAGAAATAAATGTCTGTACAGAAACTTGCTTTCCTTAACAGATGCAGTGTTTCATGAATAGATCCATAGCATTGTAAGAAAGAAAGAGATTTCCCCTGCATTAGGTAATTTTATAAGTTGTTCTAGCAAAACAAACAAACAAACAAACAACAACAACAGAAAAACAACAGATATCTTTGAAAACAAAGAATATGGAATATCCAAATTATGGTATGTTTTTAGGAACTATGCTGGATATAAACTGATTTAAAAACAACAACAACAACAACCCTATTTAAAGAAATAACTTTATCTCTATTAAGTATAGCTATAGGTTTTCTTCAAGAGGTAACCAGAAGTGACTATGTGGTAATCATTTTATGTAAGTGCAAACAAAGTAAACAACTAAGATTTAGAGAGCATTTTCAATTAATAGCTATATTAATATCACTGGATTAACATATTCAGAATATTCAACAATGTTTCTGAATTGGCAGAGATATGGAAATCTAATATGTTTCTAGAATAGCTTTATAATAGTATAAATATATAGGTGTACATTTAAATATATATATGTCTATATATATATATATAGATAGATAGATATATATATGTATTTCTAGGATGTAAAGTACAGCATAGGGAAGTGATAGCAAACCTATGACATATGTGTCAGAGGTGACACGCAAACTCATTTTTTTGGTTGATTTTTCTTTGTTAAATGGCATTTAAATATATAAAATAAATATCAAAAATATAAGTCTTTGTTTTACTATGGTTGCAAATATCAAAGAATTTCTACATGTGACACAGCATCAGAGTTAAGTTAGGGTTTTTCAAAATGCTGACATGCCGAGCTCAAAAGGTTCGCCATCATTGGCATAGGGAATATAGTCAACAATATTATATTAACTATGTATGGTGTCAGATGGGTACTAGAATTATCAGGGTGATCACTTTGTAAGTTATATAAATGTCTAATCATTATGTTCCACACCTGACACTAATATTAGATGTAAACTGTAACTGAAAAACTAAAAAGATCATATATGTATGTATTTATATGCATGTAATCTACTCTTATAACTACATTTATAACATTTGTGTTGAAAAATATAACTATAGTCATATTCTTAATCTTTCACATTTTTTTATATTAATGGTCACATTACTATATGTGAAAAAACTGTTGGATGATCTTGAAATTTTGGTAGGCTTTTTTGTTTTAGTTTTTCTTGGAAAAGTTGACATAAATCATGACTTCCACCCTGAATTGCTGTACAATTTAATATTTAAAAAGAATTTTGTAATAATTTTTTGAGAATGTTCCAAGGAGTGACTGAATTCTTGCAATATCAAGAATATCACCAACAGCAATAAGAACAAACATTATATTTTCATGAGATACCTAACAAGGTGAACCAAGTAACAGCTCTGAAAATTTTCACAGATTCATAACAGTAAATAACATTTAAATAACTTCATGTCCTCAAAAATGTATTTCAGTTTTTATTTTAGAACTAGGAGGAACAAAAACACAAACAAGGGCATGTGCTGGGGGGGTAGGGGGTGGGAAGAGGTCAATGGGGGAAAAAGGAGACTTATTTAATAATTTAAACAATAAAGAATTTTTAAAAAGCTATGATAACATTGAAAACTTTGTAAATTTAAATTAAAAAATTAAATGGAAATATGTTATAGATTCTATTTGCTGCTCTAATCGGGCATTTATTTCTATCTTGTCTTCCAAATCGCTGATTCAGTCCTCTGCTTCATTCAATCTATTTTTAATCCCTTCGAGTGTGTTCTTCATGTCATATATATTATTCTTCATTTATGTCTGGTTCATGTTAATGGCCTCTATTTCCCTGTTTCTAATGTGCACTGATTTCCTTAAACATCTTTATGACCATTGCTTTGAACTCTATTTCTTATAGGTTGCTTGTCTCCAACTCATTTAGTTCTTTTTCTGGATATTCCTTCTTTTCTCTCATTTGGGGTTTGTTTCTTTGTCTCCCCATTTTAACTGTCTCCTTGTATTTGCTTCTATATATTAGATAGAACTGCTATGCCTCCCAGTCTTTGTGGGATGGCCTTATGTAAAACATGTCTTGATGGATCAAGTGGTGTAGTCTCTTTGTTCACCTCAGCTGGATGTTCTAGGAATGCTTCTTGTGTGCATTATTTGGGTTCTCCTGTTCTAATTGAAAGTTGATTGTTGATGTCCTGTGTGGGGGAAGGATCTCCCCTCCAACTTGCTGCCAGTGAGGTTCAACCACCATGTCATCATGCCAGCTGTCTAGTGGTCGGGGACTCCTTCGCCTAGAAGCTGGGTCTGCCTTGAGTCTCACATCTTGATTGACCCTCTTATGAGCTGTACTTTCTTCCCTCATGGAGCTGGTCTCTCAGGTTTCAGCTTTATATCTTGATTTTTAAAGGTTCAAGTTGCTGTGTGAAGTACAAGTGAGCGGGGGGTGACTAGATTTGACTTCTGAGACTTGTTGATTTAGTTCAAAGTCAAGATGGAGATCCAGTGACATAACATTGACATGCTTCCTGCATATGTCCAAAGGTTGGATGAATAATTTGGGTATCAGTTTGCCAGTGTTCACCCCATATATACTTTCTGTACAAGATGGCTGGTACAATTATTTTTGAAGATTTGAATGTCAGGAAGATAATGGCAGTGCAATAGTTTACTCACAGCCAATCCCCTTGTAAAGAATCACTTCACTTCTCATGAAATAAAGGATTACTGGTTTATATAATAACTCAAGAACAGCCAATTGAAAGATGTGCAGAGAGCAAGGTATATGAGATGGGGCATAGGACTTCCGTGCCCTCTGCATTGGCACCAGTCCCAGCAACTCCACCTATTCACCAACTGGAAGCTCTCTCTGCCAACACTTTGGGTTTAATGTTGTGAGATTTGTATCAGACACTTGAAGAAGAAGAAGTAAAGGAGAGAGGATCATAGGCATAAAGAAAATATAATGTCAATAAATAAATACCTGTCAATAATAACCTTAAATGTAAATGGATTAACCAGTTAACTACCACATGTCCAAAACGGAAATCATCCCTACACACCACAATATTTTGAATTTAATTTAAAAAATAAATTTGCAATGAAGATTCTAAAAAAAATGTCATTCATATAATCGGGATGGCAAGTCAGTGGCATAACATTTTCTTTTCTCAGGCCGTGCTAATTTATGGGGTTTTTTTTATTTCATTGCCTGACTACCTGTAACTAGAAACCACCAAGTGTAATATTGCTATTTATTTTTTTCAGGTATAGATGCACATGACATGTGGGGAAGGTCCGCCGCTTGCGTCTGTAGACACTTATGGTTTACATAGGGTTAAATGCTCCAGTCAAGTGGCATAGGGTGAATGGATAAAAAACAAAACAAAATACATGCCCCATATATAAGCTGTTTACAAGAGACCCACCTCAGAACAAAAGATATATACACAGACTGAGAGTGAAGGGATGGAAAAACATATTCCATGCAAATGGAAAGAAACAAAAAGCTGGAGCAGCAATACTCAGAATGGACAAAATAGATTTCAAAACAAAGGCCATAACAATAGACAAAGAAGACCACTTCTTAATACTAAAGGCTATGATTCAACAAGAAAATATAACCCTTGTAAAAATATATGCACTCAATATAGAAGTACCCAAGTGCATTAAAAAATCTTGATGGACTTTTAAGGGAGAGATTAACAACAATGCAGTCACAGTATCAAACTTTAACACCCCACTGACATCACTGAATAGATCTTCCAGGCAAAACATTAACAAAGAAACAGAGGACTTAAATGACACGCTAGATCAGATGGATCCAACTGATATTTACAGAACATTTCACCTCAAAGCAAGAGAATATACATTCTCCTTAAGTGCACATGGAACATTCTCAAAGATAGACCACATGTTAGGACACAAAAAGAAGCCTCTACAAGTTCAAGAATATTGAAATCATATCAAGCATCTTCTTAGATCACAATGGGATGAAACAAGAAATCAACTACAGTAAAAACACTCCAAATGTCAAACTCATGGAGGCTAAATACAATTTTATCAAACAATGACTGGGTTACCAATAAGATCAAGAAATAAATTATAAAATTCCTGGAAACAAGTGAAAATGAATATACAAGCACTCAGAGCCTATAGGATACAGTGAAAGCAGTCCTGAGAGGTAATTTCATAGCACTACAGGCCTACATCAAGAAATAAGAAAAAGGACTAATAATCTATTGAACCCTACAGCTAAATAAATCAGAAAGAGAACAGCAAGAAAAGCCCAGAGGAAGTAGAAGGAAGGAAATAATAAAGACCAGAGTGGAAATAAATGACATAGAGACCAAAAAAAACAAAAACAAACAAACAAACAAACAAAAAAAAACCCAGTACAAAAGATCAGTAATTCTAGGAGCTGGTTCTTTTAAAAGATAAACAAGACTGATGAACCCCTAGCCAGACTCATCAAGAAACAAAGAGAGAGGACTCAAATAAATAAAATTAGAAATGAAAGAGGTGATATAACAATGGACACCACTAAAATACAAAGGATTATAAGCAAATACTATAAACAACTACATGCCAACAAACTGAACAATCTGAGTGAAATGGACACATTCCTAGAAACACACAATCTTCCAAAACTCAATCAGGAAGAATCAGAAAATCCAAGTAGGCCAATAACAACTGATGGAATTGAAGCAGTAATTTAAAAACTTCCAGCAAACAAAAGTCCTGTACCGGATGAAATTTTACCAAACATCAAAGAACTAACACCCATCCTCCTCAAACTATTCCAAAATATCCAAGAGGATGGAACACTTCCAAACTCTTTTCACAAAACCAGGATTATCCTAATCCAAAACCAGATAAAGACACTACAAAGAAAAAGAATTACAGGCCCATATCCCTGATGAACACAGATGCTAAAATCCTCAACAAAATTTTAGCAGATGAGATCCAGCAATATGTTGAAAGATCATATGCTATAATCAAGTGGGATTTATTCCTGGGATGCATGGCTGGTACCATATTCACAAATCAATAAATGTGATACATCACATAAACAAATGTACTACTTGTTGTAATATTTTAAGCAATTAAAAAAAAGTTAAAATAAAACAAATTGAAAGATAAAAACCACATGATCATAGCAATTGATTCAGAAAAAGCATTTGACAAAATACAACACCCTTTTTTGATAAAAACTCACAGCAAAGTGGGAATAGAGGGAACATACCTCAACATAATAAAGGTTATATATGGCAAATTACAGCCAACATGATACTCAATAGTCAAAACCTAAAAACATTTCCCTTAAGAACAGGAACAAGACAAGGATGTTTGCTTTCACCACTCTTATTCAACATAGTACTGGAAATCCTAGCCACAGCAAGCAGACAAGAAATAAAGGCATTCAAATTGGAAAGAAGGAAGTAAAAGTGTCATTATTTGCAGATGGCATGATATATTTTATATATAAAAAATTAAAGACTCCACCAGGAAACTACTAGATTCAATAAATGAATTCAGCAAGGTAGTAGGATACAAAATCAACATCCACAAATTGATGGCATTTTCATACACCAATAATAAACTCTCAGAAAAAGAAACTAAAAAAGGAATTCAATTTACCATTGCAACAACAGTAACAAAAATAAAATACATAGAAATAAACTTAACCAAGGAGATAAAATATCTGTACTTGGAAAACTATGGACATTGAAAAAAGAAATAGAGAAAGACACAAACAAATGGAAGCATATACCATGTTCATGGATTAGAAGGATTAACATCATTAAAATGTTTATATTACCCAAAGCAATCTACAGATTCAATACAATCCTTAATAAAATGTCAATGGGATACTTCACAGAGCTAGAACAATACTCCAAAAATTTATGTGGAATCATAAAAGACCCCTAATAGTTGCAGCCATCTTGAGAATGAAGTAGGAGGAATCACAATACCTGATATCAAACTGTACTATAAAGCCATTAGAACCAAACAGCCTAATACTTGCACAGGGACAGACATATAGACCAACTGATCAGAATAGAGACCCCAGAAATTGACCCACACCATTATGGCCAATTAGTCATTGAGAAATAAGGCAAGAACATACAATGGAGTCAAGGTAGTCTCTTCAACAAATGGTGCTAGGAAAATTGGACAGACATGTGCAAAAAGATGAAATAAGACCACCAACTTACACCATATATAAGAGTGAACTCAAAGTGGATAAAATACTTAAATGTAGGGTATGAAACTATAAAAATCTTACAGGAGAACATAGTAAAATCTCAGACATCTCATGTAGCAATATATTTATGGATACATCTCATAGGGCAAAGGAAACTAAGGAGAAAATAAACAAATGGGACTACATCAAAATAAAAAACCTCTGTACAGCAAAAGAAACCATCAACATAATGAAAAGGGAATGTACTAATAGAACATATTTGCAAATGATACATCTGATAAAGGGTTAATATTCGAAATATATTATAAAGTGTTCATACAACTCAACAAAAGGAAGATAAAAAAAACTCCAATTAAAAAATGGGCAGAAGACCTAAATAGAAATTTCTCCAAAGTGGACATACAAATGGCCAAGAGACATATAAAAAAATGCTCAAAGTCATTAATCTTCAGAGTAATGCAAACTAACACCACAATGAGATATTTCCTCACAACTGTCAGAATGGCTGTCATCAAAAAATTAACCAACAACAAATACTGGCAAGGATGTGGAGAAAAGGAAACCCTAGTTCACTGCTGGTGGGAATGCAGACTGGTGCAGCCACTATGGAAAAAAAGTATGAATTTTCCTCAAAAAATTATAAATGCAACTTCTCTTTACCCAGCAATCCCACTTCTGGGAATATATCCTAGCCACTCCCCGCCTCCAAAAATATCATAAAGAATATATGCACCCCTATGTTCATAGTAGCATTATTTATCATAAAAAAGATTTGGAAACAGCCCAAGTTACCATCAATAAATGAATGGATAGAAAAGCTATGGGACATTTACATTATGAAATATTATGAAGATATCAAAAAAGAGGGATCTTTTACCCTTTGGAACACCATGGATGGACCTGAAAATTATTATGCTAAGTGAAATAAGCCAAACTGAGAAAGACAAATATCACATGATCTCACTTATTTGTGGAATCTAATGAACAAAATAAATTGACCAACAAAATAAAACTCAAAGCAGGGTGGCATGGAACAGACTGAATACCTGCATATACGGTTTGGGTGGGGAGACAAGAAGAGATAAACCAAAGAACTTATGTACTTACTAGAAGCCCAGTGCATGAATTTGTGCATAGCAAGAGAGAGGATGCAGGAGGTTGGCTGGCAGGCCTGCCTCTGATAGAGGGGGGATGGTCAGGGGCGGGGCTGGCCAGGGGGAGGGGCCTTGGACAGTTGGCGGGCCCCCTGGTCAAACTCCTGGTAGAAGGGACAATTTGCATATTAGCCTTTTATTATATTGGACTAGAGGCCTGGTGCACAAAAATTTGTGCACAGGGGGGTCCCTCAGCCCTGCCTATGCCCTCTTGCAGTGTGGGATCCCTCGGAGGATGTCCACCCCAGTGGGGACCCTCACCCCATGGAGGTTTGGCCAGTCTGGGTGAGGGGCTGAGGGCCGTTTTCAGGCTGGCCAAGCATCCTGGCGACATAAGCTCCCAGCCTCTCCTTTTTTTCTTTTTTCTTTTTTTTTATTCTGGGATTTATTTACCTTCTATAATTGAAACTTTGTTGCCTTTAGTGGAGGCCTGAAGAAAGCTTGGCTTCCTCCATTGCCAGGGGCAACCCACTCCTGCTTGCTCCAGCTCCGTGGCCACGACTGGCTGAAAGCAGGTATCTGGGGTTTTTTCCTTCTATAATTGAAACTTTGTTGCTTTCAGTGGAGCTCAGAGCTGGGCTGTGGCAGGTGAGGAACCTTGGCTTCCTCCATCACTGGAGCAAGCAAGCCTCCTGCTCACTCCAGCTCCGTGTCTGTGGGCAGCCATCTTGGTTGGGTCAATTTGCATATAGTCGCTCTGATTGGCTGGTGGACATGGCTTAAGGCATAATGAAAGTATGGTCAATTTGCATGTTTGTCTTTTATTAGTATAGGATATGCATAGGCCATGGACATGGGCAATAGGGTAATGAAGACCTGGGGGGATGGATAAGGGTTGGAGGAGGAGGTGAAAGAGGGGGGAGAATGGGAGATGTGTGTAATACTATCAACAATAAAACATATTTAAAATGAAAACAAAAAGTGTTGGCAGAATACATTTTTTTCTGGAGATTCTGAAGGAGGTTGTATTCCCTATTCATTTTGTTTGCTGGATATTGTCAGAACTGTTTTTCCAGTATTTTTAATGGCTATGCGTTACAGGTTGTTCTCAACCTCTAGAGTCTAGAGGTTTCCACATCCCTTAATTTGTGGACCCATTCCTCCATATTCAACACCAGCGATGGTGTGTTAAGAACTTATCACACTGAATCTCTATGATTTACCCTTATTTGCTTCTCTTCCATTTTTAAGGATTCTTATAATTAAAATGTGTCTACCTGAATAATCCAGTATATTCACCCCATCTCAAGCTCCTTAACCTTGATCACATTTGCATAGTCCCTTTATCCATGAAAATTAACATATTGACAGAATGTATAGATTAATGGATGGACATATTTAAGGGCCAATATTATGCCTACCACAGTCTGCCCACTGGTGCTTAGAGATTATTGTCTGCCTCACATGCAAAATATACTCATGCCACCCCAATATACCCAAAGTCTCAACCCATTCTGGCATCAACTCAATGTCTACATATATATATATAAATTTCATCAGGTTGGAAATCGCAAATCTCATTACCTAAATCATCTAAATTCAATTGGGTAAAGCTCTGAATATAATCCATTCTGTAACAAAATATTTCTTCATCTGTGGACATATCATCTCAAAATGCAATCATGGGACAGACAGAGGATAATAGTTGTAAATAATCTTGTTCAAAAAGGGAGAAATAGAAGGTAAAATAGTCACGTGCTGCAAGCAATCTTGAAATCCAGCTGAGCCAACTCTATTTGGTTTGTAGGTCTGAGAATAATCTTCTGTGGCTTGATCAATGCTTGAACCTGAGGATTCGGACCTCTTCCCACTGAGTCATTTTTACTTTTTCATGAAAGGTAACACTTACTTGCCATGAGTGTTATCAATTGTTTCCTGAAAGAATTTTTGGGTGGGGAACTCACCAGTCTTCATTCATTTCTTATTCTCTCTGTCCCTTTCATTCCAAGCTGGCAGTGTTTCTGCTAGTATAAATTTCTCAAAAGTTTTATGAGCCCCCTATGATTGTTTGTCACAAAGATTCACTCTATATCAGAAAAGAGGCTAGCATACAGACATTTTCTAGATAATATCACTTTTGTTTTTGGCATTGTGTGCAATGACTGAGATAATACATAATTATAGTACTTCTGTACTCATTTTAACAATGGCATGATGAATATAAGAAAACCATGTCTCAAAATTTGTAAATAAATAAAAATTGTAAAACAAAAAGCAAATTAGATTCAAGAGTGAATATTCAGGAATATTTTCATAGAAAAAAGCCGGGATAGCTCTAAGAAAATCCCCTTTGTATATCAAAACAGTAATCATTACAGTGACATGGCTTTTAAAAATATAAATAAAACAACTTAAATAGGAATCTTTATTTACTATAAACTCATTATTTTGAGGGGTTGGAAATCAAAAGAATAATGATCACAAACTAAAACTCCTTTAGTTGATATGTAATATGTAGAGTAATAATCAGTGACAATTCTACTCATCTATAACGTTACCAGCACTTAAAGGTAACAATGATTTGCTCTAAGCACACCCACAACCACATAGAAACAAGGCAATATTTCCCATTAAGAATTAAAATGTAAGTATAAGTAGCTAATATGTGATATAACTGAAGGAGATAGAAGGCTCTAAGTCCTAATTAAAACAATATATCTAAGGAAATAATGATTTAATCATACATGTAGTTATATAGTTTATAACCAGAACAAACCAAAAACCAACAACTAAAATAAAATCACATAAAGACTTACTGAGGCCTGGCTCATACGCATGTATAAGATGGAGTTCCCAGTTAGATTGAAAACTCGGAGAGTATTATTTGGAATAAACTTAACATTAATACTTTAGCTGTGTGGCAGGTTTACTTTTATGACAAATGAACAAAATTCAGTTTGGTGCCTTCTTCATTCTAGGGACTAGACTCAGTCAATACTGGACAATGAAAAAACAAGTTTTGAGGCCTTGGACACAAAGTCGTACCCTAGCAGTAATGCCCTAATTCTAGGAACTAGAAACGTGCCATGGGGAAAAAAATATCTTGATTGAACAGTTCTTTGTACAATCAAAAGATGACTAAGTCCACCATAAAAAAGTAGCATCTTTTCAACTATTTAAAGGATTTCATACAGACAATGATTAGATTCACTCTGTTTGGCAATGCTTAAAGTTGTTTAAAATGTTTTAAGTCAGAGATTAGAAAATTAAAGGACATAGCTTTTTAGTTAAATGACTTAGATTATGTGTTTTTCAGGAAAGCCCCTCATCTTTGAAAGTATCTATAATAATAAAAGGGTAATATGCTAATTAGACTGGACATCCTTCCGGACATCATTCTGGACGTCCTTCCTGACAAAGCTGGGGCTGGAGGGAAGCCAGCCCAGGTCCAGGGTGCCTGAGGGAAGCTGGTGTCAGCAGCCAGGGAAAGAAGGCCTACTCTTGAATGAATTTTCATGCATTGGGCCTCTAGTTTAGACATATCTGGCTATTAGAGAGCAAGGCCAAGCAATAGAAGGGAAATCGAGGGCAATAATTTTCATGTGCTTCAAAACAATGTATAGATTAGTTGTGATTTCAAAAGTCTACGTATTTTCATGTTTATCTGCCTGCATCTTATTGTAAAAAACAATAAGCAAAGTGGGAATAGAGGAATCATACCTGAACATAATAAAAGCCTTATATGACAAACCTATAGCCAACATCATATTCAATGGTCAAAAATTAAAACCATTTTCCCTAAGAACAGGAAGAAGACAGGAATGACTGCTTTCAACATTCCTGTTTGACATAGTACTGGAAGTACTAGAAATAGCAATCAGACAAGAAGAAGAAACAAAAGGCATCCAAATTGGAAAAGAAGAAGTAAAACTGTCATTATTTGCAGATGACATGATATTGTACATAGAAAACCCTAAAGACATCATCAAACAACTATTAGATTTAATTAATGAATTTGGAAAAGTAGCAGGATATAAAATTAGCACCCAGAAATCTATGGCTTTTCTATACACCAACAATGAACTCACAAAAAAGGAGAAACTAAAAATAAAATTAATTTACCATTGCAACAAAAAAAGTAAGATACCTCGGAATAAACGTAACTAAGGAGGTAAAAGACATGTACTCAGAAAATTACAGGATGTTGAAAAAAGAGATAGAGGAAGACAAACAAATGGAAGAATATACAATGCTCATGGATTGGTAGAATCAACATCATTACAATGTTCTTACTACCCAAAGCAATCTATATATTCAATGCAATCTCCATTAAAATACCAACGGCATATTTCACAGACCTCTAACAAACTCTCCAAAAGTCATCTGGACTAAAAACAAACCCCGGATAGTGGCAGCAATCCTGAGAAAGAAGAACAATGTTGGAGGGATCACAATACTGGATATCAAGCTATGTTACAAAGCTACTGTTCTCAAAACTGCCTGGGACTGGCACAAGAACAGACATAAAGACCACTGGAACAGAACAGAGAACCCCGAAATAGACCCAAGCCATTACATTCAATTAATATTTGCCAAAGGAGGCAAGAGCATACAATTGAGTGAAGAGAGTCTTCAATAAATGGTGTTGGGAAAACTGGACAGATATTTGCAAAAAAAAAAAAAATGAAACTAAACCACCAACTTACACCATTCACAAAAATAAACTCAAAATGGATAAAGGACTTAAATGTAAGACAGGAAACCATAAATATTTTAGAAAACTCCATAGGCAACAAAATAGCAGACATATGTCGTAGCAATATCTTTACTGACACAGCTCCTAGGGCAATGGAGACTAAGGAGAAAATAAAAAAATGAGACTACATCAAAATGAAAAGCTTCTGCACAGCAAAGGAAACCATCAACAAAACAACAAGAGAGCCCACTGCGTGGGAGAACATATTTGCCAATATTATCTCCAATAAAGGCTTAATCTCCAAAATTTACAGGGAACTCATACAACCTAACAAAAGGAAGATAAATAATCCAATTAAACATTGGGCAAAGGACCGAAATAGACACCTTTAAAAAGAGGACATACAGAAGGCCAAGAGACATATAAAAACATATTCAAAGTCAGTAATCATCTGAGAGATGCAAATCAAAATGACAATGATATACCATCTCACACCTGTGAGAATGGCTATCATCAACAAAGGATAAGTGCTGGCAAAAATTTGGATAAAAAGATACCCTTGTGCACCATTGGTGGGAATGCAGACTGGTGTAGCCACTGTGGAGAACAGTATAGAGTTTCCTCAAAAAAATAAAATTAGAACTCCCATTTCACCCAGTAATCCCACTTCTAGGACTATATCCCAAGAAACCAGAAACACCAATCAGAAAGGGTATATGCACTCTTACGCTCATAGGAACACAATTTACAATAGCTAAGATTTGGAAACAGCTAAGTGCCCATCTGCAGATGAGTGGAGTAACAATTTTGGTACATCTACACAATGGAATACTATGCTGCTGTAAAAAAGAAGGAACTCTTACCATTTTCAACAGCATGGAGGGACCGGGAGAGCATTATGTTAAGCAAAATAAGCCAGTCAGAGAAAGATAAATATCACATGATCTCACTTATATGTGGGGTATAATGAACAACATAAACTGATGAACAAAAATAGTTCCAGAGACAAGGTAACACTGAACAGACCATCCAACATCAGAGAGAAGGCAGAGGGTAGGAGCGTGAGAGATCAACCGAAAGATTTGTATGCACGCATATAAGCATAACCAATGGACACAGACACTAGGGAAGTGAGGGAATGTGCTGGGGGAGTGGGAACGACTGGGGAGAGGTCAATGGGGAAAAAAGGAGACAAATGTAATACTTTAAACAATAAAGAATTTTTAAAAAAGAATAAGAAAAACAATATTCTACACATTTGTTAAATTAAACATTCTAATATTTTAATATTAAAAGAGAAATGTATTCTATCTTTCCTTTAATTAAATTGACTGAAATGCAATTGAAGTTACATAAAAAATTGAATTGGACAGATCTGATTTCAACATTTCCTATACAAGTAATCTTAGGCAAATTGACAGTCAAACCCATGAAACTCTCCAGGAAGACTTTTGAAGAAAAGAAAGAAAAATATTTTGGAAAATAATAAAGGTAGCATCAAAATTTAAAGAAGGTATGGAAGATAAGCTTTAGAAACTAAATAAGATGTAAACATAGAGGCACTTATCTTAATTAATTTGTACAATGAGATAATGCTAGTCACCATGGTAATAGTTTTGTCAGTGAAGCTGTAAACAGATATCAAATTGAAGATAGTTCAGAGAAGAAAACTGAAGACAGAAGAAGGAAAAGGTAGGAGCACTGAATAAAGAACACTCCTTTAAGAAAATTCTGAATTACGATAAAAGTAAACATAGTTATATCAAGGGAAGTTAAGTTATAAGAAGGAATACTCTTCAGATTTTTGTTGCAGGTTTGTTCTGAAGGGGAAGAAGAAATTAAAGAAAAAAGGAAGGTAGGTATTTCATGATGTGTTGGCTTTTGCTTAATGGAAGAGGATAGAATTAATTGTACAGATGGCAGGGTTAGCTGCGGAGAGGGTAAAGAATATTTTTTCCACTGGAATATGAAGAACAATGTTAGAATTTCTTCACTTCATTTCACATGGTCAGGTTACTGAGAAATGTTGCTAAGAGGTACAATTTTCTACAATGTGAAAAGTTTATAATATATGAAAATAGAGCCTTGAAATTTTAAGTTTTTATGTTTTAAGAATAAAGTATAATGGAGAGGCACTTTTATACAGTTTATTAGAAAACTCATTGATAGATACATAGCCACAATGTTCTATTCTTCTCAAAGATAAGAAACAGTAGGAGATATCTATCTATACTAATAAGAAGGCAATATGCTAATTACAGCAGACATCTTCCAGATGACCTTCTGGATGTACTTCCGGGCAAAGCCATTGTAGTGGGGGCTGAGGCAGAGCCTGTTAGGGGCAATCAGGTTGGCAGGGGAACAAGTTAGGGGCTATCCGGCCAGTGGGGGAGCAAGTTAGGTTCGATCAGACTGGCAGAGGGGCAAGGTAGGGGCGATCAGATTGGCAGGCAAGTGGTTAGGAGCCAGCGGTCCCGGATTGCAACTGTCGGTTTAGGCCTGATCCCAACAGTTGGACATCCCCCGAGTGGTCCCAGATTGGAGAGGTTGCAGGTTGGGCTGAGGAAACCACCCCCTCTGTGCACAATTTTTGTGCACCTGGCCTCTAGTTTATAATAATTACACTCATGCAACTAATACAATGTCATAAGATTAGTTTCACATGTCATATTTCAAAAGTAAAGCTATAGTAAACTAGAAACACCAATCAGAAAGGATATATACTCCCCGATGTTCATAGCAGCACAATTTACAATAGCTAAAATTTGGAAACAACCTAAATGCCCATCAGCAGATGAGTGGATTAAAAAACTGTGGTACATATACACAATGGAATACTATGCCACTATAAAAAAGAAGGAACTTTTACCATTTGCAATAGCATGAATGGAACTGGAGAGCATTATGCAAGTGAAATAAGCCAGTCAGAGAAAGATAAATATCATATGATCCCACTCATATGTGGGATATAGTGATCAACATAATTTGCTGAACAAGAATAGATCCACAGACAAATGGCAGGGGGTAAGGGTTAGAGAGCAATTAAAAGATTTGTATGCATGCATATTAGTGTAACCAATGGACACAGACACTGGTAGGTGGGGGCTTGCCAGGGGTAGGAATAGCTTCAGGGGGGTGGGGGGTGTCAAGTAGGGAAAAAGGAGACATACGTAAAACTTTAGATAATAAATAAATTTAAAAAAGAAAGTATAGCTCAGACTTAATTTGTTAATGTAGATTTCCAGTAATAAGAGAAGAGAGTGAGTTTAGGAAAAGATGGCAGGTAGTAGGTAATGCCTTCCCTAACTCCCCCCCTCCCCTTTAAATTGAAAAATATATATATTACCTAAAGTTTTATCTTTCACTTCTATATACTGTCTTTGAAGTGATTTTTTTTTTGGAGTCTAGAAAGTGGCTATTTTAAAAATTTTCTCCATTTATTCCTCATATGTCAATGCTATAATTTAAACCTGTCTTAATATAAGTCAATATGCCTAGGAACAACACAAAAGCCAGTTTTTATTCAATTTCATTTTAAATCTTAAATATTTTTATATTCTAAATAACTTTCATTTTTTCTTCTAGGAGAATGATCGTTTTTATATTGATGAAATACTATTTTTATGAGCTTATTAAACACAAAGTCAACAAATCCAAAATAAAATATGTAAGTATTCAACAAACATTTTAGTATCTACAAATTTAATGATTTATAATATCATATGATGCATGATGATTTAGGAGAGGAGTAATAAATTTTTTTTCTGGGGACAAGTGATTCCTGTGCCATAATTACAATACAGATAAAATGTTAGTGTTTTAAACTGTTCAGGCTGCTGTAACACATTACCATAGATCTTGTGCCTTATAAACAATAGAAATTTATTTCTCAAAGTTCTGGAAGCTATAATGTCCAAGATCAAGGGGCCAGGAAATTTGGTGTCTGGTGAGGACCTGTTCTGCATATGTCCCCAAATATCAGAAGGAACTACAAAGCTCTCTGGGATCTCTTCCATAAGAGTACTAATCCCATTCATGAGGGTTCCACCCATATGAACTAATCACCTCCTGAAGGCCTTACCTCCTAATACAATCACATTGAGGGTTAGGATTTTGACAAATAAATTTTGTTGGGATACAAAGATTCAGTATATAACCATTAGCATACACAAGAAACATTGCACTTATGTGACTTCAATCAATTCAAACGACCAGTTGACCAGTCGCTATGACATGCACTGATCAGCAGGGGGAAGATACTCAATGCAGGAGCTGCCCCCTGGTGGTCAGTGCACTCCCATAGACAACCTCCCGCAACCTCTCCTTCCCCCAGAGCCCGGCTGGCCACCCCATTGGCCCTGACCAGAGGGCCAGCTGGCCAACCTCCCGTGGTCCTTCCTCCTGGCCAGCCAACCTCCCAGGGTCCCTCCCCCCTGCCATCCAGACCCCTGATAGGCCTTGATCACCAGCCAGGCTGAGGGACCCCACCCATGCACGAATTCGTGCACCAGGCCTCTAGTCTTTAATAATATATTTTAGAATCAATCAAAATGCCCAAACTTTTTACCTAGGATTTTATATTTCAAAGGATAATGTGTGTACAGATAAAAAAATTAAAATAACAAAATTATATATTTTCTTGTATCCATATTGAGGAAAGTAAGAAAAGTTCACATTTTCATATGCTCTGTCTGGAAATCAAAGAGCACTACCTGGCAGAGAACCTACCTAGAGAAACATGGAAAATGCATATTTTACTTTCTTCATTCTGCACCTAGTACCTGTCGGTACCTGTGAATGCTAAATAAATAATTGTGACAAAGATAATGACGGCTGCATACTGGCACTGAGAAGAAAGTTCGAAAATTTGAAGTGTGTTTTGTAGTAACAAGAATTGTAGTCCACTATTTCATAATGATTCAACTGCCAGTATTTCTCTCTAATCCTGGCACTTCTAGCTCTGGCTTCCTGCCCTTTTTCTACCTTTGCTTTTCTGTGCTATGAGCTGATTCCATCAGCAGGACAAATGAAAATAACTTTGTTTGATTGCCTCACTGCCTTTTAGCATGAAGCCATAGTTGAATAACTTTTACTGAATCCTTTATAAAGTAAATTGCATTACAGTGGGATACCATTGCACATTGATGTTCAATGTTGAAATGAAAACCTATCAATTGCATATAAGGTTTGATTTCCAGTCAAGGTCATGTATCTGGTTAGCAGGTTTGCTCCCTAGCCTTGGTTGGGGTACGTGCTGGACACAACCAATCAATGGGTCTCTCGAATATCAATGTCTCTCTCTCTCTCTCCCCCTACCCTACCTCCCTTCTACTTTCTCCAAAAAAAGAGGAAAAAATATCCTCACATGAGGATTAAAAAAAAATTAACTTACATATGTGCTTTAATTAATTTATAATAAACAGATATATGAAAAAATATTCCTAGTCAAACTTGTAGCAATCACATTACAAAAAGATATGCTTAAGAAATTGCTTGCTCTAAGAAATTCTAACCCTCATTTACCTCTTGAAGTCAAGCGAGAACTCCACTAAGAACAGATCTAAGCTCCCAAAACTTGAACTAGTATACAGTTCTATAAAAACTCTGGCTACAAGACTAAAGGTCAGTTCACTTAAGAAATCAGGATCTCAAGTGGATTGGGTTAAGAGTAAAGTTCAGAAGCAACTGCTTTTACAAAAGCAAAGAATTAATGACCACCAATTTTGTATTTGCTAAGCTTGATCTTCTCCTGGGAGAAGAACAGGACCCTGAACAAGTGCTAATGGGTCTGTGCCCTCAAGGTAAGGTTGGCCTTTCAGTGGTTTGGAGCTTCACAAACTTAAGTTCCCTTATCATTTTAAAAATGAATCCACTCTCTGAATCTATGCATTTTCTAAAAAAAAATGAAGAAGTTCTTTACCTAACTATACAAAACTTGGTATCAAGGGACAATACTACACATTTTTAGATTTTCCCTGTTACACTGAGGGGAAAAAAATGCTCTGCTATTATTTCTATCCTAATGTCATAGGCTTATCTGGCAGGAAAATACCTGATTTGTTTCTAGAGATCTGGCTTGGAAATCTCTAAAATAAACCTATCAAATTCACTCTCCTTAAAAATGTAAGCAATTTGGAGATGAATATCACTAAAGAACTGAAGACCTGAACTCCCTAACACTGCATGATATTACTAATTGAAATAGTAATTTTAAATCTCCAAAATAATCTAATGTTTCATGTTTCAATTTAGTTCTAGCAATGTTGTTCTCTATCTGGGTTTGGTCTATCCCCAAAATGTTAATTCATTGTTTCAAGGTGATTAAGTTATAACTCAACTATTTAGTGTTTACCTTTCCTAGACTTCATTGATATCATTAGCATCATCATCATCATTATCATCACCATCCAATGAAAGACTACAAATATTGTTTTAATTATTGGCAGCAGCAATATTACCACCATTTATGGAAGGTCTTCTATGAAGCCTATTCTGTGCTAAATAATTTGCATACAGCTTGACTGGTGTTGCTCAATGGTTGAGCATCGATCCTTGGACGAGGAGGTCATGGTTCAGTCCTTGGTCAGATCACATGCCTGGGTTGAGGGGTTCAGACCCCAGTAGGGGGCTGCAGGAGGCAGTGGGGGAATGATTCTCTCTCATCATTGATGTTTCTGTTTCTCCCTCTCCTTTCCTCACTAAAATCAATAAAACCATATATTAAAAAGTAATTTGTATACATATTTTACATTTGTAACTATTTACCCTGGTAAGGTAAATATTACCTAAAAGGGAAAGAAAACAACCAAAAGTCATTAACACAAACATTTATTAAGAATGCTACAATATCAAGAGCAGCTTAAAATTAGTGTTCTCTAGCAAACAAGTAGCTAAAGGACTTTACAAGGCTGATTTGGGGTGGGTGAGAATTGTTCACTGTACAGATTCTTGGAAAGTATATGAAAAATGAATTATGTTAATCATGGGACAGGATGTAGATTCAGGAAGATGGAACCTCAGTTTAACATTTATTGGCTACTTAATTTGCATTTAGGAATAAGGAGTGATGAGAAACATTTGGAGGCTATGATTCTTGGGGGGATGGCTAAAGTACAATATTTTTATTTTCTCTGATGGTGGCAATCATCTCTTGAGTTAGCATTCTATACAGAAGCATTTAAGATTCTGGGCAGCGTAAAATATGAGATTACTCTGCTAAAGAACACAGGAAGCAATATCATGAATAGACCATGAAATGACTCCTTAATGTCCCACTTATCTCTCTAGTCCTAACCAAGAAAGCAAATCCACTGGATGGAGGCAATTGTTTAAAATGCATTTGCAAATGTTCAAATGATCTTTATGTATCCATTATTGTTTATGTTCCACCTTTACATTCTGTCTGGGTTATACATTTGGCTGATGAACTATTTACTAGAGATACTCCCAAAATTTTTAAGTAAAATTAGTCTACCAATATTGATCTAAGGTTTTAGTCAGTTTAAGTCTATTATTTTGTTATCCAGCAATAGAAGCATGGAAAATTGTGTGTTGAGGGATAACACACAATTAATTCATATACATTTAGTCAATGATTACTCTGAACGAAATTTCATATTGTAAGCAAGGAAGACAGGACACTGACCAATCTCCAGAATCTTTGATGTAATCATATAACATCATGAACAATTGCCACTAATTGTCTCCGAGATAATTAATACTAATATTTAGAAACAAAAATAAATATAAACAGATTTTGCACCAGTTTGTGTTTAGTAAAACTTGAGTATTTTTTTTAAATTAATTATGTCAGGGTGACTTTTGCTAATAAGATTACATAGGTTTCAAGTGTACATTTCTATAATACATCATCTTATATTGCATTGTGTGCCAACCACCCAAAGTCAAATCATATATATATATGTCCTCCCATAGCCTTAACTACCTCCAACCTCTCCTTCCCTCTGGTAACCACCATACTGTGTCTATGAGTTTTTTTATATTCCATACATAAGTGAAATCATATGATTCTTAGCTTTTTCTCTCTGAGTTACTTAGTATGCTCAGTGTCCATCCATGTTGTTGCAATGGCAGTATTTCATCCTTTCTTACTGCTGAGTAGTATTCCATTGTGTATATATACCACATCTTTATCCAATCATTTAGTGAAGGGCACTTCAGTTGTTTCCATGTCTTAACCACTGTGAATAATGCTGCAATGAACATAGGGGTGCATATATTTTTGTGAATAAAAGTTTTCAAATTTTTCTAGTAGATACCCATAAGAGGGATTTCTGGGTTGTATGGTAACCCAATTTTTAAGGAATCACCATACTGTTTTCTATAGTGACTGTACCAGTTTACATTCCTACCAGCAGTGAATGAGAGTTCCTTTCTCTCCACAACTTATCCAACACTTGTTATTACCTGTCTTGCTAATAATAGCCATTCTAATAGGTGTGAGGACATAATTGACAATGTAAAAGCCTTTCATCACAGGACATCAGATTACACATTCTTCTCCAGTGCACATGGAACATTCTCAAGGACAGACCCTATGCTGGGTCACAAAACTAACCTCGATAAATTGAAGAAGATTTAAGTCATACCGACCTTATTCTGTAATCACAATGCTTTGAAATTAGAAATCAACTATAACAATGAAGTAAAAAAACCCTCACAAATATGTGGAGATTAAATAACTTAGATAAATGGTATCTTAACAATTATATTTGTAAAGAAGAAAAAATAATTCCCCTCTATCACCTGAGTTCTTAGTTTAGACACACAAACACACACACACACACACACACAGATTAACAAGAGAACCACACAAAAATAACATGTATATAACATGTGTATTTGGAGATACCCAGGGAAAAATTAGTAATGTTATTAAATATTTGTTAAATATTATGTTATGTTAAATATATTACATAAATGTTTTACTGCTACTTAAAAGAAATCAAATTTTGTAGAGTTTCAAGATGGCTGCAGAGTAGGTGGAAGCTATGCTCACCTCTTCTCGGCATCAAACCAGATTTGCAGCTAAATTATAGAGCAATCAATTTGAATGACAAACTGAAGGACAGCTGAACAGGAGTATCACATCCAATAATTTATAGACTGGGAAGAAGGAGGTGATGCAGAGGGCTGACCCCTACACCCAGGTGTGGTGGCTGAAAAGCTGGAAGAATATTTTGTCTACAAAAGAACTGCTGAGGAGTGTGGTGTCTCAACCCCAGGTTGGTATCCCCAACTCAGAGCACCAAGGCCATTAAGTGGAGCCTGTGTAACATCTAGAAGTTAAAATCAATGGGGACTCTCTCTGCTGAGAAGTGGAGGGTGTCTGCTAGAGTAGCAGGTGCTCTCCTAAATAGCCAATACAGAAGAGTTTGCTCTTGAGCACTAACCTGGGGCTCCAGAATTGGGAAGGTGACACAGGGCATATAAGAGACATAAAAAGGGTTTGTAGCATGAGCTACTGAGATCCTGGTCCCAGGTCAATATCTCACACTGCCCACAGGTGCCATCTTCCCAGCCTGCGGAGTGCACTAACCTGGAACCCCAACTGCTGGCAAGCTCAAGTCCTGAAGAAAGGGCTGTTGGCTATACCCAACAGGGTCCTTTAGTGTGCTTCCTCACTGGAGAAACTAGAGGCAGACACTCAGATAGACATTTAACTGTGAGGCTTTGGAAAAGGGCCAGATTTATCCTGCACCTGCAGGATCAGCCAACACCACCCAGGGAAACTGTTTTGTTCTATCTTCCCAAGTCTAGTGGCCTTGCCCTGCTGACCTCAGATATGAAGAGTAAAGGAACTCTGCTCAGAGCTTGGACTTTCAAACTTCATCACCCTCAGAGAGCCTGGTATGGCTCAAGCAGGTGCAGCTACACCCAAATATATAAAAAACCTACCGGAGGCTTGACCAACCAGGTGTCAGTCCTGCAGTCCTGCAGTCAGACTGCTGTGGCTGCAGGTTCAGTGACCCAGCACTGATTGCTGAGGGGGCTATGAATCAGGTCTGGAGAGAGGCCTGAAGAGAGAAGCAGAGCCTGATCCATAGCCTCTGTGGCAGCTGTTGATCAACACTTGCCTCTCTTTCTCTCCAGCAGCTGCACCTCCATTTCTCTCCAGGCCTCCACCAGGGCTGCTGATCAGCCGCACTTTCTAATCAGGCCCCACTGATAGGCCCAGAGACATTGACTGGCATAGAAACCAACCAATCAGAACCAAATCTGGGTCAACTGTGAGGAGCAATGGCTGCATAGGAGGCAGAGCTTTTGATGCTGATTGGCATAGGAACTGACCAATCAGAACCAAATCTGGGTCAACTGTGAGGAGCAATGGCTGCATAGGAGGCGGAGCTTTTGACACTGTCTGGCATAGAAACCGACCAATCAGAGCCAAATTGGCCAACAGAGTAGGGCAGTTGGGGGCAAGATCAGGCCTCCAGGGGAGGGCAGTTAGGGGTGATCAGGCAAGCAGAGGCAGTTAGTGGCAACCAGGATGGCAGGAAGGGCGGTTGGGGGTGACCAGGCAGGAAGGAGAGGGCAGTTGGGTGTGAGATCAGACTGGCAGGGGAGGGAAGTTAGGGGCAACCAGGCCAGCAGGGGAGCAGGTAGGCAGGCAGGCAGAAATGGTTAGGGGCAATCAGGCAGGCAGGCAAGCAGGCCTAAACTGGCAGTTGGACATCCCCTGAGGGATCCCAGATTGGAGAGGGTGCAGGCTGGGCAAGGGACAACCCTCCAGTGCACAAATTTTGTGCACTGGGCCTCTTGTAGCTCATAAGAGGCATAGAGTTTTCTCTCCTCCCAGGCTTGACTGGTGCCACCCCAATTGACTATCTCGATGTGTTTTCCAAAGTTTGGTGGTCCCACCCTGCTGTGCTTGCTCTTGCAGTGGGATCAGCTGACTGCACCAATCTGGGCAGGTGGTGTGCTCTTCCTGAGGGAGCTAGAGTTGTGGACTTTCGCAGAGACTGAGTTGTATGGCTGTTGCAGAGGCTGTATTCTCCCCATTGACTGCCTGACCACAAAGCTCCCAAATACAGGACCCACTAGTCCCATCCTCCTGACCCAGTCTTCCCAAACTATTGAGTTTGTGGAAGTGGCAGTGGGGTCTAGCCAGCTTGGGTTCTTTCTACAGTCTTTCTTCAGAAGGCTCTTAAGGATGTCCAGACAACCTCATGGGGTGTTGGCATAGCCAACCGGTAGACACCTACCTCAGAGAGCCTTGGACCTTTTATTGCTCTGTCTTAGGTCAGAGATGCTACTAGCCAACCCTTCCCACAAAAACCTAGACCCAGTAGACAGAGCCACAATCAGTCAATAGCATGGTAGCTCCAGGGAAGTAGACCAAGGCCGGTTACTTGCATAAGAATGCCAATTGAGTAGGCTCAGAACCAACACAACCAGTGGTGAGCTTCAAACATCAAAAGACCCTGACTCAACTGGTCACATCAAAGAGGGAACTTTGGAGATGCCAGAACCATCTGGGAATAACTCTGCCTCCAGGGGAGAGCCCTGAATAGCAACTCATACACTGTGAATGAGGTATATCCTTAGTGTCAGTCAGCCTGAGGGTTAACTCCCCCCACCAATGGGGCAACAACATTCAAGATTCAATTATAACAGGAGAGAGCACATAACACACATAAGAAACATTTCTGGCCGAGACCGGTTTTGCTCAGTGGATAGAGCATCAGCCTGCGGACTGAGGGGTCCCGGGTTCGATTCCGGTCAGGGGCATGTACCTGGGTTGCGGGCATATCCCCAGTGGGGGATGTGCAGGAGGCAGCTGGTCGATGTTTCTCTCTCATCGATGTTTCTAACTCTCTATCTCTCTCCCTTCCTCTCTGTAAAAAATCAATAAAATATATTAATAAAAAAAAAAAGAAACATTTCTGAAGCACCCAGCTCAGGTGACTTAGAAGATTGCACCATTGAGACCCACAAGGCACCTAGATTCAAAAGCCCTCATAACACACTTTGAAGACATAGAAGATATACCTAATATACAGATTTTAGAAAGCTTTACTAGAGTTGGTTCAGTGTTGCTCAGTGGTTGAACATCAACCTATGAACCATGAAGTCAAAGTTTGATTCCTGATGAGAGGACAGGCCCTGGTTTCTGTCCTGATCGCCTGTAGGGGTATAGAGGGAGCAGCTGATCATGATTCTCTCTCATCATTGAGGTGCCTTTTTTTAAAAATTAAATCTTTATTATCGAAAGTATTACATATGCCGGCCTTCTTCCCCCATTGACCCCTACTAGCCCACCACTGCCCCCTGCAAGGCCTTTTATGCATATATGCATAACATATGGACACAATATGTGTCCATATGTTATGCATGTATGCATACAAGTTATTTGGTTGATGACTTCCTAGCCGCATACCCTCACCCACCTAACCTCTGAGATTCCGCTGTGTGTTCTATGCTTCTATGTCTCTGGATCTATTTTATTCATCAGATTATTTTGTTCATTAGATTCTATTTGTGAGTGAGACCCTGTGATACTTGTCTTTCTCTAATTGACTTATTTAGCTTAGCATAATAATTTCCAGGTCCTTCCATGCTGTATCAAAGGGTAAGAAGTCCTTCGTTTTTATACCTGCGTAGTATTCCATGATGTAAATGTATCACTGCTTTTTTATCCACTTATCTACTAATGGGCTCTTGGGTTGTTTCCAGATCTGAGCTATTGTAAATTGTGCTGCTATGAGCATAGGGGTACATATATATTTTTTGATTGGTGTTTCAGGTTTCTTAGTATATATTCCTAGAAATGGGATCAATGGATCAGATGGCAGTTCCACATTTAATTTTTTGAGGAAACTCCATACTGTTTTCCATAGTGGCTGCACCAATATGCATTTCCACCAGCATAGTACTATGGTTCTCTTTTCTACACATCCTCGAGAGCAATCATTTGTTGATTTGTTGATGATAGTCATTCTGACAAGTGTGAGGTGATACCTCATGGTTGTTTTAAGTTGCATCTCTCTGATGATTAGTGACTGAGCATTTTCTCATGTCTCTTGGCCATCTGTATGTCCACTTTGGAGAAGTGTCTATTTAGGCCCATTTTTTAACTGGATTGTTTGTCTTCCTTTTGTTAAGTTGTATGAGTTTCTTATATATTTTGGATATTAACCCTTTATCAGATGTATAATTGCCAAATATGTTCTCCCATACATTGGGCTACCTTTTAATTTGATGACGGTTTCTTTTGTGTGCAGAGGCTTTTATTTTGATGTAGTTCCATTTTTTATTATCTCTTTATTTTACCCAAGGAGATGTATCTGTAAATATATTGCTATGAGAGATGTCTGAGATTTTGCTGCCTATGGTTTCTTCTAGGATTTTTATGGTTTCCCAACTTATATTTAAGTCTTTTCTCCACTTTGAGTTTATTCTTGTGTATGGTGTAAATTAATGGCCTAGTTTCATTTTTTTTTTTTTGCATGCGTCTGTCCAATTTTATTTCCAGCACAATGTATTGAAGAGACTGTCTTTATTACATTGTATGTTATTTCCTCTTTTGTCAAACATTAATTTTGGGTAATGGCTTGGGTCGATTTCTGGGGTTTCTGTTTAGTTCCATTGACGTATATGCCTATTCTTGTGCCAGTACCAGGCTTTTTGATTACAGTGGCTTTATGGTATAATTGATATATGTGATCCCTCAAACATTGTTCTTTCTCAAGATTGTTGTGGCTATTCAGGGTCTTTTATTGGTTCCCTATGAATTTTCAGAGGATTTGTTCTAGATCTGGAAATATTCCATTGGTATTTTAATTTGGATTGCATTGTGTCTGTAGATTATTCTGGGTAGTATGGATATTTTAATGATGTTAATTCTACCAATCCATGAACTTGGTATATTCTTCCTCTTGTTTATATATTCCTCTATAATTTTTCAACATTCTATAGTTTTCTGAGTACAAGTCTTTTACCTCCTTGGTAAAGTTTATTCCTAGTTATCTTAATTTTTTGTTGCAATAGCAAATGGGATTTTTTGTTTAGTTTCTCTTTCTTTGAATTCATTATTAGTGTTAAAAATATCATGAAGCGTAGTATTCCATTGTGTAGATATGGTACATCTACACAATGGAATACTATGCTGCCATAAAAAAGAAGGAATTCTTACGATTTGCAGCAGCATGGATGGAACTGGAGAGCATTATGCTAAGTGAAATAAGCCAGTCAGTGAAAGAAAAATACCACCTGATATCACTCATTTATGGATAATAAAGAACATTATAACCTGAAGAATAAAAAGATAGATACAGAGGCAGAGAAGCATTGAACAGACTCAAATTACAGCGGGAAGGCTGGGGAGTGTTGGAGAGGAGGTAAGAGATCAACCAAAGGACTTGTATGCATGCATATAAGCATAATCAATGGACACAAGACGCTGGGAGAGGGGGTGAGGGCATGTGCCAGGAGGTAGGGGGGGCTGGGGGAAGGTCAATGGGGGAAAAAAGGAGACATACGCACTACTATTTGTAATACTATAAGCAATAAAATAAAAATTTAAAAAAATTAATAAAAAAATTAAAAAAATATATCATGGATTTTTGTGTGTTGATTTAGTAACCTGCTACATTGCCAAATTCATTTATTAAATCTACTAGGTTTTTTTGTGAAGTCTTTAATATTTTCTGTGTACAATATCATGTCATCTGCAAATAATGAAAATTTTATTTCCTTTCCAATTTGGATGCCTTTTATTTTTTTCTTCTTGTCTGAAGGCTGTGGCTAGGACATCCAGTACTATGTTGAAAAGAAGTGGTAAAAGCAGACATTCCTGATTTGTTCCTATTCTTGAGTAAAATGGTTTTAGTTTTTGCCCATTGAGTATGATGCTCACTGTAAGTTTGTCATATATGGCCTTTATTAGGTTGAGATATGATCCCTCTATCCCCGCTTTGCTGAGAGTTTTTATCAAAAATAGGTTTTGGGTTTTGCCAAATACTTTTTTCTGCATTTATTGATATAATATTGTGATTTCTGCCTTTTGTTTATTTATGTGATGTTTCACATTTATTGATTTGTGAATATCATACCAGTCTTGCATCCCTGGAATAAATCCCACTTGGTTATGGTGTATGAACTTTTTAGTATATTGCTGATCCTATTTGCTAATATTTTGTTGAGGATTTTAGCATCTATGTAGACAGCATATAAATGGGGCATGTTTTTGTATCCATAAGCTACCCTATATCTTTTGATAAGCGCATTTTATCCATTTACATTTAAGGTTATTATTGATAGGTACTTATATATTGCCATTTTACTTCTATATGCCTATGTTTCTCTCTCTCTCTCTCTCTCTCTCTCTCTATATATATATATATATATATATATATATATATATGCCCAGTGTACAAAAATTTGTGCACTCGGGGCGGGGGGGGGAGGTCCTCAGCCTGGCCTGAACCCTCTCACAATCCGGGACCCCTCGGGTAGGGTCCCTAGGCCTAGCCTGATTTCAGGGCCTGAGATCAGGGCTTTCCTTCCCCCGGCTGCAGGCAGCTGGCCTCACCCCTGCTGCTGCCACTTATTGCAGCACTGCCCCTCACCCCCACTCCCCTGTCACCAGTGGCCTCCCTTTGCAGGTAACAGGCATGTATTGCAAAGGCTTGGCTGGCCTGGGCCTCCCTTTGCAGGGCAATTGCTGGCTGGCACACCTGCCACAGAGTCACCGCCAGTGTCCTGGGCCTCCCTCTTTCTTTGATGGGGACCAGGGCCAGCCCTGCAAGGGGCTGTCTGCCTACCTGATCACCCCTAACCACTTGCCTGCCTACCTTATCACCCCTAACTGCTTGCTTGGGGGCATGGCCAGCCCAGCAAGGGGCCGTGGTGGTTCTGGTCTCTCGTCATTCCGGTCGTTACACTTATGGTGGCTGGCCTTTTATCATATAGGATTCCTTCTTCTCATTACAGCTGTCCCTTTAACATTTCTTGCAGTGCTGGTTTGGTGGTGATAAACTTCTTTAGCCTTTTTTTGTCTGGTAATCTCTTTATTTAATTATTTATTTTGAATGAGATATTTGCTGGATATAGTGATGTTGGTTTCAGTTCCTTGCTTTGCATTACTTTGAGTACTTCATGCCATTCCCTTCTGGCCTGTAGAGTTTCTAATGAGAAATCAGGTGTCATCTTTATGGGAGTTCCTTTACAGGTAACAAATTGCTTTTCTCTTACTGCCTTTAAGATTCCCTCTTTGTCTTTAAATTTTGGCATTTTAATTATGAAGTGTCTGGGCATGGGCCTGCTTGGGTTCTTGCTCTGGACTCTTTGTGCCTCCTGGACTTGTGTGACATTTTCCTTCACCAGGTTAGGGACATTTTCTGCCATTCTCTCTTCAGACACCTTCTCTATCTCTTGCTTACTTTCTACTCCTTCTGACACACCTATTATGTGAATATTGTTATGTCTCATAACAGCTCTCTTAAGTTGTCCTTCTGTTTTTAATTTTTTTTTTCTTTTTGATTCCCTGATTGAGTGATTTTTTTCTACCCTATCTTCTAATTCACTGATAAAATCCTCGGTTTTGCCTAATCTGTTGTGTATTCATTACACTGTGTTATTTATTAGTGCTATGTAATTTTTATGGTTACTACATAATTTCTCATGCTGTTGAACATCTTTGCCATCATTAATTTGAACTCTATGTCTAATAAATTTCTTATCTGCATTTAATTTAGCACTTCTTCTGGAGAATTCTCTTGTTCTTTCATTTGATTTGTATGTTTGTCTCCTTACTTTGGCTGCCTGTTTGGTATTGTGACCATGTATTAGGTAGCTCTGCTATGTCTCTCAATCTCTAGTGCAAGACAATGTCAAATGCTGTTGCTGACTAATTAGATCAGGCAAAGACTCAAAGCCTCCAGAGACCTGCCTCTGCCAGCAGATTGATTGTATTCAGTTTTGAGTAGCCTCAGATAATCAACCACAGGTGGGGCTAGAAGTTTTACTACAGGGTGTAGCAGTTGCTTCTGTCAGGAGAATAATTGTTATTTTTACTCACTTAATGGGGCTCAGAAACTCCATAGGGTGGGAGGAGGGGCCAGGAGTTTTCCAATAGGGTTGGGCAACTGCCTCCCCTGCAAGCAAAAACTGCCTAGATAGCAAGGTTGTTCCTGAGAAAGATGTCCTCCCCAGAGTGAAGCAATGACTCAGCACAGGAAACCAGGGTGTCTGCCTACTGAGTTTCAGCCCCAGAGCTCTCAACCCTGGTTTATGCTTACACAGCTCCAGTCAATCTGCCCTCCCTCTGCCAGAGTCCAAGGTAAGTGGCTGCACACAAAATTTTGTTGATTGGTTCTTTAAGAGGGTGCCTGCATTTCCATCTGTTCTCCTGGCAGATAGAAACCCTGATGCTTTTTACAGCCTGATGTTATATGGGCACATTTCTCAGTTTTGGTGCTCTGGGTTGATTGGCCAAACTTTGGTTTTAGACCCCAGATTTCCCAGTGGAAACCCCTCATAGCTGAGATATCTCTCCAAAACTTAAACTGCTATCTGTGAGAGCCCAACCAGTCCTCTTGCACCTCTGCCCTTCTGACCAGTCTCTATGTTGTCTTCACTTTCAATCCTTGGTTGTCAGGGTTCTCTCCAGCTACTCTTCAGTTGATTATTCAGGGTGTTTTTTGTTTGCTTTTATATTTTAGTTGTAATTCCTGGGAGCATATCTGTGTGGTATCTACTTACTCTGCCACCATTTTTAATCTCTCAACATTGATAATTCTATCTCCCTTTCCCTCTCCCATCTTCTCTAATATCAATATAAATATAGGTTTTTTTAAAAGCTTTACTAGAGATATTGAGGGACATTTCATATTAATGACTCAATCTATAGGACTATACAGTAATTCTAAACATATATGCAATCATATTAAATACAAATTGATATAACTAAAGATAACGATAAATAGGAAAATCCATGATCATAATAAGATTGTAAAAAATATTAGAATCTCAGAAGTAAAGGGATTTTCTTTGTGCAATTACAAGGTGAATTTGCTTAAAGGTAGAGAAAAAGAAGATGATTAAGCTAAATGTTAATGATAAGGTAAATATAGAATAATCTCCATGGGGAAGAAAACAAGAAGACTTTCCAAAGATCTGGCAATAGGAAGAAGAATATGGATTGAAAAGATGTTTGTATAATTCATAAACTGCAGTCAATACTGAGAGACAACTGTAAATTAAATAAATGCAATGCTTCTTTGCAGATAGTACCATGTTTGTAAAATATCTTACTAAGTATTGTCAGTAATAACATGCATAGGAAAAGTAAATTTTATGTAGTAATGTCACTCTAGCATCAACTATATTATAGATTGAAAATTAGTTTAATTGATCCATTTAGAGATATAATGGTGTGTCATAAATTTAACGATTAAATGGTTTAATGCATTTATCACTACAAATATTTTTAAATGTAATGTATAAACCCTTTTAAATGCTAAAGTAACAGTTTGAAAGACATAATCATAAAAACCTATGCATCATATTTTGATTTTTTTGCAGAGATTTCATGGTCTGAACTAAATTTTGGGGAAAAGTTGATTCATGATTCTTATCTTTTGCCATTAATTCTGAAAGAGTACTTACAAAGGCTTCTCTATATACTTGTCTTCACTTGTATAAATATAAGAGCATTTAATTGATAACCTTTGACTTATTAATTGTGTAAAATAATCAATTAAATATATTATTTATATGCACTATTGTTCCTGAAAATATTAGAGCTTTGATGTTAATGCAAAGATACTTCAAATTATTAATTTGTATTAGTACACAAATAATATAGCTGAAGAGTTGGAATAAACAGACAAATAATTGTTTTTCTATATGAGACTAAATTTCAGATGTTCTACTATTCCCTAAATATTTTAAGTGCATATATTCTACAAACTAAAACACTATTTATATAATAGAATGCAATTACCAAAATAAATGAATAGAGATTGATGCTTTACTACCACCTAATCCATATACCTTGTTCAAATTTTAATACTTTCTTTTATAGAAAAATAATCAAATTCAATATCACATGAAGATTTTGTGGTCTGTATGTTTAGTATCCTTTAATTTTGAAGTTTCTCAAATCTTTCATTTACCTTCAAACATTCTATAAAAAGTCCTTCAACTTGGGTTTCTCTTACATTCTTCATGCACAGAATCAGATTATGAAATTTCATTAGAAATATTACAGATATAATGAGGTCTTCCTCTCATTGCATTTTATTGAATTTCTCACAATAATCTTAATATTAATTTTGATCATTTGATTAAGGTGGTATCTCCTAGGTTTACCATGGCAAAATTGCTTTTTCTCTATTTTAATAAATACATACTTCATGGAGAGATACTTGGAGGCTATGTAATACCTTATTCCTCAACAAATACTTTCACCGCAGTTTCAGCATCCATCCATAAATCTTTTCTAAATTGTTACTCTGAAGATTGCTGAGTGTGATTTTTAAATTTCCATTCTTCCTTCCATATATGTATATATTAGTGGGCATTTCAGTATAGGGTAGAGCTTTCTGTTTTTCTTAGTTTACATATCATTTTATTTCTCTGTATCAGCTTATTTTATGCAATGGGATTTAATTTGTTAATATCATTATTCATTTGATACTCAAATAGTCCCAGTTTTGTTTGGTGCAAATTTCTTTCAATGGCTTCTGTCTCCTTCAGATATTTTTTCATCTTAATTTGAGTACTTTCTTAACTACCCTTACAGCAAGATGTTCCAGGCATATGTCATGCTTTATCTCAGCCCTACACTAAGAGCCCTGGCACCTTGTATAGCTGAATTGTATTTAGAACCCCGAATCTGTATATTTGGTGTACGTTCTATGCTATTACCGTGCTACGTATCCTGGGCCTCTTATGGAACAGGGATAGGAAATACAGATTTATAGGTATGTTTATATCAGCATTTATTTGTATACCTAATTTACACCAATAATTATTCTATATTAGTCTATGTCACCATCCCCTCTGTCTATGTCATGCACACCTTTTTTGGCATGAGACTCTGATATTTTTCTGAATTATTTTCTCATGTGTGAAGGAGATAGCTTATTTGGACCTGGGATCTCAAGTTCTTTTAAATGTAAATATGCAGGATGTAGAGAAAGAGAGGAGAAAAGAAGGATGGAAGGAAAAAAAGGTTAACTTTTCATTTTCTGATAAATTTTGTATCATAAAACTCAAGCAAATTATTGTTTCAGCCAAATATAAAAATTGTCTAAGTAAATGTAGTATACAGTCTCACATTTAAATCTCTGATTCCCTACTGTAGCTCCAGGAAACAAACAATAATGAGAAAGGAAAGAAAAGTAAATGAATAAAGTACTTTTTATACAAGATAAAAGCTATATCTTCCATATAATTCAACCTAGATACAAACTATGCTTTTTTTTTTTAAATATATTTTATTGATTTTTTACAGAGAGGGAGAGAGATAGAGAGTTAGAAACATCGATGAGAGAGAAACATCGATCAGCTGCCTCCTGCACATCCCCCACTGGGGAAGTGCCCGCAACCCAGGTACATGCCCTTGACCGGAATCGAACCTGGGACCCTTCAGTCTGCAGGCCGACGCTCTATCCACTGAGCCAAACCGGTTTCGGCAACTATGCTTTTTTTTAATAGCTTTATACTTTCATATAATTTATTCTGAGATATTGATGGTTTTCTTCATCAGCCTTATATTCTGTACCATCTTTCTTCACTTATATACACTTTATTAATTAAGATAATTGTTCCAAGGAAAACACTTTAAATTTTTTTTAATAAGATTAATTAATTTTCAAATTTTTAAGAGATTTATTTGATTTCACATAATTTGAATACAATGGTGGATTCCATTAAGCATCAAGCATTAAGACAATCTTTCATTAAGCAAAATTATAACAGCAGAATATTTTACATATTTATTTTCAAAATCTGAAGAATCAAAGGTTATATTGCCATCCTTCTCCATTTACTTTTTTACAAAGTAATAAGCACTGTAAATTTTAGATTTTAAGAAAGTTGAATTTTATAATAAGAAGTTATCTGCCATTACAAAATAAATATTAGGTTAGTTAGTTTCAATTTATTTCCCCCCTGGAATTTTGAGTGCTCTTCACAAAAGAGCAATTGTTCAGTATAGCAGCACAACATACAAAAGAGGCCCAACAGCATTATTTTAAAGATCTGTATTGTAAAGATGATATATAAAGCCAATTAAGATACATCACACTATAGGTCATTTGCGATAAACCTGATGTCATAAATTATGTAAATGTAAAGCAAAAACAAATAATTTGGAATAAAATAGAAGCTTAAGCAAATATTCAATCTAATAAGCATCTTTAATACATGTACCAACAGGTAAATATTTTTAATATTATGTATGTGTTTAAATATTTTTCTTTCTAAATACATTTTCAAAACATTTTCATGTTGGACATTAAAAAGATCAAGACACTAAGGTTTTAGTTTTGTTACAGATGGCAAATGTTCATGAATGTACACTACATGGTTTAAGAAAAGGCCAGCCCTGGCTGGTTTGGCTCAGTGGATAGAGCATCGGCCTGCGGACTGAAGGGTCCCAGTTTCAATTTCAGTCAAGGGCACCTGCGTAGGTTGTAAGCTCACTCCCCGGTAGGGTGTGTGTAGGAGGCAACCGATCAATGATTCTCTCTCACCACTGATGTTTCTATCTGTCTCTTCTTCTCCGTTCATCTCTAAAATCAATAAAAAAATATTTTTAAAAAGGCTAATACTGTTAATATGTCTCTAATCTAATAATTATAATATATATTTAATACATAGTTTATATTTAACAATTATATATACATTTAATTAACAATTATATGTACAACATATAAGTCTCATAACAAGTAATCAATTTATTTCCCAAAAATTAAGTATTATTTACTTTCCTTTAAGTAAATGAATTTATATATTTCTTTTAACTTTTGTTTAATTACTACAGAGTGCGAAACTGTATTAAAAGTAAATAATAAAGTTACTTAAAATAAAAAATATCTAGCATCCCATTTCTCAAAGATAACTGTTATATTAATACTAGAGGCCCGGTGCACAAAATTCGTACAAGGGGGGTGAGTCCCTCAGTCTGACCTGCACCCTCTCCAATCTGGGAACCCTCAGGGGATGTCCTACTTATGGCTTAGGCCCGCTCCCCATGGTTCTCTGCTCTCTGTGGGGCCTGCCTGCTCTACACCACGGCAATGGGCAAGCAGGCCCTGCTGGGTATTGTCTGTGGGCTAAGCTTGCCTGCTCCAAGGTTGCCCTGGTGACGGCCAAGCAGGCCCTGCTGGGTGCTGCCTGCAGGCCGCTATTGCCTGCTGGGCTCCCGTTGCTGGGGCGATGCTGCCAGTGTCCCGCCCCGGCCACTATGGATGCTGCCATCTTTGTTGCAGAGTGATGGTTCATTTGTATATAACTCTTTTATTAGATAGGATTGTTGTATGGTTCCATTTACAGAAAAAAGGATAAGTAATACACATGTCATATATATATATATATATATATATATATATATATATATATATGTATATATATATATATATATATATATATATATATATATATACACATACATATATATATATATATATATATGTCCTGGTGCACGAAATTTGTGCATGGGGGAGGGGGTGTTCCTCAGCCCGGCCTGCACCCTCTCCAATCTGGGACCCTTTGTAGGATATCCTACTGCTGGTTTACAGGGATATGTACTAAGCTGGCAGTCGGACATCCTCTCGCAATCTGGGACTGCTGGCTCCTAACTGCTCACCTGCCTGCCTGCCTGCCTGATTGCCCTTAACCACTTTGCCTGCCGGACTGCTTGCCCCCAAATGCCCCCCTGCTGGCCTGCTCGCTGCCACCTTCCCTCCCCACTGGCCTGCTCACCCCCAACTGCCCCCCTGCTGGCTTGATCACTCCAAACTGCCCCCCTCACTGTCCTGATCACCTCCAACTGACCCCCATTGATGGCCTGCTTGCCTCCAACTGGTCCCCCTGCTGGTCTGCTTACCTCCAATGGCCCTACCCCTCACCAGCCTGATCAACCACAACTGCCCTCTCCTCTTAGCCTCTAACTGCCTCTACCTCGGCCCCACCACCATGACTTTGTCCAGAAGAATGTCCAGAAGGTATCCTGGAAGGTCTCCCAGTCTAATTAGCATATTACCCTTTTATTAGTATAGATATATACTTATATACACATCCAACTCCACACAGATATAAGAAATTAGAGCCTTTTATATAATCTTTTTCTCTTAATAACTAAATTTAAATAAATATAGTTATTACTTTTAGCAGCTGCATTGTAGTCAATGGCATGCAGAGTATCATTTTTTGAATGAAAACATTTATGTTGTTTCATTACTTTTATACTATAAACAGAATTATAATAAACATTCATGAATGTTTTTCTTTAAATATTACCTATGAAAGTATTACCTATTATACTGTTACTAGAGGCCCGGTACACAAAAATTTGTGCACTCGGGACGGAGGGAGGGTCTCTCAGCCTGGCCTGTGCCCTCTCGCAGTCTGGGACCCCTCGGGAGATAACGACCTGCTGGCTTAGGCCTGCTCCCAGGTGGCAGAGGGCAGGCCCAATCCCTAGGTGCAGCCCATGGTCAGGCTCAGAGCAGGGCGGATTGGGGAGTTGGGGCGCCACCCCCTGTCATTCACAGAGCAGGGCGGATTGGGAGGTTGCGATGCCACCCTCAGTCACGCTCAGGGTAAGGCCGATTGGGGGGTTTGGGCACCGCCCCCTGTCACACTCAAGGCAGGGTCGATGGGGAGGTTGCGGTGCCATCCCCTGTCACACACAGAGCAGGGCCAATCAGGGGGTTGGGGTGCTGCCCCCTGTCACTCACAGAGCAGGGCCAGTTAGGGGCGTTGGGGCTCCATACCATATCATGCACAGAGCAGGGTCGATCAGGGGGTTGGGGAGCTCTCCCCTGTCATGCACAGAGTAGGGCCGATAGGGGAGTTGGGGCTCCACCCCCTGTCACACACAGAGCATGGCGGATCAGGGGGTTCAGTCGCCCCACCCTGTCACACTCAGGGCAGGGCCGATGGGGAGGTTATGGATCTAACCCGTCACACAGAGAGCAGGGCCTGCGGGGGGTGGTTGGGGCACCGCCCTCTATCACCCACAGAGCAGGACCGATCAGGGGGTTGGGGAGCTCCACCCTATCAGGCACAGAGCAGGGCTGATCAGGGGGTTGGGGCGCCTTCCCCTGTCACGAACAGAGCAGGGTGGATAGGGAGGTTGCGGCCCCGCCCCCTGTCACACACAGAGCCGCTGGGCGATCAGGGGGTTTGGACGCTGCCCACTGTCATGCTGATCCCGGTGCCGGCAGGCCTCGTGGCTCCGCTGATCCTGGTACTGGGAGGCATATTGCCCTTTTACTATATAGGCTAGAGACCTGGTGTATGGGTGGGGGCCGGTGGTTTGCCCTGAAGTGTGTCCTGGATCAGGGTGGGGGTCCCCACTGGGGTGCCTGGCCAGCCTGGATGAGGGGATGATGGCTGTTTGCAGCTGGTCACACACCCTTCAGTGTGGGGGTCCCCACTGGAGTTCCTGGCCAGTCTGAGTGAGGGGGGGAGGGCTGTTTCAGGCTGGTGGGTGACTGAAGCTCCCAACTGCTCTTTTTTTTCTTTTTCTTTATTTTTTTTTTATTCTGGGCCAGCTTTAGCTCTGAGGCTTGGCTCCAGCTCTTAGGCCTCGGCTGCTGAAAGCAGGTATCTGGTTTGTTTGGGTTCTATAATCGAAACACTGTTTCAACTCCAGCTCTGAGATCCCGGCTGGCTGAAAGCAGGTTTCTGGAGTTTTGTTTAGCTTCTATATTTGTAAAAATGTTTCAAACTGCAAGCTCAGAGGCCAGCAGCGACAGGCGGGGAACGTTGGAGTCCTCCGTCACTGAAGCAAGCAAGCCTCATGTTCGCTTCAAGCTGCCTGGTTGCCGGCCGCCATCTTGCTGGAAGTTAATTTGCATATTTCCCTGATTAGCCAATGGGAAGGGTAGCGGAGGTACGGCTACTTACCATGTTTCTCTTTTATTAGATAGGATTCCCCCCTTGATCCCTTCTAGCTTGCCCCTGTCCCTGCTCCAGTACTTCACCACCCTATTGGCAGTGTTCCTATGTTACATATATATGCATACAAGTTCTTTTGTTGATCTCTTCCCACCAACTCACCCAACCCTGCCTTTCCTCTAAGATTCCACAGACTTTTTCATACCTCTATATTTCTGGATCTATCTTATCAGTTTATTTGTTCATTAGGTTTCACATTTGCGTGAGATCATATGATACTTGTCTTTTTCTGACTGGCTTATTTTGCTTAGCATAATACTCTTCAAGTCCCTCCATACTGTCTCAAAGAGTATGAGAACCTTCAATGTTACTGCTGTATAGTATTCCATGTTATAAATGTACCACAGCTTTTTTATTCACTCATCTACTGATGGGCACTTGGACTGTTTCCAGATCTTAGCTATTATAAATTGTGCTTCTATGAACATAAGGGTGCCTATATTCTTTTTGTTTACAGTTAGGATAACACTTCTTCATCCTAAGAAGTGTTTCACATTTCTTAGGATATACTTCTAGAAGTGGGATCAATGGGAAAAATGGTAGTTCCATTTTTAATTTTTTAAGGAAACTCTTTTTGTTTTCTATAATGGCTACACCAGTCTGCTTTCCCACTAGCAGTGTACTAGGGTTCCCTTTTCTCCATAACCTCACAAACACTTGTCATTTGTTGATTTGCATTCTTACAAGTGTGAAGTGATACCCCAATGTCATTTTAATTTGCATCTCTCAAATGATTAGTGACTTTGAGCATTTTTTTCATATGTCTCTTGGCCATCTGAATGTCCACTTTTGAGAGTGACTATTTAGGTCCTATACCCATTTTTTAATTAGGTTGTTTGTCTTCATTTTGTTAAGTTGTATTAGTTCCATGTATATTTTGAATATTAACCATTTTCTCCCATACAGTGGGCTCTATTTTCATTTTGTTGATGGTTTCTTGTGCTGTGCAGAAGCTTTTTATTTTGATGTATTCCCATTTTTTATTATTATTGCTTTAATTTCCCTTGACTTGGGAGAAGTAGCTGCAAACATATTGCTCAGAGAGATGACTAAGATTTTGCTGCCTATGGTTTCTTCTAGAATTTTATAGTTTCATGATTTACATTTAAGTTTTTTATCCATTTTTATGTTGTTCTTGAATATATGTTGGTGGACTAGTTTCATTTTTTGCATGTACATTTATTGAAGAGACTCTCTTGCCTCTTTTGTCAAATATTAATTGAGCATAATGATTTGGGTCGATTTCTGAGGCCTCTGTTCTATTCCATTGATATATATGTCTGTTCTTGTGCCAGGACAAGGCGGTTTGATTACAGTGGCTTTGTAGTACTGTGTGGATATCTGGTATTGTGATCCCTCCAGCTTTCTTTTTCTTTCTCAAGATTGCTGCATCTATTTGGGGTCCTTTTTAGTTCCATAAAATTTTTTGGAGTATTTATTCTAGAACTGTGAAATATGTCGCTGGTATTTCAATAGGAATTGCATTGAATCTGTGGATTACTTTGTGTAGTATGGATATTTTGATGATGTTAATTCTACCAATCAATGAACACCTTATATTCTTCCACTTGTTTGTATTTTCTTCTATCTCTTTTTTCAATGTCCTTCTTGGTTAAGTTTATTCCTAAGTATTAATTTTTTTATTGCAATGGTAAATGGCATTGATTGTTTAGTTTCTCTTTCTGAGAATTCAATATTGGTTTATAAAAATGCCATCAATTCTCTCAGTGTTAATTTTGTATCTTGTTACATTGACAGTTTCATTTATTAATCCTAGTAGATTTTTGGTGGAGTCTTTAGTATTTTCTATGTATAATATAATGTCATCTGCAAATAATAATAGTTTGCCTTCCTCCTTTCCAATTTGGATGACCTTTATGTTTTCTTTTGTATGATCACTGTGACTAGCATTTCCAGTACTATGTTGAATAAGAGTGATAAAAGTGGACATCCCTATCTTGTTCCTATTCTTAGGGGAAACGATTATAGTTTTTGCACATTGTGTATGATATTAGCTATAGGTTTGTCATATATGGCCTTTATTATGTTGAGGTATGATCCTTCTATTCCCTCTTTGGTAAGAGTTTTTATCAAAAATGGGTGCTGGATTTTGTCTAATGCTTTTTCTGCATCTATTGATATGATCACGTGATTTTTGTCTTTCAATTTATTTATGTGAGATGTATTATGTTTATTGACTTGTGAATATTTTACCAGCCTTGCACCCTGGAATAAATCCCACTTGATCATGGTGGATGATCTTTTTAATATAATGCTGAATCCAACTTGCTAAGATTTTGTTGAGAGTTTTAGCATATTTGTTCATCAGGGATATTGATCTATAATTTTCTTTCTTTGTAGTGTCTTTGTCTGGTTTTGTAATTAGGATAATCTTGGATTCATAAAAAGAGCTTGGAAGTGTTCCTCCTTTGGGAATAGTTTGAGGAGGATAGCTGTTATTTGCTCTATGAATGTTTGGTAAGACTTCACTGTGACATTGTCCAGTCCAGGGCTTTTGTTTGATGGGAGTTTTTATTAGTGATTATATTTATTCTATTTTTATTGGCCTATTCAGATTTTGTGATTCTTTCTGATTCAGTTTTGGGAGATTGTACTTTTCTGGGAATTTTCTCATTTCATCCACATTTTATGCTTATTGCCATTTAGTTATTCATAGTATTTTATATAATAAAAACCTAATATACTAAGTGTCCAGCTGTCTGGTCTACCAATCAAAGTGTAATATGCTTATATGCTAAGGCTGCTCAACTGCTTGCTATGACATACACAGACCATCAGGGGGCAGACAGTCAGCCAGTCAACAAGTTGCTATGATATGTACTGACTACCAGGGGGAAGACACTCCAACTGGTAGGTTAGCTTGCTGCTGGGGTCCAGCTGATCTGGACTGAGCTAGATTGGTTGGACATGCCCTGGAGCCCTCCCATGGTTCCTCCCTGGCTGGCCAACTTCCTGTATCTCTCTCTGGCCCTGATAGTGCACCAGTGGGTTCCCTTGGCCTGGCCTGTGCCCTCTCAAAATCAGGGACTCCTCAGGGGATGTTGGAGAGCCAGTTTCAGCCCAATCCCACAGGATAGGCCGAGGGACCACACTGGGCCTCTAGTTTTCTTATAATCCTTTATATTTCTGTGGTGTCAGTTGTTAACTTCACAACTATCATTTCTTATTTTATTTATTTGGGTATATATATATATATATATATATATATATATATATATATATATATATATATATATATATAATTTTGATGAGTCTGGCTAAAGGATCATCAATCTTGTTTATATTTTCAAAGAACCAGCTCTTGGTTTTATTGATCTTTTGTATTATTTTTTTAGTCTTCATATCATTTATTTCTGCTAATCATTATTTCCTTCTTTCTACTTACTCTGTACTTTTCTTGTCTTCTTTCTAATTCTTTAAGTTGTGGAGTTAAATAATTTATTATTTATTTATTTATTTATTTTATTTTGGGGGTAGGGTTTCAGTGCTATGAACATCCTTCTCAGGCCTGCTTTTGCTGTGTCCCAGATATTATGGGTTATTTTGTTCAAATTTTCATTTGTTTTTAGGAAATTTTTTATTTATTTCCTGAGCTCATTGGTAACCTATTCATTATTTAATAACATGCTATTTAGCCTCCATGTGTATTGGAGTTTTCATTTCTAATTTCATTCCATTGTAATCTGAGAAAATGCTTAATATGATTTCAATCTTCTTGAACTTGAAAGACTTGTTTTGCATCCTAACATGTGGTCTGTCTCTGAGAATGACTCATGTGCACTTGAGAAGATTCTGCAGCTTTTAGGTGAAATGTTTTATAAATTTTAATTAAATTCATCTGATCCACTGTGTCATTTAGAGTCACTGATTCCTTGTTAATCTTTTGTCTAGAAGATCTGTCCAGTGAAGTCAGTGGGGTGTTAAAGTCCCCTACCATGACTGTATTGCTGTTGGTCTCCCCATTAAAGTGCTTTAGAAGTTTTTTGTTTGTTTGTTTCTTTGTTTTTTTAAATATATATTTAAGTTTTCCTATATAGTGTGCAAATATGTTTACCAGGGTTATATCCTCTTGTTGGATCAGTCCCTTTAGTATTAGTTATTGACCTTTACTGACTCTTATCATGGCCTTCATTTTGAAGTCTGTTTTATTAGATATGTGTATTGCTACCCCCAGCTTTTTTTAAAAATCCATTTTCATGGGAAAAGTTGTTTTCCATCCCTTCAGTCTTATCCCCTGTGTGTCTTTTTTTCTGAGAAGAGTCTCTTGTAAACAGCTTATATTTATGTCATTCAGCTTCCCTATGACTTTTAAATCAAGCAACTAACCAATTTACATTTAAGATTATTATTGTTAGGTGATTATTTATTGCCATTTTAATTATTTATATGTATGTTTCTGTCCCTCTCTATTCTCATTACATCAGTTCTTTTAGCACTTCTTGCAGTGCATCCTTTAGCCGTTTTTTTTTTTTTTTTTTTTTTTTTTTTTTTTTTTTTTTTTTTTTTTTTTTTGTCTGGAAAGCTCTTTATTCCCAATCTATTTTGAATTATTGCCTTGATGGATATAATGATCTTGGTTTCAGATCCTTGATTTTCATTACCTTTAGTGTTTCATACCATTACTTCTGGCCTGTAGAATTTCTGATAAGAAATCAGCTGACATACTTACGGAAGCTCTTTTTTAGATAACAAATTGCTGCCTTTAGGATTCTCTGTTTGACTTTAATTTTTGGCATTTTAATTATAATGTGTCTAGGCATGGGCTTATTTAGATTCTTCTTTTTGGGACTCTCTTCTTGCTTCCTGAACTCATGTGACTTTTTCCTTCACCAGGTTAGGGAAGTTTTTTGCCATTATTTCTTCAAACAGGTTCTCTATCCCTTGCTCACTTTCTTTCCCTTCTGGTATTCCTATGATGTGAACATTGTTACATTTCATGTTGTACCTGAGCTCCCTTAATCTCTCCTCCTCTTTTTAAATTGTTTTTCATTTTTGCTCTCTGATTAAGTGATGTTTTCCTACCTTGTATTCTAAAACACTAATCCAATCCTTGGCTTCCCATAATCTCCTGTATATTCCTTCCAATGTGTTCTTTATTAGTGTTATGTCATTCTTAATTTCTGACTGATCTTTATCAGTTAAGATATATATTTTTTTATGCTTTTGTGCATCCTTGCCATCATTTTTATGAACTCTCTTCTCTCTCTCTCTCTCTCTCTCTCTCTATATATATATATATATATATATATATGCCTAAGTGACTGTTTGACAAGTAGCTATGATGCACCCTGACCACCAGGGGCAGACACACAGTGCACAGGCATGGAAAGATGGAACAGACTGATGAATCTCAGAGGGTAGGGGGTCGGTGGGAAGAGATTAACCAAAGAACTTATATGCATACTAGAGGCCCAGAGCATGGATTTGTGCACTGGTGGGATCCCTCGGCCTGGCCTGTGGGGATCAGTCTGAAACCGACAGTCTAACATCTCCTGAGGGGTCCCAGATTGTGAGAGGTTGCAGACCAGGCCAAGGGACCCCACCTGTGTATGAATCTGTGCACTGGGACTCTAGTATCTAATAAATTTCTTAATCCATTTCATTTAGCTCTTCTTCTGGAGAATTCTTTTTTACTTTTATTTTGGTTTTGTCTTTATGTCTCCCCATTTTGGCTACCTATTTGGGTTTGTGTCTATGTATTAGGTAGATATGCTAAGTTTCCCAGTCTCTAATGCAGGACATTGCCAAACACTATTTGTGAGTGATCCTGAATACTCTGTTTGGATCTGTCAGCAATCCATAGCTTGTTGTTCCCTCTGCTGGGGCTAGGTGCCTTTGGAAAGCACCAAGATGTGCACCAGGGTGTGCTTTTCCTAGCCCAGGGCCCAGAAGCAGATCAGACAAAGACTAAAATTCTCCAGTGACCTGTCTATGCCTGAAATTATTATTATTAATTTTTTATTAGGCTCAGGCTATCAACCACAAGGTAGGGCAAGATATTTTTAATAGGGTGGAGCTATTGCTTCCTCTCTCAGGCAAAAGTTGCCTGGATATTAAAGGTCTTCCAGAGAAGATATCCTCTGTGGTATGAGGGGATGACTCAGCACATGAAACTGGGGTGGCTGCCTCCTAACTCTAACACCAGAGCCCTCAACCCTAGAGTCTGCTCATACAGCTCCATTTCATTCTGCCCTCCCTCCTCTAGAGCCTAAGGTTAATGGCTGCACACAAAAGTTTATGTCTTTGCCGTTTAAGAAGGTGGATGCATTTCCAGTAGTCTCTCCCTAGCAGACATCAACCCTCCTGCTTTTCAAAGACAGAGGTTCTGTCTGCACCTTTCTCAGTTCTAGTGCTCTGGGCTGGGGGTGGCCCAATTTGGAGTTCAGACTCCAGAGGTCTCAATGGAAACCCCACCACACACACACCACAGCTAACATGTCCCTCTGCAACTTCAGCTGTTGTCTGTGAAAGTCTGGCCAGCATTTTCACACCTCTGCACTTCCTAACAGTCTCGCTGTGGTCTCCACTTTGTCTTTGGTTATCAGGGTTCTCTAGCTAGTCTTCAGTTGATTATTCAGAATGGTTTCTCTGTATTTTACTTGTAATTCCAGTTTGATCCTGGGAGCATGTAAGTATAGCTTCTACTTTCTCTGCCACCATTTTGGAATTTCCCATACACAATCTTAGAAACATTGATGAGAGAGAAACATCGATCAGCTGCCTCCTGCACACTCCCCACTGGGGATGTGCCTGCAACCAAGGTACATGCCCTGGAATCGAACCTGGGACCCTTGAGTCTGCAGGCTGATGCTCTATCCACTGAGCCAAACCAGTTAGGGCAACAGTTACTTTTTAATTAGTCACAAAGCCATCTTATTAATAAAGAGGGAATATGCAAATTGACTGTCATGCTGTAATGGTCAAGATGGCTGTGCTCACAGCAGAGGCAAGATTTTTTTTTTAACACTAATAGTCTTTTAAAAATAAATTGCCAAAAGAAAAGTACCAGTAATTTACATTTTAACTTGTCTTTCAGAAAAAGTATACAAATATCTATATCCACTTTTAATTAAGGGTGTCTGTTTCCATATCACCTTATCAATAATAGTTCTGTTATTGAATTCTTATAATCACATATAAGTTACATAAAGATAAATAGTGCAAGTGTCTTATTTTCTTTTATTTGATCACATTTGATGTAGAATTCTTATTTTAAACTAGTGACCTGGTGCACGAAAATAGTGCACATTAAGAGGGAATTAATTAGAGGAAATATTTTAATATTGCTATTTGCCCTTTCTCTATAATAGACGTGTCAGAAAGGAAAGTTAGTAAAATGTATATGAAAATCTTCCTCATGTCAGAGTCTGGGGCACGCCACAGGAACCAGAGTTAAGTCCCAATCCACCCACGTGCACCTCTAAGTCACGCGAGACCCAGACCTGGCTGGCCCCACCCCCATTGGGCTAGATCCAGACCCAGCTGGCCCCACCCCTGTCAAGCTCCACTGGGTGGGGGATGTGGCCTCAGGTCACCTGGCCCTGTGCCGGGGCAGGATGCACAGCCTGAGGTCTCCCATCCCAGGCCAGGGGCCCTCCTTGAGGTCCCCTGGTCTGGACCAGGGGGCGTGGCCTGAGGTCCCCTGTCAAGCCCTGCTGGACAGGGAGCATAGCATGAGGTCCCCTGTTAAGCTCTGCCAGGCAGGGGGCACAGCCTGAGATCCCCCGGCCCCAGGCGGTGGGACATGGCCTGAGGTTCTCTGTCCTGGCGCAGGGGCTGGTGGTGTGGCCTGAGGTCCCCTGTCAAGCCCCATCAGGTGAGAGGCACATCCTCAGGTCCCCTGTCCTGGACCAGTGCCATGCAGCCTCAGGTCCTGCTGATTGCTCCTTAAGGCTCTTTATGGGAACTCGGCCTCTGCTGTGGGTGCAGCCATCTGTGTTACGAAATCCCTGCCTCTGCTGTGAGCACAGCCATCTTGACCATTACAGCATGACAGTCAATTTGCATATTCCCTCTTTATTAATAAGATGGCTTTGTGACTAATTAAAAAGTAACTGTTGCCCTAACTGGTTTGGCTCAGTGGATAGAGCATCAGCCTGCAGACTCAAGGGTCCCAGGTTCGATTCCAGGGCATGTACCTTGGTTGCAGGCACATCCCCAGTGGGGAGTGTGCAGGAGGCAGCTGATCGATGTTTCTCTCTCATCGATGTTTCTAACTCTCTTTCCCTCTCCCTTCCTTTCTGTAAAAATCAATAAAATATATTTTTTAAAAAAGTAACTGTTTATGCTCTTTGCTCATGTTTTCTTCCAAATTAATCATGTTTTCCTACTTGACTAATGTGTTTTTAATATATTAATGAAAAAGGCATCTACCTATTTATATGCATAATAGCTGCCTATTACCTATTCATATTTAATGTTACCTACTGTGTTTTTAATATAAGTTCATGAAAAGAATTTGATAAATCATGAAAATATATGGTTACTCATATTTCCTTATAAAATTTTAGTTTATTTTTAGTTAATGGGCATAAAAAATCTTTCCCTATTTTAATGCTTTATCTACAATATTTTATTTATCTCATGCTAAATAAGTAGCATGACTTTATATTTTCTTATATTTCACCATCCTTATACTCTTAAGGGGTTTAAGGATATAAACCTTAGGAGTAAAGTAGTTTATTTTTTCCCCATATGTAATTTATTGATTTTAAAACATATATAGCTAATCCATCTTCAGGTACTTACTAAAACCAGACTTGGCTTTATTTTTGGTTAAATATGATTGACAACATATTTTGTACTTCACAGTTTAAATTCACTCCTAATATTAGGATTGCTTCTTATTTCCTGTGTATTCTCAGGAATCTATTAAATTCATTAAAATGATAGTAATGGTAATTCCTGTTCTGAGTTATTAAAAAGTATCACGTGATAAATACATAATGCACTTAGCACAAAATTTTGCACACAACAAATATATAATAGTTTTCTTTGAGTGGTGGAGCTGCAGTAGTGTTAGTGACAATACTACCAATAGCAGTATTAACATAAATCAGTCTATGCCATCATGCCTTTGATTCTGAGATGCTTTGGGACACTTGCATACAAGTATGCACTATTTTATACTCTTTAAAAAAACTCATTATACCTTTCATATTAAGAGTTTTGTTGATAATTGTAGCAGACAGCTTTGATTTTAATTTAGTTGACAATGGTTTTAATTCCTAAATATAAAATATGAAGCACTTAATCTTTATTTCATTTATAGACATTTTGTTTGTTTTGGTTTTGGTTTTATTTATAGACTTAAAGTAGCTTGCAGAAAGGGAAAGAACTTAAATTCTATATACAGAATGACATGATTATAAGTGAAATTTAAATCTATCAATCCCAAATTCATTATTCTGTAAGATGGCAATAATAGTACCTGATAGGCATGTGTGGGATTATCCTATATAATAAGAGAGGAATATGGTAATTAGCAGTTACACTCTGAGGCCTAATGACCAAGCACGCCACAACCAGATCACTGATCAGCAGAAGGGTGGGCCAGTGAGGTACAAACAGGCTTTGGAGAGCTACAGGAGGGGACAGGGCAGCAAGCTATGAGGTTGGGGTAGGGGAGAGGTAGGCGGGGGGAGCTACAGGAGGGTGGCAGCAACCTACTGGCTACAAGTGGGCGACAGAGAGCTACAGGCTGAGGCAGGGTACCAAGCAAGCAGGAGGTGGAGAGCTACAGGAGATAGCAGGGCTACAAGCTATGAGGGAGGGGCGGGGGGAGCTACAGGATGGCTGCAGGGACCTACTGGCTCATGGATTCGTGTGCAGGGCTACTAGTTATGGTATAACATGCAATGTTCTTTGAACATTATCTGACATATAGAAGATACTAAAGAAATAACTTTTAAATTATATCTTAATCTGAACTTCACTTCTGTCTGCTACTTTTATTATAAATATTAAAATAAATTTTATATAAAATTATATTTTCCTTATCTATTCTTCAGAAAGATTAAAATATCATTCATTTCAGATCACTCTTTTAGATGTCTTGGTCTTTTTGTACCTGATACAATTCCAAAAAATACATGCATTTTGTCCTAGAGATCTAAAAATCATATCAGAAGCTTTATTTCTTGGAGTTTGTATTTTGTAACTATAAGCATTGATGTTCATCTCAGATGAATTCGTAATTAAATAATCCTATGCTGGGCAACTAGCTTTAACCTTCATTGTTTCTTTTGCCACTCCAAAGAAATGGCCTACGTACTTTGATCTTCTTTTCCCTCTATAATCTTCATGTTTCCAATCTTTGAGGCAAACACCTAGAAAATAACAAACAAAAAAAAATGATAAACTAGTCAAAACCACCTTAAATGTAACTTGTTTCCTTTATTTCTATGCATGGTTTTCACATTTAGTTTTTCTTCCTCTTTCTTCCATTCTTTTTTTTAAATTATTAAATCTTTATTGTTCAGATTATTATACTTGTTCTTCTCCCCCCCCATAGCTCCCCTCCACCCTGTTCCTACCCCACCCTCTACCCTTACGCCCCCGCCCCCACTGTCCTCATTCATAGGTGTACTATTTTTGTACAGTCTCTTCCCGCACCCCCACACTCCTTTACCCCCCGAGAATAGTCAGTCCACTCCCTTTCTATGCCCCTGATTCTATTATATTCACCAGTTTATTCTATTCATCAGATTATTTATTCACTTGATTTTTAGATTCACTTGTTGATAGATGTGTATTTGTTGTTCATAATTTGTATCTTTACCTTTTTCTTCTTCTTCCTCTTCTTAAAGGATACCTTTCAGCATTTCATATAATACTGGTTTGGTGGTGATGAACTCCTTTAGCTTTTTCTTATCCGTGAAGCTCTTTATCTGACCTTCCATTCTGAATGATAGCTTTGCTGGATAAAGAAATCTTGGTTGCAGGTTCTTGCTATTCATCTCTTTGAATATTTCTTGCCACTCTCTTCTGGCCTGCATGGTTTCTGTTGAGAAATCAGCTGACAGTCGGATGGGTACTCCCTTGTAGGTAACTGACTGTCTTTCTCTTGCTGCTTTTAAGATTCTCTCTTTATCTTTTGCTCTTGGCATTTTAATTATGATGTGTCTTGGTGTGGTCCTCTTTGGATTCCTTTTGTTTGGGGTTCTCCGTGCTTCTTGGACCTGTAAGTCCATTTCTTTCACCAGGTGGGGGAAGTTTTCTGTCATTATTTCTTCAAATAGGTTTTCAATATCTTGCTCTCTCTCTTCTTCTGGCACCCCTATAATTCTGATGTTGGTACGCTTGAAGCTGTCCCAGAGGCTCCTTACACTATCTTCGTATTTTCGGATTCTTTTTTCATTTTGTTTTTCCAGTTGGGTGATTTTTGCTTCTTCGTATTTCAAATCTTTGACTTGATTCTTGCAATCTTCTAGTCTGCTGTTGGAACTCTGTATAATATTCTTCATTTCAGTCAGTATATGCTTAATTTCTAGTTGGTCCTTTTTCATAACCTCGAGGGTCTCACTAAATTTCTTAAGGGTCTCACTAAGTTTATTGGCAGTTTCTAGAGAATTCTTGAAAAACCTTAAAAGTGTGGTTTTGAACTCTATATCCAGTAGTTTGCTTTCCTCCATTTCTGTCATTTGAGACCTGTTTCTTTGTCTCCGCATTTTTTATGCTTCCCTGTGTTGATAGAGTGGTTTTGTGTTCTAGGTGTCCTGCAGGGCCCAGTGGCTCAGCCTCCCCAATTACCTTAGGTGGACACTCTTGGTGCACCTCTTTGTGGCCTTTGTGCACAGTCTTGTTGTAGTTAAGCCTTGATTGTTGTAGGTATCACTGGAAGGAATTGACTTCCAGGCCAATTGGCTGTGAGAATCAGCTGTGTCTGCAAAGGGAGAACTTCTGTGCTGGAGATACCTTTCTGGGGCAAGACTTGCTTCAGTGGGGCTTTGGTGCTCACTGAGTCTGCCCCCTGAGTGTCCCTTATGGATCTGAGGAGTTGTAATCTGGATGGTTCCACTCTGACCACTGGGTACACTGGCTCTTGGATCTCTAAGGAGGTGCTAATTTAGACTCTTCCTGAGGCTACCCAGCAGGAGCCTAGCTGTGAAGCAATTCAAGTTGCTGTGGGGCCTTGGGCCTTCTTTTGGAAGTTCTGGGTTTCTCTGACCCAGCTGCAATTTGTTAGGTAATTTTCAGATTGCAAATGGCCAGGCCTTTCATATGCAAAAGCCTCTGTGCACAGCTTGGGTTGGGCAGGGTCTCAGGGGATCAACAGGGTGGAGCAAGCAGCTATGGCTTCTCCTCAGTCCTACCCTAAGAAGCCTGGCTTCTCAGTGTCCCAGTAATCACTGCAAGTACCTCTGAGAGAAACCCGCCCTCGAGGTCCGACCAATGCCAGATGGTTCAGTTTCTTCCATATGAGTCTGGGTCCCCAGAGACTCACCCGGAACTGGAGTTCAGAGCAGTCAGGAGCTTGAGACTCCCTCCCAATTGAAAAAGACAACTGTGTCCTCAGCTGCCAGCCCTTTCTGCGTGAACCTCCGTACCTCTGCACTTTACTTCTGCACCTCCTCTGAGTCTCAGTGTGCTTTTCTCTTTCCCTCTAGTTGTAGAATTTCCACTCAACCAGCCTTCCTGTGGTTCTGGATGATGTCCGTTTTGTCTTTTAGTTGTATTTTTGAAGTGGTTGTGCAAGGCAGCAATTTCCGGTTTTTACCTATGCCGCCTCTTCCATTCTTATACTTGCTCCCATTTCGTCACTTTAAAAAAATACTTCATTCCTTAAGAAGTCACTCTTATGGTTAATATTTGGACCAAAAAAAAATGACTATTTTACAGAAATTCTTATAATTACTTTCCAGTTGCCATTTTGTTTTTTCTTCGGTCATATGTTCTGCTTGACTTGTATACAACCCTGGTTTCAAAGTCCTGTCACTTCTACCTGTTTCTCTTGCTGAAGTTTTCATATAAAGGCCACAAGGAATACTAGTAGTTGTTTGTCATGCAAATCTGGCTTTATTAACTTGTGAGGCAGAATACAATCTTCAGAGTCTCAGCAATGTCTCAGAGGGGCAAGTCTGAAATAATTGGTGGGCTTTCCCATAATGGACAGTTTGTAAGAAAAGTTGGTAAATTCATTCTTGGAACATGAGTCTGTGTGTTGTTAGAGTTAAATCAGTCTGCTCTCTTATCTTGGAAAATATGGCCTTAACAAGATAGTTTTAAAAGTAAATTGAACTCAGACTATGTTGCATGTCATTGTTTGTTTACTTTATCTTTTTGGTGAGTTATGATACAATTGCTTTGCTTTCCAAGTTTTGGTTTCTGTTTCAATTCTCATTCCTTCTTCCTAATTCCCCTCCCCTGTCTTCTTTTTCCTTCCTGGTGAGGATGAAAAATACCACCACTTAATAGATGAGGAAATATAATCAAAGTCCTGTCCTTGTTGATAGCAATAGAAAAAGATTTAAAACACGACTCCAATCTAAATACTTTTGGCCATTGTTAGTAACATTCCTAAATGTGCTAGAAAATGACCTATCTTTAAATATGTGTGTTTTTATTATAAGAAGTGATGAAAATCAAGACCAATTTAAATGACAACCTATATAATAGGGGGGCAGCATAATCTGGGACTATTTTATTATCATACTTTTTTAGCCAGAACATAGTTAGTCTTATCATGACTGAGTTTTCAATATTTTAAATGCATACCCTAACAATGTAGTTCTAGCAAAATGTCTAAAGTGTTTCCTCACTGACTTAATTATTACTTTATTTCAAATCATAAGAGTTGTGAAAAGAAAGGAAATCTGTGTTGTTATAGCTTTCCAATGGAATTACAGGAGTCTCTTTTTAGAGTAATAGGTGTCATTTATTTGAGAAATATGGTTCATGAAACTCAAGTACAACTGGCAGTGAAAGGAATTGAATTAGAGATGAGCAGTGAAGTTTTTCCCACTCCCTTGATATTCCTGGAAGGAACATCACAGTAAAAGCACAGATATTTTCTGGAAATGCACAATACACCTGGGCATGGAATATTGTCCCTTTTATGTGCCAAACACCAAAACAACAACAAACTTTAACATTAAAAACAATCAAACAAACAAAAAAAAACATTTTTCTGTCTGAAAGCATTCAAGGTTTGTGGTTCTTTATTGGACAACTCTGTAATTTTGCTGCATGAGAGATCTGTAAAATTAAATAACATAGACACTACAAAATACAAACTTAAGTGGTGAATATAAATGAGGCAGGATAATTCATTCAGATGTTACTTTGCATTTAATATTTTAGAGTCTCTCTTTCAATACGTTAGCCATAGCTTTGCATTTCTTTCTCTGAGGGAATTTTGCTGTCCGAGTATCAGAAGTTGGTGCAAGTCAGTAATTCTTCTTGTGATTTGTAATAGCCTAAAGTGACTACACTCAATATGCTAGAAAGTTTAAAGAGTAAAAGCAAAACAAGGTGTGCTTTTCAGAGGAGCAGGAATTGAATCCCCCAAACTTGGAAGAAATTCTTGAAGAGTGGGCACCTGCTAATAAGTATTCAGTATTGGCTCTTTGGAGAGTGGTAAAGGCCTCTGGGAAGTTGTGTGCGAGGTGTCCCAGGAAGGCTGGGGATTCGGCATTAAAGTGTCCGACCTTGCCAATGTTCCCAGGCTCCAAGTTTGATGTGAGAGCTTGTATGTTAGGCATTCTCAGGGTAACCAGGGTAGCCAACCAGGGCAATGCTTTGACAATGCAACAAGCATTATTAGAAGAAGTAATACTTGACCATGTTCTGTTATTGAATAAAGATGTGAGTGATAAACAAAATGAATCTACACATAGAATCATTATACTGAAATGAAAAACAGTGCATTAGTTTCCTACTGATGCTATAACAAAGTAATACAAGTTTGGTAACATAAAATAACCCAAATTAATTTTCTTATAGTTCTGAAGGTCAGAACTCTGAAATGGGTCTGACTGGGTTAAAACCAAAGTGTTGGCAGAGCTGCATTGCTTCTGGAGGCTCCAGGGAAGAATTGTTGTCCTTGATTTTGCCAGTTTGTAGAGACTATTAACATTGCTTGGGTAGTGACCCACCCCCGCCTTCCCTAAGGTCAAATTCCCACCACTCCCACCTGTTTCCTTGTCATCTCTCCTCTGACCCTGACTCTCCTACCTCCCTCTTTGATTTGTAAAGACCCTTGCAGTTACATTGGTTGCAACCAGATTATCCAGGATAATCTCCTTCTCTCTATTTCTTGATCCTTAACTTACTGGCAACTACAAAGACCCTTTTTGTCTTGTAAGAATGTATTCACGAGCCCTAACCAGTTTGGCTCAGTGGGTAGAGCGCTGGTCCCAGGTTCAATTCTGGTCAAGGGCATGTACCTTGGGTGTGGGCACATCCCCAGTTGGAGGTGTGCAGGAGGCAGCTGATCGATGTTTCTCTCTCATTGATATTTCCAACTCTCTATCCCTCTCCCTTCCTGTCTGTAAAAAAAAACAACAACAACAACAATAAAATGTATTTTTTTAAAAAAGAATGTATTAATCAATTCCAGGGGCTAAAATGGGGGCTTTTTAATGGGTAGGGGGACAGCATTATACTGCCTACCACACATGATCAAAATTTTTTTCTAAGTGATCAGAGAAATAGAATAGTTTGCTTTAAAAAGGAAAAATAAAGATATAGATAGATTTTAGACAATGATTTCTCTCTCATTCATTTTATTCCTTAACTAGAGGCTTGATGCACAAAATTTATGCAAGTGTAGTCCTTCTTTACCCGAGATGACAGCACTGGCTTCCCTCTGGCGCCCAGGACCCGGGCTTCCCTCGTTGCCCAGGCTTCAACCAGAAAGTTGTCTGGAAGGACTTGCAGTCTAATTAGCATATTATGCTTTTATTATTATAGATAAACAAACTAAGTATCTATATAACAAAATGACTATAGAGAACATTTAATAGCTCAGGCAATGGGAACCATATCAGACTATAGGACAGTGATTTAATAGGGACTTAGGTCAATACAATAAAGGTGCCCTCCACCAATTGTTCTAAAGTATATTTGGCCCTAAATATGGAATGTATTTGGGACTGAGAGAGAGAAAAAAAATATTTCCCACAATATTCTTTAAATGCAATGTCTCCAGGAATGCCAATCTGCAGGCACAGGATGGGAAAGCTCAAAGAGAACAACAATAAGGCCATAGGAATGGGTGCTCATTGGTTAGTAGTTTTGGAGATCTGGTCTCCAGGGCAGCAAAGAACCAGAGAACTAGTGAAGTAACTCAACAGCAGAGGTGCAAGATGAATGAAAGATTCACCAACCAATTATGTAATCATATTTCATTCTCAGAAATAACTTTAAAAACTGATCTCTGGTAAAGAATAGACTATTGAATAGTAAGGCTGAGGGATCATAATTATTTCAGTTTAAATATTTTAAATTATGTGGCTTGGAATAGCATCTTTGGAGATAAATTTGTAAAGTCTGAACATTTTAAATGCGGTAAAATATGACCCAGGATTTCTGTCCTATTTTACTATGGGAAGTCCATGGACACTCATTTTCAAGAATGTGCATAGCAATGGAAGGGGATTTGACTGGAGGTGGTTAACACACAATGCAATATACAGATGATGTATTATAGAACTGTACACTTGAAACCTGTATAATTTATTAACCAATGTCAGCCCAATAAATTCAATTTTAAAAAGAATATCCTTTGCAGTAATATAATAGATAGGAGACAATGGAAATAAGCAAAATATTTACACAAAGAGAAGAAATAATATATTTAGGTATATTTTACTAATAACAATTATACAGGAATTAAAATGAATAAAGAATACATAAACATATGTACATAATTAAATTTCCAAATATATTTAATAAAACATTTGTAAACTATACAGTTTCATTCATTTATATAAAAAGTTTTAAAATTCAAAAGGCACTACATAAAATATATATATATATATATATATATTTTAGGCCCGGTGCATTAAATTCGTGCACTGGGTGTGGAGGGGGGGAGTGTCCCAGCTCAGCCTGCCCCCTCTCACATACTGGGAGCCCTCAGGCGTTGACCCCCATCACCCTCCAATCGCAGGATCGGCCCCTTGCCCAGGCCTGACGCCTCTGACAGAGGTGTCAGGCCTGGGCAGGGGACCCTCATTTCCCCCCATCACTGGTTCTGCCCCCAGCCCAGGCCTGATGCCTCTGGCCCAGGCATCAGGTCTGGGCAGGGGACCCCCAGACCCCTCCGATTGCTGGCTCTGCCCCTTGCCCAGGCCTGAAGCCTCGGTCAGAGGCGTAGACTCCCATCACCCTCTGATCACCTGATCGGCCCCTTGCCCAGGCCTGAGGCCTCCGGCAGAGGTGTCAGGCCTGGGCAGGGGACCCCCAGCTCCCCGCAGTTGCAGGCTCCGCCCCTGCCCAGGCCTAATGCCTCTGGCCTAGGAGTCCGGCCCGGGCAGCGGGGACCCGCAGCTACAGCAGCACTGCGATCATGGGCTTCGCTTTAGGCCCAGGCAAGGGACCCCTGGCTCCTAGGACTGCCAGCTTCAACTGTGCCCAGCTCCCATCGCTGGCTCCACCCCTACTTCCTGCTATCACTGGCCAGGGCGGCAAAGGCACCTGATTCTCCAATCATGCCCCCCAGCTCTTAGCTCCCCCCTGGGTTTCTGATCACTGTCAGTGGCAGGGGGCTTCTTCCTGCTTTCCCTTTCACCTCCCTGCATTGTGCCTACATATGCAAATTAACCGCCATCTTGTTGGCAGTTAACTGCCAATCTTCGTTGGCAGTTAACTGCCAATCTTAGTTGGCAGTTAATTTGCATATAGCCCTGATTAGCCAATGAAAAGGGTAGCGCCTTTACGCCAATTACCATTTTTCTCTTTTATTAGTGTAGATATTAGAGATCCAATGCAAAAATTCGTGCACTGGGGAGGTTGTCCCTCAGCCCAGCCTACACCCTCTCCAATCTGGGACACCTTGAGGGATGTTCAACTGCCTAAATGGGCAGTCAGACATCCCTCTCACAATCCAGGACTGCTGGCTCCCAACCGCTCGCCTGCCTTCCTGCCTGCCTGATTGCCCCTAACTACTTCTTCCTGTCAGCCTGATCACCCCCTAACCACTTGCCTGCCAGCCTGATTGACACCTAACTGATCTCCTGTCAGCCCAATCACCCCCAACTGTCCTCCCCTGAAGGCCTGGTCCACCTCAACTACCTTCCCCTGACGGCCCAGTCACCCCTAACTACCTTCCCCTGCTGCCCTGTTTGCCCCTAACTGCCCTCCCCTGCTGGCCTGATTGCCCACAACTGCCCTGTCCTTCCAGCCATCTTGTGGCTGTGGATGCTGCCATCTTTGAAGGCATGGCAGTCAATTAGCATATTCCCTCCTTATTGGCTGTGGGTGCCAACATCTTTGCAAAGGCAAGAGGGTCAATTATCATATTCCCTCTTATTAGATAAGATATATATCAGTTTGCATATATATCCTATCTAATATACAAATGTATACAAATGTATATGGAAATCACAATTTCCAAATTCAGAATAATAGCTATATAGGGAGGGAGAAATAAATACGGGTTTTTAACCCTACCAATTATATTTGTTTATAATTTTTAGTATATGATGCAAAATATACCTGAAAAAGTACACATATCCTAAGTGTCAAAACTCAATAAGTTTACATAAACAGAACCTATGTTATCATTACCCACATCTGTATATAGAACATTCACAATACTCAGATATCCTCTCATATGTCTTCTCTTATCAAATATTTCAATAGCAATATAAGAATATACACTGAGTAGCCAGATTATTATAACCACCTGACGTTTATAGGCAAATTAGATGTACACTGCATCATATGAGATATGGAAGCCGAAGGCTTGTTTGAATACCTTTGCTGCTTGCAGTTACCAAGATCAAATGTCTCCAATTTGCACAGGAACACAAGGATTGGACAGTTGAGCATTGGAAAAAAGTCATGTGATCAGATGAATCATGTTTCCAGTTGCATCATGAAGATGTCAGAGTGAGAATTTGGTGGAAACAGCATGAAAGCATGCACACCACATTCATGAATACAACCCTTCAAACTGGTGGGGGCAGTGTTATGGTTTAGGGCATGTTTTCCTGGCATGATTTGGGCCCTTTAATTCATGTGGAACAACGTCTGAATAGCACAACATACCTAAGTATCATTGCTGATCAAGTTCATCCTATCATGTTGATGGCGTATCCCAGTGGAGATGGCTTCTTCCAACAAGACAATGCACCATGCCACGGTGCTCATATTGTGCAGGAGTGGTTTCAAGAACATGAAGGAGACTTTACCTTGCTTAGGTGGCCCCTACAATCACCAGATCTCAATCCAATTGAGCATTTGGGGACAAAGTTAAAAGAGCCATCAGGCAGCTGGTTCCACAACCACCAAATCTCACAGAAGTGGACAGTGCTATTCATCAGGCATGGTGTCAGATTCCTGGCATCACCTTTCAACATCTCATGGAGTCAATGCCAAGAAGAATTGTCACAGTATTGAAGGCAAAAGGTGGCCCAATGAAGTACTGACGGGGTGGTCATAATAATCTGGCCACTCATAATAATATATATCCCATGTTCAAAGGCTGTTAAATCACGTTGTTTACCCATACCTTCAGGAAAAAATCACTTCTACTGTCGTGGTAAACAACTTGCTTCCCTATTTATAATGGTTTGGACCGCTAGCAACTTCAGCGCAAAATTATAGTTAATTTGCCTACAAATGTCAGTGGAATCGTGTCTTTAAATTCTCTCTTAAGATCAACCATTCTACGAACTCACTACAGGTTTGTTTTTGTGTCTGAATTTTTTACTAAAGCTTGTTTATGTTTAGAAAATTTGTTCTTGCAATTGCTTTAAAGAATTCCAATTTTCTATATGTTAACATTTATGTATGTATTTAGTCATACATTGAATCAGTAAACTGTCAATGGATATTTCTGTTGATTATAGTCTATGGCTATTATGAAAGGTGTTCCTAGAAATATTCATATGTATATGTATATGTATATATATATATGTATATATATATATGAACATGTAATCATATATATATATAGATAGATAGATAGATAGATAGATAGATAGATATACACACACATACAGTTGGATTTTCTCATCATAAGTTATGAGATTTTTTTATCTATGTTGAGACTTTATACATACAATAACCTAAATAATTTTCACAATTTGTTCCCCAATAGCAGGTTATGATAGCTCCAGTTGTTCCACACCTCTACAACACTTGGTGTTATCAGTGTTTTGAATTTTAGCTATCTTGAATATGCTTAATATTATTTCATTGTAGCTTTAATTTATATTTCTCAGATTAGTAAAAAGATTGAACACTTATTGGCCCTTTGAGTATTAGCTTTGTGAAGGCCTGTTCATCAATCATTATTCTGGATAATATGTTATTTTTTTAAAAAAACTACCAGAGAGGAGACAAAATTGTGGCCAAATAGGCAGATGTGTCCTGAGCCTTATCCCAGAGCAGATAGACAGAGCAACTAAATCGAATAACATACACCGGAATTGGCAAAGTAGACACAGCTGGTGAGACAATTCGCAGCCGGGAAGGGCAGTGGACACCTGGAGAATGGTAAAATTGGGGATCTGGGCTGGAGAGAATTGTGAGACCACCTAGCCTAGAGGGTCAGAAGGAAGCCACAGAGCACCAAGGCCATGTCCCTTGGGACTGGTGTAACATCTACCTGTGGAAAATAAGCCAATGGGCTGCTGGCAATAGGGGATTCTAGATCTAAGCCCACAGCCATGAGAGGCTAAGCCCAGAGGGGCAGCCTCAACAACTGCCCAAGCCACGTGGTGCTGGGGGGAGAGAAACTCGGAGTGGTGCAGCTCTTTCTTCTCTTGTTGGTCTTTGCTTTTATTTGCTAAACCCAGTTCATGGGACCTTTCAAATAAAAAACACTAACTCGTGGCTGAGATGCAGGCAGAGGTGCAGACTTGTAGAGCCTGGGGAGAGGCTGGGGAAAAGAGCAGATTGGGGAGAGGGGGCCGGGAGTCTGGCACTGAAACATTCCAGACACTCTGGACCTAAGCAGCCATTTTCTCCTGAAGAGTACCCCTCCCTGCAGCCTCCAGACTGCCAATACAGCCACACCCAGACTATACCCTGAGTGTTACAAAGGATACCAAAAATGTGAATAGTCGCTGAGAGCCCTGGGCTAAAGAGAGGCCATTCAGTCCAGGAAAGCGATACAGCAACCTCCCTAACTATAGCCTTGTCAGAATTAGCTACTTGAGAGATTAAGATTGAAAGTGGACAGACAGGCTAAGTGGGCAGATTGGTCCTGCCTGCTGGCAGTCAATGTGGTAGAGGTAGACACAAACAGAGGAGCCATGGATAACTTGGAACTTCAACATGGTGCTGACTACCTAATAGGAAATTGAGAAGTGGCAGATAGTACAGAAGCAAAGTGGGAATAGAGGGATCATACCTCAACATAATAAAAGCCTTATATGACAAACCCACAACCAACATCATATTCAATGGGCAAAAACTAACACCATTTCACCTAAGAACAGGAACAAGACAGGGATGCCCACTTTCACCCCCCCGCCCGTGTTTGACATGGTACTGGAAGTGCTAAATATAGTGCTTAGACAAGAGAATAAATAAAAGGTATGCGAATTGGAAAAGAAGATATAAAACTGTCACTATTTGAAGATGACATGATATTGTACATAGAAAACCCTAAACCCTAAAGACTCCATAAAAAATTATTAGACTTAATAAATGAATTTGGCAATCTAGCAGGATATAAAATTAACACCCATAAATCTTTGGCATTTTTATACACCAATGGTGAATTTACAGAAAGAGAGATTTAAAAAACCAACCCCATTTACCATTGCACCAAAAAAACTAAGATACCTAAGAATAAACTTAACTAAGGAGGTAAAAGACCTGTACTCAGAAAACTACAGGACACTGAAAAAGGTGATAGAAGAAGACATAAACAGATGGAAGAACATACCGTGTTCATGGATTGGTAGAATCAGCATCATTAAAATGTCCATACTACCCAAAGCAATCTATAAATTCAACGCACTTCCCATTAAAATACTAATGGCATATTTCACAGACCTAGAATGAACTCTCCAAAAATTCATCTGGAATAAAAAAAGACCCCGAATAGCTGCAGCAATCCTGAGAAAGAACAAAGTAGGAGAGATCTCAATACCAGATATCAAGCTGTATTACAAAGCCGCTGTTTTCAAAACTGCTTCATACTGCCACAAGAAGAGACATATAGACCACTGGAACAGAACAGAGAACCCAGAAATCGACCCAAACCAATATGCTCAATTAATATTTGACAAAGGAGGCAAGATCATTCAATGGAGTCAAGACAGTCTCTTCAATAAATGATATTGGGAAAATTGGACAGATACATGCAAAAAAGTGAAACTAGACCACCAACTTACAGTATACACAAGAATAATCTCAAATTGGATAAAGGACTTAAATGTGAGACAGGAAACCATAAAAATACTAGAGGAATTCACAGGCAGCAAAATCTCAGACATATGCCAATGCAATATCTACACCAATACAGCTCCTAGGGCTATGGAAACTAAGGAGAAAATAAACAAATGGGACTACATCAAAATAAAAAGCTCTGCACAGCAAAAAACAAAAAACAAAACCATCAACAAAATAACAAGAAAGCCCACTGCATGGGAGAACATATTTGCAAATGTTATCTCATATAAGGGTTTAATCTCCAACATTTACAGGGAATTCATACAACTTAACAAAGGAAGATAAATCCAATCAAAAAATGGACAAAGGACCTAAATAGATACTTTTCCAAAGAGGACATACAGAATGCCAAGAGACATCTGAAAACATGCTCAAAGTCACTAATAATCTGAGAGATGCAAATCAAAACAACAAGTTACCATCTCACACCTGTCAGAATGGCTATCATCAACAAATCAACAAATGACATGTGCTGGCAAGGATGGGGAGAAAAAGGAACCCTCATGCAGGTGGGAATTCAGACTGGTTCAGCTACTATGGAGAACCATATGGAGTTTCCTCAAAAAACTAAAAATAGAACTCCCATTTGACCCAGTGATCCCACTTCTAGGAATATATCCTAAGGAACCAGAAACACCAATCAGAAAGGATATATGCACCCCTATGTTCATAGCAGCACAATTTACAATAACTAAGATTTGGAAACAGCCTATGTGCCCATCTGCAGATGAGTGGATTAACAATTGTGATACATTTACACAATGGATTACTATGTTGCTGTAAAAAGGAAGGAACTCCTACCATTTACAACAACATGGATGGAACTGGAGAGCATTATGCTAAGTGAAATAGTCAGAGAAAGATAAATATCACATGATCTCACTCATTTGTGGAATATAATGAACAACATAAACTGATGAACAAAAATAGATCCAGAGACAGAAAAGCATTGATCAGACCGTCAAACCTCAGAGGAAAGGCAGGGGAGGGTGGGGGGAAAGGGGAGAGTTCAACCAAAGGACTTGTATGCATGCATATAAGCACAACCAATGGGTGCAGATACTGTGGGGGGTGAGGGCACGAGCAGTGGGGGTGGGGGGGCAGTGGGGAGATAAGGACACATATGTAGTACCTTAATCAATAAAGAAAAAAATTAAAAACAAACAAAAAACACACATGCACAGAAAAAGTAAGAGCTCTTACCATTTGCAACATCATGGATGGACCTGGAGAGTATTATGATGAGTGAAATAAGCCAGTCAGAGAAAGTTAAGTGTCACATGGTCTCACTCATTTGTGGAATCTAATGAACCAAATAAACTGATGGTCAAAAATAGACTCAGAAACATAGAAGCATGAACAGTCTGTTGAACCTCAGAGGGAGGGGAGAAGAGGGTGGGTGGGAAGAGATCAACCAATTAACTTGTATGCATTTAGATGCATAACCCGTGGACACAGACAATGGAGTGGTGAAGGCCTGGGAGGCGGGGGAGATGGGAGCAGACTGGAGGAATTTAATGGGGATAAAGGAGGACCTATGTAATACTTGCAACAATAAAGATATTTTTTTAAAAAAGGCAAAAGAAAAAACACACCAAAAAACTACCAATTGTGACACCAATTTGTGATTTAATACATCAAATAAGAGAGATTGGGGTATTTGCTTGGCATTGTTTATAGTTTTAATCGTATTTGAAATGCTTCCATATTTATTTAAAAAGGGGGAGGGGTAAATAATCTTGCAACCAAATCAGAAATTAAAATGGTATGGACAGAACTTCTGCTTCAGACAAGATTGAGTGAGTAGTAGAAACTGAATTGAATTCCCTGACTGGAAAGCAAACAAAAAACACAATATTTGCAAGTATATGGGCATCATAGGCAGCATATTGAAGGGCGGAAACAGAATAAGGACCAAATAAACATTCCCCTATGGACTGGCTAAATCTCTTCATGAAAGGTCAGCTCTAGGGTGCTGTCTAAGCTCTAAGTTCTTAAATACTCTCCCTTCCAAGTCCCTTCAAGTACTAAAGGTAGTAAGAGCACCCTGCTATTGCTAGTCCCAAGATAATAAACCCTCATTTTTTTTCCCTTACCCCATCCTGACTTCTTTAAAAAGCATGTATATTAAACTTTCTTCAATCACTTTGAGTATTCTGTATATGTCTTTCAGGGACTCTGCAACACAGACTTAGACTCTAGGCCATAAAGAATAGTAAGCACACTTTATGTGGTTGATATTAATCTTTAATGTTATTTAAGTTTGATTTTCTGATGAAAATAAACAATATAATTTTTAATTGTGTTTTCTCTAGGAGGAGAAAGATATATAACCCAATTGGATATTTGCCTCTATGCCTCGGTGAGCAGAGATTTCCAAATAATCAGTATTTTTCAGGAATTCTTTTGGGTAAAGTCTGTCTACACAGTTTAGTTGAAAATGTTCAGAATATTTCAGGAGGTGGAGTTCAGGTATTATAATGGAAAGTGGATAGGACGTAAAAGCAAGGGTGGCAAGAAAACCGCACATGAGTCAACCTCGTGCTTTTGAGTATGGTATCATTAAACATTCAAACTGAAGGATTTTACTAATTTTATTTAACCTTTTTAGCCACTGCAATTTTGTGTGTGGCAAGGGAGCTTTCTCGTGGCAAAGAATAGAAGAGCGAGTTCACAGTTAATTTTATAAATTGCTTTAAAAGGTCACATGTCTTCATACCTTTTTAAAATCTATATTCACAAAAAGAATATAATTGTTAATTTATTTTAATTTCAACTAGCATGTAGTTTTGAAATTTATGTACTTGATTTGTCTGCTATAGCATTTCTTCCCATTCCTTTCCACTCCAATTTTTGCATGGGTTCTCCATGAAAACTCTGACTGGCTCTTTGCCAGTGACTGTCTTGTTGATAAATTAGAGCTATAGATCCTGTCCAGGTTTTGCTATTGTAGAAAGTTCCTGTGCTTTAGGACACTGTTACCAAAGCTTGAAAAGACACTCAGAATAATACTCTGTACTTATAGAGAGAAAAACAAGAAAAAGGCCTAAAAAATTTAAATCTAGGTCTATAAGTTGAATTCAGGACTAAGCTTCTTAGGAAAACAGTTGTTGGATGGAATTTTTCTTACAGAATGACAAAATTAACCTTCATGGAAGAGAGGAAGAATGAAATGATGAACACAAACATACTGAACACTTACCCAACCGGGACTTTACTACATAATGTGGTGTAAGGGGGGAAATAAAATAGGAGGGAAGGTCTGTATCTCAATCTAAACTAGCAAAACATTCACTTATTTATGGATGAGGAGAATACATATTAATGTCACTAGCACATGTTATCTGTAGAATCACTAATAATTTAGGGTGAGCATGACAGCTGTTGTGATACAAAAATCACTACCATCTATATAAAATCATTTTATAATTATTCTGACTTGGAAGCTTTATTTATGTTCTAAGACCAAATAAGCCTTCACCGTGATCTTCCATTTGATCCCTTGTGGCATTCTGAATCAATGTAGAGTTTCTTTTACAAGTCAGTGGTCTAGTATTTGAATATTGTAAACAAGTGCCACAAGTTATTTAATTTTCACATAAAACAAGAGCCACCCCTTTATAGCATTGTGATTAGTTAAGAGCACAGACTCTGGAGTTATATTGCCTTTGTGAAAATCTGGGCATCTCTCCATACACTTGTAATTATGTGTGTGGTCTAAGGCAACACAGAAACTTATTTGTGTTTCAGTTTAATCTTCTGTAAAACAGAGTTAACAAAAATGACTAGATCTTAGGGTTGTTACCATTTGCAAAATGCTTAGAATGGTACAAAGTATAAACAGGATATAGTGATAGTATGTATGTGTATAAAACTATTTTGAATTTCTTCATCAAATTCTAGTGTACCCCTGTCTTCCTAATTTGTGGTGTTTAGAATAAAAAATGATGCTTATGGTATGGCTGGACAAATGTGAGTCCTTTCTTTCTTCTAATTGTGCTATTGTTGTTTTTCCAATAATTCCATCTTTTCTTTTGGAAATGGCATCCACATTTTGAATATCAAACAAGGGATAAGAATCCCAATGGTTTAATGGTAAATTGATTCTTTTACACTGAACTTTGAGTTTACTTATTTGACCTTAAAAGGAGGACCTTACATTGTCTAACACACTGCATTTTATTTAGCCCAAAGGCCTTCAATAAGAATATAGATGGATTTATTTGGTGAATTAATTAATGTGGTAAACATCAGTTTCACCCAATTTTCCTGATGTTCTTCTACCTTCCTGACTATCACACTTCCATGCCTTCCTTGGACCAGTTAGGTGAGAGTGGAAAGTGCTCTCCTTGGAGTAAGCTCTCCATCGTGTTCTCACTTGTTTACTTGGGGGAGGACACGATGGAGAATGTCCCAGCTTATCTACAATGAGAATGAAGCATGAGCACCAAATAGACCATTGAAATATTCAGATAACACAGATTCTGTGAAGAGTCTAAGGTCTTATCCTGCCTGTAAGCTAGCAACTTAGCCTGTTACAATTTCATGTACAAACATTGACAGATGAACACAAGACTCCAGAACAAGAGTAATAGACCATTTATTGATTACTCTCAGCAAAATCAGCAGTCAGATCAATTCTCACCAATTCATACAGTGTAGCAGGCTGAGGGCCAGTTGCTTACCTGTGCACGCAGGGAATTGTACCACAGGAGAGGAAATGCAAACTGGCAGGTTACCGCCTATCCCCTTCTCCAGAGAAAGAGCTATTATTCAATCAGCACGTCTCTTCCAGGAAGAGGGAGAAAAAGCCCCTAGATAAGTGGTTCTCAACCTTCCTATTGCCACGACCCTTTAATACAGTTCCTCATGTTGTGGTGACCCCCAACTATAAAATTATTTCATTGCTACTTCATAACTGTAATTCTGCTACTGTTATGAATTGTAATGTAAATATCTGATATGCAGGATGTATTTAGGCGACCCTGTGAAAGGGTCGTTCAACCCCTAAAGGGGTCATGACCCACAGGTTGAGACCCACAGGTTGAGAATCTAGAGTCTAGATTATTATCCTGGAGTACAAACAAAAGTGTTAGGAGAGGATAAGAGAAAAGCTTTCATGTTCAAATCTTTCCTGAAGAATACACCATCTGTAGCATCCAATGTATGCTTGTTTATCAAACACGTTCTTAGTTCAGAAGGCCCAGATTGCATGTTCATGGAGAAATCCACGAAATATTGTCTCCAAGTATTGCTGTGATTTGGGTGTCATTTTGTCAAAATTTATTTTTACCTATTTAAAATCAAATATGTAGATAATCCACACAGAAAATATATTTTTTGACAGAAGTAAAACTGTATAATATCCCCTAAAGACATTTCTTATCTTAATTTTAATAACCTCAGAAAAATTTATTGAGCATATGTTCCTTGGCATAGACAATAACATATAGTCAATTAGAGGTGTGCTCTTTTGTGTGTGTGCACAGGCGCGCGCACACACACACACAAACACACACACATATGCATACGTACAGAGGCATCAAGTCTAAAACTAGCAGAAGTGTTCAAAGGGGTCCTGAGGTTTTGAATGTCACTTGTGCACTCATAATAGATGAATTCGATTAAAATGTGCTTGTTACAGTGAAAGAAAAATAAAATGAGTAAAAAAAAACTGTCCCTATAAGATAGTTTTGACTTTTTCCCCCGTAGGTAACTATAGAAACAGAAGTTGAAGATAGATTGAATTGTAAAGAAATCTGAAGGAAGAAATAATCCTTGGATAAGTATAGGTGTAAGATGTTCTAAATTTATTTCGAATACAGAGCCTTTTATCTAACAGAGCACATTATTAAGATCTTATGGAAATAGCTGTTCTGATAAAAGAAACTGCAGCTGTGGCCAGTGTGGCTCAGTTGGTGAGAGCATTGTCCATGTACCCGAAGGCCATGGGTTTGATTCCAGTAAGAGCACATACCTACGTTATGAGTTAGATCCCTGATCAGAGTGCATAGGGGAGGCAACTGATCAATGTATCTCTCTCATAACACTGTTTTATTCTCTCTCTCTCTCCCTTCCTACTTCTCTAACATCAATCAATCAATCAATCAATCAATAAAACTGCAAATAACTAATAAGCATAGTGATAGAAAAACCATTAAAATATAACTATATTTTGGAAATATGGAAATAAAAAAAAAACATTTTCAGGAAAAAAATCCTCAGGATTCAAAATCATCTATACACAGTGAGATGAAGCTCTTCACAGGCTCTTCAGCCTAGCATTGGCCCCACCTCTTCTTCATCTCTAAGATGCATGCTGATGTCAAAGCATCATGAATTCAACGTGAAGATCTCTGCTGAATTTGTGGTCAAATATACCAGCTGTAGATGTTGTATTAGTATGTTGACTTGCACTCTGTTTTCATGTCCATTTTCTTCAAGTATGTCTTCTTGAATCATAAAGGTTTCAAAGCTAAAAGTTGCATTTCCCACAATGCTCTGCAATGAGGATTCTGGATGTCAATCAAGTTCACCAATAACATGCATTCATGCAAGATTTGTAAGGCAACTGCTGTCTTCCTGACCCAAGGATGAAAAGGAGATCTAGATAAACTGCCTCTCAACTTCCACAAGAAGTCAATGAATGAACATCATAATGTGGAGAATGGCTGCTGCTGCCACCACAGTACCTACATAGTCATGTGACTTACTCATTTCCTAAAGCTCCACCTCCAAATATCATCACATTGGGGATTAGGATTTCAAAATACAAATTTGGTGGAGACACAAACATTCAATCTATAGTGGTTGTATTGGGTTAATTCTCATCCTAACTCTAATGACTGACTTATGTTCCAACTGTGGATTTTACCAGTTAATAATTCAAAAAGAATCTTATCTGTTCTCAAAAAAAAAAAAAAAAAAAACAAAACAAAACACACACACACATAAAGAATCTCAAACACAGCAAAACAGAACTGCTTCACCTCAAGAAGAATTCTTCAAAAGTTCTTTCCCATGAAAATCAAAAGGACAAAGCATTTATTGGCCTAGTATGTCCTTAAAAGTCAAAATTCATGGTCTCTGCAGACTGAGCACAAGAGCTGACAACATGATCTAAAACTTTCTGGCCTCTTTAATGCTTATCTAAGAACTGATAACACCTACTGAGAATGGCAGCCCAAGAGAGCAAGGCTTATTTTACCTTTTCTGAGAATAATGGCATAGTCTTGATTTCATCATCACATTTATTAGCCAGACACCTTATAGTATTATTAATTTTGAGTAAAATTTAATACAAAAAGTCCAAATGTTCTCTTCCTGGTCTACCTAGTTGGTCAATAATCAATTATCATGAAAATATAAACTGGTATGAAGAATTTAAAGCATTTGTGTGTGTTTTTTTTGTGTGTGTGTGGTGGGTTTTTTTTGTTTGTTTGTTTTTGTTTTTGTTTTGTTTTGTTTTTTGCAATCATTCTCTCCAGGATAAAGAATAGTTCTGAACTGACTGTGGCCTGCAGTATATAGTTTGATAACATTTTCTCTTAGATACAGAGTAATATTCATTGTAAATACACCATCTGTGTGACTGGAGAGTCAAAGGCAAATTAGACTTCCTTGAGAGATCTTTTCAGGTTAACCAAATAATTTATTTTATCATCATAGTGCTGTTTTTCTTTCATATTACTTTGTTTCTTCACAGACTACTACAATGTTTAGTAGTTTCTCTTAAATAAAATAAAATTTGTCATTCCGTTAGCATTTGTACTTTGGGAGGATAAAAACAAATAGAATTTCATTAAATTGTGTCCCAAGTACTATATATGAGGAGCCAAGAAGATGCTGCTTACTTTTTAAAGTTTTGTTTGAAAGTTTATGTCTGACAATGTTTTGTTCCACTATAAAACCTAATTGATTAATCTGTTATGTGTAAAATGTATTTTAGCTTTCAAATTTCTGTTGAGATGTCTGATGTTATGCTATCTTCTGATGTTATTCTTTCTAAATAAACATTTTTTTCTCTAGAAAAAAAGAAAGAAAATTCTTTCATACAGGAGGCATTTGAATTCAGATACCTAATTCAGAAAATTATTCTTCAAAAACCCATAGCACTTTGTATATTTTAATATCGTAACATTGATCACACTGAATTATAATAATACTGTAAGAAGTTATTCTTCTCCATTCCCAGCCTTATATTATAAGATCCTAACCAGCAAAACTGGTGTTTCTGATTCATCTTTACTGGTATATCCATAACGAATGGCCCGGTGCACAGATTCATGCACCAGTGGGGTCCCTCAGCCTGACCTACGAGATAGGGCCAAAACCAGCTCTCTGACATCCCCCAAGGGGTCCTGGATTGCAAGAGGGTTCAGGCCAGACCGAGGGACCCCACTAGTGCACGATTGGGGCTGGGGAGGGATGCAGGAAGTTGGCCAGCTGGGGAGGAGCCACAGAGGGGCTAGGGCATGTCCAACCCATCTTGCTCAGTCCAGGTCAGCCAGACCCCAGCAGCAAGCTAACCTATTAGTTGGAACATCTGCCCCCTGGTGGTCAGTGAATGTCATAACAAGAAGTTGAGCAAACTTAGCATATCATTAGCATATTACTCTTTGATTGGTTGAACAGATGACCAGATGACCGGACACTTAGCATATTAGGCTTTTATTGTATAGGATACCTATGCCAGTCCTTAGCACATAATAAATCTTCCCTAAATACTTGTTAAATGCAGAAATGAACATATCCATTCTATTTTCTCTTCCAACTACATATTTGTCAAGTGTCAACTACTGGAATAGGATTTGATGAAAATTGAATGTCATCTGATGACATAATTTTAAATGTGCTTCTAATTTTATTTCTCTTCTTACATTATTTCATTTAACTTATTGTTTACTCTTCCAAATAGCTTTATGTATATACAAGCACATATAATCTTTCTCTTTTCTATACACACACTAGACACACTGTTCCAAACCTTTTTCTCTTTTTTTATGTAATACTATATCTTAGAGATCTGTTCATCTAAGAACATAAATAACTTTTACATTTTTAACAGCAAGATAACATCCCACTGTGTGCATGACAAAAAAAAAAAAACATTTAGTAATTCCACTGTGTATTGACTTTTACCCACAAACTGAAGATAATAGTCATAGTAGACAACAATTTGAGTGAATAAAATTTTATGGCTCATTTTTCAATATATAGAATATAATGTGAGTTGTGCCAATTTACTCTCCTACCAGCAATAAATGAAAGTTGATAGTCATGTGCATCATTGCCACTAGAGCAGGGATGGGCAACCTTTTTGTGAGTGCGTGCCAAAACCAGCAAAATCTCTGACTCAAAATTCTTCTGCGTGCCAACTTTAATTTTTTGAGAACATGTTATGCCTACTTGATATCTCTTAAGGTGTACGTATGTGAAGAACCTTGAAGAAATAATAAAATTTATTCGAGCGACAAAAACACAGTATATGATGATGAAAAATGCATTTATTTTTTAATGTATACATGTACACTGATAGTCCGACAGAAAACTTTATGACTCGTTTGATATTATCAGTGGGACTTTTGCTGCTGCATCACTGATGACAGAGATTTTACATCAGGTTTATATTTCGTGACCTTCAGAGATATGCATGAGCTACTACTTTCATCCGTCAGGCTACTCCTATTTCGAGACTTAACAAAATTCATCACTGAGAACAAAGATTCACAAGCGTATGTGGATGAAACCAAAATACTTGTCGGATCTAGGAAGGCAGGGAGAGTTAAGGCAGAGGCATAGAAATTGCTCTTCCCCTCTCTCATCATTCCATGTCTATGGTCTTTAAGATAACTTGTTATGTAAAATTATTTATTTACCTAAGATGCACCTACACTGAATTTATCTGAAAAATAAAAAAGTTTATATTAAGAAAAAAATTGTAAATGGAAGATTATAAGAGAGGGTTTCATGTGCCAGCAAAAGTTACTGGCGTGCCATGTTTGGCACGCGTGCCAGGGGTTGCCCACCCCTGCACTAGAGTGAGTTATCAAACTTTTTTTATTCCTATAAGTGAAATAATATCTCAGCAGTGTAGTTTTAGTTTATATTTCTCTTTTAATGAATGTAATCAGACATATCTTCATACTTTGAAATTTTTTCTTATTTTTTAAGCTTTTGTACATTTTCTGATTTTGTTAGAAGGTGGCTTTTATTTTGCAGGTGATCTTTTTAGAGTAAAAAGAGGAGCCTAGCTAATTGAGGCCTATGATAATGTGTTGTAAACATCTTTCCAGCTTGTCATTTTAAATTTGATTTTGTCTATGTTATTTGCAAGCAGTACTTTATTTTTTATATACAGCAAAACTATTCAGTCCTTAGGAGTTTAAAAATATAGTATTCCAAAAATATACACATTGAGTTCCAAAATCCTGGAGCTTTTATGGCAGTTTTGCTTGAATTTAATGTTATCCAGTACTGCTGCCAGCCAAGAACATTTACCTAAGAAAACATTGTGCTAAACAGTAATGGAAACCATATTTTCTTTAGATATTTTATAACAATTGTATTTACACTGGTGTAAAATATTAAATAAAAAGAAAATCTTAGCACAAAAATTTAATGGTAAGTTGAAAACCTCAATTAAACATTTTAATGGTCAATTGTCAAAAGTTTAGAAAGAATAATCATCATTTTAAACCATAAATTCGGCAAACTTGAACATCTTAACCTACTGATTTTAGTTTCCAATTTATTATGAATTGAACCTAGATTTTATAATCATTCAAAAATGAAATAAATGTTTCACGTGTTGCTGCCATTGCCACATTTATGGAATCAAGAACATCTTACTTGAGCCCTTAGCTAATGACCACAGATGCATTTGGGTTACCACAAAAAGTAAATTGTTTTATAATGCTTGTGAACTGGAACAAAAACCAAAGATATTTCAGCAATCTTCTCTCCAGTGGTATCTATGAAATAGTTCTCTTTATTTTCCTTCTGTTTCCTTATCCTCTGTGTGTTACAATAACCAAGAGCTAGTTTGTTAAATTAGTTCCTTTGCCTCTATTGGGCAGAGCATTTGGTCAAATTCAAAGTACCAATGGGCTACCACACATACAGTGCCCCCTGGCTGTCAAACTAGAGCTTCTTTCAAGGAAGGAAAGAAAAAGGAGATAGAAGAAAAAGAGGACCAGGCATACTCTTTAAAAGTTAACTTAAAATACCTAACTTTTCTTATTCTATCCATAATTATTATAATTGATAGTCACATAAAATATTGAACTTCTTCAATCAGTCAGAAAAAGCCAATCTATATTTCTGTGTATCCACCAAACCAGCTCTGACCATTTAAAGCTGGATTATAAAAGAAAGGTTGAAAAAAAAATCATTGAGACACAGATTTTTAAATATCAAATATATACTTGCTGCCATATCAGATCATTACATTACCTAAAATTAAAGATAAAAGAAAATAAAGGACATTGAATTAAAAATAAGTAGGTTGATTAGTTAAACAGTATTTTCCCCCTTTTAAATGAGTAGCTTCCTGTTTCAGTTCTTATTATAGGTATTTGTTTAGCTCTGGTATCATTATGAAGAAAAATTGTCTTTCTCCCCCATCATTAGCTGTTCACATTGGTTCTCTCTCTCTCTCTCTCTCTCTCTCTCTCTCTCTCTCTCTCTCTCTCTCTCTCTCTCGCGCACACACACACACACACACACACAATCTGGAAATATCACTTTATCATGTAACAATGAAAAATATAGTTCTGCATCAAATTACAATCAAGAACACATATCCCATTACTCTTCCATACAGGATAATGGAGTTACTCAAGGCCAGATTATTTAGTCTTGACTACACACTCATATATAAAGGTAGATTTAGAAAAACAAAAGGTAAAGTTTAGTTCCATCATCCTCATTAATGTTATGAAAGCTTGATGTCTAAGTTTTCAAGTATTATATTTCAACTGGAATCTGCTGTTGTCTACTTTCTGAATTTTTCCATTCATTCTTTATGTACAGGATTGTATAAAAAAACTGAGTGGAATTTTCCTTGGAAATACAGGAGTAGTTTGATTAATATAGAACCATGTGGTTAACATATTGTTTCCATATTTAGAAAATAAATCCTATACTCTGAATTCAGAAAGAAATATTATGTATTTTTCATGTCTTAAGAACTAGAAATTTATTTTTAATGATTATTCTTCAAATATTGATCCATTATTCTCAGAAGACAGAGATACATGGATTCTATGTATTTGATATTATGTATATTAAATAGTTGAAAACTTATTATCAACATTCATCATTAAATTGGTATGTTAAGGCCTATTAGGGGAAATAATGAAAAGAAACAAAATTAAACCAGCTTTAGAATAGCAGTGTGAACCTGTGAACAATCCCCAAAGTTATTTTCAGAAACCATTCTAGGGGATATTAACAAAAGACTATAGTTTCCCCCATGAAGTGGCAGGTAGAGATACTAAGGGAAATGTTCCAATAAACTTTAAGTGAGTGCTGTGTATGTATTCCTACCTGAGGTGAATACCAATTGAGTGTTCTTTAAATGCAAACTGACTTTTCTTTGAATGGAAAAAGGTTAAAAGTTAAGAAATACCTCACTACCTTCCATCTTATTAGAAAGGCTGATGAGTTGCTAAGGCATTTGGAAAAATAACCCAAGCTAGAGAAGATATTTAAACGACCAAAAGAAAATGAAACGCATTGTAATAAAGCTTGTGGCATAAAATAAAGTACATGATTCACAGAACAGAGAGCAATACTGACATTATTCCACAGGTGAAGAACTTACACAGAGCCACAGGTTTCACCAGGACAGTGACTAGCTGTCTCCCATGTGCGGCTGCCACTCTATAGAAAATGCTGGAGTTAAAAATAAAATAGAATATTAAAATATGCCCAATGGTGTTGCAACCAACTGAGCCACCTGGTCAAGGCAAGCTCCCATATATAAGCAAGTAAACTCAGGTCCTATTACACACACACACTCACACATCATTACAATTAAGTTTTGTCAAAGCAATCAGAAGTATATTCATTAATATAATTTAGTAAATACTCAGAAACTGTCTGAAATACCAGGCCCATTCTAGGTACAAAAGATATAACAATTATTCAAATAGGCAAAAATTGCAGGTAGGTGTGTTTAATTACTCCTTATCTAGAGGAAGGTATAATTTCTTCGTGGAGCATGTATCCAAGATGTAGCAGAAGGGCTCTGATGACTGATCTAAGTCTTTCTGTATATCCATAAGAATGTACGTCTTGTTAAAATGAAATCTATAATAAATCTCTCATTAATTTAGATATATAAATAGAAAACAGAAATGCTAAACCTGTTGGCACTTTAGTATTTTCTTTCGGTCTAAGCTGTGAAAAATAAATAGGGATATGAAAAAATTGCTCAAACACAGGATTGATCCATTGTTCTATCAGATTTACAAAACACAGTTTGAAATATAAAATTTTAAGAATTCAAGATGGCAAAACCCAAGCATTACACCAAGCACATAGGGCTTGTCCAACCTTCTACTTGTGCAACTGCAGATGACACACACCCATGACACTCAAATGCCTATCACAACTAATCCATCAGCAAATCTTGTTGGTTCTAACTTCAAAATATATACTGAATCTGAGTCCTTCTCACTACATCCACTGAGACCCAGTGGTCCAGACCATCATAATCTTTTACCTGAATTATCCCTCTAGCTAACTAATTGGACTCCATAATTTCAGCCCCATCTCCTCTCCTCACACTTTCTGACTAGTATGTTCTATTCTCAGGGCAACTATGAGAGTGTTCTTTTAAATATAAAAAGCAGATTAGATTATATAATCTTTCTCCTCAAAAGTTTTGAATGGTTTGCCATCTCACTGAGAGTAAAATCTGATCCTTACAGGAGGCCTGTAGGCTCTCTATGTTTTTGTCACGCACCCCATATTCTCAGTGACCATCTCCTCTATTGTTTCTGCGTTACCATTATGCTCAGGTCCAACAAAGTTACTGTCTTTCCTGTTCTTTAAGCATGCTGAGGATGCTCAGAGCATTTGTTCCTGAAATTCAGGTTGAAATGTCCTCCTCAAAATAACTGAATGATTTACCTACTCAACGTCTTTAAATGCTTGATCAAACTTCTCAGTGAGGCTTTCTCTAACCTGTTTAAAATTGTAAAAACCCCATTTCTACATTGCATTTACCTTCTTCATATATTTCCAAAATATTTACCACTTTTTAACATCCAATATATTTTACATGTTTTTATTATAACAACTAGAAGCCTGATGCACGAGATTCATGCAAGGGGCTAAGCCCTCGCAGCCTTGGCTGGCTTCATCTGGAAGGTTGTCTGGACGGTTGTTCTGCTGTTCGGTCTAATTAGCATATTAGCTCTTTACTATATAGGATAATATAAACACTATGTGGAATGCAATTTTTGCCTGTTTGGATAATTGTTATATCTTTTGTACCTAGAATGTGTCTATTATTGCAGACATTTACTGAATATTTACTAAATTCTATTAATGAATATATTTCTGATTGCTTTGACAAAACATAATTGTAGTGTGTGTGTGTGTGTGTGTGTGTGTGTGTGTGTGTGTGTGTGTGATAGGACCTGAGTTTACCTGCTTAAATATGGGAGCTCACCCTGGTCAGGTGGCTCAGTTGGTTGAAGCATTATCTCATACACCAAAGGGCCATGGGTTTGATTTCCAGTCAAGGCACATACTTTGCTTTTGAGTATGATCCCAGTGAGGATGCATGTGGCAGGCAACCAATTGATATTTCTCTCTCACATCAATGTTTCTCTCTCTTTTGCCTTCCCCTCTCTCTCTAAAATCAATAAACATATCCTTAGGTGAGAATTTAAAAAAATAGCCTTAGCCAGTTTGGCTCAGTGGATAGACTGTCAGCTTGTGGACTGAAGGGTCCTGGGTTCTATTCTGGTCAAGGTCATATGACTGAATTGCGGGCTCAATCCCTAGTAGAGAGCATGTAGGAGGCAGCCAATCAAATGATTCTCTCTCATCATTGATGTTTCTATCTCTCTATCCCTCCCGCTTCCTCTCTGAAATCAATAAAAATGTATTTAAAAAATAAATTAAAAAAATAAATATGGCAGCTTATAATTCTGGGTATGTTTAAAAGCACATAAGCATTGTATAAGCTGAGAATAACTTCTCCAATCAATATGGACCATGGAATTCTTTCTAATGTATCCAGTCATAGTCTTTCTAAAATAAATATCATTAAAACTCACAAACAAAATCAATCATTCAGGACAGAGTTTCTACATTCAAAACTGTATAAGGGCTATCTTAATGATGTAGTCCATCTTTGTACATATATTTGCATTTATCCAATTTTAAAATTTACCATATAACATGTTACCATCCATTTTATGTGCAAATATCTCTCCTTCATAATGATAAAGAAAATAGTTTAGTAAATATTACATCTAAAATTAATTGCAGGCTGTTACATTTGTCAATTTGATGTACAGTAGTCTCCCCTTATCGGTGGGAGATATATTAAGACCCCCAGTGAATGCCTGAAACCACAAACGGACCAAACCATATACATATAAGCTATGCTTTTTTCTATGCATGTATATCCATACCTATAATCAAGTTTAATTAATAAATTAGACAGAGTAAGAAATTAACAATGATAATAAAATAGAACAATTATAATGGCATACAATAATAAAAGCTTTATGAATGTGGTCTCTCAACAAACTAGTATAATTTCTTTTTTCCTTCCTCACAATCTCATATATAAAATATTTGTTCTTACATAGATTTCAACAATGTCACCATATGGCCTTTTTTTTTCCTTATAAGGTCAATAACTTTTGCCTTTTCACTGAAAAGAAGCATTTTGTGGAATTTCTTCAGCATGTCTGAATTGCCAGTATCACTACTCTTGTGCTTTGGGACAATTATTAGGTAAAATAACAGTTACTTGAGAATAAGCATTGCAAAATGGCAAGAGCTACCAGATAACCAAGATGGCTGCTGAGCAACTATTTGAAATATGCTCAATGAAAATAAGAATAAAACATTTTATTAAAACATAAATCAGAATTACAAAATCTCAGAAATAAAATGAAGAACACATGAAGGAATCATACATTTTTTAAAATTTGAAATGAAGACAAGTTAAAAGAAATGCAAGAGTGAATAACCATTTTATATATGTGTGTGTATATAATACCTTAAGAAAAGATATATAATACCATATATATTATATATACATATATATGTTACATTAAGAAAAAAATATATAATACCATAATTAGTATTACTATATATCTATATTATTACTATACTAGTGACTTGGTGCACGAAATTCATACACATTAAAAGGGAATTAATTAGAGGACATACTTTAATATTGTTATTTGCCCTTTCTCTATAATAGAAGTGTCAGAGATGAAAGAAAATTAGTAAAATGTATATAAAAATCTTCCTCATGTCAGAGTCTGGGGAATGTCACAGGAACCAGAGTCAAGTCCCCACCCACCTACATGCACCACAAAATCATGTGAGACCCAGACCTGGCCAGCCCCAACCCCATTAGGCTAAATCCAGACCCAGCTGGCCCCACCCCCTGCAGGGTAGGGGGTGTAGCCTGAGATCCCCCAGCTCGGGCTGGGGCAAGGGGCATGCCTCGGGGTCCCCTTTAAGCCCTGCAGGTGGCGGGGGGCATGGCTTGAGTTCCCCCATCAACCCACGCATGGCGGGGGTGCAGCCTCAGGTCCCCTGGCCTGGTACTGAGGTGGGGGGCGGGGCCTCAGGTCCTCCAGCCTGGCTCCAGTGTGGGGGACATGGCCTGAGGTCCCCCATCAAGCCTCCCCAGGCAGGGGGTTGCACCCTGAGGTCCCCCATCAAGCCCCGCCAGGTGGGGGCACAGCCTCATGTCCCTGCTGATTGCTCATTAAGACTCGTTAGGGGAACTCGGCCTCTGCTGTGGGCGCAGCCATCTTGACCATTACAGCATGATGGTCAATTTGTATATACCCTCTTTATTAGCTAAGATATTAATATTACTGTATATATAATATTACTATATATATATATATATATATATATATATATTTATATATATATATATATATCTTAAAAATAATGTTAGATAAAAATGAGGAACAAATATAAATTAAAGTGAAATAAGTTTCTTCTTGCCTTTGCCTTCCCTTCTTTTCCCTCTCCTTTTTCCTGCTGAATGATGTTGGATACTGTATTGTTGTTAGAGTGCAACTAGTGTTTATACCTTGTTTTCTAAAAAAATTCTACAGTTTAAAATGTTAGGACTGTAAAACTGTCAAAAGACTCTGAAACTAGCTTGAAGTGGCTCACAGTTGCCAAATCTTGGAAAATTTAAGAATTAAAATAAATAATGTTAGAAATGTATTGTAATCTATTAAATGAACTGGAAATTCATAAGTGCATATTCCTGTAAAGAAAAATGAATACATAAATAAGAAAACACTACTTTGAACTAGAATGCCAATAAATAAATGCAGACTAGAGGAATGGAATTTAGAAATCACTATTTTTAATCATCAGAACAAAAATGAATTTATTCAAAAATCTTTAATCCTATATAATAAAAGGCTAGTATGCAAATAGACTACACGGCGAAACAACCAGAACAACCAAACAACCAAACAACTGAACAATCAGTTGCTATTATGAGCACTGACCACCAGGTGGCATGTGCGGAACATGACGGGCGTTGGCTGAGGCGGGATGGTGGAGCAGGTGTGTAGGGGTGCCAGACCAAGGCAGGAGGCTGGTCGCTGTCATTGGGGTGAGTTTCTGGTGGTTACTGAAAATGCTTTGTTCCCGTGCATGCTGCAGTACTGCCTGGCACTCACACCTGCTGCCAGTGCCAGCCCCACTCGCACCTGCAGCCAGCGCTGGAGCCACTGCTCACACCACTGCTGGTTCCTGGTGCCAGTCCCGATCACTCAGCACCTTCACAGGGTGCAAGTGGTGGCTGCCAGCCCTGATCACCCCTGAAGACTTCTCCACATCCCCCTGATCCTGAGGGGTGATCAGGGCAGCAGCTGCCACTCACACTTGCTGATGGCACCAGCCCCACTCATACCTGTTGCCAGCACTGGCCCCAATTACTCTGTATCAACAGCGGGTGCAAGTGGGGCTAGCACCGTCAGCATATGGGGCGTGGGAGCAGCTGCCGTGGGAGCAGGGCTGCTGGCAGACAGGGGACTGGGGGCTGTGGTGGGAGGGGCCAGGTGGGGTCGCGGAGGATGAGCCGAGACCCAGCCCTATGCCTATTGCAGCCTCACGGTCCACGGTTCCTTTCAGGGTGCATGAATTCATGCACTGGGCCCCTAGTTATAATAAAACACATAGTAAAGGTTTGATGAGGACCAGAATATTTACAAAGAAGCTTCTTATAAAATACTCATTCAATTAAATGGAAAACTAATTTTTTAAGGGGTCAGAGCAGAGGTTTATTGTAGGAGAAAACAGGCACTAACAGGCAGTAGGACAGAAGGCATTGTAACAAGTGCAGAGGCAGCAGGGCGTAATGTAGGAGACAGTGCAGCACTGTCTGTATTGGGAGACCACAGGGACACTAGGCCATGGGAAACCTCAGAAAGCAGAGAACAACCACCCCAGGTAGAGCACATTTGCTTACTAAGGACTGAAGGAGTAAAGGGATTTACCAAGTAAAAGTTCAACAACTATGACTAGTTGAAGTATTATTAAATTTCTGGACAATAAATTAACAATGTCTGCACCACAACAGGCTCAAGAATACCACCTGTGAATGAGTGTTTATGGACCACAGCCACCTCAAGCCACCAGGTATCTGGGCACAGATTCACTTTCCAGCAGTAATTTTATTTTATTTTATTACATGTCTCCTTTTTTCTCCAATTTACGCCCCTCCCCCTCCAGCCATTCCTTCCCCCAAGGTCAAGCCCCCACCGCCAGAGTGTCTGTATCCATTGGTTATGCTAATATGCATGCATACAAATCTTTTGGTTGATCTCTAACACCCCTTCCCTGGCCTTCTCTCTGAGGTTGGATGGTCTGTTCAGTGCTACCCTGTCTCTGGATCTATTTTTGTTCATCCGTTTATGTTGTTCATTATATTCCACAAATGAATGAGATCATTTATCTTTCTCTGATGATTTCACTTAGCATAATGCTCTCTAGGTCATCCCATGCTGTTGCAAATGGTAGAAGTTCCTTCCTTTTTACAGTAACATAGTATTCCATTATATAGATGTACCACAATTGTTAATCCACTCATCTGCAGATGGGAGCTTAGGCTGTTTCCAAATCTTAGCTATTGTAAATTGTGCTTCTATGAACATAGAAGTGCATATACCCTTTCTGATTGGTGTTTCTGATTTCGTGGAATATATTCCTAGAAGTGGGATCACTGGGTCAAATGGGAGTTCCATTTTTAATTTTTTGAGGAAACACCATACTTGTTTTCCACAGTGGCTGCACCAGTCTGTATTCCCACCAGCTGTGCACGAGGGTTCCTTTTTCTCTGCATCCTCGCCAGCACTTGTCGTTTGTTGATGATAGCCATTCTGACAGGTGTGAGATGGTAACTCATTGTTGTTTTGATTTGCATCTCTCAGATGATTAGTGACTTTGAGCATGTTCATATGTCTCCCGCCTTCTCTATGTCCTCTTTCGAAAAGTGACTAGGTCTTTGCCCATTTTTTGATTGGATTGTTTATCTTCCTTTGTTAAGTTGTATGAGTTCTGTGTAAATTTTGGCGATTAACTCTTATCTGAGATAAAATTGGCAAATATGTTCTCCCATGCAGTAGGCTTTCTTTTTGTCTTGTTGATGGTTTCTTTTGCTGTGCAGAAGCTTTTTATTTCGATGTAGTCCCATTTGTTTATTTTCTCCTGAATTTCCATTGCGCTAGGACAGTGGTTCTCAACCTTGGCTGCACGTTAAAATCACCTGGGAATCTTTTTAAAGTCCCGATTTCTGGGCCTCTTCCTCCGGAAATTCTGTTTCTTTGTTATGGGGTGGGGCCACAACATTAGTAACAAAGAAACAGAATTTACAGAGGATAAGGACCAGAAATCAGGATTTTAAAAAGATTCCCAGGTTATTCTAATATGCAGCCAAGGTTGAGAATCATTGCCCTAGGAGCTGTATCAGTAAAGATATTGCTACAAAAATTATTGTTTTCTCTTTGGTGAAAGGCATGGTTCTTAATAATAATAATAGCCCCGTGGACACCGTTCCACAGGTGAGCGCTACACGTGTCCCCAGTGTATGTGGACTTGGTGCAGGCGTTCTCCCTCTGAGACTCTAGTCCAGCCGTGGGCAAACTACGGCCGCGGGCCGGATCCAGCCCGATTGAAATGAATAAAACTATTGAAATATAAAAGACCGTACCCTTTTACATAATGATGTTTACTTTGAATTTATATTAGTTCACACAAACACTCCATCCATGCTTTTGTTCCAGCAATCCGGTCCAGTTTAAGAACCCATTGTGGCCCTCAAGTCAAAAAGTTTGCCCACCCCTGCTAGTCCCAGCTGCGCACATTTCTCCCTCCAGCCCAAATTCCCGATCCTGCTTGTCTTCCGGCTCTCTGACCTTTCTGTCCTCTGGTTTTCTCTCCAGCTGTGTTTAATTCACCAATTCTGGGTGGATATTATTTGATTCAGCTGTTTTTTCTATCTGTTCTGTGAGAAGGCGCCAGACCTGTCTGCCTATTTGGCTGCCATTTTGTCTCCCCCTGGACAAACTTTCTAGGCACCCACAGCTGGGGAAGCTGGAGTCTTGGTGTTCATGGGTTTGCAGCCGAGGCATCTGGTCCCTGGCCGGTGTGGCTGTAGGGTCCCGGGTGGTGTCCGAGGTCTCCCCGGGTGGAGGTGAGGCTGGGCTCCCAGTCACAGCTGCTCTCCCCTTCAATATGGCATGGTCTCTGTGGCAGAGCCAGCTGCCCCAGGAGAGATTTCAGTGGTAGCAGAGGCTGCCTTTCTAGGGGAGCCTGGTCCGCCAGCCCCCAACAGTCCTGTGGAATATAACTGTCACACACACAAACCCACACACCCCTCACATGTCTACGCACTCCTCTTCTGCTCCCTCACTCACTAACACTCTCTTCCTCACTGAAGTCCTGTCGGTCACCATCTTGGATCTCTTTCAGCAGTAATTTTTAATGAAGAAATATATTAGCTATCACTTTTAAGAAGTTAGCATTACGAATGATGAGACAAATTGAATGGGATAAACAAGGAACAGAGCATTATTTCTGTAATATTCTTTTAAAAGTTCATAAATTCAATTTATGCATGAAAAATTATAAAGCCACCTAAATTGAGGGACACCCTACAAAGTAACAAACCTGAAATCTTCAAAAATGTTAAGATGATGAACATTAAAGAATGACTAAGAAAGTCTTGCTCATTGACAGAGACCAAAGAAAAACAACAAATGAAAAGGCATTGTTGGGGTGTTGGCAATTTTCTATGATGTTTGCACATTCTTGGCATGTCTTGTGAAGAGAGGTACTGATGGAATTTGTTGTCTTTGTTATCTTTTCAAGGATGATTGTATACCAAAGAAAAGTGGGGTAGAGAGATAAAACTTTTCTTTGAAGCAGGTAGCAGGTTTATTTGCTAAGTAGATAACTACTTTCAAGGGTAATATCTTTTACAGGGAAAAGGTTAGTGAAGATAGCTTTCAGCACATTACAAAAATGCTGAGGTTTTTTAGGCTCAAAGTTTTTCATCTGTGGTGCAATCCCACTGCATCTGCAGCATCCTTCTAAGACACACCATGTTACCTCCATAGAAATTGGGAAGCATGGTATTGGCAGAAAACACACACACACACACACACACACACACACACACACACACACACAAACCAATCCAAAAGAACTGAGAAACCAGAAATAAAATCACATGTACATAGGCAAATCATTTTTGACAAATGAAACAAAAACATATAATAAAGAAAAGAAAATCTCTTCAATAAATAGTGCTGGGAAAATCGGAAAGCTGTATGCAAAAGAATGAAACTAGACTACAGTTTGTCCCCATGTATAAAATCAATTCAAAACAAATCACAACCTAAATATAAGATCTGAGACAACAAATTACATAGAAGAAAACATAGGAATTAAGCTTATGGACCTTGGTCTTAGAGAAGATTTTATGAATTTGACCCACAAGGCAAGGGAAGTAAAGGCAAAAATAAATGAATGGTCATTTTAATTTGTATCTCTCTCATGAAAAGTGACTTTGAGCATTTTTTTTCTTATGTCTCTTGGCCATCTGTATGTCCACTTTGGAGAAGTGTCTATTTTGATCCTTTTCCATTTCTTTTTTTTTTGTTTTGTTTTTTGTTTTTTGTTTTTTTTTTAATATTTTTTATTGATTAAGATATTACATATGTGTACCCTCTACCCCCCCTCCCCCCGCTCATCCCCTCACCTCCCCATTGTCCGTGTCCATTGGTTAGGCCTATATGCTTGCATATAAGTCCTTTGGTTGATCTTTCCCCCTTGCCCCCACCCTCCCCTACCTTCCCTCCAAGGCCCGACAGTCCAATCAAAGCCTCTCCGTCTCTGGATCAGTCCTTGTTCATCAGTTTATGTTGTTCATTATATTCCACAAATAAGTGAGATCTTGTGGTATTTATCCGCTCTCCAGTTCCATCCATGCTGTGGCAAATGGTAAGAGTTCCTTTTTCTTCTTCCTCTTCTTAAAGAATACCTTTCAGCATTTCATATAATGCTGGTTTGGTGGTGATGAACTCCTTTAGCTTTTTCTTATCTGTGAAGCTCTTTATCTGACCTTCCATTCTGAATGATAGCTTTGCTGGATAAAGTAATCTTGGTTGCAGGTTCTTGCTATTCATCTCTTTGAATATTTCTTGCCACTCTCTTCTGGCCTGCATGGTTTCTGTTGAGAAATCAGCTGACAGTCGGATGGGTACTCCCTTGTAGGTAACTGACTGTCTTTCTCTTGCTGCTTTTAAGATTCTCTCTTTATCTTTTGCTCTTGGCATTTTAATTATGATGTGTATTGGTGTGGTCCTCTTTGGATTCCTTTTGTTTGGGGTTCTCTGCGCTTCCTGTACTTGTAAGTCCATTTCTTTCACCAGGTGGGGGAAGTTTTCTGTCATTATTTCTTCAAAAAGGTTTTCAATATCTTGCCCTCTCTCTCCTTCTGGTACCCCTATAATTCTGATGTTGGTACGCTTGAAGTTGTCCCAGAGGTTCCTTACACCATCTTCGTATTTTTTGAATCTCTTTTCTTTTTTCTTTTTCGGTTGGGTATTTTTTGTTTCTTTGCATTTCAAATCTTTGACTTGATTCTTGGGATCCTCTTGTCTTCTGTTGGATCTCTGTAAATTATTCTTTATTTCAGTCAGTGTATGCTTAATTTCTAGTTGGTCCTTTTTCATGACCTCCATGGTCTCACTATACTCCTTAAGGGATTCATTAAATTTATCGGCAGTTTCCATAAAATTCTTGAAAAACCTTATAAACGTGGCCTTGAACTCTATATCCAGTCGTCTGGCCTCCTCCGTTTCTGCTAATTGTGACCTGTTTCTTTGTCTCCGCATTTTGGCTGCTTCCCTGTGTTGATAGAGTGGCCTGCGCGCCAGGTGTCCTGTAGGGCCCAGTGGCTCAGCCTCCCCAGTTACCCGGGGTGGACACTCTTGGTGCACTCTTGGTGCCTTGGTTGTTGTAGGATCACTGGGAGGAATTGACCTCCAGTCCAATTGGCTGTGGGAAGCAGCTGTGTCTGAAGTGGGAGAATGGACCCCCTCTGACCACTGGGTACAGTGGCTCCTGGTTCTAAGGAGGTGCTAATTCAGCCCCTGCCTGAGGCCACAGAGCAGGAACCACGAAGAGGCTCAGCTGTGAAGCAATGCAAGTCGCTGCGGGGCCTTGGGCCTTCTCTTGGAAGTTCCCGGTCTGCTTGGCTGAGCTATAGTTAGGTACATTCACATGCAAAAGCCTCTGCCGCAGCCTGGGTGGGGCAGAGTCTCAGGGAGTCAAAGGGGCGGAGAAAGACGCTATGGCTGATTCTCCGCGCCCGGAGTCGCGCGTCTCAGTGTCCCGGTAACGGCTGCAAGCACCTCTGAGGGAAATCCGCCCTCAAGTTCGCCCGCTGCCGCCTGACAGAGTCACCTCTCCCCGTATGAGACCTGGGTCCCCAGAGACTTCCCGGAACCGGAGTTCAGAGCAGTCGGGAGCTTGTGATTCAAAAAGACAGCCGCGTCCTCAGGCGCCACCCCCTTTCCGCACGCGCGTACCTCTGCACTCAGCCTCCGCAGCTCCTCTGGCTCTCAGCGTGCTTTTCTTTTCTTCTAGTTGTAGAAATTACACTCAGCCAGCCTTCCTGTTGTTTTGGACGATGTTTGCTCCGTCCTTTGGGATAATTTTCAATTGTTGTGTGGGGCGACTATTTCCCGGTATTTATCTATGCCGCCATCTTGGTTTCTCCCGGTTCCTCTGCCCCGAGCGGAGCCGCGGAAAGACGAAAGCTTCCGGGTGGCCGCGGTCTCCTGCACCGTGACCAGGAGTCGGGCTAGCCCACAGCCAACTCCTCGGACCGCTGAGAGGTCAGCAGCCCCGCCGCGCAGCCGAGTGTGGGCTCCGGGGACAAGAAGAACTTCTTATCATTTGCAACAACATGGATGGAACTCTCCTTTTCCATTTCTTAATTGAATTGTTTCTCTTCCTTTTGTTGAGCTGTATGAGTTCCTTATGTAGTTTTTATATTAACCCCTCATCAGATATATCTTTGGCAAATATGTTCTCTCATACAGTGGGCTCCCTTTTCATTTTGATGGTTTCTTTTACTGTGCAGAAGTGTTGTATTTTGATGTAGTCCCATTTGTTTATTATCTCCTTAGTTTTCCATTTTCAATTTATTCTTGTGTATGGTGTATGGTGGTTTAGTTTCATTTTTTTTGCATGTATCTGTCCAATTTTCCTAACATCATTTATTGAGGAGACTGTCTTGACACCATTGTATGTTCTTGCCTCCTTTTTCAAATATTAATTGAGTTGGCTTAGGTTGATTTCTGGGGTCTCTGTTCTATTCCATTGATCTATATGCCTGTTCTTATGCCAGTACCAGACTGTTTTGATTACAGTGGCTTTATGATATGACTTGATATCTGGTATTGTGATCCCTACTACTTTGTTTTCTTTCTCAATATCGGCACAGCTATCCAGGGTCTTTGGTGGTTCCATATAAATTTTTGGAGTATTTTTCAAGATTTGTGAAATATGTTGTGAGTATTTTAACAGGATTGCTTTGAATCTATAGATTGCTTTGTGTAGTATGGACATTTTAATTATGTTAATTCTACCAATCCATGAACACAATTTGTTTATATTTCCCTCTAACTCTTTTTTCAATGTCCTATAGTTTTCTGAGTACAGGTCTTTTACCTCCTTGGTTAAGTTTATTCTTAAGTATCTTAATGTTCTTATTTGTTGCAAGGGTAAATGGAATTATTTTTTAGTTTCTTTTTCTGAGAATTCATTATTGGTGTATAAAAATGCCATTGATCTCTGGGTGTTAATATATATTTTTTCCTGATACATTGCCAAATTCATTCATCATAGAGATGCAAATTGAAATAGCAATCAGGTATCACCTCACATCTGTCAGAATGGCTATCATCAACAAATCAACAAATGACAAGTGCTGGGAAGGATGTGGAGAAAAGGGAATCCTAGTACACTGCTGGTGGGAATGCAGACTGGTAGAGCCATTATTAAAAACAGTATGGTGTTTCCTCAAAAATTTAAACATGGAACTGTAATTTGATCCAGTGATCCCACTTCTAGGAATATATCCTAAGAAACCTGAAACAACACTCAGAAAGAATATATACACCCCTATGTTATAGCAGCACAATTTATGATAGTTCAGATCTGGAATCAGTTCAAGTGCCCATCAGTAGATGAGTGGATAAAAATGCTGTGGTATAGATATACAATGGAATACTATGCAGCAGTAAAAAGAAGGATCTCTTACCCTTTGACACAGCATGGAGGGACCTGGAGAGTATTATGCTAAGAAAAATAAGCCGGTCAGAGAAAGAAAAGTATCATGTGATATCACTCATATGTGGAATCTATTGAACAAAATAAACTGATGAAAAAAATAGTTCCAGAGACATAGAAGCGTGGGACACTTTGTTAAATTTCAAGGGAAGATAGGGGTTGAGATGGTGGCTGGATGGAAGAGAAAAGATCAACTGAAGAACTTCTATGCACATATGCATATCTAATGGACAAAGACAATAGTGTGGTGAAGGCCTGAATTTGGAGGCATGTGCTGGCTAGAAGTTGTCAATCAGGAAAAAGGATATATCTACAATACTTCAACAATAAAGATATATTAAATAAATAAGTGAATGAATTGGACTATAGCAAACTAAAAAAACTTCTGCACAAGAAAAGAAACTGCCAACAGCAACAAAAAAGGCAACCAACTTAATGCGAGAAGATATTTATAAACAATAGCTCTGACAAGGGGTTAATATCCAAAATATTTAAAACAGTCATAGAACTTATCACCAAGTAAACAAACAATCCAATGAAAAATGGTCAGAGGACATGAACACGCTTCTCCCAAGAAGACTTACAAATGGCCAACAGATATATGAAAAGATGCTCAACTTTATTAGCAAATCAGAACTACAGTGAGATACCTCTTCACACCTGTTATAATGGCTATTATCAACAAGACAGGTAGGTTGTGGAGAAAAAGGAACCGTCATTCACTGCTGGTAAGAATGTAAACTGGTACAGTTACTATGCAAAACAGTATGGAGCTAACTCAAAAAATTATTAAAAGAGTTACCATATATCCAAAAGTTTTGAAAACATTTATTTGCATAGATATATTCACCCCTATGTTTGTTGCAGCAGTATTCACAATGGCCAAGACAAGGAAACAACCAAAGCAAGTATCCTTCAATAGATGATTGGGAAAATAAGATGTGGTACATATATAGTATGGAATACTACTTAGCCATAAGAAAATATGAAAAATGTCATTTGTGACAACATGTATGGACCTTGAGAATATCATGCTAAGTGAAATAAGTCAAACTGAAAAAGTGAAGAGCCATATGATTTCACTCATATGTGGGATATAAAACTGAAACTCATATACACAAACCACAGTGGCTACCAAAGGTGGGAACAATAAAGGGTTTAGGGGTCAAATGTTTGACTTTGGGTGGTGGGCACAAAATGCAATATGTAGATTATGTGTCATAAAATGTATACTGGAAGCCTATATAATCTTATTAACCAACTGGAAATCTATATAATCTTACTAACCAACTAGAGGCTGAGGGGGTGTCCCTCAGACCAGCCTGCACTCTCTCCAACCTGGGACCCCTCAGGAGATGTCCGACAGCCAATCAGATATTCCTTCTCATAATCCGGGACTGTTGGTTCCCAACTGCTCGCCCGCCTGCCTGCCTGATCACCCAACCACTCCCCTGCCGGCCCAATTGCACCCAACTTCCCTCCCCTGCCAGCCTGGTAACCCCCAACTGACCTTCCCTGCTGGCCTGGTCACCCCCAACTGCCCTTCACTGCCAACCCAGTTGCCCCCAAGTGCCTTCCCCTGCCAGCCTGGTCACCCCTAACTGCTCTCCCCTGCTGGTCAAATCACCCCCAACTGCCCTCCCCTGCCAGCCATCATGTGATGGCCATCTTGTGATGACATGGGGGTGGCCATCTTGTGACGACATGGGCGTGGCCATCCTGTGCAAGGATGTGATGGTCAATTTGCATATTACCTCTTTATTATATGGGATGTCACCTGTATAAATTGAATTTGAAAAGAGAAATCACACACACACACACACACACACACACACACACACACACACACACCACAAAAGAAAAAGAATAAAAATTAAAAGAAAATAGAAATTATGAAGCAAGACAAGTTGACATAAACATGAAGCTCATGTTGCTTGCTGTACTGTAGACAAAGAAGTCTATGTCTCACCAAAGGCTCAAACACATAAGCTATTATAGGTTAATTTGTTAACTTACCATTCTGGTAAAATCTGGAAAAGTCCTAACAGGTATAACTGGAAAAATTGAATATATTCAAGGATTAGATAATAATTATATATCTGATGGAATGCACCACATAAAAACATTTTTAAATTAAAATGGTATGCTAAAATAATAAACTAAATAAAGATAAAATGAATCCCAAAGAAATACACTAAATATTAAGAGGCAAATAAACCCAAATATACTAAATGTTTTCAAGAAAAAGCAACAATAAGAGGGCAGAACAAATACAAAAATTATATACTAAATAACAATAAAATAAAATATATATGTATAAATTAAATATTTTAAAACACAATAATATCATATTATATATCTGAGAACATTGAATGAAAATGAACACAAAGAAAATTCTGTTACTTTTTATTGAAAAGAAAAAATGTATTTGGTTATTTGAGAATCAGAATTAAAGGCTTAAAAAAGAAAGAAAATTATATCATATGAATTTTCTTCTGACCTTTACAATCATCATTTTTCTGTATTTCTTTGTAGTTTTTACAAACAAATTTTATGGCATAAGTAGATAGATAAAAATATTTGATATTTCAAGGTAAGAAAATGTGAGGCAAGAGACAGTTGTGTTAAATGCAGGATAAAGCAAACGAGTAATTATAAGATATCCCAATTATACCTGTGTTTTTGAGAACCAGACTTATTAGTGTGGAAAAAAATTAAGATAAAAATATATACACGTATTTCCTAACACAGTCCTCAGCAGAGTACTAAAATCAATGACTAGCCTAGAGCAATGAGCATCCACACCACTCAAATTATAATCTTGAAATACCATTGCCCACAAAAGAGACTAGGACTTCTTGGTAAAATGGCTATTTCCAAGTCTAGAGCAGGAAATATTCAAGAAGAGCCTGAACATTTTATCATATTAGAAATTTTAAAAGTTATCAAAACTATCAGTTATGACAAACATAATTAGAAACCATATCTAAGAGATTTCCATTGGCCAATTTTGAGAAAATTTGAACTTCAATAAGTATAATATGTGCAAATAATTGAACCTGTGACTTGTGTTTAAATCATGAGTTCTTACTGAAATTTTAAAAAATAGCTAACCAGTCAACTATGAGGAATAATAGAGGACTGTTTCATTATTTTTAAAACTAGTCAACAAAAAAAATCAAATATTTATCCTGACTTTTCTGCATGAACTAAATCAAGGGGTAATTATATAGTAGATCAGAAAAACAGCTCTACAAGAGACAACCTAACTTATTGTCTGGTGTTGAAAGGACAGAGTGCCACCATGGTTATGCTAAAGGCCTTATATATAGACTAGAGGCCTGGTGCATGAAATTCATGCGGGGGGGGAGGGGTCCACTAAGCCCAGCCTGCACCATCTCCAATCCGGGACCCCTCAGGGGATGTCCAACTCTCGGTTTAGGCCTGACCCCTGGCAGTTGGACATCCCTCTAACAATCCAGGATCACTTGCTCTTAACTGCTCACCTGCTGCCTGCCTGATAGCCCCGAACTGCCCCCCCTGCCAGCCTGATCACCCTTAGCCACCTCTACCTGCCAGGCTGATCGCCCCTAACTGCCACCCCACTGTTTGCCTAGTCGCCCCACGCAGCCTTGCTGTTTGCTCGTTACTGTTACTGTGACAGCATCCCAGACAATTTGCATATTCCTCTGTTGTTAGTATAGATTGTGCAACACAAATGTACACTGAAAACCTAAGTCTGATCAAGCCTCTGGATCCATATGACATTTTACAGGAAATAAAAAAGCATAGAAATGTTGAACAATGAGTATACAAGTGGCAAAATTCACAGTATGGAAAATCTTACATACCAAAGGCTTGGTTCAGATCCTTCAACTGTTACAGGTAAGGAAAGTGATTAATATAAAATAACGGATAGCAGATACATTTGTAAGAAGGAAGGGATTGTGATGGTGATAGAGCATATACATGAGAAACTAAGGAGGCTGGTGATGTTCTACATTTTGATGGGGTTGTGTGTTCCAATGGTGTCTGCCTTAAAATAATTTTGCTATACATATTGTTCATATGGTTGTGTAGATTTCTATTATCTGTCATATATTTCAGTAAAAAGTTAAAAGTAAATTAACACTGACTATGAGAAAAATATATTATAGGAAAAATAAAATGTACAAATAATAATTTTGATTAATCATGCACTTACATAAAAAACTAGAAATAATAATACATTACTATGAATTTATAATATAAAAAATTTTGGCATAATGACATAATATTTCTTAACAGCAACTTGAAATGACATATACATGAATATGAACATCAATTAAAATTAGTGTAAGATTCATAAATTTAGAATAATGAATGAAAGTTATAGGTTTGAAGGTAAGCAAGGAATATGGTAACAAATTCATTTTGGTGAAATATAAATGAATAAGCTAGTTTATGATTTCATAAAATGTAGAAAAAGATATTTACAATTAAATTTGTCCATCAAAATCAGAAATGCTGGTTATCAACAAATGTCAGAAAAAAATCACAGTATTATATACAAAATAAATGAATATGGAAAAAAATGTAGTTTAATTTAATAAGCAGACTTATAAACTGCTATAATTTAAGATGAAGTCTTCAAAATAGTCAACAGATTAGAATGTTAGTAAAGAATGGTATTCAATTAGAGGAAAGCAGAGAAAATTCACAGTGTAGGTAAAACCATCATCAGCACAGTGATACTGAAACAGAATTTGTAGCTTTTCTGGGTCCACCACCATCCTATTGTGGTAATTAAACAACTTATTGAGTTCCATACATACTCACTGTTGAATGATTAATTTTATTTAGGTTTAGGAAGAAAAAGAAAAGTTTTTCCTTATTATGATTTTTTCCCATGAATGTGAGTAGATTTCAAAGGAGAGGCTCTTTCTGTGATCATCGTTTTAATTAAACATGTGAATAAAATAATATTTTAATGCAGCATTCTACATGCTTATACTGCCATAACTATAACAGAAGGATAACAAAAGAAGGGGAATTGATGTGAATTAACAAGAGAAAGGCACTAGCTGAAAAGAAGAAAAAGGGAACACAGAAAACAAAACCAAAGTAAATATACTATAAATACATAGAATCTTAATATTATCAACTTCCTAGAAATATAAATAATAGGTTAAAAGTATCATTTTAATAAAGATATGCTTTTTAAATTTTTTCCTGTCTTTATTGATTAAGGTTTTATATATGTGTCATTATCCTCCCATTACCTCCCCACCCCCTTGCTCATGCCCTCATCCCCCCTGCTGTCTGTGTCCATTGGTTGGGCTTATATGCATGCATACAAGTCCTTTGGTTGATCTCTCCCCTTTATCTCCACCCTCCCCTACCTTCTCTCTGAGGTTTGAAGGTCTGATCTATGCTTCTCTGTCTCTGGATCTGTTTGGTTTTTTTTTTTCATTAGTTTATGTTGTTCAATATATTCCACAAATGGGTGAGATCATGTGATATTTATCTTCCTCTGACTGACTTATTTCGCTTAGCATAATGTTCTCCAGCTCCATCCATGTTGTTGCAAATGGTAAGAATTCCTTCTTTTTTATAGCAGCATAGTATTCCATTGTGTAGATGTACCACAGATTTTTAATCCACTCATCTGCTGATGGGCACTTAGACTGTTTCCAAATCTTAGCTATTGTAAATTGTACTGCTATGAACATAGGGGTGCATATATCTTTTCTGATGGGTGTTTCTAGTTTCTTTGGATATATTCCTAGAAGTGGGATCACTGGGTCAAATTTGCCCTTCCTCTTCCCGTACATGACTTAAAGCAGTTTTAAAATATGTATATTTAAAAAGTAGTAAATTGGGAAAATGATAACCAAGTAAACGATGAGCATTCATATCAACCACAATGATGACTAGAAATAAAATAAAAAATCTCCAGAAAGCAGGCTGGAACACATGGGAATATGTGATATAAATGACAGAGATTTCAAGATTGCAATTCTGAAAATTCTCAATGAGATGCAAAAAAGTATCGACAGGCAATTTAGTACACTCAGAAAACAAATCAATGAACAAAATGAGTGCTTTACTAAGGAGATTGAAACTTTGAAAAAAAATCAGAAATCCTGGAAATGAAACATGCAATTAAGGAGATTAAGAGTAAACTAGTGAGCATGGAAAACAGAACCAAACAGATGGAGGAAAGAATTAGTGATATTGAAGATAGTAATCTAGAAATGATGTACAGGGAAGAAGAGAGAGACCTGAGCATAAAAAAATAAGAAAGAGAAACATTAGTCATTGTGGAGGAGGAAGAGAGGAAACATAGAATGTAGAATCTATTAAAACAAATAGTGGATGAGAACTTCCAAAATCTATGGAAAGAACTAGATCCTCAAATCCAAGAAGCAAACAGAACATCTACTTACCTCAAGCCAAAGAGGCCCTCCCCAAGGCACTTGGTATGGAAGCTTTCAAAAATTAATAACAAAGAAAAAATTCTCAAAGCAGCCAGGAAAAACAAGGAAGTGACCTAAAAAGGAAAACCTATCAGAATTTCATCTGACTTCTCAACAGAAACTCTACAAGTCAGAAGAGAGTGGAACCAAATATTCAAACATCTGAAAGAGAGAAATTACCAGCTGTAAATAATATATCCAGCAAAATTATCCTTTAAATATGAAGGAGAAATAAAAACATTCTCAGACATACAGAAGCTGAGGGTATTTATTATTATTTTGGTTAATCCTTACTCAAGGATATTTTTCCATTGAATTTTAGAGAGACCGGCAGGGAGAGGAAGAGACAGAGTGAGAGAAACATTGATGTGAGAGAGACACATCAATTGGTTGCATCCTGCATGTGCCCCAACCAGGGCTGTTGATGGAGACAGCAACCAAGATACATGCCCTTGATCAGAATCCAACCTGGGATGCTTCAGTCCATAAGCCGATGCTCTATCCACTGAGCCAAGCCAGCTAGAGCTGAAGCTGAGGGATTTTATAACCACAAAACCTCCATTGCAAGAAATACTGAAGGGAACTGTTGTACCTGAAACAACATAAGGTCACAACACTATGAGTAAGATAAAAAACAAAACAAAAAAACTTACAGCATAAACAAGAATGATTTGTGACAACAAAAACATAAAAAGTCAAGAGGGAAAGGTCTGTACTGACAAAAGAAGATGAAGATTAGATGCACTCAAGAGGAAAAAAAAAAACAACAACTATGGTATACACTGAGTGGCCAGATTATTATGACCACCCCATCAGTACTTCGTTGGGCCACCTTTTGCCTTCAATACTGCGGTGATTCTTCTTGTCATTGACTCCACAAGATGTTGAAAGGTGATGCGAGGAATCTGACACCATGCCTGATGAATAGCACTGTCCAGTTCTGTGAGATTTGATGGCTGTGGAACCAGCTGCCTGAGACTCTTTTAACTTTGTCCCACAAATGCTCAATTGGATTGAGATCTGGTGATTGCGGGGGCCACCTAAGCAAGGTAAAGTCTCCCTCATGTTCTTGAAACCATTCCTGCGCAATACGAGCACCTTGGCATGGCACATTGTCTTGTTGGAAGAAGCCACCTCCATTGCGATACGCCATCAACATGATAGGATCAGCAATAATACTTAGGTATGTTGTGCTATTCAGACATTGTTCCACATGAATTAAAGGGCCTAAATCATGCCAGAAAAACATGTCCCAAACCATAACCTGCCCCCACCAGCTTGAAGGGTTGTACTCATTCATGTGCAGTGCACGCTTTCATGCTGGCTGTTTCTGCCAAATTCTCACTCTGCCATCTGCGTGATGCAACTGGAAACGTGATTCATTGGACCACATGACTTTTTTCCAATGCTCGACTGTCCAATCCTTGTGTTCCTGTATGAACTGGAGATGTTTTATCTTGGTAACTGCAGACAGCAAAGGTGTTCGAACAGGCCTTTGGCTGTTTTGCTGATACTCGCTCCATAGCTCCAAGCGCCAACAATCATCCCACGTTCAAAGGCTGTTAAATCGCATTGTTTACCCATATCTTCAGAAAAAAATCACTTCCACTGTCGTGGTAAACAACCTGCTTCTCTATTAATAATGTTCTGGCCCTCTAGCAACTTTAGCGTGAAAATATAGCTAATTTGCCTACAAACATCAGGTGGTCATAATAATCTGGCCACTCAGTGTATATACAACTTCATTCTTTATAAACCTAATGGTAACCACACACAAAAATCTCCCAAAACCAGGACATATAGCTTAAAGGAAGAGGAAATATGTATGAAATATCACCAAACAAAAACAATAGACAGAAACATAAAGGAAGAGAACCAATGGAGACACAGAGCTACCCAAAAACAAAAGGTAAAATGGCTATAGGAAAATCCTCATACATCAATAATTACCCTAAATGTAAATGGTCTGAATTCATCAATAAAGAGGCACAAAGTTGCAGAGTGGATAAAAAAAATGCAACCCAAACATACACTGCCTAGAAGAGACACATCTAAGCTGCAAAGACAAAGGTAGACTCAAAGTAAAAGGGTGGAAAATGATTCTCCAAGCAAATAACATCCTCAGAAAAACAGGTGTAGTCATATCTATATCTGACAAAATAGATTTAAAGATAACAAGGGACAAAGATGGACACTTTGTACTGATAAGGAAAACATAAGACTTCTTAATATATATGCACCCAACCAGGAAGCACCAAAATATATTAAACAATTATTCACAGAACTAAAGGGAGAAACAGAGCAAAACATAATCATAGTTGAAGACCTCGATACTCCATTGACAGCTCTTGGACAGATCAACCTAACAGAAAATCAACAAAGAAATATTAACTTTAAATGACATAATTATAAAGATAGAATAATACAAAAAAACCTAATTAAAAAAAAAAACTAAAATCATAGTTGAGGATGAAAAAATTAGGTGGAATTTAAAAAAAAAAAAAATAGTGTGGTGAAGGCCAGGGGTGGGGCAAGGGGTCAATGGGGGAAAGAAAAGGGAGCATCTGTAATACTTTCAACAATAAAGATAATTTTTTAAAAATAGGGTTTTGAAGTGTCTTTATTTGAAGACCCTCTTAGAAGACAGAATACATCCATTATACATGGGTTTATAAGTATAGGTTCCAGATAAATATTTCAAAATTAAGGGCTACACTTTGTAGAAATGAAGGAATAGTCAAGGTTGTATAAAGGTAGAATGAGATAGCTTTCTAGGCTTGTGTTCTCGTATCTAAGGTAAGAAGTTTGGATGTGTGATTTCTAACATCCTTTGCAATTTTACTGTGGTACGGTGTTATCTATATCTATATATATAAAAGCCCAGCAACCGTTACAGTAGAGCGACCAGAACTGCCGGAACGACCAGTGACTATGATGGGCACTGTGGCAGCCAATCAGCCTGATCCTCCAGGCCCTGATTGGCCATGCCCCTCCTGGCCAGCCTGGCCCCTGATCAGCCCCTAAAACCTTTGTTGTGAGCCTTTTTGTGAGCCAAATTAATAAATTCCCACTGATTTGACTAGTGAGTCAACATTCAGGTTGAGTCACCTACTGACTCAGTAAACCTGGCTGGAGGGAGGGGGGAAGGAAGAAGAGGGTGGGAAGGAGGAAGGGGCGGGGGAAGGAGGCAGTAATCAACACAACAGCTCAAAGGCAGGACCCATAAACATCAGAGTGAAGTGACCACACCCAAATTAAAAGCACATGAATGAAGTCAAGAAGTGATGAGAAAACCCAGGTTCAGTTTCAGAAATTAGAGGTCAAATTAAGAGAATTACACCAACCACAGAGGGAGCTGCCCTCCCTCCAGCTACCCCCACCCCCAATCAAACCCCCCACCCTAATCGGGGGTGGGCCATCTGGCCAACCTCCTGTGGCCCCTCCCCCCCCACCAGCCTAGCCTGATGGGCCCCCATCAGGACAGGCCAGCTAGACCCCACCTATGCACGAATTCGTGCACCAGGCCTCTAGTATTTTAGATATCAATCCCCCCTCCCCTCTGCCCCAGTGCCTTTGTAGGGCCTATTCCTATGGAATAGATCAGAGGTGGGCAAACTTTTTGACTCAAGGGCTACAATGGGTTCTTAAACTGGACCCGAGGGCCGGAACAAAAGCATGGATGGAGCGTTTGTGTGAACTAATATAAATTCAAAGTAAACATCATTACATAAAAGGGTACGGTTTGTTTTGTTTTTTTTTTAGTTTTATTCATTTCAAATGGGCCAGATCCAGCGTGCGGGCCGTAGTTTGCCCAAGGCTGGAATAGATACTTAAGGTGCAGAAAATAAGATGAACCATGTTAATACATCTGTTTGCCAGTGATATAAAGAAAATGCTCTAAGTTCTTTTATTTGCCCTTGTCTTTTCCAACTCCTGTCAACGTTAGGTTCAATTACTACCAATACACAGGCTCTACTTTACTTAGCTGCTGTTCTAATCCTGAAAAACAAATGTCAGAATATTAGGATATCTTCAGACTTGTCAGTCTGGGCAGTCAGTCTGAGGTTAGTTTTGTTGTAAACCTTGCTATTTTTCTGAACATTTCCCATTGTTTATGATTTAATTAGTATTCTGTTTAAAAATAGACCTAATGGAAACACTTTTAGCCTGTTTTATTAATGATACAGTCTAGACTATTTCACCCTAGACTTTTCCCTTCAAGGTGAACCCTCTTGGATCTCAAAGATAGCCTGAATCAAGCCATGTATGTCACCTCCCTTTAATTATTCTAGTTGGAATTAGTTTTTACGCAACAACAAGGCCAACCCTATACCCAAGACTCTTCTTTAGTGGGCCAGTCCTAATCAAGGTGTGGGATTCTACCTCTTCCTATAGTCACTACGGCTCTTTGAGCAGAAAGCCTTCTTTTTTGGTGAAGAGAGAGGGAAATCCTATCCTCACTGCAAAGAGGCATTTAAGGCAACATCACCAGGCCTCAAAACAGTTTGTTCCCTTCTCTTTTCACCTCTCTCCCCCATATGCCCAGATAGTATGAAACAGATGCTCATTAATTCTTAAAATTCCTTTAAAATATATAATACACATTCTCAGATTAGTGAGGTTAAGACACATGGTAGTTATATAACTTGCAATATGCCCTATTATCAACTGCACTATTAGCAAGGTAGGCAGTCAGGCCTAAATTTTTACCCAAAGCCTGAAAAAGAAATACCCTTCAAACTGCCATTGGTTGTCATAATCTGAGCAAACAAATGGTATTGTTGCACACTGTCAACAGCCCACATTCTATGCCCTGTTTTGCTTTTAACAGACTGTGAAAAGACCAACAGCTGTTACTGAGTTAAGAAGAACTAAAGGATTTACAGTAGGTGGTACCACCTGTGCTTTTCTTGTTCTACCCTTTAAAACCTGCCATGTTATTTTAGAGCTGGGTGGAGAAGATGGTGGTGACTCAATGTGTGTATGTGGGGTGGGGGTGAGTAGTCAACTGTGGCTCAGTTCTGGTTTGCGGAGTAACATCAACTTTACATGTCACAGTAATGTGTGTTGATCAATATCTTTTCTTGCTTTTGCTTTACCCATTTCAAGTATCTAGGCAAACACCATAAATAAAAAACAAATCTGAATTCAGCTGACTTCACTGTAAAATGAAAAAAAGATTTACGACCAAGATATAATGCAAGATTCTCTATGTATGCAATTAATGATCTCTCCTAGCTTCTTTACCATAAAGACTAGAAAAATACACTTGCCAAGTCACTGCCAACTTGATCCTCTTAGCTGTGGAATTTTAAATTTAAACAGCCAATCGGTGAAACATGTCTTCTATTTCTAATGAAGTGTTTAAGGGATTATGGAAAAGAGAAGTCATTTGGGGACAAAAATAGTTTTAAAATGTGGCAGCTTGAGTTACCAAACACTTATATATGACGTTTCCCCTAAATGCTAAGTTTTAAAACATGATATTCAGAATAATTTAAGGCATATAATATAAAGTTTTGTTTTTTTTCTTCCCCAAAAGCAAATGTATTGAGTGCCTCAACTGAATCAAGGAATCCCTATTTAACCATGAGGTGATATTTCTGCACCTTGCCATTCTAAACTAATCAATGTTAGATAAATCCAACTGGGATTTATTCAATGAAGAACCAACAGGTGATAAACCCCTCTCTTGTTTTTACTTCTTTTCACATTTTCCATAGTTAATATGAAAATTTGCTCAATACTAGGCCTGAGTGGGGCCTGAGGTCCAAATATCTAAATCACGTACAACATATATTCTTTAGTAATTTGTATTGATTGATGAAGATGGTAAGTGGCAAAACAGAAAGGAAGCTTGGAGACCAACAACACAAGGCAACGTGGTGGGTATTTTCTCATCCGTTGATACCAGAATCCATTAATTAGTTCTATTCATTTCTTCACATTATATTCAAATCTTGCTCCAATTTTGTTTGTTTTCTGAAGAATACTTGCCTGAATAAACTACCTGTCAATATAGTATATTCCAACCCCATCTATTTTTAACAACCTTTCTTGCCCTCTGAAACAAGGAAGCAAAAATAGTATTCTTAGACCTAAAATATATAGCATAGATTGAAAGCATTTTCCTTTGGATGACTCAGTCTGGAACTTCAGCAAAAGGAGCAAGGCTGTTTTTCTGCTGCTGTTTTGGAAAAACGCTTGGACCTATCTGAACATGTTAAATATAACTTTCATCTATAACCTTTACAATAGGTTTCATTTATAATCATGAATTAAGTACAAAGTCAAAGAATGGCTCAAATTTACTCCATCTCAGTTCTTGTTATTCATCTTAAACTTCTCTATTAGTTGTTCCTTGAGACTTTTTTCTCTATAGTAATATTAATAAATAATATCATTTTCAGATAGTTCTTAATTACTCTAAGCACACCCTTTATTGAAGGGCTATTTACTTATAATTTTGTGTTTTTCTTTTCATTGAGACACAGCACATGATGGCAACAGTGCTATCCCACACAGTGAAATCTTCCACTCTGATTACATTAACTGTTGGTACTGCTGCAATGAATTTGTCTAGATAGCTATAAAATACCTTTCCCTTATCAGCATTTGTCTTGTCCAGGACATAGTCACTGATGTTGGTGGCACAGTGTTTAGAATCAAAGTGAATAGTTTGGGGTATTTTGTGACAAGTGGCTGTCACACTGACAGCTGAGACCCATCACTAGGTAAAAGGAACAACTCCCTGAAGGCTGCATAGTCAGGGTCGTTCACCGTAAGCCACCGCTTATCAAGAATTACCTAATGTAAAGAACAGATCCCTCAAGTGATGTTTTTCCCAGCAAAAGAATGTCAGGCTTTCTTTTACTCCTCCACAATTACTTCTGCTGACTTGAGGAACATACTTCAGGAGACTGCTAGATAGAGCAGTTGACATCTGATAGCTCACCTCTGCAAAATGAGAAGGGAGCTGATATCACAATGCAGACTCATGAAAGATACTCTAGTGGCAGACAGTAGGGAGGCAGGGACATGTGCTGGGGGGTGGGAGAGGCCAGGGAGAGGTCAATGGAGGGAAAAAGGAGACATATGGAATAATTTTAGCAATAAATAATTTAAATTTTAAAAATATGGAATAAAATAAAAGTGAATAAATGAAGTCTCTAAGGACTTAATTGGAAGCATTTACTAAATGAAATAAGTCTTAAATAAAAATATTTTTGAAAACATAGGTCACAAAATTTGTGCTACTAAAAGGGGTGAAAGATAAAGAGGACAAAGAATTTAGATGGCGGTCTTGATTTTACAAAAGATGAATGCACGAATGAGAAATGTTCTGCTCAGAATCATTACAAAATTTAAATGAATACCTTGGGTTACCCCTCAGTCCTCTTGGCCTCTTGGCCAAGTTTCTTTTCCCAGAAGACCAGGCTATATCAGATTTTAATAATCAATAACTGCCAATCAAACCATATTTCAGACAATGAAATTACATCAAAGTGTTTTGCCTGTCTAGAATGGGATAAGGATAAGGCCATTAATTCTAATGTGAAAACACTTACCATTCTAAGAATTTTATTTATGATACTGAATGTACAGTTGACAAGAGTTATACCTAAGAGTAGAAAGATCATACCATTTCATCTAGGAATAAATAGGGTTCTATATGGACTTACCACAAAACATACCTACCTACTAGACAGCATTCTTTTTCTTTTGTTTTTTTGCAGTTCATTTAATAACATACATTTGTATTAGTAAAAATTGTACTTAATGTGTTCTGAACATTATGAAAGTTTTCAAACATGGTCATAGTTCATACCACCTGCTCAAATCTATTATAACCCTCCTTGAATCTGGATTAGACTTCTGACTTGCTACAGTAGATTCAGAAATGTTCTGCCAAGTCTCCTCTTCAAGGAAAGACTTACTGCCCAGCTGTGAGGTGCACAGTTATCAGTAAGCTGACAGTTTTCACCCTGCTTCAGTTATAGAGAGCCTTAACACTTAAAGTAGTTTTCTTTCCAGGTTGCTTAATTTCAGTGCACGAGCAAAAGAAGAGAATAAGGGCCCAGTCACTGTGGCTCAATGCAGGACAATGGGACAGGCAAGGCATACTCCAGAGTTCACCACATTGGCTGAGACTGTTGAACCTGCATTGCATATAAACTTCCTCAGCCAAATTCTGTTTACTCTGTTTCTCTCATAGATGTAAATCTATAATAAATAACTTATACCCCAAATACCATAAGAATATCTGCTTCTGGAGAACATAACCTATGACTTGTTTTGGCCAATAAAATGTGACATAAGTGGCATCGTACCAGCTCTGAGACTGGACTTCAGAACCAAGATAAAAAATCCTATGTAGCCCTAACCGGTTTGGCTCAGTGGATAGAGTGTCGGCCTACGGACTGAGAGGTTCCAGGTTCAGTTCCAGTCAAGGGCATGTACCTTGATTGTGGGCACATCCCCAGTAGGGAGTGTGCAGGAGGCAGCTGATGAATGTTTCTCTCTCATTGATGTTTCTAACTCTATATCCCTCTCCCTTCCTCTCTGTAAAAAAATCAATAAAATATATTTTTAAAAATTCTATATAATAAAAGCCTAATATGCTAAGTGTCTGGTCGTCCAGTCGGCCGTTCAACCAATCAAAGCATAATATGCTAATGATATGTTAAGGCTGCTCAAATGCTCACTATGATGTGCACTGACCACCAGGGGGCAGACAGTCAACCAGTCAACCAGCCACTATAACGTGCACCAACCACCAGCAGGCAGTTCCTCCAACTGGTAGGTTAGCTTGCTACTGGGGTCCAGCTGAAGAGGACTGAGTGAGACAGGCTGGACATGCCCTGGAGCCCTCCCACAGTCCCCCCCCCCCACCCAGGGGACAGATGCAGAGAGCTGAGTGGTAAGGAGCAGCAAGCAGGCAGGCAGTAAGGAGCAAGAGATCCCAGACTGTAAGAGGAATTTCCAACTGTTGGCATAGGCCCAATCCTAAGCAGGCCAAAGCCAGCAGTCGGACATCCCCCAAGGGTCCTGGACTGCGAGAGGGTGCAGGCCAGGCTGAGGGACACCCCCCCTCCCCCCAGTGGACAAATTTTGTGCACCGGGCTTCTAGTATGAACAATAAAATGGCAATAAATACATGTCTATCAAAAGTTGAATGTTAAAAATAAAATAAACAAACAAGCAGAACAGATACAGAGAACATTTTAAAGGGTGCCTGGTGGGAGGGTGGTTGTGGGGGATGGGTGGAAAAGTGAAGGGATTAAGAAGTATAAATTGGCCCTAACCGGTTTGGCTCAGTGGATAGAGCATCGTCCTGTGGACTGAAGGGTCCTAGGTTCAATTCCGGTCAAGGGCATGTACCTTGGTTGCGGGCACATCCCCAGTAGGGAGTGTGCAGGAGGCGGCTGATCGATGTTTCTCTCTCATCGATGTTTCTAACTCTCTATCCCTCCCCCTTCCTCTCCGTAAAAAAATCAATTATATATATATATATATATATATATATATATATATATATATATATATGTATAAATTGGTTGTTACAGAATAGTCATGGGGATGTAAACTATGGCATAGGGAATATAGTCAGTAATATAATAACCATGTATGGTGTCAGATGGGTATGAGTTTTATCAGGATAATCACTTAGTAAGTTATATTATGTCAAATCATTGGGTTGAACACCTGAAACCAATATGTCAACTGTAATTGAAAAAAAAAAAAAAAAAAAAGCCTTGCAGATAGCTGGGAACCATACCAAGGCACCATTTAAACAAGTCCTGAAGTGTTTGCTGAAAAATGAGAGAGCATGTGAAGCAGATATGAACCATTCCAGCTGAGGGCTTCCAAAGTAACCAGAACTCAATCCACCCAGCACTTGACTGTAGACAAATGAGTAAACTCTTCCTACACTCAAAGATTAGCTCAGCTGAGCTCAACCAAAATTTCTAAATAACAGAAAAAAGGAGCTAAAGCTATTTTAAGCTATTAAATCCTTTTAAGCTATTAAATCCTTAGGATGATGCCCAGCCCAAGTGGCCCAGTGGTTGAGTGTCAACCTATGAACCAGGAGGTCATGGTTTGATTCCCTGTCAGGGCACATGCCCAGGCTGTGGGTTTGATCTCCAGTGTGGGGTGTGCAGGAGGCAGCCAGACAATGATGCTCTCTCATCATTGATGTTTCTTTCTCAAAATATATAAATATATTTTTAAAATCCTTAATATGTGATTTTTCAAATAGCAAAATCTATTTGATTATATAAGCATACTTAACATTTTGAAAAATAAACTTGAATTTGTTTGAATTTTTAATGCTTTAATTAATTTTTATAAAACGACACTATACTAATTAACATACAGCTCACATTTAGCATCGGTACTTCCACATGGATTCACTCAGCTCTGTGCTTATCTCTGGGGGATGCCTGGAAATACAGCACTGACTTTTGGCCAAAATAAAGGCATTGGGCTAACTAATGATTTAGTGTGTGCTGTTTCACATCTGAAACTCCCTTGTGGCACCCCAGCCCAGTTGGTTTATTGATAGCTTACTCCTAGAGTAGCCAGTTAGACAGCCTGACTTAACTCTTGTAAACAAAGGGTCATGAAAGTCCCCACTACAAACTTTGAAGTAGATCTCCCCAAATCAGTACTTATTGCACAAGTTTTGGTGATTCAATCTAGAAACAAAACACATTCTGTGTTCACAGCAAGTACTTAAGGGATATGCTTCTGGAAGCTTTTGGACCCCTAATTCTTGCCCAAATTCTCTTTCTCCCGAATTCATCTTCTTTATAGTGTCCTTTGCCTTTATTAAATGCCTTAATTAACATGCTCTATGGTTGTCTCATGAGTCATTTAAATTAACCATTGTCCTTTTTTGCAGGTGTGTGTGTGTGTGTGTATTTTTCTAGGTACTCTTTGCAAATTCAGAAGAACAAGATTTATGAAATTTCTTAGATGGTATAGAATTAAGGAAAGCATATTTGCACACAATCAAGATCAAAGTTGAATATCGTTTTGGTTTTTGATAAGGGTCTTTGTAAATGTCTATGTGTATTTTCACTTTTGCAAGGGGTAATACTACACCTGAACTATTGAGCTGAGTACAGCACAGTACTCAATGGTTTAATGTATTTAACATGATCCAAATGCAAAATACAACTGAAGAATAGCTTAATTCCACTAATATTGTATTCCTTTATATTTAGGTAATAGATTAATAAATCCTTTCCTCCTTCATGAGAATCTGACCTTAGGTTAATTTTATAACTCTGTCTACCTGGCAGCCTAATAAAATTAAAATATGTTGTATTTCTAAGAAAGAAAAATTATAGTAAAAGCTAGAGGCTTGATGCACACAATTTGTGCAAGGTCCTCAGCCCTCATAGCCCTGGCTTTGTCTGGAAGGTCATATGGAAAGTCATTCAGCTGTCTGGTCTAATTACCATATTTATTATTTTATTATTATTGATGACCTCTGTTGGCAAATGTCATCTGGACTAAGAGATCTAGAAATGCTTGATAAGAAGCCACAGATTCATCATTCCCTGAGTCGGATGATTCTAGGAATATCTCTTGAGAGGACTCTGAAAACTAGGTCTATGAAATTGTGACAAAATACATTGGCTTTTGTGGTACCTGACATATTTGCCTCCTGTCAGATCCTGCACTCACCTGAGGTACATTTCCTCTCCTTGCAGTTGAACAGTATGGGGTATGAAACAACCACAGAAGAGGAATGCTGACAAATTGTGTTTTATATTCTAACTAGAGGCCCGGTGCATGAAATTTGTGCAGGGGGGTGGTCCTCAGCCTGGCCTGCACCCTCTCCAATCCTGGACCCCTTGGGGGGTCACAATTTGGGACTGCTGGCTTCTAACTGCTCACATGCCTGCCTTCCTGATCACCCCTAACACTCTGCCTGCCTGTCTGATCACCCCTAACTGCCACCCCCGCCAGCCTGATCACCCCTAACTGCCCTCCCCTGCTGGTCTGATCCTCCCTAACCACTTCTGCCTTGGCCCCCACCACCGTGGCTTTGTCTGGAGGGAAGGAAGGATGACCGGAAGATGGCCGGTCGACCTGGTCTAATTAGCATATTACCTTTTATTAAGTATATTGATAGCCTGGTGACAAATGTGGTTTTTAAAAAATATATATTTTTATTGATTTCAGAGAAGAAAGGATAGGGGCAAAGAGATAGAAACATCAATGATGAGTGAGAATCATTGACCAGCTGCCTCATGCACACCCCACACTGGAGATCAAGCCCATAACTTGGGCATGTGCCCTGACAGGGATTCAAATCATGACCTCCTGGTTCATAGGTTGATGTCCAACCACTGAACCATGCCAGCTGGACCACAAATGTGGCTTTTAAGAGCCTTAGAATTTGACTGTCACTTGATTCTATGAAAATCCCTTGCACTCCACATATATACAGAAAAACTATGCTAATAAATTGTGAGTAGCTCTTCACTATTTTGAGCGCTATCATCTGCAAAGGCTCTGTTTCCAAATAAGGATATAATTACAGATATTGAGGGTTAGAACTTCAACATATTTTGGGGGGATACAATAAACCCAGAAGAGAAACATAATTCTGCAGAACTAAAATCATAAAGGTCAGACAGATTGCCTAGTTAACTAAAAAGGTATCCCTGGATGTTGTTCAGTTCCTTTTAAGTTAGAAACAGCATAGAGATAGTAAATGTTTCCTTCCATTTCCAGCAAAAATTTCCTCTTTCTTTTTTTTTAAAATATATTTTATTGATTTTTTACAGAGAGGAATAGAGAGTTGGAAACATCGATGAAAGAGAAACACTGATCAGTTGCCTCCTGCACACCTCCCACTGGGGATGTGCCCGCAACCAAGGTATATGCCCTTGACCGGAATAGAACCCGGGACCTTTCAGTCTACAGGCTGATGCTCTATCCACTGAGCCAAACCAGCTAGGGCCAAATTTCCTCTTTCAATGTCCAATTGATTTCCTCACATGATGAAACCAAAATGATGTGAAAAAGAAACACTTCCACCCCTTTCCCACTCCCCAAAAGCTTATTATAATACAATTTCAAAATGTATGTTTCAAGTTGCATGACAGATATTGAGTAAGATGACAATGTAAGCAGAATATTTAGAAAAACAGTCTGCAACACATACAAGTATAGGACAGTAGTCTTTCTCATGTACTCCATGAGTGGAACCTTTATTAGAGTACATTTCTGATTTATGTACTCGTTAAAACAGATACAAAGAAATGGGATATAATCCAGTGTATGAAATCAATATCTTAAGAGGTATAAAACAATTAAAAGATCAGTTTCATAATAAGAAAGTATATGACAAATTCTACTCATTGTTCACGGTTAAAAATGTTTTCATGACGATTTGCTAATCAGAATACTTGAGGTTGCTAGTCAAACACCTAGCTTAAGTATTTTAAGTTTCTAAAAGCTATTAAGAACTCCTTCATGGGTATCGGGGGGCAGGCTGGGAGAGGACAATGGGGAAAAGGGAGACATGTAATACTTTCAATAATAAAAATTTTTTAAAAAGAACCCCCCAAATAATCCAAATACATGTTTTAATCATATTTTCAGCTAAAATGCACTTTTAAAAATAAAGGTGATGATATTTTACTACCAACGTTATCTAAAATTGATTCCTGACCTATGTAATGTTACATATCTTTACTTTTTAATAGGCCTTGCTGTGAGGAAATATTTATTGCCACATGAGTCTTCAAAACATAAACAAAACGAGCAATACTTGGCAAAATTCCTGGGTCAATGATCTGCAGGGTAAACCTCCAAACACCTCATATTAAGCCAACTATTTAAAATAGTTCTAGAAATTTTGAAAACACTAGAGGCCCAGTATACGAAATTCGTGCATTTGGGAGGGGGGTCCCTCAGCCCAGCCTGCACCCTCTCGCAGTCCAGGACCCCTCAGGGGATGTCCGCCTGCCTGCTTGGAAATCCCTCTCACAGTCTGGGACCCCTCGCTCCTTACCACCCGCCTGCTCGCTGCTCCTTACCACTTGGCTCACTGCTACCTTAGCGCTGCCACAGGGGCAGGAGAGGCTCCAGGCACCACCACTGCACTCGCCAGCTGTGAACCCTATCTTTCTGTGTAGTTGTCTGTGGACCAACTGCTCTCTTCCTTCTCATTTAGGGCGAGAAGCATGTGAGGGCAGAGTGTGCTGTCATGGAACATTGAGGGCTGCCCAGAGCTGAGGGGAGTAGCCAGGCCCATGGGGTGAGAGGTGGACACAGAGGACCCTATCTCACCCAATTGTGGGGAGGGCTGGCTGTCCTTCATCTGCCTGACCCCACCTAGGCAGGTACCGAGCAGGGTGTCCGCCTCTCCATTCTCTATCCTTCTCTCTAACACCTGTCACCCTTGCCAGGCCTCCCCCAAAGTGAGTTCAGCTCAATCCTGGAATGTAAAAGGGCATGGGGTGAGGGGGGCTCCACTCCAGTGCCCCCTGATTCCCAGTGACAGGACCTGGTCTCAGGACGGTGGCCACAGCTGCAGAACATAAATCTATTTCAAGAAAAGTTGGGAATGCAGACTTTCATATGAACCCCTATTCCAAAAGGTGGCAGTTTATTCACATTGTGGCAAAGACACCTTCAAGAGTAACATAAGTGGGTAAAGTCAGGGCCAAACCAGACCATTTCCTCATCCAATTTCTCTGAGGTACCTAGACAGAACCAAGTCTCAGGTCTTCGCAGGACACTTTCGGGGTTTTTTTAAACCTAAAGGACAGTAGTCTTTCTCCATTCTTATTCTTTAGGATTTTTTCATTGTAGGATAAAAGGATACGCACATTGGGACAATCCTCTTGAGATACAATATTCCAGTTGCACCCATGTGACGATGACAGTACCCCTCAGAGGGAGGGAGCCAACAGATGGGGAGCAGGGAATTCTGAAAACCAAAGCAACGGTTCAGAACACAGAAGAAGTGTTTGGTGTTCTTCTGAGAAACTTGGACTCCTTCCTCTGCGGTCACACAACTGTCATAGGCCAGGCAGTCACTCAGAAATATCTTGGCATCAACCAACTTACGGAATTCTCCCTTCTCTCTGTTGTCCTGAGCCGGACTCCGGACGTTGACTGCAGCATTCTCTTGGCCATCATTTTTTGTTTTTTGTTTCCCCCAAATGTTACAAAGTTTATATGAATATAACATACAAAGATGCAGCCTCCTTTTAGGAACAGGGAAGGAAGGGGTGGTTAAGTAAGGCACATGGAGCTGCAGCAAGCACCAGCTGTGGGGAGGGCCAAGGGGGAGAGGAGCTGGGTACTGGGGCCGAGGCCCTAGAGCCGTTGCTAGAGAAGTACGGACCCCCTCTGCCACGTTCTGAGGCTGAACTAATTGGTCAAGCTGAGGCAGAGGAGGGTGGCCATATCTTCCATCTTCTGTGCTGTTTACCCTTTCCCACCCAGCTCTGTTGTAAAACCCCAGAGCCCTGGATTCCAAAGGCCCATCCAGAGCAGAGGCCCTGGAAGGGGGTGAGCGGAAGTGAGTAGGGCAAGTTTGAAAGACAATATGCCTGTGTGCTGAGGGATGGCCAGAGACAGTGGTGAGAGGTAGCAGGGGAAGGGCTCTCATACCTACCCTTCTGTGGGAGCCACAGGAGAAGGAGGCCAGGGGAGTAGGGTAGGGATGGGGCACCATGACCCCAGCCTCTGGGGCATCCCTGTCTGTCCTCTGCAGTGTACATGGAGGAAAGGGGCAGCCTCTGAGGAGGGGCCAGGCCAGGTGACTATCTTGAGTTCTGGCTCAGGTGATGGTCCTCACCCTGAGATGCCGTCTAACTGGTGATGGACCCAGGCGTGACTGACTGATGGACGGACTGCCGCCATGCTGTGGGTGCCTGGGACACAGGCCTAACTCCCGCCTCTGCGGGTGCCCAGGACCCAAGCCTGACTCCCGCCTCTGTGGGTGCCTGGGACCCAGGCCTGACTCCCACCACTGCGGGCGCCCAACACCCAGGCCTGACTCCTGCCGCTGCGGGCTCCTGGGACCCAGGCCTGACTCCCACCTCTGCGGGCGCCCAGGACCCAGGCCTGACTCCTGCCTCTGCAGGTGCCCAGGCACAAAAAGCCCCCCTGCTGCGCACGCAGCCTCCTGCTGGCCTGTTAATATGCAAATTGGTCGTTACTGTGATGCTGTTAGAACCAATTTGCATATTACCTCTTTATTACATAGATGTTAATTTTTTAAATGTATGTAAATCACATGGGACACTACTGAAAACATCAAATAAATCATTGAGCATTATAGTGAGACGGTGCTAAAGACCTGCATTTGTAAGACCTGCTCAGCATGTGTTCCACATTGTGTTAGATTATCCTCCTGCAGTAAACTCAGGTGGTTCTTCAAACCACAGTCCCTATACAGATTCACATTTCATTAAAGGTATCCATCATGTCACATCAAATTATTGCCTTAGACACATGTTATAAAGAATGCCAAAATAGTCGGACAGTTTAAGCTGGCATTTGTCTGTTCCATACACATAATATTTATTTTAGCTTCCTTTTTCCATTTCTGAGATATTGGATAAGATTTTCTTTACTATAGTAAACTATTGCTTAACTTCTCCCTTGAATTTCAAGCTAGAGATTGTAATATAAACATAGTCAATGCAACTTTCCTAGGTGAAGGAGAGACATTATGCTTTAAGGGGTAACCATGTCAGTCCTCTAGTTCTCTTTCCATGTTTGAAAATGTCTGTGCTATCTTTTGATTAATTCAAAATAGTCTTTGCATGGGCATGCTAAAAATACCAAAAATTCCTCCCCAATTTTATCCATGTTTAAGGACCTTGTGAGAGTTCCCTTATTCTAAAAAGTCAGCGAGTAAGAGAACTTTCTCCTATGGCAGAGCCATTAACCCTGACTTAACACATTTTAAGTTCATTGTTTCAGGCCTTTCAAGAACACCATCTCTTTTAATTCTTAAGGATGCTATTAGAATTCACATGATCATGACTCTGAGGCTTAGAGAATTAGGTTGATTTTTAAGATCACAGATCTAGTGGTGAGCTGTCGCATATCTGTGATCTGTGTCACTCCAAAGTAAAGCTCTGCCTGTCCCATGAAGCTGTGCATTTCTCCCTTTAATATTCTATTTCATCACTGGAAAATCATAAAAACAATCCAAATATTTATCATTTGTAAAAATCTGTTTTGTGCTATGGTCATATTACCTATTATTTAATACTAGTGGCCCGGTGCACGAAATTCATGCACTTTGAAAGGGAATTAATTAGAGGAAATATTTTAATATTGCTATTTGCCCTTTCTCTATATTAAAAGTGTGAGAGATAAAAGGAAATGAGTACAATGCATATGAAAATAACACATAATTTTATTAATAAATAAACAGTAATAAAATGATATAACAAACTCATGATGTAAAAACAACACTGATGCAAATAATTACTGATAAAGTGATTAAACTTATTCTAATATCTCCCTGTACACCACATTAAGAGTAAAAACACTTTCAGAGTGCTTGACTAATTTCCCTTGGGATAAAGTATTTATAACTTTAACTTTAACATTACACGCTCTTCGAACTCGAGAGAAAGCAACATATAATTGACCATGTGCAAAAACTGGTTCAGGTAGGAATATGCCTACTATGTCTAGAGTTTGTCCTTGTGATTTATTAATAGTCATTGCAAATGCTGGCATCACGGGAAACTGTCGTCGAATTAATTTAAATGGGAGTCCAGTGTCAGATGGGGACAAATCAATTCTTGGAATCAGAACAACCTCACCCTCTGCAGATCCTGTTAATACCTCAGCTTCAATAATGTTAGGTAGTAATCTTTTGATAATAAATCTGGTACCATTACAAAGACCCCACTTACTATTGAGATTTCTCAATAGCATGATGATTGCACCCACTTTCAATTTTAATTTATGACACAGCATTCCCAAAGGAGTAACACTATTAAGAAATTCGATGGGAAAATTTTCCTTTTTAGCATCATCTGTGGAGTCAATGGAATCATCACTCAAATATGTGTGAAAATCTCCATCGAGTATATCCAAAATTTCTTCATTTAACTTTTAAACATGCTCATTTTTTGGACAAAGAATTGCACGTTTAGATATATTTTTAATATTATCTATAGATATACTATTTCCAAAGGTGGCTTCAATAATAGATCCATTACAAATCATTTCATGGGGAATTTCAATAATATCTGTTCCTAAATGAAAACTGCTATCAAGTTTGCCATCTCCAAGTTTTACTAACCATTCACTATAAGCAGAATCCTGTGCTCTCATATTTGTTGTAAGAGACAACTTTCTGAAACATCCCCAAACATTGCAGTACTTTAAACTCGTTTGTACTATGGCCGACCGCTTAGCATGTGGTACAATATTGAGACATTGTCGAAAATCCCCTCTGAGAAGGAGAACTTTCCCACCAAATGCAACATCCAAATTCATAATTTCTCTTAGTAATCTATCTATGGCATTTATAGCATGACTGGATGCCATGGTGCATTCATCAATAATAAGAAGTTGGGCCTTTTTAATGATTTTAGCAACCTCACTCTTTATATCGAGTCTTGAAATTGAAGTTTCATTTAATGGAATTGGTAATTTATATTGGGAATGAAAGGTTCTTCCACCAAGAAGTAAATTTTCAGCAATTCCTGTAGATGCTGTGGGTAAAACAGTACCACGATGACCTCTAATATAATGTGTTAAAACTTTATACAGATATGTTTTTCCACTACCACCTGGACCATCCAAGAAAAAGCATTTGGGGTGTACAGTTTGATCTTTGATGGCTGAAGTTATGGTCTGAAAGGCTGCCAACTGTTCATCATTCAGAGAATTTATCAAAACCTCTGCCCTTTGTTACTCATACAATTGATCACATGTATTTGCATTCGTTTAGAAAGGATAGTCCGGAAGTTTGAAATGTGAACATTTCATTCCATGCAATGTGAATACCTCCTGAATTTTGTTAAGGGCATGCGTTTCACAGTTTACACAGGCACCTTCTCTTCGGAGTAATTTCCAACAGAAATCTTCAATAAAATGAGATTTATTCTCATCCCATAATTTGTCTGCAGCAGAAGGATATCCAAACACACATATATATGCAAAAAGTTGCCGTAGTTGTTTGGGCATATTAAGGATGATTGCATCGTCAATCGTATCTTTCCAGATAGTGTCATCAAGTAATAATCCCCGGTGTTTAGCAGCTTCACGAAATGTATCATAAGTTACACCTCCTACAGTTCGCAGATCCTCAAAACTTACCGCACCTTTTACATGCAGAAGCAAAAGTCTAAGGTAATATCGTTCTGGTTCTCTAAAGCTCACAGTGAACAGTCTACCTAATACTTTATTTCCAACCTTTCAGCATTTTGTCCACAAAGAATTAGTAAACACATAATGCTGTGGGATCGCCCAATAATAATAATTATGTGCATCAGAGTCTTCTCTATTCAATAAGAACCAAGCCATCAAAGTCGAGTTATGCCTTTTAGCCCTATCTAAAACTTCAGCAAAATCATCTGCATGAAAAAATAAATTCTGATCATTTGGCAAATGAATAGCTAATCTTGTGATTGCATGAGATTGGTCATGCATTCGCATTCCAAAAAGTCTCCAAACAGCCTCAGGAGTGCTCACATACCTGGAGTCAATGAAGTCCTGTACCTCATCATGACTGATAATATTTTTCTCAGAAATTTGAATATTTGCACAGTCGTGCCCTTTATAGACATATTTAAATAGATACTTGACACTTCTAATTGATACACAGACTTCAACATTTATATGACAGTTATACTTGAGGCACAAATACGGGTTGTAAGGGACAATCCAAGTATTATCGACAATTTTATTTCCAATAGAAATGGTGCTACCAGATCTTCGTTTGTATTTGGGATATCCATCAATATTTCCAATGGTCGCATTTTGAAATTCTTTTGGATATCCCTTTGAACATTTTCCATTTTCCATACATGGACTGCTTGGATTTTGCATTCCACATGGTCCATGTACCATATTTGTTTTTACAATCTGAAAAAGTCGAGGACACTGGTTCTCATCTGGAATTTCTGCCTTAACTATATGGTCAATGTCATCTTCTGAACGTAATTTGGACTCATTATCTAATATCCATAATATGTGAGCGTGAGGCAGTCCGCGTTTCTGAAATTCAATGACATGAATCTTAGCTATTACTTTGCCAAATAAATGGAATTTACAGATATCATTTAAAAGAGCGTTCAGCTTAATATTAAAAACTCTGGCTACCAAGTCAGGTCTGTTTTCAACTTTTTGCCAGCCTTGTAAATTGTTTGTAATATCTGCCCATTTGGGGTTGCATGTCATGGTTATAAATAAATCGGGCTTACCATACTTCGTTACAATTGCCATAGCATCCTGATATCGCTGCTGCATATTTCTGGGACTACCCTCAAAAGATGATGGAAGTATTATCATTTTACCAATTGGCACATTGTCATTTTGAGATCTAGATTTGAGATAATCCATCAAACCACTATATTTTTCAACTCTCAACTTAGATTGGTTTGCTTTGATGAAGTTTATCCGATTGGCCTCCATTTTTGAATACGAATCCACAATAAACTGTTGAGTTAATTTTCCTGCATTTAAAATAGGATTGAATGTTTCCCTCACAGAGAGATGAAATCCATAATACTGCATTTGTGTGAATCGTGTCCTTACATTTTGTCTGGTATTATTGTTGGCTACACTGTTGTCTCTGAGTCTTAATATCTGTTCCCCAGCCTTTTTCACCATGTGGAAAAAGAATAGGATATGTCATTGCATCTAATGTAGGAAACAGGATACTGATTTGTTTCGTTTTAGTGGCACTTGGATTATTAGGATCTGGTTTACAATGAATGAGCAAGTCCCTTTCAAAAGGAGGTTCTCCATCTTCGTTTCTGAATATGACAGCAACCTCAGTTACACGGGGAAAATTATATCTACCCGGGTCACTGTTACGATGGTATTTAATTGCCATTGTTACTTCTGTGGGAGGAATACCTTTTGCTGCTGCTTCAGATTGGGCTTCCTTTTCTACCTCATGTAGCATCTTGTATGATTTTGTTAATTCATTTATTTCATGCATGAGGTTGTTAATGTTGATCATGAGTCTTTCTGAGCAGCCCTGGTTTTCTGGCATTGCTAGTCTTTTACTTGTAGCTTCAGCTGTATCCAAAATATAGAGTTGAGCAAACTTCTGGGAAACACCATCCGAAGGATGTAAAGTTTCAGTATGGTGATAAACTTGTCTGTGTATTCTAAGACAGTATGGCCCATATCCTGATGGTGATGCAATATTAGCACCCATGGAAGCAAAAGCAAAAGAACTATTTATGGATCAAATATTTTCCATGAAATTTTTACTGTCAGAATCTTCGTTTGTCATTAATCTTTTTAAATATGCCGGGTAATCTGGAAAATGTATATCATTTGGACAGACTTTCCCTTTGCTACAACATCGAGTAAATTTCCCATCAGATGGTTTTTCATCGGAGAAATTTAGGGATAGGCAAAATTCACATCGAACTGTCATTCCACCACAACTATGTTCGAGGATTGCATCCTCATGCACTCCATTTTTGCTGAGAAGGCAGTTCCTACTGGTATTCCTAGTACTTGTTGATGACTGTTCTCTAGACATATTTTGTCGTCGTCACCACCGTCTTTCCCTTTCAAAGGCACGTTGCTCTTTAGACATTTTCTGTCGATGACACCTCTGTCTTTCGGCCTCAGAGTGACGTTTTTCCAGTAGCTGTTCTTCAGATACATTCTGTTGCAGACGTCGCCTTCTTTCAAGATCAGACGCACTTTGCTCTGCAGACATTTTCTGTTGATAACACCGGCACTTTTCGGCTACAGAGCTACCTTGTATCAACCGTTTATCTTTGGACATTGTCCTACCTGTCTATGGACACCGTCTGAGATGCAGGAGAATGAGAGTCCTGCCGGTCAGGCCACTGAGAGCTATGTGACTAAGGGCTGATTCTGGCTGAGTCTGTGGGGGTGGGACTTCCTCCTCCCTGCTGTCACTTTCCTCAACTGTGATGAGGAAGCTGGGGTGACAGGTCACACTGTCCCCGGAAGCCTGGGTCAAACACTGGAGGGCCGGTAGGGGCCTTGACTGGTGGTGAATTGCAACCAGTCTGGATCTCCCCCAAGAGGACCTTGGGGCTGTGACTTCTGGCCACCACTGTGGTTGCTGCACCAGCCCCGATTCCCCGGCGGGAGAGCCTGTTGGGCGGGAGAGCGGGTTGGGGTTGAGTCACCCCGCCGGCCTGCGTCTGGGTCTGCTGGCTGGATCGGGTCGGGCGACCGCCGGCACTCACGCCCCCAACTGGCTCTCGCGGATTGGGGGCGTGAGTGCAGGCGGATGACGCAGCTGCCCAGCCGGCCCGTGTCCAGGTCTGCAGGCAGGATCGGTCCCGGGCGACCACCAGCACTCACACCCCCAACCTGCTCTCTGATGGCCTGTACCATCCTGCGTGCAGTATGCAAATTAGCCGCCATCTTTGTTGGCGGTTAACTGCCATCTTGGCTGGTGGTTAATTTGCATATCAGCCTGATTAGCCAATGAAAAGGGTAGCGGTCATATGCCAATTACCATGTTTCTCTTTTATTAGTGTAGACTAGAGGCCCGGTGCATGAAATTCATGCACCGGCAGAGTCCCTAGGCCAGGCTGGTGATCAGGTCCAATCTGTGGGGCGACCAGTGGGGTGGTTGGGGCCTCCTCTCTCACCCGCCTTGGCCTGGCACCACCCGCTCACCTGCTTCATCATCCCACCATGGTCCCGCTCTCATTGGGGTCCATCAGAGCCAGCAGTGCCTCCTCTGCTTCCCGCTGCCAGTGCCTCATCGCCATGTTCCATGCCGCCCCCTGGTGGCCAGTGAATGTCTAACTCCTGGTCAATCGAACTCCTGCCTGTGGGGACAATTTGCATATTAGCCTTTTATTATATAGGATAAGACATCTTTGAGAGTGTAAGGGCACTATTCATAATTATGCCAGAAAGGCAGGCACACAATGGGTGGGCAAGGTGGTTCTCCTCTATAGACTTCTCACAGGGGTGTTCTCATGCACTGCTAATCCCGTTCTGTTTATTTTCCATAGAGTAATTATTTGTGGCTTCTCCCTCACCACAGAAATATACACAAAAGTAAGGACCTGTTTTTGCTTACCCTTTTATTCCTAGAACCTAGCACAAATTCCTGAAAATTACTAGACAATAGATGATTTCCTTAATGTATAAAAAATATATACATATTAGAAGGGTCCATGACTCTTTGGTCAAATGGATTAATGGTTGAAGGAAAAAAAGCAAAGAAGAAAGAAGCTATGAAAAATATAATTAATTAAAGTAAACCAGAATTAAATGTTTCTTAGTAATATATGTAGAACCTTAATTTTCTAAGTATTTAGTTGAAAGAGATTAATTTCTCTATCAATTGCTAAAGTTCAAGTAAATCTCATTGTGATAGTCTTATTTTCTACTTTATTCCTGAGCTTTCACATTTTGATAATTATTGCAGAACTTCAAATATATGGATAAACATCTTGGATTTATGAATAATGAAAAATTCCTAAGTTTATATCTGACATTCATTTCATTGAGAAAATCTGAAAAGTCAGTAATTTTTAAATATGTGAGGCAATTACTCAATTATTTCAAATCGTAAGATAATCATCCCAGAACAAATCAAACTTCAATGTGGATCAAAGAATTCTAAAATATACAAAATATTTTAAAAGAGAAAACATTTTTTTATAATTTCTGGGGTTGATCAATGAATAATAAAAGGCACACTTACCTAATCAGTAAACAGGAGCAATTTGGAAAAAAAAAAATAGAGAATGGAAATTTAAATGTGGACCTGAATTGCTGCAAACCTTGTGCACCCAGTGTGAGTTCTATTATTGAAAGTACCAAAACTAGTCTATGATATATATTTTATGAAATTCTCCTTTAGGCTATCCATCTGTGATAATATCCCACTGCTACCTTTCATATTGACTTTTCCTTGTCTGTAATATAAGGAGAATGAAGCTAAAAGATTATTCATGATAGAAAGGAGCAACTAGCATTAAAGTAAAATGTAAAAAAAAAAATCTGGTGTAAGTGGTTCTTTTCTATAGCTTAGGAAACTTTTCCTCAGGTTAAAAATTCTTTTTGATATGTTGCAACCAGAGAATTTGTCTCATAATTAACTATCTTGGGAAATTGAGGGATCCATAGATTTTCACGTCCCCTGTGTGCAAAGTTGCTTTCATTTTGTTATCTTTGTAGTCATTTCCTCATCTCTCACCTGAACCCTCACAGCTGATACTACCAAGCAGAGCCTACACACACGCGCGCATTTTATCAAGGGGAAATTATCTCATATTCTAGACTGCAACAGATTCCATGTATGATCAAAATAGATGAGTTAATAGCCTTTAAATCATTTGACATGTTAAGAAAGACATCATGCAAATCAAAAGTATTACTCTGAAAAGCATTAAATCTCAGAAAATTAATTCTAACTAGTTTCAAGACATTTCCTTTATAGTATGTATTTCTTACCACACAGAATATTTCTACTTGAGGTGCCAAGGAAGCTATCATTATTAAAAGACTGATGATTAATAGAAACACTGCAAGTGTTCAAAAATTCATGTCTGTTATTAAAACCATTTGTGTTTTCATTAGAAAACTTTTCTACCACAGAAGTTTGGTTAAAGTGTGTTAATTTAATGCTTTTAAATAACAATTCATGTGCATTAATGTACTTATACCTTTTTCTAGAATTTTTATGATCTTCTTTCTATGCTTGTATTTAATTCACCCACACAGAAGATTGTGTGCTTACCAACAATTAACTCCTTGGGTATCTCAACTAAAAAAAGATGGGTAAGACATCTTAGGAGATGTAAAGTCTCATGCTATGGGATTAAACATTCAGCAATACAGTTATACTGAAAATAATAACCATATAAAAATAAAATATAAATGTCAAATAACTGTACTTCAAGGCAGGATTCTTTAAACTGTCACACTGAATTAGACAGAGAATGAGACAGCTTGAATAACTAGGTTGAAACCTTTAAAACAATTTTAACCCTGGCATGCCAGTGAAGACATTGATTGCTGTACATTAATGAAACCTTTGATTCTCTGATTAAATAATAATCTATTTTTCTTCTTTCTAAACTAAATCTTATGGATAAACTGTAAAAGCACACATAAACAGTATACATCTTGTCAAGAATGCCTATGTGTATGAAGGAAATATAATAGCCAGCCCATCAATTTCAAAATATTCTTTCTCTCTTCTGCTAAAATCTCTTTTAAAAAAGTGATGAAGACAATCAAGAATGTATTTTACACTAGAGAATCAGAATAAAATCTTGAGAAATAATTACTATACCTTTTTATGTAAGCCCAGATAAAAAAGTACTAAGATACAGAATATATAGATCACTTCCACAAGGAAAACTTACTGAGTTTTTTAAAGTACTGATTCAAAAATTGCTGTCATTTTATCCCAATCTCAATTACAGTGCCATACATTGATGACCAGCTTCATTATGCCATTTTATTTCTTAAGTATACTCATGGAAGCAACAATAGAGAAGACTTGGCTACATATTTTATTTCATAAGAATACATCAAATAAAAACTATTATATGTCCTGAAATCTTACACAAAAATAATAAAATATTAAGGTACCTTAATTTCATTCATTACAATGATCTCCCAACAGTTTTGGAAATTTACTGCATGTGTGTGTGTATATATAATGTATCTTTATATACATGAACACATGTATATAATTGTATTGTATATTATTTTTGATTAGTACTTGACATCCAACCCTAGCAGGCTTTCAGTATTACAAAATCTGAGAAGCGACATATTGTAAACCTCAGATTTTCTTGAAACTAGAGTTATGAATTCAAATTAGATTCCACCAATGAGAGGCACTTGTTCAAGTTCCTGAAAATGAGTTAGAGCACAGATCATCTTCCTGCTGTAATTCTTACAAGCCAGAATAGTCACAGAGATGTAAGTATTGGGGACTTTCTCCAAAGTCTAGATAGACATCAGCTTCAAGAGAATCTTGAGGCAGTTGAGTAAGATTCTGTCTGTATCCCAATCACTAGCCATCAACTTCACAAGTGGAAATAGCTGAAGAGGCAGAAGCTGTGTCTTCTCCTCTGGGTTAAAACTAAGGTATTAGCACATAATTGAAATTACTAATCCATTGACAGTCACTTTACTTTTGCCTTTCCAGATACTGAACAATTGTCAAGCATGTAATGTCTTGCGTGTCGTGGACCATTATCCTGAATGATAACACAAATAGGAAAAATCAAAATTCTCCCAAATAGGCCTTTGAAAGACTGTGGTAGAAGTGTAGAATCTTCCATTATCTTTGTCTCAATGCTATATCCCCCTCCTTACACTATGTGCTTGAATAAAATATTCTTTTCTGCAAATATTGAGAGGGAAATGAGAGAGGGAAAATATTACAAGCAGGAACTCTAAACATATATCAGTGAGGAAGGCTTTGAAACCTCAGTAGAACATGTAGATTGTGGGAAGTGAAGACTTTAAATTTAAAGTAGAGAACACTTCCATTCTGTAGCAATAAAGAATTTAATTAATCACTGAGCCTCTTATTTTTTGTTTATAAAAATTATGAAATTGGACAGTACATGGGTATTTTGTTTACCCTGAATCCAATTTTATGAATAATCATTGTTCCTTGATTTGACAACTTTTGACGCCCATATGGGTAAGGTATGCCGAAAGCCCTGATTTCAATGCTTTAGTAAAGCATACTTAACGCGGCCTGAGCATTCAAGGAGCTTCATTATCTTGGCCATCAGTATGGTTCAAATATCCTTCCAATTAGAGTCCTTCCTTGGATTATAATCTATATATATCTTCCCTGGTATTAAAAGCTGCAAAACCTACTAAAGTTTGGAGTTCCCAGGGCTGCCCTATACCCATGTGGAGAGACTTACATCTGTGAATTAAACCCTGACAAGATGAACAAAGCCAAGAATTTGAATCCTTGGATACAGATGTGCTAGGAGGGCATTTATACTGTATCCTTTGAAGTAGCACAAATACGTTTTTAGCTTAAGTTTAAATTAGCACTTGTAATATTGGAACTCAGTGGATCCTAATACAGATCCAATCATTGAGTAAAAACTCTGAAACCATTTTAAATAAATCAGGAAACAAAAGGCAACAGAAGGGCCCTTGGAGCTTAGGAAAAAGGAAGGCAAAGAGAAGAGGCCTGTGGGAAGAAGATGTGGCAAGGGCTGTGTGCTCCAGAAAGAGCATGCCTGGGGAGAGAAGGGGGAGGGAAAGCACAGGCATGCTCTAGAGCAGCCGTGGGCAAACTACTGCCCGCGGGCCGGATCCGGCGCGTTTGAAATGAATAAAACTAAAAAAAAAAAAAAAAAAAAAAAAAAAAAAATACCGTACCCTTTTATGTAATGATGTTTACTTTGAATTTATATTAGTTCACACAAACACTCCATCCATGCTTTTGTTCCGGCCCCCCGGTCCAGTTTAAGAACCCATTGTGGCCCTCAAGTCAAAAAGATTGCCCACCCCTGCCTAGAGTCTAGAGAGAGTGAGCACTCACTGGCTCTTTTGTCTTGAAGTTCTCAGGTGAGGTTCTTAATAGAATGTTCATCAGCTTTCCAGGTGTGTTCCTTTAGGGTCATGATTGCTTGGTATCAGGGTAGGGGGTCATCAGTTATTAAAGCTGATCGTAATGTCACCAATAGTATCATTTTGTCTGGTTTGCTGTTTTTCTGGACCTGAAGCTGAAATGCAACTGAGGGCCTAGATATTTTCTCTAGTTTGACCAAAACTCTTTCTCTGTGGTCAACAGACCCAAGGCTTATTATTTGATGCTGGTCAGAACTGTGCAAGGTCTTATGTAGGAGTCATATGAGACTATTCTCTGCCCCCGCTTAGTCCGCCCTTAATGGGGTCTACTGCATGGCTGGCGACATGCCAGAGGAAGGAAGATCAGGGGAGGCTCTGAACCACATGGCCAAGGATATTAAAGGTCAGGGCGTTAAACTACATGACCAGTGATATACTAAGAGAGAAAGGTCACCCCTGGGAGGGAGGTCCCACCCTGCAATTGTCTGTTGCTAGGCACCCTAGGTTCTTTGCCATGGGTGACCTTCTGTCTCTGGTCTATCATTCCTATTCGGTGCATGTCTAATTGTCTACCACATCACAGTCATTCAAAGGTAGTAATGTAGATAGTAACATAAGTAAACCCTCATGATAAAATTAAAACAAGACAAGTGAAGCCTTTAATAGTAGAAATAAGTTTGAAAGTCATTTTTAATCCTTTCTGAAACAAAGTAGATTTTAACTTAAATGGAGCAGCTTATAATTTAAATAAATAATAAACTTTATTAAATTATATATATATTATATATATTGTGATGTGTGTATATGTGTGCATACTTGTGTGTTTATTTACTTTTTCCCTGATATTCTAAATTGTTCCACCTTTGTTTTCAAGTAAATTTTTTAAATATGCCTATTTCATAACTAAATAAATTTGAAGAATAATTTGAACTTTTATCTTTCTGTTTCAATTATACATTACTGGAAACAGACTAAATAACCATTCTCATTCATTTTTAAAAAGTCCCACTAATTGGTACAGTAAAAAGCATGTTATATTGACTCAGCATGTTTCTGTATTCAGAATGTTAACTTTTGCTAAAGTTTAGATAACTCTTTTTTTAATCTATTTAATTATCCTAGACTACTTTTCTCTTGGGAGTTACTCACAGAACAACAGAAAAAGAAGTAAAACACTTTTTTATTTTATTCCTACTGAGTTCTATTTAATCTTTTTTTCTTTTTTCTTGGCTAACATTTTAATATTGAAACTCAAATCTAAAATTAATATGAAATTTTACACTCTATGTTTTCTTAAGTAATATCAATTACACTTTCACCTTCTCTATGAAACATTCTCTGATCATCTCAGTTGAAAGTAATTCTCTCTTGCTTGGAGGTTTTGTAGTTTATATTGCCAAATATCTTGTTTGAAACTTACAATTAAACATACTTTTGTAAAATTGATTTTTAGAGAAAGAGAGAGAGAGAGAGAGAGAGAGAGAGAGAGAGAGAGAGAGAGAGAGAGAAATATGTTGTTCCACTTATTTATACATTCATTGGTTGCTTCCTGTATGTGCCCTGATTGGAGATCAAAACCACAGCCTTGCATATTGAGACTATGTTCTAAACCAACTAAACTACCCAACTAGAGCCTAATTAAGTTTCTTTTTAAAATGCATCTTTTATATAGTGTCTACTCTTAGGAATAAGATATAATTCTTTCTTGGTTTCTTTTCTTCCTATATTACCCAATTATTTCTATTCAACATGAGCTCATAAATACTCATTGATAATGGACCACAATTCACCACATCTAACAATATAAGAAATGAAAATGTGTATCTTCCTAAAGAAGAAGTATATACATACTATGTAGATCTCATCATCACAGTATTCTAGATACACACTATCCATGGCCAAACTGGCTAACAGAAATCCCTTTTTCTTCTTCAAATTTTCTGAAAGTGGGCCATACACTCTGCATTTCAGGAGCTTCAAGGACACTCTTCCCTTTTCTAGGATATACTAAAGAAGATAAATTTGTAAGCGAAAGGGAAATACTATTCATAATGCTGTGTCTTAAGCTGAAAAGTATTGGGAATGATTTTTCATAGAGACTAATGTTTAAATTGTAAGTAAGCTTAATGTAAAGGATAGTTTTATTCTGTTTTAGTGGGATTATTAACTAAAAGGATTTATTCTGTATGATTGGAGAGATAGAGCAATATGAAGAATATATTTCCTTTGAAAAAAATGCTTTATGTGTTTCCAACAATTGACTTGCATTAAAAACTTTTATGCACAAATGTTTGGTGAGTTTGGGACTGGCTATACTAAATTCTTCCCAATCTTAAAGTAGATTGTTTTAAAAATAGCAATACCAGCATAAAAGCTATATAATGTTTCAGAAGAAAGAAACAACTACTAAGGAAATTTTCTATTTTGACTTTCAAGCCTTGGCATAACTCTTTTACAGAGCATGGAGTACATTTTAGCTGAATATTCGGGAGGGGAAAATATGACCAGTTAATTTGGAAAAATATATATATGGAGAGAGAGAGAGAGAGAGAGAGAGAGAGAGAGAGAGAGAGAGAGAAAGAGAGAGAGAGATCTAAGACAACATGCTTCACTGATAATCTGAAAATTCGGATTTAAAGAAGGAAAGAAGTACAGAGGGAGAAACTATCCATTCTTTTGGAATTATTAATGCTTTCTAGAAATATCTTGATCACTTTAAAATGTTTCCCTCAAGTCTGATTCATGCAATTCTTTTGACTTTTTAAAGACTCCTCCTGAAATGTCAGCCACTTCCTCTTTATAATCTATTTTTAACATTCACTCTTATTTAAACATGTCAGTTTCTCTTCTTGAAACCAAAGTCTTTGGAGGAGGTTATAGTCCATGACAATATAAAATGGAGTGAATGCCAGATAAGCCCCTCCTGCGTAAGTCATTTATTTTCACATATTTATTGCCTTGTGTGCTTTATTATATCAAATTAATGTCTATAAACTGTTTCACACTGATACCCCTATAAATATTTAGTCTGGTCATCCCTGGCATCAATATTAATTAAAGGTGCTTTGTAAGAACTGTTTACAAAATGTTTTGAAATGTCCAGATGATAGTTGTATAAAATGCATCACATTGATTAATATTTATTACCTGTTTAAAATTTATATAGTACTATCACATTGAAACTTCGACATTTTGACAAGAATACAATTTTAACACTAGAATAAAAGTGAGGAAAGAAAGAGTATCTTATTTTTTAGGTCAGCCCATGCCCAGGGATAAATTCTATGCAATTAGGTAAATGTGGCTTAAAAAGATGACTTGAAATTTGTAATTAATAGTAGCACTCCTGTCTCTTGTCCCCCTTATTTTTCTAGCTAATTTTTACTCTCTACTTCCCCTAAATATTGATTTCACACTTACACTCAATGACACCCACTCACTTTGTTCTGAATCCTATGACACTCTGCTCCCTCTTTCTTGGTCCATCTCTCTGATATTCATGTTCCCCCTCTACTCATGCCAACGCGCCTTCTCCCTCTCTGACACATACATTTTTATTCCTCTAGTCTCCTTCCATGTATGTGTTATTGTCTTTTTCACATATAATTTTTGGGTGGAAAATCTATTTCAACTTAAACACATAATGGTTTGAGGAATGAGGGTCTGTTCAATTTGGAAATTTTACACATGGGCAGGAATTTCATATTTAAGAATTATTTTCTATAAATTTTATAAAGGACTACTGGAAGAAAAGTAATATACTCCAAGAATAGGCAAGATATGGTCTAACTTAGTAATTATATTTTATATCCATAATCTTACCACATATAATGAGCTTTATGAAATTTGCTTTTCTTTTCCATAAGCACTTAGTAACTTTTTAAACCTTTATGAAATGCTACATTATTTTCCTGGGATCAGCACAGCAATTTCAAGGACTTCTCACAAAAGGAATTGTGTGTGTGTGTGTGTGTGTGTGTGTACACATTTAGTTTTATTGTAACAAAGCAACTTGTATACTTTTAACGTTTAAAACTGAGCATCATCTTTCCTTTCCTGTGAAACAAAAATAAAATTTTAAAATAAATAGGAACAAAATTACAATAGAGAAATGTCAATTCTGAATAAGATCCTACAGGTTCTGCTGATTCTCCCATTGAGCAGCAGGGCTCAAGTCATCATTAGGAGAGAATTTTATTTAAAAAGTGTCATCTTAGACTTCAAGGATGTCCATTAAACATCACAATTAAACATACCAAAGGAGAAGCCATGCTGTAAAATGCCCACTTATCCCACCCAAATATCTCGAACCCACCCTTTGCTGACCTTCTATAACACCCCCTTTTTTAAGTCTTTTTTTCTCTTTTTTTAAACAAGAGAAAGTAGACAGACACATATTGGTAAATGCTAACTGTCCATATTCACATAGAGACACAGTGTAATCTCTGAGCCCAATGTACAGAGAAAGGAGGAAAAAGTTAGAATTCTATGCACTACTACACAGGGGCCTACCAACCTCCAGCTCCCAGCAGAGCTAAGGGAGTAGAAGGTTTTTCTTTTTTCCCACAGAGCATGGTGGTGTTGATTCCATTAAATTTTTCTTGAGACAGGAAGGGATAAAAATGAATTTGGAACAGAAAGGGGCAAAGATTCTTTTCCCACTGCTTTCTGCTCAAGGTACACCCCCCCCCCCAAATAAGGTGAGAACCATGGTGTAAAGGAGAGAAAAGAGTCCTCAAAAACAGGGCGACTGAGTACAAGAAGGGGAAAAAAATAAAAATTAGAAAAGGACTGTAACTTGCTCCCAGGGACTGGAGAAAATTAAAAAAAAGGTTGGAATCCATCACTGTTCCTTAGTCATCTTCTCCTTCTTCTTCTCCTTCTTCCCCCTCATCATCATCTTCATCTTCTTCACCTTCATCCTCATCCCCTTCTTCAATATCTTCCAACATTTCTTCTTCTTCTCCTTCTCCTTCTTCTCCTTCTCCTTCTTCTCCTTCTCCTTCTCCTTCTCCTTCTCCTTCTCCTTCTCCTTCTCCTTCTCCTTCTCCTTCCCCTTCCCCTCCCCCTTCCCCTTCCTCATCATCCATGTCAGGAACCAAGTAGTACTGTAATGGATTTGGCCAAATGTCATCTTTGATGACTTCTCCCAACTCATCTGCACCTGCATCAGAATGGTCAGTGAACCAGGTAAAGAAGCTTTCTGGTTCCTCATGCTGTCTCTTCCTGCTGGCTGTATTCTGTGTTTGACTTGAACGTTTTGTCAGATCCTTTCCAGATTTACATTTGATTTCAGTGGACTTTGAAAATGGATCACCACTCTCATTCAGATGAAACTCTTTTGAGAGAACTTTATTTTCGAAGTAAGGATTTTCATCAACATTAAAATCTGTTCTGTAACCTGATTTAATATCTTCAAATTCTGTCACTTCAACTCTTGTCAAATAATGCAGTGCCTCTTCATCCTCTTCCCCAAGCAGTGCAGACACTTCTGGATGGTTGACAAATGTTGTTACCCCAAAATTTGGGATTTGGGCAATCAATTCTGACCTCTTCTGAAAAAATGGTTGGCAGAGTTTGTTATATTTCTGTTCTACTTTCAAAATCTCCTCACTGGCTTATTCATTAAGTCTGTCTATTTCATTTTGTACTTCATCAATATGTTCAATCGCTTCTTGCTGTTCTTTTTCTCCTTTTGGCATGTCCTTAGGGGTCGGCTTCTTCTCCAGCTTGGGAGCTGGAGGCAGTTTTGGTTTCTTTCTTCATTTGAAGTGGGAGCGACGACTGACGTTTGGGGGGCTATTTTGTGAGGAAAGTCTGAGGATCTAGGCGCTGGGAAGTTGCCAGACACAAAGGCACACTGAGCACTCAGAAAAGTAATTTTTACTTTTTAGAGCACTTTCAGGGTCAAATGCCAAAAAGACCTGGGTGCTTTTTAAGAAGCAAAATATTTTTAAATGATCTGAGATACCCAAATGTTTAGACACCATATAAAAATAAAAATAAAAATTGACTATATTAGCTCTGTTTTCTAATGGATATGGATTACTTAAACTATCAGGCATTATAAAGCAACTAGAGGCCCAGTGCACAAGATTTGTGCATGGGTAGGCTCCTTAGGCCTGGCCAGCGATCAGGGCTGATCTGTGGGGTGACCGGTGGTGCAGTTGGGGGCCCCCACTGGCACCCAGCTTGGCTGGCCTGGGACTGCCCACTCGCCAGCCCCACTGCCACTGCCAGTTGGGCCTGTGGGCTGGGGGCAGTTCCTGCATTGAGCATCTACCCCCTGGTCGTCAGTGCACATCATAGCATTTGGCCATTTGGTCAATTTGCATATTAGTCTTTTATTATATAGGATAAACTTGACTATTTTTTGGTAATTTTTATGTGTGCTTGTCAGAGATATCCTATTCTGACTTGATAATCACCTGTCCACACTCTATAAACTGTCATATAATTCAAAAAATATTCTGGTGATTTATGTCAATAAAACAGCATTTATCTAGTTTATTAAAGATAAATCTGATGATATCTTAATATATACAAAGGTTCTGTCATATAAAAAGTCATCCACATTTACACTTAGGACTTTAAAGTCAGGACATAGAGAAAAGTTTCTGTAAAAAGGCTCAACTTGATAAAAATAGCACTCTGGTTGCATCGCTCCTCAGAAACTTGGAGAGAAGGAAAAGGCATTGTGATAACACATTTGTTATTGGTTGAGGAAATAAGCAAAACTTTCAGATGGTGATGTATACATTATCTTAATAGTTTAATTTGTTTTTTATTTCATGTTCCATTGAAGATTATAATTTGTCTTAATATGCTGAAAAGTTATATAATTTCCCTCCAAGATATGATCAGATATGGTCAATTCAAATTCCATTTCCCTAATGAGATTAGTAATAAATACAGTCAAAATGCTATAAAGAAACATCAGCCAAGCATTTTACACCAATTTTATCCATGTTTTTTTTTATAATAACTATCATTGTTCTTAGTTTTGATAAAAACGAGGAGTATGGTATGAATTTGTATGACTCTATATTTCAGCATAACTTTAAGATAATTATGATGCAAAAATAGAGTAAATTTAATTGTTGTCTTAACTCTAGTATATATAGGATGTTCCCCAAAAAATGTATACACACACTTTGAATACTTACAAAGGCATTGTTTATTAAAATACATTTCATTTTAAAAATTGAGCTATTAGCTGTTAAAGTGTTTATACGTTTTGGGGGCACATTCCTCTCTAGAAAATGAATTTATCTTTCCTCCAGAGTGGTTGAGAAATGTCATTTGAAGACATCCAATCAACCTTAAACTAACTATACCAAAAGGCTGTGATTCATTAATAGCTAAATTCAAGATGAATTTTAACAAACACTTTAAATAAACTTTTAAAAATGCAATATTTGAACACTAGAAATTTGAATTAATTTTTATTACCAATTTAGAAAAATAAAAATAATTCAGTAAATGTAACTTATATCCTAAACTTTTAATTAATATCAGGGACTATTTTATTATCATCATGAGAAAGCAAAATTAAGAAATCAATTCATATGACAATATGAATGATAACTTCTACTCTGTAGTGCATGATAACATCATTCAAAAAGAAGTCAATGATTCTTAAAAGAGCAATTTGTAGGTTTCTCAAATTGCTTAGTCTAAGATGCAAGTTTTTTATTTTTATTTGTTTGCATTGCTACAAAGATATGATAGGAATTAAATTGCATCCACGCATAACAACATGTAGATAGAGCTGTGTTGTGCATAAAGGAACTTTATATTTTTTTATGAACAGTTGAAGGTAATCATATTTGCACTCCATAAAGTCCACTTTCCAATTCATCTGTTGCCATATAGTTGAAAATTTACTTCTGCCCTTTTGTCATTATTTGATACCCTGTTCTGTAACAATCTGCTTGAACCTAGTTGCTAAAGCAATCAAAACATCCATAACTTTTAAAGAATTCTAATTGAACAATGAAAGCACCCTGAGCCCTCTACCAAATTATCAAGAGCTTATCAGCCACACTGTCAATAACAGCATTGTGTTCTCTTTACCAGTTTCTGCACTTCAGAATGAAAGACACTTCTTTGTGCTGAAGTGAATTAGGGATTATATTTTGTAAGAACCACTATGGGTGATGGACGCCTAAGTGATCTCCTGCTGCTGGCCTTGGACCGTGAAGCAGCCAAGAATACTAATAGCAACAAACCAAGAGCAGCTTTTGCTAGTTTAAGATCACGCCAGTCTCTATTGAGGTAAACAGGGATTTGATGGATGCAATGATCTGTCTGCTCTTACAAGCAGCACATAAAACTTATTTTAAATTGCTTATCCTCTTAGATTTCATCTGAAATGCAGGACAGACTGTGACAGAACTGATGATAATATTGGAATACGACTTTGAGGCACACAATTAAACTAGCACACTGCTTTTTTATCACTGTGTCTTTTTGCTTTCTGTCAGTTACCATCCCTGCAGAATTTAATGAAAGCAAAATAAAAATTTAAAAGAAAAAAATGAAATGAAAAAAGTGATGCTTCGGGGAAGACCTACTGCTTCAAATCAGGGATAAAGGGAGAATATAGCAGTGTGGGTTGCAGAAGCAGCATTTAGGGCCCTCACTTAACTGCTGATTTCCCCACTATATTCTATCAGTATGTGTGTGTCTCAGATGTGCAGTACCTTGCAGCAAGAGACTCTCCTAGAGAGAAAACCTGTTTTCAGAGTCTCTGTTCTGTGGCGCCTTCCTCGCCAGGATTCACAAAATGAACTCTTGTTTTCCAGACTCAGCATTTATTCCTCTTGTGTTTTGCTACTGAATAATAGTTATGTACAGTTTGGCCTAAAAATGGCACCCTGGAGTGAATTGTTGTAGCAGTAACTAATGTGAAAAGTTGATTTACAGATTTCCCTGTGTCAAATGTTCATTTCATGGCATTATCACAAAGCATTTCTTCAAGCAACAGAAAAATAGAGGACTGACATTTCTAGACTAACGTGCTGAAATTCTTGTAAGGAAGGGTAAGAACCAGGCAATAAAAAAGTAAGTGCAGAATGAGGCAAAAGGCGGTTTATAGTTGTATGTGAAACACAGGTCAATATTGTACTATTATTTAGTAATTATTGTATTATTTTCTACACAAACAACTGTAAATCTACTTTTGTTCTATCCTGTATTTATTACCAATGCTTCCATACCTGTCTGATCAGCTGACCTGGTACCAGAAGGATGGCATCATATCCACTTGGAAAATGCCAAATATAAAAGCTATAGCTTATCAGGGACAAAGCATGGGGTATAATGGTTTTATTAGTCAGATTCTCCTCAGTGATACCCAAAGCATGCATAAAAGAACTACTGTCTTTCTGTGTACAGCTGTATCTTGTTGTATTGTGCTTCATTTATTTTGTTTTACAGATGTGAGATTTTTTTCAAATTGAAGACAAGACCCTCCATCAGCAAAAAGAATATGACTCACTTTATTGCATCACTCACTTTATCAGAAGCCCCTCAAACCTATGTTTCCCTCCTTCTTTATAATCCATCACCTACTCAATAATGTTTATCTTTTTTAAAAATATATATCTTTATTGATTTCAGAGAGGAAGGGGAGGCAAAGAGAGATACATACATCAGTGATAAGAGAGGATCATTGATTGTCTGCTTCCTCCACGCCCCCTACTTGGGATCAAGCCTGCAACTAGGCATATGCCCTGACCAGGAATCAAACCGTGACATCCTGGTTCATAGGTCCATGCTCAACCACTGAGCTAGGCCAGCCGGGCAATAGTGTTTATCTTCACTGCCCTCAAACCCAATGCTGTTTCAATTATTTTTATTCTCCAAATTCTAAGTTCTTTCCCTCTCAGGCTATATCTGGATCCTCATTTCCAACCTACCCAGTGGAAAGAAACCTCCCTTCCAATAGTTTTCCATTGGTTATGAACTGGTGAATCATTTAAACTAAGTTATTAATAAAAGACAATTCTCAATGTGTAGCTCCTTCCAGGAACAAAAATCCGACCTGAAATTAATAAAAAGGTAGAAAATGAAAGAACGATGTGTGGAGGCAGTATATTCTCTTTTATGCTCCTCAAATGCCAACACATCCTAAAGGAACTGTGTTCTCTCTCATTTGGAATAACTCTCCCAAGAGTACTCTCTTAAAATGAATCCATAGAAACAACATGCATCCCAAGGTGCTGAGGACAATCCCCCTGGGATCCTACACTGTACTCCCTTGTGGACTGATTAAGGCATTGCATCTTTGCTTCTGGTAGCAGGTGGCACATTATATCACTGTGACAGATAGCTGCTAAAATTGAATTCTCTCTCTAGTATAATAAGCAAGATATCAGAAAATTTGCCTAAAAGAGTGAATAGAATTAATTCAAATAATTGCTTTTGTTTAGTTATATATTCTTTTTACTTAGGTGATCTTTAAATCCCCTTTGGGTTTTATATCTAGCAACTGCTATCTTTATGTGATAGCACTGAGAGATACCATTGACCTGGACCGCAGACTTATGGATGGACCTCCTAAAGCCGGGTTTATTTCTCAATTAACCTTGATTTACTAGCCTAATGCTAGGTGATAATGGAGGAGAGCTGCCTACAAATTCTCTAAATCACTTTGTATACCACACAAGAGATACTCTGTAAACAAATATCCCTGATATAGAGGATCATCAATACAAAAATCAGTTTAATGCTTGCTAAGAAAATGTTGTTTTCCCTCACCTAAGCCACTGCTGAAAATGATACCAAAATAGTTATAACCATAAGCATATATCATATATTTACATAATGCTTTAGAATTTTCAAAGAGGTTATGCATTTATTATCCTATTTGATTCTCACGACTACATGGGATTTTTGAGAACTTGTTTGGAGATTCTAGGAGGGGAGCGCAGTTACTCTTATACCCTTGATGGAAGACTGTGTCCCCTCCTCTCGGGGGAAGCTTGTCCTCTTTGACCTAGGGTACAGCTGTGGGAGGGACTCACATAGATCGGTGAGGGAGGAGGGGGACACCTGCTTAGCCAGCCAGATCAGCCAAATATACCCTGGTGATCAATGGGGTGACAGATGTCGCAGCCAGATTGCCCTCACATCCTACATTGAATTTTTGGATTTAAAAACAGTATATAAAGGTTAATGGGTTATACAATAGCATGAAGTATTGTAGAGCTAGTAAATTAGAGAATATTCCTAGCCTGAACATGTATATTTGGATTATATTTTAGCATTTTATTGCATTTGTTATAATACTTCTTACTATATGAAAAGATATATAAATATATAAAATTGATACTTAGTAAACAAAGCAAAACTAGGATAAAACCCAGATTTTCTAATTTCTTATGCAAGTGCTCAATAGGCTTCCCTCTGCACTTCACACCATGATATTCTGACTCCTATTTAAAATAAACAACCTCCATTATCAATTCAGTAACCAAAGCTGCCAGTATTGCCAGTCTTTTATATACATGCCAGAAGGTATCAATGACTGTGGATTTGGACATGTGTCCTCTTGAATTATCATAAAGTATTCATGGAGTTCTCACAGTGTTTGATGACACTGTTTTAGGTCCTACTGAGAAAAGTGCACTGTTCCCTGCTAGGAAGATTTTATAAAGATCAATGACCATCAGATAGTAATTATTTATAGTATTGATTAATATAGAGTCTGTGATGGGAAAAGGAGACTGTTAAAACTAAAATAAGGAGCATATTACAAAAAAACCCCCAATATTTAAATAATTAATTATATTTCTCAAATTAGATTATTCCTTAATTATAATTTGTACTATATGAATAGTTCTAACAACTTAGTTTTTCCCCATAATCTAATATTGCTTTCTAAAGCTAATCTGCCTGAGTTAAAAATAACTTTCCAAACATGATAACATATTATTTGTATGGATTTAATAATTTTCCCAAAAAAATTATATTGATGCTTTTTATGTTTAATATAAATGTTGATGCTGGAAGTCAGGTATTATTATAATAATTTTATAGATAGATTCACAGAGAATTAAATTTATGTTTTTTTAAAAAAAGGTTTTTGGAGATTGCACAGTATTTGAATATACCGAGTGCTGACTTGAGACAATTATTCCACTAGTACAAAGATGTAATTAAGAAAATATAAAACCAAATGTCAGGTATGTCCAGTCACAAAATTAGAAAAATTGTACACATTGCTCATTGTTATTTTCTCTTCATTGCTAAGGAAACATTCATGGGATAATAATTATGCTTTGGGGCATATCTGCCAAGAAGTACATTTGGCAATTTACTTCATGAAGGGTTCTGTTAAAAAACTAGAAATACTGAAAAGGCAGTATTATGGTTTAGTCATTATGGGTTAGTCTAATTTTGCTGGATACTTTACATGTTTTTAGAAGTTCATGAAACTCAAGGATATGTTTTTATTCCAACACAGACTTCAAATCAATTGTCAGTTGTTGTTTTTTTCCTAACAGGCATTACGTAGAAGTTTTATCAAAAATTTTTATTATAGCCCTAACCGGTTTGGCTCAATGGATAGAGCGTTGACCTGTGGACCGAAGGGCCCCAGGTTCGATTCTGGTCAAGGGCATGTATCTTGGTTGCCGGCACATTCCCAGTAGGGAGTGTGCAGGAGGCAGCTGATCAATGTTTCTCTCTCATCGATGTTTCTAACTCTCTATCCCTCTCCCTTCCTCTATGTTAAAAATTCAATAAAATATATTTTTAAAACATTTTTTTAATTATAAAAGTTAAACATAGGAAAATAACCTTCTTCCTCTTCCATGTCAAATAAGAAAAGTCACATGATCTATGCTCAGCCAATCATTTAGAGATATTAACTTCAATAGTTTGCTTGTAGTTAGCAATTGAGATTGCTGACAAATTCAGGACTAGATAAAAAAATGGTATGTGCATAGGTGCACATATATTTATCATGTTTTGACATTTTAATGTCTACAGCACACACAGATTGTGAAAAATTTGCTTAGATTCATCCATTCTTCAATTGTAAAATATGTCTGTAGTGTGTCTTGATCAATGCTGTTTTGGTCGAAAAGAACAGAAAACTAATTGAGTCAGCCATTTGTGAATAGATCCATAAAACAAAGGTAGAAAGAGAGACACTTATTCCACTGAAATAAAATGATAAAATGTAAGAAAGGAGGTAGATGTGGTTATTTTTGAAAAGGAAAAGCAGATTGGTATGGGTGTTGATGCTGCTATAGCCCTTAATCTCCCAGGAAATGTTTGATTGATAAGACAGAACATTAGAGCTCTGGGCTTCTGCTTCTCTGCTTTGAATGCTAGAGATAGGAAATTTGAAAAATATCAAAAGATTCCTGCTTTTACAGGAAAAGTGGAAAGTGTGACCTTGCTATTGTAGGTGGTAACATGACAAGCTTGATTATCTCCCTCTTTCTTTTGAATCATCAATTCCACTCTTTCTTCTGAGTCATTTCTATCAGGACAGAAACATGCTATCTTATGCCCATTTAAAAAAAAAAAACAAAAACAAAAAAAAAAACCACTATTTTCCCAGATGCCTCTCTAGTCATTAGTTTCTTTCCTTCTCTTTATCAAAAGTTGTCCAAATACTTCTCTCTCCTTACTGCCTGCACTTTCCCAATTCCTACTGTTGTGTTTGGATTTCTTCCAAGCCTTTGTCCTAATTTTTATCAAATCACAAATGACTGCCATGTGGTCAAATCCTGAGTCTTCATCTCTATCAGCACTTCAACAACTTGTCATGGTGGTCACTCCTACAGTCATGAATCATCTTCACTTTGACTTCATGAGCTCATATACATCTGGTTGGCATTTGGCCTCATAAGCCATTCCTGTTTAGCCTCCTTTCTGAATATTCCTTCTTTACCTAAACTTTAAATGTTAAATTATATTGGGACTTCAATTTTAGACTTTTTTCACTACATTTATTCCGCAAGTAATCTTATTTGGTCTCATGGCTTTAAATGGAATCTCTATAGACTACTTCCCAAATATATGTCTATACAGATGATCTTGCTTCCTTAACTACAGCCTTAACTATCCAACTGCCCATTCAAAATCTCCCTGCGGATACCTACTTGGTAAATCAAACTTAACTGAGTTGGGACTACCCCAAATGTTTTACCCCTAAAATCTTGCCCATTTTGATCAAGGCAACTCACTCATACAATTGTTTGAACTAACATTGGAACTGTTCATGATTTTTGTTTATTTTTCACACTCAAAATTCACTCTATTAGCAAAATCATGTCACTGAAACTCAAAATGCATGCCAAACTCAGCTACTCTCAATATCTCCAGATGAATTCCAAGAACCATTGTTTTTACTGAGCTACAGAAGTAACTTCTTAACTGATCTCTCTGGTTCTAATTGTACCTCTTTGCAAACTATTTTCTACAGGGTAGTCAGAATGTTCCTTTGCAAGCATACTCCTGTTAAAACCATTTGTCCAATAAAGTAGATGTTCTGATAGTTACCATTTCAGAGAAGAAGAAGAAGAAGAAGAAGAAGAAGAAGAAGAAGAAGAAGAAGAAGAAGAAGAAGAAGAAGAAGAAGGAGAAGAAGGAGAAGAAGAAGAAGAAGAACTCAACATACGGAGCTTATAGACCCAGGACTCATACTCGTTCCCCATCTCACTGTTTTTAGAATATGATTTTGCTACAATTTTGAAATTATTTGATCTCCTGAAATGTAATTCCAAAATCGTTGAATATTTAAATTGCTTATAGTTTTTTGTTATTATACTTTGATATAGTGAACATCTGGAAATATATCTTCATGAGAATCTCTATATATTCATACTATAAATTCTAAGAAGGCCCTAGCCAGTTTGGCTCAGTGGATAGATAGTCAGAATGCAGACCCAAAGGTCTCAGGTTTGATTCCAGTCAAGGGCATGTACCTCAGTTTCAGGCTCTTTCCCAGCCCAGGCCCTGGTTGGGGCATGCGCAGGAGTCAATCAATCAATGTGTTTCGCTCACATCAATGTTTCTCTCTGTCTTTCCCTTTCTCTTCCTCTCTCTCTAAAAAATCAATGGAAAAATAGCCTCAGGAGGATAATTTTGAGGATTAACAAAAAAGAAAATAAAAAATAAATTCTAAGAATGGGAATTATTAGCCAAAGAATTTATAAACACGTTAAAGGCTATTGACAAATATTATCAAATGCCCACTAATAAATTCATATTAATTTCTTAACCTACCAAAGAATATAAAAATGCAAGTTTGATGCATCCCCAGACAACACCATGTACTATCTATTAAAATAAATGCAAAAACAAGATGACATAACTTTATTAATATGAGATGACAAAGTCATGTTTTCCCATTTTACCTTATTAATGAGACTGCACATTTTTATAGCTCTGGAGATCTTTATGTATTTTGTGATTTTTTTTCTTTATCACTACTCATTTTATTCTGAGTTGAGAATCTTTACCTTATCTTTCTATCCTTTGTTTAGCAAATATTTGTGTAAATACTCTTTCCCAGTTTACCTTTTGAATTTTTTTTGAATTTTTTTATGATGCTGACATTTATGTGATCAAATATGCACATATATTATTGTTTGTTTTACTCATTTAATATTTAATAATTGGTAGTCTTTTTCAATTCTGAGATTTTTGTGTGTTTTGCTTTTACTTTTCACAAATGTAACCTTTTATCCATTTACGAATTATTTGGGAGTATATTCTAAGGCAAGTCTCTTATTTTTCTTTAAATGGTTAACAATCTGCTAGAAAACAAATTATTTAATAATCCTTCATTTCCCCATTTTTTTTTTTGTATATTCAGATATCAATTCTATTCTCCCAAATTCTTTGTTTGCACTCATTACTATACTACATAGGCTGCAATATTCTTGCTTTGTAAGCAGTCAGGGGTTTTGTCTATATTTCTAATATTTTATCGTAGAACTAAGCAAGTACCCAATAAGTGTTTTGTTTTTTTTTAAAGTATGAATGAGGTGAGTTACTGTCATACAAAACATGGGAAGTGGAAGAGATGTTTGGAATGGATATGCTCCAACTCAGGGTCTCTGGCCACCAAGCCTGGGCCTCTTAAATGTTCAGCAATGCTCAGGAAACAGAAAAGAAATATTTATTTCCAGTTCTCTTGAGTTTATGTTCGGAAAAGAAAATTTTCTCCAAGAGCAAAATCTTACACTCTTCATCAACTGCTGGTCAATTATACAGTTTGGGAAATATAAGAATAAAGTTAATCTGTTGCTTTCTTAAAAATAGCAGAAAGCATTTGCTTCCATCAAGGCGGTGGCATAGGTAAACATGGTATTCACATCTGCCCATAACAACATCAAAATAATAATTAAGCTATAGAACAACCATCATTGAGAACCACCAGAAATCTAGCTGGACAGAAGATCTATAACTAAGGGTATACAGAAGCCGCCTGTTAAAAGGGGTGGAGATGTGAAACAGGCAGGTCCCATCCCACGTGTGACAGTTAAAAAATCAGAGGAATATCTCAGCTGAGGTGGTCCCCTCTGAGGAGTGAGGAGACCCAGCCCCACAGTAGCATCTCCAGCTTAGTGTTCCAGAGCCAGGAAGAGCAGTCCCCATAACTTCTGACTGTAAAAACCAACAGAGATTGTGGTCGAGTGATATGGCGGGCTGCTAGATCTCAGGTGTTCTTCTTAAAGGACCCATGCACATACTTACCAGACTCATTCATTTTTTTTATTATTATTTTTTTATTGCTTAAAGTATTACAAAGGGTATTACATATATGTCTTTTTCCCCCCACCCTTGACAGTCCCCTAGCCGCCCCTATGCCCCAGTATCTTATGTCCATTGGTTATGCTTATATGCATGCATACAAGTCCTTGGGTTGATCTCTTACACCCCTCCCTCCTGTACCCCAACGCTCCCCGGCCTTCTCACTGCAGTTTGACAATATGTTTGAGGCAGCTCTGCCTCTGTATCTATTATTGTTCAAAAGTTTATAATGGTCTCTATTATCCATGAATGAGTGAGATCATGTGGTATTTTTCCTTCATTGACTGGCTTATTTCACTTAGCATAATGCTCTCCAGCTCCATCCATGCCATTGCAAATGGTAAGAGTTCCTTCTTTTTTTACAGCAGCATAGTATTCCATCGTGTAGATGTACCACAGTTTTCTAATCCATTCATCTACTGATGGGCACTTAGGCTGTTTCCAGATCTTAGCTATGGTGAATTGTGCTGCTATGAACATAGGGGTGCATATATCCTTTCTGATTGGTATTTCTGGTTTCTTGGGATAAATTCCTAGAAGCGGGATCACAGGGTCAAATGGGGGTTCCATTTTCAGTTTTTTGAGGAAACTCCATACTGTCTTCCATAGTGGCTGCACCAGTCTGCATTCCCAACAGCAATGCACGAGTGTTCCTTTTTCTCCACATCCTCTCCAGCACTTGTCCTTTGTTGATTTGTTGATGATAGCCAGTCTGACAGGTGTGAGATGGTACCTCATTGTTGTTTTGATTTGCATCTCTCAGATGATTAGAGACTTTGAGCATGTTTTCATATGTCTCTTGGCTTTCTGAGTGTCCTCTTTTGAAATGTGTCTATCTAGGTCCTTTGCCCATTTTTTGATTGGATTGTTTAACTTCCTTTTGTTAAGGTGTATGAGTTCCCTATAAATTTTGGAGATTAGGCCCTTATCAGATATGACATTGGCAAATATGTTTTCCCACACAGTGGGTTTTCTCGTTGTTTTGTAGATGGTTTCTTTTGCTGTGCAGAAGCTTTTTATGTTGATGTAGTCCCATTTGTTCATTTTCTCTTTAGTTTCAAGTGCCCTAGGAGCTGTATCAGTGAAGAAATTGCTTCGGCATATGTCTGAGATTTTGTTGCCTTTGGATTCTTCTAGAATTTTTATGGTTTCCTGTCATACATTAAAGTCCTTTATCCATTTTGAGTTTATTTTTGTGTATGCTGTAAGTTGGTGGTCTAGTTTCATTTTCTTGCATATATCTGTCCAATTTTCCCAACACCATTTATTGAAGAGACTATCTTGGCTCCATTGTATGTTCTTGCCTCCTTTGTCAAATATTAATTGAGCATATTGGTTCGGGCCGATTTCTGGGCTCTCTATTCTATTCCATTGATCTATATGCCTGTTCTTGTGCTAGTACCAGGCAGTTTTGAGAACAGTGGCTTTGTAATACAGCTTGATATCTGGTATTGAGATCCCACCTACTTTGTTCTTTTTCAGGATTGCTGCAGCTATTTGGGGTCGTTTTTTATTCCAGATGAATTTTTGGAGAGTTCGTTCTACATCTGTGAAGTATGCCGTTGGTATATTAATGGGAAGTGTGTTGAATTTATAGATGAGATGGCTTTGGGTAGTATGGACATTTTAATGATGTTGATTCTACCAATCCATGAACACGGTATGTTCTTCCATCTGTTTATGTCTTCCTCTATATCTTTTTTCAACGTCCTGTAGTTTTCTGAGTTGAGGTCTTTTACCTCTTTATTTAAGTTTATTCCTAGGTAGCTTAATTTTTTTAGTGCAATGGTAAATGGGATTATTGTTATAATCTCTCTTTCTGAAAGTTCACTATTGGTGTATAGAAATGCCTCAGATTTCTTGGGGTTAATTTTATATCCTGCTACATTGCCAAATTCATGTATTAAGTCTAGTAGCTATTTGATGGAGTCTCTAGGGTTTTGTAAGTATAATATCATGTTGTCTGCAAATAAGGACAGTTTTACTTCCTCTTTTCCAATTTGGATGCCTTTTATTTCTTCTTCTTGCCGAATTGCAATGGCTAACACTTCCAGTACTTTGTTGAACAGGAGTGGTGAGAGGGGGTATCCCTGTCTTGTTCCTGTTCTTAGGGGAAATGGTGTTAGTTTTTGTCCATTGAGTATGATGTTGGCTGTGGGCCTGTCATATATGGCTTTTATTATGTTGAGGTATGATCCTTCTACTCCCACCTTGCTGAGAGTTTTTATCAAAAATGGGTGTTGGATTTTGTGAAATGCTTTTTCTGCATCAATTGATATGACCATGTGGTTTTTTTCTTTCAATTTTTTTATGTGATGTATCACGTTTATTGATTTGCGGATATTGTACCATCCTTGCATCCCTGAGATAAATCCTACTTGGTCATGGTGTATGATCTTTCTGATGTACTGCTGGATCCAATTTGCTAAGATTTTGTTGAGGATTTTGGCATCTATGTTCATGAGGGATATTGGCCTATAATTCTCTTTCATTGTGTTGTCTTTACCTGGTTTTGGTATTAGGGTGATGCTGGCTTCATAGAATGAGCTTGAAAGTGTTCCTTCCTCTTGAATTTTTTGTAGTAGTCTGAGGAGGATAGGTTTTAGTTCTTCCTTGAATGTTTGGTAAAACATCCCTGTGAAGCCGTCTAGTCCTGGGCTTTTGTTTGATGGAAGCTTTTTGATGACTGCTTCAATTTCTTCCATACTTATTGGCCTGTTGAGATTATTAGATTCTTCCTGAGTTTTGGAATGTTGTATTTTTCTAGGAATATGTCCATTTCCTCCAGGTTGTCTAGTTTGTTGGAGTAGAGCTGTCCAAAGTATTTTCTAACAATCATTTGTATTTCTGTGGGGTCTGTTGTTATTTGGCCTCTATTGTTTCTGATTTTGTTTATTTGGGTCCTCTCTCTTTGCTTCTTGGTGAGTCTGGCTAGAGGTTTGTCAATCTTGTTTATCCTTTCAAAGAACCAGCTCTTGGTTTCATTGATTTTCTGTATTCTTTTTTTTTTGGGGGGGTCTCTATGTCATTTATTTCTGCTCTAATCTTTATTATCTCCTTCCTTCTGCTCACTCTGGGGTTTTCTTGTTGCACTCTTTCTAATTTTTTGAGTTCTAGAGTTAGATGATTTACTACCATTTTTTCTTGTTTTTTGAGATAGGCCTGTAGGGCTATAAACTTCCCTCTCAGGACTGCTTTCATTGTATCCCATAGGTTTTGGATTGTTGTGTTTTCATTGTCATCAGTTTCCAGGATGTTTTTAATTTCTTCTTTGATCTCATTGGTAACCCAATCAATATTTAATAACATGCTATTCAGCTTCCAAGTGTTTGAGTATTTTGGGTTGTTTTCATTGTAGTTTATTTCTAATATTATGCCATCGTGTCTGTGAAGATGCTTTTTAGGTTTCAATCTTCTTGAATTTGGAGATACTTTGCTTGTGACCCAATATATGGTCTATTTTTGAATATGTCATATGAGCACTTGAGTAGAATGTATATTCCGTGGCTTTGGGGTGAAGTGTTCTGAAGATGTCTATTAAGTCCATCTGATCTAGTGAGTCATTTAGGATTGCTGTTTCTTTGCTGATTGTTAGTCTAGAGGACTCATCCAGTGCTGTCAGTGGTGTATTAAAATCCCCTACTATGATTGTATTGTTGTCGATCTCTCCTTTGATATCTTCCAGGAGATTTTTTAAGTATTTGGGTGCTCCTGCATTGGGTGCATATATGTTTTCCAGGGTTATATCTCCTTGTTGTATTGATCCCTTTAGTATTATGATGTGGCCTTCCTTATCTCTTGTTATGGCCTTCACTTAGAGGTCTATTTTGTCCGATATAAGTATTGCTACCCCAGCTTTCTTTTCCTTTCCATTTGCCTGAAAGATATTTTTCCATCGTTTCACTTTCAGTCTTTGTGAGTCCCTTCTAATGAGGTGGGTCTCTTGTAGACAGCAAATGTATGGGTCATGTTTTTTTATCCATTCAGCCAGTTGATGTCTTTTGGTTGGAGCATTTAGTTTGTTTACGTTTAAAGTTATTATTGAAAGGTACTTGTTTGTAGACATTTCTTTTTTTGTGTGGCTGTTTTCTTTCTGAGCTTTTTATTTCTTCTTTTTACACCAGTCCCTTTAGCATTCCTTGCATTGCTGGCTTGGTGGTGATAAACTCCCTTAGCCTATTTTTGTCTATGAAGCTTCTTATTTCCCCTTCAATTTTGAATGATAGCCTTGCTGGATAGAGTATTCTTGGATTCACTCCTTTGCTTTGCATCACTTTGTAAATTTCTGTCCATTCTTTTCTGGCCTGATGTGTTTCTGTTGAGAAATCATTTGATAATCTAATGGGAGATCCCTTGTATGTAACTTTCCGTCTCTCCTTGCAGCCTGTAAGATTCTCTCTTTGTCCTGAACATTTGCCATGGTAATTATGATGTGTCTTGGTGTGGGTCTTTTCGGGTTCACCTTATTTGGGACTCTCTGGGCTTGTGTGACTTTTTTCTTCCCCACGTCAGGGAAGTTTTCTGATATTATTTCTTCGAATAGGTTTTCTAATCCTTGTTCATCTTTCTGTTGTTCTGGCACCCCTATTATTCATATATTGTTTCGTTTCATGTTGTCCCAAAGCTCCCTTATGCTCTCTTCTTGTCTTTTAATTTTTTTTCTCCAAATTACAGTACAGTTTGGGTGTGTTTTGCTTCCTTGTCTTCTAATTCACTAATTCGGTCCTCCACTTCTCCTAGTCTACTGTTGATACTTTCAATGGTGTTTTTTATTGCAGCTATATCACTCTTCATTTCTTCTTGGGTCTTACTTAAGTTTTTGATTTTTTCATCTGTTTCTTCTAGCTTCTTCCATATGTTATTGATTTTTTCATCTCTTTCTTCTTGCTTCTTGCATAGGTAGTTGACTTTTTCATCTGTTTCTTCTAGCTTCTTGCAGAGGTTGTTGATTTTTTTCCTCCATCCGGTTTATGCACTCTAGGACCCTTATTCTGAATTCTTTTCCTGTCATCTTGCATGCCTCTGTATTACTTAGCTGCTTCTCTGGAGAGTCCTCCTTCTCTTTCCTTTTGGGGTTTCTTTGTCTACCCATGTTTGATCTCACTGACATATCTAGACGTTGAGTCGTTCAGTGGCTGCTCCCTGGGTGGCAGTGGCTCCTTGGGCTGTGGTTACTCCTTGGGCTGTTGTGGTAGCAGCTGCTCCTCAGTTGGCAGCAGCTCCTCTGTTGGGTGCTGTTCACAGCTGTGGTGGCTCTTCTGGCTGGTGGGGGGAGGTTTCACGTACAGCTGCTGTTCCTCAGATAGAGGGTGTGGTGTCAGGAGGCTGCTGCTGTTTGGGTCTACTGCATTGTTTTAAAGGCACAAAATACAACACAACAAGGCACCACGTACCAGGCACTAAACACAATTATATTCACGATATTAATAACCCCAAATAAAGGTGACCACCTGAATTAAGAGAATTAGGGGACAAGGAAGAAGAAGAGAAAAAGATAAAAGAGAAAAAAAGAAAAGAAAAGTAGGGAAGAAGAAAAAAAAAGTAGTGCAAAAATGAAATTGGGAAAAAGGAGGGTTAAAGAAAAGAGGAAAAAAAATGCGAAAAGAGAGAATGAAGTAGAAGAGGGGAAGAGGCTATGTATATGAGGAGAAAACTCCTATAGAACCGCCACTAATCCCAACAAACTCCAGCAACAGCTCCCTGGAGTTGAATGCAAACTAGAAACAACCAATAATATCAAGAGAGGCAAGGGAAAACAGAAGCACAAAAATAACCGGGGGTGGGGGGGGGGAGGGAGGGGAAAAAACAGCAGAAAAAAAGAAAAAGAAAAACAGCCTCACAACCAGTCCTAAAACACACACATACACACACACACACACACACAGACACAAAAAAACAAACAACAACAAAAAAAACCAATATACTCAACAATCAAGCAAACAGCAACAAAACAATAGAAAGATAAAAGAAGAAAAAAAATTGAATAGTGAAGAAAGATAAGGGATATGTGTATAAGGATTTAGAGCAGTGGATTGGAAATAGGATATATAAGTAGGGTGAAATTTTTACAGGAGGTAAACAGAAGGAATAGGGAAAATCTAAAGCAGGAATAGGGTAAGAGAAACAGGACAACAAAAGGGGAAAAGTGAGGGAAAGGGTTTTAGCATAGAGGTAAAATTGAGGTAGGGAAAATTGATGCTAAAGGAATGATGAAAATAGAAGAGAGAACACTAATCCCAAAATGAAATAAAGAGAAAATAAAATGGCACTTTAAAAAATGGTAAAATGGTAGCAGTAATAATACTGGTTAAAAATAAAAATGTAGTAATTAAAAGGGTAAAATCAGGTGCTGGACAAAAAGAAAAAAAATTGGTTTCTTAGTTAAAAGGTGAAAAAAGAAAAAAGAAAAAAGAAGAAAAAAAATTGCAGTAGTGAAGGTCCTTCGGTTCTTCTACTCATCAGTCTGGCTCGCCTTAGTCCTGTCAGGTATTCAGGAGAGTGTTGAATTTCCCTGAGATACACTCTTCCTCCATGTTGTAAACCACAGTCCTGATTTTAAAGCAGGCTGTATTTGTTTCCCAGACTGCCTTATTTTGTATTTAGCTAAGAGTCAGTTTGTGGCTCAGCCTCTGGGTGGCAGTGTTTTGGGGTTGGCCTCTGAGGCTATAGGGCCTCTCTGTCCAGTAGCTGGGTTTATCGTCTCTATTGCACTTAAAACTGGTGTGGGGAAGTCCACTACCCAGAGCTGGTTCCTTAATAGTTACCCGCTCTGTGTTGTTGCTGGGATCCCTCATTCATTTTGAGCTACAGCACTGGAGTGGCAGCTCAAAAGGTGCCAGGGACATATAGGATGAAATGAATTGTCTGGCTTCAGTGCAAGAGTTGGAGGTGCAGCTTTCTCCAAGACACCTCTTTCGGTGCAGGTAGGTACAATATCTGAGTCTTCATTACCCCGCCCTGATGAGTTCCTGACACCCTGACTCACCCAACTTTAGGGCCCACCCACGCCACTTCCAGTGGTGTTTCCATACAAATGGATCATGCAGCAGACTTTCCTAAAACCTCTCAAAGGTTCACAAACACCAAACAAGCAGCATCTAGCCTCAGTTTACCCTGTACTTCTTGCTCAGGAGTGTTAAGCTTGATACCAATGGCAGCCAGTCTTGGTTCGCAGCTTGGCCTCTCTTTGGCAACTCCACATTAGCATAAGTGCGAACCATCTAAATATCGCTTTTTAGTTCATTTCAGGTGACCCCACATGGGGCTTAGGCAGTGGCTGACCTTGGCCTGCACCTCCCCTGAGACCCTAGAGCCAGTGTACCCAGTGAACAGCTTCAGACCACGTGGGAGAAGTATTCAACCTCTTCAATGAGTGACACATTCAAGGGTTGGACTTGACCGGCATCAGAGCTCCAACTGAAGCAAGTCTTGCTCCATGGGGTCAGCCCCTGTAGCCATGGCCAGTCCTCATAGCCAATTGGTGTGGGGGCTCAATCCCTCCCTCTAATATGCCAACAATAATCAAGGCTCAACTACACAGCCCATATGGGAGGGGGTGCACACCCAAAGTGCCCTGTTCTGGTGAATAGGGAGGCTGTGCACTGGGCAGCACAGAACACCTACTATAGAAGCCTGTGATAGCAAGACTGGGAGACACAGCAGCTCTATTTAATACACAGAAACAAACTCTGTTGGTGGCCAAATTGAGGAGACAAACATATCTATATATATATAAAAGCCTAAGCGAACTTTACGATGGAATGACCGGGATGCCCACAATGACCAGAATGACCGGTCACTATGATGCACACCAGGGAGCAGATGCTCAGTGCAGGAGCTCCCCTGAGCCTGTAGGGCCAGATCGCCAATGGGGCCTGCTGGCCAACCTCCCAGTACCCCTGCCCCGGCCAGCAGGCCCCGATCACCCAATTGGGGCCAGACCCCCAGGCTGGGATGGGGAACATGGGGTGGGTGGCTGCAGACATGGCCCTTTTCCCAGGGTGGCTGAGGGCCGGCTCCCTTCTCCAGGCTGGCAGCCAATCTCCTGGGTCTCTCCCCCTGTCTCTCCCTCCAGCCGGCAGGCCCCAATCAGCCTGTTGCCCACCTGCCATGATGGCAGTTGGCCCCTCCCCCTGTCTGGCAGGTCCCGATGACCCAATCATGATAGAACAGGGAACTGTGGGTGGATGACAGCAGACATAGGCTGTAAGGGAAGGTCAGGGAGGTGGGGAACCACGTGGTGGCTGCATGGGTGGCGAGGAAAGGAGGAGGTGGGGATGCGGGGGAGGCAGGGAACCTGATCAGCCCTGATCGCCAGCCAGGCCAAGGGACCCCACCTGTTCATAAATTTCGTGCACCAGGGCTCTGGTCTCAAATAGAAAACAAAACATAACTCTAGAAAAAGCACTAAACATAATGGAGACAAGCAATCTACCAGATGTAGAGTTCAAAACTGGTTATAAGGATACTCAATGAACTTAGGCTAGATAAACTCAGTGAGAACTTCAACTAAGAGATAAGAAAACATAAAAATTAATATAGAAAACATGAAAAAATACCAGTCAGATATGAAGAATATAATAATTGAAATGAAGAATACATTAGAAGGAATCAACAGATTAGATGAAGCAGAGGATTGAGCTGGCAAATTGGAAGGTAAGGTAGCAGAAAACACCCAATCAAAACAACAAAAAAGACAAAGAATCCAAAAAATGAGGATAGTTGAAGGGGCTTCTGAACAACATGAAATGTATCAACATTTGCATCATAGGGGTTCCAGAAGAAGAAGAGAGGGAGCAAGGATTTGAAAACCTATTTTTAAAAAATAACAGAAAACTTCTCTAAGTTGGCCAAAAATATATGTACATAAGTATAGGAAACACAGAGTCTCAAACAAATGAGCCAACACCAATATACATCATAATGAGACTAGCACAAAATATTAAAAGTGATGAAAAACAAGGACCTACAACCCAGACTACTCTACCCAGCAAAGCTTTCATTTGGAATCAAAGGACAGATGAAGAGCCACCTAGACAAGAAAAAGCTGAAAGAGTTCATCACTATCAAAACAATATTACAATATTAAAAGGTTTTCTTTAAGAAGAAGAAAAAGATCAGAAATAAAAATAATAAAATGGCAAAAATACATATCTATCAACAATTATTTTAAATGCAAATGGATTAAATGCTCTAATCAAAAGATTCAGGATGCCTGAATGGATAAGAAAATAAGACCCACATAAATGCCATCTATACGAGACTCACTTCAGATTGATACACACAGACTAAATGTAAAGGGATGAAAAATACATTTCATAAAAATGAAACAAAAAAAACTGGGATAGCCATACTTATACCAGATAAAATACACTTTAAAACAAAGCAATAACAAGAAACAAAGAAGACTCGGTAATTCCACTTCTGGCTATTTATACGAAGAAATCCAAAATACTAAAATGAAAAGACATATGTATCCATGTATTCATTGGCACATTATTTACAAGAGCCAACATATGTGCTCATCAATATACAAATGGATAAAGAGTGGTGTATATATACAGTGGAATATTACTTGGCCATAAAAAAGAATGAAATCTTACCATTTGTGACAACACATATAGATCTAGAAATTATAAATACTGAGCCAAGGTAAGATGTCTAACATACTGGACTTGGGACATGGGGGTCCCATACAGTTGGGACAACTGGGGCCAGGACACTGAACTTTCATTGTCACCACCTCCTGGGGCACTGCCTCCAGGGACATTCCCAGGTGCACTGGCCCCTTTGGGCTACCACCATAAAATGGTCAGCAATTAAGATAGTTCCATCATTAATGTGGAAGAATAAATTGGCACATTGCCCAAGTTTCTTGAAAACAGATATTTTAAATAACTTTTTACATCAATCTCTTTGTGTCTACTTGGGACTAAAGGGGTATTTCTTAGCAAAGTGTCCCCAAATGCAAATATCAGACACTCCTCACATGATCATGTCTTTATTTTCTATAGTTTCCACTTGGATAAGCAAAATGACCACCTTTCCCATGTTTGTAGATAAGATCTGGCCAGTGATTTCTGCCCACTAGAGTATTGGTGAAAATGATATGTGCCACATGCATGCCACACTGTATAATATCTTATCACTTCTCATATGTTTTCCCTACTCACACTAGTGGACATGTAAGTCTGAGGAAAAGGGGAGTTGTATGAGGAAAAGAACTTGAATTCTAAGGTCACTTCCTAGAGCAGTGATGGCGAACCTTTTGAGCTCGGCGTGTCAGCATTTTGAAAAAGCCTAACTTAACTCTGGTGCCGTGTCACATATAGAAATTTTTTGATATTTGCAACCATAGTAAAACTAAGGCTTATATTTTTGATATTTATTTTATATATTGAAATGCCATTTAACAAAGAAAAATCATCCAAAAAAGTGAGTTCGTGTGTCACCTCTGACACACGTGTCATAGGTTCGCCATCACTGGCCTAGAGCAAAGATGTTTAAGATGCACCTGGTCAGGGACATTTGCAATGGCTTTGCATGAACTAGAAATAAAATTCTTGGGTTACACTAACATATTTGGGATTTAATTATTCCAATAAGACAGTCCTAACACAGATAGTATATGCTTAGTATATACTTAGCAATGAGCAATGCCAGTCCACACTGTGCCTTGAGACAGATTTTATAAACTTTCTCCTTTAAATATTAGATAGTGTAAAGAAATGAGCCAATTCTTTTTGAACAGATATATTTGCCTTACCTCTCACTCTCTCATCCACATCTAATAATATTTCCTCCATTTTAATATATAGGGAATTAAAAAGGCTTGTATCAGTATTGGCTTTATTTGTATAATGAGAAGCTACCAATTCAGGGCCTATTTTTCTAAGGAGCATCTAGAATATGTTTTATATCTTCACAACAGTTTCTTAAATAATCAAATCAGAAAGTTTAATATGCAATATTTTAATATATGCTTATATTGCTTTTTAAGTTTTGGTTTCTTTCCCTAAACACGTTATGCAAAACTGAAATTGTGTCCTGCTTTATAAGACACTACAAGCTAGTGAAGAGACAAGTTAGCATAACTAAATTTAGTAAAAACATACTCAATATATGAGATGTCCTAATAAAGTCACATATTATATTACATTTTAATAGAATCAAGAAAACTTAAAGAAAGTGAATGAGCACATGATAAAACAATAAAGTTTTGACATTTTAGTTTTTGAAGCATGGTATTTAGCATTTCAACATGAAAGTCATGGTATTTATAAATGCTAGAGATTACAAAAATGCTTTTTGACTCTTTTCAGATGCACTGGTTTGCTATAAGAGTACATAACTCGTAAGATAAGATATCAGTAATGTCATAGAGATGGTAGAGTTCATGAATAAAAATTGATAAGCAAATATCACATTTCATGTCTCTAAAAATATAAAGATAGCATGAGGTAGAACAGAATGAAATCTAAGAGGAACTAAATTCTTTAAAATTATTAGTTCCTCAAGTTAGTAAAGGCTTGCCAATTTTGAAAACTTACCTAGACGCTGTCAAAAACTAAACTTTCCTTCAATAGGGCCATAGAATATATAGAAAAAAATGTTACAGTCAACTTTAAATAATTTGATAGCCAATTTATATGTACATTCATACCATCTTACACAGAAAAAACTTCCAATATCATCTTCCAATATCTGTCGTCTGTTATCAACATCAATAACAATGCAATAAGCCCAGCTGGTGTGGCTAAGTGGTTGAGCATTGACCTATGAACCAGGCGGTAATGGTTGTGATTCTCAGTCAGGGACATGCCTGAGGGCTGGATCCCCAGTAAGGGGTATGCAGGAGGCAGTCAATTAATGATTCCCTTTCATCATTTATGCTTCTATCTCCCTCTTCCTTCCTCTCTGAAATCAATAAAAATATATTTTAAAATAACATAATTAAAAAGAGAAGACAAAACAAAAGAAAAAAGGTGTGGTGAAGGCCTGGAGTGGGGGGCAGGTGCAGGATAGAGGGAGGGTCAATGGGGAATAAAAGGAGGACATCTGTAATACTTCCAACAATAAAGAAAAATTGAAAAGAATAAAATGAGAAGAAATGAGGTGGAGATAAAAGTGAAGATTATTCCACAAAACTAAAAAGCAACATAAGAAAATGTTAGAGAAAAATAAGTTATATATTATTTACTTTTGAAATGCACTACTTTACAATTGAGTGATAATTGTATCTTCTACCTGGAGAAGGAATACTTATTTGTTAGAGATATAAGAGCTGGAGACATAAGAGACCAAACAACTCTTTTGCAATTTGTAATCCAGAGGTACAGAGGGATGAAGTTAGAGTAGTACCAATGAGACTGAAAAAAGAAAAGGCATATTTTTAATCTATCTCTAATTTTCCTCAATAGGGAAGATTGGGCATTACAAATGACATGGTTTTCTTGAAAGAAAAAAGAATAAAATGGTAGTAAAGGCTGATGAAATAAGAAATTCTGGGAGATGTGTGGTGCTAAAGATATAAGCTATAATAGCTTCACAATTATTAATTTAATGTCGTTTCAGCAATTTTTAAACCATCAAAATACATATATAATAGAATTACACACTTTGGTAAGCAAGTCCATTTTCTCTACATTGATAGGAGACACTATAAAATTACAGAACACCTTTAAATAAATGCTACATAAATTTCCCTTGATTTTACAGCCATGTGAAAAGCAAAAATGGTAGATGGTAAATTGAGCCTCCAAGATACAAAAAATCATTAGAATAATTCTGCCAATTATTATGACGTCTTGTGTCTCAGTTCATGAAATTCTGTGTAGAAACAAGGTTAAATAGAATATTCAACATTTAATTTCAATGTCAAATGGTTAATTTATATAACAAAACACCTGTTCCACATGGCAGTGACCTACCACAAACTGATACAGGCGCAAGATAGCATTCTGCAATTTGAGGTTTGAAAAACTATTAAAATAGGTGCTGACAATTTCATTTTTGCTTGCAGTACTTATTGCTGTCTCCCTACTCACTTACTAAAAAATCAGAAAATAGCTTTATCACAGTTGCCCTTTTTAGGACAATAATAATAAATTTAATTTTGTCAACCCTGGTGTATGTGGCTCAGCTGGTTGGAGCATCTTCCTGTACACAAAAAAAGCATGGGTTTGATTCCCGGTCAGGGCACATACCCAGGTTGTGGGTTGGGTCCTGTTTGGGGCACATACAAGAGGCAACCGATCATGTTTCTCTGTCATCTCTCTCTCTCTCTCTCTCTCTCTCTCTCTCTCTCTCTCTCTCTTCCCTCCCTCTCTCCCTGCCTATCTCAGAAATCAGTAAGCATGTCCTTGGGTGAGGATTTTTTAAAAATTAATTATGTCAATTTATGTGTCATGAGAAACTTCCAACTTTGTACAGTGATTTATTTCATCACTACCCAAATTAAGGTGTCATCTTGTTTTGATACTATTTTAGCAGTTATGTGCCTTGCAGACATTACTTTTTATTTTATTTTATAAGAGGTAATAGTTACCTATATCATTACCTGTGCCACAAACTTCTAAAAATATAGTAACACAAAGAGGATTTAACAGAAAACATTGTGCACTGTTCTGTGGGGTTTCATCTACCCGGTAAATGAATTTGTCGTATACTATGTAAAATCTAGCTATAAATGCGGTTTTGCCTTTTAAGAAATTTTCTGAGTGACATCAGCCTGGTCTATCCTCATTTATGCCAGTTTTCCTTTCTATCCGTTCTATACACAGCTGCAGAACATAGGCAACATACAAATGAGACACATTTAGAAAGAATACTTCGTATTTCTCAGAGAGTTTTCCAACTCATCTATAAATAGTCTTTGCAATTTAGATAGCATAGGCCTTGTGTAAGAGTAAATGTTATAACTAGGTAAAACTCAGAAATAACACTTCCTGTCATTTACCTCCTCAATCTATCTACAGCTTTGGTGATCTAAATTTCTTTACCTATTGCAAAGGACTATGGAAAAGAGGCTAGAGGCCTTCTTATGATTGGCTTTAATATAACAAAAAGTAAACATTTACTAAATTAATTTTCCAACTTGACAAAATTTTAGTTTTCTGAATAGTTATCATAATTGAGGTTAGTACAATATTGGATGTACATAGGAAAAAAATTAAAACTCAAGCACGTTTAGACAATGTAGGAAGCCATTATCAAGAAGTGGCATCTGAATTCAATAAAGAAAGCCATTTCAGGTAGAGAAGAAAGAATTAAATGGGTATTTTGAGAGAACTCAGAGGGGTTAGAAGGTTATGCTGCAAATATAGATAAATATATCATGTTAAACAGTTTGAACGTCCCTGTAAAAACAAGTTAAATATAATTACACAAACAAATAGTCAAATTTCACTGAGCATTTACTAGTTACCAACTGCTTGACTTAACTAAATTTTTAAAATGACCTATGAGCTGGATATTGTAATTTTTCCCCATTCACTAAAAGGAAAGCTGAGGGGGTAGACAGACTAATTCATTTGCTTCTAGTGGCAAAACCCTAATTTGTACCCATGCAACCAGAATTCACAGCCTATAGTCTTAAACACTGCAATATTCTACCATTCTAAGAAATCATATTTTTATATTATGATGTGAAAGTATAAATAGGCCAAAGACACTGCCTCCTTATAATTACTTAGTAATGTTTAATTATATAAATCTTATTTTAGTTCAAAATCTAATGAACAGGATAAAGGTATCTTGAAATTACTGAAAATATCTTATTAAGTAATATCTCATACTATATTTCATACAATCAAATATTCTTTCAATAAACATTCTTTTAACTTTCTTGCTTACATTCCATAGCATTTTTCTTTTAGCTTTTATGATCCAATTTCTTTATAAGTGTTTCAGCTATCATTGTTAGACATGTAATCTAAGGGTTTCTATTCTTAGGTTTTTTGTATGTATCCAAAACATTCCACAGTGTATCACAATTGAATGCCTAAAATAAAGTACCAAAATTTTACCTATGCTCTGGCCTTCAAGGTGCTTGAGTCCATAACCTAAAACAAGTAGAATAGGTTTTGGAATCTGACTCAGCTGGATTCAAATCCCAGACCTACTACTTACTCAGTATGACCATGACTGTGACTTTGGTAGGTTATCAACTTTATTTGATGTCAAGCTTTCTTATTTCTAAACTGTAAATACTAATACTTCACTGATATACTTCTGATGAGGAATATAAAATGTAGTATTAAATTATATAATATACATTGTAAGATATATGAGTTTTAAGAAATGGTGCTACCAATGTTATCCTTACTGTCCTTGCTGCTGTTATCACTAAGAGTTGACTAGCCGAGTTTTTTTCCAAAGTCACCCTTCCTAGCTACCTTAGTCACTGATATTCACTTATTGCCAGATTTCCTATGTTAATGTGAAAAGTCAATTTTTTAAAAAAGGTTACCTCTACTTAAGCTCTTCTACCAGTGACTATTAGCTGGTACAGTGAAATGACCATGGGATATATGTCATTTCCAGACACCCTTCAGGGGTGATGCTCTTGAGGAATGGCTTTGTATCTAGTCTCTTTAGCATAATGATGAACTTGAAGTAAAATAATCTTGACACTTAAGGCAGAGAGCTTTCTTTCAGCTGTTCTAGTATAAGAATAATATATTTAAGAAACTGAATGTTGCCAGTTGAATCTAATGGGCTGAATTTTTTTTTTTTTTTTGACAGAAGGAGGAGCTGAGACTGACATATTCTAGTAGATACGATGCTCTACTGGGTTTTATCTTGGATACTTATTAGTTTTCAGATAGTTTTCAAATATTTCTCAGTTTTGAATTTTCCCAGAGATCAGATCAGATATTGCTGACAAATAAGGTTGAAAAGAGGAAAGACAAACATTGTCTGCTTTGCTTCTCTATCAAAACTTTGAGTCCTATAATTTCCCTAAGAATTTGGGTTTTAAAAGAACATCTGGGATTAACAAATGGAACAAAAACATATAGGTTTAGTTATTAATCTTTCCTTTCCAAATTTAAATCTTATCAAAAACCTTTTTCACTTATCATTACCAGCCATGTTTACAAATATTTTTAATTGAAGGTTTGAATCCTGGATAAATTTGTATATAATTCATATATGAAAGTATCAAAGTTTTTTTAGTTTATTTTAGTTTTCCAATATTTAATACAAAAGGTATCTGTATATATATATACATACATATGCATGTGTATACACACACATATAACTTTATGTGTATTTACACAAAATATACTTTTTAATTGGTTATTTTTATTTCCCTTTTATCTTATCCAAAATTCTGCTTATTTTTTGGTTTCAACATAGTGTCACTCATGTACCTTCTATCATGTTTCTAGTTCATTATACTTATTATTGCAACTATCTTAAAGCTGCAAAGTAAGTTCTTAAAAAGGGCCTCATAAATTTTGAAAAAACAGAGACTTCCTCCAAAAGTCAGTCATTAGTTTGTATTTAAAATATCTCACTTGAAATCACTGAAATTCTAATTATTAATTTGGTTCAAGTGAATTCAGTTATAATGTATAGCATTATTCATAAGTAAAAGGGAATATTCAAAATGCTATATTCAAAGCACCAGTATCTCTTCAGATCAATGGCACCTCCCAAAAGTGAATTGCTAAATTTCAAATATAATTCAACTAATGCAATAATGCATAGAGGTTATGTTTCCTGTGTTAGACTATCAAGATGGTCAACAGGAACCTAAAGGATAACATTCATTGCTTTAGCAAAATCAAAGGTCTGACTTTCAATACTGCAGATACATAAACTTGATTCTGTCAGCACATACAGAGTATGTCCATCTCTCAGGACCAGATATGGATCAAGCTCATGTAACTGATGATAAAAGCAGAAGCTCAATCGTTTTGTGGATAAAGTGTGATAGGTTTTTAATCCTCCTTTTGGCTATCACCCATTGGTTTTTACTTTTAATCAAATAATCCCTTTAATCTTACTACAAATGCAATTTCTTTCACAGCATAGTCTTCTAGCAGCTATGAAGTGGTGAATAAAATCAGAGCATCCCCAATTTTATTTCCCATCCTTTCAGAATGTTTTCAGGATTTATGAGCAGAATTTCTCAACAACTTTTTTCCATATGCCCAATCTCTTCCGACAGAAAGGAAAGATTAACCCTCTAAATAAAAGTAAAAATATAAAGCAAACTATTCCTTTAAAGTTCCACAAACCCTAAAAGTTTAATGACTCCCTAAATTTTAAGTGGATTTACCTTCCCCAGTGAATATATGACATCTGCTTTTTTGTTTTATTGAACAAAATATTTTGTCAAAAACTGCCTTGCTATAGTCCTGAACTTGACCCCAAAAGGTCTTTTCAGAAAGGTCACTACCAATTACTCTTTAAGAGCCAAAACATCAGATGCTTAATAGCAGAAAGTTCTCACATGATCCATGATTTCCAAACTCCATTTCCCATTATGTCTGCAAAGGAATTGACTGGAAAATGTTCATATAGGACTATAATCCTGACACCAGCGTTTCCAAGGTCAGAGAACTCCTGTGATAAAATTTGAGCCAAAGGAAAATAGGAATCCCTCATGCTCTGATGCCAATTCAGAGAGATTAAAATCACCAGTGAATCAAACGCCAACCTATTTCACCAGGAAAGGCTTCAAACAATTCATACTCGTGTCCATTAAAAAAAGGCTGATGTTGAATCCCAATTTAACGACCATCCTTGGAAACTCCTATACGTGAGACCATATATCTCAGCTACCCCAGGAAACTCCCATATTTACCTATGATCCTGGCATAAGTATTAATTTTGTTTAGCTTTCCCAAAACTGTCCCAGTTTGAAAAAGTTTTTCTTGCAAAGTCAATCCATGTCAGCTTCTACAGATCTTATTCAACTTCCACCTCAGTACAATCAGCTACAGTCTAATTGGCTTTCTGTATTCTCATCAAAGCCATGTTCATTCTCATCACATGGTCTTTGTATACCTGCATTAATGGAGTGTTTTTTACTCCCTACTTTCACCTAGTAAATACTATGCACTCTTTATATCTCAAGTCAATAATCATTTAGGACGTTTCCTTGACCTCAGTGAATAAATACCATATCTACCCATTATTCACCAATATCAATGAATAAATACTTATATCCACCTATTATCCACCCCATTGTCAAATGCACATACTCATATATATTTGCATTTCTTACATATAGCTATGATGCATGCATATACTTCTGTCATCTGACTAGACTAAAAACTCCATGGAAGCAAAAGTTGGCAAGGTTTTGAAGACTGTAAGTTTTTATGCACAGAATAAAATAATCCTTTCATATTTGTTGAATGAACCAAAACAATTTATTCAAAAAAGTAATGAATTTAAGAACTTTTATACAATCAATTTTAAATTAGCTATTTATTTATTTATTTATTTTTATTCTACTCCTAAAATACCCATCCAGTTCCAAGAAAAATAAAAGAAGAAAAAAAAAAACACATAATGGGACTAATAATGGAGGGCCTACCACTCTGACTGTGTCTAGAAAACCTTGTGCTAGTCTTATTTACATGTGTCATTCTATCTCTGTGTTAAAAAAAAAATAGAGAAAATATTGAATTTGAAGGATGTGTGTGATAGAGGAAGCATTGTTATGTCATGCCAGCCAGTTCCATTTACTTTGAAACCTTGGCAGCAAGGCTTGTGGAAGGGAAGGTTGTACTGATCTTCTAGAACTGACATCATTTTAAAAATGTCCACAGACTTAAACTACCTTTCTTCACTTTCCACCTCTGTATTTATACTTAATATTAAAGTAATCTAGTAATAGTAATTTGCACTTCACAAAAAATTACCTTCTCTTCCCCATAACTTTTATAAAAATACTAGAGGCCCAGTGCACAAAAATTTGTGCACTCGAGGGGGGGGGGGTCCCTCAGCCCGGCCTGTGCCCTCTCGCAGTCTGGGACCCCTTGGGAGATAACGACATGATGGCTTAGGCCTGCTCCTGGGTGGCAGAGGGCAGGCCTAATCCCTAGATGCAGCCCCTGGTCGGGCTCAGAGCAGGGCCGATTGGGGAGTTGGGGCGCCGCCCCCTGTCATGCACAGAGCAGGGCGGGATGGAGAGGTTGTGATGCCACCCTCAGTCATGCTCAGGGTAGGGCTGATTGGGGGGTTGGGGCACCGCCCCCTGTCACACTCAAGGCAGGGTCGATGGGGAGGTTGCGGCGCCACCCCCTGTCACACACAGAGCAGGGCCGATCAGGGGGTTGGGGCGCTGCCACTGTCACACTCAGGGCAGGGCTGATGGGTAGGTTATGGCTCTACCCCGTCACACACATAGCAGGGCCTGTGGGGTGGGGGGGTTGGGGCGCCACACCCTGTCACACACAGAGCCCCAGGGCAATCAAGGGGTTGGGGAGCTCCCCCCTATCAGGCACAGAGCAGGGCCGATCATGGGGTTGGGGCGCCGCCACTGTCACACTCAGGGCAGGGCCAATGGGGAGGTTATGGCTCTACCCTGTCACACACAGAGCAGGGCCCGTGGCGGGGGTGGGGGAGGGTTGGGGCGCCGCACCCTGTCACACACAGAGCAGGGCCGATCAGGGGGTTGGGGCGCTTTCCCCTGTCAGGAACAGAGCAGGGCCGAGAGGGAGGTTGTGGCCCCGCCCCCTGTCACACACAGAGCCACAGGGTGATCAGGGGGTTTGGGCACTGCCCCCTGTCACGCTAATCCCGGTGCCAGGAGGCCTCTCTGCTCCGCTGATCCAGGTGCTGGGAGGCATATTACCCTTTTACTATATAGAATAGAGGCCTGGTGCATGGGTAGGGTCTGGCTGGTTTTGCCCTGAAGGGTGTCCTGGATCAGCGTGGGGGCCCCCACTGGGGTGCCTGGCCAGCCTGGGTGAGGGGATGATGGCTGTTTGCAGATGGTCACACACCCTTCAGGGTGGGGGTCCCTACTGGGGTGCGTGGCCAGTCTGGGTGAGGGGCTGAGGGCTGTTTTCAGGCTGGGACTGAAGCTCCCAACTGCTCCTTTTTTCTTTTTTTCTTTTTTTTTTTGTTCTGGGCCAGCTGTAGCCTGGCTCCAGCTCTGAGGCCTCAGCTACTGAAAGCAGGTATCTGGTTTGTTTAGGTTCTATAATCGAAACTCTGTATCAACTCCAGCTCTGAGATCCCAGCTCACTGAAAGCTGGTTTCTGGGGTTTTGTTTAGCTTCTATATTTGTTACAATGTTTCTTAAACTGCAAGCTCAGAGGCCGGCAAGGCAGGCAGGGAATGTTGGAGTCCTCCGTCACTGAAGCAAGCAAGCCTCATGTTAGTTTCAAGCTGCCTGGCTGCCGGCCGCCATCTTGGCTGGCAGTTAATTTGCATATTGCCCTGATTAGCCAATGGGAAGGGTAGTGGTCATATGCCAAATACCATGTTTCTCTTTTATTAGATAGGATAGGTTTTTATAAGAAGCTAAGATAATGGCTTTTTATCAAAAAGAATAATTTTAGGCAAGTTCTCCCAGTGGTTCCCATTGTGGGAGCCATTTTAAAGGATACAGCCTTGAGAGAGCAACATGGTGTTGAAACCACCTGGAAGATGCACACGATGGACCCTTTAAAGCCTCCATGTAAACTTGAAGACTCTGGCAGCACAGAAGCCAGATTCAGAGATATGAAACTGAGGTATAAAGAGGTGAAGTGATTTGTTCTGAATTAGACTGCTGATGAAAGTCAGAGGGGATAGAAAATGTCAGCTAAATAGGCAGATATGTCCTGTGCCTTGTCTTGGAGCAGATAGAAGGAACAGCTAAATCGAATAACATCCACCTGGAATTGGTGAAGTAGGCACAGCTGGTGAGACAACTTGCTTCCAGGAAGGGCAGAGGATGCCTGGAGAATGGTAGGATTAGGATCTAGGCTCAAGTGAGACATGGGACCACCAGGCTGAGAGGGTCAGAATGAAGCTGCACAGCACCAAGTCTGCATTCCTTGGGGACAGGCATAATATCCAATTGTGGAAAGGAAGTCCACAGGGCTGCTGGCAGCTGGGGGATCTAGATCTAAGTCCACAGCTGCAAGAGGTGAGGCTGCACCCAGGGGGGTGTTCTGAAGATTTTCCCAAGCCACACAGTCCCAGGGACAGAGAAACTCACAGTCCTGTGGCTGTTTTGCTTGTTTTATCTTTGCTTTTATTCACTAAACCCAATTCACTGGACCTTTCAATTGCAAACACTCACACAAGGCTGCTGTGCAGGTGGAGGTGCAGATTTGTGGAGTCTGGGGACAGGCTGTGGAGGGGAGTGGGAGGGGAGAGATGTCGGGCACTGAGACATTCCTTACACTCCAAACTTAAGCAGCCATTTTGCTCCTGAAGAGCCAGCCCTCCCAGCAGCCTCCAGACAGCTAATACAGCCACGACCAGCCTACACCTTGAGCTTTACAAAGGACACAAAGATTCTGAAGAGCCCCAAAGAGCCCTCAGGGACTGGGTTGAAGAGGGGCTGTTCAGGCCCAGGGAGTGATACAGCACCACCCTTACCTAAAGCCCTGTCAAAAACAGATGCTTTAGTGATTAAGATTGACAGCAGTCAGACAGGTAAAGTGGACAGATTGGTCCCATCTGCTTACAGCCAAGGCTGTGGAGATAGACACAAACAGAGGAGTAGTGGATTGCTTAGTACTTCACCACGGTGCTGACTATCTAACAGGAAACTGAAAAGTGGCAGACGGAAGAGTGGGATCCTAAACTAGCCCCCATGGGGCATTAACACTCAGCCAAATCAAATGACAACTCACTTTTTATTTTTTATCTTTTATTTAATTTTTTTTCTTTATTTTTAATTTTTACTTGTTTTGTATTATTATTTTTCATTCTATTTTTATTGTTATTTTATTTTATCTTATTTTTTCCAACCTTTTCTTCATCACTTCATCCTCTTTCATTCTGTTTTCTCCTGACCCCACTTTAGTTTTCCCTCTCTCATTTCTTTATACTCCTTGTTAAAAATTGATCTTCTTTATCTGCTTTACTGATGTGTTATTATTATTGTAGTCTCTGTTGGCTTACCCATATATCTAATTTCCTCTCCTCTTCTCTAAGTCCATGTCCCTTCTCCTTTCTCTTTCAACATCAGTCACTTTTTTTAATGCTTATTTTTCCTCTCCTCTCTTGCTCTCTTCTTCTCCTAATTGTGTAGTTTTACTCACTAAACTCAAGCTTACCTGCTCTCTCCTCTATTCTCTTTTTCTAAACATAGATGAATAAATTAAAAAACAATTTTATTTATTTATTTATTTATTTATTTATTTATTTATTTATCTCTCTTTCTTTTCTTCTTATCCATTTATTCTCCTACCTACTCTATACTGAACTGTGGTCCTTCCCCTATTCAATTCCTTAACCTCACTTTCTGTATATAACTCTGCCTCTACAAATTCTGTCTGTCCCTTTTTCTGGGTGTTTGTTGTTTTCATTTTTTGGTTTACTTGTTTGTTTTTGATGTTTTCTCCCCCATATATTTTTTTCTTCTTTTTATTTTCTCTCTTACCTATTTCATTTTCTGAATATCATGTTTGCTCTCTTTTCTCTTTCCTAAATATTTTTTTCTCTGGAATTCACTTTTTTGGGGTTATCTGTGTCATGAGCACATTTGTGTATTGTTTCCTTTGTGTCATGTCTTATTGAGTTGTATTTTATGCTGTTCAGTCAACATGAGAGAGAGCAAGCCACATAACCAACCACCCTGAGAGGAGACACCATCCACGACAGGGACAATAACACTCAAGATCCAACTACACCAAAGAGCACCATAATATCCCAAGTAGGGGGCATCCCTAGAATACCCAGCTAAGAAGACTTGAGAGATTGCACCATCTGGTCCAACAAAACATCTATATAAGAAAAACTAAAGCCCTAACCGGTTTGGCTCAGTGGATAGAGAGTTGGCCTTCAGATTGAACGGCCCCAGGTTCGATTCTGGTCAAGGGCATGTACCTCAGTTGTGGGCACATACCCAGTAGGAGATGTGCAGGAAGCAGCTGATTGATGTTTCTCTCTCATCGATGTTTCTAACTCTCTATCCATCTCCCTTCCTCTCTGTAAAAAATCAATAAAATATATTTAAAAAAAAGAAAAACTAAAAATCTGGGTGGCATAGCAGTTTGACCTAATACATAGAAACAATCACAAAAAAAAAAACAGCAAAAATGTAGGACAAAGAACAACCCTGCCAGGAGCCGGTCCATCCTTGCTGTTTCAAGGGACCTGGCATATATGGCATACTGTTCTTAATATGTTTGCTCACCTTCTTGGCACTATGTGTTTTAACCAAGGTCTCTGAGAAAGGTTGTTTCCCCAGGTTGGGATTTTCCCCTGAAGTTAGGGAGGGAATAAAACCTCTTAACTAAGTGCCAGGTGGGTAATTAATCACTTTAACTACGAACAATCATGCTTAAACTACATAATCTTTACTCCCTGGAATGGAGATAAGAAACGCCCTAACCTTTGAAATAGAGATTGATAGGATTGGAATCAACTGGTATAAATACAGATGTAAGAAGACAGAACAGAGAGAGAGAGACAGAAATTGGCACAGAACCTACACAGAACGTTCTCTAGAGACAGAAGAACTTCGCTGGAGAGAACATGGCAAAAGATCCTGAACTGAACCTGACTACAGAAATTGGCAAGAGAACCTGACTAGAACCTGGTGACTGAACCTGGCTGGAGAACCTGGACAGAACCTGGCTGGAGAACCTAGCGAGGGAACATGGCTACAGAACCTGGCTGGAGAACCTGGAGAACCTAGCAAGAGAACATGGACACAGAACCTGGCTGGAGATCTGAAGCAGAACCTCTCTGGAGATCCTGACCAGAACTTGGCTAGAGAACCCAACCATGCTGATCAACTGAACGCTGTCTCCGTGTCATTCCTTCTTCGCCGACTCCGTCCACACCTCTGGGGACCCCTGGACCCGCTGGGGTTGGACCCCGGCACAACCCCATATGAAAGAAAAGGAGAAATCACCAGAAAAGAAAATATATAAAATGGAGGCAAGCAATTTGCCAGAGAAATAATTCAGAGCAATGGTCATAAGGATGCTGAAAAGGATGGAAGACAAATTCAACAACATGTATAAGAATCAAGAGGAAATGAAGAATCAAGAAGGAATGAAGAATAACATAGCTGCAATAAAGAACACAATGTAAAGTTTCAACAGTAGACTAGGAAGAGCTGAGGACTACATCAGTGAGTTAGAAGAGGTAGGAATAAACACCAAAGCAGAGCAGCAAATGGAAAGAAAGCTTAAAAAGCAGGAGGAGAGCCTAAGGGAGCTTTGGGACAACACAAAATGAAACAAAATTTGCATAATATGCATGCCAGAAGGAGAGGAAGCTGAGCAAGAAACAGAAAACCTGTTCAAAGAAATAATGACAGAAAACTTCCCTGATGTTGGGAAGAAAAAAGTCACACAAGTCTAAGAAGCACACAGAGTCCCAAAAAAGATGAACCCAAAAAGACAGAAACCAAGACACATCATAATTAAATTGGCAAACATCACGACAAAGTAAGAATCTTAAAGGCTGCCAGAGGGAGAAAGAAAATTACCTACAAGGGATTTCCTATTAGACTATCAACTGATTTCTCAACAGAAGCACATCAGGCCAGAAGAGAATGAAATGAAATATACAAAGTGATGCAAAGCAAGGGACTGAATCCAAGATTACTATACCCAGCAAGGCTATCATTCAAAATTGAAGGTGGAATCAGGAGCTTCACAGACAAAAAAAAAAAAAAAAAAAAGGCTAAGGGAGTTTATTACCACCAAGCCAGAAATGCAAAAATTGCTAAAGGGACTGCTGTATAAAGAAGAAAGAGAAAGGGAAGAAGAAACACAGGCATAAAGCATAAAAATAGCAACAAACAAGAACCTATCAATAATAATCTTAAACGTAAATGGATAAAATGCTCCAACCAAAAGACATAGGGTAGCTGAATTGATAAGAAAACATGACCCATATATTTGCTGTCTGCAAGAGTCCCACCTCAGAACAAAGGATTCACACAGACTGATAGTGAGGAGATGGAAAAAAAAATAGGCAAATGAAAATGAAAAAAAAAAATACTGGAGCAGCAATACTTATATAATACTTATATTTGACAAAATAGACCATAACAAGAGATAAAGAAGGCCACTTCATAATACTAAAGGAATCAACTCAATAGGAGGCTATAACTCTGATAAACATATATGCACCCAATATAGGAGCATCCAAACACACACAAAAAAAACTTCTGGAAGGTATCAAGGGAGATATTGAGAGCAATACAATCATATTAGGGGACTTTAATACCCATTGACACCACTGGATAAATCCTCTAAACAGAAAATCAGCACAGAAACAGTAATCTTAAATGACTCACTAGATCAAATGGAACTAAACGATATCTTTAGAACATTTCACCCCAAAGATACAGAATATACATCCTTCTCAAGTGCACACAGGACATTTTCAAAAATAGACCACATTATGATTCACAAGTAAAGTCTCTTCAAATTCAGGAAGATAGAAATCATATAATGTATCTTCTCAGATCACAATGGCATAAAATTAGAAATCAACTACAATAAAAACAATGAAAAAACTCAAGCAGTTGGAGGTTAAATAGCATGCTATTAAACAATGATTGATTTACCAAAGAGCTCAAAGAAAAAAAAAAGAAGAAATAAAAAGCATCCTGGAAACAATGACAATGAAAATACAACAATCCAAAATCTATGGAACACAGTGAAAACAGTTCTGAGAGGGAAGTTCATAGCTCTACAGGCGTCTCTCAAAAAACAAGAAAAAATCATAATACATTATCTAACCCTACAACTTAAAGAATTAGAAAGAGAGCAATAAGAAAAGCCAAGAGTAAGCAGAAAGAAGGAAATAATAAAGATCTGAGCAGAAATAAACAACATAGAGATTTTTTAAAAAGTACAAAAGATCAATAAAACCAAGAGCTGGTTCTTTGAAAGCATGAACAAGATAGATTAAACTCTAACCAGGTTCACCAAGAAACCAAGAGAGAGGAGCCAAATAAGCAAATGAGAAATGAAAGAGGTGAAGTAACAACTGACCCCACAGACATACAAAAGATTGTAAAAAAATACTACCAAGTGGATAAGTACATGTGTGTGCACAATCTTCATGATATCAGCTATGAGTCCACCCAAGAAAAACAGAAGAGTGCTAACAAAATTTGTTCCAGTTATTCTCCTTTATTTAAGATTTTATCACTTATCAATTCCCCACATGAATACTCATTGTTTCATCAGCTATGTTAACAGATTTACTCAGGTAACAATTAGTCACATAGGTCTTCCATTGCCCTGCATATTTTTACTCTATTGTGTTTATTCTAGTTACTCTCTCAAAGAACTATTGCACTCCACTTACTTTCAAGTTCTTGAGTGAAATCTAACTATAGTCCCACGTAACACTATTTATTTTCATATACTAAATATTTCTCATACAACAACATAAGTTTGATTAGTCTATATTTATGTAATGTGCAGGGTCTCTTTAAATCCAGTCATAATAGAAAAAAAAATACATTTCTTAAATGATTAATTTGAACAAATTATGTCTCTTTTTGATCCACAGCACAGGTTTGTGAATTCTAGCAAAAGGACCAAGTGTGTCTTGATTAACATGAGCAATCAACAACTGTAAAGATATCACTATAATTAAATGAAATTTATTGAACACATTGTCTTTTTTTTAGGCATCAGAGAGGAAAATTCTCAAAATTTTTATTAGAAATCTGTGTATGAAGAACCCTGTATGTTGGGATTCTACATTAGGAAATCAAAAGATAAAGCAAAAGATGTAAAAATTCAAAATACTAATTGTAACTTCATACGTAACACAACTATTAAAATTATTTCTTTAAGTGATATATGAATTATTAATATTGCAGTAAAACTCATATATAAAATTTCAAAGCTTGCTCTGTCAAAGCAAATTCCCTATCAAGTTTAGTCCTGTTGAAATACTAACTGTTAAACTCTATTTCTACTTTGGCTGGAACCACAACCGTGACTCTCACTGTTCACAGTTGCTTAAATATAGTAAGTGGAAGTTGAAATCTGTTCCCATGGCCGATAGCAGTTTCAATTATATTAGTCAACTGCCTCCTTAATCCAAAACCCAGCATTAGATTAACCCTATATTTTTTAAGACCAAAAACAAGGTAACTAAGTTGAGGCAGAGAAAAGTTAGCTATCTTCATGAGAATGTTGCTTCTAGCTTTTCAGAGGATATAAAAACTAAAACTTTCTGAATGACATTCTAGAAGGGAGAATTTAAATTATAGTCCATATATCATGTAAAAGAAGCATTTTTCTTGAAGTTTTAAACCAAGTAATCAAATAGAACTTTTCCACGTGATCTGTAACTAGATTCTTGCATGGTTCATGGAATATCAGTGGCAGCATCACATGGAGCTCCTTAGAAATGCAGAATCTCAGATTCTAGACACAATCTGAATTAGATCTGCTTTTATTAAATTCTCCAGGCACTTTGATACGTACCATGAAGTCTGAGAAACATTGGTCTAGAATGTCTTCACTAAAAATATAAATTAGGTTGCATGTGAGTTGCTTAGAAATTTGTTTTAATGCATTTATTTCAATGGATTTTGGAGTTATATTTGCATATTCTTTCCTAGTTACAAGCACTAAATTAGGGTCAATAAGATAATTCAAATATTTGAAATAAACAACCTTAAGATGCATCCAAGCTAAGCATTACTTGTTCAATTTTAAAAACAAATGTATTTCAAAGAGATATAATCTATATATTTTAACTAATTAATACAAACATTTTATAGCATAATTTTGATGTCTATAAAGTTTCAAGAGGGGTGTGTGTGTGGCAGGAAGGTTATATGTCTTTGTTATTGTTAATACCATAACTTCAGAATGTTATGCATAAATCCTGAAATTTAAAACTAAAGTTTTAAAATTTGTTTAACTAAGGAAACTATAATTTACAATTCTAGTCCAAATTAATATTACTTAAAATATTTTGAGAGAGAACCAAGATGGCAGTATAGTGGGGTACTAGCTGTCTTCCACAACTACATCAAAATTACAACTAAAAAACAGAATGACCATCATTAAGAACCACCTGAAAGCTGGCTTCATGGAAGACCTACAACTTGAGAAGTAAAAAAGAAAGCCCATTGAAACTGGCAGAAGGAGTAAAGGCACAGTTCAGGCTGGTCCAGCATCCAAATATGCTGTATTTTGTTTGTTTCTTTGGTTGGTTGGTTGGTTGGTTGGTTGGTTGGTTGGTTGGTTGTTTAATCTGGAGGGAGATCATCTTTGCAGAGATCTCCCTGGAGGAACAAAGGTTCCAAGCCCCATACTAGACCCCCAGCCTAAGTTTCCAGAGCTGGGAAGAGAAGACTCCATAACTACAGACTGTAAAAACCAGCAGGCATTGTGACTGAGAGACACCAAGGCTGCTGGAGACACAGCTGTTCTTTTTAAAGGGCAGGCACACAAATGTACTCAGAATCAATACCTCTGAACTCCAGCAACAGGCAGCTCTTGGGGACCCAGACACATATGGGGAGGAACTGGATTGTTGGTCATCAGGACAGGAATGCAGGGGCTACTTTTCCAAGACAAGGGTGCTCACAAGGGTCATTGTTCCTGTACTGGGACCTCTCCTATTGCAGGGCTGACTGGCATCCATATCTGAGTCTCAATAAGCCTGGAGCATACTGTTAGCTCCACCTTGGGGATTCCCTGAGACTCCTCTCCATCCAATTTGCAGCCCACCCACACTGTTTGCAGCAGCTTTTCCATATGAATGGGCTGTCCTGGCCCAGGCTTCAGACTTTGCTAAAGTCTCTCAAAAAAGCTGTAGCTGGTGACAGTATGCCCCCAAAATATCAATAAAAGGCCCAAGACCCAGCACTAGCACCAGCCTGCCTTGCTTCACAGCTGAACCTCACCTCCGGTGCAGCAGCTCTCCCATTGTAGTTGCAGCTTGTCCTCACAACCAATTGGCTTGAAGGCCAACTTCTCCCACAGATGCCAACAGCAATCAAGGCTCAACTACAAGACTGTGCACACAGCCCACACAGAGCACCTAGAATGCCCAGCTCAGGTGACTGGGAAGGCTGAGCCAGGGGGCAACACAGGACACCTACTACACAAGGCCACTCTACCAATTCCAGGAGACATAGCAGCTCTTCCTAATACATAGAAACAAACACAGGGAAGCAGCCAAAATGTGGAGACAAAGAAACATGTCAAAAATGAAAGAAATGGAAGCAAGCAAACTACAGAGTTCAAAACCATGGTTATAAGGATCTTTTTGAGACTTTCAAGGATCTTAATGAGAAGGTCAAAGACATGAAAAAAGACCAGCCAGAAATTAAACATACACTAACTGAAATAAAGAAAAATTTACAGGGATTCAACAGTATAGTAAAGGATTCTGAGAATCAAATCAATTATTTGGATTATGAGGAAGAAAAAAAACACCCAAGCCGAAGAGCAAAAATAAAAAATAATCTAAAAACATGAAGATAGTGTAAGGAGCTTCTGGGACAACTTTAAGAGCACCAATATTTGCATTATGTGGTTGCCAGAATGAGAAGAGAGAGATAAAGATATTGAAAACCTATTTGAAGAAATAATGACAGAAAACTTCCCCTACCTGGTGAAAGAAACAGACTTACAAGTCCAGGAAGTGCAGAGAGTCCCAAACAAGAGGAATCTAAAGAAGCCCACACCAAGACACATCATAATTAAAATACCAAGGGTTAAAGACAAAGAAAGAATCTTAAAGTGGCAAGAGAAAAGCAGTTACCTACAAGAGAGTGCCCATATGACTGTCAGCTGATTTCTCAACAGAAACTTTGCAGACCAGAAGGGAGTGGCAAGAAATATTCAAAGTGATAAATGATAAGGACCTAAAGCTTTCATTTAGAATTGAGGATCAGATAAAGACCTTCACAAACAAGTACAAGCTAAGGTCACCACCAAACCAGTATTAATGAAAATTTTTGAAGGATATTAGAAGAAGAAGAAGAAGAAGAAGAAGAAGAAGAAGAAGAAGAAGAAGAAGAAGAAGAAGAAGAAGAAGAAGAAGGAGGAGGAGGAGGAGGAGGAGGAGGAGGAGGAGGAGATGGAGAAGGAGAAGGAGAAGAAGAAGGAGAAGGAGAAGGAGAAATTAAAATATGAACAATAAAATAGCAATAAATACATATCTATCAACAATCGAATCTAAAAATCAAAATAAATAAGAAATCTAATGAACAAAATAAATGGGTGAATAAAACAGAATCAGAGGCATTGAAGCATGTAACAGACTGACAAATCTCAGAGGTAAGAAGGAGGGATGCGGGAAGAGATTACCCAAAGATTTTACCTGTGGACACAGACAATATGGTGGTGAAGTCCTGGGGTGGAGTGGGACCTGGGTGGAGAGGAGCAATAGGGGGAAAAAGCGGGATATCTGTAATACTCTCAACAATAAAGATTTTTTTTAAATCTTAGAAGAAAAAAATGTATACACACACACACACACACACACACACACACACACACACTGAGTGGCCAGATTATTATGACCACCTGACATTTGTAGGCAACTTAGGCATACACTACATCATATGGGATATGGAAGCAAAAGGCCTGTTCGACCATCTTTGCTGTCTGCAGTTACCAAGATAAAACATCTCCAATTCGCACAGGAACACAAGGATTGGACAGTCGAGCATTGGAAAAAAGTCATGTGGTCCAATGAATCACGTTTCCAGTTGCATCATGCAGATGGCAGAGTGAGAATTTGGCGGAAACAGCATGAAAGCATGAACCCCACATGCATGAGTACAACCCTTCAAACTGGTGGGGACAGTGTTATGGTTTGGGGCCTATTTTCCTGGCATGATTTGGGCCCTTTAATTCATGTGGAACAACGTTTGAATAGCACAACATACCTAAGTATCATTGTTGATAAAGTTTATCCTATCATATTGATGGCATATCCCAATGGAGATGGCTTCTTCCAACAAGACAATGCGCCATGCCATGGTGCTCGTATTGTGCAGGAGTTGTTTCAAGAACATGAGGGAGACTTTACCTTGCTTAGGTGGCCCCCACAATCACCAGGTCTCAATCCAATTGAGCATTTGGGGGATGAAGTTAAAAGAGCCATCAGGCAGCTGGTTCCACAGCCATGAAATCTCAGGCATGGTGTCAGATTCCTCCCATCACCTTTCAACATCTCGTGGAGTCAATGCCAAGAAGAATCGCCACAGTATTGAAGGCAAAAGGTGGCCTAACAAAGTACTGATGGGGTGGTCATAATAATCTGGCCACTCAGTGCATATATATATATATATATATATATATATATATATATTATTGCACCAAATTTCCAAGATAAAGAAAAATCCATTTAAAGAAATCAATTTGCTATTTTTAACACTATGCAGCAAAATATAGTTATTGCTTTGATTATGTAATTTTAAGTAAAATAAAACTAGTCACATATGTGGGTGAATGCTTAATTTTTTCCCTTATATTACCTCTTAAGCAATTTTCAAATATTAAGGCTAAAAATGGGATTTTCTTCATTGGTAAGCTGTTTAGTTGTAGGTGTAAGATTGATAGTAATATCCTAAAAAAGAATCTCCAAAAAGTGCAAAACCTGCCAAATACTTCAACAAAAAGTGGAGAATTGACAATTAATGGGGTGCACAAAGTCTGAGAGGAGGCATTAATTATATAATCAGATCTATCATATTTCCCATAAGTGTGTAATAGGGTTGCATTAGCCTTCTTTATAAATGAGACAGGAGTTGGCTAGGCATGCTATTCGTTTGTCTCTCTTTCACTAACATATATGTCTTCTTTCTCCCTAATCTAATTAATGATCGATATGATGTAGCTATGGGGATATTGACTTGGTTTTCCTATGGTCTCAGAGAATAAACCTTACTGATATTTTGGTCATATATAATTCTTAAAATAATACTGCTAAAGATGATAACTTATCACATCATTTCAAGTACATAAATCTATTAAAAACATTTTAATGCATGTTGCTGCTTCTCTAAATTACCATATACATTCTCCTTAGTTATTGAAACTTGATTATATAATAATGCATTTTCTTATTAAGTTCATCACTAAATATCCAGATAATTCTATTCTATATCTATGCTCAAGGTTAAACAGATTTAAATTGGGATACATTACATCAACTGTTTTTATTTCAAGCACAGTCAAATTTCAGGTCTGTAATAGACATATCTTTTATTTCAATAATCCTTTATTTTATCTTCCTCCCTTCCTTCTTATTTTCTTCTCTTTTTTGTTTTATTGTTTTGTTTCACAAAATGTTTATCAATGCCACACACTTAGAATCAGAATCCAATCAAGGAGTTACCAAGAACTAAAACCTGGGAATAAAAACTGTCCTTTTCTTTGTTATAACCCTTCAGCATCTAGCTTATGAATGAATTTAATATGCTGTCTTAAATTTATTTTCAGAAAAAAAGCTATGCATAGAAATACTGACAATAAGCAAGCTAGAGTTTCATTTTCCTTCAGATTCGTTTTTTATAGTAGTCTATACACTTACAGCCCGAATTTCTAATGTTAGGCAATATGAAAAAAAAATGCCCTAATGAGACTGCCTTGTCAGCATATGTATAGCCTAACCTATCCTTGGCATCTCTCAAAAAGCTAGCTCAAGGTCATGCAGAAACAGAAGTCAAAATTGGTGTGTAAGAAACCAAATCTTTGATAGAGCTACAATTTCTTAAGGTGAATTCTTACCTTATACCAAGCTTAAAGCCTGGGACCATAAGAGTGCATTAAGCTTGCATAACAACACAGGTAGTAAGAACAATAACCCTAACAAAGTTTACCCTCCAGGGCAGGGGTAATAAACCTCTTTTCTGCCCAGGGTATTTGGACATTTATAACATCATTCACGAGCCACACAAAATCATCAACTTAAAATTTAGCCTGCTATATTTGGTCAAACATTTAATTAACTCACTCCAATGCCTTGGCAGGGCCAGAACAAATGATTTTGTGGGCCTTATGTGGCCTGTGGGCTGGACATTTTCCACCTTTGCTCTAGGCTAGGGGAAAGACAGCTTTTTAAATAGGCTGTTTTAAGTATCCCAGTTTCTTACTATTCAGTTAATATTTCCCAAGTGCATAGCAGGATTGCACTTTTAAAATGTCACATGTCACATGTCACTTTTTCCCTTATTCTAATCCAAAAACACTAGGTTTTGACCAATTTAAGTCCCCTGAAATCTACTCAACTCCTGAGACTATGAGATCAGAAGCTAAACTTTCATAATCTTAACGTAACTGATATATTCAAGTATTTTATGTTGTAGCCCCAAAAAGAACTTATGATCCTGCCTAATGAACTTGAATACTGGCAACTTGCTTGGTAAAATGTGGACAAATTAACATTCTGTCTTGATCTGACCTCTTGACACATTCCATTAAATTAATTTAGTTATTTCCTACTGAATACAACTACGAAATTAGATATAAACCCTAATATTTTTCAGTCAGCCTTTGTTAAAGAAACAAAACCAGTGGTCTATATAATTAAACTTAACCATTACTGTTTGGAACTTCAGTATATTAGATTTTGAATAAAAATGATATTACAAAGAAGCTTGGCTGAGATCTGATATATTTCTATTCAGATCAAACTATATACCTAATTGAAGCAAACATTACCAAAAAATCATTTAATTGATTTTGGAGGAGAAAAAATATTTTAAGGGGTAGCAGAGGGTAGATATGACTGTTTGTTATAAAAACAATTTAAATCAATGGTTGAGTGGACAACAGGAGTTGAAAGATTCCTTACTATTTGCTACATACTGTATTGAAACTTTAATGCTTATACTATCATCATACATGTCACATTTTGAAAAACTAAAGCATTAGCATTTTAAGTAGTCAAAATCAACTCAGAGATAGAAATAATATATTTAAAGATAAAGAAATTAAAGACCTACTAAAATTTTTTTTCTGGGCTACATTAAGTCACTAGTCTCAAACCACTTTGTAGAGCAATAGCAAATTAGACACTAATTACATATTACATATAAATGAGTGCAACAATTCTTCAAAGAAAGGAATGAGGGAGAAATGAAGAAAGAGGCATCATTTCATCTCAAGAAAAAACAATATTATTTCCTTCGTCTTCTAAAAAGCACAGAAAAGACTGCAGTGACAGGTCTGAAGAGGCTAAGGAGGTGCTTTGATATGCATTATCTGACTACAAAGACAAAGAGATTAAGTTGTCAGTGATAAAAACAAGAAGAAACTATTAAAATACTTCAAAAATATAATAAAAAGAGTGGCCAAAAACTTCAAAGCAAAAAGTCTAAATATTGAAAAAATACAATATTTATTTTAAGTTAAAATAGATAAAAATAGATTTACTGTAGGCAATGACCAGGAGACCCAAAGGTTCAAGAGTTTCCAGAGCAGTCCTACTTGGGTGGTGGCTTGGGAGTCAGACTTCCTGGGTTTTAAAGCAAATTCTGTATATATATATATATATATATATATATATATATATATATATGCCTTCCACTTGCTCTGCATACCTTGTGGAACAATTTTTAAAAGGTTGAGTTTGCAAGACCAAAAAAAAAAAAAAATTTCATGCCAGCAAAAGAAAAAATTCCTGAGTCATAGTCATATTCATATTTGTGACTTTGCATAAACACTTCATCAATCTACCTGATTTTCCTCCTTAGGAATTAATATGTGAAAATAAAGAACAAGAAATTGGGGGAATTCCTTGGTTTTAAGATTCACTGCTCTAATTTAGCATTTCAAAGTAAGGCCTATTTAATAACCCTCCAATTACCTAAACACAAAACTCATAATGACTGATCAAAAATTAACATAGTTTGTGTGCGAACATCACACAACACACCAGACCTCTGTAGGAGCATCACCTGCAGAGCTGTTAATGAGCAGGCGTCTGAGAACATGCTTGACCTTGTTTCTCTAGATAGAGGGGAAAGAACACAAAGAGGGCGGAAGGAATATTAACCAAAGAGAAAGAACATAAAGAGCGCAGGAGGAATGTTAACCAAGGCAAGTGTAATTCAGAAAAGTTATATATAAATTCAGCTTTCCAAGAAAGAATAGATGATTGCAATGACCATATAAAGAGAGCCATATTTGGCATTCAAATAATTAAAGAAGCCTGAGGAACTCTATCTCATGGCAGAAGTACATAGTGACAATAGCAACTATTCAGGTATATATGTGTGTCCAGTTCCTTGGACTATTAGGTATTACTAAAGGCCTCGTACATGAAATTCATGCACAGGTGGGGGTCCCTAGGCCTGGCAGGTAATCAGGGCTGATCAGGGCCAGGCCAATTGGGGCCCAAAGTCCCCGGCGGGGTCAGAAGAGGAGGTGACTATCGCCAGGCCAGGTGCAGAAGGAAGAGATGCCAGACGCCAACGCTGCCCTCAGTGCCCCACCACTCCATGGTTCCCCACCTCCCCCCCACCCATCCTTCCCTTGGTGCCATGCTGCCACTGGGGGCTGGCTGGCCAGGGGAGGGATGGAGGAAGTGGAAGAGGGAGGTTTCAGTCCCCAATTTGGAATGTGCAGGAAGCAGCAAATCAATGATTCTCTATCATCATTGATGTTTCTATCTCTATTTCCCTCTATGAAATCAATCAAATATATATTTTTTAAATGTTTTTAAAGGAAGAAAGGTAGGGCAAGGGAGCTATTGACAGGAGGGCATTTGAGATCTTGCTCACATTTCAAATAGGATAACATAACGTGGTACTCAGGGGGTGACAGGTGAAGAGTGGCAGTGGGTGGAGCAGGGCACAGCAGGCTGAGGAACAGACTATAATGACTGGGAATGTCTGTGACAGTGACACTGAGAGTGTGTTGGGGCCATTGCTGGGATCATTCATCCCCAAGAGGTTTTGATTCTGGACGAGAGGAGAAACATGGAGATCAGTGGGCCTTTCTTAGCCTAGAAGATGATGCAGCTAGCAGGAGTGGATTGCCCTGCTTCCCTACAAATGTAAACACACAGGGTTATTGCACATAGATATCAGTCAGGGGCCAAATCAATGCCCAGCCAGCCCTGGTGGCTGTGTCCAGCCACTCTCTGGCTGTGGGCAGCACTATTGACCGGGGAGGCCAAAGCGATACCCGCAACCTCATGTAGTATATGAAGGGGTGGGCAGGAAGCCAGAGCTGAGGCGCCTGACAGCAATGCGTCCGCCATGGAGCTGGATGGGTAGCAGCTGTCATGCAACCAGCTTTGGAGTCAGAGGGGCTGTGCTTCCTGCACATCACTGGTGAGTCCCCGGAAGCCCGCAGCGTGCCAGCCAGTACAGGTGGGGCCTGGGGAGGCCTTTCCCTCCTGGAGCTGTTCTTCCCAGGGTGGCGGCATTAGGCTGCTTTTTATTTTCAGTTTATGTTTTTTATTAGAAAGCAAGCTCTGGGCTGGCAGTTCCTGGGATCCCTGAGCCATAGCATGCACCTCCAGGCCTCACTGTGCCCCTCCTCCTCCTCCACAGTTGAGCATCTGGCTCCTGGTGGTCAGTGCACATCATAACGACTAGTGACTGGTCATTCTGGTTGTTCCACCGTAATGGTCACTGGGCTTTTATTATATAGGACTAGAGGCCCGTTGCAGGAAGATTACTGCAAGAATATGGCTTCCTGTGGCCAGAGAAAAGCAGAGAAGGGAGCTGCCTTCTCCGCTGCCTTGTTCCCTCTCATCTCCACTGCCTTGGCTCCGCTCCAGTGTCCACTGCCTCAGCTCCCTCCCTTCTCCGCCACTTCGCTCCCTTCTGCAGCACTTGGCTTCCTTCTATGCTGTCTTCAGTCTTCGCTCCGTGCCTGCATATGCAAATTAACCACCATCTTTGTTGGGTTAAGTTGCATACTCACTCTGATTGGCTGTTGGGAGTAGCAGAGTGATACCAATTTGCATGTTTCTCTTTTATTAGTGTAGAGATTAGAGGCCTGGTGCACGAAATTCATGCACTGGGAGGGTGTCCCTCAGCCCAGCCTGTGACCTCTCATAATCCAGGATCCCTCAGGGGATATCCAACTGCTGATTTAGGCCCAATCCCCACAGGCCAGGTTGGGGATCTGACTTGTCTATTCAACCCATTTGTGTTAATCTCACTAACCAACCTGTAAGTTACTTAAACAATCATAGAAAATTCAATACATTAAACTAAAAGCTTGTAGTGTTTTAAATTAATTTAAAGGTCCTAAAATTCTTTAAAATGTTGTAGTCTTCTATTAAAATAAAATCACAAGTGTCAGTAAATTACTAATACATATTTTAAAATCATATAGGCAATGCTGCTCTATAATTTGTAAAATTCTTGAAGATGAAAAGGCATTTGCACTTCTAACAAGTGCAGGTTGGCCTGTGGGGATTGGGCCTAAACTGGCAGTCAGACATCTCCTGAGGGATGTAGCAGTGCACCAAGTGTCAGGCAGCAAGGGAGGAGCCCGAACCAGGGCCAGCCACCACACTCCTCACACTCAACCCAGCCTGCTGTGCCTGCTGCCGCTGCTCAGTTGTGCTGCTGCGGAGTTGGGAGAGGCTCCTGCCACTGCAGCTGTGCTCACCAGCTGTGAGCCTGGCTTCTGGCTGAGTGGCACTCCCGCTGTGGGAGCACACTGACCACCAGGGTGCAGCTCCTGTATTGAGCGTCTGCCCCCTGGTGGTCAGTGTGCATCATAGCGACTGGTCAACCGGTTGTTCTGGCCATTCCAGTAGTTCCATTGGAACAGTCACTTAGGCTTTTATATATAGAGATAGCTGCAGGTAAGGCATTTTAATGGTTGAGAGCTGCAAATGTATAATACTATGACCCCATTACCTTGCAAAGAACACAGATTACAGTGTGTTACTAATACATTGAATGTTATCACATATTCTGATGACTTAAACAGTATTTTTGTTTTACTCTTCATGGAAGAATCTGATACTCTGATATTTAAACTTAAAGAGTCTACATTTTGGAAGTTATAAAAGGAAAAGTGAGCAAGTAAATACTCCAACATAAAAGATGAAAAATGCAAAAGATCAGCATATTGTCCACAAACATATACTAAAAATAAAGCAATTTTTATGTAACTATGTGCTAATGGACAGACCCAATTCTCAGAATATTTATATTTAATGAAAGAGCCAATCTTGGAACATTAAATGTTAAAACATCTTCGCTTAACTATTCCTTCCCTGATATAAATAACCATCATCTCAGGTCAGATAACTGTGATTTTGAACAAATGATAGATTTTCCTCTTTATACTCACTGAATACCAATGATAGCATACAACAAAATATATGCCATCTGTTTCTGTTAATTAAGCTCTCTTGTGTGTTAGCTATTTCAAAAATCGAAGAGAAATCACAATTTAGGGTCTCCAGTTATTATTGATTTATGGTTAAATTATTTCTATTACTCTCATAAATATTATTAATTTTCAAGAGGTTTTTAATTTAATAAATGGTTAATATATACAATAGATTCTTTATTGATAGTGATACTCAAATGAGGACACAGAGAATTTTTCCAAAATTGTATGTGATTTTCATCAAGCTTGCACCTAAATACTATTGTTCTAATACAAAAATGGGCAAATCATTAATTTATATTATTATTGAAAACTTACTGAGGCACATTTATTAGGATTCTAAGTTCTATGGAATCCTAAGTTTCTTACATTTGCTTGATGAAAAACTGAGCATTCTTGGATATTTATATTAAATGAAGAGCCACTCACTCTTGAATCTCTCTTTCATTTATCGGAAGATACAGTAGAGTTTTTGTGGAATTTTGAACAAACATTTACATTCAGAACAAATACACACGTGCTTCCTTCTCTGTGTCCCAGCCTAGTCTGATTGGACTCAGGGAACCTGTGCCTCTAGATAAGCACAACAAAGCTGAGCCACAGATTAATATGAAATGTGATCACTAAGTTTACCCCACAATATATTAACTGGATGGCTCTGCAGACGTAGCTCTATACTAGTCAAAGTCATTTGATCTGAGTATTCTTTTGTTAATGTTTGCATGGCAGAAATTAATGCCCGGGAGTGGGTTGCATTGGGGCCATATATATCACCAAATGTCTGAAAAACTAAAAACCCTAGAACTTCAGTTGAATTTTAAGTAGAGCAGAAGTTAATGAAATACAAAAAAATGTCCAGGTTGCGGCTTGGTCCCCAGTAGGGGGCTTGCAGAAGGCAGCCGATGGATGATTTGTTTTAAAAGGGTCAGTATTGCCTAGTGGTTAAACAATCTTGAGTCAGACAGCTTAGATTCACCACCTGACACTGCTACATACAAACCCAATAATTCACTTAATCTTTATAAGTATCACTTTCTTTCGTAGAAGGATAATAAAGCCACTGTTTATAATAAAGTTAGGAAATAAATTAGATGCTGTATGCAGAACACTTCCCACTGTGGTAGGCAAATGATAAACATTTAATAAATATAGCCACTGTGACTAGGTCCCAGGTAATGGGGCTTGGAGGATGAGAAGAATTAGAACAGACAGAGGAGCAAAAAGAGAACATTCCAGCAATGGACAGGAATGATGAATAAATCTTAGAATAAAGATATTATTTACACAGTCTTCATCACCCTGTATGATCTAGTTTCTATTGATCTCTCTAAACTCCTTTAAAGCCATCTCAACATTCATTGTAATTTAGCCACACTGGCATTCATTTCATTGAACATGCTCAGATTCTCCCCATCTTCAAACTGTCATCTTTTACCTGTCTAAATCTTGCTCATTCTTCAGGTTTTATTATCTATCTATCTATCTATCATCTATCTATCTATCTATCTATCTATCTATCTATCTATCTATCTAATTGATTTCACGGAGAGGAAGGGAGAGAAAGAGAGTTAGAAATATCAGTGATGAGAGAGAATTATCAATCAGCTGCCTCCTTCAAGCTCCCTCCTGGGGCCTGAGCCCACAACCTGGACATGTGCCCTGACCTCCTATCAGCCATGGGCAAACTACCGCCCGCAGGCCAGATCTGGCCCATTTGAAATGAATAAAACTATTGAAAGAAAAGACCGTACCCTTTTATGTAATGATGTTTACTTTGAATTTATATTAGTTCACACAAACACTCCATCCATGCTTTTGTTCCGGCCCTCCGGTCCAGTTTAAGAACCCACTGTGGCCCTCGAGTCAAAAAGTTTGCCCACCCCTGTTAGTTCATGGGTCAACACTCAACCACTAAATGACAAGGACTGGTTTATTCTTTGGGTTTTAATTTAATGTCCCTTCTTCAGAAAAATCTTCACTGAGACATGCATGAGCCCCAATTACAGCAGTTCTCACTTAAAATCTCATTGAATTTTGAAAAACAAAAATCATGATTAACAATTTATCTGTGGCCCTAACCAGTTTGGCTCAGTGGATAGAGTGTCGGCCTGTGGACTGAGGGGCCTGGGTTCGATTCTGGTCAAGGGCATGTGCCTGGGTTGCAGGCACATCCCTGGTGGGGGGTGTGCAGGAGGCAGCTGATCGATGTTTCTCTCTCATCGATGTTTCTGACTCTCTATCCCTCTCCCTTTTTCCCGGTAAAAAATCAATAAAATATATTTTTTAAAAAATTTTATCTGTGTAACTTTACAAATCTTTCAGTTCTCCCACTGAACTTTGAATCCCATGGAAATAAGAACCATATCTGATTTGTATACCAAGATAGCACAGTGAGCCTAAAATAGCACCCAGCATACTAAACATTCAATGTGTATAGCTGATACATGAATGCGTGAATGAATGAACATGCAATAAGTTTTCAACCTTTTCTGAATTTGTTTGGAAACTAACTTAGATGAAAGAAAATACTTAAGCTAAAAAATAAGATAATATCAGGTTAGATGGGGTCAGTTGATGGAGAGTTTGATTATTAGTCTAACTTTTTTGTGCAAAAAAAAGGAATTAAAGATTTTGTGGTTTTACTTTTTTTTGTTTCTTTGTTTAAAATTTGATTCTTGTTCATTTTTTTTAATATTAGTTCACATAGCTTTTAGGAAAGTTTTGTGGGAAGTGTAAAGATTGAAATCTAAGTAAGTAGGGTATTCTTACAAAGAGACACATGAAGTGATAAATGAGATAAATTACTCAATGGTAGAATAACTCTGAAATTTTCAAGAAAGTACATTTTTATAAAATATATTTTTATTGATTTCAGAGAGGAAGGTAGTAGGAGAGAGAGAGATGGAAACATCAATGATGACAGAGAATCACTAATCGACTGCCTCCTGCACTCCCCTACTAGGGATCAAGCACGCAACAGGGGCATATGACCTTGACCAGAATCAAATGTGGGACCCTTCAGTCCACAGGTCGATGCTCTATCCACTGAGCCAAACAAGGTAGGGCTGAAAACACATTTTTAATATGAGAAAAATCAGAATTTTATTATATGTTCTTATATTTCATTGATTGTTTTATATACTTACTAGAGGCCCAATGCATGAAATTCGTGCAAGAATAGGCCTTCCATCCCCTGGCTGCCAGCACCGGTTTCCCTCTGGCACCTGGGACCTGGGCTTCCCTCCAGTTGCCAGCTGGCACCCGGGACCCAGGCTTCCCTAGCAGCTCCAGCTTCATCTGGAAGATTGTCCAGAATGACATCTGGTCTAAGTAGCATATTATGCTTTTATTATTGTAGATTTTTAATTTGGAGTGACATTTAGGTGGCAGTGGTAAGGACATTGGTAAGACCTCTAACATCTTACTCCCAACATGTGACCCTGGCTCAGCAGCACCAACAAAGCTGCAAGTTTCTTGGAAATGAAGAATTCACCAGGATCCACCCTAGAACTGCTAAAATAAAATCGTCATGTTACCAAGATCTACATATAATTTCAAAGCATAGTTAACTATGAGAAACTCTGTTCTAAATGTCTGAGTGTGGCCATAGTCGATGCTATCCTGAAATAGGATAGAAACACAAGATAGTGAGTGAGCAGCAACAAATGAAAGAGAAGATCTTATAGATCCTGGAGAGACTATATTTAGAGATAAAGTAAAGGCAACTTGTCATTGATTTTAATATTTCAATATTAATAACTGATAAAATGACAGTGCATTTTGAAAATAACAAAGAAGAAAAGCAGAATTTAGATTGCAAGATGCTCATGTGAGGATATACTCAAAAATTTTTAAAGGTGTTTCTGTAATGACATCTGGACTCAAGGTGCAAATTTCAATATAAAGATGATGCTTCAGGTTGCTCCTATTGCCAGAAAAATTGGTAATGTCCTGCTGCATATCTATAAACAAGTATCTTATCAAATCTTTCCATTCATGAAAATATCCTGCTACTTTTTGGAAGTTGGAGTCAGTAACTTCAGATTAACTATTCTGAACCACATGACACTGTGTTCAAATTATTAATATTAAGGTAATCTTATTTTTTCCTAAACACCAAGTCTTCCTTATGGACTAGTTTAAAGTTGAAATCTCACCTATGAAGAGATTGGGACTGCTCTAACTCAGATGACCTAAATAGCATATTTATACTGTATATTAAAAAAAAAAAAGATGAATGCAATAGTTTTAAAACAAAAATCTTTGTAAACTGTTGTTTATTTCCTCTTTGGTTACACTCATTTATGATTTCAGTTTATGGTCTCTTATCTCCTTATTGGTTCATATTAGCTAACCATCTATCAAATCTTTACCAATTCCATCATTTATCAGACACAAGTTTGACATTAGAGAGACAGAGAGGAAAAGCCAATAGCATCTGTCCTTCCATATGTTCACAGGCTTATGACAAAGATATTAAGTCATAAATTTTATTAAAATATGGTGCTTATGAGAAAGCTACACAAGCTACTATACATGTATAACCAGTACACCTTGAGAAACAGAGAAACAGTTTTAAAGTATTTTGAGGCCTACTCCATGCCTTGTTTTTTATTTTCCTATCCTCACATACCTTTTTTTTCTTTTATTTTTTTTTCTCTTATGGCATAGAAATATAGTAAACAGTACTTAAACACTTCTGAATAACTGACAAGTCATGTTTATAACCATATGTTCTATCAAGAACACAAAAACAAAATTAATAAGATTTTCAATTTGAGAAATATTTGTAAAATTAAAATCATGTTTTTTAATTACCTTTATTTGCTCTACCACTTTTGAACAAAAAAAAAAACCCCAAAAAAACAAAACAGTGACTCAAGAAGGATCAGTTAATACCTTAATTCTCAGAACTTTGAAATAGATAACAAACAGTTGCATGAAAGTGTGCTATTTTATTTAAAGGTAGATACGTACCTCAATGGTATTATACTGGCAGCTATTTCCTTTGCACTTACTTTTAAAAAAAAAATATTTGTATTGATTTCAAAGAGGAAGGGAAAGGGAGAGAGAGATAGAAACATCATTGATGAGAGCGAATCATTAATCGGCTGCCTCCTGGACATCCCCTATTAAGGACTGAACCCACAACTCAGGCATGTGACTGACTGAGAATCTAACCGTGATCTCCTGGTTGATAGGTCAATGCTCAACCACTGAGCCACTCCTGGAGGGTTGCACTTACTTTTTAACATTGTACTTTTTTAAGTAACTGTTTTTCACTTTAAATTGATCAAACTGTGTCTCAAATCATTTGGAATAAGGAAAGACTGATCACTAGACAGGACAGCTGAACAAAAACATTACCTTCCCCAAATGCTACAACCTGCCTCAGGCACAAAGGGGAAAGTTAGAATAGCCTAAGTCCCCTCATTCAGAAATTATCCTTTGTACAGATAAATTTAAATAGGGGATCCTTCATTTCCCTGATATTCCTGGGAATTCTCATCCTCCTCTTTCATTCTACCTACAGCAGAATCCCACTGGTCACCTAAAATATTCTTCTCGACAAACCCATACCTCATCCAAATCTAAACTTCCTCAAACTACTACTAAAGAAATAAGGATGAAGTCCTCTGTGGTTGAAATTATGCTGCTGAAGGATGACTCTAAGTACCTCATCCACCTCAGTCCTTCCATTCATGACCTATTTTCATGCTTCCCTCTTTGCCATCTTGAGTTTGTCAGTCAAGATGAATGGGAGAGATGGAACAAAGTGAGGGACATTGGTCAAGCCATTGTTCAATCCTCTGTTTCCCAAGCCCAAAATGTAGGACATTGAGAGATAAGGTTGATGATTCCCATTTCAAAATCCTGATTGTGAGTACCAAAGATTTCATTAATTTTAATTTATTATTGGTTGGTTCAGAATGCCCATGCCTACTTTGGAATATTTTAGGATAATGGGTACTCTGACCATGGGGAATCAAGCAAAGCGATAATTCTGACAGTTAAGGTGAAACATACCCTTTTCCCCCCTGTTTCATATTTCCTAACTTCTCTAAGAATAAAGTTATACCTTATTTAAATTTATTGGGATCCCCAGGGATAAATGAAACTTGAGCTTCAGTATTGATAAAGCCATGAGATATTCTCATTTGGTACATTAGAGCAGAGGTTAAAATTAATTCAGAACCTATGTTGTAGAGGCATAAAATTTAATTAGCATTTTTATCTATTTGTTGCAGAAATTGTTTTAGTAAATTTTAGATTTCCAGAAAAGTTTGAATTTACAATTTAGCAAATTGTGGATCTCTATTTCAGTTTTTTTTTTCTTTGTTTTTTGACTGGCTACTGAATATATTTCGAGGGAGTCCTTCTCATATTTATAAGTTTCTTCCTTCAGGAAGTCACACATCAGAGTTAGGGGTCTCTCCCATGGCAACATTAGCTTTATTGGGCTTAATAACCCTCTTTAAGGACCCTCCACTGAAACTGAGTTTGAATAGTGCCTTAGCTGAGCCATAAGGGTATCTTGGGTGTTTTTCCCTATATTGTAAGTATAAGGATTTTTTTTTTTTAACACAGGCAAAGGGATTATTAAGACCATAGTGGGTCATCTGTTTTAGGGGTATGGCTGTCAGCGGACTAAATAGTGACTACTCTTCACTACATGAGCAACCACCGATGGGCCTGCACATTTCCCTTAAGCACTCAACAGGATGGGGGTAAGTGCCAGACTGAGACACACAGTGGTCACAGGGTAAGAGTCATTCCTTTCAACCTGATTCAGTTATGGCTTATTTTAGAATCAAGACACATGATTCAACCTGAGACACACAAATAGCTCCCGGCCAAGACACATGAACTACAGTCATTTTAAGGAAGTCCCCAGTTCCATACTACTGTCCCTAAATGCCAATTATCAAAACAGCCAACTCAGGTCAGTTAAATCTGTAGGAGAGACTTTGGAGGGCTGAGCAAATGAAGCACAAAACATCACAGCTCAAAGCACCAACTAGCCAGCGGGCAGCAGCTCAAAGTGCATGCTTGCCAGCAGGCAACAAAGCCAGTTAGCAAGCAAAAGCCTCAGAAGACACCTTCATTTTGCCCCGGTTGTGGCCATTGCCTGGCTTTCGTCCTCACAGTGCTAAGTTGATTTATTTACCCCGCCAAGGTGGGATGGATCCCTCCACACACACACCTAATGTTTTTTTACAATATTAAGACTCAATTAAGAGATTTTTTGTGTTTTTTCCATGGTCACCACTATATCAAATTTGTCATTCCGATGCCACTAATATAGCCAGAGGTGCTCATGGTGACATCGCACAAAATTATCTGCCTTCTCGTTTCTGCCCAAAGAGAATGTCTTCCCATTGTTTCTCCACTCCCACCCCCCATTCTGGGGGAAAATCCATTAGGGGCCATTTACCCAAATAAACCTCTTAAGGTGCTTACTTCTAATTTTGGAGGAACGTTTGAGTTCCCTTCTGAAGAAAAATTTTTTAAATGTGGGGTGTCCTATACCCTCCCCGACCCCCATTGGCCACCTAAGTACCTGCTGCAAGGGAATCTCTGTTGTCTCTGAAATCTTGAAATAAATAGTTACCAAAAGAAAAGGCATCGAGTGTCAGGGTGAGCGGTGGCACGGGCGGAGCATCCCTGTACCTGGTCGGTCCCGAGGTGTCCTGACAATGCCCGGCTGGTCGCTGTAGTTGATCGTGGCCCCGCTGGTGCGGTTCTGAGTGCCGCCAGGGGCTGTAGGCGCTGCGGGGAGGCCCTCCTGGATTTGGCCAAGAAGGGGTCTAGGCTGGGGTGCCTTCCTTCTGGCATCTGCGCGAGTGGGTGTCAGCCACCACCTGGCAGGGCGGCTGGTGTCCTGGAAAGATTCTCCGAATAGAATCGGTTCCTGGTCAGACACGTCGGGGAGGAGGCTCGGCGCCTCGGCAGCAGGAAAGCCACAGGGCTCACCGGCTGTCAGGCCCTCACAAATCTGGGGTTTCCAGCACCTGGGGCTCCTCGAGGACGTGGCCCGGCTTCCTATTCACACATGACAGATGCCACCTCTGTGTGCAAACACGGGATCACCGCCAGGTCCGAGGGATCCCTGGGGGGCTGGGCGGTCAGCCCTGGGGGGAGGCAGCACCTTCTCCCGGTTCCCCTCCCGGGCAGCGCAGGCAGCCTGTCGCCGTGCCTTGAGCTCCTGGAGGCCCTCTCGGTGGTGTTGGGGTCGGTGCCCTGGGTCCCAATGTACCCCCTCTGGTGGGCTCGGCTGCTCCCCACTCATACTACCCAGCCAGGCAGTGGGTCTGCCGCCTGAGCTGCACGGACACCTCACCCTGGAGGGTGTCCCAAGCCAGGCACTGGGGGCTGGCTCGTCTTCATGGAGAGCAAACTGCTTGGGGGCCCTTGGACAGGCAGAGCACGGCAGCCTCCCCGCTGGCGGCCTCGCTGGGGGCGGGAGGTGGGGGAGGGTTGGGAGGGGGTGCGTTCTATGGGAATATGCAGTCGTGATCGCCCCCAGGGTGCGCTCCGCCCTTAGGTGATGAACTGCACCTCACAGTCTAAGGCGACCAGGCCCCCCACCAGCCGGGCACCGGGCAGGTTGTCCGGGTCCTTGGCCTCCAGGGCGATACTGACAACAGGGTTCACGCTGAACTTCATCTCCCGGGTGTGGATGTGCTGGCGCCCGAAGGTGGTGCTGGTGCCCGGATTCACCGGGACTGGTCAGCGCAAACTGGGCCCAGGACGGCCCTGGGAGGCACGTCCCCCCTGGGACCACATCATCGCGCATCGTAACCTGTTCTCTGCATTGGCTTCAGGTAGGGATCCTTCGCCCGCACGTAGTTGGTGGTATGTAATGGGGGGATAATTTCACAGTACATGAGTAATTTGAGTTAGGAGCTCTGTCACGGAACGAATTAAACTCATAAGTCAAGGCCCCACTGTATATACAAATCATGATGCTGTACACATGAAATTAATGTAGTGTTTGTTATATGTAAGTTAAACCCCAAAAAATATTTCTTGCAAAAAAAAAAAAAAAATTAGAGGGCATGAAACGGTTTATTAATCACATTAAGAAGTTTTCATTAGAAAGCAGAGTAAGCTCTCAAGCAGGTCAAAAAGTGGTAGCTTGAGAGAGCAGAGACCAGTTTGGCCTTTATTGTGATTAAGGGGTGGGCTTGGTGTGAGGGTTTCCGTGAGTGGGCTGGAGTTAGTAGTGTTTAAAATTCTTGCTCTTGCCATAGGAGGGAACACCTAATTTTTCTTGTCATTTTAGCAGTTATGGGGCAGAAATACAAAGAAAAATAGTAGTTCTTGAAAACTGTCAGTAATTAAATGTCAAAAATGAGGTTGGAGTCATTAAAATGCTAGTTCCCTACATCAGGGCCTTTGCAACTACTTCTTTGTATGACATGAATATTCTTTCTATTCATCAACATGTGGCAAGATGTTGCTGATTTCTTTTGTTATTATAGAATTGTGGCTTAAGATCATAATACACTGAGTGGCCAGATTATTATGACCGGCCAGATTATCATGACCACCCCATCAGTACTCCATTGGGCCACCTTTTGCCTTCAATACTGCAGTGATTCTTCTTGGCATTGACTCCACCAGATGTTGAAAGGTGATGCAAGGAATCTGACACCATGCCTGATGAATAGCACTGTCCAGTTCTGTGAGATTGGATGGTTGTGGAACCAGCTGCCTGATGGCTCTTTTAACTTCATCCCACAAATTCTCAATTGGATTGAGATCTGGTGATTGTGGGGGCCACTTAAGCAAGGTAAAGTCTCCCTCATATTCTTGGAAGCACTCCTGCACAATATGAGCACTGTGGCATGGCGCATTGTCTTGTTGGAAGAAGCCATCTCCATTGGGATACGCCACCAACATGATAGGATGAATTTGATCAACAATGATACTTAGGTATGTTGTGCTATTCATAAGTTTATAATGGTCTGGCCCTCTAGCAACTTCAGCGCAAAATTATAGCTAATTTGCCTACAAACGTTAGGTGGTCATAATAATCTGGCCACTCTGTGTAGACTGCCCTAAGCACTTCACACTCTAAATTCAGAGTCACCAGAAGTTGACACTATTGAGAGGTGTAAGTAAGAGAATGGACATGTGTCAACCTACTCATTCCTCCTCATTTCTGTAGAATTAAAATAAAGCTGTAGTTGACATTTTCTAGAGATGCCTCCTTATGGAAAGTGAACTTTTCCCACTTTGAAGAGATGGAAGGGGACTCTATGAGAGTCCTTTCTAAAATTGGTAAAGTCTTCAAGAAGAGAAAACACTTTTCATTCCTTGTGCATCTGTTTAGGAGGAGGACACTGTCATAGGTACTTACACTAACTGAACAGAAGAGATTTGGAAGGAGAATAAAAGGGGCTGAGAAAGAGAAAGCGAGCCAGAGAAAGAATATTAATGTGTGTGTGGGTTGCAAGACATAGAGGGAAGCAAGAATATCTCCTCTAAGTGTATAAAGAAGCATTCTGCAGGGGCTCACTGGACCTACAAAGAGAGGTAGTATTGTAGGATATAGGATTGACTTTACACCTACAGATGTGGGGAATAAAGAGGGAAGAGGGACATAAGAATTAGAGGAAAACAGTATAAAGGTCATCAGCTAAAGGCCGACTAACAAGTGAGGCCAAACCTCAGATGTAAAAATGCCTAGAGTAGCAGCACACGAATGCATACCCTATCATCATGACATGTTGGAGCTCACAGTCAAGGAATAAGATAGTTCTATCCAAGCAAGGAAACTCTGTAATCCTGCCCAGGTAAAGAAGGGATTATTGAACATTTTCCTTTTCCTACTCATGCCTCAACACACGAGAGGATCTAGCACCTAAAAGAGTGGGGAAAGAAGTATATAAAGAACAGACACTAATTTCCTCACCTTAACTTCATCTTTCCCGTAGTAATGCTGGTCTATGCTGGAACTAGATAAGGAGAGGAAGAAAATTTACTGTTGAGTTTGAAACTGAAGCTTCAATTTGCAGCAAAGTCTTTAACAAGTGGGAAAGTGAGATAAGTCTAGAAACTAAAAAAAGACCAGAAAATGTTTTGAATCTGATCTTTTAGTGAACTTTTAGAAGGAAATTTTATTAGCATGGTACCATTTAAAGATAGGTTTTTTTTAAGAATAAAATTTTTAAAAATGTATGCCAGATACAGTCACATGACAGAATTTTTCTCAGTCTTCAACTCTCAGGTGTTAAGTTCCTGAGGAACCTGTGATCATCATATTTAACTGTTTTGTCTCCTCAATCATGAATAGTGGAGTTGGGAAATTACAGTAGACAAATTGAATCTGAAGCTCACAGGCCTTCTCTTTTTCACATGCATGTGTTTGTGCCCACAAAGTTACACAAATGTATTTATTATAGATGTTCACCTATGGGGGGATACAATAAGAAAAGTAAGAGACTACAGACTGAACATTGAGAAACATCAATATTTATTAAAGAATTGCTTATACAGAAATGAGAGAAAGCAGAATTAAAAAGTTGGGACCAGAATAACATGGAGTAAAAAAAAAAAAAATAGGAAGGGGGAATAATAAAGAGTAACAAATCCTGCAAAAAAATGTCCCTAAGCTATATACTCAGATGTTCAATTTCAGGTTGCACTTTGGAGAGACCTAAGTGTCTTAGCAAGAGGTATTTTTGTAACATCAGAGCAGAGTCATCCGAATAAAGAATGGGGAGTAGAGAAAAGTTGTTAAATCACCAACCATGAGGACATATGGAAGTCCTTATATGTGGTAAAACAAACTGTTTAAAAAACATCAACAGAAAATTAAACAAATGAAAACTATTTTATCTATCTAATTTTTAAAATTATCTCAGCTAGAAAATGTGTGCCTGTTGTGTAACCACTATAAATATATAGTTCCTATCTGGTTTGCAATTTTACATTATCTGATGATGTCAACTATGAAAGCTCTAATGGATTGCTATCTAAATAACACTTCAGATTAGAGAACTTGGTAGCTGTGCAAACTACTGAAAACATTTATTTTGTCTGGATGCTCAGTTTATGAACTGAGTCAGTTTTGATTCAACCTCTAGATGTTATATATTTTTTTATATTCATACCAGAGGCCTGATGCGTGATATTCGTGCAAGGGTAGGTTTTCACAGCCCCAGCCTCTTCCCCCCCACCCCCCACCCCCATACCTGCCTTGGCCTGGAGCTGCCTGCTTCCACCACCACACATCCTGGGTTCCCTGGTCATTGAAGGCTCCCCGCCCCCCCTGTGATTGATGGCCCTGCCTCCCTCTTTGGGGTGATTGTGGAGCCCCCCATTGATTTCCCCACTGGCTGGTGGCCTGGGCCTCCCTCTGCAGGGCGATTGTGGGGCAATACCCCCTCTTTGCTTCCCCACCAATCGCATTGCACCTTCCTTGGCTGGCCTGGCACCAGTGCTTGTCATAGCATGGTCCTCCGGATGGTTTTCTGCTATTGGGTTGATTGGCATATTATGCTTTTATTATTATAGATGTCCACATATAATTCCAATTCACACCTAGTGTAGGAGAATTAGACTATCATATTTATAATGCTGATATCCCACTTGAAATCTGTATAAGTTTGGGCAGTTAACTTATGCTCTCAGTTTTCTCATTAAGTAAATGGGAATAATAATTATAGTCACTTCATAATGTTATGAGGATAAGTGAGAAATTATATGTTAAGACCTTCTCAGAGTGCTTGGCATAGGTAATAGGCATAGGTAATTGCTTAATAAATGTTACCTATTATGCTATAATTGCATGTAATTCTAAAACAGAATATATATGTATTCACAGACACACACACACACACATATATATTCACATATACATGCAAGATCTTATATGGATTGCGCATGTACTTCTTTAAAAATATTTAACAATTTGGGTCTTTATAAAATCATTTTCCACAAAATTAGTATGTATAGATATGAAGCTTGAAAAGTAGAATTTCTAGCTCTCAAGGATTCATACAAGAGGGGAAAAGATTCTTTTCATGACTGGAAAAATACAAATACTTTTAGAAAAATATGTACCTGAGACTATAATCCACTTTCCTTTCCTACCTTTGCACCGACAGCATTATGAACCAGAAAATTGTTTGAGCAGCCACAGATAAGGAATTACAAATCTGGAGGTTCAGGAGCCATATAAAGCAGATGTAAGGTTAATTTGCATGGTTTAGTTGCCTCACAGATTTTTTTCAACATATTTCAATGGCTTGAAACTCTGAAAAACTGATAGCAAATAAAAGGTTTTCTATAGGCTGCCTGATTTCTTGCCGACTCAGCTGTCTGAAGGCAAAGCCAATTACTATGGCTCGCATTTCCTTGTGCAGAAACCAGAACATACTCATTGTTAAATAGAGCCATTAAATATTTAGGGGAGAGAGGAAAGTTTTATGAATTGAAATGATAATAGTGAAAAACTGCCTATGCACATTTTCATCTTAAACAACAAGAAAACACTTTTGAAGAGTTTGAAAATCTCAAGCATGACATATGATTGGATTTAATATCAATTTAGTGGTCTTTTTAAATGTTGATTTTTAGGTTGGCATATAAGAAAAAAATCCTCTGGTATAAAGCTAAATTTTATCCTCAGTGTAATAAAAGAACCAATATGGTCTCATGAACAAAGAACTAGCTGAAGAATTGGGATTCTATTTTTGGCCTCACCAGTGACTTGCTCAGTGACCTTGGACATATCACTTAAATGGCTTTATGCCTCAAAGTCCCCAGCTGTAATATAGAGATTATAGTGCCTGCCCCTACTTCATGGGACTGTAAAACTATTTCAGTGGAGTTTGTTTAAAACTCCAAAGGCTTTTGAAACTCTCAGAAATAACTTTGAAATTCAAACAAGGTTGTATTTTATTGATTTATTTTTTACTGTTGGATTTGTTTTTTTCTCTAGACTTTCATAATCCTTCTCCTGCTAAAATAAATCACTGGGATAAAATTAATAGGTAATTTTATTGGGTATTAAGGAACACTTCTAATAGTGAAGGAAAATTAAAAATACATTTCTGAGATCAACTGATATAATTTCTATTCCTTGGAAGATTTAACACAAAAGAGAATTATGATCATGTAACTTAAAACTTTTCAGTAAATCTGTAATTGGCAATTTTCTTCTTATTCCGACCTCCTTTCTGTGATTTCTTCCCATCAAGATTCTCTCATAATGTCTCTGCAAATGCACTAATAATCCATCTTCATCTATCCAAATCCAGAGGACCCATTAAAACTCTCCCAAATACCATATTCTCCTAGATTCCTTCTTTCTGCATAGCAATATTTGTCATCCAATAGGAAGTTCTGACTAATTGGAGGACTAAGTAAAAGGGACAATTCCTTTGTGATTTTTGTGCCCTTTTGGGGACTTCAACTGTAGAAAAATAGACTGAATTAGGACCCCTGGATAAAGAGATACCAATAAAAATATATACTTATTTTTAATTATGATTTTTGAAGTTATTCTTCTCAAACTTCAAACTAGATTTTGAGAAGAATAACTATTCCAACCTTGGAAATATCTTCCTTGCTCTTCTCTCACAATATCTCTTAGAGCCTTGGACTTTCACACTATCCTAAAAAAACTGTACACTCAACATTTTTATAAGTGGAATAGCCTTGAACTAGACATTCCTCTTCCTGTCATAGTCCTCAATCTCTGGAACTACATTTTAAAAATTTATTTGTGCTTTTTGTTTTTGATTTTGCTGCTTAAAACAATCTCTGAGTATAATGCTAAAGTGTTGTCTAGTGTTCCTAAGTGCAAAAGCCTATGATGTGCCTTACAAAGGGAAAAAAAAGTGAGAGAGAGAGAGAGAGAGAGAGAGAGAGAGAGAGAGAGAGAAAGAAAGAAAGAAAGAAAGAAAGAAAGAAAGAAAGAAAGAAAGAAAGAAAATTATGTTGTCTTATAGACAGATAACAGTATGATGATTACAAGAAGGAAAGGGGGTGGGGGAGGTAGGAAAAGGTAAATGGGAATAAATGGTGATGGAAGGAGACTGAACTTGGGGTGGTGAACATACAATACATTATACAGATGATATATTGTAGAACTGTATCCCTGAAACCTATATAACTGTATTAATCAACATCACTACAATAAATTCAATTTTTAAAAAATCAATTGAGCCCTAGCCGGTTTGGCTCAATGGACAGAGCATCTGCCTGCAGGCTGAAGGGTCCCCAGGTTCGATTCCAGTCAAGGGCACATACCTTGGTTGGGGGCACATCCCCAGTAGGGAGTGTGCAGGAGGCAGCTGATTGATGTTTCTCTCTCATGGATGTTTCTCTCTCATCAATGTTTCTAACTCTGTATCCCTCTCCCTTCCTCTCTGTAAAAAATAAAGAAATTTTCAAAAAAAAAATCAATTGATTTGCTACCTTAAAGAAAAAGAAAGAATATACAGGCAGGAGTTATAGTGCTATTTGCCATGAATTCAAAGCTAATTAATCAACTATATATGAAATAAGGTGTATTTAAACAGAAACACATAAAAAGTAATATATTGATCAGTTAATAAAAATGTTATAATCAGAGGTTCTCAGGAATCTAATCCTACATTTCCTCCAGAAACAATGGTTTTATATTCACTATTTTAGGGTTTGTGGTGACTTTCAAGAACATAACTGTGTGTCAATAACAAGAATTGACCGTACGTACCTATTTTATTTGTTTGTAAACTGCCATCAGCCTTTTCTCTCCTTTTTTTTACTCTCCCTTTAAATTCCACAATAGCACATTTCTTGTGCAGTTTTCTAACTTTCTTGTCATTTCAATTACAAACAAACATTTGGCCAACTTTGAAGCTTCAATCTCATCCATTTTATTCTCACCTCCTTTCTCCTAAAACTAACCAGATAACTAACCCAAGAGTGGGTATCAGGTTACAACTTTTCTTCTTCTTCTTACTATTCTGGGTTTCCTTCTCCTGTGCTGAAATGGAAAAGGACATTTGCTTTACTTATCTGAGAGTTGCTATAGTTCCCTTTTCTATACTCCTACTGCCCTCACTCAGACTAACGTCACTGATGTTTTCTGTGTGGCAGGCATCCAAATACCCGATCTCCATTTATACCCACTCTGCACACTGCATGTGATTATATTAATGCACTAGAAAACAAGTGAACATTTTCTTCAATATCTGCCATGTCTTTCTTCCTTTAATCATGCCAGTCTTTCTATCTGGTATATGTGATCTTCTATTATTTGTCCTTTTAATAGCTACCATGGAAATCATTACTATTATTCTCAGATATTCGTTTTTCTACTTTCTTGGAAATGGTAGTATTCCTCTTTGACACACTGGGCATTTTATAGACTCATGGATTTTTTACCTTTAAGAAATGGTATAATTTGCCATGTCCCTTTTTCATTGACACAGCAATCTACATCTCTGCAGACAATAGAGTCTCCATCAAATTAATTATTGAGGGAATACAATGTGGGGACTACACCCTGTCCTTGGTATAAAACACCGAATGCTGCCTTTAAAAATAAGTTATATGGACTTGGCTTATGAATTCAGCATATTATAAAATAGAACTTTTATTGGCAGTTAAAAATTACAATGGAGAAATATCCTTATAAAATTGTTTGAAATAATTTAGAAGGAAGATTTGGTACTTTAGATATGAAGTTTCGAAAACAAATATTGGTAGTGTGTTTCAGTTGCTGGTGATTTAGTTAAGAAATGTATTAAAAGAAAGAGACAAGCTCAGAAAAAAAAAGTGGCCCGCTTGCAAGTAGGAATAAAAGGGAAAAGAAAAGATTTTAGAAATTTGGGGACTTCAACTATAGAAAAATAGACTGAATTAGAACCCCTGGATGAAGAGATAAAATTGAGAAAATAATTTGATCCACAAAGACAAGTCAAAATTCATTCTCAAAGTAATTTAAGTCTATCAACATGATGTAACTGGATATGAAGTTGAAAAAAATTTACATCACTGGCTACTGCTAGTTAATTGGAGCTGGTTCCAGCACCCTCTGTTTCTCATCTTCCAGCAGGCTATCCCAAGCTTTCTCTCACAGTAATAGCATGAGTAACAGGAAATAGGCAGAAGTATTCAATACTACTTGAGACTTAAACACAGAATTAATACAATATCATTTCATTTGTATTTTATTACCCAGAGCATGTCACAGGAATAGTCCACTTCAAAGATGTAGAGAGAGACTCCAAATCATAATATGAAATGCTGCAAAGTCCCACTGCAGTAGGCATGCATCTGCTAACCCTTGCTAAACATTGCAACACTATAAATAAGAAAGAATATTAAGGAAAATATAATTAAATGTAGTATTAATATGTTCCATTTTAACCAACGTTTCAATTAGAAACGTGTATTCCATCTACATTTTGAAAGTTGAAAGAATTTACAAAATTTCATTTCACCCGTTAACCATCGGCCAGCTATTAAATTAGTTAGTTTTATAATTATTTTTACATTTTTCAAGTTTCTAAAGGCTGTGTTTGAAAGATTTACTGTGGTAACAAACAGCCCCCAAACTTCAGTGGCATGAAACATTACTATCAGGGCTCCATGTCTGAAGCAGCTGCTCTGCTCCATGTGTCTTTCCACTTGGACTTGGACTAAAGGAACAATCTCTATTTGGGGCATCTCTGATATTGGCAAAGGGGAAAAATAGCTGAAAGAAAATTAAAATTATTTTTGCTACTCAGGTGTGTTCTAAGTTATATCTGGTCACACTCAAACAGTCAAATCACATCTCATGGTCATGTACGAATGGATGTATGTATGGATGTATTCTTCTATCACAGTGGGTGGGAAGCTATAATTCCTATAGCAATAGGAAGGGATGTAATATACTCTTATAGCAAGCAAATAAATGGGTATAACAGTAAAAGTGCCAGTGTCTGCCCTCTTGATCATTCATGCACTCTCAAAGGAAGTTACTCCAGCAAAAGTCCTATGTAACCACTGAATCCTGCTTGAAGTGTCACAATCCTCACTTCAGTCCTCAGTTCATACCATCTGAAACCTACCCTCTAAAATAATAGCAACAATAATCAATAAAAATAAAGTTATTTCCTCACCACACACAATTATACAATGGCGAATGTGTACAAGATAGCCACAATAAGTTATTTCAGGAAAGGGGAAGAGTGAGAGGTTTACAGCAGTCAGTGGTTCATTGAAGCTCTGAAATACTTCTGAGAAACCTAATGAAGGCACTCAAAGTTTGGGGGAGGAAATCTTATATAGGCCATTCTCCGCTACTTAGAAATGGCTTCCAAGTCTATTGTCCTGTTTAAAAATTGACTCCATGCTCTTGGAAATCCTTCTTTTTTCAAGATCATACTTGGGCACATCTTAAAATGGTAACAAAACAAAACAAAAAAACAAGAACCCCAGGTTTATTTATTGTATCCACATGAACCTAAAATTCTCCATACACTTTCCAAACACCATAACACTATATAATCTCACACGAACTATATATTCACCATTACTGGGATATGGAGTATACCATGAATTTACTATTTTAATTTGTGAAATACTAACATATTCCAGTAGAGCTGCAACTGAAGCTTCTGGAGCTGCAAGCTTATGGACATAAATAGTGAGTGAATGGAGTTTAATTAGTTTCCTAGGGCCGCAATAACAAATGACCACACATTGAGTGACTTAACACAAGAGAAACTAATTCTCTCACAATCCAGAGGTTAGAAGTCCAAAATCAAGGTATTGACAAGATGGGTTTCTACTGGAGTATTTTGAGAAAGAATCTGTTCTGTGGTTCGCTTGTAGATTCTGGTGGTTGTTAGCCATCTTTGGCATCACTTGACTTGTAGATGAAATACCCTATTCTTTACCTGTGTTTTCATGGTGTTCTCCCCTGTTGGGCCTGTGTCCAAATCTCTCTTTTTATAAAGATACCATTCATATTGGATTTATGGCCCACCTCAAGCCAGCATGTCTCATGTTAACTTGATTATACCTACAGAGACAATATTTCAATCCTAGCAACAACACAGAGCAGGGTAATGATTAAAGAAACAGCTCTGGACAGTTGACCTCCCCAAACCAGTTTTAAGTGCAACAGAGAAAATAAACCCTTGCTACTGGATAGAGAAGCCATATAGCCTCAGAGGCCAACCCAAAAACACTGCCACCCAGAGGCTGAGCCACAAATTGACTCTTAGCTAAACACAAATTAAGGCAGTCTGGGACACAAATACAGCCTGCTTTAAAATCAGGACTGTGGTTTACAACATGGAGGAAGAGTGTATTGTAGGGAAATTCAACACTCTCCTGAATACCTGGCAGGACTAAGCAGATCAAAGCAACAGCAGCCTGCTGAGCACCATAACCTCTGTCTAAGGAACAGCAGCTGTACGTGAAGCCTCCCCCCCCCCCCCAGCCAGAAGAGCCACCGCAGCTGTGAACAGCACCCACCAGAGGAGCTGCTGCCAACTGAATAGCAGCTGCTACGGCAACTGCCCGAGGAGCAACCACAGCCCAAGGAGCCACTGCCACCCAGGGAGCAGCCACTGGATGAATCAATGTCTAGATATGTCAGTGAGATCAAACATGGGTAGACAAAGAAACCCCCAAAGGAAAGAAAAGGAGGACTCACCAGAAAAGCAGCCAAGTGATACAGAGGAATGCAACATGACAGAAAAAGAATTCAGAATAAGGGTCCTAGAGTGCATAAACCGGATGGAGGAAAAAATCAACTTATGCAAGAAGCTAGAAGAAACAAATGAAAAAATCAATAAATTATATAAGAACCAAGAAGAAATGAAGAGCGATATAGCTGCAATAAAAAACACCATTGAAAGTATCAATAGTAGACTAGGAGAAGCAGAGGACTGAATTAGTGAATTAGAAGACAAGGAAGCAAAACACACCCAAAATGTACTGCAATTGGAGAAAAAAATTAAAAGACAGGAAGAGAGCCTAAAGGAGCTTTGGGACAACATGAAACGAAACAACATATGAATAATAGGGGTGCCAGAACAACAGAAAGATGAACAAGGATTAGTAAACCTATTGGAAGAAATAATATCAGAAAACTTCCCTGAGGTGTGGAAGAGAAAGTCACACAAGCCCAGAGAGTCCCAAACAAGGTGAACCCGAAAAGACCCACACCAAGACACATCATAATTACCATGGCAAATGTTCAGGACAAAGAGAGAATCTTACAGGCTGCAAGAGAGAGACGGAAAGTTACATACAAGGGATCTTCCATTAGATTATCAAATGATTTCTCAACAGAAACACATCAGGCCAGAAAAGAATGGACAGAAATTTACAAAGTGATGCAAAGCAAGGGACTGAATCCATGAATACTATATCCAGCAAGGCTATCATTCAAATTTTGAAAGGGAAATAAGAAGCTTCATAGACAAAAATAGGCTAAGGGAGTTTATCACCACCAAGCCAGCAATGCAAGAAATGCTAAAGGGACTGGTGTAAAAAGAAGAAATAAAAAGCTCAGAAAGAAAACAGCCACACACAAAAAGAAATGACTACAAACAAGTACCTTTCAATAATAAATTTAAACATAAACCGACTAAATGCTCCAACCAAAAGACATCGAGTGGCTGAATGGATAAAAAAACATGACCCATACATTTGCTGTCTACAAGAGACCCACCTCATTAGAAGGGACTCACACAGACTGAAAGTGACGGGATGGAAAAATATCTTTCAGGCAAATGGAAAGGAAAAGAAAGCTGGGGTAGCAATACTTATATCAGACAAATAGACCTCAAAGTGAAGGCCATACCAAGAGATAAGGATGGCCACTTCATAATACTAAAGGGATCAATACAACAAGAAGATATAACCCCGTTAAACATATATGCACCCAATGCAGGAGCACCCAAATACATAAAAAAACTCCTGGAAGATATCAAAGGAGAGATCAACAACAATACAATCATAGTAGGGGATTTTAATACACCACTGACAGCACTGGATGAGTCCTCTAGACAAACAATCAGCAAAGAAACAGCAATCCTAAATGACTCACTAGATGGATTTAATTGACATCCTCAGAACACTTCACCCCACAGCCAAAGAATATACAGTCTAATCAAGGGCTCATGGGACAGATTAAAAAATAGACCACATATTGGACCACAAACAAAGCTCCCCAAATTCAAGAAGATTGAAATCATAAAAAGCATCTTCTCAGGCCACGATGGCATAATATTAGAAATAAATGACAATAAAAACAACCCAAAATACTCAAACACTTGGAAGCTGAATAGCATGTTATTAAATATTGATTGGGTTACCAATGAGATCAAAGAAGAAATTAAAAACATCCTGGAAACTGATGAAAATGAAAACACAACACTCCAAAACCTATGGGACCCAATGAAAGCAGTCCTGAGAGGGAAGTTTATAGCTCTACAGGCCTATCGCAAAAAAACAAGAAAAAATGGTAGTAAATCATCTAACTCTACAACTCAAAGAATTAGAGAGCAACAAGAAAACCCCAGAGTGAGCAGAAGGAAGAAGATAATAAAGATTAGAGCAGAAATGAATGACATAGAGACCAAAAAAACAATACATAAAATCAATGAAACCAAGAGCTGGTTCTTTGAAAGGATAAACAAGATTGACAAACCTCTAGCCAGACTCACCAAGAAGCAAAGAGAGAGGACCCAAATAACAAAATCAGAAACGATAGGGGCGAAATAACAACAGACCCCACAGAAATACAAAGGATTGTTAAAAAATACTATGGACAGCTCTCCTTCAAAAACAAGACAACCTGGAGGAAATGGACAAATTCCTAGAAAAATACAACATTCCAAAACTCAATCAGGAAGAATCTAAAAATCTCAATAGGCCAATAACTATGGAAGAAATTGAAGCAGTCATCAAAAAGCTTCCAGCAAACAAAAGCCCAGGACCAGACAGCTTCAAAGGGGAGTTTTACCAAACATTCAAGGAAGTACTAAAACCTATCCTCCTCGTACTACTACAAAAAATTCAAGAGGAAGAAATACTTCCAGGCTCATTCTATGAAGCCAGCATCACCCTAATACCAAAACCAGGTAAAGACAACACAATGAAAGAGAATTATAGGCCAATATCCCTCATGAACATAGATGCCAACATCCTCAACAAAATCTTAGCAAATCGGATCCAGCAGTACATTAGAAAGATCATACACCATGACCAAGTAGGATTTATCCCAGGGATGCAAGGATGGTACAATATCCACAAATCAATAAACTTGATACATCACGTAAAATAATTGAAAGAAAAAACCACATGGTCATATCAATTGATGCAGAAAAAGCATTTGACAAAATCCAAGACCCATTTTTGTTAAAAACTCTCAGCAAGGTGGGAGTAGAAGGATCATACCTCAACAAAATTAAAGGCCATATATGACAGGCCCACATCCAACATCATACTTAATGAACAAAAACTAACACCATTTCCCCTAAGAACAGGAACAAGAAAAGGATGCACACTCTCACCACTCCTGTTCAACATAGTACTGGAAGTGTTAGCCATTGCAATTAGACAAGAAGAAGAAATAAAAGGCATCCAAATTGGAAAAGATCAAATAAAACTGTCCTTATTTGCAGACGACATGATATTATACATACAAAACCCTAGTGACTCCATCAAAAAACTACTAGACTTAATACATGAATTTGGCAATGTAGCAAGATACAAAATTAACCCCAAGAAATCTGAGGCATTTCTATACACCAATAGTGAACTTTCAGAAAGAGAGATTATAAAAATAATCCCATTTACCATCACACCAAAAAAATTAAGCTACCTAGGAATAAACTTAACTAAAGAGGTAAAAGACCTCTACTCAGAAAACTACAGGACGTTGAAAAAAGAGATAGAGGAAGACGTAAACAGATGGAAGAACATACCGTGTTCATGCATTGGAAGAATCAACATCATTAAAATGTCCATACTTCACAAAGCAATCTATAAATTCAACACACTTCCCATTAAAATACCAATGGCATACTTCATAGATCTAGAACGAACTCTCCAAAAATTCATCTGGAATAAAAATAGACCCCGAATAGCTGCAGCAGTCCTGAGAAAGAACAAAGTAGGTGGGATCTCAATACCAGATATCACGCTGTATTACAAAGCCACTGTTCTCAAAACTGCCTGGTACTAGCACAAGAACAGACATATAGATCAATAGAATAGAATAGAGAGCCCAGAAATCGGCCCGAACCAATATGCTCAATTAATATTTGACAAAGGAGGCAAGAACATACAATGGAGCCAAGATAGTCTCTTCAATAAATGGTGTTGGGAAAATTGGACAGATATATGCAAGAAAATGAAACTAGACCACCAACTTATACCATACACAAAAATAAATTCAAAATGGATAAAGGACTTAAATGTACGACAGGAAACCATAAAAATTCTAGAAGAATCCAAAGGCAACAAAATCTCAGACATATGCCGAAGCAATTTCTTCACTGATACAGCTCCTAGGGCACTTGAAACTAAAGAGAAAATGAACAAATGGGACTACATCAACATAAAAAGCTTCTGCACAGCAAAAGAAACCATCAACAAAACAACGAGAAAACCCACTGTGTGGGAAAACATATTTGCCAATGTCATATCTGGTAATGTCCTAATCTCCAAAATTTATAGGGAACTCATACAACTTAACAAAAGGAAGTTAAACAATCCAATCAAAAAATGGGCAAAGGACCTAGATAGACATATTTCAAAAGTGGACATTCAGAAAGCCAAGAGACATATGAAAACATGCTCAAAGTCACTGATCATCTGAGAGATGCAAATCAAAACAACAATGAGGTACCATTTCACACCTGTCAGACTGGCTATCATCAACAAATCAACAAACGACAAGTGCTGGAGAGGATGTGGAGAAAAAGGAACACTTGTGCACTGCTGGTGGGAATGCAGACTGGTGCGGCCACTATGGAAGACAGTATGGAGTTTCCTCAAAAAACTGAAACTGGAACTCCTATTTGACCCTGTGATCCCACTTCTAGGACTATATCCCAAGAAATCAGAAACACCAATCAGAAAGAATATATGCACCCATATCTTCATAGCAGCACAATTCACCATAGCTAAGATCTGGAAACAGCCTAAGTGACCATCAGTCGATGAATGGATTAGAAAACTGTGGTACATCTACATGATGGAATACTATGCTGCTGCAAAAAAGAAGGAACTCTTACCATTTGCAATGGCATGGATGGAACTGGAGAGCATTATGCTAAGTGAAATAAGCCAGTCAATGAAGGAAAAATACCACATGATCTCACTCATTCATGGATAATAGAGACCATTATAAACTTTTGAACAATAATAGATACAGAGGCAGAGCTGCCTCAAACAGATTGTCAAACTGCAGCGGGAAGGCCAGGGACGGTAGGGGGGCAGAAGTGGGGGAGGGGGAGGGGAGAGCAAGAGATCAACCGAAGGACTTGTATGCACACATATAAGCATAACCAATGAACATAAGACACTGGGGGGTAGGGGAGGCCAGGGGATTGTCAAGGGCAGGGGGGGAAAAAAAGGACACATATGTAATACCCTTTGTAATACTTTAAGCAATAAAACAAGAAAGAAAGAAAGATAGAAAGAAAGAAAGAAAGAAAGAAAGAAAGAAAGAAAGAAAGAAAGAAAGAAAGAAAGAAAGAAAGGAAGAAAGAAAGAAAGAAAGACAATATTTCATATCAGGTCACTTTCTTAGGGTTCCAATGGACATATATTTTTGGTGGACACTAGTCAGTCCAGTACAGGAAGCTGAAGAGATTCTATGAAAAAGAGAGGAGGGGGTTCAAAACTAAAGTCAAAGCACAGACAAATTGTCCCTGAAAGAGCAAGTCCAACATTAAGAACTAAATTAGTAAACAGAACTCTGGAAATCAATAATACCCATCCCTTGTTCCAGGGATGAAACTTTGAAGTTAATGAGATTAGAGGTGGAAACCAGGGAGATACATTGCTCTGCAGAAGAAGATTAATAGAGGAGGGTAAGTAGACATTTGAGATGAGTTAGTAAACAGAAAAGAAAAGTATATTGAATTAAAAAAAACAGCACGAGCTGCTTAATCTTTAAAGAAATTACATTTTAAAACTAAATCTGCCCATAAAATACCTAGGAATAAAAATGGCAAATAAAATCCATACAAATTTACCTTAGCAAGAGAGAATAAAATTAAAATGAAGTCATGACTATAAAAAAATTTCACTGCTCTCACCAACAGAAACCTTTTCTAAAAATGAAATTGATCAATAAGCTGATGACAGAATGTAATCTTAAAGTAGGAATCTATCCATGAAAAGTTTAAGAGTGAGAAACATTAAACCAAGTCCATACAAAATTGCTGTAAATGAAAACAGATAAGAAGAATCAAAACATTTGAGGTAATGAAATTCTCCACCAAAAGTAATCACAAAATAAAAGAAAACAATACTATTCACAAATGAAACTAATTTAAAGTAAAAGAAAACAATACCATTCACAAATGAAACTAATTTAAATAGACTAAAAAAGCATATGAAAGAAAAACCCAGAAATTCAAATGCTGCACAAAATCAAAAGCAATATTGAAATAAATTCAAAGATTATTGACTTAGCTTAGAGAAGAAATAGAAGAAAATGACAAAACAATCTCAGTATGAAGAATATTATAATTTGTCCAAGAGAGAAGTGAATAGAAATTTATTAAGCAGAACAACAACCTCACAATTCATGGAGCATTGGGTAGAAGGCTCTGAAAGGTCATAACACAAATTGCCATAGAATTAATGCTGCTCTTTCCTCACATAATAAATCATAAAAACAAGGCCTGAAAAGATCAACACTGTACAGGTAAGTTAACTGAGTCTCAGAACAAAGCTTAGTTATGTTTATAAAAATGAAAAAAATATATCAATAAACAAATAAAAATATACAAATGACTACCAATTAATAAAAAGTTACCAGATATGCAAAGAGGCAACAACAACAAAACAAACACACAAAAAACACATATCATATTGAAGAGGAAAACTAATCAATTAAAGCTGATCCAGAACCTATAAAAGAGCAAGAATAAGTAGATAATGATGTTAAAATAATTATTGTATTTCACATATTCAAATTAATTAGGTATTGAAAATATAAAAATTACACAACTTCTGGAGGAAAAAAATTACAATGGCAGAGTTGAATAATACACTTGATTGGAATAAGCAGATTAGATACTGCAAATAAAAATATTCATGAAATTTAAGAAAATAAAATTGAAACTTGAAAAGAAAACAGTGAAATAAATTAAAAGAATGAAAAAACATGAATAAGTTGTGTGACATAACTTGACCTAACATATGTATCATTTTAGTTTCCAAAAAAAGGAGACAAATGAAGTGTCAAAAAATATGTCTGAAGGAATAATAGCTGAAGATATTTCAAATTTTATTAAAATTATAATCTCTAGAGATTTAAAGAATCCAATAAACCCATGCACAAGACATAAAAAATAAATACTCAAATCACTTTATACTCTAATTGCTCAAAACCAGTGTTAAAGAGAAAGTCTTTGAAACACCACCCTCCCAAACAAAAGAAAAGAAAAAATTATGTACCAAGGTACAGAGATAGGACAGCAGATTTTTCTCACAAACAGTGCCAGCAAAAAGTCAATCAAGCAAGTACTTAAAGAAAAGAATAGTTTGACTTAGAATTTTATAGTCACCAAGAAATGTCGCAAAAATAAAGGCAAAATTAAAGATTTTTGTCACCATTAGACCTACATGACAGAAAAATGTTTCCAAAGGTCCTTCGGAGTGAAGAAAAAAAGATGAAAAGTGGATCTACAAAAAGAAATGAGGAATACCAGAAATGTTAACTACATAGATAAATATGTAAGATATTTTAATATTATACAATGCTCTTCAAATGATAATTGACTTTTTAGGAGAGGATTCAGGGAAGATGGCAGAGTAAAAGGCTTCAGAAACCTGTCTTTCCACCTAGATAACAATTGCACTAAGGGAATCAGTCTGATGAAACTTTTTGGAACCCTGGAGTCTATAGTAGGCTTGCAACTTCCAGAAGGAGTCTTGGATGATAAATTGTGTTTCATTTCAGTCAGTTTCACCTCTTAGCTCAATAGCAGCTACCCATCCCTCACCCTCCATGTCAGGCAGTCCTGCACATCCTGAAACAGCTTGCAGGAGACAGAGTGGACAATAAGGAACACATTTTACAAATATTAGGGATATATGTTCTGATCAATGATTGTTGTTTCTAATTAAGAAAGTGCTGTGACAGAAGCAGACAGCCATTGATGCATAGTCCCTCTCGCTTCAGATAAAGCACAACCTCCCCCTTCAGATAAAGTGACTTCCAGAATATGTAAAGGACTGGCTCATTTCTCCCCTCATTGTTTTGCTCCTTTTCAAACCTTTCTATGACCACACATTCAAGACTAGACAATTCAAAAATAACCACATACACAAGGGGAATTGGGAAATCACCACTCATGCCCCAGGGAAAACACAGGCTCAGAAAACACCTGAGAATACTTTAAGTTTACATCTTAGGCTGATCCCCTTGGAACAGAGACAGCCAACAAAAATAGAAAACCACAACAACATAAAAACAAAAAACTTTGCGGAAGGGGAAGTTTCTGATTTCTAGAGTTGTGGCATTAATAGATTTAAATGTCTAGTTTTCTGCAAAAAATGAAAAAAAGGACAAGTTATGAAAAGAAACAGGGAAGTGTGGTTTATTCAAAGGGAAATTGTAAATTAAAAAAACTGTCTGAAAATAAAAATGATGGCAAATCTCTTAGACAAAGACTTTTAAACAACTGTTTAAAGATGTTTAAAGAACTAGAGGAAGATATGGAAAAAGTCAAGAAAATTATGTATGAACAAAATATAAACATGAATAAATATCAGAAAAAAATCTAAAAAGAACCCCAAAAGAAATTCTGCAATTGAGAAGTACAGTAACTATTCTGAAAAAAAAAAAAAAATTACTAGATGGATTCAAAGGCAGATTTGAGTAGTAAGTGAAAGAAGCAATCATCTTTCAAAAAAAGACAGTAGAAATTATCAACTATGAGGAACAGAAAGAAAAAAAAGTTTAAAAAAATTAAGCAGAGACACAGAACATTATGAAGTAGACCAATATATACATTGTGGGAGTCCCAGAAAAAAAAGGTGAGAGAGAGGAGAGAATATTTGAAGAAATAATGGACAAAGCTTACAAAAAATTGATGAAAGATATGGATAGAAACAGCAAAGAAGCTCTATGAAATCCAATCAGGATGGACTCAGGGATCCATATCAAAGCCAAAGACAAAGAGGGAATCTTAAAAAGTGGCAAGATAGAACGGATTCATCATATACAAGAAATCCTGAATTAGAAGATAAGCAGAGTTTTCATCAGAAATATTAGAGGTCAGAAGAGAGTAGACTGATATATTCAAATTTTCAAAAGAAAGAAAAATTATCAACCAAGAATCTTATATCTAGCAAAACTGTACTTCAAAAGTGAGAGAAATTAAGACATCTAATCTAGTAAAAGAGAAACATGCAAATTGATCATATCTCCCCTACACCCACAAGTCACACCCACAAGCCACAACCACAAGCCAATCAAGAGCAAATATGCAAATTAACCCAACTAAGATGGCAGCAGCCACGGAGCTGGAGTGAGCAGGAGGCTTGAGTTTCCCCCAGCAATGGAGGAAGCCAAGTTTCCCGCCTGCCCTGCCGGCCCTGAACTCTGCTCAAGGCTACAAAGTTTCAGTCATAGAAGATAAATAAATCCCAGATACCTGCTTCCAGCCAGCATGGCCTCCGCTCAAGGAGGGGCAGAGAGCCTCCATTGCCAGGGGCAACCCAGGCTTTCAGGACCTGGGCTTCACTTAAGGCTACAAAGTTTCAATTATAGAAGATAAATAAATCCCAAATACCTGCTTCCAGCCCAGGGCCATGGGCAGCCTGAAAACGGCCATCAGCCCCTCACCCAGGCTGGCAAAGCACCCCAATAAAGCTCCCCACCCTGAAGGGGCTGTGGCCAGCCTAAGAACAACCATCAGCCCCTCACCCAGGCTGACTAAATCCCCATGGGGTGAGGGTCCCCGCTGGGGGGGCTTGGCCAGCCTGCAAACAGCCATAAGCCCCTCACCAAGGCTGGCCAGGCACCCCAGCGGGACCCCCACCCTGATCCAGGACACCCTTCAGGGCAAATCAGCCAGCCCCCACCCGTGCACCAGGCCTCTATCCTATATAATAAAAGGGTAATATGCAAATTGACCCTAACAGCAGAACAACTGGGAATGACTGGTCACTATGACACACACTGACCACTGGGGGGCAGATGCTTAATGCAGGAGCTGCCCCCTGGTGGTCAGTGCGCTCCCACAGGGGGAGCTCTGCTCAGCCACAAGCCAGGCTGACGCCTGCCAGCACAATGGTGGTGGTGGGAACCTCTCCCGCCTCCTCAGCAGTGCTAAGGATGTCTGACTGCAGCTTAGGCCTGCTCCCCGCTGTCAAGTGGACATCCCCCGAGGGTTCCCAGTCTGCCAGAAGGATGTCTGACTGCCAGCTTGGGCCCAGTCCCCCAGGGAGCAGGCCTAAGCCAGCAGGTGGACATTCCCGGAGAGGTCCCAGACTGTGAGAGGGCACAGGCCAGGCTGAGGGACCCCCCCAGAGTGCACAAATTTTTGTGCACCAGGCCTCTAGTTATCAGATAAAAAAATATCTGTGGGACTTTGTTATTAACCCTGCTTTGTAAGAAATGCAAAAGAGAGTTCCATTGGTTGAAATGTAAGACCACTAGGAAAAACTCAAAAATGTATTAAAAAAAGTTCTCAGTAAATACATAGGAAGTTATCCTATATATTAAAGAGGTAATATGCAAGTTGATCGTCACTCCAACACACAAGATGGCCACCCCAAGTGGTCGAAGATGGCCTTCCCCATGTGGACACAAGATGGCCAAGAGGGGAGGGCAGTTGTGGGTGATCAGGCCGCAGGGGAAGGCAGTTGGGAGTGACCAGGCCTGCAGGGGAGGGCAGTTGGGGGCAACCAGGCCTGCATGGGAGGGCAATTGGGGGTGACCAGGCCAGCAGGGGAGCAGTTAGGTGTCAATTATGCTGGCAGGGGAGTGGTTAAGTTTGATCAGGCTGACAGGCTGAAGCAGATAGTGCAATCAGGCAGGCAGGGGAGCAGTTGGGAGCCAGCAGTCCTGGATTGTGAGAGGGATGTCCGACTGCCTGTTTAGGCCCAATCTGGGATTGGGCCTAAACAGGCAATCAGACATACCTTGAGGTGTCCCAGTTTGGAGAGGATGCAGGCTGGGCTGAGGGACATCCCCCCCCCCCCAGTGCATGAATTTCGTGTACTGGGCCTCTAGTTAATTATGGGAGGGGGTTTTCTCTCTTCCTGTGACCAGTGCAGAGAGAGAGAACGTGGGGGTCGATGAATCTTGAATAGAATGCGACGAGGTTTAAGGAAAAATGAAAAAACACAAGACTGAGACAGAAATAGAGTGAAAGCTGGGCCTGGGTGTGGCATCTGCCCTCTGATGGAGGGGCAGATGCAGAGAGCATCAGCACCACAAGCAGATTTATTTATACTCGAATAACAGGAAGTTACATCACATCTGGGTGCGCCTTGAGTTCCTGGCAACATCATGAGATCCATCCCCTTAACACTGGGCAGGAAGGTCAAACTGAGTGGTGTTCCAATCTCTTGATTAGGTCTGCCCCCAGGGCGTGGCTCTGCCTGCGCTCTGAGTTTCAGCCCACATAATTAAAGACGCCCGAGTGTTTACTAGCTGCCCTCAACAGTTAATATATAAAATAATTTGTTATCTTAACAATGGTTGATAATTAGCTTATGTTTTCCACATGATGTAAGAAACTGGTACTTTTTAAAAAATGTTTTTATTGATTTCAGAAAGAGTGTAAGAGGAGAGACATGGAAACATCAATGTTGAGAGAAAGTCATTGATCAGCTGCTTCCTGCATGCCCCCTACTGGGGATCAAGACTGCAACCAGACATGTGTCCTGACTGGGAAATGAACCATAACCTCCTGGTTCATAGGTCCATGCTCAACCATTGAGCCACACTGGCATGGCCTGATATGTTTTTTTGTTAATTCTCACGAAAGAATATTTTTTTTCATTGATTCTTGGAGTAGAAGGGGAAGAGTAAGGGTAAAGAGAAAGAGTGAGAGAAATGTGAGAGAGACACGTGGATTGGTTGCCTCTGCAGTGGGGCATCTAATCTGCAGCTCAGGTATATGCCTTTGACCAGGAATTGAACCCTTGGACCTTCGGTGTGCAGTCCGATGCTCCAACCACTGAATAACACTGGCCAGGGAATGGAAACAAATATACTTTTTGAAATGCAATTATTAATTTAAAAGTTAGAATTATTGTAATTTTGGTTTGAGACTCCACATTTTGTTTTATGCATAATTTAAAAGATTAATTCATTAAAATATTAATTTATGTATTACATATAAAAAGATGTAATTTTGTAATAGCCACAACTGAAAGAGGTAGGGATGGAATTGTTAAGGAGCAGAGTTTTCATGTTATTAAAGTTAAACTGATATTACTTCAAATTAGTGTTATAATTTTAGGATGTTGAATGTACTCTCCAGAGTAACCACTATGAAGGATAATAGCTATAGAATATACAAAAAAGAAAATGAGAAAATTATTTAAATTTTTATCACAGTCAATCAACTAAACACAAAATATGGTAACGCATTGCAGAAAATGAGGGAGTAAGAATTTCCTAAGGCAAGTATAAGCCAAATAGAAAAATGACAGCAGTTCCTCCTTATCAGTAATTACTTTAATTGTAAGTTGATTAAATCATCTAAAACACAGATTGGCAGAATGGACTAAAAAAATATGATTCAACTATATGTCTTCAAGAGACTCACTATAGATCCAGAGACACAAAATTTATTGGGGAAACATTGGTTATTAACATTATATAAGTTTCAAGTGTACAATCCTATGATACATCATCTCTATATTGTATACTGTGTTTACCACCCAAAGCTTAGTGTCCTTTCATCACTATATATTGGACCCCTTTCCCCTCTTCATCCTTCCCCCACCCATTTTCCCAATGGTAGCCACCATTCTTTGTGTCTATACGTTTGTTTATTGATTTTCATTTTGTAGCTCACATATGAGTGAAAACATATGGTCCTTTTTCTTTTCTGTTTTGTGATCTCTTTAAAATGCAAATGTCTCACATACCTGTAAATTATCTGAAATTCAACTCCTTCTCTTAGATACACGGATATATCAATCTTTAATTAATAATTCACCACAGGCCAAAATTTGGTGAACTTCAAAGTTTTTGGGTTTCTTTTATAGAAATAGTATTACATTTATTTTATAAATAATTGAATATATTATATAACTGGATATAATATTAAGTATCCTATCTTAAAATCTACAGGTTGGAAAGATAATGAAAGTGTTTCCCAGTTTGGGAATTACCTCATTGCCATGTATCCAAAAGTTATTGGAATTAATATATATACTTCCATCATTATATATTTGTTCATACCTGTATAAATTCCTATATTGCAGGCTTCTATCTGAATCTAAGTCTTTTTTAAAATATTTTTATTGATATCAGAGAGGAAAGGAGAGGAAGGGAGAGATAGAAACATCACTGATGAGAAGGAATCATTGATTGGCTGCCTCCTGCACATCCCCTACTGGGGATTGAGCCTGCAACCCAAGTATGTGCCCTTGACTGGAATCGAACCCGGAACCCTTCAGTCCACAGGCCGATTCTCTATCCACTGAGCCAAAACAGCTGGGGCTGAATCTAAATCTTTATCAATTTTAATTTGTATCTATACCTGCATATAATAAAATATCCTGAAAATTTGGGACAATGGAAACTCTTAAAATGAATGAACATATATTTTAGTCTATATTATTAATTGAAAGGATAAGTATTATTACTTTGTTTTTAGTTATGTGTGTATGGAGGGGCATGGATAAAAGAAACATGAATTATTGTCTACTTGCCTCAAACTCTGACTAAATAAACTTGAATTTTTCATTTTAAATGTTACTTGTTCAAACATGTTAAGTTTATTTTTACCTGAGAAATTGAGCAATCACAGAGGTACTAAGACAGTCGTGATCACATTCTAAATAGAGTGTAGATATAAAATATTTTTTTTTTATGTTGCAAGTTTGTAGAGCTCATTTCCATGCTATATAATTCACTAATGCTATTATAGTTAAATTGGAATCTGTCTAGTGACAATGGCACTACATGAAATGTTTCTTCCTAATTATGATATTAGATGAAGATATGCTGTGAAAACTGTTAGTTGCTTAGTTGAAACTTGTAAAATGTGGGATCTTATTGCATCAGGCACATATTTTGAAAAAAAAAAAAAAAACCCACAAAACTTTAGTGATGGATTAAAAGTTTGTATTTTCTTTTCTAACCAAAATAGGTTGTCATAACTGAAATATACAAATTATCTTTATGAGTAGTCCATCTCTGGCACCTATTCTTATTTTGCCCTAGAACAGGAAAAACACTTTTTTTAAAAAAAAAAATATGCAGCTAGTTTTAAAATGGTTCCTTCTTTCATATAATTGAAAATAAACATTTTTATTTATTTTTTTTTTTACTTCAAACTATCATTTTGACTTTGTACTCAAGATTCATTATTCAGGCCTTTAGCAGAGCACTGGCTACAAGTGGACTTAGAAAATCCCCCATCAAGTGGGCAAAACATTACTAACTCTTTATTCTTCCAGAATGATTTTTAAGTATTAGAGGTCAAACAACAAATTGCAGTACAGAATGGTCTTTTAGTCATCGTTAATTTTTTGATATTTCTAGATAATCTTTCCCTCTATTGGTTGCTTCATTTAGGGATTCTCCATGGATTTGGTCTTATTAATATTACTATGCTCTCCCATGTATACATAGTACTGTGAAAATTAGCACATAAACAAATGGGAAAATATGAGTATTAAAAAAACTCATACATATATTTCTATCTACTAAAAGCCTATTACATGAAAATCAAGTTTATAATTGATATACATTTGACAAATAGAATTGACTTTAAGAAACATTTCTACCATCTCTAGCCACAAGTCTTAGCTATTTGGAAAGCATTCCTAAATAAAGAATTTAAATGTACATAGTTTATTTGGGAAATTATTTCAGAAATATTAGTGGAGTGAGAGTCAGTGAGACAGGAAAGAGCGGAGTAAATAGAGGGTACTGATATGGGCAGGTCACTGCTGTGGGCCACCAGAGCCCAATTCTAATAGTGACTTCTGGGAGATTGTGCACAATAGAGATCAGCAAACGACAACTTTGGGGTCAAATCTGGTACAGCACCTGTTTTTGTACCCGCTGCAGTCAGGGCCACTACAACTCCAGCAGTCTAGCACTGAGACCAAGTTTAAAGGTTCTTCTTTGTCCCTGTCTCCCTCTGTTCCTGGCACCTGCCTCACCAACCGATGGCTGCACCTTACTGCTGCACAGGTCCTGTACTGGTTGCCACTTTCACATTGGGGACTCCCCTGTTGGCAACTTCTGGACACCTAGCATTAGAATCTCAAAGTCTCAGGGACTCAGAAAGTCACGTCATTTCTATTCAGCCATTCAAATTGAGTTTGCGAAACTCTTCAGGAGGAGAGTTTTGGGGTAGAAAATAAAGGTGATCAGGGGTAGCCAATACTTCCCATTGTCAGGTGCCAAGGTGATTAGAATGGGATACCTATAACATCTTACACACACAACTGTCTTTTATCACCTATTGCATTATCTATAAGTGATATAGTGGAAGATCTTCATACTATTTTTCAAATAAAATTTTTCCAATCCATACATTTGGGGATGACAGAAAGTCTTCAGTCCTATTTGATATAACTTTATTAACTGGTCCTCGTGCCACTGGAGATGTAATTGTTCTGAGACAGTTGTGTTTAATGTTTCTCTTCCTAGATGATTTGAAAGGTCAATAGTGCCGGAAGCCAGTCCATCCTTGCTGCTTGACACAGTCGCTGCAGGGAAGAAACATCTGCACAGCATATGTTTCAAGGGACCTGGTGTATATGGCATACTGTTCTTAATATGTTTGCTCTCCTTCTTAGCTCTGTGTTTTAACCAAGGTCACCTCTCCGAGAAAGGTTGTTTCCCCAGGTGGGATTTTTTCCCTGGAGTTAGGGATTAACAGGACTAAGGAAGAGAATAAATCAGTGAAACCCCCTAGTGTTACATAAATACCATGTACTACTTATGAAGAACTTGGACTAAGACTGTTGGCAATAAATTTGGGACTTGTTGGGCCCACATCCCCAGGGGTCTGCCCACCAGGGAAAGCACCAAAGCCTATGCCCCTGGAGGCCCACCGACACAGGGCAGTCCCAGGGAAGGCAAGCATCGAGGCTGGGAGGACATAACCTTTACTGGGTAGGATAATCTCCTTCAGTCACTTCCTTGTAGCTTATCAGTAGAGCAGTGACCTTGGAATAGCCCTTATAATGGAACACAGAGATTAACCTAGACAGGATTAAACTCAACAAAACTAGATTAACTAACGACCTAACCTTTGGAATAGAATGGATAGGATTAAAATCAACTGGTATAAATACAGATGTAACAGGACAATACAGACAGAACCTGGCTGGAGATCCTGGCTAGAGAACCTGGCTGGGCTGCTGATCAACTGAACGCTGTCTCCGTCCACACCTTTGGGAACCCCTGGACCTGCTGGGGTTGGACCCCAGCACAATAGTTTTTGTGTCTTCTTTTTACACACATTTTATATGTTAGGTTCCCTAATTCTGTTACACTACTATACTGACTGACTTTGTTTTCTAATAGTTTTCTTTACTTTATTTCCCGTTTTAAGCATAGTATTACTGAAAACCTCCACAACTTTCTTTTTTTTTTCTCTATATAAAGGCTGAACTGTATTTTGAAAATAAGAGAATATCTTTAGATGATTCTTACCATAAGATCAGCTATTATCTTCCCAAAGGGGAAGAAGAGCTAATGCCAATAAACAAAAGCAAAAAATTTCCTGAAAAGTACAGACATTGGGCATTAGGGAGCATGATGGACAGGGATTGAACCTTGCAGCTGAATGAGCAGGATAAATGATAACAAGCTGTAGTGCTAGCAAGACTAAACAACAGGCTCCACTAAGGAAAAATAAAATCTGAACATTGTATGTCAGCAATACACAGAGCCTCAGAACAGATTATCTAAGAATGTAACAAAGATGAAATTAGCATTAGTATCTCTAGAGCATACAAACAACATCATAAAACCAAGATGAGGTATTTTGGTATGCATATAAACAAACAATGCTAAAGCACACCTTTCTTAATTTGGAAATTGAGATTTAGTTTAAAAAGCTATATGGATTAAATAAAGATAGAATTCTCTATTCTATTATTTCACATAAAAATCATAATTAACATATTGCATGTAAAATAAGAAAGAAATTGGTTTATGAAATGGATAGGACTAATGCAAAACTGTCTCTAGAATTTTTTTTTAAAAATCAGTTTTATAGGCAAGGAAGTTGTAATTATATGTTTACGTGATTAGTGTCTTGATGTGTACTTTAAGGTTGTTTTAAAAATTATGTACAAATTTCAGACTAAAAGCATTTTTGGATTTCAAATTTTAACTTTAAAGATTACTCTCAGTTCTATACCATATTAAGGTATAGAATTATTAATATAAGAACAGTACATTCATTCTATGGTCACTGATTTTTAAGCTTACTAGTGTAGTTATTAAGTTAATCTATATCCACAAAGTCAGGAATTTTTTGTTTCATTTTAACAAATTTAAAATAATTAATTTATTCTATCAAAGTAAAGAAAAAATAAGCAATATCTAGTACAGATGATGAAAAACACTCATATGTTCTTTAATATGAAACATTTTTATAAAAATATGTTTGTGCCCTAGCCGGTTTGGCTGAATGATAGAACATTAGCTTATGGACTGAAGGGTCCCAGGTTCAATTCTGGTCAAGGGCACATGCCCGGATTGCAGGCTTGATCCCCAATAGGGGGCATGCAAGAGGCAGCCAATCAATGTTTTTATCTCTCTCTCCCTCTCCCTTCCTCTCTGAAGTCAATAAAAATATATTTTAAAATGTTTATTTATATGATTTTAATGATTTTTATTTATGATAAGAAGGAACACAAGATACAAGTTGTCTATAAAGTAGACTTTGCTAAAGTAATGTACCCCCATGAGTAAGCAACCTGATTAACATAATGCTAAATATTTTTACAGCATATATTTATTTTCTGTGAAAAACTTATTGAAGCATATCTGTAATGGGTTGAATAATCTGAATTCCAAATTTGTATACACCCAGAACTTTAAAATTTGATCTTTTTTTTGAGAAAAGGGTCTTTGCTGATGTAATTAAGGTTAGGATCAAGGTAAGTTCATATTATAATTAATGTGGGTTTTAAGTCCAATGAATGTGTTTATAAGAGACAGAAAAGGAAAAATGGAAACATAGAGAAGAATGCTATGTGAAGATAGAGCCAAAGATTGGAGGGATGTATCTACAAACCAAGGAATGTCAAATATTGCTGGAAGCCGCCAGAAGCCAGGAGAGAGGAATGAACAGGTTTTCCCTTATAGACTCCAAAAGGAACCAATTCTGCCAACACCATGATTTTGTTTTAAATTAAATATTTGTTGAAAGTATTACATATGTCCCCCATTTTCCCCATTGTCTCCTTCTAGCCTGCCCACATCCCACACCCCAGGCCTTCATCACCCCATTGTCTGTGTCCATGGGTTATGCATATATGCATACAAGTTCTTTGGTTGATCTCTTCCCATCCACCCACTCTCCCACCTCCACCTTCCCTCTGAGATTCCATAGTCTTTTGGTGCTTCTGTGACTATGGGTCTATTTTATTCATCAGTTTATTTTGTTCATTAGATTTCACATATGAATGAGATCATGTGATACTTGTCATTCTCTGGCTGGCTTATTTCACTTGGCAATACTCTCTAAGACCATCCATGCTGTTTCAATGGGTAAAAAGGCCTTCTTTTTTACTTCTGCATAGTATTCCATGGTATAAACATACCACAGCTTTTTTATCCCCTCATCTTCTAATGGGAACTTAGGCTCTTTCTAGATCTTAACTATTGTAAATTGTGCTGCCATGAATTTAAGGGTGCAAACATTCTTTCTGATTGGTGTTTCAGGTTTCTTAGTATATGTTCCTAGAAGTGGGATCACTGTGTCAAATGGAAGTTCCATATTTAATTTTTTGAGGAAATTCCATGCTGTTTTCCACAACAGCTGCACCAGTCTGCATTCCCACCAGCAGTGTACTAGGATTTCCTTTTCTCCACATCCTTACAAGCACTTGTCATTTGTTGATTTGTTGATGGTAGCCATTCCAACAGGTGTGAGGTGATACCTCATTGTCATCTTAATTTGCATCTCTGTGATGATCAGTGACTTTGAGCATTTTCTCATACATCTTTTTGTCATTTGTATGTCCATTTTGGAGAAGTGTCTATTTACTAGTAGGTCCTTTGCCCATCTTTTAATTTGATTGTTGGTCTTTCTTTTGTTAAATTGAGTTTCTTATATATTTAGGATATGAAACCTTTACCAGATGTATCATTGCCAAATAAGTTCTCCCATACAGTGGGCTCCCGTTCCATTTTGTTGATGGTTTCTTTGGCTATGAAGAATCTTTTTATTTTGATTTGGTCCCATTTGTTTATTTTCTCCTTGGTTTCCTTTGACCTAGGAGATATATCCATAACATATTGTTATGACAGATGTTTGAGATTTTGCTACCTTTGGGTTCTTCTAGGATTTTTATGGTTTCACAACTTATATTTAAGTCTTTTATCCATTCTGAGTTTATTCTTGTGTATGGTGTAACTTGGTGATCTAGTTTCACTTTTTTGCATGTAGCTGTCCAATTTTCCCAACACCATTTATTGAAGAGACTGTCTTGACTCCATTGTGAGTTCTTGCTTCCTTTGTCAAATATTAATTGAGGGTAATGGCTTGGGTCTATTTCTGAGGTCTCTATTCTGTTCCATTGATCTATATATGTCTGTTCTTGTGCCAGTACCAGGCTCTTTTGATTATGGTGGCTTTGTAATATAGCTTGATATCTGGAATTGTGATCCCTGTAACTTTGTTCTCATTTCTGAAGATTGCTGCAGCTATTTGGGTTTTATTTCAATTTCATATACATTTTTTGAGTATTTGTTCTAAATCTGTGAAATATGTCCTTAGTATTTTAATAGAGATTGCATTGAATCTGTAGATTACTTTGTGTAATATGGACATTTTAATGATGTTAATTCTACCAATCAATGAACATGATATATTCTTCCATTTGTTTACATTTTCCTCTATCTCTTTTTTTCAATGTCCTGTATTTTCTGAGTACAAGTATTTTATCTTCTTGGTTAAGTTTATTCCTAAGCATCTTAATTTTTTTGTTGCAGTTGTAAATAGGATTAATTGTTTAATTTCTCTTTGAGAATTTATTATTGGTGTATAAAAATGCCATAGATTTATTGGTGTTAATTTTTTATCATGTGACATTGACAAATTTACTTATTAATTCTAGTAGATTTTTGGTGGAATCTTTAGTATTTTCTATGTACAATATCAATCATCTGTACATAATGACAGTTTTACTTCCTCCTTTCCAATTTATGATTTTTATGTTTTCTTTTTATGATCACCGTGGCTAGCACTTCCAGTACTGTGTTGAATAAGAGTGATGAAAGTGGACATCCCTGTCTCGTTGCTGTCCTTAGGGGAAATAGCCATTAGTTTTTGCCCATTGAATATGACATTGGCTGTAGGTTTTTCATAGGTAGCCTTTATTATGTTGAGATATCCCTCTATTCTCACTTGTCATTTGCTGAGAGTTTTTATCAAAAATGGATGTTGGCTTTTGTCAAATGATTTTTTTTTTGCATCTATTGATATGTTTCTGTGAATTTTGTCTTTCAATTTATGTGCTGTATCACATTTATTGATTTGCAAATATTGTACCAGCCTTGAATCCATGGAATAAATCCCATGTTGTCTTGGTGTATGATCTTTTTACTATATCGCTGGATCTGATTTGCTAATATTTTGTAGAGGATTTTAGCACTTATGTCAGGGGTCCTCAAACTACGGCCCGCGGGCCACATGTGGCCTGCCGAAAACATTTATCCGGCCCGCCGGGTGTTTTTGCCTCCGTTGTGTGCATAAGAATTTGTTCATAGTTTTTTTTTTAAACTATAGTCCAGCCCTCCAACGGTCTGAGGGACAGTGAACTGGCCCCCTGTTTAAAAAGTTTGAGGACCCCTGAATGTTCATCATGGATATTGGCCTATAGTTCTCTTCCTTTGTGATTTCTTTATCTTGTTTTCAAATTAGAATAATGCTGGCCTCATAAAAAAAAAAAGTTTCCTTGTGGATATTTTTCAGATAATTTGAGGAAGATAGGTGTTAGTTGTTTTTTGAAGGTTTGGTAAAATTCCCCTGTGAAGCCATCTAGACCAGGGCTTTTGTTCGCTGGGAGTTTTTTTGTTTTTTGTTTTTTTGTTTTTTTGTTTTTTTAAATCACTGTTTCTATTTCATCAATTGTTTTGGGGTATTCAGCTTTTCTGATTCTTCCTGATTCAGTTTTGGAAGATTGTATTTTTTTAGGAATTTGTCTATTTCCTCCACATTGTCCAGATTGTTGGCCTATAGTTGTTCATAAAATTTTCTTAGAGTTCTTTGTATTTCTGTGGTGTCAGTTGTTATTTCTCCTCTTTCATTTCTGATTTTGTTAATTTTGGTCCTCTTTCTTTATTTTTTGATGAGTTTGGCTGTTAATCAATCTTGTTTTTCTTTTCAAAGAACCAGCTCTTGGATTCATTCATTTTTTGTATTTTTTTTTTATTTTAGCCAATATACTATTTATTTCTTCTCTAATCGTTATTATTTCCTTCCTTCTACTTACTCTGTGTTTTTCTTATTGTTCCCTTTCTAATTCTTTAAGTTGTAGGGTTAAAGAGTTTATTATTAATTTTTCTTCTTTTTGTGTTATGCCTGTAGTGCTGTGAACTATCCTCTGAAGACTGCTTTATGTGTCCCAGACATTTGGGGTAGTTGTGTGTTCATTTTCATTTGTTTCCAGAAAGTTTTTTATTTCTTTCTTGATCTCGTTGGTAACTCACTCATTGTTTAATAGTATGCTATGTAGCCTCCATGTGTTTGAATATTCATGAGCATTTTTACTGTAGTTGATTTCTAATTTCATTCCATTGTGATCTGAGAAGTTGCTTGATATGATTTCAATCTTCTTGAACTTGTAGAGACTTGTGTTGTGTCCTAACATGTGGACTGTCTCTGCGAATGATCCTAACCCTTAAGCTGTCCTCTGGTTTTAATTGCTTTTTTCTCTTTGGTTCTCTGATTGAGTAATTTTTTTTTCTACTCTATCTTCTAATTCACTGATTCAATCCTTGGTTTCCCCTAATCTTCTGTGAATTCCTTTCACTGTGTTTTTTATTACTGTTATATCAGTCTTCATAGTTACTATATGTTTTCTCATGCTGTTGAGTATATTTGCCATCATTATTCTGTACTCTTATCTATATACTAGAGGCCCATTGCCCAAAAATTCATGCACTGGGGGGTGGGGGGGGGGTCATCAGCCTGGCCTGCCCCCTCTCACAGTCTGGGAGCCCTCAGAGGATGTCCTACTGATGACTTAGGCCCCCATCTGTGGGGGTGACCAGCTGATCAGGGGAAGGCACTGCCCCCATCACCCCCTTGCTGCTGCTGCCACTGCCCGCAGCCGTAGCTGCAAGGCCTGAGCCCCGGGCCTCACAGCTGCCTCCATGGCTGCCTGCCCTCAGCCCTCGCAGTCACTACGGCTGTCTGGAAGGACGTCCAGAAGGACGTCTGAAAGAAATCTGCTCTAAGTAGCATATTACCCTATTATTAGTATAGATATAAAAGCCTAATATGCAAAGTGTCCCCTCGGGATTTCAACCAACCAGGAGTTCGATATCTCTCTATGATGTGTGCTGACCACCAGGGGATGGCACAAAATGAAGAAAGGCCCCCGCCAGCAGCCAGGGAAGGGTAGCCCCGGCCAGCGGCCAGCAGCTGCTAGGGACCCTACACATGCTCGAATTTCGTGCACTGGGCCTCTAGTGTCTGATAAATTTCTTATCTCCATTTCATTTAGCTCTTTTTCTGGAGCATTCTTGTTCTTTCTTTTGGGGCTTGTTTTTTTTTTTTTTTTTTTATCCCTCCATTTTGGCTGCATGTTTGAGTTTGTGTCTGTGTATTAGGTAGATCTGTTATGACTCCCAGTCTCTAGTGCACGACAGTGTCAGACACTGTTTGCGACTGGCCATGAGTACCATGTTTGGAGCTATCACCAATCCATGGCTTGTTGCTCCCTCTACTGGGCTGTGTGCCTTTGGAAAGGAACAAGATGTGCACCTTTCCTAGCCCTGGGCCAGGCTTAGATCAGGCAGTCTCAAAGCCTACAGAGACCCACTTCTGCCTTCAATCCCATTGACACTCAGACTTGATTAGCCTCCGACTATCAACCACAGGGTGGGGTGAGAGGTCTTCCAACAGGGTGGGGCAACTGCCTTTCTTCCACGCTAAACCATCTGGATTGCAAAGTTCTACAAGAGAAAGATTTCCTCTGCAGAATGAGGGAATGACTCAGCACAGGAAACCAGGGTGGCTTCCCTCTGAGTTCCAACCCTGAAGCCCCCAATTCTTGCTTCTGCTCACACAGCTCCATTTCACTCTATCCCCCCTCTGCTGGAGCCCAAGATGAGTGGCTGCACATAACATTTTGTACATTGGCTCTTTAAGAGAGTGCCTGCATTTCCAGCAGCCTCTGTCTGGCAGGCAGCAACCCTGCTGCTTTTCACAGCCAGCTATGTGAGCACCTTTCTCAGTTCTGGTGCTCTGGGCTAGGGAGCTCAGTTTGGTGTCTAAGACCCCACAATTCTCAGTAGGAAACCCCCACAGCTGAGTTATTCTTCTGGAACTTCTGTTGCTGTCAGTGGGGGTCTGACCAGCCCTTTTGCATCTCCGCACTTCCTACCAGTCTTTATGCAGTCTCCACTTTTTATTCTTGGTTAACAGGTTCCTTTCCAGCTAATCTTCAGTTGATTTTTCAGTTTTTCAGTATTTTAGTTGTATTTCCAGTTTGGTCCTGTGAGAATGTCCACATAGCTTCCACTTATTCTACCACCATTTTGGAAAGCAACACCATGAACTTGACCTTGAAATCATAAACTGTGAAAGGATAAATGTCTATTTTTTTAAGTTTTAAAATTGTGGCAATTTGTTACAGCAGCCCTAGGAAATTAATAAATAACTAATAAAGAAAAGTGCAGAGGATCTAAAGTTGATGATATTTTACTCATCAGAATCATGAATCAGAATATTACTAGAGCATCTAGTGATACCACTTTGTATGATTAATCACTGCTATCTTGGTTTCTGTTAGTTTTGTCTAATAAATTAATTTCATCTGGTTGGAAATCAAACATAATGTGCATGTGTATTTTTGCATGTCTAGTTTCTTTACTCAGCAATTATGCTTATAAGATTTAACCATATTATAGCTAGAAAACTTTGTTCTTTTTAATTGTTCATTATTTTATTGTATGACTATATCAATATTTATCATTTATAGTTGATGGGTATTTGTATTTTTTTTCCCTTTTTTTCCCCCTAGAATAGTGCTACTAAGTATGTCATTTTTCACACTCACATGTGCACAATTATGGTTGGAGCATATAAAAACTTCATAGACTAATGTATGTTCAGCTTTGTAATCTCAGTTTCCCAAGGTGATTAAAGTAAACTACACTCCCATTAATACTCTACAATCCTATATAATAAAAGCCTAATATGCAAATCGACTGAATGTCAGAACAACTGGTCAAAAGATCGGTCACTATGATGCACACTGACCACCAGGGGGTAGATACTCAATGCAGGAGCTCCCCCCAGCCTCCAGGCCCCAGGCCAGCCAAGGTGGGTGCCATCAGGGGGAGAGGGCCCCTATCACCCTGCCAGTCACTCCACAGATTAGCCCTGATCACTGGTCAAGTCTAGGGACCCTACCCATGCATAAATTTTATGCATCGGGCCTCTAGTACTAATATACAAGTTTCAATGGTTTATTTTTTTGCAAATACTTGATTTTTTTTTATAATTAGACATTCTAGTGGGGGTGGTGACATCTTATTGTGATTTAAATTTTTATTTCCATGATTACTAGTGAAGTTGAGTTTATTAATAATAAGAATTAGCACTTTTATGAAATGCCTGTTCAAGTATTTTGCTTTTTTTTCTTTCTGTTTTTTATTTTGTTGAATTCTCAAAATTCTTAATGTAGTATTTCATAGTATTCCATCTGAAATTAATTTTTGTTTGTGATGGAAGATCAAAACCTTAGTTTTTTCAATATGGTTCATTCAATTGACTGAAAGCTGTTTTAAAAAGTCTATCACTACCTTTCAGCACTAAAGAATTGTCATAACTTAGGTGACTATGTAAGTGTGATTGTTTTGATTTTTGATTTTTTAAATGTATTTTTATTGATTTTAGAGAGAAAGGAAGAGGGAGAGAGAGATAGAAACAACAATGATGAGAGAGAATCACTGATCAGCTGTCCCCCGCATGTCCCACACAGGAGACTGAGCCTGCAACCCCGGCATGTGCCCCTACTAGGAATCTAACTGTGAGCTCACCGTTCATAGGTTGATGCTCACCCACTGAGCAACACCAGCTGTGAGTGTTTTTGAAATTGTCTCTCTGAAATGAACCAATATTACATGGTCTTAAATACTATCACTTTTTAATAAGCCTTGATAATTGAAGACTCCATTTTGTTGTTCTACCTTAAAATTATCTTGACTATGCTTGCCCCTTTGATTTTCTACAAAAAATTAAAAATCATCACCCTATAAATTCCTCTGGAAAAAAACAAACAAACAACAGCAAAAACCTAATCATCTTAACAAGAATTTCATTAGGTAAATATAAAGAGTATTAGCATCTTTTGAAAACGGAATCTTTCAATCCATAATGTAATATATACTTCCATTTAATGCAATATTAATTAAAACAAATCCTATAATAATGAAAAAAAAGATAAATAATTTACTATACTTTTATACCATATCCTTGATGTTTCTCAGTATTGTGTATATTTCCATATATATAGAATTCTGTGTTTTTCATTAAATTATTTCACAGGTAATTGATAATCTTGCTGCTTTTGAGAATAGTATCTTTTAAGTTTTTCAGTTTTGTGTTTCCAATATATAGAAATAAGAATGCATATTTATATAGACTTTGAAACTATCAATTTTTTTAAAAGAGAACGCATTCTTAATTGTTATTTATTTATTTATTTATTTATTTATTTTTTATTGCTTAAAGTATTACAAAGGGTATTACATATGTGTCCTTTTTTCCCCCCGCCCTTGACAGTCCCCTAGCAGCCCCTATGCCCCAGTGTCTTATGTCCATTGGTTATGCTTATATGCATGCATACAAGTCCTTCGGTTGATCTCTTACCCCCCTACCTCCTGCCCCCCAACCCTCCCCGGCCTTCCCGCTGCAGTTTGACAATCTGTTTGAGGCAGCTCTGCCTCTGTATCTATTATTGTTCAAAAGTTTATAATGGTCTCTATTATCCATGAATGAGTGAGATCATGTGGTATTTTTCCTTCATTGACTGGCTTATTTCACTTAGCATAATGCTCTCCAGTTCCATCCATGCTGTTGCAAGTGGTAAGAGTTCCTTCCTTTTTAGAGCAGCATAGTATTCCATCGTGTAGATGTACCACAGTTTTCTAATCCATTCATCTACTGATGGGCACTTAGGCTGTTTCCAGATCTTAGCTATGGTGAATTGTGCTGCTATGAACATAGGGGTGCATATATCCTTTCTGATTGGTATTTCTGGTTTCTTGGTATATATTCCTAGAAGTGGGATCACGGGGTCAAATAGGAGTTCCAGTTTCAGTTTTTTGAGGAAACTCCATACTGTCTTCCATAGTGGCTGCACCAGTCTGCATTCCCAACAGCAGTGCCCGAGTGTTCCTTCTTCTCCACATCCTCTCCAGTACTTGTCGTTTGTTGATTTGTTGATGATAGCCAGTCTGACAGGTGTGAGATGGTACCTCATTGTTGTTTTGATTTGCATCTCTCGGATGATTAGTGACTTTGAGCATGTTTTCATATGTCTCTTGGCTTTCTGAATGTCCTCTTTTGAAAGGTGTCTATTTAGGTCCTTTGCTCATTTTTTGATTGGATTGTTTATCTTCCTTTTGTTAAGTTGTATGAGTTCCCTAGTCTACTGTTGATACTTTCAATGGTGTTTTTCATAGCAGCTATATCACTCTTCATTTCTTCTTGGGTCTTACTTAAGATGTTGTTTTTTTCATCTGTTTCTTCTAGCTTCTTCCATATGTTATTGATTTTTTCATCTGTTTCTTCTTGCTTCTTGCCGAGGATGTTGATTTTTTCCTCCAACCAATTTATGCACTCTAGGACCCTTATTCTGAATTCTTTTTCTATCATGTTGCATGCCTCTGTATTACTTAGCTGCTTTTCTGGAGAGTCCTCCTTCTCTTTCCTTTGGGGGTTTCTTTGTCTACCCATGTTTGATCTCACTGACATATCTAGATGTTGAGTTGTTCAGTGGCTGCTCCCTGGATGGCAGTGACTCCTTGGTCTGTGGTTGCTCTTCGGGCGGTTGTGGTAGCAGCTGCTCTTCAGTTGGCAGCAGCTCCTCTGGTGAGTGCTGTTCACAGCTGTGGTGGCTCTTCTGGCTGGTGGGGGGAGGTTTCACGTACAGCTGCTGTTCCTCAGCAGAGGGTGTGGTGCTCAGGAGGCTGCTGTTGCTTGGATCTGCTGTGTTGATTTAAAGGCACAAAATACAACACAACAAGGCACCACGTACCAGGCACTAAACAAAAATATATTCATGATATTAATAACCCCAAATAAAGGTGACTGCCCGAATTAAGAGAATTAGGGGATAAGGAAAAAGGAAGATAAAAGAGAAAAAAAGAAAAGAAAAGTAGGGACCAAAAAAAGGTGTGCAAAAATGAAATTGGGAAAAAGGAGGGGGGAAAATAAAAGTGAGAAAAGAAAAGAAAAGAAAGAGTGAAAAGAGAGAATGAAGTGGAAGAGGGGAAGAGACTTTTTATATGAGGAGAATACTCCTATAGAACCTCCACTAATCCTAACAAATTCCAGCAACAGCTCCCTTGAGATGGATGCAAACTAGAAACAACCAATAATATAATGATGAAAATAGAATGGAGAACACTAATCCCAAAATAAAATAAAGAGAAAATAAAATGGCACTTTAAAAAATGGTAAAATGGTAGCAGTAATAATACTGGTGAAAAATAAGAAGGTAGTAATTAAAAGGGTAAAATCAGGTGATGGAAAAAGAAGAAGAAAGAAAGGAAAAAAAAGAAAAAAGAAAAAAAAAGAAGAAACAAAAAGAAAAAAAATTGGTTTCTTAGTTAAAAGGTGAAAAAAGAAAAAAAAATTGCAGTAGTGAAGGTCCTTCAGTTCTTCTATTCTTCAGTCTGGCTCACCTTTAGTCCTGCCAGTATTCAGGAGAGTGTTGAGTTTCCCTGCGATACACTGTTCCTCTGTGTTGTAAACCACAGTCCTTTTTTTATAGCAGGCCGTATTTGTTTCCCAGACTGCCTTATTTTGTGTTTTGCAAAGAGTCAGTTTGTGGGTCAGCCTCTGGGTGGCAGTATTCTGGGGTTGGCCTCTGAGGCTATACGGCATCTCTAGCGCACTTAAAAGTGATTTGGAGAGGTCAACTATCCAGAGCTGGTTCCTTAATAGTTACCCACTCTGTGTTGTTGCTGGGATTCTATTTTTTAAATTAAATCTTTATTACATTTGTTCCTCTTTTTTCCCCCCATAACTCCCCTCCACCCAGTTCCCACCCCACCTTCCGCCCTCACTCCCCACCCACTGTCCTCATTCATAGGTGTGTGATTTTTGTCCAGTCTCTTCCCGCATCCCCCACACCACTTTCCCCCCCTCAAGAATAGTAAGTCCATTCCCTTTCTATGCCCCTGATTCTGTTATAATCACCAGTTCATTCTGTTCATCAGATTATGTATTCCCTTGATTTTTAGATTCACTTGTTGATAAATGTGTATTTGTTGTTCATAATTTGTAACTGTACCTTTTTCTTCTTCTTCCTCTTCTTAAAGGATACCTTTCAGCATTTCATATAATACTGGTTTGGTGGTGATGAACTCCTTTATCTTTTTCTTATCTGTGAAGCTCTTTATCTGACCTTCAATTCTGAATGATAACTTTGCTGGATAAGGTAATCTTGGTTGTAAGTTCTTGGCATTCATCACTTTGAATATTTTTTGCCACTCCCTTCTGGCCTGCATAGTTTCTGTTGAGAAATTAGCTGACAGTCATATGGGTACTCCCTTGCAGATAACTGAGTTTCTTTCTCTTGCTGCTTTTAAGATTCTCTCTTTGTCTTTTGCTCTTGGCATTTTAATTATGATGTGTCTTGGTGTGGTCCTCTTTGGATTCCTTTTGTTTGGGGGTCTCTGCGCTTCCTGGACTTGTAAGTCTATTTCTTTCACCAGGTAGGGGGAAGTATTCTGTCATTATTTCTTCAAATAGGTTTTCAATATCTTGCTCTCTCTCTTCTTCTGGCACTCCTATAATTCAGATGTTGGTACGCTTGAAGCTGTCCCAGATGCCCCTTACACTATCTTCGTATTTTTGGATTCTTTTTTCATTTTGCTTTTCCGGTTGGGTGTTTTTTGCTTCTTTGTATTTCAAATCTTTGACTTGATTCTTGCGATCCTCTGGTCTGCTGTTGGGAGTCTGTATAATATTCTTTATTGCAGTCAGTGTATGCTTAATTTCTAGTTGGTCCTTTATCACAACATCGAGGGTCTCACTAGATTTCTTGAGGATCTCACTACATTTATCGGCAGTCTCACCAGCCTTTACGAGGGCCTTACTAAATTTATCGGCGGCTTCTAGACAGTTCTTGAAACACCTTAAAAGTGTAGTTTTGAACTCTATATCCAGCAGTTTGCTTTCCTCCATTTCTGTCATTCTTGGTGCACCCCTTGTGGTCTTTGTGCACAGTCTTGTTATAGTTAAGCCTTGATTGTTGTAGGTAACACTTGGGGGGGGCGGGGGGGGGGGGCGAGGATTTGACCTCCAGGCCAATTGGCTGTGAGAATCAGCTGTGTCTGCAGTGGGAGAACTTCTGTCCTGATCTCTAGGGAGGTGCTAATCTAGCCTCTGCCTGAGGCTATCCAGCAAATGCCTGCATGCAAGTCTTGGGCGGGGTGGGTCCCAGGGGATCAACAGGGCGGGTGGAGAGAGCAGTTATGGCTGCTCTCAGTCCTGCCTTCAGAGGCTCTGCTTCTCAGTGTCCCTGCAATTGCTGCAAGTACCTCAGAGAGAAAGCTGCTCTCGAGTTCTGAACGATGCCAGACAGTCCCGCTTCTCCTGTTTGAGTCTGGGTCCCCAGAGACTCTCCTGGAACTGGAGCTCAGAGCCTGAGACTCCCTCCCGATTGAAAAAGACAACCTTGCCCTCAGCCACCAGCCCGCTCCACATGCACCTCCGCACCTTAGTATTTTACTTCTGCACCAAACCTCCTCTGAGTCTCGGTATGCTTTTCTCTTTCTTTCTAGTTGTAGAATTTCCACTCAGCCAGCCTTCCTATGGTTCTGGGTGATGTCCGTTCCGTCTTTTAGTTGTATTTTTGAAGTGGTTGTGCGAGGCAGCAATCTCCGGTGTTTACCTATGCCACTCTCTTGGTTTCTCTCAAAACTATCAATTTTTTTAAAATTTGCTTTTGAACTCTATTAATTAGCCATAGATTATTTGAAATTTTTTAAAATTTCTTCATGTCGTCTGAGAATAGGGGCAATTATATTTCAACTTCACTCTTGCTTTTTCTTTCCCTATTGCCCAAAATACATTCTAAATATATGCTAACTTGAATTGGTAATTGTGGGCACTGTCATCTCATTGCCAATTTCAAATGAATGGTTTGCAATATTTAATCATGAAATATCACATTTACATTATAATTGAGATACTCTTTATCAGAATAAAGTGTTCCTACATATTACATACATGATGTGTTTTTACTATAAAGTTGTTTTGAATTTTATGAAATATATTTTTCACATTTATGAGATGATTATATGATTTTTATGTTATTTATTAATGTGAGCTACATTCATTAATTTCCAAATATTATACCATTTTTTCATTATTCAAATAAAGTCAATTTAGACATTATATATTGTCTGTTCAAATTGATACCGAATTTTTGGACTGGAACCTGGATTCTTTGTCCACAGGAATCGAAGAATGAATCCATGGACAGAAAGTGGTATAGCAAAGATGGAGATTTATTGAAGAACAAGTACAGACTGCCAGGTAGGGAGGAGGAAGAGTCCCACAGAACTGACTCCCATGTAGGGAGGGGGAAGAGTCCCACTGGGTTCCTTTTCCCTATCTTTTATAAAAGCTGCAGTTCCTGTGTCTTGATATCCTCTCTGATTGGTCAATATTCCCATTCGAATTGGTGACTATAGTGATTCCTAAGGCCCTCCTTCCTCAAAGTCCTTCCATTCTTCTGGGCTTTCTTCTTTTCCATCTGAATGAAGGGCTTCCTTCTCTTTATTTTGTAAATATAGACCTTTCCTGGCTAGTTCCAGTTCCCTTGTCTTATGTAAATGCAACTGTTGCTGCTCTCTTGTCTTATGGAGATGTAACTGCACCTGGCTTCCTTGTGTTATGGAAATGTACCTTCTCCCAGTATCCAGCCCCACGCTTTTCCATGGACCCCAATTCTAAAAAATCCCTAAACCTGCCTATGTTCCCCCAAAATTTCTGTTTCAAAATGTCTTTCGATTCCACTATTAATATTTTGTTTAGGTTTTTATTTCTTCTGTGAATATGAAAGAAGTTGTTGCATAGTTTTCTTCTGAGCTTTGTAAGGTTCTAGCAGGAAAGTTATACTGGCTTTACATAATGATTTTGAAAGAAATACTTTTAAATAATAACGATACTTTCAAATCCTATAATAATTCGAACAAAGATAGTTTACTATACTTTTATACCATGTCCTATTTAATTTTTCCATTTTTTATTTACTTGTTTATGTCATTCTGGGTAGTGGGAAAGGACCAAAAAACAAAACTTCTTATCACTATGGCAAAAAGAAAAATTTTCAGTAGTATTCATTTTCTTCAGTCTAATATTAACTTAAAGCTTACTAATGTTACAGAAGAGCAAAGAAATACCAAGCACGCTTCATAGAGAAAGGGAAGGACCCCATTTATTAACACTAGTGGACTCCAGGAGTAATTTCCAAATCAGAGTGAAGTAACACGCAGAGGCTTCCCTTTTTATTGTTATGCCCAGATTTCAAGATTCCCTATAGACCAACAGGGAGCCAGCCAAGTCTGATGCAAAAACAGAGAGTCTTTATTATTATTACAGACCTGGGTCTGGCTCCCAGCCTCTACCGACACAATGGCGAGATGAGAGTGCCAGCCCCGTGGGAAAAAGGGGTTTTAATAGGGGGGCGGAGTGAGGCGAAGAGAAATGACTGTGGGCCCTGCCAATTGGCCAGGTGCAAGTCGGGTCTTGTTACACAGGATGTGGTCATATCTATGGCGCGCACGTCCCTTGATTGTCATTGGTTAGTTTAAAGAAATCCTGGGCGTGGCTAGCAGAGGCTTGGGCTTCCGGGAAGAAGGTGCTTTCTGAGCACGTGGCTGCTGCCCCAACATGGAGGATTCAGGGCAAGATGGAGGGCGTAGCCCTCGCCCTTTCATTTATAACGTTATGGGGTCATTGTCTTGCAGATATGGTGGAACCATATGGTTCCGCCCCCTTTTGTGGGCTTACAGGAAGGCCCCCAGGTGTCGATGATCTGTCCTGGGGCCAGCGATAATGACTCCCCCCCCTCTCCCCGGGGCAATGCATTGTTCACAGTTTTTATGGACTGACACACCTTGCAAGACCAGTTTTGTCCTCACTAAGACCACTATAAAACATAACCAAATTATATTCTATTTTTTTAATGTTTTACCTTGAAAATAATGAAAGGAGTTTTGGGGCATAAAATAGGAATTTGGGGGGGGGTGAAATAGGCAGGTTTAGGAAATTTTAAAAATTAAGGGGTCCATGAAAAAAACACAGGGCTACAGAGTTGCAAAAAGGTACATTTCCATAAGACAATGGAACAGCAGAAGTTATATTTCTATAAGACAAGGGAGCTGGGAGACTTTACATTTCCATAAGACAAGGGAGCTAGGAGTAGCGAAAGGTACACATTTGCAGGATAAAGGGAAGGAGGAAGAAAGCCCAGAGGGAGAAGGAGAACAATGAGGGAGGAGAGCCTCACCTCACGGGTCCCATGTGAGGTTCAACCTTTGAGCTGGAGTTGCTATAGTGACCAAATCAGAAGGGGATGGTGACCAATCAGAAGGGATATCAATGCACAAAGATCTGAAGCCTTTATAAACAGTAGGGAAAAGGGACTCAGAGGGACTTTCCCCCATCCCCATGTGGGAGTCTGTACTTGCTCTTCAATAAGTTTCCACTTTTACTATACCATCTTCCATATGTGATTTAATTTTTTGACTCTGATAGACAAAGAGCCGGGGAAAAACCATCCTGCCCAGGGAAACACTGTATGTTTCCAATCCAAAATTCTCGCATCAATAAGAAACAAGATTAACAGGAAAACTACATTTTTTTTACATTTCATTAGCATTACATTATCAGATAATCTCATGAAAACATTTATAAGCTGGTTATTTGTTCATACATTAACCTATGCATTTATTTTTTTCATTCATTTATTCATTCATCTCTATTTTGTCAGGAAAAATTTGAAATTCTCAATATACTTCATGTTGTTTTATCAATTACATGAAGTCAGTAAACATGTACATAATCTAACTGAAGTACCAACAAATCAGTATGGCCTATTTTAAAATCAGGTCATACATGAAAGGCACAATTCAAAATTAGTATAGGATTTCAGATAAATGAGTCATATATAAGATATAAGAAGAGTAACAAGTGGTACAAAATAATAATTTCCAAAATAAGCAGAGTAGATGTAAATTTTACATGTGCTTCAATCACCTTAAAAAGCACTGTTATCTCATGGATACTATTTATTACTGATTTGGCTATTTCCCAAGACTTTCATTTTACCTCATTAGAGAAATTATTTAATCTAATATCAGAGGATAATATTTTATATAGTAAATGATGTGTTATATAATAATAGGTTATAAAATATGAAGAAAGTTTATTTTAGAAAATAAAGTTTTCTGAGTTTTGTGCTCTATTCTCTCATCTTTCATATTTGAGGACATTTTCTGTTCATCCAAGCATGACTCTGAAAAACAAAATTGTGGCTTATGTTTCTTTCCACCCATTCTTTTTGAAACAGGAATTTTAGGGATAGTATAGGACAGGTTTAGGAAATATTAGAAATTTTGGAAATTAAGGAGACCATGGAGGAAGTACAGGGCTGCAGAGCAGCAGAAGGTATATTTCCATAGAATGGAGGGGCTGGCTGCAACAGGTACATTTCCATAGAATGAGGGAGCTGGGAACAGCAAAAGGTCTATATTTATAAAATAAAGAGAAGGAAGCCCTTCATTCAGAAGGAGAATAAGAAAGCCCAAAGGGAATAGGAAAACAATAAGGGGGCGGGAAGAACCTCACATGTCCCATGTGAGGTTCAACCTTTAAGCCCAGGAGTTTCTATAGTAACCAGTCTAAGGGAATAGTGACCAATCAGAGGGGATATCAAGGCACCAGGATCTGCAGCCTTTATAAACCATGGAAACAGGAACTCAGTGGGACCCTTTCCCCCTCCCTATGTGGGAGTTCATTCTGTGGGACTCTTCCCTCTTCCCACGTGGAAGTCTGTACTTGTTCTTCAATAAATCTCCACCTTTGTTCTACCACTTTCTGTCCATGGATTCATTCTTCGATTCTAGCGGACAAAGGATCAGGGTCCCAGTCCAAAAATTCGGTATCATTTTTAAAACCTGTCACCGTCCTTGGCTCTGCTTTTTAATTTAATGGGTAGCTTGATGCCTATTTTTAAAAAGATCCACCCCATCTCTGGTGTCTGCAGTCCCATCTGGACGGTCTGCTGCTTCTAACTTTGCAAGCAGTTAGAATATCTGCTACAGTACCTCTGGTTCTTTTTGCTGGGAATTTAGTGTAATTAATTTAGATTGTGGTCTGATGACTTTAGCTACCTGCAGAACCATTTACATCCTTCAAGACCCTTGCCCTTTGTCATATTTAAGCCTTGGCTCTAGCTGTTATCTTGTGATTCTCACTCACCTTCCTTCTGTTTATCTAAAGCTTATTTCCCATGACCAGAATAATAAGTCAAATCTGCCTCATTGTAGCCTTCTTTTGATTACTTTAGCTGACACTGAACTTTACTTTCATTTCCATCTATCGTATATGTAATTCAGTTTCACAGTTTATCTCATGAATATTCTCTAATTATTTCATATGTTTTCTTCTATCACTACAGTTGCATTATTAGCCTCTTGAAGGCAAAGGTCATGCTCTATATTATTATTATTATTATTATTATTATTATTATTATTTATATATTCACTACAGTAACTATACACACAACGTGTGCAAAAATAAATGAAAAAATAATGTTGATTTACTGTTTGCTTACATATCAACCACTAAGACTGTTCAAACCCAGTTTTTCAGCAATTTTGAATATAAATTGCTGTGTAAATATTATATTCGGATTTTTATATTAACGAGCTGGGCATATGCTGAGTCATTTTTTTTTTCTTTTTTGTATATCTCACAAACTAGGCATAATATCTCACTTTAGACCAGTCCAAGTCTCACACAGTTCTAATATCTTAAAGCTTATCATTCTGAAAGTCTTCTACTATGCATTATGTTTTCTATATAATATATAATGGACAGCTCATAAAGCAATTATGAACTCTTCTGGGGGGGTTAGCCCAGGTACAACTTGGTTGGTCAGATGAGCTTCACTACCAACACTATGAAATAGGGAGATAGTATACCATCTGCTTCCTCACTTCCTCTCTCCCAATTTCTTATATTTGACCAAGATTTTAGTGAAGACCAAATTTTTATTTCTCCATGGCCTCCTGATCTAACATATAGCCTTTTATCTTACATGCCCCCCCAAAAAAATAGCCTGAAGTCTTTATTTGTAAAGTATTTTAATGTTGTGCCCTTTCCAACTACAAATTTATTGTGTCCACTTCCAATATGCTCCTCTTTCTTTCAGCCTAAGAGTATTTTAGTGTTATCTTCACTTATCTTCACTTGGCTAACTGAACCCTCCAAGACTTTACAAAAATCATCAATTGACCTTTTTTGTTTCAAAGTATGACAAGTACTTAAGTACCTTTTAGTCATAGTTTATAAATACAATCGGGTTCAATAATGTGCCCTTCCCCAATACCCTTAACACAACAATAGCCTTTCATTCTCTCTTTTAAACTACCAAAAGTACAGTATATTCTCACTTCCCATTTACTCATCACCACCTTGAAATCAGGGCATTTTCAAAGCATGATGTCTACATGAATTTGAATTCTAGCTTCAACAAGTCTTAACTAAATTTACCTGACTTCAATTGTCTAACTGTTTACAATCGAGATGGAAATCATAACAACCTCACATAGTTGTTCTGAGGATTACATGAGAGAATGCAGTAAATGTAATGAACACAGTACCTGAAGCACAGTAAACAATTTTTTTTGTTATTGTTATTAGTCCACCTGTAATTCTCTTAATAAGGTATCCACTAATCTTTCATTTTTTAAATCCAATGGAAAATTTTCCTTCCCTATTTTCCTCACCCTCTCTACTATAATTTCCTTCATTCATTGAATAGTTACTGAGTAACTGCTATATATCAGGAACACAGCTAAATTTAGGATATACTAGAGGTCCAGTGCACAAATTCATGCATGGGTGGGGTCCCTCCACCTGGCCTGTGATCAAGGCCTATCAGGGGGCCGGCCAGCCGAAGAAAGGGACCCCAAGAGGTTGGCCTACTGCCCTCCCAATTGGGGCCCATTGGGGGGGGGCAGCAAGGAGGGAGGAGGGGCCATGGGGGGTTGGCCAGCTGGGGGGAGGGGCTGTAGGAGGTTGGCCGGCCAGGGGCAGGGGCCATAAGTGGTTGGCTGTGGAGTGCACTGATCACCAGGGTGCAGCTCCTGCATTAAGTGTCTGCCCCCTGGTTATCAGTGTGCATCATTGTGACTGGTCGACCAGTTGTTCCAGTCCTTCTGGTCGTTCGGTCATAATAGTCACTTAGGCTTTTCTATACATAGATATCAATGATAAAATAAAGAACCCTCCTTTCTCCATGGTTAACCAATCTAAAGGGAAAAATAATGAACAAACAAATGTCTAAATATATGTATGTGAGGATCATTGTGATAGGACAATTTACCTAAAAAAAACAGTTATTATAAAAGGGATAATATTGGGGAATTACTTTAGGGTGATAAGTCTGGGACACTTTTTCTAAGAAGATGGTACTTAAGCATAGACCTATCAGGAGATAGCCTGAGTGTAGTAAGTTGACACACATTCCAGCAAAGGAGGCTACTTGTACAAAGCCCTACTGTCAAAATGTTCACTATAACTTCCATCTGAAACTATTTTACCCCTCAGTTGCCATAAATTCATTATCTCATTTAGAACTCTTAACTTTCTATTAATCATATTTCAGTTTTCTGATGCCTTTTTTACTACCCTTTTAAAAAATATATGTGGGCCCTAACCGGTTTGGTTCAGTGAATAGACTATTGGCCTTCAGACTGTAGTGTCCTGGGTTTGATTCTGGTCAAGGGCATGTACCGTGGTTGTGGGTTTGATCCCCAGTAGGGGGCGTGCAGGAGGCAGCAGATTGATGTTTCTTTCTCATCAATGTTTCTAACTCTCTATTCCTCTCCCTTCCTGTCTGTAAAAATCAATAAAATATATTTAAATAAATATATATATTTGGGGGGGGGGGGCATTTCCTAAAGATTTCTTCTTCAGATTATTGTCTTTCTTCAGAATATTTCCTAATATTTTTTTCAGATATCATGCTTATGATCACCACTTATGTGTAATTAACTCTCCAGTCTTCAATTTAAAACTTAGCTATTTTATTTTAGTAAACTTCAGAATTTTAACCCACTATTTGTTGTAACATCTCATCTGGAGACCAAAGTGTCCCCTCATTTGCAACATATTTAAATCTGAATCAGTGATCTTTTATCATCAATTCTTTTTGTGAATGGTCTACAGTCATCAATAGCAAAACCATCTACTCAGCCAGTCAGGCTACACACCTGACAGTCATTCCTGACCCACGTTTCTCTCCTCTCTGTTAGTAAACTTATTTTCTTTTCTGTACGTTATGGATGGAAAAAAAGGGAGTTCTCACAGGTTGATCTGATTATAAATTCCTAATTGTGCAAGTCATGGTGGGTACTTATGTCCCAGGCTATAACTTGTTGATAAAAGGTTCATCTTTGCAGTAAACAAGCCCTGCCCATTGCTTCCATGCATCTAAGTTAACACACATTTAAGATAATCCTGAACAACCCTCAAGAGAGCACATCATCTTGTTAACTATCCTGTAATCCAATCCCTGCTATTCTTTCTCTCTCACCTCCATGCAATCTTCCTTACCGGTCATCCTTAAAGTCAAATACATAAGAGAAACTACAAAACGGTTATTCTCAGTAGCATTTGAGATCTTGCTCATAATATATCATCAATTTGGCTCAAATAAACTCATAAACCCTATGGGTTTGGATGTGTGTGTGTATGTGTGTGTGTGTGTGTGTGTGTGTATGTATATATGTTCACAATGTTTTGTATACCTTTTTCTTTTTATTTTCTATCACAACTACTAATTTCCCAGTTATGTCATTTTTCATATATATACTAATTCTTCTCTAGTTCAGATTCATCTTAATTTTCGTCTGGAAGCTTATAGGGCTTTCTTATTGGACTCTATATCTCTCTTTCCAGTATGCACTGAAACAAGTCCAAGATCCCTGTGACTTATTCTTGTCCATAGTGCCAATCTCAAACCCTATTGCATCTCTATCCCCTTGCAGTATATATGAGTTTACTATTGTTATGTATACAGCATTATTCTATTTTTTCCCATATGTATATTTTAGTTATTAGCATTTAACTTCTCTTTTCCTGATTAAATTTTCATCACACTCCAGGAAATATCAATCACACCTATAGGTCAACTTCCTTTTTGGACTTCAAGGCAAAAAAAAAAAAAAAAGTACTTGCATGAAATAAAGGACGTACATAGCAGCTACTCAAACTTACTATCTTAGTATAAACAGAGTCAATAAGCTGATCTATTTATATAATCAGTAGCATATCAAAATCAAATAAAAATACTGGTTTCTGGAGAAACATAATTAAGGAGACTAGAGAAAATATATTTTAATTTCTGCAGGTTATTTGCAGAACTATTTAAGAGCATAAAGCATACATGAAATGTTATATTAAAAAGGATAAATATCAGAGAACCAAATTAAACATGGGATTAAAAATATGATAAAAATATTTTATCTTTATTTTATTATCATTACTCTCATAATTATTATTCTCTTTATTTTATTATCATTATCAGAATGAGAACAGAAAATAGGATGGAAGAGAAGTAATTATCTATGAAGTACTAGCCAACAATTTCAAAAGCAGAGAAAGGATAAAGGTTTTAGTCTCTTAAATTATATGATAACTATGTCTAAATTAAGGATCCTAAATTCTTCTAAATGGGAGAAAGTAAGCTCCCTATAGAATGCTATCAGATTAACTGTCAGAAATATCAATACCAGAAGACAATAAGGAAATGTCTTATTGCTTCTGAGGAAAATTTGGAGTCTAGAAAGAGATATATACAAATGAGTTTGGGAGGACTGACTAAAGCCACATTTAAATAAAGATACACTCAAAAATGTTATTTCTAGTATATGAATTCTTACCTCAGGATATTCTCCAATAAAATGAAACAAAATTCAAGAATTAGACAGGAACAGACTCTTGAAAACCATAGGTTCTCACATATAAAAGTAGTGAAAGGTCTTAAAATAAAGGTCAAAGAAAAATTGGGCTACTAATATACCCAAATGCCCAAAACAATATCTGACACCTGTAAGTGCTGAAAAACATTGGTTAAAGGGATGAATAAGGAATAATTTACCAGGAGAATGAAGAACTCCTTGAGACAGAATCTAGACATAAAACAGGCATGGTAGGCATGGTAGTACAGAAAGGCTGACTGACTTGAGGGTATGATAATACAAACACACACACAAGCAACACACACACACACACACACACAGTCAACCCATGGCTGCTGTTGCCAATTCAATGCCAACAGGAATCCCCAATTTGGGGTGCTGTGAAGAAGAAAACTATCCAGTGCAAACAGCTCAATTGGGAAACATCATGACTATGGAATAGCTCATAACTTAATAGTGTTACAGCTCAATTATGAATCAGAAAGGCTATGGAGCAGCATTGCTATGGTACGCCCCTCCTGCCACACCACTTTGGTCTTCTCTGGCCCTTGCTGGCCTGCTCCATTCTGCTCTGCTCTGGCGCCCAAACAGGGACCCCTAGGTAGATGCTGGGGTCCAATCCCAGCTGGTCCAGGGGTCCCCAAAGGTGTGAACGGAATCGGCGAAGAAGGAACGACACAGAGACAGCGTTCAGTTGATCAGCAGCCTAGCCAGGATCTCTAGCCAGGATCTCCAGCCAAGTTCTGTTCAGGATCTCCAGCGAAGTTCTGCTGTTTATTGTCTTGTTACATCTGTATTTATACTAGTTGATTTTAATCCTGTCAATTTCTATTGCAAAGGTTAGGGCATTTCTTATCTCCATTCCAGGGAGTAAAGATTATGTAGCTTAAGCGTGATTGTTCGTAATTAAAGTGATTAACTACCCACCTGGCACTCAGTTAAGGAGTTTTATTCCCTCCCTAACTTCAGGGAAAAATCCTTACCTGGGGAAACAACCTTTCTCGGAGAGGTGACCTTGGTTAAAACACATAGCGCTAAGGGGAGCAAACATATTAAGAACAGTATGCTATATACACCAGGTCCCTTGAAACATATGCTGTGCAGATGTTTCTTTCCTGCAGCGACTGTGTCAAGCAGCAAGGATGGACCAGCTTCCAGCAGGGGGTGTTCAGGGGCAGGGCCGAAGGGGGAGGGGCCAAAGGCAGTGGGGGGGGCCTGATCAGGGCCCCAATCAGGCCGGTTGGCTGCTGAAATGCGCGGCATAGGGACAGGTCATTCAGGTCGTTCTGTCGTTCCAGTTGCTTGGCTTTTATATATATAGATAGCAAATGCCATTCTTTTCTCAAGAATATACATTCTGTGACTTGTTACTATAAGTATAAACATCCAGAATTACAAAAACAGTTGACAACAGAAATGTAAATATTAACTTGCTTAAATAATTTGATAATATTTCTTAAAGCCTTAATTTATTATTTTATTCCATTTTTTAATTCTCACTAGAGGAGAGAGAGAGAGAGAAGCATTGATGGGGGAGAGAAACATTGATCAGTTGCTTTCTGTACATGAACTGACCAGGGATCAAACCAAAAACCCAGGTATATGCCCTTACTGACCTTTTTGTGCAAAGAACTATGTGCAATCAACTGAGCCACTCCATCCAGGCTTAACACCTTAATTTTTAATGCAATACTGATATTTGTAAATGATTTGTACATTATGCCTCAAAAAATGAAGATAAAATAACGAATGCACATAGGATCTAAAACTATGTCAATATAGAGAGATAGAGTCCTGATAGGTGGTTCCCTTGATTAGAAGAGCATCATGCCATACACCAAAAGGTTGTGGGTTTGATTCCCATCAGGACACATACCTCGGTTTCAGGTTTGATTCCCAGATGAGGCGTGAAGGGAGGCAATCGATCAATGTTTCTCTCTCACATGGATATTCCTATCTCTCTCTCTGCTTTCCTCTCTCTTTAAAAATCAATGAACATATTCTCAGGAGTGGGTTAAAATGAAACAAAACAAAATGATAGAGAGGTATTTCTACATGTGTACTTAAATAACAATGTTTAAAATATATTCTATTGCACTCCCTTAATCAGTTCAAGAAAAAAAAACACACTATAAACTGCTTATTAAACTCCAAATAATCTGAAAGGCAAGTATGATTATATTATACAACCACACACATATATTTATCCTATCTAATGAAGAGGGAATATGCTAATTGACCCTCACACCATTGCAAAGATGGCGGCACCCACAGCCAATAAGGAAGGGATATGCTAATTGACTGCCCCTCCTTCAAATATGGTGGCACCCACAGCCAATAATGAGGGAATATGCTAATTTATTGCCATGCCCTCAAAGATGGTGGTACCCACAGCCACAATATGGTGGTGCCCAATCCCCTCAGCACCCCCAGCCACCCAAGGCCTCCCAAGGATGGCTGAGGCTTCCACTGCTGGCACTGTAGCAGCAGAGGTGTGATGGGTGTTACCTTCCCCTGATCGCCGGGTCGCCTCCTGCCCCTGAGGGCTCCCGGACTGTGAGAGGGGGCGGGCCAGGCTGAGGGACCCTCCCTCCAGTGCATGAGTTTTCATGCACTGGGCCTCTAGTTTATACATAAGAAATAATACATTCAACCATCAAAATTCTTGCATTGCATCTGTGGATCGCTTACAAAACATTTTTTTTCTTCATAGCACAATAAATCTAAACAATCATTTTGTCGCACATCTAGATCCAGTATAACTTCAAACATATGGTCCCACATTTTATGATTTCTGAAGGGAGAATAAACTAGCATTGTTATTACTTTCCTTTTAATTTCTGTTTAACTCAATTCTTACAACATTTAGAAACTTTCAAGATATTATCATATTAATCTGATTCTCTAAAACATTGGTCAGCAAACTCATTAGTCAACAGAGCCAAATATCAACAGTACAACAATTGAAATTTCTTTTGATAGCCATATTTTTTAAACTTAAACTATATAGGTAGGTACATTGTTATTAACTTAATTAGGGTACTCCTAAGATGGCCTTTGCTAAAAACGTCCTCAATCTGATTGAGGTACATTTGCTGAGGTTGACCCCTTCCAAATCTTCCATCCACACTCGTCTTGTATATTTGTTTCAGATAGACGAGTGTGGATGGGAGAGTTGGAAGGGGTGAACCTCAGAGAACATACCTCAAAACAATGTACCTCCCCCACTTCGTGTATCCCGCTGCCCGCCTGTGCCGCATCTCCCGTCGCCCGACCAACCGGCACCCCCCACTTCTTCTAACGTCACTTCAAAATAGACTCACCCAGGCGGAAAACCGACTTCTGTGCAGGGGCCACGAAGTTTCAATCACACTGTACATGCACGCCCGCACATGATATTTTGTGGAAGAGCCATACTCAAGGGGCCAAAGAGCCGCATGTGGCTCACGAGCTGCGGTGTGCTGACCACTGCTCTAAAACATGACATATAAAGCAGATTATCAACTCTGCATTATCTGAAGTATACATAAGATAAACTGACATCTACAATATCACCCTCAAGATACCACCTCAGCCTGGCCAGTGTGACTCAGTGGTTGAGTGTCCACTCATGAACCTTGAGATCGCGGTTCAGGCTTGATCCCCAGTAGGGGGTATGCAAGAGGCAGCTGATGGATGATTCTCTTTCATCACTGATGTTTCCATCTCTCTCTCCCTTCTCCTTCCCCTCTCTGAAATCAATAACAACATATTTAAAAAAAGATACTACTTCAACGAGTACTCACTTTTCAGGTTAATGAAATGAAGAAACAGTGAAAACCTTAGAATAAAACTGATTTTGCGTTATGTACATAGCTGATATGCATAGCAGATTCCATAGCAGTGGTTTTTTTTAATGAGTGAATTAATGAATTATTATGTGAATACTCTTTTTCTTGGTAAATTATTTGGCTAAAAAATGCACTTGGGGAAAAGTGTTCAACTCTTTTTTTAAGCTTATTTAGGTAGGATTTGTATTAGGAAAAGGGGTATTTGATAGTCACATTTTTAAAAAGTGAACATTACCTCACTTTTACTTCTGTCTTATTTTTATCATACAAGAATTTAGAAACACCCCTTTGCTACTCAGCAATATCTTTATTTCCAAACTCTTAGACTGTGTATATAATGACTTAGTTTTATTTATTTTCTGATTTAACTTAAAAATGAATAGTTTTATTGTTAATAGATGCAATTTTAAGCCTCTTTAAGATAATGGCTATTAATTTATATGGTGGGTTTCAAGACTAAGAATTTTCTATGTAATCAGTGCTGAAATTACTTTGTGTCTCAATTGTCAGATAGACTGAAAAATGTTCTGTAAGGAGAATGACAAACAGAAGTATTCTTATCTAAATGAAAGAGTCAAATAAATAGCCAAGAAAAATAAGTACCTTTTCAGTATACTGGGATTTTTCTTACTCACTACTCACATTTCCATTTTTATTTCAGAAATATCTATAATAAAATGTAATATGCAAATCGACCAAACTGCTAAACAGTGGAATGACCATCCAGACGACTATGCTATGACACCCACTGGCACCAGGCCAGCCAAGGTGGGTGCAAGGTGATTGGTCCGGGCCCGGCCATTGCCCCATGATCACCCTGCAGAGGGAGGCCCAGGCCACCAGCCAGCAGGGTGATGGATCAATCAGGGAGCTCCACAATTGTCCCAGAGAGGGAGGCCCAGGTCACTGATGTGCGGGCTGCAGAGGGTGGGTGGGGTTTCCCTCTGTGAGGATGCAATCAATCACATGATCGCCCTGCAGAGGGATGCCCAGGCAACCGGCCAGTGGGCTGCGGCGGTAGGGTGGGGCCTCCTTCTGCGGGGTGATCCATCACGGAACCCCAGCTGAGTCTACAGGGCCTACCTCTTTGGGGAGATTAATCACCGGGCTCCCAGACTGTGAGAGGGCACAGGCCAGGCTGAGGGACCCCAGCCCAGTGCATGAATTTTGTGCACCAGGTCTCTAGTAGTTAAATAAGTTAGAGAAAATGATTTTATGATCGTCTCATTCATTGTAAAATATTCCCAAAGCTGAGTCAGGATAGGCAAGTCCAAGCCTCACTTTCCTAAAGCAGCAGGAGGAGGCAGGCAAGATGTGAGATTCCTGCAGCAGCAACTCCATACAAAATATACCTTTATGAGTACAATATCCTGGTCTACCCTTCCAACAACTAGTCTACATTTTTCTTATTTATATGTGCCATCTTAGCAGAACTTCCCATGAATGAATATGTTTGAAAGTTATCTTACAAAAAGATGCATGATCGTATTTGGCTGGCCTCTGTCTCAAGAATGGTTCACCAAGATAATAGTTATAAAAGAAATGCTATTGCTATTGTTAACCCAACAATGAAAATGTGTACAGGTAGAGTATAGGAGGCAATAACCTGTCCTCTCATAATTAGAGCAAAAGAAATGCACTTCCATTAAAAATAAAAAAAAAAGTAAACCTAAAGGCAGGGAACAATTTGTCCATCATGCAAGCAGCTGGCATCCTAAAAACTGTAAAAACTCCAGCTGGCACCTCACACTACCGAGAACTAGCCAACTCCTCACATGGGAAAAGTGCTGTATGATTTGATGTGAGAAAGCAACAAAACAGATATTTGTGAATAAATATTGGTTTGACAGGAAGTCAGACAAACTGCATTTTTTACTCAAATACATGTACTTAAGCACAAGGTGCCAAACATAATATCTATTTAAAGAAGAAAAAAAATGTAGAGAAAATCTGCATCAGATGAAACTGAAGCAGATGGTGTAAATTGGTCCTTTGTTAGTCTTAAAAATTTTAAATAAAAATATCTTAAATTGGAGTCAAAAATAAAGAAGTCTTTTTCATCAGAAACAAAACACTTCCAACATAACACCTACAACTTCTGGAAATTTTTGCTTCCATTTTAAATCCCCTCAAAACCATATTTCTGACTCAATGTACTCAACCCAAACAAAACTCATGTGACTAAACTATTTTAAATATAGAATCTCAAAAATCTGCTATTTATTGGTTGTAGCATAAGTAAATGCATAGTCTATAACTGCCGTCCTCATGGAAGGTGAGGGATTTTTTAAATGATTCCTCCATATTTTGAAAATTGTTTTAGATCTAAGACACTGATTCTCCAGAAGGCATTCTCAAATATACAAATATTAAGTTTGTACAAATAAATATTAAAAATCCATGCACTCAGGGGTGTCCTTCAGCCTGGCCTGTGCCCTATTGCAGTCCAGGACGCCTCGGGGGATGTTCCCTCAGGGGGAACGGGCCTAAGTTGGCAGTCAGACATCCCTCTGGCAGCCCAGGAGCCCTTGGGGGATATCCAACTGATGGCTTAGGAGTGCAGGCCTAAGCCGGCAGTAGGACATCCTTAGTGCTGCAGAGAAGGTGGGAGAGGCTCCTGCCACTGCTGTTGCACTTGCAGCCAGCCATCAGCCTGGCTTGTGGCTGAGTAGAGCTCCACCTGTGGGAGTGCACTGACCACCAGGGGGAAGCTCCTGCGTTGAGCATCTGCCCCCTGGTGGTCAGTGTGCATCATAGCTACAGGTCATTCCTGGTTGTTCTGCTGTTAGGGTCAATTTGCATATTACCTTTTTATTATATAGGATTATTTCCTTACATTTTCCCCCCAGAACTGTATGAAGTAGTTCCCCTACTTGCAAGGGAACCCACCCAAGATGTGAATATTAATATCTATAGTTTCTACAGTAGAGGAAGAGAAGGGGAAAGAGGGGAGCAGAAAAGGATGAGGTACTGCCACCCTAGAGCATCTACTAGAAAACACAGTTTTTGTTCTGTCAACTGCACAGAGAAGTCACATATTTCATAATCCATGGAAGTGTTAGAAAAGTTCTAGTCTTTTATAAAGAAACATCTCGTCAAGTTGAAAAACTTAGGAGTACAGAATTCAGAACATTTAAATCCAGTTTTCCTATTGTACCAACACATGCTATTGTATCTGAAAGAAACTGAATTGAGGAAGATGTTGCAGTGATCATGAGAATGCACCACACAGTACTCAAATATGGATAGGCTGTTCTCACCCCATGACTAAGTGCATATGGGGAGAGTAAAGCATGCCCAATTCTGGAGGACCTAATTCTTTGATGGTTGGCTTTGGCTCATGTACTCCAGATGGCCCTGTTGAACCGTTCTCAATTGTACAGCATTCTGGAATGATTCCTCTCAACTTTCTCTCCTTGTAGCCTTTACTTGGGGTTAAACTTGCAGTATGGCCTAATGGCTCTCCCAGCCTTTTCAGGCTCCCTCCCCATTCCTTCTCACATAGATGTTTGCCCTAATACAATGATTGAACAATTAATTCCATTTTGATATCAGCTTCTAAGAAGACCTGGACAAATACAGATATATTTTTTCTCTTCCAGGACATACAGTAAATTATAGTTTTACCAGGTGTACTGGTTAATAATACAGATTTTGTAATCAAGAAAAATGATAATTTCAGGAGACACATCAAAAGTGCTTTATTCAAAGTAATGTCCATCGCTAGCTATACATTTCCCCCATCTTTCAGTTAATTTGTGGATACTGTCCCAATAGAACTTTTCTTGTTTTGAGGTAAACCATTCAGAGACCAAATTTTCCACTTCTTTCATTTTGAAGTGCTGCTCAGAAAGTGTGTGTACCATCTATCTGAACAAGTGGTAATGTGAAGGAGCAAGGTCTGGTAAATACAGTGGGTGGGTTAATACTTCCCAGGCAAGATCTTTTAACGTGTCTTTTAACTGGTTTTAAAGTGTGTGATGGTGCATTATCATGAAGCAAAATTACTTTGCCATGTCTTCTGGCCCATTCTGGTCATTTTACAATCAAAGTGTGGTTCAAATTGATTATTTGTTGTCGGTAGCAATCAGTATTAATGGTTTCACCTGGTTTTAGAAGCTCATAATACACCACACCTTCCTGATCCCACCAAACGCAGAGCATTGTCTTCTTTCCGAAGCGATTTGGCCTTGCAGTTGATGTTGATGGTTGACTTGGATCAACCCATGATTTTGTGTGTTTAGGATTCTCAAAATAAATCCACTTTTCATCTAGTCACAATTCGATTCAAAAAAGACTTTCTTTCATGCCATTGAAGCAACATTTTACTGATGACTTTTCTATTTTCCATTTGTCTTTCATTCAGTTGATGTGGCACCCATTTTCCTTCCTTTAAAATCTTTCCCATTGCTTGGATCAGAAATTGTTTGCTGAGTAACGTTTAATCTTTCTGCAAGTTGTTTTTGAGTTTGACACGCATCTTCAGTCAATAATGCTTGTAATTGTTGGTCTTCAAACTTTTTCGGTTGACCTGGACATTCTTTCTTTCACATCTAAATCATTACTTTTAAAGCATTTAAACCAGCGTTCACAAGTATCTTGAGATGGAGCATGTTCACCATAAGTTTCCCTAAGTATATGATAACTTTCAGCAGCACTTTTCTTCAAAATTAAGTAATGAATTAAAACTTCCCGCAAATGCTCTTTTTTTGGCATGAAATTCAATATTTTTAAGTGTAAAAATATCTATGATGTTAATACCTTCAGCAAATTTGACATATGAAGTTTTGAAGTTTGTCACTACAACAAAATAGCATACTTATCAAATCGCATATATATCCACATACATGTAACTCCATCCAGTGAAATAAATCTTCATCATTAACCAGTGCACCTGGTATATTCCATACTGTTTACTTTTGAAAAGGTTTTTATCTTAATAGAAAGTTATTATGTAATAACAGACTTTATGATATGTATGCTAACACATTAATCTCCTTAAAATTTAATTCCATCCATTTTTATGTAACAGAATAACTACTTTTCAAAATAAAACTTCAAGTTTTGAATCATTTTAATTGAAGTAATCCTCCCCAATTAAGGTTTTAATCAACAAAATTAAATATTTAATGTTGCTCTACTTCATTTATTATTTCCTTCTTTATCTTAGTAGTTATGCTCTTTAAGCCTATGTTGATGACCTTTACTTTAAAATAAAGATAGAAAATTTATTAACAGAGAGAAGGTGAAAATGACTATGAAATAGTAAAGAAGAACCACTTTCTTCATGGAGTGATAAGCACAAGTAGAATGCCTCATCTCATATAGTGCATATTAAACAAAAAGACTATGGCTTATTACTGATGTAATTCACAACACCTAACTGAAAATTCTAAGTCATCTATTCAACAAGCATGTACTATATTCTTAACATTCTAAAAGTAAAGGTTATGAAAGGCTATTTTTTAACTGATCTTTGTCAAATTCATGAGTGACTCAAATTCATGAGTGACAAAGATAGTTGAATAAATAAAATGCAGCGTGGTAATTATTGTCTCAAACATTGAATAAATTTCCATTTGCACCTAAAAAAGAATAATTATCTCTTCCTCAGTAATTTATGAGTCTCCAGGGGAAATAATGTTTGGCCTGGGTATTGAAAAATGGGTTTATAGGAAAGAAAAGAGGAAGAGAGAAAATTCAGGCGGAATGGACTATGTATGGTAACACCCCTGGAACAAAAGAGCACAGACAACAAAAGTTAATTAAAAGCATAATATGACTGGATTATAGAGCAGGCTGTGGGAATGGGAGGAAGGGTACTTAAAATGGTAAAATGGGTCAGATCTAGGAAACTCTTTCATGATATGTTAAGAAATTTCAATATTATTCTATAGGCCTTGGGAGCTATTGATATATCATTATTGCAGAGAATAAAGCTCCACTAAATAAAAAGCCTTTAAATATAATCTTCATAACAAATAAAGAGGGAAACACTTCCAAGATCACTCATGTTTTTTGAGAATGTCCTCACTGAGACACTACAGTGAGGGAATTATGGAACAAATGGACATCGAAGAGGCTTGGGTTCAAATACTAGCTTTGTCATATATCATTAGTACATCATTGGATTGTTTTTTATATCCCAGTTTTCTTGGTTTAAATGTGAATAATAAATATAGAAAAAATTAATATTTTTACTATAACTGAATGAAATTATTTAGGCACAGAATACCTTTTGTACAATTCTGAAAATTGGAAAGTTGTTTTGTTTTTTTGTCCTGGCAAGTTTGTTGCAAAAGTATCTGATGGCACTAATTTACCTGACCTGTAGACAGACTATTTCTAATCTTTATTTATGATACATAGTGTGAACATTCATGTTTGATTTGAAGTTCCTGCCAATTATATAGTACTAGAGGCCCGGTGCACAAAAATTTGTGCACTCGGGAGGGAGGGGGGGTCCCTCAGCCTGGCCTGTGCCCTCTCGCAGTCTGGGACCCATCGGGAGATAATGCCCTGATGGCTTAGGCCTGCTCTCGGGTGGCAGAGGGCAGGCCCAATCCCTAGGTGCAGCCCCTGGTCCGGCTCAGAGCAGGGCCAATTGGGGAGTTGGGGCGCCGCCCCCTGTCATGCACAGAGCAGGGCAGATTGGGAGGTTGTGATGCCACCCTCAGTCATGCTCAGGGTAGGGCCGATTGGGGGGTTGGGGCACCGCCCCCTGTCACACTCAAGGCAGGGTCGATGGGGAGGTTGCGGCGCCCCCCCTGTCACGCACAGAGCAGGGCCAATCCGGGGGTTGGGGCGCTGCCCCCAGTCACGCACAGAGCATGGCCCATCAGGGGGGTTGGAGAGCTCCCCCCTGTCACGCACAGAGCAGAGTCTATCAGGGGGTTGGGGAGCTCCCCCCATCATGAACAGAGCAGGGCACATCAGGGGGTTGGGGAGCTCCCCCCTGTCACTCACAGAGTAGGGCCGATAGGGGAATTGGGGCTCCACCCCCTGTCACACACAGAGCAGGGCAGATCACAGGGTTGGGGCGCCGCTCTCTATCACCCACAGAGCAGGGCCGATCAGGGGGTTGGGGGGCCGCCACTGTCACACTCAGGGCAGGGCCTATGGGGAGATTATGGCTCTACCCCATCACACACACAGCAGGGCCCGTGAGGTGGGGGGGGGAGTTGGGGCGCCACCCTCTACTACCCAAAGAGCAGGGCCGATCAGGGGGTTGGGGCACCGCACCCTGTCACACACAGAGCCCCAGGGTGATAAGGGGGTTGGGGAGCTCCCCCGTATCAGGCACAGAGCAGGGCTGATCAGGAGGTTGGGGCGCCTTCCCCTGTCAAGAACAGAGCAGGGTGGATAGGGAGGTTGTGGCCCCGCCCTCTGTCACACACAGAGCCGCAGGGCGATCAGGGGGTTTGTGTGCTGCCCCCTGTCACGCTAATCCCGGTGCCGGGAGGCCTCTCGGCTCCGCTGATCCCAGTGGTGGGAGGCATATTACCCTTTTACTATATAGGATAGAGGCCTGGTGCATGGGTGGGGCTGGCTGGTTTGCTCTGAAGGGTGTCCTGGATCAGGGTGGGGCTCCCCACTGGGGTGCCTGGCCAGCCTTGATGAGGGGATGATGGCTGTTTGCAGCTGGTCACACACCCTTCAGGGTGGGGTCCCCACTGGGGTGCCTGGCCAGTCTGGGTGAGGGGCTGAGGGCTGAAGCTCCCAACTGCTCCTTTTTTTCTTCTTTTTGTTTTTTTATTCTGGACCAGCTTTAGCTCTGGCTCCAGCTCTGAGGCCTCTGATGCTGAAAGCAGGTATCTGGTTTGTTTGTGTTCTATAATCGAAACAATGTATAACTCCAGCTCTAAGATCCCGGCTCACTGAAAGCAGGTTTCTGGGGTTTTGTTTAGTTTCTATATTTGTTACAATGTTTCGAACTGCAGGCTCAGAGGCTGGCAAGGCAGGCGGGGAACATTGGTTTCCTCCGTCACTGAAGCAAGCAAGCCCCATGTTAGTTTCAAGCTGCCTGGCTGCCGGCCGCCATCTTGGCTGGCAGTTAATTTGCATATCACCCTGATTAGCGGTTGTACGCTAATTACCATGTTTCTCTTTTATTATATAGGATAGGTAATGTACTACCTTTCTAAAATTTGAAATATTGAGAAATGCAAAACACAGTTGACCCAAAGAGTTTTAGAGAAGTGACTATGAACCAGAATGTGTAAATTGCTTTTAGAGTGTCCAATGTAAAAAGTGCTCTTACTGAACATTATGTACTGGTATAATTGTCATTATCTGACTCTGTAAATCCCCTGTTTATACTGTTATACAATTTTAGCTGACCCCACATGTTTCTCATGGTCCATTTAATATTTTTGGCCTTAGTTTTCAGACTTTGGTTTAATATGCATGTCATTTTTGGAGACTGATTCTCCTTCCCCTTTTCTGTAGATAAGCATCATTCCAACTCATTCTGGATCTCAAGTCACCATTGTAGCAACAGTAGGCCTCTGGTTTCTCTAAATTCCATAACTCAGAGAGTACTAGGCAAACAATACTGAAGAAAACTATGATGAATAAGAAGAAAATAGGACTTAAAGTAATTCTGGAATAGATCAAATCCTAAATAGTGGAGTAGTCAGAGAAAAATTGAGGAGGTAGAAAAAAAAACAAAAACAGAAATATCAGGGTCAAAGAAATGAAGAGAGAATAGAAAGATTTGGGAAGAAGGAGTGAAAAAATGTGTCATATGTCAGAGAAGCCTAATCAGATAGAAAATAAAAGAATATAAGATTGAGTTCTATCACTAGGAGGCAGGAATAAGACTATGATAGGTTGATACTTGAAAGAAGTGATGAAAATAACTGTGAATTGAATTTCCATAATACTGAAAAGTTACATGTTTTGATAATGTATACTATTGACCTCTGCTCCTGTCTGTCCAGAGCAAAAGAAAGCATTTTTAATCCCAGTTGAGAGATAATATATATACACACACACACACACACACACACACACACACACACACACACAAACTAGAGGCCTGGTGCACGAAATTTGTGCACTGGGGGCAGGGTGTCCCTCAGCCCAGCCTGCACCCTCTCCAATCTGGGACTCCTCGGGGGATGTCCAACTGCCAGTTTAGGCCCAATCCCTGTGTGTGGGATCGGGCCTAAACCGGCAGTCAGACATCCCTCTCATAATCCAGGATTGTTGGCTCCCAATTGCTCGTCTGCCTGCCAGCCTGATAACCCCCTAACCACTCCCTTGCCAGCCTGATTGAAGCCTAACTGCTCTCTGGCCGGCCCGATTGCCCCCAACTGCCGTCCCCTACCAGTCCAGTTTCCCCCAACTACCCTCTCCTGCCGGCCATCTTGTGGTGGCCATCTTGTGCCCACATGGGGGTGGCCATCTTGTGTGAGGGTGTGATGGTCAATTTGCATATTACCTCTTTATTATATAGGATAATATTTTAATTTATATTTATAATATATATAAATACACACACACACAGAGGCAGACACACATACATACATGCAGAGGTTAGGTTTAGCCTTCTACAAAGGAATCATTTTTAAACTTTTACTTTAATAAGAAAAACTCTTGGTATAATTTGTAAGAAAAGAAATGGTCCCTGGCCAGGTAGCTCATTTTGGTTAGAGCATTGTCCCAATATACCAAGGTTTCAGGTGTGATCCCTGGTCAGGGCACATACAAGCAGCAGCCAATGAATGCATAATGAGTGGAACTGTTCCTGGTGAGAGGACAAGACCTTGGTTCTTGTCTTATTGAAGGAAAGATTTCAATCAAGAGGCAAAGTGTAGAAAAGTAAGCAAGAAATTATTAACGACAGAAAAAATATTCTTAGGACAGTGAGACAAGAAGTAACAGGTGAGCCTAGGCTTCGGTTCACTGAGAAGTCAGCGAAAAGGGGGCCTTGGAGACAGGTTCAAGGGGTTAGCCTGGGACAAGCGGCCACTGCCCATTGCTCCCCTGATTGCAAGTCTTATGGGGTACCTTGGAGTTTAAGAGATGCTTGCCTGTGGGGGGAGCAGAAAGGGAAGAAAATGGCATGAGTATGCTCCCTGGAGGGAGAGTGATGTCCTGGGACCTTCATTTTCTGGGGTTTTAAAGGCTTGGCATTTTTTAAAATATATTTTTATTAATTTAAGAGGGAAGGAAGAGGGAGAGAGAAATAGAAACATCCATGATGAAAGAATTATGAATCGGCTGCCTCCTGCAAGTCCCCCACTGGGGATTGAGCCCACAACCCAGGCATGTGCCCTTGACCAGAATCAAACCCAGAACCCTTCAGTTCACAGGACAATGCTCCATCCACTGAGCCAAACCAGTTAGGACAAGGTTGGGCATTCAAGGGATGTCTTAGGAGAGGATCAATAGAATATTCATCAGTTTTATTCATGCTGATGTACTCTATAATGAAATTTATTCTCTTAATTTGTCTGTCCTTGGGTATGGTTGGCAAATGGCACTAATTGGGTTTCTGTTATCAGTCTCCCTGCGTAGGGTGATTTAAGCTATTTACTCTCTGGGGGGTGGGGGGGAGAAGTACAAATAATTTACTCTTAAGTATCTTTGGTTTAGGAAAGATAGAAAGATAGAATACCAGATAGCTATGAGCTGCAGTTTATCTGTCTTAGTTTCCCTATTCTGCTTGTCCTGGAGTTTTCCTAGTTTCTTACTATCCTGTAACAGAAAAACAAATTTCTCTCTCTTTCTTTCTCTCTCTCTCTCTCTCTCTCTCTCTCTCTCTCTCTCTCTCTCTCTTCTCTCCCCACTCTCTCTAAAATTGATAAATAAATAAAAAATTTTAACAAGAACATGAATGTTATGTATTACATATGAATGGAAGTTTCAAAACTGGTGCAAAACTCCACAGACTGCTCTGTCTCTTTCTTAGTCACCATGAAAGCATGCTTTGAAAAGATGGCCTGGAGACTCACCAACACCAATAAAAGGCCATGCAGAAGTGAGAGATAAAAACTTTTGTTGTATTAAGTGACTGAGGTGTTGGGTCTGTTTATAACCTGTATTGTCGTAACTTATACAAAATAAATGAAATGTTTTAACCTGCCTTAAATTTAACTAGATAATAATGTCCAACCTATATTAAAGAGCTTCTTTTAGATTAAATGGATACTTACTTCTTTTACCTCACTCTCAATATTCTAGGAAATAAGGCACCTCTATTTGCTGATATGAAAGCCAGTTAGATCTACTTCCCTCTTAGTGTATGCTAGCTTCTCTGTGATTTTCTCACCTTCTCCATGGATCATTTACCAATACCTCTTGCAGACATTTCATGCATTTCCATCTGCCTATGTTGAAGTCATAACAGCACATATGCCACCAAACTTTTTAATTGATATCTTCAAATTATATATTTTTTACAGCAGAAAAACAATGATGAGCTAAATTAGGCAACAAGAGAGAAAGATGAAAGAGGGGGAAGCTATGGAAAACATTTTGACCAAACTAGAAGTATATGGACTTAAACACACACATACAAGACATTCCCAGATATATTTACATTTATTAGACCTATGAGCCAATGTTTTCATTCTATATATAAGTAACATAGATAAACACAGAAAATTACTTTATGTTGTTATTTAAATGGAAATATTATATTTACAGCAAGAAGACTGAAATCACTCCTGGAACCACAAAATTTATAGTACCATATATCTTATAAAAAGGAGAGAGAATCTTTTTTTTCTCTTTGTACTGTGAATCAGGCGTTCATTGAAAACCATAAAATTCAAAGTTCAAAATATGTTATTTTACATGTAAAATAAAAATAATGACTTTAATGTATTTATAGGCAAATAGAAATAGGTTATCAAAAAATGATTTCCAGAAGATGATTTTCCACTAAAAGATAAATATTATCCTAAAATATTTTTATGGTTTAAAATATGCTTTTATTGATTTTTTTTAGAGAGAAAGGGAGTGACAAGGAGAGATAGAAACATCCATGAGAGGGAAGCATGGACAGCCATTGGTTGCCTCTTGCATGCCCCCTGCTGGCGATCAAGCCCACAACTCCTGTTCAGGAATGGAAACAGTGGCTTCTTAGTGTATGAGCCACACTGGCAGGGCTAAATATTTTTAATTATATTTAAATCCAATGAATATATTATGTCTTGTTCTAGTTGCTTTTTAAATTTATTTTATATTTTTTTAGTTAACTGAGGATAAATATCCAAGCCTTCCAAACTTTTAAAAAGTTGCCCACCACATGCACATTCAATCTGAGGGTTTGTTATGGTAGTGGTGATATCCTCTAGTTGAAAACAAGTAGTATTGATATTTCTGGATTTATCACAAGTTCAGAATGTTCTGGAAACCTGAAGGAGGCCTCTGGCAATTCACCTAAGTATCCTTCACCTTTCATCACTTCTGCAGGAAAAAAAATATCAAATGAGCTCTAGGGACAGGGGATATAGCTTAGATCCCTGGCAGGTTAAAAAAATAGATAAGTATCTCTATTATAGATGTGCTTATATATTTCATAGTCTCCAAGTTTGTTTCACTTGGATAATGGCTCAAATTATATTTTCCTACAAATCTGCACTAGGTTATTACATGCTAATGCATTGTATCTATAATTATAAATGCATAATTTGCTAATTAGACCGGCCAGTCAAACAACCTTCCGGACATCATTCTGGACGTCCTTCCAGATGAAGCTGCCATGGTGGGGGCCGAGGCAGAGGCAGTTAGTGGCAATCTGGCAGGAAGGTGAACAATTAGGGACGATCAGGCAGGCAGGCAGGTGGTTAGGGGCGATCAGGCAGGCAGGCAGAGTGGTTAGGAGCCAGTGGTCCTGGATTGCGAGAGGGATGTCCGACTGCCAGTTTATGCCCGTCAGACATCCCCCAAAGGGTCCCGATTATGAGACGGTGCAGGCTGGGCTGAGGGGGACCCCCCCCATGCACAGATTTCATGCACCGGGACTTTAGTGTTATGATAAAATGCTTTTAAAAGTTAGCATTAACCTCTTACACTGTGTGAGAAAATATTACAAAGTTCACACAAGCCAACTATTCTATTTAAATAGAAATAGGCAAAAGAAAACAATCACAAAAATTAATGAAACCTGTAGGATGGCCCTGACTGGTTTGGCTCAGTGGATAGAGCGTTAGCCTGCGAACTGAAGGGTCCCAGGTTTGATTCCGGTCAAGGGCATGTACCATGGTTGCAGGCACATTCCCAGTAAGGGGTGTGCAGGAGGCAGCCGATCAATGTTTCTCTCTCATCAATGTTTCTAACTCTCTATCCCTCTCCCTTCCTCTCTGTAAAAAAATCAATAAAATATATTTTTTAAAATACCTGTAGGATGCTTATTAGGTTCAAAAATATATTCTCTGACTGCCTTGATAATAGCATATTTGTATTTCCCAACTGCCCCCATGGGTAGGTAGTAAAATTGCCATCATCCCCTTTCTAGGTGGGTAAGATGAAGTAATTCAGCCGCAGGAAGTTAACTTGCTTATCTAAGTCACACATGTGGTAAGAAATGGAAATGAGATTTGAACCTACATAGTCTAGCTGTAAATCTCAAGCATTTACTACCCATAGTATTCTCACAATTACATGTTTTACAATCCAGAATATCTCATCTGGATGCTTCAATATTATGTGTTGGATCATTTATCTATATAGACATTATTCATTTTATTGTGCTTTGTTTATTGCATTTCACAGATGTGTTTTTTATAAATTGAAGGCAAGAGCAGCAAAATAATTATGACTCATTTTATTGCAATGCTCATTATATTGCAGTGTTCTGGAGCTGAACTCTCAATATCACCGAAGTATGTCTGTATCACTATGTCTATCTTTCATCTTTCTATTTATCCAGCTGTACCTCTTCCTGGTTTTTTAAAAAACTTATTTATTGGAAATTATTTCCATTATTTATTAGTATGAGTAAAGGGACAAGGCAAGGCAATGTGGGCTGTAAAAAGATAGTTTCTTTCTTTCCACATATCTTAGAATATTTTGTTCCTCCCACCACTAAGAACATGAACATATATTATTCTATGCTTAGACTTTAGAAACAAGTGTGCAATACAACCAAAAGAGAGCATATCCAAATGGAGGTGTAAAAATATATTTTAATATTTTGTGTAAACAGCATTAAATGTACCCTCAAATCAACTATGTTATTTATGATGTGCCTCACAGATGGATGTTATTAACCATGTGTGCCATCTGGTAACTTCTATTTTAGCTAATCACTCTTGCTAAGTAGGTGCTAACTCTTTGAAATTATTGTTTTCATTGTCTAAATTTGGGTGAACTTGGGCAGAGTACCAGTTGTTCCTCCTAATTATAGTTCTGTGGCCTGGGTATGAAACTCAAAGAAGAATGAAAATCAGGCACTTAGTAGAGTATTAAGCAAGTTGGGGAAGTTACAGGTTGTGAGTTCTGAATGGTCTACCCCTGAAATAACTTCTAACATTAAGTCATATGTAAATAACAAGAAGAATATTATGTATCTCTTCATTCTTGACTGAGGTACAATAAATGGATATCTAAGATTTCAATTGCTCAAGAATTTTCAAAGTCTGCATAAGCATATAATATTAGTTCTTTGGTTTATGAAAGTGAGTATGGACATTGACTTTGTTTTTGATTATTTAAACCTTTTAACTATAGACTGCTTATAAGGAATGACATTGGAAAGAACACATCTGTGATTCTGGTAATAGTCATGAAGAATCATACACTGAACTATTTGGATTTACAAACTGATTCAGAGATCAGGCTTTATGGGGTTCATCATCCAAGGACCTCAGTGACCTTCACTAGATTCTTTGACTTCAGACATCTAAAGAGAGATAAAAGGTGAAATGGAGATAACTTCAGACCATATTCCATCGATTAGAATTTGTCCTGCAGCTCTACCTAAATATGAATATGGGAAACATGGTTTCTTTGTTTTTCCAGAAGTAACATGCAATAATTTGGTGAAGACATAGCAGGTCTCTACCACATTGTGAGATTCCGATATTTATCAATATTTTGGGCCTTTTTCCCCCCGGCAAAAATCCAAATGATAAAGAGTAACTATTTAGCTCATATGTTTGATTAAACAGCCTACTAGCAATTAGCTCCTTGTTTAGGCTAGTTTTAGATATAACTTACTCATTATTTCAAGGAGTGTGAAAGGGTAACCTCAACAAAGAGAATCTAAAAACAATCAACCATTCTCCTCAAGTGTGTTCTCTCTAGTTTGATTATTCCCGATTTAATAGAAGAAAATACCTTGCTCCATACTCAAGCAGATTCTGGGTTTTACAGGGGATGAAATGAAAAAAGAAAAGAAATAAAGGCAGTACCAAAGTGCATGGCACTCAAAGTCAGGGAAAGAACAATAAGCTTTGGTTCCTTTCATGTGGGTCTGTGGTTCAAAAGAGATTACATATCTAGCGCTTGTGCTTGCTCCAACCGGATGCTTGGGATGTCTGCCAAACACCGAAGAGAGAGGTGCTACCCTGCCCTCAAGATTTCCTTTCCCATAGCCTACCAGAAAGAACAAATGAGGTCACTTTTCGGAGTTGAATGAGCACAATCTCAAAGAGGTGTGCAGGTGGAGAGCTTGAATGGGTCCAGGCTTGGTGCTGGGCAATGTGTATGGAGTTTAGAAATGAACTATCCTCCCACCCAGAGAGTTTACTTCTAAGTACTTATTCCAGAAAAATGCTGACTATCCGATGGAGCACTGTTGGAAATAGGAAAACTTTAGGAACTAACCTAAATGCTCATCAGAAAGAGAAACTAAATCATGAAGTATTCACACATGGAATAGTCTAAAGCAAATGAGAATTTGTTAAATTTCTACATACAGATATGGGAAGATCTAGAAGACTCATTAAGTGGGAAAAGAAGCTATATAACACATGCATTATGTTCCGAGCTGTATAAAATTTAAAATAACCAAACTTCATAGATACATATTTCAGAATAGATTATATACATATACACACTGAAAATCAATTCTGAAAGGATCACACCCAAGCAATTACTGTGACTAGAATGAGCTAGATAGGTAAAGAGGAATCGTCACTTTATCTGTATTGTTTTGTTTACAATAATGTGTTTGTATGTTACTTGTATACATTTTGGGTGATTATTTACTATAAGAATGCAAAACATGAAGACAGAGAAGGCTGTCTCTGACCCAAAGCAGCTGTGCACAGGGAGCAGAATGTAGCAACACTGCCTGGAAGTTAGGGCACGTGAGCCTGGTGTGCTCTGCATAGCAGGTCTCAATAAATATCTGTTGAATAAAAAACTTATATATAATAAAGTCTAAGCGACCATTATGACAAAATGACCAGAACGACCGGTCAACCAGTCGCTATGATGCGCACTGACCACCAGGGGGCAGATGCTCAATACAAGAGCTGCCCCTAGTGGTCAGTGCACTCTCACAGCCAACCTCCCAGGGCCAACCAACCTCCCACTGTCCTTACCCCTGGCCAACATCTGCAGTCCCCCCCCCCCACCAGTCCCTCCCTCAGCCAACCAGCCAACCTCCAGTGGTCCCTCTCCCTGTCCCTCCTCCCCAGCTGGCAGGCCCCAAATGGCCGGGCCCTGATCAGGACTGGGCAAGATGGCCCTGATCAGCCCTGATCGCTGTCCAGGCCTAGGGACCCCACCCATGCATGAATTCGTGCACTGAACCTCGAGTAGGTAAATAAATAGGATGAGATGAGAAAAATCAGTGATTGGTGTCCATCCCATTTACCAAATTGACTGTTATCCTTGCAGCAAGTAAAGTGATCTTTGGAAGAGCAGTGTCTTATCACCACTCTTTTGGATAAACATCACATAACATTTTATCATCTCGTTATTAATAGTAATGAATGGAATCAACATGAATGGAACATTCAGGTTTTATACTGAAATATTTAGAAATTATTTTCTTTAATATGTATAACGTATAATCGAGTTTAATTTTATTTTGCTCTTGCTCCTAAAAGTAACATTGGATCTCAAAAATTGAGCTGTCTTCTTTCTCTAAAAAAGAAATTAAATTAATTTTCAGATCATGTCTAGTAATTCAAAAACCAAATAGTTGTCAGTTATGAAAGGAGAAATTAAGGAGTTAAGCATCTAACTATAGTAAATTTGAATTGATACAATTCATATGATTGTTTGGATTTTTAATTATGACAATGGAAGTTTATCAGATCTAGGTTGAACTATCAGTGTGTTGGAATTGAATGAAGATTAACTAGCAATGATTTAATTGCTATCTCCCACTGACAAGACTTCCTTTGAATTAAATGGATATAAAGAAATACAGCTATTAAAATGAAGAAAAACAATTAAATATGAAGAGCTTCACAGTCTGAGTGCAAACTGAAGAGCAATATAATAGATTGTAAAATGTCAAATAACTGGTGAGTTCAGTTACTGGCTGAAACACAATATTTTAATTCCTGAATGAGGGTTAAAACTGTAGCCCAAATCTCACTTCTCTTCACTTAAAAGAAACCCAAAATTAACAACTGTTACAACATGTTTTGGGAGTCATGCTCCCCAGACCACCAGTCTCTCCTCAATGATGTGAGGCTGTTTCAGTGTGCACAGGCTGTTTTAACTGACCTGACCAGTCAAAGTAGTCATTGATTTTTCTTGAAGCACATCTTTGACTATAATTTCCCTTAGACTCCTGCTGCTTCTACTATTTAGATTCAAGTACAGAGGAGGTACTTGTAGGTAGAAGAAACAATCATAGTCTTTTTATTTATTTGTTGGTTTATTGTTTATTTTTGACACTATTACAGATGTTCCCCATTTTGCCCCCATCCACCCAGCCCTCACCTCACCCCAGGCCTTCACCACATCATTTTTTGTGTCCACTGACTGCATATACGCATATACGTTCTTTGGTTAATCTCTTCCAGTCCTCCCTCTGGGATCTGTCAATCTGTTCCATGTACCCATGCCTCTGAAACAATCATAGTCTTATGTGAAATATTGAATGAGTCACATAGATCATTCCATCGATTTACAAGAAATGAAAAGAGAATACTAGACTTGATTTTCTTGAGCATCAGAGTGGAATATTTTACAACCTTCCTTTCAACAAATTGAGTTTATGACACACAACATGTGTGTGATAAATTTGTAGTCCAGTGTTCTCTTGTGAACTGAATTATGTTGCATCCCAATTGAAGGATGAACTAGAACCCTTTCAGGTAGTTCTTAATTTATTCAACTTTCTTTTATACTTCCCCAAATCTTTTCCTGGGGCTAAATGTAATGCCATACCAAGGCATTAGTTATTGAACATTGCACCTACAGAACTAATATCCCTTTAAGCTATCAAGATAGGTGCCATTTCATGGGAGATAAAAATCTCTTTGCAAATAAAAACTTTATGGTGTTAAAACAACTCATGAAAAAGTTCCTAAATATTTTATTGCTACAGATTTTCACAATAGAGGTGGATACTGAAAAAAAAAATGTATACAACTAGAAACTTAAATTTCAAGATTTAGTTCATATATAGAAAGTACAAGTGAAAGTTAAATATTTAATTTTACTTTTACACTGTGAAAATTACATATAAAGGAGGTTTGAAAACCCCAAAGCACAAAAGAGTAAAAATGTAAATTGTTTAACCTAAGTGGGCCTTTGAGTATACACAGTAGGCAGCAACCTTACATAATAGCACTGAAGGATATAGAGAAAGTGCCCTAATCAAAAGTTTCTCATCCCTTCCAGAATAGGTGCTGTTATATATCTACATATTCTGTGTGGGGTTTTGTTTGTTGGTTGGTTGGTTGGTTTGTTTATCTTGTTTTGTTTTTGTCTTCTGAATCTTCCAACTTGCTTCACTGGCACTTTTTCCTTTAGTGGAACACAGATTTATACCACAATCTAGCATTGAGGGTTTATTACCCCACATAAGTGGGAGCAAGGATTAAGACTGAGGAGAGAAAGATGGGCAGGAGAACAGCCGTAACTTCTCATTTTGCATTATGAATACATCCTAAATCCTACTCAGGCAGATATTATGGTTTTCATTTTACCTTATAGTTTAAATGAAAATAATCAGAATATGTCAACATTATGCCTTACATAATATACACATTTAAAAGCATGGATCTTCTTTAAATCCATATCCTTTCCCTATCTGAAACATCTGAAAGATACTCTGTCAGTTAAGACAGAAAGTGAAATTGTCTTCTCATCCTAATTTAAAATTTACCCAAAGGGTATAGCATTGGTATGTTTTTAATACAAATTTTCTTTCAGATGGTCTCTTTCTGATAATAATGTACTATTATTAGTAGCGATAGAACACGTAATGCTTATTGATTGCTTACTCTTGCCAAGGGTATATAATCTGTATCCAAATGTTTTCCACTGGCAATGCTATACAAGGTTGCAAATAAAAATAAGTCTTTTAAGGAAACTTAGTTTTGCTCAGCCATTCCCTTGGAAAACATCTCCTGGGCAATCTGCAGAATAACTATGACCATTAAGGACTATTGACCAGTTTAACTTTGTATATAGTCAACAAGGAGGTTGATTGACTTCTAAGACAGGTAGGTTAATGAGTTAGTTATTTAAAGAATTATTAATTATAAAGTGCCCTGAGAAGATTATAGCTCTATTAATGACATCACTGTTAGCCTTATGTATTTGTTTAGGAAGTCTCCATGAAAAGTCATTAAAAATCATATTACTATAAAGTTAGATTGTGTCCTTTTTTTTTCGTCTAGTCAACTTGTATTGAATTGCTACAAGGTCCTGAGAGATAAAATTTGTTATAAGCAGAAATGGAATATTCATACAACACAATTTAGCCTTTGCTGTGAATAGCCTTTTTGTAGCACAAGGGCTCCAGCCTTAATCACTTAAAGATTGCTTAGAGCGTGCCCTCATTTTCTTAAAATCAGATACACTATTACTATCAACCCTTTAGGGATGTTTCCAGGCAGCATTGGCGTTGGCGTTGTCTGTGGCCATGGCACAGTGAGGGGCATGTTCACTTCAAGGAAATTCCTAAATCGCCCAGTATTCCCCCCTCCCCCCCTCCAGGCCAAGGAGGAAATTTCAAAGTCTGACAGCCCTTCATCCGCATCCTGGGAAAGTCCGTCCTTCTTGACTGCTAGGTGGAAAAGACAGAGAGAAAGAGAGAGAGAGAGCAGTTGTGAGACACAGAATTTATTCTTGTATTATTATTTAGTAATTTCAGTCAAACCTTGTTTTGCGAATGTCTCCATCATTAACAATTTAGTTCTCGACCTAGTTGTTCACAGAAAAAAGTCTTGGTTGTTGAACAAAACTTCAGTTTTGGACCTGACAATCCTTTCATGCTGATACCTCAGCATGACAAAAAAATATGTCTCTCAGGCAACAAACAAAAGAGATAATGCTTTTGTTACTGGCAAAATCGATGATTAGCACAATTTTAAAACATAAAGAGTGCTAATGTTGCTAAGGGCTTTAAAGTGCTCACAAAACACTCACTCTAATAGGTAGAAAAACTGTTGTTGATTGGATAAAGGAAAAGTAGTTAGCCAGTGATAGCATTTGGGAGGCAGTGATATATGAAAAATTCTTTTAAAGCTAGAAGGGGGTGGTTTGATAAATTTAAGAAAATAAGTGTTTATTTATAGAGTAAACAGTACCGTTAGACATGTTCTATATATAAGAAAGGTTAAAATAGAGAATCATTTGGGGATCTGGGATGGATTAATTCAATTTACATTATTTCTAATGGGGAAAAATGATTTGGTTTTTGAACAAATCGCTCTGCTAATGGCCTTCCAGGACGAATTAATTTTGAGAACTGAGGTTCTATTGTATTGTATTATTTTCCACACAAACAACTGTAAAGCTACTTTTGCTCCACCTTGTACTGAGGTGGGGCCATTGTGGCAAGTGGAGAAAATGTACATATTCCTGTGGCAATAACTGCAATTATTTTATGCCACTAACCAGACTCAGAGCAAAAAGTGGTGGTATGAAGGTGTCAAGAAAGTCTAACCTCATCACAGTGACAGTTTGATTGTTGAAAGATTATTTTCACTGATCACACATCTTTGCAAGTGGAAAAATAATAGTGAGATTAAAATGTTTAAAATGTCTCTGGCCCAGTCTTGTGTGATGGCAGTAAAAAATGTTAATTTCTTGGCAAGCTGAATATGTACGTAGGATAGCAACCTTCTTACTTATAGTTGCATCTGACCTTTTTCAAAATTGAAGAAGGAACTCAAATTTATAAATACTTTCAGAAATGCCTGTTTACTCAGACTATTTCAAGATAGTTTCAAGGTAATGGACAGACCAAAATGATGTACATCTAAATTTTTGTGTTAAGAAACAATAGACAAATTTTATATTTAAAAAATATTTGTAAGAGTCCTCCATTGTAAATTTTTTTTATCATAATGAAGAGCCACATGTTTATAAAGTGCTTTTATATAAAATATTGAGATTTTTAGAATGGGCTTATTAATTTAAGTAATCGTGGATATAAAGTTAGGACATTTGGTTAGAATACTGACCTAAAGGTAGGAACTCTGATGTTCTTTGTATGGTAACTATATCTGTGTAAGAACTGCACACTTCAAAAATCTTAGAGAATTGCAAAAAGGGAGTTTTATTAATTTTTTCATAGTTTGGTTTTAAAAAGTTTTAGAAGTCAAATGTTAAAATAAAAATAAAAAGAGATACAGCAACAGTATGATGCATGAGCTTGTTCCACTAAAGCCATTATAATTGAATCATTCTGTTCCCCTTCTTCCATTGAGATTATAATGGCTCCATACTATGTAAGCAAGTGAGACTAATAATAGCATCCATCCTCATAAGCATGCCATTAAGACACAAGATGACAGCAGGAGCAAGAGGAGAAACAACACTATGCATAAATCACTCTGACCTAGAAGACTGAAGAAAATGCAAAAAGAAACTGTGGAAACTCAATGAGCAGCAGTGTTAGGAGATGTAACGGGTGGGTCAGCCTTCAGTAGAGCAGGCAGAATGGCATGGCTCCTAACATAATATTAATACATTCAGCAGACATCTGAGAAAATTTTCCAAAGAAAAAAGCTGGATATTAGCCATTAGTAAGACCGTTGATTGGCTGTAAGTCCTCATTAGGCTGTCTACTGATCTAATAGGTCAAAGAAACTACAAAAGTTCATTCCCACCTAGATTGATACTTTATCAGCAAACTGGGCTGACTGACCAGTGAGCTCCACTACTCAGTAGTATTGATTATGTCAAAATCTTTGTTGTTAGCACCTATGGAGTGGTTATCTTATTGCATGATCACAGATTGTATTCATAATCCTTATGTATCATCTCAATTCTATTTCAAGCATTATTTTATTGACTTTTTCTCAGTGAATTTATTTATTTTCTACTAGAGGCGCAGTGCACAAAATTCGTGCACTGGAGTGGTGTCCCTCAGCCTAGCCTGCACCCTCTCCAATCTGGGACCCCTCGGGGGATATCCGACTGCTGGTTTAGGCCCAATCCCTAGGGGACATCAGACATCCCTCTCACAATCTGGGACTGCTGGCTCCAACCACTCACCTGTCTGCCGCCTGATTGCCCCTAACTGCTTCTGCCTGCCAGCCTGATCACCCCTAACTGCTCCCCTGCCGGCCCAAAATGGAATAAAAGGCCAATACAACTACTCAGCATTGCCATTGTGTACAAAAGTAGCCTTAGATTATGTGACGGTTTTTAAGAAAACTTTTTTTTTTTTTAATATGAAAACAAACAATGGGCCAGATTGCACCCATTGGCTTTGGTTTGCCTACCAAAAGTTTAAGAAAAACTGAAAGTAAAGGAAAATTTTAACTATAAATCAAATTTACAAAAGGCAAATATATCCTCTACTATAGCATATTGCCTTTCCTTATATTTTTGAAGGAAATATTTTTAGATCTATTATGTCTATTGATTTTTAATTTTTTTAAAATTAGAATACAGATCTATAATACAAAACCACAAATTTCTAATACTTTGTTAAACTATGCTAATGAGACATGTAAAAAGTACCTAAGATTAAAGTTTTCAGGAATTACACATTCAGTTGTATACTATTGTTCAGTTGTAGCCAGACATATATTATTACCCTAGCTGGAAGCCAGCCCCTTAAATTGAAGCTATTGTACTTACAAATGTCTCGACAAGCATATTTGTTCAATAGAAAGTATATTAGTTATTTAAATCCTTTCTGACTCTATGCACTGGCTCATATTGTCATGCTGCCATTTAGGTTAGACTGTCAAGAAGTATATATGTCTAGCAGCCACTTTCTGGGTAAAAAGCTGTAATTTACTGGATAATTTTTAATGATTCTAAAGTAAAAGATCTACTCATTCAGAGTAATATTTTTAATTTTTTAAAAATTTAACAACCTAACAATATTTACTTTTATTCCTATTTATTTTTAAGGAAAGTACCTTTCAGTTCTGTGAAGGATAATACTTCACTGTGTGTGAGAATTTTCCAATGCACCACAGTAAATAGAAATTGTCGTTCAATTAGTAAGAAGTGTAAAGAAGCATAAAATTATAAAAGTTACCACATAATGCGTGATTCCCCTGATTTATTCTATTGCTTTCTCACAGAATTTAGAATGATAAGCCCTTTGTTTTCCTCATTTCACTTTTGGAGACTTTTGTTGGTATTTTACTCTCTGTAACATTTTTTCTGGTCATTCATTCTTATCAGTTAAAGTTGGATAGAAAAATGCATTCTTTCTCTAACTTGTGGTGATATAGTTCTATGTTTATACAGTACTTCATGGTATTTGTAGGTAATGGAAGCAATTTTGTAAATGTATCTCTTGCATTAAGGGTCCCTTCCTGAAAGTAGGAAAATTAGTTCTGTAATTCTTAGACTCATCTGAAGGCTTATGCCAGTGTAGTTGAGGAGCAGTAAGTAGGATAGCAACCCATTGCCTAAAAATATCTCTTTACGTTCCATTTTCTACATGCTATGTAGAAAAAGCATAGAGGTGAATATATAGAATGCAAACATTCTAAACAACTAGATTTCATTTTAAATTGTTTGCCACTAACTTCTGAGTAAAATTAAAGATATGTTCAGCCAACTGCTTTGAATTCAAAAGGAATTGTTATAATATATTAAATAATAAAACATATTAAGATCTATTGTAGCCCTAACCAGTTTGGCTCAGTGGAAAGAGCATCGGCCTGTGGACTCAAGGGTCCCAGGTTCAATTCTGGTTGATAGCATGTACCTTGGTTGTGGGCACATACCCAGTAGGGAGTGTGCAGGAGGCAGCTGATCCATGTTTCTCTCTCATCGATGTTTCTAACTCTCTATCCTTCTCCCTTCCTCTCTGTAAAAAATCAATAAAATATATTTGAAAAAAAAAAGATCTATTGTAGTTTTATACTAGCACTAGAAGCCTGGTGCATGAAACTGGTGCATGGGTAGGGTCCCTAGGCCTGGCCAGAGATCAGGGCCAATCTGTGGGGTGACCGGGAGATGATCAGGGACCCCTGCTGGCACCTACCTTGGCTGACCTGGAGCCTGCAAGCTTGGGGCAGCACATGCATTAAGCATCTTCCTCCTGGTGTTCAGTACACATCATAGCAACTGAAGCATCCATCGTATCTAAGAAAAGAGTAATATGCAAATTAATCATCACTCCATCACTCCCTCACTCTGTAACAAAGATGGCGGGGGCCACAGAGCTGGAGCAAGCAGGATGCTTGGGTTGCCCCCAGCGATGGAGGAAGCCAAGCTTTCTGCCTGCCCTGGCTAGCCCTGAGCTCTGCTCAGGATTACAAAGTTTCAATTATAGAAGATAAATAAATCCCAGATACCTGCTGAAAAAAAAAAGAAAGAAAAAAAGGACAGGTTGGGAGCTTGGATCGCCGGGGGGCTTGACCAGTCTGCAAACAGCCATCAGCTCCTCACCCAGACTGGCAAGATATGCCAGTGGTACCCCCACCCTGAAGGGGGTGTGGCCAACCTGAAAACAGTCATCAGCCACTTACCCAGGCTGGTCACACCCCCATGGGGTGAGGGTCCCCACTGGGGGACTTGGCCAGCCTGCAAACAGCCATCAGCCCCTCACCCAGGCTAGCCAGGGACCCCAGTGGGACCCCCATCCTAAAGGGGGTGTGGCCAACCTGAAAACAGTCATCAGCCACTTACCCAGGCTGGTCACACCCCCATGGGGTGACGGTCCCCACTGGGGGACTTGGCCAGCCTGAAAATGGCCCTCAGACCCTCACCCAGGCTGGCCAGGCACCCCAGTGGGGACCCCTACCCTGATCCTGGACATCCTTCAGGGCAAACCAGCCAGCCTCCACCCATGTACCAGGCCTCTATCCTATATAATAAAATGGTAATATGCAAACTGACCCTAACAGCAGAATGACTGGGAATGACTGGTCACTATGACACACACTGACCACCAGGGGGCAGATGCTCAATGTAAGATCTTCCCCCTGGTGGTCAGTGCGCTCCCACAGAAGGAGCTCTGCTCAGCCACAAGTCAGGCTGACGGCTGCCAGCACAGCAGTGGTGGTGGGAGCCTCTCCCGCTTCCTCAGCAGCGCTAAGGATGTCTGACTGCAGCTTCAGCCTGCTCTCCGCTGGCAAGTGGACATCCCCCGAGGGCTCCTGGGCTGCCAGAGCGATATCTGACTGCCAGCTTAGACCCAATCCCCCAGGGAGCGTGCCTAAGCCAGCAGGTGGTCATCCCCCGAGGAGTCCCAGACTGGGAGAGGGTGCAGGCTGGGCTGAGGGACCCTCCCAAGTGCACAAATTTTTGTGCACCAGGCCTCTAGTCTTATATAAAAACTGCTGTTTGAAATTTTAACCCTGCTATTTCTGGCTTCTGTAAATGCTTGCTGGCTTAAATAATAAGGAAAATAAGACTACTCCCATTTCAGAGAGGCCATTAAACTTTCTCCAGATGAAGTTATCAGTGCTGGAGTCAGCTCAACCCTTTAGTTGAAGTCTCAAAGCCCTAGCACCATAGGGGCTCTTTAAGAACTTGCAAAGGGGACCGGGAACAGAACCCCATATTTGGGACACAAAGAGGGTAAGATGGTATAAATACAGGAAACTTTCTGTGTGATTTTGGTCAGAATTTGAGAGACATTTTCCTCTGGGCCTGCACGTAATAATAATAAATGTAATTCTATCTCTCTAAGCGTTCCTTGGTTCTTCTCTGGTTTTTCTGTAACAGCAACCAGTTGTTCTGCCATTTGTTCTGCTGTTTAGTTAATTTGCATATTAGGCTTTTATTATATAGGATAGAATTTGAGACCCAATTTAACAGTTTAATTTTTTAATTCACAACATTTTTAGTAGCTGCTCAATTCTAGTTTGTCCCTATGTCCTATTGGACATACCAGCTTCACTCTAAACTATAGAATTTTCTTAGGTTTAAAGATTTGATTTTTCTGTAAATTACCATAAGCTTAGATACCCTCATTTTCTTTTTGCTTTAGTTTCGTTTCGTCAGATGTGGAGAAGATAAGCAAATATCTAAACTTTATCATTTCAATTTTTAATGCAATTTGGCCTAAAATTTTACTAGCACTCAAAATAATTCCATTTAAAAAGGATAGAAAAGGTCTTCTCCTCCGAATATATTCAAATTAATTATGTAAGTTACATGTAGGATCTCCAATTGATTTTATGTTAAAATAACTTTTTTAAAAGACATTTAATTGAATATTTCAGAAATATGGAAAAATCTATATGTTGGCCAGATGATCTGGATATCAAACAAATGAAAATTTGTGCTTCTCAGCATGAACTGCTGACCCTAAAATGTTAGAGCATTTGTATAATATTCAAATATTTTTTTAGTAGTCAAAAATAATTAATGTAGGATGATATATATGTATGTATATATACATAAATGCATTTATATATCAGAATTTAATCTGAATTCTGAAAACAAAGTATTTCAAAGATAGATTGATAATTATTGGAATCAAATAAAGTGTTAAATATATGTTTTAGAATTTCACATATTCCCTTTGATCTTGTCACATTAAAATTTAATGGCAATTCCATTCTAATCTTTGTGTACGGAAGCATATTCTTTTGACTGTCATTTAATTTCAGTAAAACTATTCAAATTAAAGTGTCCTATTTTTATTAATGTAAAGGCATATTTATTAATGCATTTGACTTTGTCATACCAGTTCACAGATACATGATCACTTCACATACTATTCTTCACAGGTATTGATATTAAAATATTTCACAATGAACTTGAATTTTATTGATTTTTATTCTAATATATTTTAAAGATTAAAAAATTCAAATAGTAACAACATTATTTCAGATATTTATTAGAAGTTAGTTCCTCTCCCAAATAACTCTATTGATATGTATTTATAAAATTTCCAAATTAAAAGAATACCTTGATATACATTTTACAACAAAGAAAAAAAATGAATAATATTTGTTCATCAAACTCTTAACTGAAAATAATTAAAGTTGGTTATGGAATGGAACTCCAGTGGCCCCGGGCAGGAAATGCCTAAGCAGAAATACACATGCAATCATTTCAGACATCTCTCATCAGACACTGTAGCAAATAGGTAAGTATAAATCTTCACTGAGTATTTTTAAGTCAACGATTAATGACATTATGTTGACTAATTATATGCATTATATAAATGTGCTGACTATTATCTTTTTGAAAAGATAATTTTAAAAACATGGAATCTATGACTACAGCTATAAAATGTGTGCATTCATTTATTTTTTTATTTTATTTTTTAAAATATATTTTTATTGATTTCAGAAAGGAAGGGAGAGGGCTGGAGAGATAGAAATATCAATGATGAAAGAGAATCATTGATTGGCTGCCTCCTGCACACCTCACACTGGGGATTGAGCCCGCAATTTAGGCATATGCCCTGACCGGGAATTGAACCACAACCTCCTGGTTCATAGGTTGATGCTCAATCACTGAACCACACTGGCCAAGCACATACATTTTCTTAACAATCATACTTGTGCACCATCTATTCAGGTTTTCTGGTATCCTATCTAATAAAAGAGAAACATGGTAATTAGTGTACAACTGCTACCCACACTGAAGGGTGTGTGACCAGCTGCAAACAGCCATCATCCCCTCACCCAGGCTGGCCAGGCACCCCACTGGGGACCCCCACCCTGATCCAGGACACCCTTCAGGGCAAACCAATTGGCCCCCACCCGTGCACCAGGCCTATACCCTATATAGTAAAAGGGTTTTATGCCTCCCAGCACCGGGATCAAGGGAGCCGCAAGGCCTCCTGGCACCGGGATCAGCGTGACAGGGGGCAGCGCCCAAACCCCCTGATCGCCCTGCGGCTCTGTGTGTGACCGGGGGCGGGGCCACAACCTCCCTATCCACCCTGCTCTGTTCGTGACAGGGGAAGGCGCCCCAACCCCCTGATCAGCCCTGCTCTGTGCCTGATAGGGGGAGCTCCTCAACCCCCTGATCACCCTGTGGCTCTGTATGTGACAAGGTGCGGCACCCCAACCCCCCCTCCCACACAGGCCCTGCTTTGTATGTGACAGGGTGCAGTGCCCCAACCCACCCCACGGGCCCTGCTCTGTGTGACAGGGTAGAGCCATAACCTCCCCATCGGCCCTGCCCTGAGTGTGACAGGGTGTGGCACCCCAACCCCCTGATCCACCCTGCTCTGTGTGTGACGGGTGTGGTGCCCCAACTCCCCTATCGGCCCTACTCTGTGAGTGACAGGGGGGAGCTCCCCAACCCCCTGATGGGCCCTGCTCTGTGCATGACAGGGGGGAGCTCCCCAACCCCCTGATCGACCCTGCTCTGTGCGTGACAGGGTACGGAGCCCCAACCCCCCTGATGGGTCCTGCTCTGTGAGTGACAAGGGGCAGCGCCCCAAGCCCCTGGTTGGCCCTGCTCTGTGCATGACAGGGGGTGGTGCCGCAACCTCCTCATCGACCCTGCCTTGAGTGTGACGGGGGTAGTGCCCCAACCCCCCAATCAGCCCTACCCTGAGCATGACTGAGGGTGGCATCGTAACCTCCCAATCCGCCCTGCTCTGTGCATGACAGGGGCAGCGCCCCAACTCCCCAATCAGCCCTGCTCTGAGCCCGACCGGGGGCTGCACCTAGGGATTGGGCCTGCCCTCTGCCACCTGGGAGCAGGCCTAAGCCAGCAGGGTGTTATCTCCCGAGGGGTCCCAGACTGCGAGAGGGCACAGGCCAGGCTGAGGGACCCCCCTTTCCCCCGGAGTGCACAAATTTTTGTGCACAGGGCCTCTAGTTTTATGAATAATGATATTTAGAGCACATTCACACACAATAGCTGTTCTACAGCTCATCACACACTAGAGGAAAAGAGAGACAAGTAAATAGAAAAAAATAATGTTCTTAGGAGAGCTATGATAATGCAAATTTTGACTCAAAATGCGACTTTAAAGACTACTTCTCTATCAACACATGTAATTTTACTTAGTTTTTTAATTTGCATTAAAATAAACCAGTGACAGGCTTAGATTATTGCAAATGTCATTTCAAAATTTAACGCTGTAAAGTTCTGTATGTATATATCATTATCATTTATACTGTGTCCATAAATTTTTTCCCCCATTCATTAACCAAAGTTTGTGATTTTAACATGTTTAACTACCAGGTTTTTCTTTACTATGTGTAACAAATTGAAAGAAAAACAGATAATGAATTAGATATGTCAGACACTTAGGTGCAGTCCTAAGACTGCATAAAGAAAGGACACTTCAGTGCAGTCATAACACCAGGTCCAACACCTAAATACACACACACACACACACACACACACAAACACACGGACATATATTACAAACATTCATATACTTACATTGCACAGACACAGATGTTTTAAAGCCTTCCCTTTGAAGGAAATAAACAGATTTGCATTGATGTTTTGCCATCAACAAACATTAAAAATAGATACAACATAAAAATAAATAAGTAAATATTCAAGGGAAATACTATGTGCAATAAATATAATATATGCGTGAGATAGTGAGTCTTAGTTTCTTAAATCAGAAATTCTAGAATCTAGTCTAGGAAAATTATGAAAAATTTTGAAACTCATAAAAATTACCTATATAAGTACTTTGTGCAATGTGATCAAAATGGAACTTTAATAAAAAATAGACTGGTAGCAATGTACAAGTTAGATTGAAATCACAAGCAATATTGGAGTCAAGAAGAAAACATCCCAAGGCTGAATATTCTAAGTGAAAGAACAGGATGCAAAAGGAAGCAGTGAGAATGCCGGGTATATATATGATAGTTTAGTGGCTACATTGCTAAGGTTTGGAATATTTGGCCCGTAATTCAAATCCGTTCACTTAAAACTATTTTGCTTGTGTATTTGACTTAGTTTACTACTAATCTAAATTCATAAACCAAGGATGATCATCATGGGTATTATTGCTCTTCTGGGCTGGATGCTGGCAGCATCTCCTCATTTGTGGCAAACAAAAATGTCTCCAGGCATTCCTTGAGGGAAACATTTTCTCCAGGTGTGACTTTGATGAGCACTAAGATTTTTTGATTTTTTAAATTCTAATACTTAAACTATATGTAAATCCTGATCTATATAATAATGACACACAATAAATACTCTCAAATGTTTGATGGATTACATAAACAAATGTCTATTTTTGTCACTCAGAAATATGTGCAAGATGGGATTTGGCTGATATTGGCTGGGTTTGTTTGAACCTAGTCAACTTGGGTTTGAGATACAGCTCAAGTTTATCAGGGCTTAGGTTAAAGGGGCAGATATGGGCTATATGCTCTTCTTACGGTGGTATCAGGAGCCCAACAAGACAGCCCAAAGATGTAGGCACATTTCAAGCCTCTGTTTATATTGAGTTCTCTAAATCTAGCTGACAAAAAATCAAGTCATATAACTGAGGCCAGGGTAAAGGGCAAGGAAATCATTCTGCCTACCACGCATCAGTGGCAAGTGTGTAGAGAAAAGACTTGGAACTAATAGTTTCAACCGGCTACATTTATTACCTAGCCAAATGAAAAGCAAAGTCTGCGTTGTAGATTTAGGCTAATTAATAACTTATAAAATATTGAATTGTACATATATGTAATTTTTCTATATATGTATATATAAATTATATATATGTTATATACTTATATCTATAGCTCACGAACACAGATCATAGTGTGAAGGCCTGGGGTGAGGTATAGTCTGGGCAGAGGGGGTCAAAGAGGGCAGAAATGAGGGACATCTGTAATACTGTTAACAATAAAAATACATATATTTTTAAAATTTTTAAATTGAGAGCTTCATGTTATCTAGTCCAATGTAGGCCCATAAGCAATTAAAAAATAAATATGTGAATAAAATAATCATCTATATTATTTGAAAATTTATATTTTTAAATTGTACATAAAATACATCTTAATACATTGAGCAAATAGCTTTACATATAATAGCATTAAATTTCATATTTAAAAAATAATGTTGACCCAGCCACATAGCTCAGTGCTTGAGCGTCAATCTATGAAACAGGAGATCACTGTTTGATTCCAGGTCAGGGCACATGCCTGGGTTGTGGGCTTGATCCCCAGTGTCGGGCGTGCAGGAGACAGCCACTCAATGATTCTTTCTCAATATTGATGTTTTTATCTCTCTCTCCCTTCCTTTCTGAAATTAATAAAAATATATTAAAAAATAAAATAAAAAGTAATGTTGGATAGTTGTTAATAAAAATCTCAAAATGAGAGGCCATTTTGTAATTTATAGAGAATCATTTTGCATGTGAAATATCCTAATAATGCTTATTGATACTTGGAATAAGATTGACTATAAGAATTACCTTGCTGGGATACTTGTATTCTTGCATTTTCACTTATCTGAATAACTTAAACCTTCCTTTATAGATATCATTAAATAAATAGAGAAGAAAATAATCTTTATAATATTTCTACAAGCTCTTTTTATTTCTGAGTACTACTTGAATGACTAATTGTTATTCAGAAAATCTAGCTTTTCTTTTCTACTGACTCCCCTTTGTCTCGTGTACTCAATATGTCTATAAATGCCCAATAGTGTGGAGATTAAAAACAAGTATTAGAATGACACCACAGCATGCTTTTAGATGAGTAAAGATAGTGTTCCAATAAAATGTAATTCCTCTTTGGAAAGAGAATTTGAATTGGAAAAATTGTCTAACAAACTGAAAGACCAAAGATTTCTTACTCTACTTACTTCATTAGATTAATCAGAAAGGTAATCAAGTCAAGTATTAAATTAGTGGAATTTATAACTGAAAAGCAATTAATAACTATAAGTAGTTGATCATTTGTTTCTCCCTGCAGTTATGCTCAATACTATGTTTGGTTCACAATCCTAAAAATATTGGGTACTTCATGTTTTCCTTTATATAAGCACTAGAGGCCTGGTGCACAAAAATTTTGTGCACTTGGGAGGGGTCATTCAGCCCAGCCTATGCCCTCTTGCAGTCTGGGACCCCTCAGAGGATGTCCACCTGCTGGCATAGGCCTGCTCCCTGGGGGATCAGGCCCAAGCTGGCAGTCAGACATCCCTGTGGCAGCCCGGCAGCCCTCGGGGGATGTCCACTTGCCAGTGGGAGCAGGCCTAAGCTGCAGTCAGACATCCTTAGAGCTGCTGAGGAAGCAGGAGAGGCTCCCACCACCACCACTGTGCTGGCAGCCATCAGCCTGGCTTGTGGCTGAGCGGAGTTCCCCCTGTGGGAGTGTACTGACCACCAGGGGGCAGCTCCGTGTCTGCCCCCTGGTGGTCAGTGTTTGTCTGCCCCTGGTGGTCAGTGTGTGTCATAGTGACCAGTCATTCCCAGTCGTTCTGCTGTTAGGGTCAGTTTGCATATTACCCTTTTATTATATAGGATAGAAGCCTGGTGCATTGGTGGAGGCCAGTTGGTTTACCCTGAAGGGTGTCCTGGATCAGGGTGGGGGTCCCGCGGGGGTGCCTGGCCAGCCGGGTGAGGGGCTGATGGCTGTTTGCAGGTTGGTCAACGCCCCCCCCCCCCCCCCGGGGAACCCTCACTCCATGGATGTTTGGCCAGCCTGGATGAGGGGCTGATGGCTGTTTTCAGGCTGGCCACACCCCCTTTAGGGTGGGGGGTTCCCACTGGGATGCCTGGCCAGTCTGGTGAGGGGCTGATGGCTGTTTTCAGGCTGGCCAAGCCCCCCGCCACAGAAGCTCCCAGCCTCTCCTTTTTTTCTTTTAATTCTGGGATTTATTTACCTTCTAATTGAAACTTTGTATCCTTGAAAGGAGCTCAGAGCCAGCCAGTGTGGGCAGGAGGGAAGCCTCCTGCTCGCTCCAGCTCTGTGGCCATGGCTGGCTGAAAGCAGGTATCTGGGGTTTATTTACCTTCTATAATTGAACCTTTGTTGATTTGAGTGGAGCTCAGAGCCACCGTGGCAGCTGGGAAGCTTTGCTTCCTCCATCATTGGGGCAACCAAGCCTCTTGCTTGCTCCAGCTCCGTGGCTGTCGGCTGCCATCTTGGTTTTGTTAATTTGCATATAGTCACTCTGATTGGCTGGTGGGTGTGGCTTTAGGCATAGTAAAGGTACGGACAATTTGCATGTTTTCTTTTATTAGTGTAGATATAGAATTTTATGTATAATTGAATCAAGTTTATGGCCACTTCCCAACAATAAAAATAATACTATATATTATAGAACAAGTTTTAAGAACATGTTAGATACTATTTAGAAAAGATTCACATTCCATCTAAAAAACATCTATTTGTTTTAGAAGACTTGAGAAAATTGGCACAATGAAAATAGGAATATGACTACATAGTGTAGATATAGATATGACAGATGGAAAAGAGAGACAAAGGTTAAAAAAACGGCAGAGAGACAGAGATGTCTCTTAGCTATAGATGTTCATCACAAGACACACGGCTTTCTAATGTCCACCAGGTCTATAGGTAAAGGGAAAAAAACCTGCAATTTATTGAGACCTCCGTCTATGCCAAGCATAGTGTTATTCAAGGACCTACAGTCCTCACAATCATTCTGTGGGGAAAGTTTTATAATTGCTAGTTTGTTAATTTACTTTTATAGATAATTAAGACACAAAAAGTAAAATGGCTTATGACCCAAGCTAAAAAACAGCTCAAGGTTTGGTGACCATATTAGTTTGTCTCCAAAGCCATAATTATTTTTCCTATACCATGATTGCTTTCCTACCCTGTGATTCTTTTTCTACTTGGAATTGGTTTGTATCCAACAGTCTCTGTCTGCACTTTTCTCAGAGATCAAGCCTCACAGACAATTCCAAATGCTCCATTGCCTGACATTGATCTGATTCTTTTACTTGAACCCTAAAAAATACTCAAATCTGTGTTGTTACTAAGTCCTGAATCAGATCCAAACACAAGCACAGGCCACACAGGTTCAGTCATCTTTTTCATAAATTATAGTAGAAAAAAAATAACTGAAAAGCATTATTATTCTAAACACCTACATTGCTATCTGAAAAGCTTCCAGTAATAAGTGTGCACAGAAATTTAGTTTCTACTAACACAATTCTCTTCCCAACCATAACTCCTCTCCTGGGACCTCTTCTTTTTATCCTATATTCTTCAAGTCTCAGGTCTTACATGTCTTGCCTCAGTTTGCCAACCATTTAACTTTTTATCATAACCAATAACCATATCTTTTTAATTTTGACTCAGTAAAGGGTGGGTCTCACACACATATACACACGAAACTACTAAATTGGATATAACCAGTTATTATAAATATAAAATATTTTTAAAAGTCACCAATTTTCTGTATGTTTTTTAAACATGATTTAGGGTTATCTATTTTTTCCAATCTACTACTCAATCACATATTCAAAAGCTTTGAATTCCTGCCACTTCTTTGAATATATCAATCTATGGCTTTTCTTAGACTATCATATTTAGGATCCAAAACAACTTATTAGATAAACTAGAGGCCCGGTGCACAAAAATTTGTGCACTGGTGGGGGGGGCAGTATCCCTCAGTCCCACTTGTGCCCTCTCACAGTCTGGGACCCCTCAGGAGATAATGACCTGCTGGCTTAGGCCTGCTCCCGGGTGGCAGAGGGCAGGCCCAATCCCTAGGTGCAGCCCCTGGTCGAGCTCAGAGCAGGGCCGATTGGGGAGTTGGGGCACCGCTCCCTGTCATGCACAGAGTAGGGCAGATCAGGAGGTTGCGATGCCACCCCCAGTCACGCTGAGGGTAGGGCCGATTGGGGGGTTGGGGTGCCACCCCCTGTCACGCACAGAGCAGGGCAGATCAGGCTGTTGTGGCACCACCCCTGTAACATACAGAGCCGGCCGATCATGGGTTTGGGGCACTGCCCCCTGACACACACAGAGCAGGGCCCATCAGGGAGGTTGGGGCTCCATAACCTGTCACACACAGAGCAGGGCCGATCAAGGGGTTGGGGAGCTCCCCTCTGTCACCCACAGAGCAGGGCCGATCAGGGGGTTGGGGAGATCCCCCCTGCCATGCACAGAGGAGGGCGGATCAGGAAGTTGCGATGCCACCCTAAGTCACGATCAGGGTAGGGCCAATTGGGGGGTTGGGGTGCCACCCCCTGTCACACTTTCAAGGCAGAGCCAATGGGGAGGTTGTGGCTCCACCCCGTCACACAAAGCAGGGCCCATGGGGGGTGTTGGGGTGCCTCACCCTGTCACACACAGAGCAGGGCCAATCAGGGGGTTGGGGAGCTCCCCCCTATCAGGCACAGAGCAGGGCCATCAGGGGGGTTGGGCGCTGCCCCCTGTCATGCTGTTCCAGGGGCCAGAAGGCCTCGCGGCTCCGCTAATCCCAGTGCTGGGAGGTCTCGCAGATCCGTTTGACACCAAGGCAGTGAGGCCTCGCTGCTCTGCTGATCCCAGTGCTGGGAGGCCTCACTGCTCCACTGATCCCGGTGCTGGGAGGCCTTGCGGCTCTGCTGATCCCGGTGCTGGGAGGCCTCGCAGCTCCACTGATCCCGGGTTCAGGAGGCCTTGTGGCTCTGTTGATCCCAGTGCTGGGAGGCATATTACCCTTTTACTATATTGGATAGAGGCCTGGTACATGGGTGGGGGGCTGCTGGTTTGCCCTGAGGGTGTCCTGCATCAGGGAGGGGGTCCCCACTGGGGTCCCTGGCCAGCCTGGGTGAGGGGATGATGGCTGTTTGCAGCTGGTCACACTCCATTCAGGGTGGGGGTCCCCACTGGGGTGCCTGGCCAGTCTGGGTGAGGGCCTGAGGGCCGTTTTCAGGCTGGCGGGTGACTGAAGCTCCCAACCTCTCTTTTATTTCTTTTTTCTTTTTTATTCTGGGATTTATTTACCTTCTATGGCTGTCACTGGAGCTGAGAGCCGTCTTTAGCTCTGAGGCTCTGCTCCAGTCCTGAGACCTCGGCTGCTGAAAGCAGGTTTCTGGGCTTTGTTTACCTTCTGTATTTGAAACTTTGTTGTGACTCCAGCTCTGAGATCCCGGCTGACTGAAAGCAGATTTCTGGGTTTTGTTTAGCTTCTATATTTGAAACATTTTTTCTTAGAGAACAGTTCAGAGCTGGGCCACGGCATGTGGGGAACCTGGCTTCCTCTGTCACTGGAGCAAGCAAGACTCCCTGTTCGCTTCAGCTGCCTGGCTGCCGGCCTCCATCTTGGTTGGCAGTTAATTTGCATATTGCCCTGATTAGCCAATGGGAAGCATGTTGGAGCTACAGTTAATTACCATGTTTCTCTTTTATTAGATAGGATATAATCAATTATGTTTCAAAACATCTTTTTATCTGGCTCTAAAGTACTATTTCTTTAGATCTCCTAATATGCAAATAGACCAAACGGCAGAAAAACTGGAACAGCCAATCAATCGAACAGTTGCTATGACGTATGCTGGCCACCAGGGAGCACGCGCAGAACATGGCAGGCGTTGGTCACGGCAGGTCATGGAGCAGGTAAGCAGGGGCACTAGACCAAGGCTCACTGTCATCGGGGCAAGTCTCTGGTGGTTCCTGGAAATTCTTTGCTCCCGCGTGCTGCAGTTCCCCCCTGGTGCTCACACCTGCTGCTGGTGCCAGAGCTGCCGCTCACACCCAATGCCAGCACTAGCCCTGCTCACACCTGTAGCTGGCAATGGAGCTGCTGCTTGCACTCACTGTCAGTGCCCGGAGCTCCTCCTGATCGTTATGTGCCATCAGGAGGTGCAAGTGGTGGGTGCCAGTCCTGATTGCCCTTGAGGGCTTCTCCACCTCCCCTTGCTCCTGAGGGGTGATCAGGGTAGCAGCCGCCCCTCGCACCCACTGATGGCACTGGCCCCAATCACTCCATGCCATCAGTGGGTGTGAGTGGGGCCAGCGCTGTCACCGTATGGGAGTGGTGGCAGCAGGAGCAGGGCTGCTGGCATACAGTGGACCGGGGCCTGTGGCAGGAGGGGCTGGGCGGAGGGTGTGGAGGATTGGCCAAGACCCACCCTTGTGCCTACCACAGCCTCACAGCCCACAGTTCCTTTCAAGGTACACAAATTCGTTCACGGGGCCCCAAGCATATATATAAAAGCCCAGCAACCAAATGGCAGAATGACCAGAATAACCGGTCAACCAGTTACTATGATACACACTGACCACCAGGGGGCAGACACTCAACATAGGAGCTGCCCGCCGTGTGATCAGTGCACTCCCACAATGGGAGCGCAGCTCAGCTGACCAAGATGAGCAGCTGCTCCCACAGCAGGAGCAGCTGTTAGCAGGCCCAGAGTGAGGTCAAGTCTCTGCACCTATCAAATATCTGAGACAATCCAGACTCTGGCCTGACCCCACTACTGATGCAGGCCCTCTAAGATGTGTTCTAGAAAGAGTATGGGGAGCTGGCATAGGTGGATGGCAAGAGGGGACATGACTGTGGACTCCCTAAAGAGATTGTCCTGATGACTGAGGATCCTGGAGCATGGCTTCCCTGAACATCCCTGATGGTGTCCCTGACCTGGCATCACATATCAAGGACATTCACCAAGTGGCTTTGGGTTGCAAAGCTCTCTTCCAGGTTCCTCCAGGACACAGGCTATGCCTTTACCCAAGACATTACCCTAAAATATCAGCTCAGCCTAATTTCCTCATTCAGCAGCCACTCAGAGGATGGGTCCACAGCCACTTGGTTGACCAGGATGAGCAGCGCTCCCACAGCAGGCTGATCCCCATGGCCATGCCCTACTTCTGTGGAAGGCGACCAGCAGGACGATCTGGGGGGGGGGGGTGCCAGCCCCCTTGCCAGCCAGCCCCCCTCCCCCACCGCCACCAGTTTGCCGGCCGGCCCTGCCCCTCACCACTGCTGCTGGTCATCTCCCTCTATGGGGCAACTGGCAGGGTAATTGGGGGGGTGCCGCTGGCACCCTCCTTAGCTGGCCTGGGGCCTGCAGGCTGGGAGCAGCTCCTGCGTTGAGTGTCTGTCCCCTGGTGGTCAGTGTGTGTCATAGAGACCGGTCATTCCATATGGAGAGTGGCTACAGTGTTTGGACAGGATCAAGCCATGGACTGATGAGAGGGCACAGTCCTCTTATGGCAAAGCCACATACAAGTCCCAGGTTAGAGGGCAAAATCCTCCCAGCACAATTATAGCCAAAGGCTATGGTTGTATGTAAGCTTGACCTTATAGTCTATCCTTGTGATCCTAGGTAGCTGAGGGATGTGGGCTGAGGGAGGTACAGCAAGTGCTGCCAAAGCGAAGCTTGATAGAGTTCAGAGAATTGCAATAATAGGAAAGAAGCAGATTTAAAACTCGCAAGAAATTTGTAAATATCTTGACCACTCCCTTGTTTTGCTTTGTGTGATCTGACTATAAAATAAAGATTCAGCTTACAGGTGGGGTCACTTTGTCCTCATCCAGATGCAGTGATCCACCTGGCCCTAACTATATTCTCTTGTCTGTTTTCTTTAATCCTTCATCGCCCCTCCTCAGGTTCACCATTGGCTGTGCTGGACTTGGTTCAGTTCCGCCGGTCATTCCACCATTTAGTCTATTTGTATATTAAGCTTTTATTATATAGGACTATAGGCCCAATGCACAAAGATTCATGAAAGAATGGGACTTCCTTTCCCTGGCTGCTGGCACCGCCTTCGCTCTGGCCTGGAGCCCCCTTTCTGCCTTCCTACGCTGCCCAGAGGCCCAGGGTGGCTGGGGCAATGCGTAACGCCTGCGTCGTAGCCATGGTGACAATGCAAGCATCCCGCCCCGCCCCAGCTGCTTGGTGCCTGTGTATGCAAATTAACCCGCCATCTTTGTTGGGTTAATTTGCATACCCACTCCTGATTGGCTGTTGGGTGTCACAAAGGTATGGTCAATTTGCATCTTTTTATTAGTGTAGATAATTTCAGAGAGGAAGGGAGAAGGGGAGATGGAAACATCAATGATGAGAGAGAATCATTGATTGGCTGCCTCCTGAAAGACCCCGACGGGATGGAGCCTGCAACCTAGACATGTGCCCTGGCCAGGAATCACACCATGCCTTCCTGGTTCATAAGTCAATGCTCAACCACTGAGCCACACTGGCTGGGCAGAGTACTATTTTTTTAAAATCAACTTTTCATACTTGTACTCAGTAATATCATAAATAACTTGCTGAAGAAACATCCTAGTGAGTATGACTACGGTCCAGGCAAAGGCGATGTGATTATACATTTTCCACAAGGAAGTAAGTTCTCCTACTTAGGGGGACTTGATTAGTATAGCATGAGTTGGGGACATAGTTTTCAGGGTCTTTCTTCTCCATTTCTAAGGGAATCCTCTAAGCTTCAACAGCCTGGAACTCTACATAAAAGTACCCAGGAGTCACTATCTTCCTGATACATCAGCCCCAAATGGCACTTAGATTCATGAGTTCTTATCCTACAGAATTCTCTTAGCCCTTACTTTATCTTACAGTGCTGTATGCCAAAAAAAAAACCTCTTTCATGAATGAAAGCAAAACATAAACATATTCAAAATAAATAAAAGTTAGAATTTACCACCAACTGAATTTCACTAAGAGTATTTCTAAAGTACGTACACATATTTTAGTACAATATGAATAATATGTAATCCTTGAGGGAAGGTGTAAAAAGCTAGACATTAAGAGTATCAAATAATAAATAAAGAAGATAAAACTAGACAACCATTCAATTAAAATGAATAACAATAATTGGCATAAAAAGAAATGCAAGACTAAAAATATTGGATCAAAAAAATGCATGTAATTCAGGAGATTGATGAAATAAACAGTTAACAAACTAAGCTCTTTAAGTTATGAATCTAACTGTATGGTAAAATTTCAAGTGTAACTAATAAAAAAGGAAATTAAGCAAGCAGGATTTAGAGTGGTAGTATATGTGTTTCAATCCAAAAGTTGAGTAGCAAATAAGAAAAAACTAAAGACAAAAATTTATTAAAAAATTTAGAGGAAGCAAAAGACCCAGAATAGCCAGAACAATATTAAGAGAAAACAACATTGGAGGACTTACACAACTTGATTTCAAGATTTATTATAAAGCTACAGTAATTTAAAAAATGTGATGGAGAGTATTACGCTAAGTAAAATAAGCCAGTCAGAGAAAGACAAGTACCACATGATCTCACTCATATATGGAATCTAATGAACAAAATATATTGATGAACAAAATATATCCAGAGACATAGAACCATAGAACAGACTGTGGAATCTCAGAGGGAAGGTAGGGTGGGTGGGAAGAGATCAACCAAAGAACTTGTATGTATATATGTATAACCCATGGACACAAACAATAGGGTGGTGAAGACCTGGGGTGAGGGTGGGGGTTAGAAGGGGTCAATGAAGGGAAAAGGGAGACATATGTAATACTTTCAACAATAAAGATTCAACTTTTTTTTTAAAAAAAAAATGTAATATTGGCAGAAGAATTGACAAATAGATCAATGTATCAGAGAGCCCAGAGAGATACTTACATGACTATTTATAGACCACGTATTTTTTACAAAGGGGCAATGGCAATATAATGGAGGAAAAAAATCCTTTTTTCAAAAAATGATGTTGGAACAACTGAAAAACTTATAAGCAAAAAAATGAATCTAGATAGAAACGTATTTTTCACAAAAAGTAACTAAATGCATCCTAGGTGTAAATGTAAAAAAGTAAAACTATAAAACTCCTACAGGGTAACATGGAATCTGTTCGATGTTGGGTATGTTGATCTTTTTAGATACAGCACCAAAGACAGGATCCCGAACACTGACAGCATAAAATGCTGGTAAGGATGTGGAACCACAGGAACAGAGAATGTAAGAGTAGAATGAAAGGAAGATCAATTGAATAACATTTAAAAGAGATTTAATGAAATTTTAGGATAATAGTCATACATGTTAAAGGGTTCAAAGCTTCACAAATAAAGACAAAGTGTTAAATTGCGGTAGGCTTATGAGTAGAGCAAGGACCATAGACCAGGCATGGAAGGTCACCAGGGTGGAAGGCCGTAGCTGCCTAGCAATGGGGAAAACATGGACCTGGCTCCCTGGGTCACCTTTGCTCCCCCAGCATATTGCCGGTCATGTGTTTTAGACCCCATGACCGTTCTTGTCACTGATTATGCAGTTCGGACCCTCCCCTGACCTTTCCTCACATGTCCACTAGTCCTGTGAGTTAGACCCCCTTAGAGGGGAAATAAACAAAGGGGCCAGAGAATAGCCCTTAAGCATTAAGCTCCCAAAACAGTGAGGTTCTAACCAACATCAAATACATCTAGGCCTCAATTGTGTTTCATCTCCAAGCCCAGAAAAGCAACAAAACCAGACAAGTGACACCATGGCTGACCTCAGGGTCAACTGCATTGAATATTGGCCTCCTTTCCTGGTGCCGACCAATCACTGGAGACCATGACCCTGAAAGGACATACCTAGAAATCTGATATTATTTTGAGATCCTCCCCTGGTGCTCCCCTAAAATCCCAGCCTTAAAAGCACTTAAGACAGAGGACCCAGCTCACTGTTCATCTGGGAGCACACCTTTTCCCCACCCCATTCCACAGGCGCATTTTCCTTGCCTCTCTCTTTCTCCTAAGCTCTGAGGGACTTTTCCTTTGCCTCTGTAACTTGTTTCCTGAGCCCATTTCTTCTGGCACTCACTTCTACCACTGTCACTTCCTAAATAAACTTTCTCTTATACTTTGAATCTTGACTCTGAATATTTTCCTCGACAAAACTCAAGTATCAAGCTTGCTGAACTGATCTTCAGTCTGACTGGTGGGTCTAACACCTGGTGCTGTTCTCACCGCCAATAACAAAATGACCAAGATGAGCCAGAAATAAATAGCTTCAAATTAAATATATTATATTAGTGTTCTATGCTATATAACAAAGTACCATAAAATTAGTTGCCTAGAAAGCACTCGTTTATCATCCCACAGCGTTTTATGGCTCAGGATTCCGGGCCCTGCTTATCTGCTCCTCTTTCAGGTGTAATGAGGTTGCCATCTGGGTGTCATCTGCAGTAGTGATCTCACCTGAGTCTTCTTCTCATTGAGGGGTCTTCTGAGTTTGTGTGGTTCTTGGTAGAATTCATTTCTGTGTAAGCTGTAGAATTTATGGCAGCTAGCTTTCTTAAAGATACCAATGAGTAAAGAGAGAGTCTACTGCTCCCAAGTCCTCCACCTCTATTTTTTAAAGGGATCATCTGATTAGATCCGACCCACCCAGGAAATTCAAATCTAGCTGAAGTACAGAGAAGATATTACATTTAAGGAATTTAATGTGATGGTATATCTATGGACCAAATAGTCGGCGAGGCAGCCATCTTATTCCTAGAGTGCAGGTAAGATGATACTATTCTGAAGCCTATAGTTGCCACACAAACTTGTTCTATTGTAACAAAGGTAACTGTTTCTTTAGTTATCCATTTATGCATTGGCTTGTTGAAAATCATTCTTGGAAGCCCAGCCTAGACCCTATTTCTCTAATCCTCTCAAGACTTTTGAATGCACATAATTCACTGTATTTTATTTCTTTCTTCTTAAGGAATATAACATGTTATTGACAAAGGAATTCTTATTTAAACAATTTTATAAATGTGACATATGTAGTTGGATCCTCCTTCATGATACAACAGAGACAAAGAACTTAAATGTGACAGGCAAATTTTATAAGCATTAGAATAAAATGAAGATTAGAACATTTATGTCCTCAGGATGTAGTTTTATTTAAAAAGAAAACAGAAGTACTAAATATAAGAGAAAATATTAATGCATTTGACTACATTAAAATTGATAACTTAAGTCCATTAAAAGTATTGTAGAGTAAAACATATAATAAAAACTAAGAGAAAATATTTGCTATACATATAATGAAAAATAAATCTAGATTATATTTTTTAAAAAAGACTGCCTGCTTGAAATGTGATAAAGACATTTCACAGAAAATACAAATGGCCAATACACATATAAAAAGATTTGTCTTAACATTTAGCAATTAATGAAATGCTAATTAAATGCACAGTGAGATACTATTTTACATAGTATATGATTCCAAACTTACAAAATCTGATAATATTAATTGTTGGCAAGAGTATAAAGTAAGGGAAACACTTAAAGACTACTAGTAGCATAACAATATTTTTTTGGAAGGAAAGGATAGAAAGAAGAAATGAAAGAGAAAAACACATAAACAAACACATTGTGAGACTTTATAGGCCACAGACTTTAAAAGTTTTTTAGTAGACAAGTGACATAAGGAGATATATTTATGCTTTAGAAAAGTTAATTATAGCAAAATGTAAGAAATATTGAAGGGGACATATGTAATACTTTCAACAATAAAGATTTTTTAAAAGGAAATATTGAAAGAGGAAGAAACTAAAGACTACTTGGTAAACTTAGAAATACTTTAAAAATATAATAAACAAAGAGCCTAAACTAGGAAATTATGTTTCTAAGCAAAAGATAGGACACAATTCATAAACATTATCTAAAGGAAAATTTATGGGAATTGGTGAGCAATTAGAAGTGAGAAGCAAGAAAATAAAATAATAGAATAGAATTCTGAAGTTTTTAGTCTGCATTTCTGATACCTTTTGCAGAGGTAGGAAATCTTGAAGATAAAGTAGATTTTGATAACAAATGATTTTATATTTTATATGATTTGATTTATGGAAATATTTTATGTTTGTATTAAAGGTATAATTCAGATATACTAAAATAAGCAGATCTTAAGTATATAACTTGATGAATTTTTACTTGTGTGTATGTTTTTTTGTATGTGCCCATGTAACCAAATTTCTAAGCCTTCTTCAAAAATACCCACTTGTCGCCGTAACCGGTTTGGTTCAGTGGATAGAGCGTCGGCCTGCGGACTGAAGGGTCCCAGGTTTGATTCCGGTCAAGGGCATGTACCTGGGTTGCGGGCACATCTCCAGTGGGGAGTGTGCAGGAGGCAGCTGATTAATGTTTCTCTCTCATCAATGTTTCTGACTCTCTATCTCTCTCCCTTCCTCTCTGTAAAAAATCAATAAAATATATTAAAATAAAAATACCCACTTGTCCCCTCCCCTGTCTATAGCATACCCGCTCAGGTAACCATTACTCTAATTAATCTCTCTTATTATACATTAATAATTTTTGCCTATTTTTGGAATTACTGAACATAAAATTATATAATAAAAAAGAAACATGAGAATGGAGTATATATGCAATGGGAGTTCTGACACTTCGAAGGAACTGGAAAGTGACCAGGGAGGAGCCTGTGGATTCAATGGGGCAGCTATAAGACAGACCTGGGCCAGGACTCCATTTATTACTAATTACCAAGTCCTAAGTTTCAATACTCCAAGAGGTGTGCCACGATGATGTTACGAAACTGGCTTCAATGTAAACTCAGAATCTGCATTCTAGTCCTTTTAAAGGATCTAAGTTTTCTTTCTTCCTCAGTGAATGATTACCTGAGTAAATTGACGTACGTTCCATTGGAGAACAGCTGGGGGAATCATTACAATGCATACTGGTCCTTCCTCAAGGAAACCCCAATCTCTCCATTAGCTAATAAATTCCAGGTGTGGAAACTTGCTTAAGTTGGAACCTAAGAAGGGGATAGTGACCTTTACAATGAGACCTTTACAATGAGGCTGGCTGACTAAGCTTTATGCTCATCTATCCTTGACAACCTTTAATTATATACAGGATGGGTCAAAAGTAGGTTTGTATTCATGATTACATAAAACAGTTTATTCTTTTATTATTTCTTAATTATTCCATTATTTTCCATATGAATAACTGTAAACCCACTTTTGACTCACCCTGTATATTAAGCAGTGCCCTGTGGACTGGTCATCTTGTTTCCAAGAGAACTGTGCCAGATATGGCAAATAAAAATACAGGATACCAGCTAAATTTGAATTTCAGATAAATAATGAAAATGCTTTCAGTATAAACATATCCTAAGTAATATTTGGGACATGCTTATACTAAAAAATTATTCACTGTTCATCTGAAATTTAAACTTAATCACATGCCTTTCATTTTATCTGGCAATGCTTCTCTAGGGAAGCTGTAATATGTTATTCATTGTTATAGATCCCCAGCAGTTCTACCACCATGGCTGACATTCAGAAATTGATGGTCATTACAATGATTATGCCCATCTAACTTCTGCTTGTTAAGTGTGGCCACCTGCCTTTTCTGGTTTGAGAGTTATGATCACAATTATGGGCTCAATTTTCCTGTCCTAAGTCCCAGCCTACCGAGCCTCTTAATGCCAGTGTTTTCCCCCTTGTGCATCCTCACTTTCTTGACAAATAGAGGGTCCTTTGAAGAAACGTTTCAAGCTAGTGGTTCTTCTGGTCTCATGTAATTAATTCACTCTAACATGCCTACTTCTCTGAGTGCTTTTACCCCTTCCTCCATTGTCTTCCAGGCACTTCTGGCTTTTCTACTTCACGTCACGCTGGTTATTGTCCACCCCCTGTCTTGCTTCCCAGTTTCTGAAAGCTATTAGAGGATTGAATTGGAACTAGTATTCCTCTCTTTGTTGCCCTAGTCAGAGCCTTAAATGTTGTTTGATGGGAAACTATCCCAATATCACAAATACCACCATATTCAGGTTTGTGTTCTACCCCTATTGATCTCATACCATCAGTGTGAGAACACACTCAAACTAGCCCAGGCCTTGTCAATAAAACCCAGGTACATTCCACAGTTTATAAGCCCTCCTCTTATAATCCTTCTCTCCCTTTCGTCTCTCTCAGCACTTCACTAGTTGGGTGGGCCATGTTGAAATTTGCCTCTAGTTTTTTATTTGCTTGTTTAGTTGGTTGCCTTTATAGGAAACTGGAGCAGATCCTGACGAGGAAAAAGTATTATCCTGCAAAGCACCTCACTGCATTGAGGCTTCTGAAAGAAATACAAGTAAGAGAAACAGAAGGTGGGAGTGGGTGACATCTAGAAGCTCAGAAGGTCAAAGGGATCTGGGTGCTTAATGTTCTCAAGTGCATATATCCAGATACCCTTATTTTTCAATCTCAGTTCTTCTTTTCTATTAGGCATAGGAGAATTGCAGGAGCTGAGAATTCAACTTTTTCTGGAGTTTTGCTCTTTTTATGTGTACTTTCTGAGCCTACTCTTCAATATAATTAGCCCTCCAGCTACAGGAGATTTATATGTCCTTAAACACTGCCATTGAGGACCTCTGATTTTCACTCTTTATATTACATTGGTGACTAATCATCTGGAGCTCATTATTTTCTTTCATTGGTGCTCAGCAATAGCCAGCCTTTTTCACTGTCCATATCATTAGTTTGTTCCCTTCTTTTCCAGTGCCAGAGTTATTGCCATTGCAAGTACCCTGCATCTCCTTCCACCTCTTATCTTTTTTCCCAGCTCACCACAGGTGAATTCCTAATGACAGACTGGTGGTACAGAATGCTAAGAACAAAGAACATTTCACCTAATTTCAGTGACAGAGTGTTCATTGTCAGGTAGCTAGCTGGTAAGCTTTTTCTAGAATCACATCCGTAGTGTTCTTCCTGGCACCACTTGCGCACCAACTCTACAAGGTTAGTTACCACACAAGCAAAGGCAGAGTCCGGGATTTGTGTGCACAAGATTAATTAAAGAAGTTCTCATCAGAAAACCAGTGAATGAGGGAAGTAAAATAGGGAAAGGGAAGATGATGTGCAAGAGTTCGGTCTCACATAAATTCTAGTTTGATCTGATTCATGAGCATAAGTCACATTGCAGAGTCATCCTCTTGACCATAGGCAAATAGACCGCAGGGGCCCATATTAATTAGTGAGTCACTGAATGCAGTGTGATGAGGAGCATCACAACTGTCCCAAGTGCAAGCTGTTAATGCAGCCCCTTACAGCTGGGTTGATGAGCGTACAGGCCAGTTAAATAACTATGGACAGGACATCAGCAGTACCTACTATGATTGCCTTATATCAGTGGTTCTCAACCTTCTGGCCCTTTAAATACAGTTCCTCATGTTGTGACCCAACCATAAAATTATTTTCGTTGCTACTTCATAACTGTAATGTTGCTACTGTTATGAATCGTAATGTAAATATCTGATATGCAGGATGGTCTTAGGCGACCCCTGTGAAAGGGTCGTTCGACTGCCAAAGGGGTCGCGACCCACAGGTTGAGAATCACTGCTTTATATAGTAAATTATAACTACATTTATACTTTAATTTATATTTTGGAAGATCATCCTAATTTATTAAAATATGCTTACTATGCCTACTTTTGCATAATGCTTTTTCTGTGTAAATCATCTTTATCTAGATGCCAATTCTGCCTATTCTACCCTTTAAATTTCCCATAACATTTGTATTCACCCACTAGTATTATCAACCTAAAATATACGTTGATAATATATATAGATGCTTACCTTTTAGCCACTTCTCTTGTTCAAAAGGACAGAATCTGGCTTTAACTATGTAGCTCCTCTAATATTTATCCTGGAATCTATTTAAACTCTCATTCTTTATTGTATGCTTTGAGCCAATGATTTATTTATTTTTATTTTTCTGCATACCAGTGGCATATTTCCTGTTAGTTACCGTTCTGACTCCTGCTTACAACTCATCTGTAGGTTATTACAAATATAATCTAATGTAATTGTTTTCTCCAACTCTAAGGCAAATCATAAACACTGCCTACCAACCAATTTTAAAGATGAAGGCACTTGGTGATTGCAGGGGTTGAAGTGGGTATAAGGGGTGGGGAATGGTGATGGGAAAAAAATTAAAAAGAAGAGGACACTGATACCGTAGAATAAGTAAAGCAGACTTTCTTCATGCCTTGCACTTTGTATAAACCACGATTCCTCTGGGAAGCAGGCTAGGTATGCATGCGTTATCTCCATGTTAGAAGATGTGCATACATTGTGCCAGCACGTTCCAAGTTGTTAGGAACCAGACTAACTGCCAAGATTTACATATTTTTTCACATTTTTAAAAATTGATTTTAAAAAAAGGGAGATGGAGAGAGAGATAGAAACATCCATGAGAGAGAAACATCAATTGGCTGCTTCCTGCATGCCCCCTCCTGGGGCTCAAGCCAGTAACCGGGACATGTGTCCTGACTGGGAATTGAACCAGCAACCTCCTGGGACTGCACTCAATCAATGGGTCCCACCACACCAGCGAGGCAAGATTTACATATTCACTTTAAACTGAGAGACAATCTCTATGAAGGAAGTCTCTTTTAAATGACAAATGATAATACTCATAATGTAGAGGAAACATAAATAACTGATTTGCTTTTGTTCAGGTTTAATTTTGTTTCATTTGTGACAAGAGTTTTTACCGATTTTTTTTTGTAGTGCATTTTAATGGCCAGTTGTAATCTTACTTAGCATAACTGGCTATAATAAAAACAGAAACCCAGTGTTATTTAATGTTATTTAAAATGGTATAACATACATTGTAGTTAAGTATTACAATTAAATTATGTATTTAACTGAGACTATCTCTTTATCCCAATAATTTGCCTTTTTATGTTGAATATACAAAGCTCCCTGAAACATATTGATCAGTTTATCTATTCTTCATTATTGATTCTTGCTCTGCATTTTATCTTGATAATTGTCCATTTAATATCATATCATAGCTATGAAAATAGCCATTTGAAAATAAGCTATGTAGAATAAATGTACTTTGTGCCCCAAGCATCTGGGGTATTTTCTTGAACATCCCAAGATGCTAAATATCTCCAAGAATATAAGAGTGTATTGGCCTAAATGAACAGGCAAAATGAAGAGGAGATGATTTTCTTAAAATGTCTGTTATGCTGCTACATGAAAAATTCTAAACTTGAACAAGGTGTCAAAACAAATCCTAACCATTCTATAGCAAGTGAATATCTCCATAATACTAAAAACTTTTAAAATAAAGAAGTAGTTCAGGTTAGCTATATAATTTTAAGGATTCATATTTCTGTGGAAACTAGGTAGTTTAATTCAAGGGGATGTATTATGTGTGATTCAATACTATTGGAAAATGTCCTCCGAATACTCTGAGAATCATTAAAGATGCAAGGAGATAATTTTTCAAATTTCCTACCTGTCCTTCTCTACCTTAGGCTATTAGGTATGTTACCCACTGTTTTATGAAGGAGAGGGTAAGTATGGGATAAGAACCAAAAGGTGGAAGATACATAAGTATAATGGCTTAGGTTACAACAAAGAATGTTTTTCATAAAAACAGCCATTATTAATTTTATTGTGCCTGGAGAAAAGTCAAAATAAAAACCACTACGGACTGGTTACAAAGTGGTTACTGATTAGGGGAGCAGCCTGACATTAACCCAAATAACCACCATTTATTGTCACCAACAGCAAACCATAGGGAAGATAGCTCAGTGATCAACTTACATCCAGTTGAGACAACCAGTTAAATGCACTCACTACATGCCCAGTTGAGTAAACAGTAAGAGCAGGGATGAATGTTTTTGGGGATCCTCATGTATATACAATTTTATTCCTCCCCCCGCCCATTTTTTTTAAAGGAAACAAAATTATGAACATATTGCTTGGCCCTCTCTCTCCCATGGGCCTCCTCTCATGCTACCAATAAGCCTCATTGAAGGTTAAGTTCATTAACTTTATGGTAAATGTATCAATGAGCCAGAGTGATAACCATCCTCCCCCCACACTCTACCCAAACACTGAACTACTATCAAGGATCTAGGACACACCTAACATTTTTTTTTTTTTTATCCCTAAGTGGAAAAGGGAACAATGACCAAAGAACACTGATGGTGGTGAGAAGGTAGCTGTACTTATCCAAGAAAGAACCAACTAGAACCTCTTACTCTGACTCTAAGTCAGGATAGTGTTGAAATACACCATTTTTGTTTAAAGTGTTTCCTATGTTCTTATAAGAACCAGGCATCAACATCAGAGAAAGAGGGAGAAAGTTAATAATTTTATTAGATTTTTGAATAACAATGGTACTAGTCATGTGATCAACTAAAAAAGAAATGCAAAAGTGTTTTCTTCTTAAACATTTGTGATTATATTAAGAATTTCTCATGCTATTATATTCTAGGTAGTTGTGAACCAAAAAGATCATTATTTCATGAAAATAATTGGAGCCGCAGAGAATTGCATTGCTGGATCTTATCTTAGAGCAAGGGTGGGGAACCTTTTATTGGTCAAGGGCCATTTGGATATTTATAACATCATTCACGGGCCATATAAAATTACCAACTTAAAAATTAGCTTGCTATATTTGGTCAAATATTTAATTAAGTCACCCCTAATGTCTTGGCAGGGCCAGATCAAATGATTTTGTGGGCCTTATACAGCCCACGGCTGACATTCCCCATCCCTATCATAGAGATTACCAACTCTTGTACTGCTTAGTTGAAGAAACTGCAGGTCTAGAGAGCTTTATTGACTGAATAAAGGTTTCACAGCCATAAAATACCAAAATTAGGATTAGAACTGAGGTATTAACTCCATGACACATTACCTGTATAGCTTATAACATATACATTCTAATTGAAGACACTTTTTTCTATGATGACTGAGATATCTCCCTTTTCAACTTGCAGTAAATTAAAAATACATAAGCAGAAATTGACTGTGGGAAAAGACAGAATGATCAATTGAAAGAAGACTTAAATTAGAGTGTTGGCTTTGCCAAATGACAGTGAGAAAGACAAATAACAGGTTCTAAGCTTTAGTTCTCTTACTTATACAAGCAAAGCGAAATACTTTCCCTGTAGGTGCCCCAAAACTCTCATAGAGTCAAATGAAATAGCCATGAAAAAACTTTGTACACTATGAAGCAAGTTCTAGAATTGTAAAAATATTATAACTGATATACTGGGACTTAGAATACTATTTAAAGATCTTTACTTTGATTTTTATTTGCCTCAACTCAGTATATCGTGATTTTTTTTTTATTATACAAAACAAAACAATCCAAATGAAAAATAGGCAAAAGACCTTAACAGGCACTTCACCATGGAAAATATACAGATAGTAAATAAGCATTGTAAATATGCTCCACATCATATGTCACGGGAGAAATTCAAATAAAAATAATAATGAGATACCACTACACATCTAAACAGAATGGGCAAAATCTGGCAACACCAATGAGGACGCAGAGCAATAGCAACTCTCATACATTGCTGATGGGAATGAAAATTTAGAAGACAGTTTGTGGCTTCTTACAAAACTAAATGTTTTCTTACCATATGATCCAGCAACGTTGCTCCTTGATATTTCCTAAAGGAAATATCATGTCAACTTATGTCAATTTATGTCAACACAAGAATCTGGACACAGATGTTTATAACAATTTTATTTATAGTTAACAAAACTTGGAAGCAACCAAAATGTCCTTTAGTAGGTGAACGGATAAATAAACTAAGGTAGATCCAAATATGGAATAGTATTCAGTGCTAAAATGAAATAAGCTATCAGACCATGAAAAGGCATGGAGGAACCTTAAATGCATATTAGTAAGTGAAAGAAGCTAATCTGAAAAGGCTATATACATATGATTTCAACTATATAAATTTGGAAACTATACAACTAATAAATCAATGGTTGCCAAGGGCAGGTGGGGAAATGAATAGGGGGAATCTCAGAGGATTTTTTATGTCAATGAAATACGTATGATATTATAATGCTAGATATATGTCACATACATTTGTTTAATCCCATAGAATGTACGATGCAAAGAGTGGACCCTAAGGAAAACTATGAACTTTAGGTGATTATGATAGATCAATGTGGTTTTATCTTTGGTAGAAATATAACATTCTGGTGAGTAATATTGATAATGGGAGACACTGTGCATAAGTGTCAGCAGAACTTAATACAGGAAATCTCTGTACCTCTTCATTTGGTTGTAAACCTAAAACTGCTCTAAAATATAAAGACTTAAAAAATTTAAAGCCTATCATATTTTTTTTTTATTTCTTGTATGTATATGTATGGAGACTCAGTGGCTTTAAAATTCTTAACCCTTCTTCTCCTTCCAATCCTTCTTAGCAAATGACCTCAATGTGCAATTCATTAAATAAAGGCAATCCACAAGATGGACCTTCCAATTTATATTACTAACTCTTGAGTTTCTTTACATTTCTATCTATGTTCTCTTTCTCTTTGGTTGTAATGGAAAAGGTATTATTTTTTCATTCTAAAATCCATTTCACTACCTGGGCTTCAGATTATATCTTTCCTCTCCTACAAAATGGTACTTCTATTAAAGGTTGTGTATACGCACTCTCTCCACTTCTCCATGGCTCATAACCTCAACTCACTTCAATCTATCCACAGTCCCCATTATTTCACTAAATATCTCTCTTCATTGTCATTAATTATTTCTGGAAACCCATGAACAATCATCAGTCCTTACGTTATCTGATCTCTCTATTAATCACTTCATTTTCTTAGGACATTTTCTTCCTCTCTGGCCATTCCTCCATAGTATTTTTATTTAAATCTTTCTTTTAAATACTGTATTATGCAAGTTTCTGTCATTACCTCTTTTTCTCACTCTAGTCATGCTTTTCTAGGCTCTCTCACCTTCCACTGTTGTTTCAAGTGCCATCTGCATGTTGTTGATGTCTCCCAAATCTGGATCTTCATCCCAGAACTGATTGAATGTTAAAACATGGTCCACATATGGGTTATATGTAAATATCTGCATTTTACTCTGCTACTGGCACCTCAGACTCAGCATTTCCAAAATTAATGCATCTTCAGTTCCAAACCTATTCTTCTGTTCTGTCTTGAAAATGACACTAATTTCCACCCAATTACCAAATACATATATTTCCATATCATCCTTATTCCTTCCTCTATCATTTTCTCCATACTTATTCAATTAAAAATTTCCTGAATTTTACATTCAATACATCGTATTTCTGATCACTTCTCTCTTTTTATGCTGCAACTACCAGTAGTTCACACCAAATTATCTCTCACCTGGATAATTGTTACTCCTGCCTATGCTCTTGCTTCCTTCTCTCAACTTATACCCCCTGTAATCAGTTGTTCATGCATCAAGCTCAATTATATTTCTAACTTGGAAACCTGATACTATTTTTCTCCAAATCCATAATTTATCAATGAATTTCCATGCTATTATGTACAATTCTTAACATCTTTATATGTGCTCATCAACTGGCTTCTGAGTATGCCTTCAGCAATAACAAACTTTTTCACTTCTAGAAAAGTGCACATTCACCTTGACCCTAAACTTTTAATTTTTCTGACATAATACAACCTTCATTAATTGTCATAGCCCATGACTATTTTCAGCTGACAACTTTCAATTATTTGCCCACTTTTTTAATTTAAAAAATATATATTTTATTGATTTTTTACAGAGAGGAAGAGGGATAGAGAGTTAGAAACATCAATGAGAGAGAAACATTGATCAGCTGCCTCCTGCACACCCCCTACTGGGGATGTGCCCTTGACCCTTCAGTCTGCAGGCAACGCTCTATCCACTGAGCCAAACTGGCTACGGCTCTTTGCCCACTTTTGACCTGCACTGAAAAGGATGATTTTTTTCTGATTTTTAAATTATTTTCCAGAGTGCTTTCTAGAGCAGAGGATACTGTCCTCACTAAAGTGCTTCTCACATTGTCTTTTATTTGCCTGTCTTATTGTCTATATTCACTATTAGAATGTTAGTAGGATGCATATCTGTCTCATTTAACATTTCTTGGAACCAATTCTAGCAGGTAGAAGGAAATCAATAAACTTTTGTGGAACACAAAAGGTAACTATGAGAACAAAATAGGACTATCAAATTTCCAATGTTATTAGTAAAACAAAGAACTGCAAAGAACAATTTAGTTATTATCACAGACATTCCCAGAGATAGGTGTGCCTGATTTAAATTAAAAATTTTAGTTTCAATTAAAATACATGTAGAACCAATCTAAATTAAATTAATTGTTGATCATGAGCCTTTAGATTTACAAATAAAATAAAATCATGAGCATTGGTTTCTAACTATTTGCTCCTTCTCATAATGGAAATGACCAATTTTTTTAAAAAAGGGGGAAATTTTCTATTCATGTTAGAAATAAGCTAAAATTGTACAGTCCATTTTGCAGTAAATTACTATAGAAAGTGCTGCTATATTGGCACTCTTATAACCTGGGAAGAATGAATATTAGTACAAATGTCAGGGCCATAAAAATTTTCACACTTTTTGACATAGTCATTCCAAATTCAAAAAGATATATTAAGAATATTATGAGAGTTATGTGCCAAGATTTACATATAAAAGCATTCTGTCTTATATAAGGTTTCTTCAAAGACAGTTCTAACTTTGAGAATTCACCTGCAAGTGAATTATTAAGAAAATGCTCCCAGGGAAACCAGTAAGGAATTGGATTCATAAGACAGGGAAGGGGAGATAAATCAAGCAAGGCAAGATTTCAGGCAACATACAAGCTTTAAACTAATCCCACAAAGTTGTTCTAGACTATAATCTTGAGTTTGAATAAAGGTTGTCTCAATTTGATGGAAGAGAACTGGGCTTTATACACTGGCACCCTGTATAATATGTTCTAGACCCAGCATCTTTTTTGCTTGCAAGAAAATATCCCCTTTATCTTATGGGCAAATTTTCAAGTAGTGGGGCATTAGAAGCAAAGGAAAAAAAAGTTTTGGAAGGGGGCAATGGGCATACAAAATTGGTAAATGATAACTGAGGGGATCTAGGTAGAATGTAAACAGTGACTGAGCATAAACATTGAAGTATTTTTAATCATAATGAAATGGAAGAAATGGAAGTCAGTAACAACTGATTGATGGGTTATACAAAACATCCATGAAATTGCACAGAACAATTTAGTTATCATAGAACTTCTAAGCAGCCTTTAAAATGATGGTTCTGCTTTTAATAACATTAAATGATATGGAATACTTATTTAATTTTATGAAATTGGAAGAGAAAGAAGTTAGAAAGAAAAAGTTTATGTGCCTCCAATATTTAACTATCTCTCTATATAAAAGCCTAAGTGACCGAATGACCAAACAACCTGTTGACTGGTCGCTATGACATGCACTGACCACCAAGGGGAAGACACTCAACACAGGAGCTGTCCCCTGGTGGTCAGTGTGTTCCCACAGCCAACTTCCCTCGGCTGGTCAATCTCCCTTGGTCCCTCCCCCACGCCAGCCCCGATCGGCTCTGATTGGGACTGAGCCAGATGGTCCTGATTGGCCCCAATTGCAGGCCAGGCTGAGGGACACCGCCCGTGCATGAATTCATGCACCAAGCCTCTAGTAACATATGTGTATGTGTATGTCTGTGTATTACATATGTACGTATGTGTGTGTATAATATGTATAGCACACACAACATCTATCTTACAAAAGCCTACATTTTGAAGTACAAAATTTAAAGAAATTTCCAAAATCAGAAAATAAGAATATAAGATAAATGATGGTTTGTATAATAAAATAAAATACTATAAAACTGTGTATATGAGCACTTGGTTGACCCAAGTAAATAAATGAAAGGCCAAAAAGCAAACACTGAAGTACACAGACCTCAGAGTAAGACTGTGTTGCTTTAATTCTTTTTTCTGCCTCTTAGTGCTTCTGTGCCCTTGAGCAAGTTACTTTAACATTGCAAGTTATCAGCTTTCTTATCTGTAGAAGAGGGGTAACTAAAATGTTATAATATTGTTGTGAGAATTAAATAAGCTCCACAGGAAAATTACTTACAACTGCGTTTGGCAGAAAGAAAATACTCATAGATGATGAAAATTGTTATTAGTACATAGTAATATCTAGTACTTTACTATATATTTATTCAATAATAGCAAAAAGAAATACTTCTTTTGCAGCCAGACAGACAAGCAGTCAAAAAAGTAAATAAAGCCCTAGCTGGTTTGGCTCAGTGGATAGAGCATCAGCCCATGGGCTGGAGGGTCCCAAGTTCAATTCTGGTCAAGGGCATATACCTAGGTTGCAGGCTCGATCCCAGGCCCTGGTCAGGTGGCTCCGAAAGGCAACCAATCGATGTCTCTCTCTGTCTCTCCACCTCCTTTTCAGTCTCTCAAAAAGTAATCAATGGAAAAGTATCCTTAGGTGAGGATTACAAATAAATAAATAAATAAATAAATAAATAAATAAATAAATAAATAATAAAAGTGGCTATATACTGTTTTACTACTTTTAGGTAGTAATTAGAAAAATACAGAATTCTTGCCTCTTATCAATGCTAATATGAAAGGTTTCCCAAAAGTAATAAGTTTTGTGGGAACAAAGGTCCCTAAAAGAAACATGAAAGAACATTTATGAACATTTATATGGGTGGGAAATGTGATGATTTATTGTTCTGTGGTAAAATGTCAACTGTTTGACTGGGAACAGTGATTGCAAAAATATATAGCCAAAAGAGAAAAAATGCTTGAGAAAAATAACAACAGATAACCTGTTAAAAATTTTCTAACAAGACATTCTGACCCAAATATGATAGATTCACTATTAGGTAAAGGTGTTCATCAGGAAACCAATGGAGTGACTCATTGAGAGGAAAAATATTTTAATTTAATTTAATTTTTTAAATTAAATCTTTATTGTTCAGATTATTACAGTTGTTCCTCTTTTTTCCCCCCATAGCTCCCCTCCACCCAGTTCCCACCCCACCCTCTGCCCTTACCTACCCATAGGTGTAAAAATTTTGTCCAGTCTCTTCCCGCATCCCCCACACCCCTTTCCCGCCCCGAGAATAGTCAGTCCACTCCCTTTCTATGCCCCCGATTCTATTATAATCACCAGTTTATTCTGTTCATCAGATTAGTTATTCACTTGATTTTTAGATTCACTTGTTGATAGATGTGTATTTGTTGTTCATAATTTGTATCTGTACCTTTTTCTTCTTCTTCCTCTTATTAAAGGATACCTTTCAGCATTTCATTTAATACTAGTTTGGTGGTGATGAACTCCTTTAGCTTTACCTTATCTGTGAATCTCTTTATCTGACCTTCAATTCTGAATGATAGCTTTGCTAGATAAAGTAATCTTGGTTGTAGGTTCTTGGTATTCATCACTTTGAATATTTCTTGCCACTCCCTCTGGCCTGCAAAGTTTCTGTTGAGAAATCAGCTGACAATCGTATGGGTACTCCCTTGTAGTTAACTGACTATCTTTCTCTTGCTGCTTTTAAGATTCTCTCTTTGTCTTTTGCTCTTGGCATTTTAATTATGATGTGCCTTAGTGTGGTCCTCTTTGGATTCCTTTTCTTTGGGGGTTTCTGTGCTTCCTGGACTTGTAAGTCTATTTCTTTCACCAGGTAGGGGAAGTATTCTGTCATTATTTCTTCAAATAGATTTTCAATATCTTGCTCTCTCTCTTCTTCTGGCACCCCTATAATTCGGATGTTGGTACTCTTGAAGTTGTCCCAGAGGCTCCTTACACTGTCTTCATATTTTTGGATTCTTTTTGCTTTTTGCTTTTCTGGTTAGGTGTTTTTTGCTTCTTTGTATTTCAGATCTTTGACTTGATTCTTGCGATCCTCTAGTCTGCTGTTGGAAGTCTGTATAATATTTTTTATTTCAGTCAGTGTATGCTTAATTTCTAGTTGGTCCTTTTTCACAACCTTGAGGGTCTCACTAGACTTATTGAGGATCTCATTAAATTTATCAGCGGTCTCACTAGATTTTTTGAGTGTCTCACTAAGTTTATTGGCAGTTTCTAGAAAATTCTTGAAAAACCTTAAAAATGTGGTTTTGAACTCTATATCTAGTAGTATAATTTGCTCCATTTCTGTCATTTGTGACCTGTTTCTTTGTCTCCACATTTTTTATGCTTCCCTGTGTTGATAGAGTGGCTTTCTGTGCTAGGTGTCCTATAGGGCTCAGTGGCTCAGCCTCCCCAATTACCTGAGGAGGACACTCTTGGTGCACCCCCTTGTGGTCTTTGTGCACAGTCTTGTTGTAGTTAAGCCTTGATTGTTGTGGGTATCACTGGGAGGAATTGACCTCCAGGCCAATTGGCTGTGAGAATCAGCTGTGTCTGCAGTGGGAGAATTTCTGTGCTGGAGACACCCTTCTGGGGCAAGACTTGCTTTAGTGGGGCTTTGGTGCTCACTGAGTCTTCCCCCTGAGTGTGTCCCTTATGGATCTGAGGAGTTGTAATCTGGATGGTCCCACTCTAACCACTGGGTACACTGGCTCTTGGATCTCTAAGGAGGTGTTAATTTAGCCTCTTCCTGAGGCTACCCAGCAGGAGCTCAGATGTGAAGGAATGCAAGCTGCTGTGGGGCCTTGGGTCAGCTGCAGTTGGTTAGGTAATTTTCAGATTGCAAAGGGCCAGGCCTTTCATATGCAAAAGCTGGTGCACAGCTTGGGTAGGGTGGGGGCTGGGGGTCGCAGGGAATCAACAGGGCGGAGCAAACAGCTATGGCTGCTCCTCAGTCCTGCCTTAAGAGGCCCCACTTCTCAGTGTCCCGGTAATCGCTGCAAGCACCTCTGCGAGAAAGCCGCCCTCGAGGTCCGACCGATGCCAGACAGTCTAGCCCAGCCGTGGGCAAACTACGGCCCGTTTGAAATGAATAAAACTATTGAAAAAAAAGACCGTACCCTTTTATGTAATGATGTTTACTTTGAATTTATATTAGTTCACACAAACACTCCATCCATGCTTTTGTTCCAGCCCTCCGGTCCAGTTTAAGAACCCATTGTGGCCCTCGAGTCAAAAAGTTTGCCCACCCCTGGTCTAGCTTCTCCCCTTATGAGTCTGGATCCCCAGAGACTCGCCCAGAACTGGAGTTCAGACCTGTCGGGAGCTTGAGACTCCCTCCCAATTGAAAAAGACAACCGTGTTCTCAGCCACCAGCCCTTTCCATGTGTGCCTCCATACCTCTGCACTTTACTTCCACACCACACCTCCTCTGAGTCTCAGTATGCTTTTCTCTTTCCTTCTAGTTGTAGAATTTCCACTCAGCCAGTCTTCCTGTGGTTCTGGATGATTTCTGTTTTATCTTTTAGTTGTATTTTTTAAGTGGTTGTGCGAGGCAGCAATTTCCAGTGTTTACCTATGCCGCCATCTTGGTTTTTCCCTCAAAATGTTTTAATTTTGAATTTGCGTGTATCCCTACACTTTTGAATACTTGCTGATGAATAATTTGTAGAGATGGTTTCTAAATCCCTTTCTCTTCCTTATTGTAGTTTGTGCCTATAGCATTTATAAGATCTCTAATCTAACATTCTAGTTTTCTCTTTTGACTTTTTATTTAAAAGTATACAACTTTTCTTGTCTTACTCTGATTATATAGACTGGATCAAGCAAATTTTTAATTGGGCCTACTACCTGTATAGAACTCAAATGTGCATAATAATGCATACATCTTTAGCAGTTTGTATTTTAAGAGCTCATGCAAATATTTTACTTAGTTCTTAAAGATCACTTAAAGAAAAACCCACAATCAGCTTGATCCACAGGGTGAAACAGAATCCAGCTATTAGACACATTAACAAACAATAAATGGAAGTAAATCATTATGGCAGTGAGACAAGCCTTGATCTGGGATTGAGATAACCGATAGTCTTTAATTTGCAATCAGCATAATCAATTACACCTCACAGTCTCATGAGCAAGAATTTAGATCTAGATTATCTCAAGGTTTCATTCTCTATTCATCTACCTCATAATTTTTCTAATTTATTTGTTTTTGTTATACAACTAAATGTAAGTTCAAATGGTCAGGTCCATGTCTTACTCATAGAGGAATATCAGAAGTGTGATAAATTCTCAATAAATAATTTTAATAAATTAATTATGTCCAGAAATATGACAACTTAGGTATTCAGACATAACCACCAACTGAAGATAACCCAAAATACTGAAAAGTGAATAAAACCTTCTTGTTAACATAACTGACAAATTGGAAGAATAGTAAAGAAACATCAGGCTGAACTCTGAATGTAGGCTGGAATCCAGAGAGAAAAGTTGAATAGCAAAGACACTTTTGTCCAAAGGGCACCTGCCAAACTGGAAATTTGAGCTATGGTTTTCAAAGGTGTTTTAGTCTTATTATGAAAGAGAAAAAGCCAAGGTTTGCCCAGATTGAAGAGCAAAACAGCACTCTTCTAATAAAATTTAGAATGCACAGTTAGCACCATCCATTTAATTGTGAATCAGAAATATTGAAGGGGGAAAATTTTTTACATTAAATATGAACTGGGGCAAAATTTACATAAATTACATAACTTTATACATTTTAAATAAATGTAGAATAACCTATTATATTTGTAGATTTACAAAATTGCATCATCAACATGGCTCAAAACAAAACAAAATTCAAGCTGCAATTTTATTTTTAAAAATATTTCTGTTTAGCATCACCACCAAATGGTTAGTACAAAGAAGCATAATATCTTCATACAAGAACAAAAGTTTTCTAAGAAAAAAATCATTAAATCCCATTTCAAAATTCAAACCTATAAACATGGATTCATGAGAAAGAATCAGAAGAATGAACAGAGAGCAGAAATATGCCTGCATAATTTTTAATATTAGGATTTCCAGAAGAGATTGTAAATAAATTTTCTTACTATGTCACAAAGAATATAATGTAAAAAATAATTATAAACATTTATTAGAATACCAAAATCAATTTAAATAAATCAAAATCAAACTTCTAGGGGGAAAAAATAAAAGTAATAATAATAATAATAATAATAATAAACACTTCCAGGGGAAAAGTAATAATAACAATAATAATAAACAAAGACATTATGAATAGCTTTAATAAGCATACAGACACAGCTTAAAAGAGGACTTGTAGCTGATTTTGCTCAGTGGATAGAGTGTTGTGGACTGAAGGGTCTGGGTTCAATTCTGGTAAAGGGAAGGTACCTCAGTCGCAGGCTTGTTCCCCGCCCAGGTTGGGGCATATGCAGGAAGCAACCAATCTGATGTTTCTCACTTTCTGTCTCTCTCCCTCCCTCCCACCCTCTCTAAAAATCAATGGAAAAATATTCTCGGGTGAGAGTTATCAAAAATGAATGAATAAATAAATAAAAACTGAAGATTAAAAAGACTAGTGAACTGACAGATAAATTACATGAAAATATCTGCAACAAAGCCTATAAATTTATTCAGAAAATAAAAATAACTATGAACACATACATTAATGTTCTATTGCTGCCATAACAGCTTACCACAAATTTAGCAGCTTACACAACACAAATTTATTATCTTTCAGTTATATAGGTCAGAAATCCATACAGGTGCTCCTGGATTAAAATCAAGGTTTATGCAGACTGCATTTATTTCTGGAGATTATAAAAGAGAATCTACTTCCTGCTCATTTGGGTTTTTAGAAGAATTTGGTTTCTTGCTGTTATAGCAAAAGGTGTATTTTCTTGTTTGCTGTAAACTGAGGGTCATTCATATCTGCTAGGGACTGCCATATTCCTTGGTTTGTGATCCTCTTCCTGCATATTCAATGATAGCAACTATGGGTTGAGTCCTTCTCAAGTTTTCCACTTTTAAGGGCTCATATAATTAAATTGAACCCACTCTGATAATCCCAGATAATCTTCCCATCTCAAGAGCTTAATTATTTCTGCAAAATATTTTTTGCCATGAGCGGGTAACATATTCACAGGTTCTGAGGATGCAGACATGGGAGTCTTTGAATGACCATTATTCCATTTTTTGAAACATCTTTACTGATAAAAGGGTAATATGCTAATTAGACCAGACATCTGGATGACCTTCCAGACAAAACCACAGTGGCGGAGCTGCCACAGAGGCAGTTAGTGGGATCAGGCCAGCAGGGGAGAGCAGTTAAGGGGGTCAAGCTGTCATGCAGATTGGTTAGGGGCTATCAGGCAGGCAGATGGTTGTGTGGTTAGGAGCCAGCAGTCCCAGATTGTGAGAGGGGCTGAGGGACACCCTCTGCCATGGACGAATTTCATGCACTGAGCTTCTAGTATAACAAAGAATTAGGAAGTCAACATCACCAGAATTCCATAAAAAGAAAAAAATATATAAAACAGAAAATGTTAAAGACATAGTCGGTGGCTGGGAATTTGTTCAAGATTATGAAATTCACCAATCCACAGGAAGTTCTAGGAATCTCAGGAAAGGTAGATAAATAAATAAAAATTGTAATATGGTCACATGTACTGGTAAATACCAAAGTACAGAGAAAGATTTTTTAGTTGGTTGGTTTAATGGACCCAGAGAAAAATTTATTACCTTTAAGTTAGCAGCCTTTATGTTAATGATTAACCAATAAGTACAAATAGTTGAAGTGAACTTTTAATGACTCTATAACTTCAATATGCTGAGGGAAAATTATGACTTCTGTAGGTTTATAAACACAACAAATGTACTAAAGAAGTTTTTATGTACACAGCTATTTCATACAGACTGTTTATATACCAGAAAAAATTCCAAGCATCTACACACACTCACACACATTTCAGGGTCCACATGACTTCATTGATTAATTATATTCAATATTTAAGTAATAAAATCAATAATCCCAGTTTTACATCCACTCTTTCAGAAAATATAGGAAAGGGGCATAGTTCACAATTTACTTTTTTGGTATTTGCATAGCCCTAAAACTTGGAAACTATCCTAAACAAAAGAAAAATACAAATCAGTGTCACTCATACACAAGGGTGCAAAAATTGTTTAAAAAGTATCAGGAAATTGTATAATAAGAAAAATGCAACATGGCCAATTGAGATGTATCATAAAAATGAATTTAAGAATTAATTAATGATACAGCATATTATAAAGAAGAAAAATAATATATGACTTTAATAAGTGCTGATAAAGCATTTGTAAACATGTATCATTTATGATTAAAAACTCTCAGCCAACTATGAGTAGAAGGAAACTCACTCAATTTGATGAAGGGCAGTTATGAAAAATATCCATGGCTAACAATGTTCTTTGGTCCCACTTATTTTCAGAGAATAACATTCTCCTATATGCCTGAAAAGGAAGGAAAAACTAAAATCGATGAACACTAGAAATTAGCATTGACCTTGAGAAAAGTATGCACACAGGTACTGAATAACATGAACATAAATATCTACTGTAGCACTCTTCATAATAAGCAAAACTTAAAATTACCCAAATATCATCACTATTAGAAGTGAGGGATGCTGATGGGAATGTTGGAGCAAAGAAGTAGGAAAATCAGCTCCTCCATAAAAATAACAAAAACACTAACAAAAAATAAAAATTAATTTTTCCAGTTCTCTTGAAATTACCCAAAGGCTAGCAACAATCCAAGATATTCATGAAAAAAGACTAAATCTTGGTTTATATAGTGATCTTTGTAGTGTATTAACTCTCCCTATTTCTATTTCCTTCCGAGCTTCATAGTAGCTTCAAAAACTAACAGCCCTACAATCACAATGAAAAGCAGAGCCTAGCAGCCACTGGAGAAGAAATACTGGAATTGGAATGCTCAAAAACAGTATTTTCAGAAAATTGCCATTATTTGATCTGTCTGGCAGTTCCATGGAAACCCCCATTTGCAGGGCTTGTCTCTATTTGACCTGACTCAAAGCTCACTCAGTGCAAATAGCCTTTTCCCAAGGGGAGTTTGTCAAAAATAATCAGCAGCAACTATTTAGATCACAGCTGCCTGAGGCAGCAATAATAGTTGGGACAAACAAGAAGCTGACCAAAAGCACTTAAAGGGAAAAGCTAGGAGCGAAATATCCATTGGAAGCTTTAAATTGCTCTGACTTATCCCTGGGATTCTAGATGCCATGCACATGTGTAGGCTGTGCTGTGCTCAGGGCTGTGCATGTGCCTAGGAAAGACCTGAGAAGGTCTCTACCTGATCCCGAGGCTCTGTGCAGACAAGAGGTAAAGGCTATGGGAAAGTTGTAAACTGCCTGCCTGAGCATTGAAGGTGTACCCCACCACACACACAGAGACCCCTGACAAATGTTTGGAAACTGTTCTAGAGATTTAACAATATTTCTGTCCAATCATTAGCTGACCACTAAGATAACAGAGCAGATACTTCAGTGGCCACACACAACAAATAATAGAATTTTCAGAATTAGTTCAGGAAAGTCATTAAACAAACAAAGAGCCAAAACAATAATAGCATCAACAACAAGCTAGGAAAGGGTGGTCTGCTTTACAGAGTTGCCACACTATATTGCTTAAGTATCTAATATTCAATAAAATGAGACATACAAAATAAAAAAAGATAATATCAACCATTTAGAAGACAAAAAATTAATCAATATACACTGTATCTGTGAAAGCCCATACTTTGAACTTACTAGACCAAGGCATTAAATAAGCTATTTAAAATATGCTCAACTACCCTGTTTGGGGGCAGCATCCCAGAGGCAGTGTGCAGATGAAGATGGGAGTCATGAGGGCCACCTAAGTGGGCACTGGGTGTGGGGTTCAGTCATCAACGGGTCTCCCAATCATGGCCACTAGGTCATCCTCACGGGGTCCCTGGGGCAGCCCCTCCGCGGGAATGGCTTGCTGCGCAGCTTCACCTTCCAGGTCTTGGCTCCAGAGCCCTGGGCACAGTCCAGCATGACTCAATGATTGTGGGAAATGTGCAATAAAATGTGAAATGTGGGCCCTGCAAAAAAAAAATAATAATAATAATAAAAATAACAATAATAAAATAAAATATGCTCAACTAACTATAGGAAAGCCTATTTAGAGAATTACAAGGAATATTTCAGAACCATATCTCTGCATAGGGATGTTAGAGTAGCCAGATAGAAAGGCATGAGCTAGAAGAAGTTGGAAGAGGCAGCTGGGGCTTGTAGGAACTAAGTGTGAGATGTGACAAACTGAAAATGGACAATGGAGCTGGCAGGCCCCTATGTGAGGAGGAAAGATTCAGAATCCACCAGGATGTGGTCTATCCAGTGGCATAATACCTACATGAAGGGCTGGCTTCCCTACAAATAAATCCTCACCTGCTTTTGTTGCCATTTATTTTCTCTTGTTTGAATTCATTCCTGAAAGCAAGACAAGAACTGGGAGCACAGAATACTGTCTCTGGCCAGAGATTACCTCCAGCCAGAGACCCCCTTGATCACCACTGACAGATATTTCAATAAACATATGGAAATTATCATGAGGAGCCAGATAAAAATTTTGAAGTTGAAATGTACAATAACTGAAATTTAAAATTCACTTAATGTTTTAATAGCATATATAAGCAGGCAGAATAAAGAAACAGTAAAATTGAAGATATATTAACTGAGAATATCCAGTCAGAGAAACACAAAGAAAAAATAACAAAAGAGAAATTAACACATCCTAAGATACCCTACTATGAATCACCCTCAAACATACAAACATAAACATAATGAAAGGCCCTAATGGGGAGCTGATAGAATTTTTTAAAAGAAATAATGGTTCAAATGTTTCCAAATTTGATGAAAATCATTCAGGAAGCTCAATGAACTTCAAAGTATAAAAATTTAAATAGATCCACACATAGATATCATAGTCTAACTCTTGAAAGACAAAGAGGGAATCTTAAAAAAAAAAAAGACAAATTACTCCTACATGTAAGAGATTCCCAATGATATAAATATCTACCTTCTCATCAGAATCCAAAGGAAGCCAAAAAGCAGTGAGTTGACATATTCAGAATGCTGAAAGAGAAAGGCTGTCAACCAAGAAGTATACATTCAGCAAAACTTTATTTCAGAAATGAAGGTGAAATTAAGTTTCCAGACAAACAAAATGAGTCCCTAGCAGAGGTGCAATATAAGAAACACTAAAGGGAGTCTCTCAGACTGAAGTAAGAGGAAAGTAGCTCAAAACCACCTGAAGGAATACAGAGCAATGGTATAGGTCACTACATAGCTATATATGAAAGATAGTACAAATACATTTTTTGTAACAATTTTCCCCTTGTCTGATTTAAAAGATAACTGCAAAGCAAAAAATGTAAATATGTGTTGATAGATATATAATGTATATATGTAATTTTTATGATAATATTACAAGGTAGGAGAAGGAATAGAGCTATATAGGTGCAATCTTACGATACTACTAGAGGCCCTAGTGCGTGAAATTTGTGCGCTGGGTGGGGGAGGGAGGTTCCCTCAGCCCAGCCTGCACCCTCTTCAATCCAGGGTCCCTTGGGGGATGTCCGACTGCAGTCAGACATCACTCTCACAATCCTGGACTGCCTGATCGCTCAACTGCCTGACTTCCTGGTCACCCCTAACTGCCACCCACACTGGCCTGGTCGCTCCTAACTGCCCTGCCCCCTGGCCAGCCTGGTCACCCCTTACTACCCATGCTGCCAGCCTGGTCCCCCCCAACTGCTACCCCTGCCGGCCTGGTCACCCCTCATGGCCCCCCCTACCAGTCTGGTCACCCCATGCAGCCTGCTGTTCAGTCGTTTGGTCATCCCTCACTAAGCTCCCTGCTGACCTGATTGCCTCAGGCAGCCTGCTTGTTCAGTGTTTGGTTGTCCCTCACTAACCCCCCTGCTAACCTGGTCATAGGCAGCCATCTTGTGAGGGCATGAGGGTTAATTTGCATAGTACCTCTTTATTATATAGAATTAAAATTAAGCTGGACCCTGGCCAGTTTGGTTCAGTTGGTTGGGCTTTGTCCTGTGCACCAAAAGGTTACCAGTTCCATTCCATGGTAGGGCACAAGCCCAGGTTAGGGATTCAATTCCAGGTTGGGGTATGTGTAGGAGGCAGCCAATGGATGTTTTACTCTCACATCAATGTTTGTTTGTTTTTTTCTCTCTCTCTTCCTCTCTCTTCTTCTCTCTAAGCACTAGAAAACAACTAAAAATAGATATAGTAAAAGATATAGTAAAATAAATTAAATGAATTAAAATAGCACAGAGAAAAATATCTTTTAACACAAAATAAAATAGTATTGAGAAATAGAGGAATCAAAAAGACATGAAACATATAGCAAAATGGCATATTTAAATACTATCTTATTGGTAGCTACATTAAATATAAATGGATTTAACAGACCACTAAAAAGACAAAGATTGGATATGGCTTTAAAAAAAAGTCTTATCCAACTTTATGTTGTCTACAATAGGCAGAATTTACGGGGTGGGGGAAATGTAGATTTACAATTGTGAGTACGCAAAATATAAGATTTATTTTTATATTATTATTTCTTAATTGCTGTGTTATTTTCCATCTGAACAACTGTAAACCTACACTTGTCCCACCCTGTGTATTCTATAACACAAATAAGGCGAAAGTAAAAGATACAAACATTTTAAAGGTAAAGAAATGAAAAAAGATATACAATGCACACATTAACTAAAGAAAGCTGGAGTGGGTCTACTAATACCAGACAGAATAGACCTCAAAAGAAATATTGCTACTAGAGAAACAGTGGAACATTTTATAATCATGAAAGGGTCAAACTATCAAGAAAACACAAAAATTATAAGCATATATATATATATATATATATGTATATGTATATATATTATATATATATATATTATATATCCATATATATATATATATGCTTATAATTATAATATATGCTTATAATATATATATATATTATATATCCATATATATATACCTAACAACAGAGCCCAAAATTTTATGAAGTAAAAACTGACAGAATTTATGGGAAATATAAATAGTTCAACGTAACAGCAGGAGACTTCATTATCCCACTCGCAATGATGGGAAAAAATAGCTAGAGGGGGAAAAAAATCAACATGGGAATAGAAGGTTTGGAAACACTATATATCAACTAAACCTAACAAACATATATGAACACTTCAGTGAATAATAGCAGAAATCATATTCTTAAGTTTGCATGGGCATTACCTAGGATTGATAATACAGTAAGCTATTAAACAAGCCTCAGTAAATTGAAAAGGATTATGATAATATATATTCTCTGTCCCCAATTAAATTAATTTTTAAAATATTTTTATTGATTTCAAAGAGGAAAGAAGAGGGAGAGAGAGATAGAAACATCAATGATAAGAGAGAATCATTGATCGGCTGCCTCCTGCACACCTCACACTGGAGATTGATCCCACAACCTGGGTATGTGGCCTGACCTGGAATTGAACTGTAACCTCTTAGTTCATAGGTTGACACTCAACCACTGAGCCATTTTTAGAAAATTTATATATACATGAAAAATAAAACATTATTCTCCCAAGTAAATTATTTGCCAATAGGGGGAGAAAACACAATGGAAATTTTAAAATACTATGAGATTAAAAAAAGGAGAAACACAATATACAAAACTTATGAGATATAGCTAAAATAATGCTTAGTGGGAAATGTATGGCTGAAAATATCTGTATTAAAAATAAAAATATCAAATCAATAACCTAAACATGTGTCATAGACAATTATAAAAAGAGGTAACTATGAACAATGATATGGTAGCAAAATAGATAACCTATATGAAATGGAAAAATTCCTACAAAGACACAATCTAGAAAATGTAACTCAAGAAGAAATTATTTAAAAATATGAATAGAGCTATAAAAAGTAGAAAGATTGAACTAGAAATATATCAAAAAACATTTCACAAATGAAACCCAGGTCCAGCTGACTATACTGGTAAATTCTACCAAATGTTTAAAGGAGTATTAATACCAATTCTTCACAAAATCTTTCGGAAAATAGAAGAGGAAGTAACTCTTCCTAATTCATTTTATAAGGCCAGTGTTACTCTCCTACTAAATCCAGGTAAAGACACTATAAGGATAAAAAGTATAGAGTAATACCTCTAATCATTATAGACATAAAAATCCTAACTAAAATAACAGCAAAATGAATCTAGCCATATGTAAAAAGTAGTATAGTAATAATCGACTTGGATTTATTTCAGAAATGCAAAGTTATTTAAAAAAAAAAGCACAACATATAAATAGAATAAGTGGCAAAATAAAATAATTTTGTGCACGGGATCGGGCCTACACCGGCAGTTGGACATCCCCCAGGGGTTCCCAGATTGGAGAGGGTGCAGGCTGGGCTGTGGACACCCCTACCCACCATGCATGAATTTCATGCACCGGGCCTCTAGTTCTGTATAAAGAAAATCCTCAATAACAAAAATATAGATCATCAATGTTGTAAGATTAAAAAGCATAAAATACTCATTGTATTTCTACACACTAGCAATCAACAATCTGGAAATGGAATTAAGAAAGTAATTTTACTTACAATAGAATAAAAATACTTCTCTCCCCACCATGGCGTGTGCTCGTCCACTGATATCTGTGTACCCTGAAAAGGGGGAAACATCTGGCAAAAATATCACTTTGCCTGCTGTGTTCAAGGCTCCCATTCGACCAGATATTGTGAATTTTGTTCACACCAACTTGCACAAAAACAATAGACAGCCCTATGCTTTCAGTGAATTGGCAGATCATCAAACCAGTGCCGAGTCCTGGGGTACTGGCAGAGCTGTGGCTCGAATTCCCAGAGTCCGAGGTGGTGGAACTCATCGTTCTGGCCAGGGTGCTTTTGGAAATATGTGTCATGGGGGCCGCATGTTTGCACCAACCAAAACCTGGCGCCGTTGGCACCGCAGAGTAAACACAACACAGAAATGATATGCCATCTGCTCTGCCCTCGCTGCCTCAGCCTTGCCAGCACTGGTCACGTCTAAAGGTCACCGTATTGAGGAAGTTCCTGAACTTCCTTTGGTGGTTGAAGATAAAGTTGAAGGCTACAAGAAAACCAAGGAGGCTGTTTTGCTTCTTAAGAAACTTAAGGCCTGGAATGCTATAAAAAAGGTCTATGCCTCTCCGCGAATGAGGGCTGGCAAGGGCAAAATGAGAAACCGTCGTCGTATCCAGCGGAGGGGACCTTGTATCATCTGTAATGAGGACAACGGTATCATCAAAGCCTTCAGAAACATCCCTGGACTTACTCTGCTTAATGTAAGCAAACTGAACATGTTGAAACTTGCACCTGGAGGGCATGTGGGCCGTTTCTGCATTTGGACTGAAAGTGCTTTCCGCAAGTTAGGTGAGCTGCATGGCACTTGGCGTAGAGCTGCCTCCCTCAAGAGTAACTACACCCTTCCCATGCACAAGATGCTCAATACAGACCTGAGCAGAATCTTGAAAAGCCCAGAGACCCAAGGAGCCCTCCGAGCACCACACAAGAAGATTCACCGCAGAGTCCTGAAGAAGAATCCACTGAAAAACCTGAGAGTCACGTTGAAGCTAAACCCATATGCAAAGACTATGCGCCGGAACACCATTCTTCGTCAGGCCAAGAACCACAAGCTTCGGGTGGATAGAGCAGCAGCAGCACTAGAAGCCGAATCAGATGAGAAGGGGGTTCCAGGCAAGAAGCCTGTGGTCGGGAAGAAAGGAAAGAAGGCTGTGGGCCTTAAGAAGCAGAAGAAGCCTTTGGTAGGGGAAAAGGCTGCAGCTACCAAGAAACCAGCCGCTGAGAAGCCGGCAGAAAAGAAACCCACCACAGAAGGAAAGAAGCCTGTGGCATAAACTTACATTTGTTTATTCCATAACAGTAAAATCACTTTGGACAGCTAATGTTGAATAAAAATGATCAAAGGCAATGAGAAACATAAAAAAAAGGTATTTAACATTAAATTTAACAGACATAAAAAAAGACTTTTACAATGAAAGCCGCAAAACATTGTGGAAAGAAGTTAAAGAAAACGAAGTAAATGAAAAGTCATTCAGTGTTCCTGGATTTATTTATTTATTTGTTGTTGTTAATCCTCACCCAATAACTTTTTTTTTCCTTTTGATTTTTAGAGAGCATGGAAGGGAGGCGAAGAGACACAGAGAGAGCAACATCGATGTGAGAGAGACACATTGATCAGTTGCCTCCCACACAGGCCAGGGATTGAACCTGCCAAAGAGGTAAGTGCCCTTGACTGGAATTGAACCTGGGACCCTTCAGTCTGCAGGCCAACACTCTAACCACTGAGCAAAATAGGCCAAGGCATATGTTCCTGGATTTAAAAATGTAATGTTATCTACACATTCAATATAATTCATATGAAAGCCCCAACTGCATTTTTTGACAGAAATTGATAAGCTGATTCTACAATTCAGATGAAAATTCAAGGGGCCCAAAGAGCAAAAACAATAAGTTTTAAAAAAGAATAATAAAGAGGATTTCACAAACTTACACAAAGCTATAGTAAGTTAGACAATGTAGTACTGGCAAGAGAATAGACAAATAGATATAGATCAATGACTAGAACTGAGAGTTCAATAAATTCTGATTTTTATAGTTAATTATTTTTTTAATAATCATGCCCAGATAAATTCAGTGGGAAACCAATAGACTTTTCAACAAATGGTTCTGGGACAACTGGATATCCACATTCCAAAAAAATGAATGCAAACCTCTATGTCAAATCCCATACAAAAATTAACTCAAAATCGATCTTATCTCTAAATATAATGGTTAAAATGATAAACACGTAGAGGAAAACATAGGCATAACCATTCATGGCAATGGATTTGGCAATGGATTCTTATGACACCACAAACCAAAGTAAAAAATAAACTACCTTTTACCAAAGCTATAAACTTTTGTGCTTCAAAAGATGCTGTCACCCTGGCCAGTGTGGGTCAGTTGGTTGGAGCATCATCCCATGCACCTAAAAGCCACAGGTTCTATTCCTTGTCAGGATATATATCTAGGTTGTGGGTTTGATTCTTCGTCAGGGCATGGACGGAAGGCAACCAATCAATGTTTCTCTTTCTTTTTCTCTTTCTCCCTCTCACTTCCTCTCTTTCTAAAATAAATAAATAACAAATCCTCCAGTGAGGATAAAAAAAAAAAGATGTTAACAAAAAAGTGATAAAAAAAAGCACACGATGGAAGAATATATTTGTAAATTATATATTTGATAGTGGACTACTATCTAGAACAGTGATGGCAAACCTATGTCACCTCTGACATGCGAACTCATTTTTTTGGTTGATTTTTCTTTGTTAAATGGCATTCAAATATATAAAATAAATATCAAAAATATAAATCTTTGTTTTACTATGGTTGCAAATATCAAAAAATTTCTATATGTGACACTGCACCAGAGTTAAGTTAGGGTTTTTAAAAATGATGACACGCCAAGCTCAAAAGGTTTGCCATCACTGATCTAGAATATACAGATAACCCTTGCAACTTAATGAAAAGACAATTCAATTAAAAATAGATAATGGATTTAAATAGACATTTCTTCAGAAAAGATATAAAATGGCCCGGCCAGCATGGCTCAGTGGTTGAGCATCACCCTATGAACTAGGAGGCCATGGTTTGATTCCCAATTAGGGCACATGCCTGGGTTGTGGGCTCCATCCCAAGTGTGGGACATAATGGAGGAAGCCAATCAATGATTCTCTTTCATCATCTATGTTTCTTTCTCTCTCTCCCTCTCCTTTCCTCTCTGAAATCAATTTAAAAAATAAAAATAAATAAAGGTATAAAATGGCTATTAACTTGTGAAAAGGCACTCAACATCATTAATTGTTAGGTAAATGCAAATCAACATTACAATCAGATACCACTTTATATGCCTAAAATATCTATAATAAAAGTCACAATAAGTACTGTTGGCAAGGATGTGGAGAAATTGGAATCCTCATACATAGTTGATGGGAATGAGAAACTTTGGCTTTTTCCAGTAAAACTAAAAGGGAATCTTTAAAATAAAGGCAGAAATAGATAATCATTTTCAAAGCAAACAAAAAATTGTGCTCTCCGGCTGGGGTGGGGGTGAAGGACCTGGATCAGTGGCCTGAAGGCAGCCCTCGCTGGCTTGGAATCACAGTGGTCGATCAGGGAGGGATGCGGGATGCAAAATTTCGTCTCTCTCTCTCTCTCTCTCTCTCTCTCTCTCTCTCTCTCTCTCAGTGTGCCCCGTGTCTCCAGTGGGCGGGCAAGGGCTCAGTTGAGGCGATGTGGGCACCGCTTGCCTTTGCCCCAGCCCCCGCACATTGGGACATGTCTCTGGTGGGCGGGCGAGGGCTCTGGCCAGGCGATCTGCACTGCTTGCCTTCACCCCAGCCCCTGCCCACCCCCAGATCGCATAGGGACATGTCTCTGGTGGGCAGGCGAGGGTGAGGGCAAGGCGATCTGCACTGCTTGCCTTCGCCCCAGCCCCTGCCCACCCCCAGATCGCATAGGGACATGTCTCTGGTGGGCAGGCGAGGGTGAGGGCAAGGCGATCTGCACTGCTTGCCTTCGCCCCAGCCCCCGCGCATTGGCACATGTCTCCGGTGGGATGGTGAGGGCTTGGGCGAGGCGATCTGCACTGCTTGCATTTGCCTCAGCCCCTGCCCACCCCAAGATCGCACAGGGACATGTCTCTGGTGGGCGGGTGAGGGCGAGGGCGAGGGCAAGTCCATCTGCACTGCTTGCCTTCATCCCAGCCCCCGTGCATTGGCACGTGTCTCCGGTGGGAGGGCGAGGGCCGGCTGAAGCGATCTGCACTGCTTGCATTCGCCCCAGCCCCTGCCCACCCCCAGATCGCATTGGGACATGTCTCCAGTGGGAGGGATCAGGCGAGGGGATCCGAACCGCTTGCATTGCCCCAGCCCTCCTCCACCCAAGGTCGCATTGGGACGTGTCTCCGGTGGGCTGGCTAGGGCTCAGTGGAGGCAATCAGTACAGCTTGCCTTCCCCCAGCCCCCCGCTCACCCCCAGATCGCACTCAGGAGTGGGTCCCCTGTCTCCGATGGGCGGGGGAGGGCTCCATCGAGGTGATCAGCACCGCTTGCCTTAGCGCTGGTAGCACAGGGAGGCCTGGATAGCTGCTTGTGCTGTCCTACCCTGCCTGCAGTATGCAAATTAGCCGCCATTTTGTTGGCGGTTCATTTGCATATCACCCTGATTAGCCAATGGGAAGGGTAGCGAAGTTATGGTTAATTACCATGTTTGTCTATTATTAGATGGGCTTATACAGGATATCCAGAACAGGCAAATTCATAAAGACAGAAAGTGGATTAGTGATTTTCAGGGTCTGGAATGGGATGAGGGTGGGGAGGCAATGAGTTGTGACTACTAATCCTGATTAAAAGAAAAAAAAAATCATGGAGTATACTGTGAAAGCAACCATTTAAGATAGAGGTTTGGAGGAAGTGTGATTTGATGGTAGGGGTTCTCTGATCAGAAAGAAATGTCTTTAATATCCCATAATACAGCAAAAAGTCCTCCAGGTATGTGCCCTGACCAGGAATTGAATCTGCAACCTTCTTTGGTGTATGGGAGGACACTCCAACTAACTGATCCACCCAGTCTGGGATAACTGTACATAATTTTATAAACCCTTCTATATTGTGATATATTTCATAATAATATTTTACAAAAAGTAATAATGATAATGAATGAAGAATAAAATGATCTAATGTATACTACATCTGAATGAATAAACATAACAATAGTGTAATATCCTTGTCGAGCATGTGAGTTTCATTTCCTTTTCTAGATTAAAATCTCAAGAGTAAGGGCCATGTCACATGCTTCGTCTTTTTTGTACTCCTTTGTGGATTCTGGTTCAGTTTTGAATACATATTAAGCAGTGATACGCTGATAAATGTCTAGTAACTGGTTCTTGGTGTGGTGGACAGAAAGACCTATTTGGTAACATTTGCAATTTCAGTAGTGTAGGCTCTCCTACTCTGTATGACTGTAAGTGATATATAGAAAATATTCAGTAAATATCATCTGCATATTTTAAATATAAAATTTCTTTAGAGAGAGAAAAGGAACAAGAGAAATCAATGCATGTGCAGTTAGTTCTACCTACAAAATATTTTATCAGCAATAATAGTACATTTTCTATGCCATTCAATAGGTTAGCCATCACTATCAGTGTCTACATGATACTACCAAGTAAAAGTCAATCCCTATTTTTTCTCTAATTTGGATATTTTCTACCAGTATGTAGCAAATCTGAAGAAGAAAATGATCTAATATATACATTGAAAAGTTTACTTGGGTATTAATCTGCTTGGGCTGCCATAATAAAATACTACAGTTTAGGTGGCTTAAACAACAGAAATCTATCTTCTAACAGATAAATTGGAGGCTGGAAGTTTAACATCAAGGTATGGGCAGATTTGGTTCCCAGTAAGAACTCTCTGCCTGTCTTTCAGACCTTTCTTAAAGTTCCTCAAGATGGCCTTTAATTCTGTGTGCATTGAAAGAAAAGACCTCTTGTTACCTTATAGAAACTTTATTTCTTTAATATGACCTTTTCTCCTTCCTTTCCTTTTGATTCAATTTGTTCTTATCCAGACCCTGATTCACCTGCTTTCTTCTCCCTTTAAAGTCCACTCTTTCAGTCATTAAGCCCTCAGGATAACAAGGTTCTGATCAGCATCAAATAATCTTAGGAACAAAGCCTTGGGTCTGGTGACCACAGAGACAGACTTTCAGTCAAACTAGGGGTATCATCTATGCCTCAGCTGTGTTTCAGCTACAGGCTCAGAAAAGCAGCAAAATCAGACTAAAAGACTGATCAATTACCCCCTAGCCTAGAACCATCTAATTAATAGAGACCAGGACCGTGACCATCATCCTAACTCTCTTAGTTACCATGATTAATGATTCCTCTCCTATCTAACCCAGCCGCTGGAAGCCATCAGGGAGCCATTTCCAAGCAGGAGCTCACCTGCCTCCGGGCATGAACCACTTCCTGAAATAAACCCTGACTTTCTTTGCTGCAAGGTCCTGTTCACGTCTTACTGAGTTTTGATGCACACAGGCAAATGGACCCCTTTAATCTGGTAACACTCTGGTGTTCCTTTCTTTTCTTATAAATATACCAACCAGTCCTATTGGACTAGAGCAGCGGTTCTCAACCTGTGGGTTGCGACCCCTTTAGGGGTCAAATGACCCTTTCACAGGGGTTGCCTAAGACCATCGGAAAACACATCTATAATAATAAAAGCGTAATATGCAAATCAACCAAACGGCAGAACAGCAGAACGACCATCCGAACGACCTTCTGGACAACCTTCCTGATGAAGAGGGGACTGTGAGGGTCGAGGCAGCAGGGCTGTGAAGGCCTACTCTTGCACGAATTTTGTGCATATATACGTATTGTTTTTGTGAATAATCACTATACTTTAATTATGTTCAATTTGTAACAATGAAAATACATCCTTCATATCAGACATTTACATTATGATTCATAACAGTAGCAAAATTACAGTTATGAAGTAGCAACAAAAATAATTTTATGGTTGGGGGTCACCACAACATGAGGAACTGTATTAAAGGGTCACGGCATTAGGAAGGTTGAGAACCACTGGACTAGAGCCTCACACTTATGACCTCATTTAACCTCAATTATCATCCTAAAAGTCATATCTCCAGATTGAAATTTAGGTTTCAACATATTACTTTTGTGAGGCATAATTCATTCAGTAACACTTGCATAGTAAGTTTCTCATAAGGATCTCTATGATAATATGTGTTGCTATACAAAGTTGGTGAAGCCTAAGCATTTGAAGCAGAATTAGGCAATATATAAAAACCATTTTTTTTCTCTTCGGGGCAAAATCTTTAATTTTTTTAAGTAGTCTAAAATGTCATAGGGATATTTTTATAGAAATATTTTTAAATTTTTCTCTTGAAATTTCAAAGTTTTAATTTAGAAAAAAATAACACTTTCTTAGGTATTTGGAAAATTGCAGTTTTTCCTCAGGTGATATTAAGTCTAAAATCCAGAAGGCAAGAGGCTAGACTTCAAATAATTTTTTTACTAAAAGCCTCACAAAATAAATTATTTTCAAATTATTAATGAATAAATTATTATTAACTTGAAAGTAAAAATCTCTTCAAAAGTGTTAAAGGGATGTTATTAGTAATAAAATTATGATCTAAATAAAAATATATGGGACATATAATCACTTATTTTAAACACAATGTAAGTCCAAATATATTAATCTATTAAATAAGAACATGGAGACATTGCAGCCCAATGTTCTGTGGGAATGCAGTGGTTATACAAATTACCTTATTTTCTTTGTAGTCCAAGATAATGGTATGAAAAAAACAAATAAAAAGATAATGGCTTACTAAATGTTTTTGAAAATGATATTTTGGATAAGTTATCCAAATCTCCATATTTTAAAGGAAAAAAAAATAAAAACAAACAAAAAACTCTTAAACAGAGTATTTAATCTCAAGTTAAATTTAAAAACTAAGAGTCAGTTTTAATATGATTTCAGCATCTAATTGACATATTACTACTCCTTAAAAGCAAAAAGGCAATCCCATTTTCCTAGATGAGAGAAATACTGTTAAATCAGATTAGCTACCTTTCAGGAAACAGAAACCACAGAGAGTAAATGAAAACACAGACTATTGTTTATCACAACTTGGAAAGTGGCTGAAATAATTTGGTTGGTCTCATATAGACATGAGGTGCCATACTCTTCATCGACCAACTCAGTCTTCAGTTTTTCATCTAAACTGTTAGGTGTTATGGAGAAAACCCAATCCCAGTCAGGTACAGACCAGCACACAAAAGCTGAAATAGGGCTTTTATCAGTTTAAAAAAATAAATTTATTTATTCGTGTAAGAAAAGAAAAGCCAATTTGGGGCCCAAGTTATCCACACTGGGTTATCCAAATAACATGATAACAGCCAAATCTTCATTTCACATAGTATAATATGGACAAAGCTAATGTACAGGATATCACAGCTTACAGTAAAAAGGGGAGATTGACAGTCATCTAATTTGCAGTGTAGCTATTCTATTTGTACAAAGAAAAACAAACAAAATTACATAAAATGTCTTTTGTGTACCTAAAGTACCTCAGTTGCTATAGTTATTCAGATCTATAGCATTCAAAGTAAAGGTTAATCCTTGAATGTGAAATTTTATGTAGAGAATGATGTTGGTGCCCCAGATCCTCCCTTTTAAGCCAGTGCCCCCATTCCTTGGCCGTTGTTTTGACCAAGAATGGCTCCCAACTGCTGCCTGCTCCAGAGAACTGCCCTCATCCCAGCTAGAGCCATTTTCCCTGAAGACTCTGCCTCCTTTCCCTTCCCCAACCAATCTGGCAATGGCTGCCTTCTAGGAAGGTATGAAATGGGCTTTCTTATTTCAAAGTAGACTAATTCTGGTGCAATTTGTACTCCAGAATTTTCTTCTGGGATCAGAATGCAGCTGGTTCTTTATCTGAAACAGAAATTTGGGTTAGCTGTTCTACTGTACTCTTCCCTATTTCCCTCATTCCCCTTTGTCTGAGGGCCTTCCTCCACGTATTCACTTGGAGGTGATCTCCCATTCTGGATCTGCTTTTAGGAAACTTGACCTGAATAGGCGGTGCTGGAAGGTGTTCTAGGAAGACAACTGTGATAGATTATCCACAGTTCTCTTCACCAGGTTGGTAAAGAGAGCTCTGTTGATTGATTGATTGATTGATTGATTGATTTTTAGAAAGAATTTTTTTATGTGTAGAAAAAATATTCTTACATTCTTTTTTTTTTCTGTTTAAATGTGTTGTTGTTGTTTTAGGGGTTTTTTTTGTTTGTTTTTTGTTTTTCCATCACCATTTAACTCTGTTGCTGTTGGTAAGTAGGCATTGGTAGCCTATGACAGGTTGTAGCAGTGATGTTGCTAAAATATTCATCTGTGATAAACTGTGATGAGACACAGGTGGAAGAAAAAGCACTAGTTGGTGCAATATCTGGGGCATTTGAGAGGTTTGGGGAAAATAATTATAAAGATTGTGTCATTGAGTGGCTGTTGCTGAGCATCACTGATGCTTTTAAAAGAAAAACAAATGTGGTTCTGATTTGTTAACCGAGTATAAAACAATGTGGACAGAAAAAGGGGTTCTATGGAAAGAAATCTCACAGGGTGATCTGATCATAAATCCCTAGCTGGGAAGGTCATGTGCAGACCTGCAATGTTTTAGTAAAATATTTATCTTTGCCTTAAGCCCTGCCCATTGTTTCTTGTGCATCTAGATTAACATACCTTTAAAATCCCAGAAGTAATACCCAGGAAGGGGCTACTAACCCTCAAGAAAGCACATGATCTTGTTAAACATCCTGTAATACGATCCCAGCCTTGTTTTCCCTCAGCTCCATGTAATTTTCCTTAAATTCCCTCATTAATGTAAAATGCATAAAAGAAGCTGCAAAGCTCTTATTATCTGGAGTATATGAGGTCTTGCTCCTCATCATAGATTGTCAGTTCGGCCTAAATAAACTCTTATAAAAATTCTCTACAGGTTTGGAGATTCCATATGTCAATAGCAACATGTGTGAGTTAGAGGTCTTTCTTGGCAGCACTTTTAAAACTCTTATCTTTTACCTCTGAAGGACAGACACAGCTAAATTTCAGGTACAGAAACTTAAGAGAATGCAGAATTTGCACCTTGAACAAATCTCCAATGCAAAATCAGGACCCTGATAGGAAAAGCAATGGGACTCTGAGTCTTGGAATGGGCATATAAAAGTTGTATCCTTATAACCGAACCCAGGTTTGGCTGCCTGCTGCAGGGGAGGCCAAATTTGTAAGACAGGTGCTGGTGAAAAAGGAAAGAGGCATATTCAAATGCTGGCATCTTGAGAAGATGCATAACTTTTCCCAGTTCTCAAAAACCCACCTTAGCAATAACAATGCATATAAGGTTTGTATAAAGATGAAGATGGAAAGCAGAACAAAGAAATCAGACAGAGAGGAATGTGAAACACCAGTTCTCCTGAGAAGTGGGAGCACAGGAAAGGGAGGGGGCTGAAAGAGTGTGAATCTACCTATTCTCAAGCGTCCTCCCCTCAGTTTGGCACTCTCTCTCTTCAAACAGGTATGTTTAGATTTAATGCAAACACCTGTGGGTCCTCACCATGCCAAGCATGCTTTTCTCCCCCAAAACAGACTTCTCTAAGCTATTAAAAAAAAAAAAAAAAACGCTAGATGAGAAATAAAAACACAGGTCTTTATTTACACACTCTAAAAAAACAGAAGGTTGGTTGCAGCCTTGAGAAAGGGCAGAAAACACAGCCTTTATTGCTTAATTGAAATGTTAAGCCAAGGTGATACCCCTAGCCAGGGGTGGGCAAACTTTTTGACTCCAGGGCCACAATGGGTTCTTAAACTGGACTAGAGGGCAGGAACAAAAGCATGGATGGAGTGTTTGTGTGAACTAATATAAATTCAAAGTAAACATCATTACATAAAAGGGTAGGGTCTTTGTTTTTTTTTTTTTAGTTTTATTCATTTCAAAGGGGCCGGATCAGCCCACGGGCCGTAGTTTGCCCACAGCTGCGGCCATGGTCAGCAAACTGCAGCTCCCAGCCACATGTGGCTCTTTGGCCCCTTGAGTGTGGCTCTTCCTAAGCCTTAGGAGTACCCTAATTAAGTTAATAACAATGTACCTCTATAGTTTAAGTTTAAAAAATTTGGCTCTCCAAAGAAATTTCAATCGTTGTACTGTTGATATTTGGATCTGTTGACTAATGAGTTTGCCGACCACAGCTAGGGCATTTAATGTGAGATGATATGTTGGCTTAATTACAGCAAAGGACATTCGGGTTGAAATGGCATGCAGGGGTCTGACCTACTGTGGTCTATGGAGAAGACTTAGAACATTGTGTTTTAGAGGCAAAGTAAATGGACAGCCAAGGAATATATTGTTTCATATATGTAATCAAAGAGATCAAAGAATAGAGCACCAGAAAGCTGAAGTAAGCTACAGTGGAAAGTTACAATGCATTACTCAGATTCTAGCTCTAAGATAGTTTTTAGACCTAGAACCCATGGACTAGAGCAGTGGTTCTCAACCTTGGCTGCACATTAGAATCACCTGGGAATCTTTTTAAAATCCTGATTTCTGGGCCTCATCCCCTGGAAATTCTGTTTCTTTGTTACTAATGTTGTGGCCTCACCCCATAACAAAGAAACAGAATTTCTGGAGGATGAGGCCCAGAAATCAGGATTTTAAAAAGATTCCCAGGTGATTCTAATGTGCAGCCAAGGTTGAGAACCACTGGACTAGAGAAAACATTGGATCTTAATGAGAAAGGACTTTGTAACAGCAAGGGGAGAAGCAATTATCCCAGGTCTCCAAGAAAATCTATTGTCATATATTCAGATGACCACACATGGGATAAAGAAAAATGTCCAAATATTGATTTGGAAAACAGAATTCGAGTAGATCTTAAAACCCAGCAATGCTTTCCTGGCATCCCTGTTTGAGTAGGATGTAGGTTGGTGTTAGGTAATGTGGTAGAATGAATAATGGCCTTTAAGATAGTCTACATCCTATGCCTGGAACCTATTAATGCTACCTGTTACATCTGTTCATTGTGATGAAGGATTTTGAAACGGGGATTATCCAGGTGGACCCAAGGTAACCACAATTGCTTTTATAAGAGGAAAGCAAAAGTAGTCTGTCAGAGGAGAAGGCAATTTGACGATGGAAGCAGAGATTGGAGTGATTCACTTTGAAGATGGAGGAAGGGGCCGCAAGCCAAGGTGGCCACTAGAAGCTGTAAAAGGCAAGGAAGCAGATGCTCACATAGGGCCTCCAGAAGGGACTAGCGCTGCTGATATTTTGACTGTAGCCTAGTGAAACATTATGGACTTCTGATCTTTAAAACTTTATAACAAATTAGTATTGTTTTAAATTGCTAAGATTGTGATAACTTTTTACAGCAGCAATGGGAAACTAATACAGGAAAGAAGTGGAATTCTGGCTTAGGTCCATCTTATGTTGGACATACCGGGCCCATGGGATCACCTAGTAGTCATTGATATTTGCTTCCAAATGTATATTTGCATTTCCAAATTTATATCTGGAATGGACATTAGATACATCCCAGGATATATTAATTTTCCTCATAATGTAGTTAGAAGGGACGTTGACCATTGTGATATTCTAAGAACAGATCACATTGGTCTATTTCATTGATGTTATTCTACAACTCAGTCCTGATTAACAAAAAGTGACACGTTTTCTGGATTGCTTGTAAAGACACATAAGTCTTCATTGAATGAAACATAAATAAAAAAAAATAGAAATAGACTCATAGATACAAATAACAGACTGGGTGAAAAAGATGAAGGGATTAAGAAAAAATCCTCATAAACACAGGTAACAGTATAGTGGTCATCAGAGTGAGAAGAGGATGGGGGAGGTAGAAGAGGGTGAAGGGGGCATAAATAGTGCAGAAAGGGACTTGACTTTGGGTGGTGAACACACAATACAATATAAAGGTGATGTGTTATAAAATTGTATACTGGAAACCTATATAATTTTATTAACCAACTAGAGGCCTGGTTCATGAATTCATGCAGCAGTGGAGTCCCTCAGCCTGGCCTGCACCCTCTCGCACTTTGGGACCTCCCTCAGGGGAAGTTGGACTGCTGGTTTCAGGTGCAGGGATTGGGCTGAAACCAGCAGTCCAACAGCCCCTGAGGGATGTAGTAGTGCGCGAAGCAGCAGGTGGCCAGGGAGGAGCCCAAGCCTATATTTATATATAGGATATATATATATATATATATATATATATATATATATATATATCCTATATAATAAACAGGTAATATGCAAATTAACCCTCATGCCCTCACAAGATGGCTGCCTATGACCAGGCTGGCAGGGGGGTTAATGAGGAATGACCAAACGATGAACAAGCAGGCTGTGTGGGGCGACCAGGCCGGCAGGGGGGTTAGTGAGGGACAACCAAATGATTGAACAGCAGGCTGTGTGAGGCAACCAGGCAGGCAGAGGGAGTAGTTGGGGACGACCAGGTCAGCACACAGAGGCAGTGAGCAGTGATCAGGCCAGCGGTGGGGGGGGGGTGGGGGGCAGTTTGGGGTGACCAGGCAGGCAGGCAGGTGAGTGATTAGGAGCCAGCGGTCCAGGATTGTGAGAGGGATGTCCGGCTGCCAGTTTAGAGGATCGGGCCTAAACTGGCAGTCGGACATCCCCCGAGGGTTCCCGGAATGGAGAAGGTGCAGGCTGGGCTGAGGGGAACTCCCCCCCCCCATGCACGAATTTTGTGCACTGGTCCTCTAGTGTATATATATATATATATATATATATATATATATATATATATATATAGAGAGAGAGAGAGAGAGAGAGAGAGAGAGAACATTTTACAATGAAACAACCAGAGACGTAAAGCTAGACTGTTGTGAATGAAATGAATACTGTCACACACACCAAGGTCTAGTAGCAATCTGTCCTAAAACCAAATTGGAAAATCTGAGAAGAAAATAAACAGATATGGAAGGCACAATACACTACATGAATATGGGAGTCTCACAGACCTCCATGTTCTCTTCTCCTGTTTCATAAATATCTCTTTCAGCTCAGACCAGTGGTCTCATGGAGGAGTTCTTTAAGATTAGCTGACAGGCCCTAAAACACCAATCAGAAAGAATGTACGTACCCTGGTGTTCATAGCAGCATTATTTACAATAGCTAAGATTTAGAAACAACCTAAGTATCCACCAGTAGATGAATGGATAAAAATGCTGTGGAACATTTACATAATGGAATAATACACAGCTGTAAAAAAGGGGAATCTCTTACCCTTTGGGATAGCATAGATGGACCTGGAGACTATTATGTTAAGTGAAATAAGCCACTCTGAGAAAGACAAATATCACATGATCTCACTTATTTGTGGAATCTAATGAACAAAATGAATTGACCAACAAAATAAGACCCAAAGAATGGAGGCATGGAACAGACTGACATACCTGGTAAGGGGTTGAGCAGAGAGAAACCAAAGAACTTATATACTTATATGCATAACTCATCGACACAGACAATAGGGTGATGAAGAACTGGGGGTTGGATAGGGACTGGGTGAAGGGGGTAAAAATGGGGGGAAATGAGAAACACCTGTAATATTGTCAACAATTTATATACATATACATATACTATCTATACTAATAAAAGCCTAGGTGACTCTCTCGTGACGTCATCACAAGATGGCCACCACAAGATGACCACCACAAGATGGCCACATGCACAGTGGAGGTGGGGCCCAGCGGCCGCTCTGTGCTGTGAGGCCTGGGGGTCCTGCAGCTCCACGTGGCATGGAGGAGGCCGGTCCCGGCGACTCTGCCACCTCACGCGAAGAAGCAGGGGAGGGCAGTTGTGGGTTACCAGGCCGGTAGAGGAGGGCAGTTGGCAGCAATCAGGCTGGCAAGGGAGCAGTTAGGCATCAATCAGGCTGGCAGGGGAGCAGTTAGGGGCAATCAGGCAGGCAGGCAGGCAAGCAAGTGGTTAGGAGCCACCAGTCCCAGATTGTGAGAGGGATGTCCGACTGCCGGGTTAGGGATCAGGCCTAAACCGGCAGTCTGACATACCCCAAGGAGTCCCAGATTGGAAAGGGTACAGGCTGGAATGAGGGACAGCCCCATGCACAAATCTCGTGCACTGAGCCTCTAATATATATATATATATATAATTAAAGAAAATAAAAAGATTACCTGACAGAAGAGGAAAAGAAAATCCATGTTTAGTTCAGAGGTGTGTCTTTGTAGGTGACACAAGATGAAAATGGACTTCCTGACTGGCTTACAGTAACACTTAGCAATAGCTCCAAGAGATATTGGTGACAGGCCATTCTTCCCAATGATCATTGCCTGACAGAACCGCAGGTCGTCCTTTCGGTATTGAGAGAGAAGTAGCCCATGATATGAAAATAGATCTCACACCCCTGGATAGCTATGTGCTTTTCTTCTCCATACCTCAGCTATCACTGACTGACACGGAGCACAAAAGACAGACCTCTTTGTCTCAAAATGTGACTAAATCTATAACAGAATTTGTGTTTCAGACTTTCCTATGCGATCACCCTGAAGTTAGTTTTTAAAATCATACTGTTCACTTTCTCCCATGCCCTGTCTTGCTTCCCACATTCTCCTTGTAAAACCACAAAACCAAAAAGTCCCTTCTCAGGCCCTATTTCCAGGGAACAGCACGTAAAACATTATGATTCTAAAGCACATTGTGGAAAGCATCTGTTAAGTGATTATAAACCTCTTTCCTTACCTGCTTTAAGGTGTGTACTATCAATAGCCTCGATAATCGTACAATAACAGCATTGAGTAAGATTTAAAAATCGATCATAACTAGGTTTAGCTATTTAAATAACCTAAAAATATAAATAATCTAAAATAAAAAGGTGCCTGTTCCATCTTTTTCTGAAGTTCAAAGAAAATGCTTCAAAATATCATATTTATATTATTTCTAGAGTGATCTTTAAATGGTGCAATCAGGGAACTGATTGATCAATAAGAACCCAAAATATTTTTATAAATGTGAAACTCATCTATATCATAAAAGTCAAATCAGATTGGCCAGTACCTCTTTGTGTTTCAGACTTTCCAAAACCTCCTTGACCAGGTTTTCTGTGTGAACTGCCTAGATGGAAAATCAACACAAGTTAGGATAATTTCAAAAGAAAATTAAGTGAAAGTTTTTTGTAAGGAAATTGTTGACTATTCAAAAATAAAGTCTAATTTACTAAAATAACTTTAACCAAGCTATCTATCTTTTTTGACTCCACAATTTACAAAACTGTATCAGAGATGGGCTATCAAACTAATACACTATCTACTAAGCATTTTAATTATTCAAGGAGGTACATGTAAATCAGATCACATAAATACACTTTTGAATCAGTGTTTTGTAAAACTTCAGCCTGAGAAGAAGAAAGTAAAAAAAGTTCGCTTTAAAAAAATATATTTGCAGTGAAAGCAAGTGTGCTTCACTGCCTGATTTTGAGTTGGATAAATGAACAATTCCACTAGAATGTCAAAGGCCTTCAAATAAATGGATTACAGCTACTAACCCTATATTTATTTATGACTTTTGACACATAATAAAGACCTTATCTTTCCTATTCCAATAAATATGGATGTTCAAAAACACCAGAGACTAACCAGTTGCTTTCTCAAAGATCACTCTAGAAATGTCTACCCATAACCTTTTGCTCTCTGGCTTCTGCCATCAGTATATTACTCAAATTCCACTCTCACAATCACTGACAACTTTCTAATCACAAATCCCATAACTCTTAAGTGTCCAGAGAACCGATATTTTAGAGTAAAATTAAATTAAAATCCTTCTCTGTGTTTACACTACCAATAGCATATAATAAATACTAAAACTCCCTGGACAAATAAAATTCTCCAAGTGCTAATGACCTCTCTTCGTGTAAGAATGAATGATACAGCCAAAAGATAGCTATAAAAAAGTCCATCATCTTGAAGAGCTGGATATGAAAGTATATTGTAAGAGAATATATGCAATTTATCTTAAGGTACAGGAGAATTTATTTCTTCTTTTATTTGAAGGTAAGATAATTGAAATCATATGGCATACCTGACACTCAAAACAAAGACAAAAATTGAAAAGGGACTCAATAGATAACTTTGAGATGAAGACTGGGGTTCAGAAAATACTAAAAGTAAAGGTTAATTATTTCGAGAAGAGTAATAAAGTCAGGGTGGGGGGAAAGTAGGTTTACAGTTGTGAGTACAAGAATCACATAGTTTTTTCTTATATTATTATTTAATCATTATTGTATTATTTCTCATGCAAACAACTGAAAACCTACTTTTGTCCCACCCTGAATAGTGTTTTGAATCTAAAGGTAAATTGGAAACAGGATGATTAATCTTTTTTGTAAGTGAGGTGGAAACAAAAGAAATGAATAATTCTATTAGTAGAAGTTATAGTCCATGATCTTAAGAGTTCAACTTAAGTCAGTGTAAATAAAGGCAGATAGCAATGTGTCTGGAAGAGATGTGGAATATAGCCTTGCCGGCATGGCTCAGTGGTTGAACATTTACTGATGATTCAAAAGGGCATGGTTCCATTCCTTATCAGGGCACGTGACCAGGTTGCAGGCTCAATCCCCAGTAGGGGGATGCAAGAGGCAGCTGGTCAATGGCTCTCTCATCATTGATGTTTCTATCTCTCCCTCTCCCTTCCTCTCTGAAATCAATAAAAAGTAAAATAAGATAAAAAATAAATAAAAAGAGATGGGGAATACAGTGTTCACTGGGATGTTGACATAAAGTGATTCCCCTCAAGAACTTGTCCATTCTCACCCAATATAGAATATTAAATTTGTTAAATGTCAAGGCATTTACTAGTTTTCTCACATAATTGGTTTGATAATGATAGTGTGCAAGTTAGCCAGGCCTCCAAAGTAAATGCAGACAGCTGATTATCTCATTGTTCCTATCTTTTCTTTTCTTTTTTCTTTTCTTTTCTTTTCTCTTTTCTTTTCTTTTCTTTTCTTTTCTTTTCTTTTCTTTTCTTTTCTTTTCTTTCTTTTTAATTAGCACACAGGTATTTAAAGTCCTTGAAAATATCTCAAGAATTAAAGTTCAAAATAAAACCACAATTTTGCTCATAACTTCCATTTTTTCATATTTTTCCCAGTTTCATATTTGGAAACAATAGTAAAGCAGCCACATACTGCAGAAACCAGGAACTCATTATACTTTCTATTATTCCTTATTTCACTTTTCAGCCATGTACATCCACAAAATCACAAAGTATTGCCACATCTGTTTTCTAGCAGATATTTGCAATAAGCAGGGTTCCAAAATGCCCCCCCCCCAATTCCCACTTCAGAGATGTACATACCTTATATAATTTCTGCCACTTGAGCTTAAGCAGGACTTATGAATATCATGGGAAAAAAATCTACTTATTATGTCATACTAGAGGCCCAATGCATGAAATATGTGCATAGGTAGGGTACCTAGGCCTGGCCGGCGATCAGGGCCAATCTGTGGGTCAACTGGCAGGGAGATTGGGGGCCCCCCACTGGCACCTGCCTTGGCTGGCCTGGCGCCTGCTGGCTGGGGGCAGCTCCTGCATTGAGCGCCTGCCCCTTGGTGGTCAGTGAGCATCATAGAGACCGGTCATTCGACTAGTCATCCTGCCATTCAGTCGATTTGAATATTAGGCTTTTATTATATAGGACTGTACAATTGACCTTAAGAAAGGGAAATTATATTTGGTGGGCCTCTCCTCATCAGGTGAGCCCCAGAAGAAAGAGATTGAAACCTGAGAAAAATTCAGTGTGAGGGAGATTCTCCATTATAGTCTCTGCAGTTGGAGAAGGCCACATGGCAAGGAATGTGGGTAGCCTACAGGAAGCGAGGGAAACCCTGGCTGATAGGTGGAAAATAGGAACTTCAGTTCCATAACTGCAAGGAAGTGAATTCTGCCAACAACCTGTCTGAGCTTGCAAGAGGATTGTGTGCTCCAGATGAGAACACAGCTTGACAAGACCTTAATACCAGCTCTTTGGGAACTGAACAAAGAACCCAGGCATGCCTGCCCAGGTTTCTGACCTTCAGAAATTATGATATATTAAATAGGTATTGTTTTAAGCTATTAAATTTGTGGTAATTTGTTATACAGCAATATAAAAGAAATATAATATTTCTCCAAATTATCTCATCTGTATTATTGATCTTCTCCCTTTCTTTTCTCCCAATTGCTCAGTCTATCTCTAGTTGCAGATATGGTGGTCTTGGTGTTCTAAACCAATAATGGTAAGATTTATTTGAACATAAAATAGGGGCCAATAATTCCTCTGGCAATTGTTTTTGGTCAAAGTGGGCATATGATCTGAGTTGATCTAATAAGACTGGAGCAAATAGCTTTTATGCTGTATTTGAAGAAGAAACACACACACCCAACATATGAATGAGGAATACCTGATGACCTAAGTATTGCTATTTTAAGATCATGGAAGAAAGCACCCTGAAGAGAAAGCTGACAAGAAAAGAGAAAGACAAAGGTAGCCTAGAGAATGGCAGGAAAGTGGCTCCAGATTCCTGATCCTATTATGTATAACTCAATCATCTCTCTTCACTTTCTGCTTACGTGAAATAGTACATTGGTTTCACAGATGAAGGCAAATTTGGCCAGACTTTTTATTAGATAGAAATAAAAATATCCAAATGGGAGGTGATCCAGTCAGAAAAAAAGTTACAGAGAAAAACTATGTAATTTGAATTCTAAAAATGTTTACATAGGAAAGACATAGTTGTAATGAGGATTAAAATTATCCAGTTATGGAACTGAAGTTCTTATTTTCTATCTGTCAGCTAGGGTTTCCCTCACTTCCTATAGGCTACCCAAATCATACAACTTTATACAAAAAGAATAGTAACTAATAAATGCTTGTTTTGCTGACAACTCAAGAATATGATAAAATGAAATTTTGTCCTTCATTTAACAATCAGCAACAATGAAATGCTTTGCTATAATGTGGATATTAGAGGAACCTTAAAAAAAAGTGTGCATATTATCCAAGAATATATAATATTTGACTAATGGAGTGCTTTTAGATGTCATTGATTTGAGAGTCTTTCCTCTTGCTTCTATCCTGCATGTAGTCTTTTCCTTACTCTGGCTTCTCTCATTGTACAGAGCAATTCTAAACTTCATATAAGTGTGTCACTTTAACATTATTCCAAAGTTACTCTTTATATTCAGTCTAAATAAACAAGCTAGGTTACAAACCAATGATTTGACTGATTGCCTAAGGAAAATCACAAATGTCTTATTCGTTAATATGTTCTCCCATATCATGGGTTGTCTTCTCAATTTGTTGATGGTTTGAAACTTGATGTTGTTCCATTTGTTTATTTTTCTCCTTCATTTCCCTAACCTGAAAAGACATATCAGAAAAAAATATATATATTGCTACAAGATAAGTCCAAAATTTTACTGACTGTTTTCTTCTGTAGTTGGACATTTTTATAGTATTTGATAAATAAGACTAAATAAAAGACAAATCAAATTTCTAAATTCTCTCCTAAGGAGTGAGCTAAACATTCGGGATTTTTCTGATAACCTATCGAAAGACTAGTACAATGCTGAGAACAGAAATCACTGAAGACCAAACAGATATTGACTGCAGCTTGCAGAATTGCAGTGCCTGCTTATTTACAGTTTGAACATACCTTTTATGTGAAAGTTACACATTGATCAAAAAGGACTGGACTCTTACTAATTGCTATGAGGACATTGCAAAGTAACTGAAATTTCAAAAATTCCAAGGGAGCACACCTGACTGTGCATCTCTCTTAAAAATGCAGTGTCATCTTTGACTGAACAAGTTCCTAGGTAAAGAAGTAAACCAAAACTTTCTTCTTAATGTTTGAATATTGAATAGAAAAAAATAAATAAATAAACAGTTAACAGAGCCTTAAATGGAGTGGAAAATTATGATAAAATTTATATGAGAGCAAGAAATAAAAATGTTACACATGTAAAGAATGAAAGAATTTTGCCAATTTTCATCTTCAAAACATGTGGCAAATTGTTGAAATAGGACTTGGAAGATGCTTAACAAAGATGAATGAGACATAATTTTACAGCATCTGGAATTCATTGGTATATAGAGTCAATGTGCTAATTTTGTATAAGGATCCAAATAGTTTGATGACCCATACTAAATGTAATTGAGAAATAAAAACTCTTAAAATATAGTCCATCAACTATAGTAGTTTATGTATTTGTTAGTTATCTGGCCAGATGGTGCAGAGCCTGAAAGGAAGCAGCAAGTTTGGCAAAGAGTTAATAAGCAGTAAGAGTTTAGAATAGAGTATGTTGAGGTCAGATATTTCAGAATGGGTAAAGGGCCTGAGAAAATTCTATTCTATATAAATGGTCATCTAAAGGAGCCCACAGTTGAGCTTAAGTGAACTGTGCCTGGAGTATCAGTCGTTTATTTCTGGTACCCTAAATTCCCCCATGGCTTTATAGACATACTACTGGCCCAGTGCACAAAATTTGTGCATGGGGGTGGGGGGGGCGGTGTCCCTCAACCCGGCCTGCGACCCTCTCCAATCTGGGATCCCTCAAAGCATGTCCTACTGCCAGTTTACAGGGATCGGGCCTAGACCGGCAGTCAGACATCCCTCTCACAATCCGAGACTGCTGGCTCCTAACCACTCACCTGCCTGCCTGCCTGCCTGATTGCCCCTAACCACTCTGCCTGGTGGCCTGTTCACCAACTGTCCCCCTGCTGGCCTGCTCACTCCAAACTCCCCCCCCTACTGTCCTGATCACCTCCAACTGGCCCCCCTGCTGGTCTTCTTACCCCCAATGGCCCCACCCCCCATCAGCCTGATCACCCACAACTGCCCTCACCTCTTGGCCTTTAACTGCCTCTACCTCAGCCCTGCCACCATGGCTTTGTCCAGAAGAACATCTGGAAGGTCGCCTGGAAGGTCTCTCAATCTAATTAGCATATTATCCTTTTATTAGTATAGATAGAGGTCAGGTGCTCAGGTGGGGGCTGGCTGGTTTGTCCTGAAGGGTGTCCCAGATCAGGGTGGGGGTCCCACTGGTGTGCCTGGCCAGCCTAGGTGAGGAGGTGAGGGCCATTTTCAGGCTGGCCACACCCCCTTCAGGCTGGGGGTCCCCACTGGGGTGCCTGGCCAGCCTGGGTGAGGGGCTGATGGCTGTTTGCAGGCTGGCCAAGCCCCTTCAGGGAGGGGGTGTCCCGCTGGGGTGCCTGGCCAGCCTGGGTGAGGGGCTGAGGGCCATTTTCAGGCTGGCCAAGCCCCTCGGCTACCCAAGCTCCCAGCCTCTCCTTTTTTTCTTTTTTTTCTTTTTCAGCCTCTCCTTGAGCGGAGGCCAGGGTGGGCTGGAAGCAGGTATCTGGGATTTATTTATCTTCTATAATTGAAACTTTGTAGCCTTGAGCAGAGCCCAGGGCTGGCCAGGGCAGGTGGAAAGCTTGGCTTCCTCCATCACTGGGGGCAACCCAAGCCTCCTGCTTGCTCCAGCTCAGTGGCTGCCACCATCTTAGTTGGGTTGATTTGCATACTTGCTCCTGATTGACTGGTGGGTGTAGCAGAGTGGCGGAGTGATGGTTAATTTGCATGTTTCTTTTTTATTAGTGTAGATCCTTGCCATGATTCCAGAGATAAAAAGCAAAGTAAAACAAATAAGCACACAAAAAACTATGCAAGACCTTAACAATACTCTAACCAAAAATATGTATTTTAAAATACCCACAATAGAATTCATATTTGGGCCGAAACCGGTTTGCCTCAGTGGATAGAGCATCGGCCTGCGGACTGAAGGGTCCCAGGTTTGATTCCGGTCAAGGGCATGTACCTAGGTTGTGGGCACATCCCCAGTAGGAGGTGTGCAGAAGGCAGCTCATCGATGTTTCTCTCTCATCAATGTTTCTGACTCTCTATCCCTCTCCTTTCCTCTCTGTAAAAAGTCAATAAAATATATTTAAAAAAAAAGAATTCATATTTGGACAGCTGACACAAAAGGGCACCAATGTTATATTATACTTATGTTAATCAAGTAAGCTTCCCCCAATTTCTTTCTCTCCCCTTATAATACAGAAGGCATTCTGCTGCTGCTGCCACCCCCACATTGTCATCGCTGAGTGTGAAGAACCTGACCGAAGGAGCTGACATCATGGTCTGACACTCAATGGTCTCACTTTAAGTGACCTAAGTTGAATCTGAGCTGTTCTGCAGGAGGAGAGCAGCTTAGATAAGAAATTGCTTTGAATATGACTACAGTTTTTAAAACCCAGGAAAACAGTGAGATCTGCACATGGTTATGTACAGCTGAAGAAAATAATTAACTAAAATACTATTTAACACTTTCTTCCTCAAAGCATGGTCCACAGCAGCAGCAGCACCCAGAAATTTGATTAGGACTAGTGAATCTTAGGGTCTATTCAGGACTTCCTGAATTCAAATACTAATTTTAATGGGTGGTACACATTCAAGTGCACTGTTTTATGGGACAATGGTGAGAAAGAATGAGTTGCTTTTTTCCCATGAATTTTTTTTTTTAATTCTAGATTATTTAATAATCTAATAACATGTGTAAACTATTTAGGACTATTTACTTGACTGTTATAACACTGAAAAATAAAAGTCTTAAGCTATCACAAAGGAGTTTTTTGTTTTGTTTTTTCTTACTAAGTTAAACTTCCTGAAATAAGCAAAATTTTTAAAAGTATAAGATTTACCCTAGCTGGTCTAGCTCAATGGATAGAGCATCAGCCTGCGGAACAAAGGGTTCCGGATTCAGTTTCCATCAAGGGCACATACCTTGGTTGCATGCTTCTCCCCAGTCTGGGCCATGGTCGGGGCATGTGCAGGAGGCAACCAATCAATGTGTTTTTCTCACATCTATGTTTCTCTCTGTCTTTCCCTCTCCCACTCTCCCTAAAAATGTCCTCCGATGAGGATTAACAACAAAAATAATAAAAGTATAAGACTTACATGCCTACTGAAGAATCAACTCAAAAAGAAAGATAGCCTATGTAAATAGCTTTCAAGAGCTCCCTGGGGATGCTATGAATCCTCTCTCTCTCTCTCTCTCTCTCTCTCTCTCTCTCTCTCTCTCTCTCTCTCTCTCTTATATGTACTTATATTTATGTATAAAATTATTATATCTTATAATATCATCATATATGCTATTATTATTAATTAATATTAAATTATTATGCATTTAAATATGTCTCCTCTGACAAATATAAGTACATTAGGTCAAATCTTACCCTTGTTTGAATAATTAATTCATTGGTCATATCCCTCCCCCCCATTTTCCATGTAGTTAACACTTAAGAGTTTTATAAGTAATTGTCTTAAGAAGTAAAATAGTTCTGTGAAGAGGTATAGTTGAGACTGTCTTTGGAAAAAAATAATATACAATTGAAGGGGCAAGGGTAGCTGTCTTCTCAGCCAAAAGAATGAAAGAAACAGACAGCTCTTGGCTGATCCATAACAATGGGGGTAGACAAGTCTTGTCTGATTGAGGCAGGCAATTTAGTGTATTGGGATTTGAGCTTTGACATTTTAGTGCCAATCATAACCAGGGTGTATGTATCCCAACAGCTGGGATCCTTATAATACCTTAAGTGAACAAACTAAATTTTTTTTTTTCTTGCAAGAACTTAATCCCTACTCAACTACTTTCTGGGTCAAAGGTTTCTCTATGGCTTTACAGAAAAACTCATACCTAAAAAAAAGCATTTAACCGTCTTACCCATCCATCCTTTTTCAATCCTCTGTGACCTTTAAAAAGTTGGTAGCACATTCAGTTATTTTATTTTATAAGTCACAGTGGGTTCAAATTAATCTTAGTAGTCTATTTTATAACTAGTTAAAGGAATAGCAAAGAACTTAAAAATCCTTGTCATCCTCTCTATCACAGCAAAATGTTATTTTTTAGAGCTTACTATATATTTCTAAATTTACCTCATAATTTTTAGAAATATAGTAAATAAACAAATGAAGGAAAACTACTTGTTAAATGAAGAAGTATAAGACAAGTAAAAATTGATAAATATTAACATACAAAGTAGATTTTACTAGCTATCATTTTACTTAAAATATAACCAAGTGCATTTTATATACCAAAATTGTAATTATTATGAACTTTTTGCATCACAGGTAATGCACACTTCCTTATCAAATGATATACTATATCCCCATTTCAAGTTTCCTGTCAATGCTGACTTGATCATTTGGATTAAAGTGTCTTGATATTCATAAGTGTACCTACCTGCACAGCTACATTGCAAGGATATATGGATTGAATTTTGCTTTGTTTTCTTTTGTTTCTGTAAAGTATACCAAACATCAAGGTAGTGAAAAAGAAATCATTCCCCACCAAATATTTTTATCCTATTTATTGTTTGTGTCTGGAACAGAATCCAGATTAATATAAAATATTGACATAGCCCAAGTCTACCAGACCTATAAACTTATGTCAAGGATAAATAAAATATAGTATGTTGCATAGGTTTTTCGAGATAATCTAGAGGTCTGGTGCACAAAATTTGTGTACAGGTAGGTTCCCTAGGCCTGGCCAGGGATCAGGGCCAATCAGGTTCCCCACCTCCCTGCCTCCCCGCCTCCCCACCTCCTCCTTCCCTCGCTCCCTCAGCACCCCGCCATGTTCCACACCTCCCCCTGGTGGTCATAGTAAGCAAGCAAACTGTCATTCTCCCGGTTGAACTCCCAAGAGGACACTTTGCAATATATATATATATATATATATATATATATATATATATATATCCCAATGACTAAGTAATTTACCCATTCAAAATTGTATTTAATCTGTTTTTAGAACCATTTTGTTTTGTCAGTTTAAAGAAATAAGTTTAACTAAAATAATTTATGATACTCTCCAAACAGTTGACTGCTTGGCCCACACTGATGAAACAGATTTTAAATGCCTACTCTAGCCTTTGATATACTCTCCAATATACTCTCCTATTTTTTTTTTTTTGACAACATATGGCTTCCTTATTCACATTTTGAATCCCTGGGTAGTGCCAGAAAAGGGGAGGAGAGGACTCCTACTTCATAGAGCCAGAGTGCATTATGTGATAACTGAGCAGAGTGCATTATGTGATAAATGTTAGCTCCCAATCTTTATGCAGTAGACAAACATCACTAGAATATCCTTGACAAATATAAATGGATTCCTCTATCAACAAAATAGGCTGTAACAACTGATTTTTCTTAATACCCCGCAAGCACATTTTAATTTATTTTGATAATTTTTAGTAACTGCTCAAATAGCCACAGGCAACTATAAGTGGCCAGTCCTATATAGAAGAAATTTTCAAATCATATAACACATAACATAATGCTATTTATTAAGTGTATTTATTTTATTACATATATTTAAAATAATTTTGATATACCCTCAAGAAGTTATATAAAGATAATAACTATGGAAAAAAAAAACAAAATTCCAAAGAAATCATAGTTTTCAAATTTTAAAAAATATATACAAATTTTGTATTGGTCAATTGATAAGTAAATTAATTTCTGACTATAATAATAAACTGAGTATATTTCAACTGTAAGACACCTCCAATTAGCTTATATAATGTGAATATAAAGGTCTTTAGAAAATGACCAAATGTAGACTTTGAGGGAATCTTGAATCCATGTGTATCCCTTAAGAAAATATAGGGGTTTTTAGGGTGGTTTTCGACAAAGGGATGACAGTCTTGTTTAGAAATAAAAATTACTAATCTTGCACTAAACAGAGCAGAACTTTGTCCTGTCTAATAATAGACAAAGATGGTAATTGACCATACCTTCGCTACGTCTCCCATTGGCTAACCAGCGTGATATGCAAATTAACCCAACCAAGATGGCGACCGGCAGCCACGCAGTTGAAGCGAGCAGGAGGCTTGCTTGCTCCAGTGATGGAGGAAGCCAAGGTTCCCCGCCTGCCACGGCCCAGCTCTGAGCTCCGAAAGCAACAAAGCTTCAATTGTAGAAGCTAAACAAACCCCAGATACCTGCTTTCAGCAGGCTGTGGCCACAGAGCTGGAGCGAGCAGAAGCCCAGCTCTCAGCTCCAGTGATGGCAACAAAGTTTCAATTATAAAAGGTAAATAAATCCCAGAATAAAAAGAAAAAGAAAAAAAAGAGAGCCTGGGAGCTTCAGTCGCCGGCCAGCCTGAAAACAGCCCTCAGTCCCTCACCCAAACTGGCCAGGCACCCCAGTGAGGACCCCCACCCTGAAGGGGGTGTGACCAGATGCAAACAGCCATCAGCCCCTCACCCAGGCTGGCCAGGAACCCAAGCGGGACCCCCACCCTGATCCAGGACACTATTCAGAGCAAACCAGCTGGCCCCCACCTGTGCACCAGGCCTCTATCCTATATAGTAAAAGGGTAATATGCAAACTGACCCTAACAGCAGAAAGACTGGGAATGACTGGTCACTATGACACACACTGACCACCAGGGGGCAGACACTCAATTCAGGAGCTACCTTCTGGTGGTCAGTATGCTCCCACATGGGGGAGCTCTGCTCAGCCACAAGCCAGGCTGATGGCTGCCAGTACAGCGGTGGTGGTGGGAGCCTCTCCTGCCTCCTCAGCAGCACTAAGGATGTCCGACTGCAGCTTAGTTATGCTCCCCGCTGGCAAGTGGACATCCTCCGAGGGCTGCCGGGCTGCCAGAGGGATGTCTGACTGCCAGCTTAGGCCCAATACCCCGGGGAGCAGGCCTAAGCCAGCAGATGGTCATCCCCTGAGGCGTCCCAGACTGCGAGAGGGCACAGGCCGGGCTGAGGGAGCTCCCCCCCACCCACTGAGTGGGCAAATTTTTGTGCACCGGGCCTCTAGTGTGTCTAAATAAATGGAAAATATCATTCTATGTTGTCTTTTATCAAACTAAATTTATGTACATGCTCATGTTTTTGGTGTCATGTATAAGAATCTTTTGTCAAATCTAAAGATATTTTTCTTTTTTCTTCTAAGAGTTTTATAATTTAAGTTCTTAAATTCGATGCATTTTTACTTAATTATTGTATGCAGTATGAGGTAAAAATTCAATTTCATTCTTTTGCATGTGCTTATCAAGTTGTCCAGCACCATTTGATGAAAAGACTATTCGTTACCTATTGGACGCTTGTATTAACACATTGTATGCGGGAAACGTGTTTACATGTTTTACGTATTTATATGTTCTACCAGTGTAGTAGAGCGTTGGACACGTATTAATATGTTTTTTATAGACTAGCGGTAGAATGCGGGTAACGTATAAATACGTAAACTAAAGTTATCGTAATTTTACTGAACGTTGCCATTTGCGCAAAAAATTAGCAAAAATAGCACACGCCACCTGTTAGAGCGCGATAAAAGCTACCTGCAAACAATGTGTTAATTTCCTAGCGCTGTTGTAAAAAAGTACCACAAAGATTAGTGGAAAACAAGTCAAATCGAGTGATTTAGGTGCTTGGATATTATGGTGTGCTCAAGAATTGCATTATACTCTTGTACACAAACTACATATATGTACATATAGGCTATACATAAAGGCTTTAAAAATAGCATTTACTGCCGAAACCGGTTTGGCTCAGTGGATAGAGCGTCGGCCTGCGGACTGAAGGGTCCCAGGTTCGATTCCGGTCAAGGGCATGTACTGGGTTGCGGGCATATCCCCAGTGGGAGATGTGCAGGAGGCAGCTGATCGATGTTTCTCTCTCATCGATGTTTCTAACTCTCTATCTCTCTCCATTCCTCTCTGTGAAAAATCAATAAAATATATTAAAACAAATAAAAATAAAAATAAAAATAGCATTTACCAGTATTAAGAAACTGATTAAATCATTTTAACAAAATAAGGGTTAGGGTAAATTCTTTCTCTTATACTCAGTTTAAAAAATAGAAAAATAGAAGTTACTAGTAACTGTTTTAAAATGAATGCTTTTTAAACAACCAAATTCCCTACAATATTTAATCAGAATATAAATATATATATATATATATATATATATATATATATTTTTTTTTTCTGAGTACTTGTTTTGCTTAGCAATTTATGACTTAGTTTTTTCTCATGTTTATGGAATAGCAATATTGTTTCTAACATATTACAAGACCAGAGGTCATAAAGGTTAATGTTAATTAAAGTTTATATTTTTTAAATTATGTATACCATCATAATGATATATAAAAGCCACAGGCATATGAAAATTGTAGCAAAAATATTTGTAACAAATATGATAACATAATATTTTTCTTAAAACGGAAGGGTGTCTTTTTTAAATAAAGAAAGAAGATAGTCAATAGAAAAAATAGGTAAAGAACATAATGATAGATTGCATTATGTGTTCACAATAATTTTTTCTCTGTGTGTACTTTTCATGCTTCCATACCCCACTGAATTTGGTCTCAGCTATGAGGCCCACCTTGCCAATGGAATCTGAGGGGTTATATTGTCACAGCTCAGATGTTTCAATATCTGAACAAAAACTTTAAATTTTATTGTGTGTCTTGACATGGGCCTTCTTGCTCAGCTCCCAAACAATAAGAACTGCAAATTCTAGATAGTGACTGTGCTTGCAAACTGAGTTTCAAAATGAGAAGACTCACAGAGCTGATCCTAGCAAAGCCAATATAGACCCACATACTTGCGAAATATGAACTTACACAACATGAACTTACATAGTATGAACAAGCTGATGTACAATAATCTTAACTGCAAGTTTAAAGAAAAAATAAATACGAACAGCCAATTAACAGAGGAAAAATATGCTCAACTTAACTCATGTTTACAAAATGCAAATTAGAACAGCGATGAGACCTATACATTCTTCTAGCATATCACATTAATTAACAAGGTTGACAGTGCTCTGGGAGAATAAAGCAGTCTACTGCTGGTGGAAGTTTAAATTTGTCCAACCTCTTCTTCCTATGAAAATATTTGAAGCACTTACCATAAGAGCTAGCAATTCAACTTTGGGAATGAATTCTATCTCTAAATTTAAATCTATATACAAAGATTTTTACGAAGTGATACTTATTGCATATCTATTTAAATAAAATAAATAAATGAAGTTTGGAAAAAAGGGGAGATTAAATTCGTTAATGTATAACTATACTATGGAATAAGAGGTAGTCATTTAAAAACATAATTGAAAGAATGTGGAAGGATACACTGTTGATTTTAAAAATCAAGTTGCACAACAGTGTCCCAATATAATTTATTTTATTTTTGCAACATTCTGATATGTCCATAGAAATTATGTGGAAATACCAAAGAAATAGTGTAAACATTAGTATATCTGGGGAATTGTCTTGTGAAACTGTTAGTGCCACAGTGTGGTAACTTCTAATTATCACTATTTGCTACTCTATGTGAATATTTATATCATACTATGTATTATTTTCATAATTAGAAAACCTCATTTAAAAGTAAAATTAAATTAAAATGTGTTTTTGAAAAGTTTAGCTGAGTTGATCAATTTGGATTTCACATCAGCAGACTCATTCTCCGAGAGACCCATGAGACTCTGCCGCCACCTGTGGCAGAAAACATAAATTGAAAATGAAGGCATACAAGGTGAAAAACAACAGAGACAAGATTTTGAAGCTAAAAATATATAGTTGCTATTTGGGCAAATCACCTGAAATCATGTGATCATTTAAATTTGTGCTGAATACAATATAAATGTGTAGATGTACTGATGGATTTATATAGCATCAGGGGAACAAGTAAAACAATGTCTGCAAGATATTCTAAGTTTCAACACAATGTGCTTCTCATGCAAAATTTTATTTTAAAAAAGGAAAGAAAAGAAAAAGATGAATTTAACACGGCTAGCCGCTCATTAAAGGGTCTCACATTATTTTTTCAAGAACCAAGAATTTACCTGTATTATTGATTTCAAATGAAATAAGAGATTCTCAGGATTTTTCTGCTGTTTGCTTCTTAGGTTGTGATTTTACATGCAAATGACTTCCATATTTTAACTGGTTCAGAGAGTTTAGTTAAGAAAATATATTCAAACAGGTGTTCACCTATAGGCATATGGAGTCTCTTACATCTTTTATCCCTCATGATTAGATTAGATTTCCAAGTCTCTGCTGAGTCAGGTTAGGTTAGCTTAGAAAATTTTCCATTTTGTGTATCCATCACGGACAGAACCATTGAGTAATTAATAAAGCAAACCACAGGGAGTAGTTTCAGGCTTCCATTTCTGTCATGAGGAAAAATTATTCATAAATTATTAGATACAAGAATATCATTTTTAAAATTATGATTTTAAAAGGGCACAATCAGCTAATTGAAGGCAGAAAAAAATGCTTAAATAATGTATAAAGTGGAAATCGTGATTAAAACTAGTTTTTTAAACATTCTAAAAGATGTTTTGCCTTATATGGCTTGAAAGAATCCCAGGAAATAATGTCATAGAATAAAAAGCAGATCAGGAAATAGGGGGCAAAAAATGTTCCAAATACTCAAAACAGAAATGAACCAGTCAAGAGAGTTACAGCTACATAAAACTCATGCTTATTATGTCACTCATATTGTGATTTGATAGGAGGAAATATAACAACACAGGCATTTACATATCAAGTCTAATTAATAGCAATGATATTTACACGTAGAACCTAGACAAAATTTGTATATAATTCCTTCCCCCAAAGAAAGGAGAATCAAACCTAAATTTGAATTAAACTTCTATGAGATTAGGGATGTGCTCTTGGGATGTTAATCTTTGCCCTCCAGGAGTGCTCTGGGGTGGTAATATAATATGACAAGGGTTATACTAGCAGTAAGAATAAATATCCTTGCAGTACTCATTAGGAAACAGTTGAAAGCCATGGAATTTGTATTGATGTGTATCCTAAAACTTAGCTGAAAAAAACATACATTCATCTTCTCACAGTTTCTGTGGATCAGAAATTGGGGCACTGCTCATCTGGTTCTTCTCTTCCAGGGTCTCTCAAAAACCTGAAATCAAAATGTTCACCAGGTCTGGGGAGTCATCTTAGAGATCTATTGAGACAGATCCACTTTCAAACTCACTTAAGTGGTTGTTGGTAGGATTCACTCTTAAAGGAATGTTGAACAGAGGACCTAAGCTCCTTACTGGATGTTAGCAAAAGCTGCCCTCAGTACATTACTGCATGGGCTTCTCCAACACAGCTACCTTCCTGATGAAAGCCAGCAAGAGAGTCTACTAGCAAGATGGAAGTAACCATCCTATCTAAAAATAGACAAACATGGTAATTAACCACACCTCTGCTATGCTTCCCATTGGCTAATGAGGATGATATGCAAATTAACTGCCAACCAAGATGGCAGTCGGCAGCCACGCAGCTGAAGCGAAGATGAGGCTTGCTTGCTCCAGTGATGGAGGAAGCCAAGGTTCCCCGCCTGCCACGGCTGGGCTCTGAGCTGCACTCTAAGCAACAATGTTGCAATTATAGAAGCTAAACAAACCCAGAAACCTGCTTTCAGCCAGCCAGCATCAAAGCTGGAGCCACAAAAAGTTTCAATTACAGAAGGTAAATAAATCCCAGAATAAAAAAAGAAAAAGAAAAAAAGGAGAGACTGGGAGCTTCAGTTGCAGGCTTGGGCCACCTGAAAATAGCCCTCAGGCCCTCATCCAGGCTGGCCAGGAACCCAAGCGAGACCCCCACCCTGATCCGGGACACCATTCAGAGCAAACCAGCTGGCCCCCACCCTTGCACCAGGCCTCTATCCTATATAGTAAAAGGGTAATATGCAAACTGACCCTACAGCAGAAAGACTGGGAATGACTGGTCACTATGACACACACTGACCACCAGGGGCCAGACGCTCAATGCAGGAGCTACCCTCTGGTGGTCAGTATGCTCCCACATGGGGGAGCTCTGCTCAGCCACAAGCCAGGCTGATGGCTGCCAGTACAGCAGTGGTGGTGGGAGCCTCTCCTGCCTCCTCAGCAGTGCTAAGGATGTCTGACTGCAGCTTAGGTCTGCTCCCCACTGGCAAGTGTGCATCCCCCAAGGGCTGCCAGAGAGATGTCTGATTGCCAGCTTAGGCCCAATCCCATGTGGAGCAGGCCTAAGCCAGCAGAAGGTCATCCCCTAAGGGGTCCCAGACTGTGAAAGGGCGAGAGGGCACAGGCCGGGTTGAGGGACCTTCCCCACGCCGCCCCCCCCCCCAGGAGTGCACAAATTTTTGTGCACCAGGCCTCTAGTCTGTTATAAAAATTATGGAATTGGCATATCATTTTTGCTATATTATATTTTTTTCACAAATAAAATTGGCGATGGAAAATGATATTATGGATTTACTACAATAATGAAATCCTCTTCTTAATAGTTATAGCCCTTTAGAATTTTGTAGAAATAATAACCAGTCTAAATCCGATTGGTTTATCTGATTGTATGGAACTTTAATAATCTGGTGTTGCTTAATTATAATGAGTAGGCTTAACTTCATGTCAAGATTAACTATAGGAGGAGGACATTAGAAAAGTGTTACAAATAAGCCCAGTCCCCATTTTTTAAATATTATAATACACCCCATTTGTTCCCTCTATTCACTCTAATTATTCACAAATCATGACAACTAGTTATTAATGAAAGAAAGAAAGCTGACTAAGGTCTTCTTTTCAGAAACTTCATTCTTCTTGGCATTCCTTGTTCTATGACAATAATAACTAGACAGCCAGTTACGACTTTCCTACACTTTGTGGATTCCCATATGATTTTGACTCTTCATGAATCTTCTGAGAACTGAGATTGGAAAGCAGGAAGGGGAAGATGAGAGTTCTATGCCATTAGGATAATGTACCCAAATTACTCAAATGAATGCCAGCTATAGAAAACCACTTCATGAAACAAAGGCTAGTAACATGATACCAACTATGAAGTTTTGAATTCCCCAGTTACAGCTTGTCTAAGGAGACCTAACAATGTAGATTAGAAGAGAAAGAGAAAGTTCTATGGATAAATTGAAATATTTTTTTTCAAAACCAATTATAGCTGGAAAAGCAATTTTTAAATATCTAATTAAATGGAAAAAAAAACAGGAAAAACATAAATAAAAGACGATAAAATAATTCCAAATATTGTATATACTGTATTACATATTTTATACATGTATGTAATATTTTTGCAGTGAAAAACCAAGTGTATCAAATTGAAATATTTGTAATGCTTTTATTTATTTTTTTTAAAGAGAGAAAAGAAGGAAGAGGGTTACATAAAGAGAAATATCTAGGAGAGAAACATCACTGATAGGCTGCTCCCTTTGGAATCAGCCCATAACCCATGCATTGAAGCCATGACCTCTTGGTTCCCGGGTTGACACTCAAACACTAAATCACACTTGCTGGGCTCAAATTTAATTTTTAATATTAAAATGCTCCTATCTTCAAATTGATTTCTAACGTTCGAATGCTCCAGTGATTGACCTATGAACGAAGAGGTCACTGGTTTGATTCCTGATCAGGGCACACGCCCAGGTTTCAGGTTTGATCCTCAGTAGGGCCATGAAGGAAGCAGTTTATTAATGATTATCTTATCATTGATGTTTCTATCTCTCCCTCTCCCTTCCTTTCTTTGATTATTTTTAATTAAATCTTTATTGTACAGATTATTACAGTCCTTCCTCTTTTTCCCCCCATAGCTCCCCTCCACCCGTTTCTCACCCCACCCTCTGCCCTTACCCCCCCACCCACTGTCCTCATCCATAGGTGCACGATTTTTGTTCAGTCTCTTCCCGCATCCCCCACACCCCTTTTCCCCCAACCAATAGTCAGTCCACTCCCTTTCTATGCCCCTGATTCTATTATAATCACCAGTTCATTCTGTTCATCAGATTATTTATTCACTTGATTTTTAGATTTACTTGTTGATAGATGTGTATTTGTTGTTCATATTTTGTATCTTTACCTTTTTCTTCTTCTTCCTCTTCTTAAAGGATACCTTTCACCATTTCATATAATACTGGTTTAGTGGTGATGAACTCCTTTAGCTTTTTCTCCTCTCTCTTCCTTTCTTTGAAATCAATAAAATCCTATTTAAAAAAATAAAATGTTGGAGACAAGATGGCAGTGGAATAGGCAGATTTGTCCCAAGGCTTGTCCCCAAGCAAATAGAATGAGCAGCTGAAACAAATAACATCCACCCCGAATTGGTGAAGGAGACTCAGCTGGTGAGACAGTTTGCATCAGGGAAGGGCAGAGTTCCCGTGGAAAGGTAATAACCAGGGATCTGGGCAGGAAAGTTTGCCAGATCTCTGAGCCCAGAGGGTCAGAGGGAAACCGCGAGGCACCCAGCTGTGTCCCTTGGGACAGGCACAGCCTCTAGCTGGGGAAAGGACATCCGCAGGATTCTTGGCGCTGGGAGATTTCAGATCTGGGTTCCATAATTATGGAAGACTAAGCCCAGACAGGGCAGCCTGAAGCAATGACCAGACCATGCAGTGCTGGCAAGAGAGGAGCTCACAGAGACTCAGTCTTCCCTATTTCTGCGGCTGGCATTTGTTTTTGTTGTTGTTGTTTTTTTTTTTTTTTTTTTTTTTTTCACTGAACCCTGTTCATAGGACATTGCAGATACAGACACTCACCCGTGCTGAGAAGTGGAGAAGGTGCAGACAAGTGGAATCTGGGGAGAGGCTGGGGAGAGAAGGGGGTCCAGGAGAGGTGGCAGCAACTTGAGTGCTGAGTCACACCTGAGCCCAGGACCTGGGCAGCCATTTTCTCCTGAAGTTATAACCGCTCTCTCCAGGCTACAGGAAAGGAATACAGCCACACCCAGATTCCACCCTGAATGGTACGAAGGATTAAAATAATCTGATTAGTCCCTGGGAGTTAACAGGGTCTGGCCTTCAGTCCCAGAAACAGAAAAAAAAAAAAAAAAATCAGGGACATTCCAGAAAACTAGGATCTTAAGGCAGCCAAAGGAGTGACATTTCAATTTTCCATTTTTATTTTTTATTATTATTTTGATAGTTTTTTTTTCTTTTTTCTTTTTTTTTGTTTGCTGCTTCATTTTCTACATCTTTTCACATTATTTTTTCATCATTCAATTTTATTTTACTTTTACTTGCTATTTTCTATTTTTATACCATTTTTTAAATCAACTTTTTTGTAAATATATTATTTTGTTCCCCTTCTTTCTCTTCTTATCCACTCATCCCTTTTCTACTTCCTCTATACTGAATTGAGGTCCTCCCCATTTTTATCCAATTCTTAACCTTATTTCCTGTATATCAGCTCAGCCTCTACAGATTCTTCCCCCACCCTCTTTACTGAATATTTGGTGTTTGTATTTGCTTGGTTTATCTATTGGTTCTGTGGTGTTTTCTCTCTCTCTCTCTCTCTCTCTCTCTCTCTCTCTCTATATATATATATATATATATATATATATATATATATATATATATATATTCTCCTTTTTCTTTTCTCTCCTATCTTTTTTTTTTCTCTCTTAGATATCATTTGTGCTCTCTTTTCTCTCCCCTAATTTTCTTTTCTCAGGTGGTCACTTATATTGGGGTTATCAGTGTCCTTGAGTACATTCATGCTTTGTTCCCTTTGGGTCATGTCTTGTTAAGGTGAATTTTATCCTTTCTGGCTAAAGTGCTAGAGAGCAAGCCACATAACCAGACACCTGGAGAGGAAACTTCATTAACGAACGGGTCAATTACACCCTAGACCAGCCGTGGGCAAACTACGGCCCGCAGGCCGGATCCGGCCCTTTCGGCTGTTCTATCCAGCCCGCGGAGCCGAAAGAGCGGAGGGTTCTCTTGCTCTCCCCTCCGCTCCTTCACCAGCAGCAGCGTTAACATGTATTAGTTCACACAAACACTCCATCCATGCTTTTGTTCCGGCCCTCCGGTCCAGTTTAAGAACCTATTGTGGCCCTTGAGTCAGAAAGTTTGCACACCCCTGCCCTAGAACCATCTACAGAGGCAGGAAGAAGGCAGTGGTGAGGGTACAAAAAAGGAGTGTGTGGTTGTGCGTGGTGTGTGTGTGTATGTGTGTGTGTGTGTGTGAGTGAGGCACAGTTAGACCCCGCAGGACGTTCGGGGGCAGGCTAACCAGTCTAGCCTAACTAGGCAGCCTTTGCTACCATTGCAAACAGGACCAGAAGGCCAGCTCTTCTTCAGAGGCCTTGACTTTTTGAGGAGAGAGCTGATGTAAATGGGAGCCCAGCCTCGCCTCCACCCAGGGTGCCCTCAAGTAACACCTGGGATTCTACAGCCACCCCTGCCAGGAACCTGCTACCTCGGCTGTGGTCCCACAGTCACCGAGTCTCCAGCCACACCAGGCACAGGTTTCTGTGAATTCTGAAGCACGCTCCCCTCTGACCAGCCCAGCGCTTTAGTCCAGGTCACTGCAACCATGTGAGCAGCAGACATGTGAGCAGCATGCTCCTGTCCAAGGAGCATCAGCCCCGCGAGCAGCCTGCCCTAGGCCTAAGAGCAGCAGCCTCACGTGGCCTGCCCCTGTCCAAGGAGCAGCAGCTATGTGAGCAGCCCAGTCCCCTAACCGAGGAGCAGTAACCACACGAGTAGCCTGACTCATCCGAGGAGCAGCAGCCACACAAGCAGTCTGCCTACATCTGAGGAGCAGCAGCCCTGTGCAGCCGGCTCCCATCCGAGGAGCAGAAGCTGCGCACAGCCTGCACCCTGCACCAGTCTGAGGAGCAGCAGCTGCACAAGCATCTTGACGTCGCCCAAGCAGCAGCAGCTGCATGAGCAGCCAACCCAATCCGAGAAGCAGCAGCTATGTGAGCAGCCCACCCCATCCAAGGAGCAGCAGTTCTGCAAGCAGCCCGTGCCCATTCGAGGAGCAGTAGCAGCCCACCCCGGTCCGAGGAGCAGCAGCCACACGAGCAGACCGCCCACGTCTGAGGAGCAGCAGCCCTGTGCGGCATGCACCAGTCCAAGGAGCAGAGCCACACACAACCTGCACCTATCCGACGAGCAGCAGCCGGGTGAGTGGCCTGTCCCCATCCAAGGAGAAGCAGCCACACATGCAGTTCACTCCTGTTCGAAGAGCAGCAGCCGCGCAAGCAGCCCACCCCTGTCTGAAGAGCAATAGCCTTGCAATCAACCTGCCCATGTCCAAGGAGCAGTAGCCCCACAAGCAGCCGACAGCATCAGAGGAACAACAGCAGCGTGCAGCCAGTTCCCATCCAAGGAACAGCAGTCACGTGAGCAGTCTTCCCCAGTTCAAGGAGTAGCAACTGCATGTGTAGCCTGTCCCCGTACAAGGAACAGCAGCCTGGTGATCAGCACACCCTCTGTCTGAGGAACAGCAGCTGTGTGAGAAGCCTCCCCCCACCAGCCAGAGGAGCCACCACAGCTGTGAACAGGACCCACCAGAGGAGCTGCTGCCAACTGAGGAGCAGCTGCTACAACAGCCACAGCTTGAGCAGCCACTGCCACCTAGGAGCAGCCCCTGAACAACTCAACATCTAGATCTGTCGGTGAGATCAAACATGGGTAGACAAAGAAACCCCCAAAGGAAAAAAAAGGAGGACTCACCAGAAAAGCAGCTAAGTGAAACAGAGGCAAGCAACATGTCAGAAAAAGAATTCATAATAAGGGTCCTAGAGTGCATAAACTGGATGGAGGAAAAAATCAACAATTGATGCAAGAATCCAGAAGAAATGGATGAAAAAAGCAACAACTTATGTAAGAATCAAGAAGAAATGAAGAGTGATATAGCTGCAATAAATAGCACCATGGAAAGTTTCAACAGTAGACTAGGAGAAGCGGAGGACCGAATTAGTGAATTAGAAGACAGGGAAGCAAAACACACCCAAATTGGTTTGAAATGGGAGAAAAAAATTAAAAGACAGGAGGAGAGCCTAAGGGAGTTATAGAACAACATGAAACAAAGCAACATATGAATAATAGGGGTGCCAGAACAACAGGAAGAGTAAAGGAACAAGGGTTAGAAAACCTATTTGAAGAAATAATGTCAGAAAACATCCCTGAGGTGGGGAAGAAAAAAGTCACACAAGCACAGAGAGTCCCAAACAAGATGAACCTGAAAAGACACACACCAAGACACATCATAATTACCATGGCAAATGTTCAGGACAAAGAGACAATCTTAAAAGCTGCAAGAGAGATACGGAAAGTTACATACAAGGGATCTCCCATTAGATTGTCAAATGATTTCTCAACAGAAACACATCAGGCCAGAAAAGAATAGGCAGAAATTTACAAAGTGATGCAAAGCAAGGTACTGAATCCAAGAATACTCTATCCAGCAAGGCAATCATTCAAAATTGAAGAGGAAATAAGAAGCTGCACAGACACAAAAGGCTAAGGGAGTTTATCACTACCAAGCCAGCAATGCAAAAAAATGCTAAAAGGACTGATGTAAAATGAAGAAATACAAAGCTAAGAAAGAAAACAGGCACAAAAAAATAAAAATGGCTACAAACAAGTACCTTTCAATAATACCTTTAAATGTAAATGGACTAAATGCTCCAATCAAAAGACAGTGAGTGGCGGAATGGAAAATAAAAAAACATGACCCATATATTTGCAGTCTACAAGAGACCCACCTCAGAACAAGGGACTCACACAGACTGAAAGTGAAGGGATGGAAAAATATCTTTCAGGCAAATGGAAATGGAAAAAAAGCTGGAGTAGCAATACTTATATCAGACAAAATAGACCTCAAAGTGAAGGCCATAACAAGAGATAAGGAAGGCCACTTCATAATATAAAAGTGTCGATACAACAAGAGTATATAACCCTGGTAAACATATATGCACCTAATGCAGGAGCACCCAAATACATAAAAATAACTCCGGGAAGATATCAAGGGAGAGACTGACAAAAATACAATCATAGTAGGGGACTTTAATACACCACTGACATCACTGGATAAATCCTCTAGACCAGCCGTGGGCAAACTATGGCCCGGGGGCCGGATCTGGCCCGTTTGAAATGAATAAAACTAAAAAAAAAAAAAAAAAAAAAAGACCATACCCTTTTATGTAATGATGTTTACTTTGAATTTATATTAGTTCACACAAACACTCCATCCATGCTTTTGTTCCAGCCCTCCGGTCCAGTTTAATAACCCATTATGGCCCTCGAGTCAAATAGTTTGCCCACCCCTGCTCTAGACAAAAAATCAGCAAAGAAACAGCAATCCTAAATGACTCACTAGATCAGATGGACTTAATTGACATCTTTAGAACATTTCACCCCAGTGCAACGGAATATATATTCTTCTCAAGTGCACATGGGACATTATCAAAATTAGACCACATATTAGGTCACAAGCACAGTCTCCCCAAATTCAAGAAGACTGAAATCATACCAAGCATCTTCTCAGACCACAAGGACATAATATTAGAAATAAACTACAATGAAAACAATCCAAAACACTCAAACACTTGGAAGCTGAATAGCATGTTATTAAATATTGATTGAGTTACCAATGAGATCTAAGAAGAAATTAAAAACATCCTGGAAACTAATGACAATAAAAACACAACAATCCAAAACCTATGGGACACAATGAAAGCAGTCCTGAGAGGGAAGTTTATAGCTCTACAGGCCTACCTCAAAAAACAAGAAAAAGATGGTAGTAAATCATCTAACTCTACATCTCAAAGAATTAGAAAGAGAGCATCAAGAAAAGCCCAGAGTGAGCAGAAGGAAGGAGATAATAAAGATCAGAGTAGAAATAAATGACGTAGAAACCAAAAAAAAAAAAACAAAAACGTAAAATCAATGAAACCAAGAGCTGGTTCTTTGAAAGGATAAACAAGATGATAAACCTCTAGCCAGGCTCACCAAGAAACAAAGAGAGAGGACCCAAATAAACAAAATCAGAAATGATAGAGGAGAAATAACAACAGACCCCACAAGAAATACAAAGGATTGTTAAAAAATACTATGAACAACTCTACTCCAACAAACTAGACAACCTGGAGGAAATGGAAATATTCCTAGAAAAATACAACCTTCCAAAACTCAATCAGGAAGACCCTAAAAATCTCAGTAGGCCAATAACTATGGAAGAAATTGATGCAGTCATCAAAAAGCTTCCAGCAAACAAAAGCCCGGGGCCAGACGGCTTCACAGGGGAGTTTTACCAAACATTCAAGGAAGAACTAAAACCTATCCTCCTCAGAGTACTACAAAAAATTCAAGCGGAAGGAACACTTCCAAGCTCATTCTATAAATCCAGCATCACCCTAATACCAAAACCAGGTAAAGACAACATAACGAAAGAGAATTACAGGCCAATATCTCAATATGAACATAGATGCTAAAATCCTCAACAAAATCTTAGCAAATCGGATCCAGCAGTACATCAGAAAGATCATACATCATAACCAAATAGGATTTATCCCAGGGATGCAAGGATGGTACAATATCCGCAAATCAATAAACGTAATACATCACATAAACAAATTGAAAGAAAAAAACCACATAGTCATATCAATTGATGCAGAAAAAGCATTTGACAAAATCCAACACACATTTTTGATAAAAACTCTCAGCAGGTTGGAATTGAAGGATCATACCTCAACATAATAAAAGCCATATCTGACAAACCCACAGCCAGCATCATACTCAATGGAAAAAAACTAAAACCATTTCCCCTAAGAACAGGAACAAGACAGGGATGCCCACTCTCACCACTCCTGTTCAACATAGTATTGGAAGTATTAGCAATTGCAATTAGGCAAGAAGAAGAAATAAAAGGCCTCTAAATTGGAAAAGGAGAAGTAAAACTGTCCTTATTTGCAGATGACAGGATATTGTACATAAAAAACCCTAAAGACTCCATCAAAAAATTATTAGACTTAATAAATAAATTCAGCAATGTAGCAGGAAACAAAATTAAGGCCAAAAAATCTATGGCATTTCTATACACCAATAGTGAACTTACAGAAAGAGAGATTATAAAAACAATCCCATTTACCATCGCACCAAAAAAATTAAGATACCTAGGAATAAACTTAACTAAAGTGGTAAAAGAAAACTACATGATATTGAAAAAAGAGATAGAGGAAGACATAAACAGCTGGAAGAACATACCATGTTAATGGATTGGAAGAATCAACATCATTAAAATGTCCATACTACCCAAAGCAATCTATAAATTCAACACACTTCCCATTAAAATATCAACGGCATATTTCACAGACCTAGAACGAACTCTCCAAAAATTCATCTGGAATAAAAAAAGACACCGAATAGCTGCAGCAATCCTGAGAAAGAACAAAGTAGTTGGGATCTCAATACCAGATATCAAGCTGTATTACAAAGCCACTGCTCAAAACTGCCTGGTACTGGCAAAAGAGCAGACATATAGATCAATAGAATAGAATAGAGAGCCCAGAAATCAACCCGAACCAATATGGTAAATTAATATTTGGCAAAGGAGGCAATAACATACAATGGAGTCAAGACAGTCTCTTCAATGAATGGTGTTGGGAAAATTGGAAAGATACATGCAAAAAAATGAAACTAGACCACCAACTTGTACCATACACACAAATTGACTCAAAATGGATAAAGGACTTAAATGTAAAACGAGAAACCATAAAAATACTAGAGGAATCCAAAGGCAATAAAATCTCAGACATATGCCGAAGCAATTTCTTCACCGATACAGCTCCTAGGGCATTGGAAACTAAAGAGAAAATAAACAAATGGGACTACATCAAAATAAAAAACTTCTGCACAGCAAAAGAAACCATCAACAAAACAACAAGAAAGCCCACTGCATGGGAGAACATATTTGCCAATGTTATCACCCATAAGGGTTTAAAATCCAACATTTATAGGTAACTCATACAACTTAACAAAAGGAAGATAAATAACCCAATCAAAAAATGGGCAAAGTACCTAAATAGACACCTTTCAAAAGAGGACATTCAGAAAGCCAAGAGACACATAAAAACATGCTCTAACTCACTAATCATCTGAGAAATGTAAATCAAAACAAAAATGAGGTACCATCTCACACCTGTCAGAATGGCTATCATCAACAAATCAACAAACGACAAGTGCTGGAGAAGGTGCAGAGAAAAGGGAACACTCGTGCACTGCTGGTGGGAATGCAGACTGGTGCAGCCACTATGGAAGACAGTATGGCGTTTCCTCAAAAGGTTAAAAATGGAACTCCCATTTGACCCAGTGATCCCACTTCTAGGAATATATCCCAAGAAAACAGAAACACCTATCATAAAGGATATATGCACCCATATGTTAATAGCAGCACAATTTTCCACGGCTAAGATCTGGAAACACCCTAAGTGCCCATCAGCAGATGAATGGATTAGAAAACTATGGTACAACTACACAATGGAATACTATGCTGCTGTAAAAAAAAGCAATTCTTACCATTTGCAACAGCATGGGTGGAACTGGAGAGCATTATGCTAAGAGAAATAAGCCAGTCAATGAAAGAAAAATACCATATGATCTCACTCATTTATGGATAATTAAGACCATTATAAACTGACTAGAGGCCCAGTGTACAAAAATTTGTGCACTCGGCAGGGGGTGGAGGAGGGTACCTCAGCCAGGCCTGTGCCCTCACTCAGTCTGGGACCCCTCCGGAGATAACGACCTGCTGGCTTAGGCCTGCTCCCACGTGGCAGACGGCAGGCCTAATCCCAAGGTGCAGCCCCTGGTCGGGCTCAGAGCAGGGCCGATTGGGGAGTTGGAGCGCCTCCCCCTGTCATGCACAGAGCAGGGCGGATTGGGAGGTTGCGATGCCACCCTCAGTCACACTCAGGGTAGGGCCAATTGGGGGGGGTTGGGGCACCGCCCCCTATCACACTCAAGGAAGGGTCGATGGGGAGGTTGCGGTGCCACCCCCTGTCACACACAGAGCAGGGCCCATCAGGGGGTTGAGGAGCTCCCCCCTGTCACTCACAGAGTAGGGCCGATAGGGGAGTTGGGGCACCGCCCCCTGTCACACACAGAGCAGGACGGATCAGGGGGTTGGGGCTCTGCCACTGTCACACTCAGGGCAGGGCCGATGGGGGAGGTTATGGCTCTACTTCGTCACACACAGAGCAGGGCCCGTGGGTTGGGAGGGTTGAGGCGCCACACCCTGTCACACACAGAGTTGCAGGGGGTTGGGGAGCTCCCCCCTATCAGGCACAGAGCAGGGCCAATCAGGGGGTTGGGGCGCCTTCCCCTGTCAGGAACAGAGCGGGGCTGATAGAGAGGTTGTGGCCCCGCCCCCTGTCACACACAGGGCCGCAGGGCGATCAGGGGGTTTGGGTGCTGCCCCCTGTCATGCTGATCCCTGTGCTGGGAGGCATATTACCCTTTTACTATATAGAATAGAGACCTGGTGCATGGGTGGGGGCTGGCTGGTTTGCCCTGAAGGGTGTCCTGGATCAGGGTGGGGGTCCCCACTGGGGTGCCTGGCCAGCCTGGATGAGGTGATGATGGCTGTTTGCAGCTGGTCACACACCTTTCAGGGTGGGGGTCCCCACTGGAGTGCCTGGCCAGTCTGGGTGAGGGGCTGAGGGCTGTTTTCAGGCCGACTGAAGCTCCCAACTGCTCCTTTTTTTCTTTTTTTTGTTCTGGGCCAGCTTTAGCTCTGGCTCCAGCTCTGAGGCCTCTGCTGCTGAAAGAAGGTATCTGGTTTGTTTAGGTTCTATAATCAAAACTCTGTATCAACTCCAGCTCTGAGATCGCAGCCTGCTGAAAGCTGGTTTCTGGGGTTTTGTTTAGCTTCTATATTTGTTACAATGTTTCTTAAACTGCAGGCTCAGAGGCCTGCAAGGCAGGCGGGGAACGTTGGTTTCCTCCGTCACTGAAGCAAGCAAGCCTCATTTTATCTTCAAGCTGCCTGGCTGCCGGCCACCACCCTGGCTGGCAGTTAATTTGCATATCGCCCTGATTAGCCAATGGGAAGGGTAGCGGTCGTACGCCAATTACCATGTTTCTCTTTTATTAGACACGATGAACAAAAATAGATACAGAGGCAAAGTAACATCAAACAGACTGTCAAACTACAGCAGGCAGGCCATGGAGGGTTGGAGGGGTGGTTAAGAGATCAACCGAAGGACATGTATGCTTGCATATAAGCATAACCAATGGACACAAGGCACTGGGGGGTATGGGAGGCTAGGGGAAGGTCAAAGGGAGAAAAAAAGAAGAAGACTTATATAATACTCTTTGTAATACTTTAAGCAATAAAACAATTAAAAAATCACTACAAAAATAAATAAATAAATAAATAAATAAATAAATAAATAAATAAATAAAATGTCAAGTTGAAAATTATATATAAAGCCTGCTTGGCCTGTGTGGGCACTGGTTCAGTTCCCAGTTAAGGCACATGATTGGGTTGTGGGTTCGATCCACAGTAGGGGGCATTTAAGAGGCAGTTGATCTGTGTTTCTCTCTCTCTCTCTCTCTCTCTCTCTCTCTCTCTCTCTCTCTCTCAGTTAATAGAAACATTAAAATACCATATATATATACATACATACATATATATATATACTAGTGGCCTGGTACACTCAATTCATTCACAGGGGAGAGGGTGTTCCTCAGCCCGGCCTGCACCCTCTCCAATCTGGGTCCCCTCGAAGGATGTCCTACTGCAGTTTACAGGGTTTGGGCCTAAACCAGCAGTCGGACATCCCTCTCGCAATCCGGACAGCTGGCTCTTAACCACTCACCTGCGTGCCTGCCTGCCTAATTTCCCCTAACCACTCTGCCTGCTGGCCTCCTTGCCCCCAACTGCCCCCTGCCAGCCTGATCACCCCCAACTGCCCTCCCCTGCTGACCTGCATTCTTCCACCTTCCCTCCCCACTGGCATGCTCACCCCCAACTGCCCCACTGCTGGCCTCCTCACTCCAAACTACCCCCCCTCCCGCTGTCCTGATCACCTCTAACTGACCCCCACTGACGGCCTGCTTGCCCCCAACTGGCTCCCCTGCTGGTCTGCTTATCCCAACGGCCCTGTCCCCCACCAGCCTGATCACCCACAACTGCCCTCCCTGCTTGGCCTCTAACCACCTCTACCTTGGTCCTGCCACCATGGGTTTGTCCAGAATAACATCCAGAAGGTCTCCTGGAAGATCTCCCAGTCTAATTAGCATATTACCTTTTTATTAGTATAGATAGAGGCCTGGTGCATGGGTGGGGGCTGGCTTGTTTGCCCTGAAGGGTGTCCCGGATAAGGGTGGTGGTTCCCTTGGGGCAAGGGGCTGCCTGGGTGAGTGGCCTGTGGTGGTTTACAGGTTGCCACACACCCATGGGGTGAGGATCCCTGCGGGGCGGGCGTGGCCAGCCTGGGTGAGGGGCTGATGGCTGTTTAAAGGCTGGCCGCACCCCCTTCAGGGTGAGGGTCCCCACTGGGGTGCCTGGCCAGCCTGGTGAGGGGCTGAGGGCCTTCAGTATGGGGGGGTCCTGCTGAGGTTCCTGGCCAGCCTTGATGAGGGGATGTGGGCTGTTTGCAGCCTGGCCAAGCCCCCCAGTGGGAAACCTCACCCCATGAGGGTGTGGCCAGTCTGGGTGAGGGGCTTATGGCTGTTTGCAGGCTGTCCACACCCCCTTCAGGTGGGTGTCCCCACTGGGGTCCCTGGCCAGCCTGGGTGAGTGGCTGATGACTGCCAACTGGTCATGGCCCCAGGCAACCGATGCTCCCAGACCCTCCTTGAGCGGAGGCCACAGCAGCTGGAAGCAGGTATCTGGGATTTATTTGTCTTTTATAATTGAAACTTTGTAGCCTTGAGCGGAGCCTACAGCCCGCCAGGGCAGGTGGGAAGCTTGGCTTCCTCCATTGCCAGGGACAACCCAAGCCTCCTGTTTGCTCCAGCTTTGTGGCCGCTGCCATCTTGGTTGGGTTTATTTGCATACTTGGTCCTGATTGGCTTGTGGGCGTGGCTTGTGGGTGTAGCAGAGTTATGGTCAATTTGCATGTTTCTCTTTTAATATATATACTGAGTGTCCAGATTATTACGACCACCTGACACTTGTAGGCAAATTAGCTATAATTTCGTGCTGAAGTTGCTAGAGGCCCAGACCATTATAAACAGGGAAGCAGGCTGTTTACCACGACAGTAGAGGTGATTTTTTTCTGAATATATGGGTAAACAATGCAATTTAACAGCCTTTTAATGTGGGATATATTTGAACGTGAGTGCCCAGATTATTATGACCACCCCATCAGTACTTCGTTGGGCTACCTTTTACATTCAATACTGTGGTGATTATTCTTGGCATTGACTCCACGAGATGTTGAAAGGTGATGGGAGGAATCTGACACCATGCATCATGAACAGCACTGTCCAGGTCTGTGAGATTGGATGGTTGTGTAAGCAGCTGCCTGATGGCTCTTTTAACTTCGTCCCACAAATGCTCAATTGGACTGAGATCTGGTGATTGTGGGGGCCACCTAAGCAAGGTAAAATCTCCCCATGTTCTTGAAAGCACTCCTGCACAATACGAGCACCATGGAATGGCGCATTGTCTTGTTGGAAGAAGCCATCTCCATTGGGATACGTCATCAACATGATGGGATGAACTTGACCAGGGACGATACTTAGGTATGTTGTGCTATTCAGACGTTGTTCCACATGAATTAAAGGGCCCAAATCATGCCAGCAAAACATGCCCCAAACCATAACACTGCCCTCACCAGCTTGAATGGTTGTACTCATGCATGTGGGGTGCATGCATGCTTTCATGCTGTTTCTGCCAAATTCTCACTCTTGCCATCTGCATGATGCAACTGGAAATGTGATTCATCGGACCGCATGACTTTTTTCCAATGCTCGACTGTCCAATCCTTGTGTTCCTGTGCGAATTGGAGATGTTTTATCTTAGTAACTGCAGACAGCAAAGGTGTTCATAAAGGCCTTCGACTTCCATATCCCATACAATGCAGTGTACGGCTAATTTGCCTACAAATGTCAGGTGGTCATAATAATGTGGCTACTCAGTACAGTGGGGCCTTGACTTACGAGTGTCCCGACTAACGAGTTTTTTGAGATACCAGCTGTCTCTAGGCCGATTTTTTGCATTGAGCTGATAGAGTGTTTTGAGTTAACGAGCTCCTTATCGAGCTCCTTAATGAGCTTGGTCTCAGAACGAATTCAACTCGTAAGTCAAGGCCCCACTGTATGTATACAATGATGCTGAGAAAATATATCAGTCAGCCACTCAACAATTAATGCTAATGTGACAATATTCAAACCAGATTATAAGGTTTATTACATGAAAGCAAATTGGTATTACACAATTATTGTTCCCAACAAAAAAAAGTTAAGCTGTTTATAATGACAACAACAAAACAAGTTATTTCTAATGACAAATAAAAATAACCTGTTGGGGGAAAATTCTCTTAAAAGTCTCTCATATTATTGCACACCTTGAAAACATAGATCCTGATAGTATTTTGTTGTCAAGTACCTTTCCAATATTTTTATAGGGTACAGCTTTGTATAAAGATAGGGTTTTTCTTACAGCAGAGATAAGTTTTTATTTTTTACTGCTCAATATAATAAAAACAATATCTACCTCTGGGGGAAAGTTTAGGCTTATTTGATTGCAGCCAATTATAACAGACTAAAGCTTTCTAAGTTTGAAGTTTCTCTCTTATAAAGCAATCTACTGCTTATTCAAGCATCATTGGGCCCATGTAATATTACCATATGGGAATTTGGGCTCAAGGAACTAGAAAAAGAATATGAAAATATTGAGACTATAGCTATTGCTATGAATGATAAACTATATAATAGTTCTAAACCAGGAGTCTCATGTCTTTTGGAAGTATTCATGAAATTATCAATACTCGTGAGCTTGCATATAAGGTAAATTTCAGATGCTTCACAGTTCTTGGCACAACCAACCAAGAATGTGTAGCAACAATGAACATGCATGTACTTAAAAGCATAGCCCAGAAATAATACAGAATGATAAAATGAAATGGATAATGTATTTTTAATTTATCTTCATTGTTGAAAGTATAGTACTTGTTTGTCATTAATGAACAAAATTTAAAGAAAGCTAAAACTACTAGATATGTATGTTTATATATCCAAGGGTATAACAATGTTGATGTCAATATGCATATTTAGAACTACTTGCCACATATTAAGCTAGAAGGGAAGTTGCAACCAATATGACAAAATTAAAACCCTATAAAGTATACTGAATGTCCACTGAATTAACTTTTCAAAAATTAAAAGATAGTAAAAATGGAATAAAGAAAAACTAACAGTGTAAGTTACAAAATGCTTAGAATTAAGTTAAAAAACAAATTCTTCATCAGAGAACTTATGGTGTACTAGTTTTTCTTTTTCTTTTTTTTTAAATTTATTGATTAAGTTATTACATATGTGTCCTTATCCCCGCGTTACCCCCATCCCCTCTCACTCATACCCTCACTCCCCTACTGTCTGTGTCCATTGGTTAGGCTTATATGCTTGCATATAAGTCACTTGGTTGATTTCTCCCTCTTCCCCCCTCCCCCCCACTACCTTCCCTCTGAGGTTTGACAGTCTGATTGATGCTTCTCTGTCTCTGGATCTGTTTTTGTTCATCAGTTTATGTTGTTCATTATATTCCATAAATGAGTGAGATCGTGTGATATTTATCTTTCTCTGACTGGCTTATTTTACCTAGTTCCATCCATGCTGTTGCAAATGGTAAGAACTCCTTCTTTTGTACTGCAGCATAGTATTCGATTGTGTAGATGTACCACAGTTTTCTAATCCACTCATCTACTGATGGGCACTTAGGCTGTTTCCAAATCTTAGCTATGGTGAATTGTGCAGCTATGAACATAGGGGTGCGTATATCCTTTCTGATTGGTGTTTCTAGTTTCTTGGGATATATTCCTAGAAATGGGATCACTGGGTCAAATGGGAGTTCATTTTTAGTTTTTTGAGCAAACTCCATACTGTTCACCACAGTGGCTGCATTCCCACCAGAAGTGCATGAGGATTCCTTTTTCTCCAAATCCTTGCCAACACTTGTCTTGTCGTTTGTTGATTTGTTGATGATAGCCATTCTGACAGGTGTGAGATGGTACCACACTGTCGTTTTGATTTGCATCTCTCAGATGATTAGTGACTTTGAACATGTTTCCATATGTTTTTGGCCTTTCTTCTGTATACTTTCAAAAGTATCTATTTAGGTCCATTGCCCATTTTTAGATTGGGTTGTTTATCTTCCTTTTGTTAAGTTGTATGAGTTCCCTGTAAATGTTGGAGATTAAATCCTTATCGGTGATAACATATGCAAGTATGTTCTCCCATACGGTGGGCTTTCTTGTTTTGTTGATGGTTTCTTTTTTTGTGCAAAAGCTTTTTATTTTGATGTAGTCCCATTTGTTTATTTTCTCTTTAGTTTCCAATAGCATAGGAACACTATCAGTGAAGAAATTGCTTCGGCATATGTCTGAGATTTTGCTGCCTGTGGATTCCTCTAGTATTTTTATGGTTTCCCGTCTTATGTTTAATTCCTTTATCCATTTTGAGTTTATTTTTGTGTATGGTGTAAGTTGGTGGTTTAGTTTCATTTTTTCCCCTCTATCTATCCAATTTTCCCAACCCCATTTATTGAAGAAGCTGTCTTGACTCCATTGTATATTGATACCTCCTTTGTTGAATAGTGGTTCGGGTTGATTTCTGGGCTCTCTATTCTATTCCATTGATCTATATGTCTGTTCTTGTGGCAGTACCAGGCTGTTTTGAGAACCGTGGCTTTTTAATACAGCTTGATATCTGGTATTGAGATCCCACCTATTTGTTCTTCTTTCTCAAGATTGTAGCAGCTAATTGGGGTCTTTTTCTATTCCAGATGAATTTTTGGAGAGTTCTTTCTAGATCTGTAAAATATGCCATTGGTATTTTAATGGGGAGTGCATTAAATCTACAGATTGCTTTGGGTAGAATGGACATCTTGATGATGTGGATTCTACCAATCCATGATCACAATATGTTGTTCTATCTGTTTATGTCTTCCTCAATCTCCTTTTTCAGTGTCCTGTAGTTTTCCGCGTATAGGTCTTTTACCTCCTTACTCAAGTTTATTCCTAGGTCTCTTAATTTTTTTGGTGCAATAGTTAATTGGATTGCTTTTTTAGTCTCTCTTTCTGTAAGTTCATTATTGGTGTATAGAAATGCCATAGCTTTCTTGGCATTAATTTTGTATCCTGCTATATTGCCAAATTCATTTGTTAAGTCTAATAATTTTTTGATGGAGTCTTTAGGGTTTTTTATGTACAATATCCTGTCATCTGCAAATAAGGACAGTTTTACTTCTTCTTTTCCAATTTGGATGCCTTTTATTTTTCTTCTTGTATGATCACAATGGCTATTACTTCCAGTACTATGTTGAACAGGAGTGGTGAGACTGGGCATCCCTATCTTGTTCCTGTTCTTAGGGGAAATGGTTTTAGTTTTTGTCCATTGAGTATGATGTTGGCTGTGGGTTTGTCATATATGGCTTTTATTATGTTGAGGTATGATCCTTCTATTCCCACCTTGCTGAGAGTTTTTATCAAAAATATGTGCTGGATTTTGTCAAATGCTTTCTCTGCATCAATTGATATGACTATGTGGTTTTTATCTCTCAATTTGTTTATGTGATGTATCACATTTATTGATTTGCAGATATTGTACCATCCTTGCATCGCTGGGATAAATCCTACTTGATCATGGTGTATGATCTTTAGATGGATCCTATTTGCTAAGATTTTGTTGAGGATTTTGGCATCTATGTTCATGCGGGATATTGGCCTGTAATTCTCTTTCATTTGTGTTGTCTTTACCTGGTTTTGGTATTAGGGTGATGCTGGATTTATAGAATGTGCTTAGAAGTGTTCCTTCCTCTTGAATTTTTTGGAATAGTCTGAGGAGGATAGGTTTTAGTTCTTCCTTGAATGTTTGGTAAAACTCCCCTGTGAAGCCATCTGGCCCCGGGCTTTTGTTTGCTGGAAGCTTTTTGATGACTGCTTCAATTTCTTTCATACTTATCAGCCTATTGAGATTTTTAGAATCTTCCTGATTGAGTTTGGAAGGTTGTATTTTTCTAGGAATATGTCCATGTCCTCCATGGTGTCTAGTTTGTTAGAATAGAGTTGTCCATAGTATTTTTTTTAACAATCCTTTGTATTTCTGTGGGATCCGTTGTTATTTTCATTTCTGATTTTGTTTATTTGGGTTCTCTCTCTTTGCTTCTTGGTGAGCCTGGCTAGAGGTTCATCAATCCTGTTTATCCTTTCAAAGAACCAGCTCTTGGTTTCATTGATCTTCTGTATTGTTTTTTTTTTTGGTTTCTATGTCATTCATTTCTGCTCTGATCTTTATTATCTCATTCCTTCTGGATACTGTTGGCTTTTCTTGTTGCTCTCTTAGGTGGTGATAAGCTCCCTTAGACTTTCTTTGTCTGTGAAGCTTCTTATTTCCCCTTCAATTTTGCTGGATAGAGTATTCTTGGATTCAGTCCCTTGCTTTGCATCACTTTGTAAACTTCCTTCCATTCTTTTCAGGCCTGATGTGTTTCTTTTGAGAAATCACTTGATAATCTAATGGGAGATCCCTTGTATGTAACTTTCTGTCTCTCTTTTTCAGCCTTTAAGATTCTCTCTTTGTCCTGAACATTTGCCATGGTATTTATGATGTGTCTTGGTGTGGGTCTTTTCAGTTTCATCTTATTTGGGACTTTCTCTGCTTGTGTGACTTTTTTCTTCTCCACCTCAGGGAACTTTTCTGACATTATTTCTTCAAATAGGTTTTCTAACCCTTGTTCCTCTACTCTTCCTGGTGTTCTGGAACCCCTATTATTTGTATTTTGCTTCGTTTCATGTTATTCCATAGCTCCCTTAAGCTGTCCTCCTGTCTTTTAATTTTTCTTTTTTCCAATTTCAGGTCAGTTTGAGTGTGTTTTGCTTCCCTGTCTTCTAATTTGCTAATTTGGTCCTCCACTTCTCCTAGTCTACTGTTGAAACTTTCCATGGTGTTTTTTATTGCATCTATGTCACTCTTCATTTCTTCTTGATTCTTATATATGTTATTGATTTTTTCATCTATTTCTTCCTGATTCTTACATAAGTTGTTGATTTTTTTCTCCATCCGGTTTATGATCTGTATGACCCTTATTCTGAATTCTTTTTCTGACATGTTGCATGCCTCTGTTTCACTTAGCTGCTTTTCTGGCAATTGCTCCTTTTTTCCTTTGGGGGTTTCTTTGTCTACCCATTTTGGGTCTCACTGACTGATCTAGATCTTGAGTCGTGTAGGGGCTGCTCCTTGGGTGGCAGTGGCTGCTCACAATGCTGCTGCTCCTCAGATGGGTGTGGGCTGAGTGCGGCTGCTGCTGCTTGAATGAGAGCAGGCTGTTCACGTGGCTTCTGCCCCTCAGGTGGGCGCAGACTACTCACGTGACTACTGCTCCTTGGATCGGAGCTGGCTGCATGGGGCTGCTGTTATTCAGATGGGGCAGGGTGTTCATGAGGCTGCTCCTTCTTGGAATGGGGCAGGTTGCTTACAAGGCTACTGCTCCTCGTACTGGTGTGGGCTGCTTCTCAGATGGAGGATGGGCTGCTTGTATGGCTGATGCTCCTCGGGCGGGAGTGAGCTGCATGTTCAGCTGCTGCTCCTCTGACGAAGACAGGCTGCTCACCCAGCTGCTACTCATCAGACAGGTGTAGGCTGCTGCTCCTTCGACCAGTGCTGGATGCACAGGGCTGCTGCTCCTAGGATGTGGGTGGTCTGCTCTTGCAGCTGCTGCTCCTCAGACAGGGGTGAGCTGCTTGGGCAGCTGCTTCTCCTCGGGTGGGAGTGAGCTGCATGTGCAGCTGCTGCTCCTCGTAAGGGGGCGGTCTGCTTGTGTGGCTGCTGCTCCCATGATGTGAGACGGGCTGCTTGTGTGGCTGCTGCTCCTCAGGTGGGAGTGAGCTGCATGTGCGGCTGCTGCTCCTCATATGGGGGAAGGCCACTCACCCAGCTGCTGCTCATCGGACAGGTGCAGGGTGTATGTGGATGCTGCTACTTGGACCAGTGCTGGATGCACATTGCTGCCGCTCCTCGGACATCGGCAGTCTGCTCATGTGGCTGCTGCTCCTCAGATGGGGCGGGGTGCTTGGGCGGCTAGTTACTTCTTTAATCTGTGGCACAGTCCACTTCTTGGAGCAATCCCATCACCTGACTTTTGAACTTTCCCCTGTACTCATGTCCCTGGATCTGAGGGCACCAGATTTGGAGGGTTCTCTCATTTCCACATCCAGCATGGCTAGAGAGTGGTCTGGTTCTTTGAGTACTGTGGATTGAGAAAATGAAAGATAGAGACAGACACAGAGATGGAAGGAAAAGCTGGGACCGGGTAGGACCGCTGCCCTCTTCTGATTGAGAGACAGAGACCTAGTCTTTCTTTTTTAAAAGAAAGAGAAAAGATTAATGATTTAATTGGTGCTCATAAAGTTATAATACCAAAAAAAAGTACAGTGGGGTGTTGACTTACGAGTATCCCGACTAACGAGTTTTTCGAGATATGAGCCATCCCTCAGCCGATTTTTTGCTTTGAGTTGCAAGCTAAAATTCGGGTTATGAGCCACCTTCAGATACCCCACTGCTAGTTGGTGCAGCGAACATCACAGTGAACGCCACAGCATCAGCCCAGCATCACGTGTCTCACTCGTTCACAATTGATTTGACATATGAGTAATTTGAGTTACAAGCTCTGTCACGGAATTAATTAAACTCGTAAGTCAAGGCCCCACTGTAAATCAAAGGAGCATAAAAGAAGAAAATACATCAAAAAGCAATTATTAATAAAATAGACAACCAGAAGAGTGAAAAACAAAATTGAAAAATGAATATTTAAAACATCTAGTCAATAAATTTCTTAAATTAAGCTTAGTAAAAAATAAAAAAAAATAATGCATCATTGTTTTAAGAAGATATGTAAATAATGAACACGTTCATATTAATATATTTTAAACTATACACCAAAATAAATAATTTTTGAGAATAACAGTTCTCAAATATTTTGGGGTCAGAAACTCTATACTTTAAAATAATTGAGGTCCCCAAAGAACTTTTATTTATACAAGCTATATCTATGAATATATAGTTTAAAAATGACAACATTAATATATACATGTATTAACTCATTTTACATGAATTAATTCATCTTGATATAACAATAATATATACCCATTACATGTTAATGTACATATCAAATTTTATGTAAAAGCAGCTATATATTTTGAAAACAAACAAAAAACAAGAATACTGTCTATGAGGTTTTTTTTCTTTAATTTGTCTTAATAACACATTAAATCTGCTAAAACATCACAGCTGAGTTCCTGAAATCTTGAAAACTACTCAGAGAAAAAGAATGATAGGTAAATAATACTCTAGTATAGTGTAATAATTATGAAAATATTTTGTAGTTCATGGGTCCCCTGGAAGATTTCCAGGAACCACAGAAGTTCTCAGAACATACTTTGATACATGCTGATATATACTAGTATATTCAAATTCAAATCAAGAAGAAATAAAAGACATGACTAAATGTCACCACTTAAGTAAAATATTAACAATTAAAATGTTCTACTAATCTATCCCGCCCCAAAATGGATAGGGGCAGGGAAGACATTAAATCTAGATAAGTTTTACCAGTTTGTCAAGAACAAGTAGCCCCAAATTTGCATAAAATAGACAAGAGAGGGTAAATACTCTATGTATAACTCCAATAAAAAAAACTGCAAGGAAAGAAAATTCCAGCTATCTCACTACTAGCAATGCTGAATAAAAGTTTGTTAGGATTTCTGGATCTGGGATTAGCACACAAAAATGAGTAGAATTAATATCTTCTGCCAATTTTGCTAGGTATTAGAATAAGGGAAAAGAATATCATTTGCAAAGGCAATATAAAGCATATGTTATATGGGTAAAACTTTAACAAAAGGTATCCCTTCATGAAGCAAATTAAAACACATTATTAGAGGAGACAAAATAAAATCTGGAAGAAAGTAGCATTGACCTTTATGGAAGGACTCAATAATATTTTACAACAAAATTATTCTATGAATCAATGCAATTCATATCAGTATTTTAATCTTTTCAATAGGTTAAAATAAAATTTGACAAATTATTTCTAATACCTTGCTGCTTACTGGTAAAATCTAGGAAGTTTAGAGAAATCCCTCAGGCCCTATTCCAGACCTACTGAATCACTAACCCAGATCACAGGTGCTTTATATGCACATCCAAGTTTGAGAGGCACTGAGCTTTAAAAATTCTAAGAATGTCCAACACTGAAAGAACAAAAATTGGGGGTTCTTGCCCTACCAGGTATCAAGACATAATATTACTAAGATAGCATTTAATGCAAAGCAGCATTTATACATAGATAAATGATCCATAAAACAAAATATATAACAAGAATAGACCCTGTCTTTTATAGCATGGTGTCATAAGATAGATGAACTATTTTAAATCTGTGAGAATAGGATAGCCTATTACATAAATATTTTTGTGCCAATTTGTTTGATATAGATACTAGGGGTCCGGTGCACGAAATTCGTGCACTGGGTGTGTGTGTGTGTGGGGGGGGAGTGTCCCTCAGCCCAGCCTGCCCCCTCTCACATACTGGGAGCCCTCAGGCGTTGAGCCCCATCACCCTCCAATCGCAGGATCGGCCCCTTGCCCAGGCCTGACGCCTCTAACAGAGGCGTCAGGCCTGGGCAGGGGACCCTCATTTCCCCCCATCACTGGTTCTGCCCCCAGCCCAGGCCTGATACCTCTGGCCCAGGCGTCAAGCCTGGGCAGGGGACCCCCAGACCCCTCCGATTGCTGGCTCTGCCCCCTGCCCAGGCCTAACACCTCTGGCCAAGACATTAGGCCTGGGCAGGGGACCCCCAGCTCCCCGTGGTTGCAGGCTCCGCCCCTGCCCAGGCCTAACGCCTCTGGCCGAGGCGTCCGGCCCAGGCAGCGGGGACCCACAGCTGCAGTGGCCCCGTGATCGTGGGCTCTGCTTTAGGCCCAGGCAAGGGACCCCTAGCTCCTGGGACTGCCAGCTTCGACCTTGCCCAGCTCCCATCTCTGGCTCCACCCCTACTTCCTGCTATCACTGGCCAGGGCGGCAAAGGCGACTGATTCTCCAATCATGTCTGGGGGGCAGGGCAAAGGCGGCCACAGGTCCGCCTTTGCCCTGCCCCCCACCTCTTAGCTCCCTCCTGGGTTTCCGATCACTGTCAGTGGCAGGGGGCTTCTTCCTGCTTTCCTTTTCGCCTCCCTGCATTGTGCCTACATATGCAAATTAGCCGCCATCTTTGTTGGCAGTTAACTGCCATCTTAGTTGGCAGTTAATTTGCATATAGCCCTGATTAGCCATTGAAAAGGGTAGTGTCGTACGCCAATTACCATTTTTCTCTTTTATTAGTGTAGATAGCTATAGATTTAAAAAACACAGAGGTAGGCAAAAGTAGGTTTACTGTTGTAATACAAATAAATAATACAATAATTAATAATGATAATACAATAATAAACTGTTTCACATACTGTAAACCTTCTTTTGCCCATGTGTGTGTGACAAAGATATTTATGACATGAGGTAAAATGTTCTACATGTGAATATATATGTGTATGACATGGGTCAAATTTTGCATATATTAAAAGTAATTATAGGTGAATATCTTTATGAGTTTGGTAAGGGGAGGATTTACCACAATAACAAAATATCATAGATTGGGTGGTTTAAACAATAGAAATTTATTTTCTTACAGTTCTGAAGACTAGAAATCCAAGATCAATTTTCTAGCCGATTTGCTTTCTAACAAAAATTCTCTTCCTGGTTTGCAGATGATCACTTTGTCCACTTTGCCCTCACATGGCCTTTCCTCTGAGCAAATGAGGGAGTGGGGGAGGGGAGAGAGAGAAGAGAAAGAGAGATATTTCTTCTCTTTTTATATAGTCACCAATCCTATCAGGTTAGGGTCCCACCTATTATAGACTGAATGCTTGGGACCCTCAAAAATTAATATGTTGAAGCTTTAACTCCCATTGTGACTTTATTTGGAGATATAGCCCTAGAGAGGGAATTAAGGTTAAATGAGGTCAGAAGACTGGCATCCTGATCTGAATAGATTAGTATCCTTATAAGAAGTATTAGAGAGCTCAGTCTCTCTCTGCACAAATACAAGAGACCATGTGAGCACACATCGAGATGAAGGCCACATATTAGCCTAAAGTAGAGGCTTCAGAATGACTGTGGCCTTCCCAGCCTCTACAACTCTAATAAATTTTTGTTGTTTAAGCTACCTGGTCTATGGCAGTTTGTTATGACAGTCTGAACACACTAATACACCACCACCCTTATGAGCTCATTTAACCTAAGTTACCTCTGAAAAGCCCTGTATCCAAATACTTTCACATTGAAAGTTAGAGCTTAAACATATAAATTTGGGGGAACACAATTCATTCCCTAGCATTATAGAAGATTCAAAAAGCACAAAGCAAAAATTAGAAGATTAATCAATATGATTGCATTATATAAAATAATCTGTATGACAAATATACTATAAACAAAATTTGAGTGCTAGCCATAGACTTAGAGGAGATATGTTCAACATTTGTAATAAATAAAAAATGCTTTAAATGTAAGTAACTGCTACAAATCAATAAAAGGCAAATAGCTAAAAAGGAACTGCATGTAAAATATGTAAATAGGAATTACTAAACAAGGAAACACAATGACCAATAAACATATGAAAAGACTCTCAACCCTTTTTGCATTTATGTAGGGAATTGCAAATTGTGAAAAATGAGATTCCTTTCATACCCAAGTGATTAACAAAATAAAAATGAATCTGGCAATATCTAGTATTTGTAGGATAATTGGAAAAGAAAATTGTCATAAACCTTTTGTTGAAAAGTATGTTGGTAAAACCACTTAGGACAGAAGTTTCAGTCTTCCTAGGTGTGGACGAAAGGGGTCACATACGAACCTGACAAACTCAGGGAAGGCCTGCATGGCAGTTGTGCAAACTCAAAGACCTAAGATAACCACAAAAGATGGTCTGAAAATTAAATATTTAACTACAAACAGGTTATGGTGGATAGTCATGTCCTAGGCCAGTATTTTTCCCTGACAAAGATCAACATAGATCTTTACTGAGCCCATTTGTCTTTTTGCCTCTAAGATAACATATTGGTGAAATGTCTGGGTAAGTTGTAAGTTCCCTTTTTTCCAGACCCCTCAGGGCACAACAAATGGCACCAGGACATTCCCTCATTGTTATTGTTATCAAGTTAATTGTCAACTGTTAATTACCTTAAACTATCCTGTATCTATCTGTGTAAAAGAAGCATATGTCCATCATTTCACTTTTTACCCTATCCCAGAGATTCCCCCGCTTTGCTTTATCTCACGTTATTCCATCACCAATGAATTTCATGTAACTCACCTATGTCCCTTTAATTGCAATGTATAAATACAGATGTAACCGGCCATTCTCTGGAGCATTGTCTCAATTCACTGAGGTTCTGCTTCCCAACATATGTCGACAGTTTGGCTCAAATAAACTCACAAAAATTCTTTACAGGTTTCAATGGTTTTTTTATGTTAACATAGGCTAATTGAATACATGCATTTTATGTAATACAGCCATTACACTTTTATTAGATATTAGAGGCCCGGTGCATGAAATTCATGCACTGAGGGGGTGTCCCTCAGCCCATCCTGCACCCTCTCCAATCTGGGATCCCTCTCATAATCCAGGACTGCTGGCTCCCAATCCCTAACCTGCCTGATTGCCCCTAACCACTCCCCTGCCAGCCTGATTGACACCTAACTGCTCCCCTGCCGGCCTAGTCCCCCGATACTGCCCTCTCTTGCAGGCCTGGTCACCCTCAACTGCCCTCCCCTGCTGGCCATTGTGTGGTGGCCATCTTGTGACCACATGGGGGAAGCCAACTTGTGCAAGGGCATGATGGTCAATTTGCATATTACCTCGTTATTATATGGGATCCTACTGAAATTCTCTCACCTGTAGGGAAGAAAACATGTATAGCATAAGCCCTAAGATATTGTTTACAGAAATGGAAAATTGGAACTAATCCAAACGTCTCCATCAGTAGTGAAATAGAGATATAAGTTGTGATTTATTTATGCAATGGAATACCACAGGGGATTTAAAAGAAGTAAACCTGATTTTACATAAACCAACATAGGTAGACTTTTAAACAGAAGGTTGGATGGAAAAAAAGAAAAAGCAAGTTATAGAATGTTACCCTAAATAAAATAAATTTCATATAACTTTGTGACGGTGCAAGGCATAAGGATCATAAAAGCTAACAGTAACCTTGAAGTTATATATATTTTAGGAGAAAGACTTTTAAGGCCAGTACAATAGGAGTAATGGAAGTAAGGGTAATAACTATGCTGATCTCAAATTAGCTTTTTCCCTGACTGTCAGAGATTTATCACAGCACAATAACATTAATAGTCCAGATAGTACGGAAGCTGACCCCAGCACTAATGTAATTCAGAAAGCAAAGATCAATGGGGTGTGCTGACCCCTATCCCTCCAGATGAACGACCATAATCACACTGAAGATATGCTCTGATAGGTATTACCTTCCATAAATCCCATTCCTACCTATGTTCATAATGGTCTGATCCTTCCAAATGGACCATCTCATAATTATGCTTGACCCTCATGATTTATTGAGGTATTCCCTGAATATAAAATATTTTCAGAGTTATTATTTTTTTCAGAATATTAGAAAAGTCTTGCATACTTGAAAAGAAGGCTAGGATTGATTGGTTTGTGGTTGGCCAGGTGGATGAGCGAGAGAGAGAGAGAGAATCCCACTGGGGCCAGGTAAATAGCCTAGGTTTGTTCTCAGCAGCTGCAACAGCTAGAGAAGTGGCTATTCAATAGCTTTCTTGACCAGCTGCTCTGGCTCTCTGCCTGTTCTAGGGAATTAGAATGACTGGCAAGCAATGGGAATTGCCAAGCTTCTTGGACGGGCTAGTTAATTTTGAAAGGTCTTCCCCACACCTCCAATCCTACAGCTCTGTGAACAAGAGAGAGTCTGAAGGAGGCCATTGAGAAAGAAATGAATATTTCACTATGTATATTGTCTGTATTTCAAGTTACTGGCCTGATTCTGGCCATGTTATCACAAATAACCCTTCTAATGCTAAACGATTTATTTTTTAATTTTCATAATCACTTGTGTACTAAAACACTTCTGATATTTCCCAATTTAAGCCCAATGTTCAACATGCCACCTGGAAGCATAACTCATTTTTAGCCTGTCACTCTGTTCCAGAATCTGTTTATCAACCCTGATTCCTCTTACAGCACTGATAAGAACACATTATGCAGATGTCTTGATTTAGTTTAAGTTCTAATTGACAGAACACTTGAACTTGACTGAGAAGATAAATATTAAATAATCTATGTTTATACCTTTGTTTATCTGCTGTTGGCATTTCTGTAAATGTTTAGAAGAGAAAAATCTTAACTATTGAATAGCTTTTGATGCAAATCATGGAGACTAGTTATTCAGTTAATTCCAAATATTTGACAAATTTTGCACCAAAAAATTCAAACTTTCACAGAAACCAACTGTATTATTTGCTTTATACTTGAATGTAAAATGTTTGTAACAGTATTTATTTATTTATTTATTTATTTATTTATTTATTTATTTATTTTTATTGGTTTTAGAGAGGAAGAGAGAGAGATAAATAGAAATATCAATGATGAGAAAGAATTATTGATCAGCTGACTCCTGCATGCCCCACATTGGGGACCGAGCCCACAACCTGGCATGTACCCTGACAGGGAATAGAATTGTGACCTCCTGGTTCATAGGTTGGCACTCAACCACTGAGCCATGCTGGTCAGGGAACAGCTTTTTTATTTCAATACTATATTAAATATTTAAAAATTTAGTAGACAACATTCTTGACATTTGTATTTTACCTCTATAAAAACTAATTATTTTATAGTGCTTAGTTTTTTTACTATAGATTGATTATCCATAATTTTAGACTCTTAGCAAATCTTGCAATCATTACCCTTACAAATAAATTTTAAGGAATTTAAGAATTAAATAATAGTAATAATTCTTTTTCAGATTATTGAAGATTATTTTATAGAAATAAACACTGCCTTATCATGATGCCATTGAAGGAAAATATGGAACTTTATATTAATGTTTTTGTTGTGTATACCTGACAAAATTTTCCAAGCACATAAAGTTACTTTTTTTATTGCTTCCTTTTATTTAATATTCACCATCCAAATATTTTTATTTAACATTATTGTTGCCATCAACATTTTAGGAATGATAATGTTTGACTTATGCTTTAACTTATTTAAAGATCACCTGCCTTACTCCCTAAATTAAGTAGGTAGATAATTCAATCAGCCAATCAGTATTAGGCTACCACCATAATTTCCCTGTTCTCTGACTTCTCTGTTTTAATAATTTTGTGCTAAATTGAATGAAACTAAAAAGAACATTTTTTTCTACAACGTTTCACTTTAACAGAATTTTTTTCACAAATATGTTGTCTCTAATTAAAAACCTTAAATGTTTTCCTTTATTATTGGTGATCAGCAGAGTACAGAGTACTTAACATACCCTACCCACTGATGCCAGGCTTGTTTGTTTCTTGATCACTGTTTCAAAGATATTATTATTAGAGATGTATTTGAATATTTGAAATTTTATGGTCTTTTTTCTTTGTTTTCAGATAGGGAGGTTCTATTTATTTATTTATTATTTTAACATTAAATATTTAGTGTTGAACACATTACATATGTCTCCTTTTTTCCTCCATTAACCCCTTCTAGCCCACCCCTGCCCTCACCCCAGGCCTACACCACCCTATTGTTTATATCCAGGGCTTATGCATAAATGCATACAAGTTCCTGGATGATCTCTTCCCACCCACCCTCCCCTACCTTCCCACTGAGATTCCACAGTCTGTTCCTTGCTTCTATGTCTCTGGATGTATTTTTTTCAAGTTTATTTGATTTATTAGATTCTATATATATGACTAAGATTGTATGATACCTTTCTTCATCTGATTGGCTTATTTCACTTTGAATAATACTGCCCAGGTCCCTCCATCCTGTTTCAAAGGGTAAGAGATCCTTCTTTTTTACAGCTGCATAGTATTCCATGGTGTAAATGTACCACGTTTTTTTTATTCACTCATCTACTGATGGGCACTTGGGCTGTTTCCAGATCTTAGCTATCGTAAATTGTATTGCTATGGACATATGGGTGCATAAACACTTTCTGATTGGTATTTCAGGTCTCTTAGGATATATTCCTAGAATTGAGATCACTAGGTCAAATGTAGTTCCATATTACATTTTTTGAGGAAACTTTATATTGTTTTCCATAATGTCTGTACCAGTGTGAATTCCCAGCAGCAATGTACTAGGGTTCCCTTTTCTCCACATCCTCGCCAGTACTTGTCATTTGTTGATTTGTTGATGGTAGCATTTCTGACAGGTGTGAGGTGATACCTGATTATTGGTATAATTTGCATCTCTCTAATAATCTGTGACTTTGAGCATGTTTTCATTTCTCTCTTGGCCATCTGTATGTTCACTTTAGAGAATTGTCTATTAGATCCTTTGTCCATTTTTTAATTGGATTGTTTGTCTTAGTTTTGTTAAGTTGTATGAGTTCCTTACATATTTTGGATATTAACACTATCAGATGTATCATTGACAAATATGTTCTCCCATATAGTGGGCTCCCTTGTCATATTGCTGATGGTTTCTTTTGCTGTGTAGAAGCTTTTATTTAGATGTAGTCCCATTTGTTTATTTTCTCCTTAGTTTATTTTGCCTTAGGAGCTATATATATATTACTAGAGTCCTGGTGCATGAAATTCATGCACGGGGGGAATGTGTGTATCCCTCAGCCCAGCCTGCACCCTCTCCAATCTGGGACCCTTCGAGGTATGTCCAACTGCCCATTTAGGCCTGGTGGGATTGGGCTTAAACAGGCAGTCAGACATCCCTCTCACAATCCAGGACTGCTGGCTCCCAACCACTTGACTGCCTGACTGCCTGATTGCCCCTAACCATTTCTGCCTGCCAGCCTGATCACCCCCTAACCATTCCCCTGCCAGCCTGATTGATGCGTAACTGTTCCCCTTCAACCCCAGTCACCCCTAACTGCCCTCCCTTGCCAGCCTGGTCACCCTTAACTGTCCTGCCCTTCAGGCCTGGTTACCCCAAACTGCCCTCCCCTGCTGGCCCAGTCACCCCTAACTGCTCTCCCTTGCCAGCCTGATTGCCCCTAACTACCCTCCCCTGCCAGCTCGATTGCCCCTAACTGCCCTCCCCTGCCAGCCCTATTGCCCCTAACTGCCCTCCCCTGCCAGCCTGATCACCCCTAACTGCCCTCCCCTGCCAGCCTGATCACCCCTAACTGCCCTCCCTTGCAGGCCTGGTCCCCCACAACTGCCCTTCCCTGTAGGCCTGATCCCTCCCAACTGCCTTCCCCTGTTGGCCTGATTACCCACAACTGCCCTCCCCTGCTGGCCATCTTGTGTCCACATGGGGGTGGCCATCTTTGAACACATGGGGGTGGCCATCTTGTGTGTTGGAATGATGGTCAATTTACATATTACTCTTTTATTAGATAGGATGAGAGATGTCTGAGATTTAGCTACCTATGGTCTCTTCTTGGATATTTAAGGTTTCATGGCTTGCATTTAAGTCTTTTATCCATTTTCAGTTTATTCTTATGTATGGTGAAAATTGGTGGTCTAGTTTTTTTACATGTACCAGCCAAATTTTCCCAACACCATTTATTGAAGAGACTGTCTTAACTCCACTGTATGTTCTTGACTCCTTAATCAAATATAAATTGAGGGTAATGGCTTGGGTTGACTTCTGGGGTCTCAATTATGTTGCATTAATCTACATGCCTGTTTTCGTACCGGTACCAGGCTGTTTTAATTACGGTAGCTTTGGAGTATACCTTGATATCTGGTATTGTGATCCCTCCAACTTTGTTCTTTTTTCTCAAGATTGCTATAGCTATTGGGGTCTTTTTTGGTTCCATAAATGTTTTTCAAGCATTTGTTCTAGCTCTATGAAATATGCCATTGGTATTTTGATAGTGATTGCATTGAATCAGTAGATTACTTTGGGTACTATGGACATTTTAATGATGTTAATTCTACCAATCCAAGAACACAGTATATTCTTCTACTTGTTTATATATTCCTCTATCTCTTTTTCCAAAGTCCTGTAGTTTTCTGAATACAAATTTTTCTTCCTTCATTAAGTTTATTTCTAAGTATCTTAATGTTTTTGTTGCAATGGTAAACGGAATTGTTTTTTAGTTTCTCTTTCTGAGAATTCATTATTGGTGTATAAAAATGCCATCAATTTGTGGGGTATTTTTGTATCCTTCTACATTGCCATATTTCCTTTATTAAATTCTGTAGTTTTTTGGTGTAGTCTTTAGGGCAGGGGTCCTCAAACTATGGCTCACAGGCCACATGCAAATACAAATATGGTATTTGTTCTTGTTTTGTTTTTTTACTTCAAAATAAGATATGTGCAGTGTGCATAGGAATTTGTTCATAGTTTTTTTTTTAAACTATAGTCCGTCCCTCCAATGGTCTGAGGGACAGTGAACTGGCCCCCTGTTTAAAAAGTTTGAGGACACCTGCTTTAGGGTATTCACAATATCATGTCATCTGTGAATAAGGTGTGTTTTACTTCATCCTTTCCAATTTGGGTATGTTTATTTCTTATTCTTGTCTGATCACTGTGGCTAGGATTTCCAATACTATGTTGAATAAGAGTGGTGAAAACAGACATACCTGTCTTGTTCCTGTTTTTAGGGGAAATGGTTTTAGTTTTTGCCCATTGAGTATGATGTTGGCTGTAGGTTTGTCATATAAGGTCTTTATTATGTTGAGATATGCTCCCTCTATTCCCACTTTGATGACAGTTTTTATCAAAAATGTGTGTTGGATTTTATCAAATGCTTTTTTTGCGTCTATTGATATGATCATGTGATTTTTGTTTTCAGTTGTTTATCTGATGTAAGACCTTTATTTATTTGTTAATATTGTACCAGACTTGAATCCTTGGAATAAATCCATCTTGGCCATGGTGTATGATCTTCTTAATATATTGCTGGATCTGATTTGCTAATATTTTTTGAGGATTTTAGCATCTATGTTCATCAGGGATATTGGCCTGTAGTTCTCTTTCTTTGTGGTGTCTTTATTTAGCTTTTTGAATTAGGATAATGCTGACCTCATGAAAAGAGTTTCACTGTGGTCCTTCCTCTTGGAATTTTTGGAATAATTGGAGCAGGCAAGGTTTTAGTTCTTTTTTGAAGGTTTGGGAAATCTCCCCTGTGAAGGCGCCCCGACCAGGGCTTTTGTTTGCTGGGAGTTTTTAGGTTACTTCTTCTATTTCATCAGTTGTTATAGACCTATTCAGGTTTTCTGATTCTCCCTGATTGTTTTAGAAGATTGTATTTTTTTTTAGGAATTTACCCATTTCCTCCACATTATCCAGCTTATTGGCATATAGTTGTTCATAGTATTTCCTTACAATCCTTTGTATTTCTATTATGTCAGTTGTTACTTCACCACTTTTGTTTCTGATTTTATTTATTTGGGTCCTCTCTCTTTGTTTCTTGATGAATCTGGCTAAGAGTTCATTAACCTTTTTTTTTATCTTTTCAAAGAATCAGCTCTTGGTTTCATTGATTTTTTTGTATTTATTTATTTTTTAGCCTCTATTTCATTTATTTCTGCTCTCATCTTTATTATTTCCTTCCTTCTACTTACTCTGGGCTCTTGGTGTTCTCTTTCTAATTCTTTAAGTTATAGGGTTAAGTAGTTTATTATTAATTTTTCTTGTTTTTTTTGTGGTAGCTCTGTAGTGCTATGAACTTCCCTCTCAGGACTGCTTTTGCTGTGCCCCTGATAGTTTGGGTTGTTTTGTGTTCATTTTCATTTGTTTCCAAGATTTGATTTTTATTTCTTTTTTGATCTCATTGGTAACCCATTCATTTTTAATAACATGCTACCTAGCCTCCATGTGGTTGAACGTTTTTCATGTTTTTACAGTAGTTGATTTCTAATCTTATATCATTGTGATCCTACAATATGCTTGATATAATTTCAATCTTCTTGAACTTGTAGAGACTTGTTTTCTGTCCTAACATATGGTCTATCATTTAGAATAAGCCATGTGCACTTGAGAATAATGTATATTCTGCAGCTTTGGGGTGAAATGTTCCATATGTCAATTAAATCCATCTGATCCTGTGTCATTTAGATTCTCTACTTTCTTGTTAATTTTTTGTCTGGAAGGTCTATCCAGTAAAGTCAGTGGGGTATTAAAGTCCCCGATTGTATTGCTGTCAACCTTTCCCTTAAAGTCCTCTAGTATATATATATAATCTGTATATTGGGTGCATATATGTTTGCCAGGGTTACATTACCCTGTTGGATCAATCTCTTTAGTATATACTAGGAGCCCAGTGCATGAAATTTGTGTATGGGGTGTGTGTGGGGAGGGGGTCCCTCAGCCCATCCTGCACTCTCTCTAATCTGGGAGACCTCAGGGGATGTCCTACTGATGGCTTAGGCCTGCTCCCCATGGTTCTCTGCTCTCTGCGGACATGCCTGCTTAATGCCACTGTAGGCCCAGGTGTCTGCTCTCTGTGGGGGCCTGCTTGCCCTGCGCCGCCAGGGCCAGGGGCAATCAGGGCCCTGCTGTCTGCTCACTCACTGTGGGGGACATTCCCACCCTGACCCTGGCCACTTGCACGTGCGCCGGCTCAGAGCGCTTGGATCTCGGAAATGTTCCCGCCCGCCTCCAGCTGTTTGGCGCCTGCGCATGTAGGCCCGGAGTGGCCGGAAGCGTTCTGGGACCCTGGCCATTCCAGGCCTATGCGCGGGCTTACAGGCTCAGAGCAGCCTGGCTCCCATGAACGCCCATCCCCAGGGACCCGGGCTGCTTGGTGCCTGCATATGCAAATTGACCCACCATCTTTGTTGGGTTAATTTGCATACTCACTCCTGATTGGCTGTGGGGCGTCATGAAGGTAAGGTCAATTTGCATCTTTCTGTTTTATTAGTATAGATAATGACCGTTATTGTCCCTTGTTATGGCCTTCATTTTGAAGTCTATTTTGTCAAATATGAGTATTGCTTACCCAGCTTTTTTTCTTTTTGTTTACATTTGCATGATTTTTTTTCCACCCCATCACTCTCATCCTGTGTTGTTTGTTTTAATGTGGGTCTCTTATAGACAGGATATTATTGATTCATGTTTTTTTATCCATTCAGGTACCCTATGGCTTTTGATTGGAGTATTTAATCCATTGTAGTTAAGCCTTGATTGTTGTAGGTATCACTGGGAGGAATTGACCTCTAGGCCAATTGGCTGTGAGAATCAGATGTGTCTATGGTGGGAGAACTTCTGTGCTGGAGACGCTCTTATGGGGCAAGACTTGCTTCAGTGGGGCTTTGGTACTTACTGAGTCTGCCCCCTGAGTGTGTCCCTTATGGATCTGAGGAGTTGTAATCTGGATGGTCCCACTCTGACCACTTGGTACACTGGCTCTTGGATCTCTAAGGAGGTGCTAATTTAGCCTCTGCCTGAGGCTACCCAGCAGGAGCTACGGAGAGATCTGCAGATTCCTCTTCTTTGTTTGGGGTTTGGAAGTGCCCAGATGAGGCCCAGCTGTGAAGCAATGAAAGCTGCTGTGGGGCGTTGGACCTTCTTTTGGATGTTCTGGGTCTCTCTGACCCAGCTGCAGTTTGTTAGGTAATTTTAGATCGCAAAGGGCCAGGCCATTCATATGCAAAAGCCTCTGTGCACAGCTTGGGTGGGGCGGGTCTCAGGGAATCAACAGGGTGGAGCAAACAGCTATGGCTGATCCTCAGCCCTTCCCTAAGAGGCCCCAGGTGTCAGTGTCCCACTGTAATCGCTGCACCTCTGAGAGAAAGCCACCCTCGAGTTCCACCCACTGCCAGACAGTCCAGTTTTTCTCCGTATGAGTCTGGGTTCCCAGAGACTCGCCTGGAACTGGAGTTCAGAGCATTTGGGAGCCTGAGACTCCCTCCTGATTGAAAATGACAGCCACGTCCTCAGTTGCCAGCCCTTTCCAGGTGCGCCTCTGTACCTCTACACTTTACTTCTGCACCTCCTCTGAGTCTCGATGTGTTTTTCTCTTTCCTTCTAGTTGTAGAATTTCCACTCAGCCAGCCTTCCTGTGGTTCTGGATGATGTCCATTTTGTCTTTTAGTTGTATTTTTGAAGTTTTTGTGGGAGGCAACAATTTCCAGTGTTTACCTATGCCGCCATCTTGGTTTCTCCTCTGTTTTCATTTTTCTTGCTTCAGATTCTTTCTGCCTCCTGACTTTTTTCTTCACTTGGTTACGGAGTTTTCTGCCATTATTTCTTCAAAAAAGTTCTCATCCTCTTACTCCCTTTCTTCCTCTTCTGACATACCTATAATGCTAATACTCTTATGTTTCATGTTGTCCCACAGTTCCCTTAAGCTGTGCTCTTGTTTTTTACATGTTTTATTTTTTATCTTTTTGGTTGTCTGAGTAATTTTTTTCTACCCTGTTTTCTAATCTTCTAATTCACTGATCTGATTCTTGGCTTCATCTAATCTTCGGTGTATTCCTTCCACTGTGTTCTTTATTAGTACTGTATCATTTTTCATAGTTATTATATCGTTTCTCATGCTGTTGAGCATCTTTACCATCATTATTCTGAACTCTATGTCTAATAAATTTCTTATCTCCATTTCACGTAGCATTTCTTGTGGATATTTCTCTTGTTCTTTAGTTTGGAGCTTGTTTTTTTGTCTCTCCATTCTTCGTTCCTGTTTGGGTTTGTGTCTGTGTACTAGGTAGGTCTATTAGAGGCCCAATGTGTAGTGCAGGACAATGTCTGATGCTGTTTGTGACTGGCCATGGGTACCCTGTTTGGAGCTGTCAGAAATCCACAGCTTGTGGTTTGCTCTGCGGGTGCTGGATGCCTTTGGGATGTACCAAGATGTGCACGAGGGTGTGCTTTTCCTAGCTCCAGGCCCATGATCAGATCAGGCAAAGCCTCAAAACCTCCAGTCCCATTAGCACTCAGACTTGATTTGCCACAGGCTATTGACCACAGGGTAGGTTGATAGGTCTTCCAACAGGTTGGGGGAACTGCCTTCCCCCAGGCAAAAACCACCTGGATTACAAAGGTCTGCCCCTGTAGAAATGAGGCCCCTGTCTCATTGTAAGGGAATATCTCACCACAGGAAACTGGGGCAGATGTCCTCCTAGTTCCACCCCCAGAAATTCCAATCCTGTCTTCTGCTCACACAGCTCCAGTCCACTCTGCCCTCCCTCTGCCAGAACCCCCTCTGTCCATTCCTGAGATAAAATATTAGGAGTGGCTGCTCACAAAATTTTGTGCCTTGGCCCTTTAAGAGTGTGCCTGCATTTCCAGCAGTCTCTCACTAGCCGTCAGCAATCCCATTGCTTTTCGCAGCCAGAGGTTATGTGGACACCTTTCTCTGTTCTGGTCCTCTGAGCTGGGGAGCCCAGCTTCGGGTTTAAGAATCTGGACTTCTCAGTGAGAACCCCCCACATCTGAGATATCTCTTTAAAACTTCAGCTGCTATTTATGGGAACCTGGCCAGTCCTTTCACACCTCCACACTTCCTACTAGTCTCTATGCAGTTTCTGCTTTTTATTCTTGGTTATCAGGGTTCTCTCCAGCTAGACTTCAGATGATTTTTCAGGGTGGTTTTTCAATATTTTAGTTGTATTTCCAGTTTGTGTAGCTCCCACTTACTCCATCACCATTTTGGCATGTGAGGGCTTTAAAAAAAAATTGATCATGAGTAATGTTTATAAACAAAAGAAACCTCTTGATTTCCTCTAATTATATGAACCCTTCTTTTTAATAATATTATAGTCTATATATCCTATATAATAAAAGCCCAATATGCAAATCAACCAAACACTGAACACCCAGGAGGCAGATGCTCAATGCAGGAGCTGCCCCTGGTGGTCAGTGCGCTTGCTAAGGAGCAGCGAGCAGGCAGATAGAAAGGAGCGAGGGGTCCAGGACTGCAAGAGGGATGTTCACCTGCTGGCTTAGGCCCGCTCCCCCAGGGATCTCCAGCAGGCGGAGATCCCCCAAGGGGTCCAGGACTGTGAGAGAGTGTAGGGCTAAGGGACCCCCCCCCCCAGTGCACAAAATTTTATGCACCAGGCCTCTAGTACATAAATAAAAATACATTTTTAAATAGAATTAAATGATATAAGCTTACTGTTCAAAAGAAATGGACCAGTGGTTCTAAGTTTTTATGGCAATCTGGCTAATTAGCAGTTTAAGGCTGAACCCCTCTTGAGCAAATATTCAGAATTTGTGTTTATAATATCATTGGGAAAGACTGTCCTAATGACAGAAACATAATTCAGTTCAATAAAAATTAAGCATTTCCCATTCCTAACATAAAATATTGGAACCAAAGTGTACATAGATGAAATCAATATTAACTAGACAAAGGGGGTGGTGAAGTCTTCAAAGAAATAATGTCACTATGTATATCTTAAAAGATTAGTGGAGGGAATAGTAAAGCTTCAGGGACTTGAGTAAACATAGCTGACTTAAGAGTGTAGGTGAGCTATCTGGTTAGAGTGGAGGATTTACACTGGGGAGCACTAGAAGATAAACCTTAGATAGGTATATTTGACAAAGATTGAGAAATCAGTCAGGCACTTCTCTCAAGCCCATTTAAAAGGATTAAATATGATTGAAAAATATCTATGAAACAATATTGTTGAGAGTCAACTGAAGAATAAAAAAGTTGAAGAATGAAGATCATTTGGAAATCATAGCCATTAAAAGTGTTAGCTAATTAGGAATTAGTGTTGTGGCTGTAAAAACTGAAAATAATTAGTGCATTTCTACTGCTTTCTGTTTTGTACATAGGAATTTATGTTCAAAGTTTTAAAAATTACTAATTTTATATGAGGTATAGAATTTTATATTTAGAACAAACATAGATGATTATAAATTTAGACTATTGCTAGCTATTATAATAACTAAATTCAACTATTTTCATTACTATGCCCCATGGAATTTTACATTACACTCAAAGAACTGTTCAGATGTTCCTGATGGGTGAGTAATTTTCTTCCACACTATAGTTCAGGTTTTCATATCTTGGCTCTACCCTCCCTTAGAGCCTTGGAGTCCTCTAAATTTATCCAGCAGAAAAGTAAAGGAAATATGGAGAAATACACTTGCTTCTTTAAAGCTCAGCCCATAGGTGATATAAATAATTATATTCCGCTGGAATATCTTCTAGGTGTAGGAATGGAAAATATAGCTTATAGCCTGTGGGTGTGCAGCTTGAAAATATTGCCTGTGGGTTCTCAGCAATGATTCTCTTTATATGTGGAAGGGGGAGTATAAATTTTGATGGCTAGCAAGCCATCACTACTACAGAGACCACCTAGCCTAATTTTTATTTTGCAGATAATTTCCATGTTCAGAGAGATTAGCCAAGCATCTCAATTTACATAAGAAGTGACATGAATCCAGACTACATAACTCTAGTCGTTGATTTATTCATTCATTCAATGATTATGGTATTTACATAGTTTTTATCTTGGGCCAGGCACTGTGGTAGTGTTACCCCCTGGGGCCTTGGTTCTTCTTATTTACACAGAAAAGAATTATAGGCTAATGAAATGTAAGTAAGGCAAAGCACAGGATCAGGCCAAGAGAAACAATGGCCTCCAGCTCTGTGGACTATTTGATTTAAATGAGGGATTTTCTGGGTGGAGATCCTCGTTTGCATCCAGGGATAGGTGACAAAAAAAGTTTTTGTCTTCTGCTCATATCCTTACCCACAATGCATACAGAAGAGCTCATGGGTCATGGTGTGTGTGTGTCTGTGTATGTGTGTGTGTGTATGTGTTTTAATTAGTCAAGAGCCCTGGTAAGGTTGAATTGAAGTCATGTTGTTTTCCTTTGCACTTGCACTGAGAAACAACTTGTTCCTAATTTGCCCTTTGGTGGTCTGCTTCAGGAACTGGTGACTGTAGGGCCACCCACAGAGAGGCCATCTGAAGGCAAAGCTGGTCTGTCCCCTGTCAGGACCTCAGCGCAGGCCCAACCCCAGCTGCTCCTGTCTAGTCTCCTACCTAACAATAGGTGGTATGAATAATTTGTTTAGACAACACAAAAATTATATGCAAGCTGAATGGCTACTCTGCTTTACCATAGTAAGTTGTAAGTACTAAAATTATTACAATGAATTTATTTTAAAAATTACAACTTCTAATCTATTTTTTAAATAGTAGCTAAACAATTAGGTTTGGGGTCAGGCAGAAGTTGTGTAGAGTAATAAATAACTATGGCACTTAATGACTCTATGGCTCTAAGTACTTTGATATTTTGTGCCTTGATTTTCTTGTTTTGAAAATTGAAACAATGTTAGTAAATGCTTCATTAATTCATTTCATTTAACAAGAATTTATTAAACACCGATCATGTACTAGATTCTAAGGTTATGTGAGAAAATGATTCAAGTTAATTATCTAAGTTCTCTGTGGTTAAATTACAGATAATATATCAGATATTTTAAGTTATATAGAGAAACACAAAGCACAGTAAGGGACATAGAGAGTGCTTGAAAGGTGGATGTTTTAAATAGGGAGGTCATGAAAAGCTTCTCTGGTAAGTTGACAGGTGAGCACCAATCAGAGGAAACTAGAGAACAAGCCCTGTAGTAAGCTGACAGAATAATATTCAGGCAGAAGGTTCAGCAAATGCAAATATTAAGAAGCAGAAATGTGTTTGAGGAGGAAGTAAACTAGTGTTTCCCAGACTAAGGATATGGGAAGAGTAAGTACTGTCCAAGAAAGTCTTATTATTCCCCTCAGCATGACTAAATTGTGGGCAGGTTTCTTCCTGACTCCATTGCCCTGCCCTCCCTTTTCTCAAAACATGAACGTTATATACTTACAACTATAAATTCTTCTCTGCCTCTTTGAAAGGTATGCAAATCTTCTCCCAGACTATTACCAGTTTACAGCCCAGGATATGTCTTAAGGACATGGGAACCACGTCTTTGAAATGTAAACATTGAAAGAGATAGCTCTGCTATCTCCTCATTTCTGTGGGTGGGAAGGAGCCTAATTTCTGTGAGCACATGGCTCCAGTTATAGAAAACTACCACTTATCATAAAGGTAGGTGAAGTATTACTTTTCTTTTGGGTGAGGCCAATTAGCAAACACAAATGAGCTATGCTTCCCCCTACCCAGCTCTAGGCCTCTATTTACTTCCGTGGAATTAAGTTTAGTCTCTCTTCTATTGAAATACATATAGTCTTGAATAAAGTTTTTCTTCACTATTAAACTTTGGCACTACCAGTGTTATCAGAGAAATCGGGGTATCCCCTCCCTCCTGGGTACTAGGGGTGGAGTTCTTAAAATATCTCAAGAAAACTAATTTTCTGAGACTTGTATGGGAGGATGAGTGACTTTTATTTATGCAGCATTACATCCCTAGATTTCCAAAATCCCGTTGCAGTCATAGAAGAAGTACAGCTGGGGTTCAGTAAAGTTAAAAGCAAGGTGAGTGTCTAGAGTTTCCATTCCATGTTGGAGCAGGGTCCAGTGCAGCATCAGGAGAGCACACCCTGGGCAGTAAGAGTTCCAAGAGCATGAGGTGGTTCTCAACTTTCCTAATGCCGCGACCCTTTAATACAGTTCCTCATGTTGTGGTGACCCCCAACCATAAAATTATTTTTGTTGCTACTTCATAACTGTAATTTTGCTACTGTTATGAATCGTAATGTAAATATCTGATATGCTATATGTGTTTTCCGATGGTCGCGGCCCATAGGTTGAGAACCGCTGAGAGAGGAACAGAGAGCACAGAGCACAAACTTCTTTGTTCAGGGGATTAAATATCCCAAATTTCGCTCCCTTGCAGTGGCCATGCCCATTCTGGCCAATGACCTATTCCTAGGTGTGACTGCCAGACAAGTACCCTCCTGATGTCATCCCACTTTACTGTGTATGTGTCTATTCTATTCCCTGACCAGTCCCTTCCCTAGGGATCTGCAGGAAATAGACCAATAGCTCCCTGGGGACTATAAAGTTTTAGCTTCCTGCTGGAGCTGCCCCAATGACATGCCTATAATATTTGGCTTTCCCTTTGCTCCTTTCATCTTATTAATAACTCAGTTAATTACAACAGTATCACTAGAACACTGTTCACAGAGTTAGGGCAAGGGCAGGTCACAGTGGTCTTTTGACTACCGTATGTCAAAATATTGACTTTCTTTTGAGTGATTGAGGATTTCTCTGGAGTTCTGAGCAAAGGACAGTTAGAATACAACTTATCTTCTAAAAGAATCACTCTAGCTATCATGTGGAATAGAAATGGGAGGTAGAAATAGGGAAAACAGTTAAAAAAATGATTGCAATATCCTAATCATTGCATCCCTAAAAGGAAACACTCTAGTGAGCTGAAGTTTGGACACTACATCTAATTTCTTCATTTCCCATGGAAGGAAAAGGACATTCTAAAGTATGAAAGGGTGAGTCGTCGTGGGGCCTGACCACGCTGCTGGCGGCCTCGGGCACTGACTCCCCAGCCCACGGCGGGAGCCCGGCGCAGGCTTCCACCCGCCCGCCTCCCCGGACCAGACCCAAGCAGCAGCAGCAGTGGCGGCGGGGCGGGGCGCGTGCCCTCGCCCGAGGAGATGGAGGAGGAGGCGATCACCGGCGACCCTGGGAACGAGACGGAGGATGTGGACTTCCTGTCTGGGCTGGAACTGGTCGATCTGCTGGACTCCCAGAAACCGGACTGGCCCCTGGAGCCCGGGCTCAGCTCGCCCTGGGGGAGGGCTAGGACTGCGCCCTCCATCTTGCCCTGGGTCCTCCAGTTTTGGGGCTGCCGCCATGTGCTCAGGAGCGTGCCTTCTTCCCGGAAGCCCAGGCCCCTGCTGGCCACGCCCAGGATTTCTTTAAACTAACCAATGACAATCAAGGGACATAGAGATGCGCCCCATAGAGATGACCACATCCTGTGTAACAAGACCCGACTCGCGCCTGGCCAATCGGCGGGGCCCACAGTCCCCTCCCCTGCCCTTACTATAAAACCCACAATCCCATCAGGCCTCACTCTCTCTCGGCCACTGGGCTACCGTTGCATTGGTGACTGTGGTCGGGGAGCCGAACTAGTTCGAAATGAAGGACTCTTTGCTTTTGCATCGGACTGACGGGCTCCCTGGGGGTCCTGGGAACCTTGAAATCTGGGCACAACAAGTACTGATTTGATACGGAATTTTTGGACTGGACCCCAGATTCTTTGTCCACTGGAGTTGAAGAATGAATCCACCGACAGAAAGTGGTATAGCAAAGGTGGAGATTTATTGAAGAACAAGTACAGAGTCCCACATGGGGAGAGGGAAAGAGTCCCACAGAATGGACTCCTACATGGGGAATGGGAAAAGGGTCCCACTGAGTTCTTTTTCCCTATGGCTTATAGAGGCTCCAGATCCTGGTGCCTTGATATCCCCTCTGATTGGTCACTATTCCCTTAGACTGGTTACTATAGTAACTCCTGAATTCAAAGGTCAAACACCACATGGGGCATGTGATTCTCTCCTCCCTCATTATCCTTTTCTTTCTGGCTTTCTTCCTTCTTCTTCATTTTGTAAATATAGACCTTTTTGGCTACTTCCATCTCCCTTGTCTTATGTAAATGCAACCGTTGCTGCTCCTCACACCTGGCTTCCTTGTGTTATGGAGATATACCTTCTCCCAGTCTGTAGCCCTGTGTTTTTCTATGGACCCAATTCTAAAAATTCTCTAAGCCTGTCTATATTCCCCCAAAATTCCTTTTTCAGATTCATGGGCATTGACTAATTATTTGTTTCATCGGTGTGAGACTTTAGTTGGTATGAATACTAGATTGGCAAGCTTGTGTCATGGTCTGGAGAAAAGGCATTTAGCATTGACCTCTCAGAAGATAACAGAGTATGAGGATAATTGTATCTTATTTGAATGAGAGAGCAGTGGCTGTGTCTGTTTTATTGCTCTAACCTGGTAACCCAGGTTCTTATACAACCTCCTTATTGTACACTTCCAGAACAATGTTTAGTGGCTGTTTGAATTTTGCTGATCTCTGCTTGCCTCACCTCTCCATTAGTTTGGCCTCAGCAATTGTAACATCACTATAGTACTTGTCATATTATAATCCCTCTATCAAACTACCTGGTGTTCTTGTTTGTTTGTTTTAAATCCCCAACTACTCCCTGACCAATAGAACTGGCTACTTTTTTCTATAAGAAGTAATTGAGCATCAATGCATTCTTTCTGACACGGTAATGATTAGTCTGTCATTTTACTGTAAATATTAAAGGGGTTCTTGTTTTTGTTGTTCATTCTTTTAGTTGGTTAGTTTTTGCTGTGTTGAAGGAATTTATTTAAGATTTTATTTGGCATTCCATGTTATAGAATCAGGAGGCCTTGGGCAAATGATCCTGTTTCTTGGAACCAAATGGATATCTGGCTTTATACCTATGAATAATTGACAAGAGAACTGAGCGTGGTACAGTCTACCTTTACTATACATTTTGCTTAGTAGATCCCATCAACTATATAACATTTTTCAGAACCCAATACCCACAAAGATTTCTTCTATATCACTTCTCAAACAATGTCTACCTTGAGTAATGAAAAAAGTGTCACAGAGGTACACAGCAATACCTGAGCAAAAATCCCGCAATAGCTATGGAATTCCTTAAGAGCTCTATTGAGGTATAGAGGAAAATATGAATTCAACTTCTATGTTACTATCTCTTCATTTCTAAATCAGAACAATAATACTGATCTATATCTGTTGGGTGACATAAAATTAATTAGAATGTTATAGTTCTTTTAGAATTGTGAATAAAAGTGACTCTACAGGAACACATTTTGGTATCCATTTTTAATGCTAATGCTCACACTAAAAAATAACATTTCTGCATCTTGATTTAGTTAGAGGTTTCTAATTTGTAATTTTTAAATACTCTAAAAGACTGCTTATTGGAAAAAAGAAAATATAGTCTTAGAAAATGTCTATGAAGTAGAATGTGAAATCCACAAGGGAAGGAATTTTATTCATTGCTATATCCTGAACATATAGAAGCATGCCTGACACAGTTCAGTATATATATTTTTTAAAGAATAGGCACAAAATTGTTTTGTTAAAACATGTACATTCATGGCTATAGTAAAAAAAACAAAACAAAACACAAAACTCACCACAGTACCAATCTGAATTCTTATCCACATCAAAAGCCATACCACACATACACCAAACACACACACACACACACACACACACACACACACACACACGTTCTTCCAAGTAAAAAATTAAATACACTATATAATTTCTCCATAAGAAACCATTTAAATGAAAAAATAATTAAAAATAGTTTCGTTTTGTTTTTTGTTTGAAACCTATAAAATGTAAAAGTAACTTTAGCTGATATTGATATAAATAAGAACCAATGAAAATGCTACTTTAATTTTATATTATTCCTATATTTGTATGATGTCTGTAAATCATTCTTATGCAATTGTATAAATATGTTTCTTGGATTTTGGTGCATCAACATAGGCCTTTCTTGTATCGTGTATTCTTTCCCCACATATACTCAGCTTTAAATTTCATAAAATATTTCCAAATTGGCATATCTTTTTACTTTCTCATTCCAAAATCCTCTAGCCCTCTGGTTCTGATAGAAATCTAAAATTCAAAACAGGTATTCTTACCATGGAATTACATTAATAGCCATAATTTACAAAAGTAATGCTATTAAAAAAACTAACACAACTAACTCCTGTCATTCTGTCAGGTACTAATCTTATGAGAACCTATAAGGGAACCTTAGCTGATTAAATATGAAATTTGGACTTGACTTCTTCAAAACAAAACAAGCAAAAACAAACAAACCAAAAAGGAAACAAAACATTAAAATCATTATTATTTCTCAACTTTACTACTTGCTTTTATTATTACACTAGAGGCCCTGTGCACGAATTTGTGCACTATTGGGGTCCCTTGGCTTGGCCTGCAGGGTCAGGCTGAAACCGGCTCTCTGACATCCCCTGAGGGGTCCCAGATTGTGAGAGGGTGCAGGCCAGGCTGAGGGACTCCACTGGTGTACAATCAGGGCTGGGGAGAGACGCGGGAGGTTGGCCAGCCAGGGAGGAACCACAGGAGGGCTCCAGGGCATATCCAGCCTGTCTCATTCAGTCCCAATCGGCCAGACCCCAGCAGCAAGCTAACCTACCTGGCAGAGCATCTGCCTCCTGGTGGTCAGTGCACATGATAGTGAGTGGTTGAGTGACCTTAGCATATCATTAGCATGTTACACTTTGATTGGTTGAACGACCGACTGTTTGACAAGACACTTAGCATATTAGGCCTTAATTATATAGGATATCATGGTTGTCATCATTGTTGCTTTGACTTTCATGGTTAGATGTCTCTTACCTTGTGGGCCTGACTCATTTATTCTGAAATCCAGGCCTCTCACATTAATGAACATTTATTTCTTTAAGTCATCTGGGGAAGGAGAACTTACATCATTCCTACTTTCCTCTCTTTTTTTAGTGAGATATTTTATTTATTTACCTTTTAAATGGGCAGGGATTACTTCCATTCTTCAGAGGGGCCCCATTTAACGAACATATGGCTTTCCTTTCATGGCCTCTTAAAATGTACAATGGGCTCACGAATTTCCCATTTTATGCTTATCAACAAATTAAACCTTCTGTGAATTCCCTTGTCCATGTCTTGGCATCCCTCAATTTATAAATATGGTATATTTCAAATTTCCATTTATAAGTTTGTTATTTAATACCTAAAATTCATTATCAGTGGAAAACAATATCATAAACTGTGTTTATAGCACCAAGCCAACACCAAACCTTTTGAGCAATATTTTTGGCTATATGATTCGAAATAATTATAGCAATATTTACTTTGGGAAATATATTTATGTCTCTAAATTGATATAACCCATATCTCTAACACTATAGTGACCTGGGTGTAAGAAATAGATAGGTATAACAATATAAGTATATATATATATATATATATATATATATATATATATATGGTATAACAATATAAATATATATATATATATATATATATATATACATATACATATATATTATTGATTTTTTACAGAGAGGAAGGGAGAGGAATAGAGAGTTAGAAACATCGATGAGGGAGAAACATCGATCAGCTGCCTCCTGCACACTCCCCACTGGGGATGTGCCTGCAACCAAGGTACATGCCCTTGACCGGAATCAAACCCAGGACCCTTGAGTCCGCAGGCCAATGCTCTATCCACTGAGCCAAACCAGTTAGGACAGAAGTATATTTTAAACATATATCTATTATGACCACCAGCAACCCTTGGAAAGCCTGATGGCATTGCATTCAATTTGTTTTTCATCAAAACTACTTAAAATTCCTTAAGTTTCACTGAAATTTTGCTGGGAGTTCTCAATAGTTGTTTCACGCTTATTTTAAGACATCCTAAAAGATATTATGTTATATATTGTTTTAGCCTCTCTGCTGTTTTCCTTTTTTTTTTCTCTTTTAGCTCTATACTCCTTGACCTAATTTCTTAATTTTGACCTAATTTTCAAAATGCTAACCCTGCCAATAGTAACCACTGACAGTATTGCCTCTTCAGTTAGTGCTACTTATTTTCAAGGTTTAGCTCACTGCTGTCATCTCCACCAATGACAATCCTGTTGACCTTGCAGATGTTGTCTTCCTCCCAACAGTTCATACATCATTTCCAATGCCAATGCTCAGTCTTCCAAGAAGATTATAGAGAACTAGTTCTTTTGTTTTTACTAATTCTTTTAGCAAAACCTCCCCAGCTTATGTAAAAAGCAAACAAACAAAAACAAAGACAGAAAAAGAGAGCTCTGAGGTGAGGGTGGGCTTTGCAGTTAGGCAAGAGGTAGAAATTGTGGAAAGAAAAGAAAATCTAAAGTGTTGAAAGGGAGTTAAAAATAAACTCCATAATAAAGTCCCCAGAATGCTTTTCCTTCTTATCTGCTGTCTTCCTTCATCAGCATGTATTGGTCTTTTATACATTGATTACAAAAAAAGATGGAAATATAGCATGCACACCAAGTGGGCATAGAAACATAAAAATATAGTTTTAAAGAATTAAATAAATATCTGTATAGCTATCATTCAGGCCAATATATCAAACATTAATTTAAGAAAATATAATGTTCCTGTATCTTCTTCAATGAGATGTTTGAATTACTTCTTTGAATTACTCTAATTTGATGTGTATTGCTATAGCACTTTTATTTTCACTGCTAAATTATAATCATTGTATGAGTATACTGAAAATTATAATTCCATTTGTGGCTATGGAGGAGGGGTGTTGTACCTTTTTGTTGTCATAGACAACATTGATATAAAAACATTTTTGCAAATATACCTTGATACACATGTGTAAGAACTTTTCTAGGGTAGATAATGAGGAATAGACTTGCTAGTTATAGGATATGTGCAGGCATATCCCATTTTACTAGGTTACACAAAACTGATTTCCAGAGTGGTAGTAACAACGATAATTTCCATCAACTAACATCCTTTTCAGAACATAGTATTATCTAACTTTGCCCATCTGCTGTATGTAAAATTATATGTCATTGTGGTTTTAATTTTCATTTTCTTGATTATTAATTTAACATATATTCTTAAATTTTATAGGCCATTTGTGCTTCTTCTTCAGTGAAATTTCTGATTACTTCTAGTGCTTTATTTTTATTACTTTGTCTTTTTCTGTTGAGCCATAGGAATTATTCATTATGTATTCCAGATAAATGCTATGCTGGTTTTATGTTTTGTAAAGTCCTTCTCTTAGATTATTGACAGATTTTCACATTTTATGTATCTTTTGATGAATATAAACTTCACCTGAAATTGTTTTCTGTGTATTGTGTGAGATAGGGCTGTCCTTGTTCCAGGAACATTTATTGCCTACTAGTCTACATTACCCCTTCCTGAATTTGGAATGCTGGTCAAATATTCTGACTATCTAAGACTTTAAATTTAGCTCAAACATATGTGATAATTAAATTACTGGGGATGCCAAAGGAAGCAGTATAGTTCCCTCTGGCTGCAGGTACAATTATGTCTCAAGGTTTATTCTTCAAGGTAAGGATATTACTATGTTTCTTTTTCTCTCCTCTATTACTGAAGGTCTTAAATTGATAAATCTGACTAGGTCTTACCGATGACCTGAACAGTGAGCCAAATGTGTTTTTCCCAGGATCATGTCTCACAACACAGCAGGCCAAAAGATTTAAGCAAAAGTGTGGAAAGTTTATTACAAGCAGATCTAGAGTCCCGAGTGAGGAGGGGGGGCCAAAGAATGGGTTGCCCATTAAAGCCTTGTAGCCCAGGGTTATAGCCCTTGTTGCTACAAGCCTGCTCTTTGTCTTCCTGTATCATCACCTGATTGAGTCCCTCAATAGTTTTTTTTTTGCCCAGCAACTGACCTAAAATTTCCATTTCTATGTGTTCTTTCTCTGTTCTTGTGCTGAACTTTCTCTGTTTCTATGCGTTTGTCCATCATGTTGCTATAGGCCCTTCCTTGTTTTCCCATGCCTCCCGCTTTGAGTCCAGAAACATTTTATTATTTCTGCTAATTGGTTCCTGTGGTTAGGCTGCTCAAACTGCCATGTCTGCCCCTGCCTGTGTTCCACCTGCCTTTATTTCCACTGGACCCTGCCCTATCTGCCTGTGTTTCAAGTTAACCTTCTCATTACTAGATTCAGGGCCTCAATAGAGAAAACGCAAAAATGAAAGTTTGGTGACTTAGATTATATCTTTTGTTCTTTTTGTTAATCCTCAGCAAAGGATATGTTTTCATTGATTTTTAGAGAGAGTAGAAGGAAAGGGGAGAGACAGAGAAAGATATCGATGTGAGAGAGATACGTCTATTCATTGTCTCCCACATGTACCCTGACCAGGGCCATGGAGCAAGCCTGCAACCTAGGTACATGCCCTTGACCAGAATCGAATCAGGGACTCTTCAGTCCACAGGCCAACATTTTATCCACTGAGTCAAACCAGTTAGGGCTAGATTGTATCTTGCTTGTATGTTATTGTACTTTTGTTCTTGAAAAAGTCAGAAAAAATCTTTGGGTTTCCAAGTATTATCTACAACAGCATCAAAATAAGGTATCTCCCAACCTCTAACCATTAGTCTAAATATTTATCCAAAGGAGCATTGTTTATTGGTTATAGGAATCTGCGACATTGATTTTAGTTTACATTTGAGTCATTATACCTAGGGGATCTTTATAGTCTTGGCGTCAATTTCCAAATAGAAACTTAATCAAATATCCTCTACTATAATTTTTGTCATTCTCTTGCCTAACTGATACTCTTATAAGAATGTTTTGCATAGATATAAAATTCTATTACTACAGAATTCTTCTTTTTTTAAAATATATTTTATTGTTTTTTTACAGAGAGGAAGGGATAGGAATAGAGAGTTAGAAACATCGATCAGCTGCCTCCTGCACACTCCCTACTGGGGATGTGCCTGCAACCAAGGTACATGCCATTGGCCGGAATCGAACATGGGACCCTTGAGTCCGCAGGCCGACACTCTATCCACTGAGCAAAACCGGTTAGGGCTACAAAATTCTTCTTTAAGACTACAAAAGGGTCTTCTTTTTACTAGGATCAGCAAATAAGACAGGGAATTTGAAAATAATATTATTTGTTCTTCTCATTGGTGATCATTAACATACAAATAGTTTTTATTTTTCTGCTCTTTCACTTCTTAATAGAGAGGAATCATGGTAAACAAAACCATTTATAGTTTTAATGAGTAATGGCACACTTGCATACACACTGTCTATGCTTATAGCCTCTCTAGAAACATAAATCAGAAACCTAGAATTATTAAGAGCATTTCAGGAAGAAATGGGACAAGAGCAACTTCCTTAGAAATAATGTGTTGTCATTCTGTTTTTGCACCACTTAAGTTTTTTTTATATGTATATATTTTGTTGATTTTTCAGAGAGCGGAAGGGAGAGGGATACAGAGTTAGAAACATCGATGAGAGAGGAACATGGATCAGCTGCCTCCTGCACACCTCCTACTGGGGATGTGCCCACAACCAAGGTACATGCCCTTGGCCGGAATTGAACCTATGACCTTTCAGTCCGTAGGCTGATGCTCTATCCACTGAGCCAAACCGGTTAGGCACTTGTTTTATTTTAAATGAAGTCCTTTAGTTTCTCCATCAGTGTTTCCATTATTCTATATTAGAATAGTTTTTAAAATATATTTGAGTGATTTACTTAAATTTCAGAATTTCAGTAACTTAAAAATTTATTTTTCCACCTTTTTTTGTTTGTTTTTAAATCTTTATTGTTGAAAGTACTACACAAGCCCCCTTTTCCCCCCATTGACCCCCTTCTAGACCACACCCACACTCACCCCAGGCTTTACCAGCCTATTGTCTGTGTCCATGAGTTATGCATATATGCATACAAGCTCTTGGTTGATCACTTGCCACCCACCCACCCACCCTCCCCCGCCTTCCCTCTGCAATTCCACAATCTGTTCCTTACTTCTGTGTCTCTGGATCTATTTTGCTTTCAAAATAAAAACATTTTTTCTAGAGATATAGTAGAATATATCTGAAATTATATTGTATATAATTCACAAGGTTGCAAGTTACCTATTCTCTTTATTTGATATAATTTATTAATATCCAAAGTTAGCTAGCATATTACTATTAAGCAGAGCACTGTCAATGTTAACTGACAGAAGTTTTATCACATATTAAAAACAGTTTTATCCCTTATCGGTGATAACATTGGCAAATATGTTCTCCTATGCAGTGGACTTTCTTGTTGTCTTGTTGATGATTCCTTTTGCTGTACAGAAGCTTTTTATTTTGATGTAGTCCCATTTGTTTATTTCTCTTTAGTTTTCATGCCCTAGATTCTAGAAGCTGTATCGGTGAAGATATTGCTGCCTGTGGATTCCTCTGATATTTTTATGGTTTCCCATCTTATGTTTAAGTTCTTTATCCATTTTGAGTTTATTTTTGTGTATGATGTAAGTTGCATTTTTTTTTGCATGTGTCTGTCCAATTTTCCCAATACCATTTATTGAAGAGACTGACTTGATTCCATTGTATGTTCTTGCCTCCTTTGTCAAATATTAATTGAGCCTAGTGGTTTGGGTCAATTTCTGGGGTCTCTATTCTATTCAATTGGTCTATATGTCTGTTCTTGTGCTAGTCTCAGGCAGTTTTGAGAACAGTAGCTTTGCAATACAGCTTGATATCTGATATTGAGATCCCACCTACTTTGTTCTTCTTTCTCAGGATTGCTGCAGCTATTCTGGGTCTTTTTTTTTTTTTTTTATTCCAGATGAATTTTTGGAGAGTTCCTTTTAAGTCTGTGAAAAAAAATCTCTAACATTTACAGGGTATTCATACAATTTAACAAAAGGAAGATAAACAACCCAAACAAAAAATGGGCAATATACCTAAATAGATACTTTTCAAAAGAAGACAGAAGGAAGGCCAAAAGACATATGAAAACATGCTCAAAGTCACTAATCATCTGAGAGATGCAAATCAAAATGACAATGCGGTACCATCTCACACCTGTCAGAATGGCTATCATCAACAAATCAACAAACCACAAGTGTTGGCGAGGAGGTGGAGAAAAAAGGAACCCTTGTGCACTGCTGGTAGGAATGCAGACTGGTGCAGCCACTGTGGAGAACAGTATGGAGTTTCATCAAAAAACTAAAAATGCAACTCCCATTTGATCCAGTAATCCCATTTCTAGGAATATATCCCAAGAAACTAGAAACACCAATCAGAAAGGATATATGCACCCCTATGTTCATAGCAGCACAATTCACCATAGCTAAGATTTGGAAACAGCCTAAGTGCCAATCAGTAGATGAGTGGATTAAAAAACTGTGGTACATCTACACAATAGAATACTATGCTGTGGTAAAAAAGAAGGAATTCTTACCATTTGCAACAGCATGGATGGAACTGGAGGGCATTATGCTAAGTGAAATAAGCCAGTCAGAGAAAGATAAATGTCACATGATCTCATTCATTTGTAGAATATAATGAACAACATAAACTAATGAACAAAAACAGATCCAGGGACAGAGAAGCATCGATCAGACTATCAAACCTCAGAGAGAAGACAGGGGAGGGTGGGGGTCAGGAGGAGAGATCACTCAAAGGACTTGTATGCATGCATATAAGCCAAACCAATGGATACAGACACCAGGGGAGTGAGGGCAAGAGTGGGGTGGGGGTGGGGGGGGGCAATGGGGGGATAAGGACACATATGCAATACCTTAATTAATAAAAAGAGAAAAAATGGAAAAAAAAACAGTTTTATAAATTGCCATAAATATACAAAATAGAAAAGAAAAGAAAACCACTAAAGTTGCATTTGCAATTTAAAGCTCTCAGGCAGGTGTGTAATGTCACATGTCTGCAGAAGCCTATTTATAAATGCACATTTTAATACCAACTCATTGGCCTGATTCATTAAGGGGAAAAGTGCTGATTAGAAACAATTTTCATTTTTTCAGTGCACCCCAAGAGTTCTTCCTTTCTAAAAAAAAAGTATATATATTTCTAAATATATAGTTTAGACTCATTTTTAATGGATTTAAAAACTTTTATGAATTCATAAATATTGTTTCTCTGATATTATTGCTTAAGCAGTATATAGATATAAAATTAAATAATATTTAAGTTATAAATATATATGCATGCATGTGTGTGTTTGAAGGTGATACAGAATGCTTTTACTTGAAAAGAAAATCAAAGTGGACAATAAATATCATAAATTTGTATTATAATCCTTCAATGGTTTGAAAATAAACAATGTAAGATTTTAAAAATTATAAAATCTAATATATTGATACAAATTAAGAGAAATGCTCCTCTTATGCATATTGTATGTTTTTGCTGTGAGAATTTTTTGTTTTTATTTATTTTTTGCTTATGTTTCCTCTTAATATAATATATTGCTGTTGGAATCCTTATTCTTCTAAGCCAGTTCTTATATAAGTATGTATTTAATTTTATAACTAATTTTTTATAAAAGTAAGAGGGGGATATGATTTGATTTATGTTTTAGAAGCACACATTTACACCTAGGTCAAAAATCAATAGAAGGTTAAAATATTTGCATGCAAATCTTAGGAGTCAGGGAAATTCATTAGGGTGCCATCACTTAAGACCAGCTCAAGGATGATGAGCCTGTGAACAAGAGAAGGAACCTGGAAATGGAAAGGAAAAGACAGATCTCAAAAATCAGGAGATGGAATTAACACAATGTGCTGACTGATTGAATGTGAGAGATGAGATAAATGGATGACTTGAGGATAATAATGAGGTTTCCTAGCTTGAGTGACTCTCTGAATAGTGATCTTATTGACTGAAAGGAAAAATAAACAGCTTTGGAAAGGAAGATAACTGACTGGATTTTGTTGAAACTAAAGTACTTTGTAAGGTATGCATGTTAAATTTATCTAGCAAACCATTTTATAATACATTTCTATATCACATGATAAAGGGGGTATTATAAATAATTATTTGAAAATTATTGAAGTAAATGATCATTCTTATTAAGCCATTAGGTTAAACCACTAAAATATAGAATGAGCAGAGAAATGGACCAATAATTGAACGTTGTGAAACACAAATATTTAAAGGGCAGATAGTAAAGGGAAATTTGGGACACAGGGCATAAAAGGAGTGATCAGAAAGGAGAGAGCCAAATTAAGTGCTGGATATTGTATCATTGAGGTTCATGAGGGAAGGCATGGTCAATATTATTAATTGGTGCATAAGTTTTGAGAAAAAAACATTACAAGATCACTATTGACTTTTTGACTAGTTATAGAAAAAGAGTTTGGAGCAAACGCCAAATTGCAATGGGTAGGAGAGTAAACTGGAGGATGAAGAGCTCATAATCTCATGGAATGTTCTTAATTGTTACTTTGTGTATCAGCCCTATTTAATTATCTTATAAATATACCTTATTACACTTCAACTTGAGTTAGCTCTGAATTGGCACTGCTACTAAGCTTATTTCTTTCATTGGATGCTCTCCTTAACTAATACTTAACAGAAATTCGTACATATGCTTAAAACATTTAAGACTGAAATTACAATAATTTTCTCACTCTTTGGGAATTTGTAAATTTTCATTCCCTGTAAACCCTCCCCTCTCTCAGATTGCTTGTTTTGCATAAAGCATTTTGATAGCTATGATAAAAGTTATTTATTCCCTTAAAGAAAATCTTTTACTTGACTCAAGTTTGAAATTATCTGAGACACAAATTTATATATATATATATATATATATATATATTAAGTATGCAAATTAGGCCAGGACTCTGTAACGGGTCACAGTCAGGCAGAAGGAGGTTGTGTGTGCAGGTGAGGCCCAGAGCTGTGGCAGAGGCTTGAGCAGGCCTGGAACGGAGTCACGGGGCCGGGGGGGTGGTGGGGTGGTGCCCTGCCCAAGCCACGGCAGAGTCTTGAGCAGGTCCAGAGCAGAGCCAGGGGCCCTGCCTAAGCCACAGTGGAGGCTTGAGCAGGGTTGGAGTGGAGCTGGGGGCTAGCGGGGGGGCCCTGCCCAAGTCTCAGCGGAGGCTTGAGCAGAGCTGAGGGGGCCCTACCCAAGCTGTGGTGGAGGCTTGAGTGGAGCCAGGGGGCCCTGCCCAAACCACAGAGAAGGTCTGAATAGGCCTGGAGACAAGGGGGGCGTGTACCAGTGGTGGCTTGCCAGCAGTCCCGCCTCTGCGCGTGAACTGCAGAGGAAACACCTTTTCTGACCGCTCAATGGCTAAGCTCCCAGTATGCCACTGGTAGTGTTCTTGGTAACTTGGGTAATAAGAATTCAGGAAGGTGATCTGGGGTTTTTCCACATCACTCCTGTAGGAAAAAACAAAGATCTGCTGCTGGGGGGCTGAGACATGTCATATCCTGCCCTAGCCAGTTTGGATCAGTGGATAGAGCCTTGGCCTGTGGACTGCAGGGTTCGGGTTTGATTCTGATCAAGGGCATATACCTAGGTTGCAGGTTCCTTCCTTGCCGGGGCCCAGGTCAGGGTTCATGCAGGAGGCAACCAATCGAAGTGTCCCTTTCACATTGATGTTTCTCTCTCTTTCCCTCTCTCTTCCACTCTCTCTAAAAATCAATGGAAAATATCCACAGGTGAGGTTAAAAAAGAAAGAAAAAAAGAAAGAAAGAAATGTCGTATCCTATGAAAGACACATCTTGAAAAATGCCTAAAGAAAGTTGTTATTTTTTCATGGTGAAGGAACTGGAGTCCGTGTTGATGAAAACAACTTGGTGGCTGTGGCAGCCAGCAGTGGCAGCAGCAGCAGGGTGATGGGGGTGGTGCTTTCCCCTGATCAGCCCGGTCACCTTCTGAAGAGGGAGGCCTGACTGCGGCTTAGGCCCTCTCCCTGAGTGAGCCTAAGCCATCAGTAGGACATCCCCTGAGGGCTCCTGGACTGTGAGAGGGGGCAGGCTGGGCTGAGGGACCCCCACCCCAGTGCATGAATTTCGTGCACTGGTCCTCTAGTCCTGTATAATAAAAGGGTAAGACTGGTCGCTGTGATGCGCTCTAACCACCAGGGGGCAGATGCTCAACACAGGAGCTGCCCCTGGCAGTCAGTGTGCTCCCACAGGGGGAGTGCTGCTCAACCAGAAGCCCAGAAGCTGGGATCATGGCTGGTGAGTGCAGCAGTGATGGCTGGAGCCTCTCTGGCCTCCGAGGCAGTTCAACATCCCCTGAGGGCTCCAGGACTGTGAGAGGGCACAGGCTGGGCTGAGCCCCGCCCCCCCCCGCCCCCCCCAGTGTACGAATCTCGTGCACCAGGCCTCTAGTTAATAGATAAGAAGATAGCAAGGAATACTTTCATTTCAGACAATAGTGTTTCAAATTGTTAAATATACCTTATTATAAATGAGTAGATAATGAATAGAAATTAAAATACTATGTTAAGATCTGCTGTACACTTCTTTGCAATCACACCATATACATATACATATACATATATATATACATGCATGTGCGTGTGTGTGTATATATGTATATATATATATATATATATATATATATATATATCGCTACAAAACATGGATTAAGTCATTCTACAACTGAATTGCTTAAGGAATCACTCTTGGATGCCATGTAATAGAGTATCTTACATTTGCTTAAAACATGAGCTCTACCCTGGCAAGCATTTATTACTTACTAGTAATGTCCTGGTGGGAGTTATTTTACTGTAAAACAGTGCATTTTCTACTAAATACCATTCATTTAATTTTAAAATTTCCATCTTGCATATGTAATCTTTTTACACATACTCAGGGCAATTCAGAAATAGCAATGCGATCATATAGATTTCCAGCAGGAAATAAATAGTAGATTTCAATTTAAATAAATAGAGTATGGCTTTATGAAAAAACTATGCACATAGTTGTGGAAAGGGTTAGGAAATTTACAAGAGATAGTGAAATATGCCAGGGCTAGCAAAGTTTCTACACCACCCTTAGATATTTGGGATGAAGAAGGAAGAGTTAGTAGGAAATTGGAGACAGAGAGGGCTATTAGATATGCTGACTTATAGAGAGCTCAGACTTTTCTGTGAAAAATCACAGACAGCTTGCAGCATAGCCAAAGGAAAGGAGTAGAGAGAAGAAATATCTGATTCCATTCCCTCCTTTCCTCTTTTCCATCCCCTATTAGTGATTCTTATTGATGGAACTGAGAAGGGAAGGGAATTGGTTGGTAGAATCAGTACAAGTTAACATCCAGGGACATAGAACTTGATGGAAAAACATGAATAATGGATCAGGATAGGATAAACTAACTAAATGAATGAATGATGATTGAATAAATGAATGAATAAAATGTGTGTATATATACATAAACTTACATATACATATACATCTATACTAATAAAAGGGTAATATGCTAATTAGACCAGATTTCTTCCAGAGATCCTTTCAGATGTCCTTCTGGACAAACCCACAATGGCTGCAAGGGCTGAAGGCAGGCAGCCATGGTGGCAGCTGTGAGGGCTGAGAGCAGGGAGCAGCGGAGGCCAGCAGTGGCAGCAGCAGCAGGGTGATGGGGGTGGCACCTTCCCCTGATCACCCGGTTGCCTCCTATAGAGGGAGGCCAGAGGCAGCAGCAGTGGCTGGGTAATGGGGGCAGCACCTTCCCCTGATCAACCTAGTCATCTCCCACAGAGGGAGGCCAGACTGTGGCTTAGGCACCCTTCCCGAGGGCAGCGGGCCTAAGCCATCAGTAGGACATCCCCTAAGGACTCCTGGACTGTAAGAGGGGGCAGAGTAGGCTGAGAGACTCCCCCCCCCACCCAGCTCCTAGGTGCCTGCTGCCGGCCAGAGGGAGGGAAGCCGGTTCTCGGGTGCCTGTGGCTGGCTGGAGGAGGGAAGCCTGGATCCCAGGTGCAGGGTCCAAGACAAAGGTGGTTAGGGGCAATCAGGTAGGCAGGCAGGTGAGCAGTTAGGAGCCAGTGGTCCCAAATTGTAAGAGGGATGTCCTACTGCCGGTTTAAGCCCGATCTCTGTGGGATCAGGCCTAAACCGGCAGTCGGACATCCCTCGAGGGGTCCCAGATTGGAGAGGGTGCAGGCCAGGCCGAGGGACCCCCCACCCCATGCACAAATTTTGTGCACCGGGCCTCTAGTATACATATAATGTTCAACATGGGTAGGCCTCAGGGAAATAAAAATTTAAAACAAATAACATTCCACTATAAACCCATTAGAATAATTAAAAAAGCAAAAAAGGCAAAATAAAAAAATAATATGAATGGGTATTAGTGAGGATATAGAGTAATCTCAACCATTATGTGTTGCTGTCCAAAGTGTAAATTGATATAACTTTGGCAAATTCTACCAAAACTGATTATAATCTATGACCAAACAATTCCATTTTTGGATTTATAGAAGTGTGTTATTTTGTATATCAAAAGAGTTATACAAGAATATTATTAATACTCTTTATAATATTTAAAAGTAAATACAATCCAAATGTTCACCAATACTATATAATGAAAGAGAAGTATGTAAATTGTCCCCTCAACCGGAGTTCTTCCGGGAGTTCGACCAAGGGGCGGGCTGGCCGGGAGAAAGGAGGGAGTACCTGGCTGGCAGCCAGCAGCTGGCAGCCACTAGGGACCCTACCAGTGCATGAATTTCGTGCACTGGGCCTCTAGTAGTGAAGTAAATAGATAAATTGTGGTATCCTATATAATAAAGAGGTAATATGCAAATTGACCATCACACCCTTGCACAAGATGGCCATCTCCATGTGGTCAAAAGATGGCTGCCCCCATGTAGTCACAAGATGGCTGCCAAAGGATGGCCAGCAGGGGAGGGCAGTTAGGGGTGACTGGGCCTGCAGGGGAGGGAGGGCAATTGGGGTGGACCAGGCCTGCAGGGGAGGGCAGTTGGCGGTGACCGGTCTGGCATGGTAGGGTAGTTGGGGGCAATTGGGCTTGCAGGGGAGGGCAGTTGGGGGCAATCAGGTCAACAGGGGAGCAGTTAGGCATTGGTCAGGCTGGTAGGGGAGTGGTTAGAGGGTGATCAGGCTGGTAGGCAGGCAAGCAGTTGGGAGCCAGCAGTTCCAGGTTGTGAGAGGGATGTCTAACTGCCGTTTTAGACCCAATCTCCTGAGGGATCCCAGATTGGAGAGGGTGCAGGCTGGGCTGAGGGACAGCCCCTCCTCCCCAAGTTCATGAATTTCATGCACTGGGCCTCTAGTGTTCATATAATGAAATACAAGATAGCCACGAGAAGAAACATCCAACATCATAGACAAAACTCACAAACAGTGTTTAGTGAAAATAGTCAAACACTAAAGGTCGGTGCTCAACCACTGAGCCACGTGGGCTGGGCTAAAGCTGTATTTGTGATATGTGCAGCTTTCTATACTAGGAAGTATTTTTTTGTTTTTATACTTTTTCTTTTAAAACATTTCACCAAAGTGTCTTTACAGACAGATATTTCTACTAAATATTAAGTCTAATGATCATTTCAGTCAATATCTATTTCTGGAGTTGGTCAAACAATACATGCAGCATTTTAAGAAAGTAAAACTTTAAGAAACATGTTTTTGTTTTTTTTAAATCAGGGAGAGATATAATAATTTGATTGTTTCAAATGTCTCCATTATACAAATTATTAACACCACTCCCATATATTTTATAAATTTTTTAATCCTCACCTAAAGATATGTTTTTTGGTTAGTTTTGTTTCTAATTGATTTTTAGAGAGAAAGGGAGAGCGAGAGCGAGAGCGAGAGCGAGAGCGAGAGCGAGAGAGAGAGAGAGAGAGAGAGAATCACTGATGTGAGAGATAAACATCCATCAGTTGCCTTTCTTATGCCCTGACCTGAGATCAAATCCTCAACCTAGGTATGTGCCCTGACCAGGAATGGAACGAGACACCCTTTCATGTTTAGGATGATGCTCTAACCAACTGAGCCACCTGGCTAAGGGACACCCATATATTTTAAATAGTAAATTAAATTTTAGCATTTTAGAAGTTTGTACATACATTCCAGTCTTTTTAAAATTTTCCTATTCAGATGAAGCTAAAGTAGTTTTCTTTGTATAGAATGGGAAGTTAATATTTTTTAATGTATTGACCATTATATTTTATGGAAGGGTGGAATATTGGTATGTTGCTATAAATACTACCAGCCAGGTGCACAAAAAATGTATTTAAAATAAAGAGGTGAAAAGTTTAAAATGTGCTATTTATCCATGGCATTTATTATAGATTGAAGGAGATTTGTAAGTCAAAAGGAGTGAAATGAAAGCAAGAAAGGTCAAAGAAAATAACCCAGAATGAATGCAGAATAGGTAAACATGCTCCTAGGGAAAAACACAACAGGAAAGGCATAAAGATAATGGCATACATCTCAGTCTAGATGTATAGAATTCAGTGCCAGATTTATTATGTAAGCTGTGTGTTAAGTAATGGGAATAGAGATTCTCCATTATGAACATGTATATAAGTGTTTCTACATTAGATAGGTGTTTCATTGACTTTCTAGCCTAATTATGGCAGTATTTACCATTCACCCCCCACCACTCACTCTTCTACCACCCCCATTCCCCCTTTCCCTCTGGTAATCACCAAGCTGTTGTCTGTGTCTATGAGTTTTGGGGATTTTTTTTTTTTTTGCTTAATCCCTTCACCTGTTTCACCTAGCCCTACAACCCCCTCTCCTCTGAGAGGAAGTTCTCTATCTTTGAGTCTGTTTCTATTTTGTTTGTTAGTCTATTTTGTTCATTAAATTCCACATTAGTGAAATCATATGGTACTTGTCCTTCTCTGTACACCTGAAACCTATATCATTTTATTAACCAATGTCACACCAATAAATTCAATTTTAAAATGCTAAAAACAATAAAATAAAATAAATGATGTTTCCTTGGGACAATGTTCATATTACAAGTAAATGAGGTCTGCCAGAGCTCCTGTGCCTATATTACGTGAAATAGTTTTCTTTGAAGCTGATTTAAAGACTGTCAGAGTGAAGGAAGTACAACTAACAGGTTAACATTTTATGTCACATTTGAGACTTGGCAAGGATAGTAAAAAGAATGGGTGAAGACAATCCTTTTAGAGTTATGGAATTCACAATTTTTTACTTGCTCTATTAAATGTGAGTACAATTCATCAACTAAGGTCTACTATGGGATATGTTATATTAATGCATGTTTCCACAACTTATGTCTGTTTGCTCTTCCCAGATATATTTATATCATACAAAGGTAGAGATGAATGCTATAATTATCATCACCAAATAGCTTATTTATTAATGCATATAAAGCCCTTTTGCTGCTCAAAGTCACTAATGTTTCTCCTGATATTTCTCTGCTATTGGGAACTCAATGTTTCTCCTAATCTAGTCATGCAAATCCCATTCATGTTAAATTGAAGGGCTAATAAGAGTGCTTTTCTGGACTATGCAGTGAACATAGCTTGCAAAATTTACTTATCTATACTAATAAAGAGCTAATATGCTAATGGTCAATACCTGTAACGGGTACAGACCAGGTCATTAGCATATTAGCTGGGGCATTACGTTGAAGACAGGCAGAAGCAGGGAGGCGCCGGAGGGAGGCGGGACCATCCCAGGCCATGGAGGGCAGGGGTGAGAGCGAGTAGCGCCCCCCTTTCCAGGCCTTCTCCACTCACTGCTCACACTCTGAGTGCCCTGTGGCCCACTTGCCAGGGGAAGGAGCACAGCTCAGTAGGTGGGAGGCTTCCATGCTCTCCTCAAGCAGCATGATGGGGTGGAGCTGCCGCGTTGCTCTGGAGTCAGGGCAGAAGTGGGCAGGCACCCAGAGAAGGTGGGACCAGCCAGAGGCAACTGAGGGACTGAGGGTGGGGCTTGAAGGCCAGAGGGTTTCAGGGCTGGAGCTCTGCGTGGAGCGATTTGGGTGCCAAGGCAGGGCAGCGCCTCACGATTTCAAATTGTGCGCTGGGCTCCTAGTGGTATATAAATCTTTCCAGTATATTCCTTGTTTTTTTCTAAAGTTGATAATAATAAATATTATAAATATTTCTGTAGTGATTCCTTCACCTAATGTTGATGAAAGTAAAGATTAATAAATTTACATCCATACTGTGCTTTATGTTTTCAAGGTTGTTTCATTTTCATAATTTTATTTTGCCTCTTCTTACCATACAGTGTTGCAGATGAACAGTCAAGTAAAAGTATGCCCATTTAAAGACAGGATAATTGAGCTCCTTAACAAGTTAAGTGAAAAGTTTAGTCAATTAACACCAAAATGCTTGTCTGTTGCACCTGTTGGGTAAATGTAATTTATATATCTATATCTATATCTATATCTATCTATATCTATATCTATATCTATATCTATATCTATATCTATATCTATATCTATATCTATATCTATATCTATATCTATATCTATATCTATATCATCTATATCTATATCTATCTATATCTATATCTATCTATATCTATATCTATCTATATCTATCTATATCTATCTATCTAGATATCTAGATATATCCCAAGTGGCAATCCTCTCTACAAAACTAATAGAGAAAGAAAACATTTTCATTATGGAATAAGTATTAAAACCAAAATGTGATGGCCACATTCCTAAGAGACTGCTGAGAGATTGACAACAGAATGAAATTTCACTTCTTCAGATAGCCAAGCAGATACAAGCCGTTACATATGTGACTTCAAGATAAACAATAACTAGTCCTTAAGTAAGTTACACACAGTTCATCCTAACTTTAACTGGTAATTGGGGTGACCATCTGTGTTACCTAATTGGCTTTATCCCAGGGGAAATACAAGCTTCTCATCTTTTTATAGCAGGAAATGGTTTGGCATCTTGGAGCAAGGTTCTCACTGAAGTCAGGCTCCTACACTCCCCACAAACTGGGAGAGGGATGCTATATCATCCATGTTTGCCTTTCAAAGAGATGACTCCCAGGTTCTGGAGAAAAACATTCCTGGATCATGAAGCTGACAAAAGCCAGCTGACAAAATGCCTATCTACTCTTCAGAAAGATTTAATTACATTCAAAGATAAGAAAGTAGTTACAAATAAAACCAAAAACAAAACAACAAATGAATAAACAGGAAAAGCAAACAAAATCTCACAGACACAGACAACAGTATGGTGGTTACCAGAGGAAGGGGATTAAGAGGATAGTAAAGAGTAAAGGGGGTCAAATATATAGTGACGGAAGATTTGACTTTGGGTGGTGGGCACACATGCAATATACAGATGATATATCATAGAAATGTACATTTGACACATATATAATTTTATTAACTAAAGTCACCACAATAAATTTAAAAATATTTTTAAAGTGTTTTACGTTAAATGCTTAGAAAGTAAAGGAGAGGTAGAAACTCTACCCATTTTCAGCAGGGCGGGAGAATTAAGCCCCCCTTTTAAAATTAAATCTATTGGGGTAACATTGGTTAATAAAATTTTATGGGTTTCAAGTGTACAATTTTATGAAACATCATCTGAATATTGCATTGTGTGTTTACCACCCAAAATCAAGTTTCTCACTTTTTAATAGTATTTGTGTTACATGCCTAGCAAACTTGTAACTACAGAGATTATAATTGATCCAGGGCCCTTTGTACTGGTCTTTGGCCTTCCATGGCCATCACCAGCCAATATCTGAGACCAAACAAGGATTCCAAAGCAGATCTATTCCTTCGAAAAAGAGGGGCTGTCTAGGATGCTTTCGCCTAACCTTTTCCTCTTTCTTTCACTCAGCGAAGTAATTGATAAAAAATAAATAAATAAATAAATAAATAAATAAATAAATAAGTCACGGAGAGCTTTCCATATGAGCATACCAAGTGCCACCTCTATAGTTTTACATTGTATGAATACAATCCAATTTATTTATCTGTTCGATTACTGATGGATACTTCATCTCTGATGAAGATATATATTCCTCTTGGAGTAGGTATACAAGAATATCTTCCACTTAAATATTGAAGATTAGAATTTCTAGTCATTGGACATATATGTTGTCATTTTATTTTGAAAATGTCAAGTCATTTTCCAAAGTATTTGTGCTAATTTACATTACCTCCTGCCAGCAATATATGAAAGTTCTGTCATTTCAAATCATCACCAATATTTGATATTTGAAGGTTATGAATTTTTATAACAATATGGTTGCATGTAAAATGGTACCACACTATAATTTAGTTTGGAGTTTTAAATTGCTAATACATTTGAGCATATTTTTATTTTAATGGTGATTCTGATTTCCCTTTCTGTCAAATACAGTTTAAGTCTTTATTCTTTGTTTCATTTTTTTTGTCTTTCTCTTATTTGTTTATGGAGTTTTTATTAGGTATTCTGAATACTCTTCATTTATCATTTATACAATGAAAAATTTTTCTCAATCAGAGATTCTTATTTTCACTTTTTTATGGTTTTTAAATAAACAATAATTAATTTATACAGTCATAGTAAATAGCCAACTTTGTGTGTGTGTGTTTTTGTTTTGTTTTGTGTTTTTTTGTGTCACTTCTTTTACTATCCCCATTCTGTACCTTGGTGGGCAAAAGTAACTTTACAGTTATTCATATGAAAAAAGACATGCAAGTCACATGTCTTTTATGATTATTACAATAACTTTATTAACTGAAAAGAATTTTACTCAAAATTGTATACCAATTTTTGTCCAACTTTGTATATTTCCCTGAAATGACTCTAAAGTTTTATAATTTTATCTTTTACACTAGGGGCCCGGTGCACAAAAATTTGTGCACTGGGGAGGGGGTCCTCAGCCCAGCCTGTGCCCTCTCGCAGTCTGGGACCCCTCGGGAGATGACCACCTGCTGGCTTAGGCCCACTCCCCGGGAGATTGGGCCTAAGCTGGCAGTCAGACATCCCTCTGGCAGCCCAGGAGCCCTCAGGGGATGTCCACTTGCCAGTAGGGAGCAGGCCTAAGCTGCAGTCAGACATCCTTAGCGCTGCTGAGGAGGTGGGAGAGGCTCCCGCCACCACCACTGTACTGGCAGCCATCAGCCTGGCTTGTGGTTGAGCAGAGCTCCCCCTGTGGGAGCACACTGACCACCAGGGGGCAGCTCCTGCATTGAGCGTCTGCCCCTCGTGGTCAGTGTGTGTCATAGTGACCAGTCATTCCCATTCATTCTGCTGTTAGGATCAATTTTCATATTACCCTTTTATTATATAGGATAGAGGCCTGGTGCATGGGTGAGAGCCGGCTGGTTTGCACTAAAGGGTGTCCTGGATCAGGGTGGGGGTCCTGCTGGTGTGCCTGGCCAGCCTGGGTGAGGGGCTGAGGGTCATTTTCAGACTGGCCATACCCCCATCAGGGTGGGGGTCCCTGCTGGAATACCGGGCCAGCCTGGGTGACAGGCTGACAGGTGCTTGCAGGCTGGCCACAGCCCCTTCAGGTTGGGGGTCCCTGCTGGGGTGCCTGGCCAGCCTGGGTGAGTGGCTGATGGCTCTTGGCAGGCTGGCCATGGCCCCCAGCCACCCAAGCTCCCAGTGGAGGCTGGCTGGAAGCAGGTATCTGAAATTTATTTATCTTCTATAATTGAAACTTTGTTGCCTTGAGCGAAGACCACAGCCAGCCAGGGCAGGCGGAAGCTTGGCTTCCTCCATTGCCGGGGCAACCAAGCCTCCTGCTTGTTCCAGCTCCATGGCTGCTGACCACCATCTTGGTTGTGTTAATTGTTAATTTGCATGTAGTTGCTCTGATTGGCTGGTGGGCGTGGCTTGGGGCATGGAGGAGGTGCAGTCAATTTGCATGTTTCTCTTTTATTAGATTAGATTTGTTTTTACCTCAAATTGATTTTAATTTATAGACTAATGTGAAGGAAATTATATTTACATTTTTGTCTAATTTTAATACATGATTGACCAAATGTATATATATATGTATATATATGTATATATGTATGTGTGTGTGCCCCCTTGTAAGGGGACAATATGCAAAGTGTCCCCTTGTAAGTTTGACTGACCAGGAGTTCGATTGTTCACTACGATGTGCGCTGACCACCAGGGGGCGGCATGGAACAAAGGGAGACCCCAGCCAGCACCTGGCAGCTGTTAGGGGTGCACTGGGCCTCTAGTAATTTAATAATGATTTAGGTAATTTTGGTGCAACCTTGTCTCAGTGGTACAAGCCAACGCTCCAGAAGTCTCCTGCCTACTTGATTTAATGGATGTATTGTACTTTAGAACCTAACTTTTAACATAAGGTTGCCACTTCTTTCTGTTTTGCTTTTTACCCTCTCTAGCTTTTATGGATTAATTTGCTTATTTTTCAATTGATTTTTGTCTCTATTATTTTATATTATAGTCCCCATCTTTTTTTTTAATGGTTACCATAGAAATTATAGTATATGAAGTTATCAAAATCTCTATTTAATATTATCTTTACCCTACTCCTGACCATTAGCGTAATATAGAACACGTAAATCCCAACCACTTTCTCCCAATTCATATACTATCATCTATTTAATTCAATCTTTCTTTTAACAGCACAATTTATTATCATTATTTTTTTCTAGTCATTGTGCTTTTGCTTTATCTTCTCACCCAAGGATATGTTCATTGATTTGAGAGAGATAGGAAGAGAGAGACTGATTCAAGAGAGAAGCATCAGTGGGTTGCCTAAGGTATGATCCCTGACCAGGGACCTATCCCACAACCTAGTTAAGTGCCCTGACCAGGAACCATCCTCGCCACCTTTTAGTGTATGGGACAATGCTCCAACCAGCTCATCCATCTGGCCAGAGTTTGTGTTCATTTTGATTTGCAAACTTATTAATGAATTTCTTAGCTTTTTATTTCTTCTGAAATATTAGATCACATGGTCTGAAGTTATTTTTCTTTTGCCTGAAGTTTAACTTTACTGTTGTGTGTTTCTGGCATCTTGGTGAATCTGATTCTACTGTTTGTTGATTCTTAGAATATCACTCTTCTGTGATTTGTTTCCTTGTGGATTTTGTGATTTGTGAATTTGCCCATTTTCCTCCTTGTAAAGTCTTTGATCATTGGAAAAGAATTTTTTCAGACAGGATTTTCTTTTGCTTTTATCAAAACCCTATGTGTATTAAAAGTCCTGAACCACTTTAAAATATTGCAGTTTTGGTTTGCTTTTAATCATTGTAGAGTTATTTTGAATTCCACTCAGTTGTGAGAATTGGATTGTAGTTAAAAATTATCAAGGATGAAGGCAGACATCAACATTTCTGCTAAAAAACAAAACAAAACAAAAACTGAACATATGGGTTTTATATTTAAATGTATTTATTAAATGAATTTATTATATCACAGATTCATACACAATAGTTATGTCAAAACTTTAATGAAAATAAGAAGCCATTGGTGTGGGTGACCGCTGAAGCTATTCTTTTGCCCAGTTGAGAGAGTTTTCACTTTGGTTTCTATATTTCATGCTTCTTAAAAAACAAAAGATAAATGTAAGGTTTGCTGTCGGTTTGGATGCTCCTAGAAACACATGAATAGAACATAACCAACTTAGAGATAAATAGCAGAAGGAGTAGGAATAGGCAGGTGCAGGCCCAAAGTCTGTGAAATAAGAAAATGAGGATTAGGCGGGAAGAGCCTCAGCATGAAGTGCAGCTCTGAGATGGTCTTGGCCAGTTTTATGAGGAGCTCCAAGCAAGATTTCCTGTTAGAAGGGTCCTGAACCAGACAAGGTGACTCCCTGTTTGTTGGGTTCTCTCATTGACTGAGAGGAGCAATGTAGAGCACAGTCACTCATAAACATGGTGGCTGACGGGGTAGCAGCTGGAGGCTGTCAGCTAAATACAACCCTTGCAGCAAGTTCTCCTGAAGCAATATCTGGTCAGTTCACCTTTATTGTTACCATTCCTGAATACGGTGGAGAGGCTGCGACATAAGAAATATGTATTTCCCCTCTGCCCCTAGTTCCTGACGCAGACATACAAAAACTCTTGTAATTTTCTGAATAATAGGGTGATAGGAGTGTTTTAGAAGTAGCTTCTAAATTCCTTGATATTTCCTGGGCCCTATTTTGTTCTACTGAGGAACTCTTTGTGAACTCTTTGATAGTTACAGGAGGGAGGGTAATCATTAGAAAAACCAAGCCATAATTAGAAACTGAGCTATCAGCTTCATCACCCCCTCATCTTTTGGAGAGAAGGGAGAGGCTAGAGATTGAGTTAATAATTGACAATGACTATTTGATAAAGTCTCTGTAAGCATTTAAAAACTATGGGGCTCAGAGAGTGTTGATGTTGTTGAACACATCCATGTGCTGGAAGGTATTACACCACTCCAACCTGGGTCTGTGCCCTGACCAGGAATAGAACTGCGACCTCCTGGGTCATAGTCGATGCTCAACCACTGAGCCACGCCACCCAGGCTGTCTGTTTCTTTAATTGAGCTTTTAAAATATATGTTATTTGAATAAAATTATAATGATTTCATTAACCTATGTTGCCCTTTCTTAAATATGATGACTATAAATGTGATAGAAAATTAAAATTGCCTATTGCAGGAGGAAAGCAATCAAGCTAGATTGACCAATATGCTTATATACTTGTCTGGCAAATTTCCCACCCCCCTAGATTGCAAAGCTGAAAGTAGAGAATCCTTATAAACATCTATTTCTCTGTCTATGAAGAAATTAAATCATGAAAGCTCAGGTTCAGAATTTCTATGAATCAATTTTATAGAAGGATATCTAAAATTTTTATTTCTTAGGGTTTTCTATTTTAATAATAACAATAAGACATTCTGGCTTATTTTGTTATATGGAAGGTTATTGATATAAATTCAGTGATTTTCAGTGGCAAGCTTAAAATACATTCCTAAATATTTTATTATAAAATAATTTTAAAATCTAGGGGAAATAAAACCTGTTCATAAGTGTGTAGGTTCATTTGCTAAGACGCCATGCAAGTCAGATGCTGTACACACTATACGGATTTGCAAATTTAGTCATTTTGCCATTTTAAAAATGAAGAGAGTTAATAGATATGCTGAGATATCACAGGGAAAATAGAAATATAATATGATACCAGGATGAAGGGAAAATAGCTATCAAATAAAGGCCAGGGATATACTGCATTGTATAGTGGAATACAGTAAAATATTCTCCTCCCTGCCCCCCCCCCCGCCTCTCTCTCTCTCTCTCTCTCTCTCTCACACACACACACACACACACACACACACACACACGATCATGCTCACAGATTCTAAAACCAAAGAACTCTAATATAGCTGGCACAGAAACCCTTTTACAGGGTTTATAGACTTTATAGGGATAAGGGTTACAAGAAATCATATATCACACACAATGAAAAGAATTCTTTCCAAAAAGACACTGAAAGTGTTATTTATCCTATATAGTATACAACCATTTAACTCACCGTAAAGGCTATCTTCTCAAATAAATAGTTACTTGTGTCCTTGTACTCCAGTATAATTCACTCATTTTAACCCATTTTACAAAAGTACACACCTTAAGGAACCATTTCTCAGAACAACTGGAGAAAATAGCAAAGAAAGTAGTTAGAAAACTGAAATTGGCTTTTTTTGTGTGTGTATGTTGAAATAAATTTAAGCTTGTTTGCAAATAGGAAATCTCTACACATTGGTATGCACATGATCTAAATATGATCCATAGTCGTAACTCTTTTTAAAATACTCCTTTATTTTGCTATGGCTGAAAAGATAAATTATGTTTTCTTCCAGTAAAGATAGTTATATGCCGAAATAATATGGTATCTTCTTTTTATAACCACACATAAATATAGGGAGACCTCAGTTTCTGGTGAAGATGTATCCTAAGATTTGATGTGTAAACCAGTGCTTTACCCACTTTTTATGGTCTTTCCTGGAACTATGATTTTCCATCATATTTTAGTGTGTATTATATTCTAATCAATAGTCTTCCCCAAAACCAGATTGCAAATTCTTTGTTTATAGGAAGGGACTTTAATTTATTTTTCTCTGTAGCACCATCAATAACTAGAACTAGTGTTTGAAAATAGCAGGAACAGGCCTTGGCCCAGCAGATCAGTTAGGAGAGCATCTTCCCAATATGCCAAGGTTGAGGGCTGAATCTCCACTCAGAGCACATACAAGAATGAACCAATGAACACATAAAAAAAGGGCAACAACAAAACAATGACTCTCTCTCTCTCTCTCTCTCTCTCTCTCTCTCTCTCTCTCTCTCTCCTTTCCTCTCTTTCTAAAATCAATAAACAGAAAATAGCAGGAACAAATAAAAATGTATCTGTTGATATGCTGTTGGGAGACATGTTTCCATGGGATGATTATTAGAAATTATAGTAGAAACCCTGGTCTCACCAAGAAGTCCATGTAAATGACATTGTAGTCAAATTAATGTAATAATTATAACAACCTGTATTTTGAGTGACAGGAGTAGCCTCCAGAACTTCAAAGAGAATGCTGTTTTCTCCTCATTATCTCATGTAGGAATAACATTAGACACAATTTTGATACAAGGCACATTAACACTGGCAGTGATAATGCCAGTCTGCATTCCCTGTGTGCAATATACTCCTCGGGTTCCTACTTTGGGAATAGGAAGAAGAGCTCAGACATATCTATCTAATTCACATTGCAAAGATTCACATACCCAGGCCAATCACAATTTCCTCTTTTGGCGAGTAACTTGACTTTGTCAGGAAAAAGCAACAGGCACAGACTTATTTGCATTAACACATGATTGATTGATAACCTCAAACCCTTTCTGTTTATTTTTATTGAAAAACTAGAGGCCTGGTGCACAGATTTATGCACCCGTGGTGTTCCTCGGCCTGACCTGTACTCTCTCGCAATCTGGGACTCCTCAAGGGATGTTGGACTGCTGGTTTCGGCCTGATCCCCACAGGCCAGCCTGAGGGACCCCACTGGTGCATGAGGCCTCTAGTATGCATATAAGATCTTTGGTTAATCTCTTCCCTCCCTTCCCCCTCCACCCTTCCCTCTGAGATTCATCAGTCTGTTCCATGTTTCCATGCCTGTGAATTGAGCATCTGCTCACTGGTGGTCAGCGCATGTCATAGCTAACGGTCAAATGGTTGAACGATTGTCCATTCACTTAGGCTTTTATATATAGAGAGATGGTGCATGCTAACCATAATAAATTTTCTCTTGGTAAAATTCCAAGCAATGCTCTGTATTATACATTTATTCCTACAGATGTAAGACTTTTTTTTTTTTACTTTTTTTTCTTCTAAGTTACCTCCAAATTCAGGGACTTGTGCTCAGAAACATATTTGCAATATTGCTCCTTCCATTGCAATATTTCACTACAAGGATTTATTCTCCAAATAACCTCTTTCCCTAGCAGTCACAAAACCCATGTCTTCCAAATTTGCCACTTCCTGGGACTTTTTTACCAACCCTCCTTCTAGGTCAGTCATAGCTGCAGGATCATGCCCTCTCTTCATCCCTAGCCTTTCTTCCCAATAAAATCTTTCAGTCAATCCAGAGGCAGCTGTAGGAAAGCCTGGTCACCAGGAGACACCGAAAGCCCAGAGCCCAGTATCAGGCATATAGAAATGTATACATAACATGTATGACCTCAGAGTTAAGAATTAAGGTAGTTCATCAATGAGGAATGGATGAGGAATGACATAAATAGATATTAGATATGTAGAGATAGCAATAGAAATAGAGAATGGAGATATAGATGTGTTATGCTATATATACTGTATATACCATACAGAGAAGATATTGAATGTGCTAGTAGAAATCTATTTGAAAATATGAACAGGCAGTCTCTTCTTTTGTTTTGAGATTCTTTTTTTGTTTTTGTTTAAAACAATTTATAATGTCTATTTTCACAAGGGTGTAAAGAACTGGACATGCATTTTAAACAGCTGGTAAGAAAAAAAAGGTCGAAAATTTCTGCAGTGTAATTTAGCCATATTATGACAAAATAAATTAGGAGCCCCTAAACTGTGCAAAATATTAAATCTAACAATTAAACTTGTAGGAATTTATCAGAATACATATTAATAGACTAGAGGCCCGGTACATGAAATTCATGCACTTGGGGGGGCTGGTCCTTAAGCCCGGCCTGTGCCCTCTCACAGTCCGGCAGCCCTCGGGGGATGTGTGACTGATGGTTTAGGCCTACTCACCATGGGGAGCAGGCCTAACCTGTCAATTGGACACCCTTAGCGCTGCCACAGAGGCTGGAGAGGCTCCTGCCACTGCCACTGCGCTCACCAGCCGTGAGCCCGGCTTCTGGTCTTCTGGCTGACTGGCACTCCCCCTGTGGGAGCACACTGACCACCAGGGGTCAGCTCCTGCATTGAGCGCCTGTGTGCATCATAGAGACCCGTTGTTCCACCGTTTGGTTGATTTGCATATTAGCCTTTTGTTATATAGGATGCGTTCATGTTCACCTTAAGTATACTTAGCACAACATTTTCATAACAGTGAAAATGTAGACAGTTATGTAAATACTCAACAAAGATAAAATATTAAATTAATTATATACATATATGTACATATATCCGCTGGGAAAATATACAGCTATTAAGATGGCATTATAGAGGGCTGTTGCATATATGTATAAATCACATATACAATTAGGAAATTGCTTATCTATCTATATAAAACCCTAATATGCAAATAGACTGAACAGTGGAACAACCAAGCAACCGGACGCTATGTCATGCGCTGACCACCAGGGGGCAGGTGTGGAACATGGCGGGGGTCAGCAGCAGGTGGCAGAGTGTGAAACATAGCAGCGTCGGCCGCGGTGGCATGGTGGAGCAGGTGAGTGAAAGCACCAGACCAAGCCTGTCATTGTCACTGGGGCAAGATTCTGGTGGTTATTCTTTGCTCCCGCACACCAAGGTCCTGCCTGGTGCTCACACCTGCTGTTGGTGCTGGCCCCACCTACACCTGTTGCCAGCATCTGGTGCCAACCCTGATCACTTGGCGTCATCAGCAGGTGCCAGCAGTGGCTGCCGGCCCCGATAGCCCCTCAGCGCTTCTCCACCTCCCTCTGCTCCTGAGGGGTGATCGGGGCCAGCAACCACCTCTTGTACCTGCTACTGGCGACAGCCCTGCTCACACCCGCAGCCAGGCTGCTGCTTGCACCCACTGCCAGCACTGGTCCCGATCGCTTGGCGCTGTCAGTGGGTGTGAGTGGCAGCTCCTGGCCCCTATTACCCCTGAGGGCTTCTCCACCTCCCCCTGCTCCTGAGGGGTGATTAGGGCAGCAGCCACTGCTCGCACTCGCTGCTGGTGTTGGCCCCAGTGGATGCGAGCAGGGCTGGCGTCATCAGCATGGGGGAGTGGTGGTGGCGGGAATGGGGCTGCCAGCAGAATGGGGGCCTCATCAGGAGGGGCCAGGTGGGGGCATGGAGGATGGGCCGAGACCCACCCCTATGCCCACTGCAGCCTTGTAGCCCACAGTTCATTTCAAGGTGCACGAATTCATGCACTGGGCCCCTAGTATTCTATGAAATGACAAAGGATGCTTAAGTTTTATACATATAACAAGATATATCTATCTATCTACATGCATATATGCATGTATGTACATACTTATGTATATACATACAAAATGAAAACTAGAATGGGTACACAAAAAAAGTAACACAACTTATTTCTAAGGTATTACAGAAAGTATTCTCATCCTTTTTTGGTGATGAACTATTTAAGTTCTATATTTTACTTGCTTAGCACATTTTAATTATAGAATACTATGTTATTAACTCTGGTCACCAAGTTTTACATTAGATCTTCAGATCTCACTCATCTTTTAGCTGAAAGTTTTTACCTTTTTACCAATCTCTCCTTATTTTCTCACCCTCAGCCCTGGGAACCACTTTTCTACCTCCATTTCTATGAGTTTTACTTATTTTTAGATTCCACATGTTAGTGATACCATGCAGTATGTGTCTTTCTCAATCTGGCTTATTTCACTTAGCACAAGACTCTGGAGATCCATTTATGTTTCCACAAATGGCAGAATTTCCATATTTCTCCTGGATGAATATTTCATTGTGTGTGTGTACATGTGTGTGTATGTTGTGTCCATACCTTGGCTATTGTGAATACAATGAACATATGAATACACATATCTCTTCAATACCCTGCTTGCTTTTCCTTTGGATATATACCCAGAAGTAAGATTGCTGGATCATATAATGGATCTTTTTTTAATTTTTTGAGGCACTTCTATATTGTTTTCCATTGTGGCTACAGATAATAAGTGAACATAATATTACTAAAGGTATATATTTTTTTGGTGAATAAATGCATGAATTAATAAATAAGTTATGAAATAGCTAGATGACACAAGGTAGTCATGATTAAATCTCCTGATCTGTGCATAATACCCCAGTCCTCCATTCACTCTAATTTATAGAGGTTATCTAATTGCTCCATGTTTCTGACAATGTTTGTCATAACACAGGGATGGTGTGAGATGGGAAGTGGATACCTCTTTATAAGTTGGACCAACCTGTACAATAAGAAGTTGTGTGTACTTCATACTTATATTTTTCTACCAACAAACATGTTTTTAAAAACAACATCTATTGTCATAAATTATACTCTCTCATTTTTATCATTTCCCCTTAATGCTTTTGTAATCACTAATTTTTAAATTTTATAATGTAGTTTGCTTCTCTGGCTAATTTTTCTCTTGACAGTGTGGTCTTCTAGCACAGAGCTTTTTGAACTAGTGGTGTTGAAGACAAATATTGTTTTATTTCTTGATTTTCATGTGCAGATCAGAAACTCCATTGCATACAATAAGAATTAATCACTAGAAAAAAATATTGAAAAATACATGCAAAATCAAATCCAAATTCTTACTATTTTATTCAAAGAACATAAAATTCATTTTTATACATATCAACCAAAAGAAAGAGAAAACAATTATAAAATCTGTAAACTATCCTTTGAAAGAATCACTATTATACTCATAGGTTTTGTACTTCTCCAACTGTATATCAAAGTTATGAAGGAAGGATTTTGCATACTGTTCACACTTTGAACAAATACCATATACATATATGAAGTTTTGAAGAGACATAGAGCTCTCTTACTTGACATTAATTCAGCAAGCTGCCAAATAAAGTGTAAAATATGGTTGGACTGTTTAAAGATAAGAAAATGGGCCAATGTGTCTTTCTCCAAGACTGATGACCAGAAATTCACATACTGTGTTCAAGAGGGCGTGAGATGTGGTTCCTGTGAAAGTGTGCAGTACCCCCGGTCACTCATGTTACAGGGTTTTTGCTATAAGCACTCTGTCTGATAAAAGAGAATTTAAACAGGAATTTGGAGACAGACAAGACTTGGTTTTTAAAAGATAAGAAACTATGGATATGCTTTCGTGATGGAGCAGGAATTCAGCCGCGCATGAGTTAGTCTTTTCAGAAAACTGTAGAGGAAATCACAATTAGGACTGAGACCTATGCAGAGAGACTGATCAATATGGGTGAAGTTAGAATCAGCCGTGGGCAAACTACGGCCCACGGGCTGGATCCGGCCAGTTTGAAATGAATAAAACTATTGAAAAAAAAGACCGTGCACTTTTATGTAATGATGTTTACTTTGAATTTATATTAGTTCACACAAACACTCCATCCATGCTTTTGTTCTGGCCCTCTGGTCCAGTTTAAGAACCCATTGTGGCCCTCGAGTCAAAAAGTTTGCCCACCCCTGATGGACAGGCTGCAGCTTGTGGGCCACATGTGCCCAGAGTATCATTCAGGTGTGCCGACTACTGGGTTTGACAAATACAGACAGATATAGGAATTTTAAAAGAATCAAGAATTTGCTTTTTCCAGGGGAAAAGGGAGGCTGAGTTCACAAGTAAGCAAAGCTGATGACATTAAGGATTAATACCTGTTTTTTCCCCCAGAAATATTGGTAGATTTCTTTGAAACTCACTGTTTTTACCTGCAAAATGGGAATTAAGATAACTGTCCTTCCAGCCTGAAGGATCATTATAAACATCAAACCACACATGACAAGAGTGTGTAAACAATTCAGCAACATAAATATGTAGTTGCATGTGTATGCATATATGTGTGTGTAACATTATTTCGACTACTATTTTTATAATCTGAGCCATCTGATTCTCAAGCATGTCATAGTTACTGAGTTAGTGCTCCTTGGTTTCCTTTCCTCCTGGGTCCCTTGGGCAAACATCCTATATAATAAAGAGTTAATATGCTAATTAGACTGAACAGCGGAACAACTGTCAGAAGGACCCTCCGGATGACCTTTCAGACGAACTTCCAGACGAAGCCGGGGCTGCGAGGGCAGAGCCTCTTGCACGAATTTCGTGCATCGGGCCTCTAGTTATTATATATGCATTTTAATTGGGAGTGAGCTTTTTTTTTTTAATTCAAGAAAGGCTTCTTTCCTTTGACTCAGTTCTACTACTTCCCTTAGATATTTACAACCTTTTTAAAAAATGTCTTCATGTGTTCACATAGATCTTCTTTGATATTTATAAGTGTGATACCTTCCTAGTTTTTCCTTTTAAGTCTTAGGCTTTATACTCTACACCATCATCTACTTTACCAGATCCTTTTCATAATTCACTCTCTTTTTCCTTCAAAAAATTTTTTTTTTTTTTTTATCTTCAGTAAAGCAGTCCTATTCCCTCATTCCTTCGCATGAGCTGGTGGAATTTAAAGTTTGTTGCCCAAAGTATTGTTACAGTTCACTTTGAAACATGACCCTCTTTTAAGTTATCCCTACATTTCCAATGGAAACTAAACAGCCCTGCCAGAAGTGCCATATTCTTGGGGCGGGGGTGGGGGTGGGGTGGGTGGAAGGAGGCGGGGAGGGGAAGGGTGCTCATAGAACTAAGGCACTGGAAAACTGTCACTGGGACTTGTTTCCTCAGCCTTGCCCTATTTTCAAATGGTAGATTTCCCTTAATTTTTCATGTACTTTCCTTACCATGCCTTATTTTATTGTGCGCCATCTTCCTCTCTGTAAATTGAAGGCCAATAATTCTCCTTGCACTGGTCTCAGCATTGTCACATTTCATAGAGCCACTTCTGCATCTGGTACCATATTAATGGATTTGCTACTTTGATCTGTTTAGTTTTACTTCCCACTGCTCTAGGGAGAACACTACTCATATTTGTCTACAGCCTGTGCTCCTCCTGGAACTCAAAGAGTGTCATCTGCATGAAATAAAATTCATTTCAGACTAAGTGTAGCATCCCATTTTCATTGGTGCATTTTATTTCCCTGGAAGTGCCCTACAATCTCACTGTAAAAGAGTTTTCAGACCAACACACAGAGAGAAACTAGACAAGCAGGCTTGTCTCATGTCTCTGGCACCTTGAATTACACACCCTTCACACACACTCACCCGCCGCTGCGTATGGGCATCTGATGGGGTTGCTGGTAAATGTGTTCACATATTTTAGCAATGCTCAGACAGATGGTCTTAAAGAGAAACTGTTTGTGTTGTTGTTTTTCCAATCAAACATTTGCTTCACTGAAATAAAATTAATGTTCTTCCCACTTCCCCTCAAAGCATGATGTCTCCTCAGATTCCTCGACCAACAGCTTTTTTCCCTCCTACCATGATGCCTATTGCATGTCTTATGCTGCACTTTGAAAATTCTATAAATCAATGTCTAGTTTCAAAGTTTGGCTTTTAATATATGTCTTTAAATTAAAAAAGAAAACACATAAATTTGAGATTGACATGTGATGACCATTTTAACATTGTAATAAATAATATCTAAAATGTGCCTAATTTATCCACAGTATTTCATTGGAATACTTTTTCCTTGGATTCACTTCTTGAACTGTGATAGTTTCCAATAAAATGCGTATTCTTTCGTTGGCACCTTGCATCAGCTCAGATTCCTTCTTTGTTCCTGTTTCTCAAGTTACTTTCTTCATTTTTTTAATATCTTTATTGATTTCAAAGAGAGGAAGGGAGAGGGAGAGAGAGAGAGAAACATTACTGATGAGAGAGCATCACCAGTCGGCTGCCTCCAGCACGCAGTGGGGAAGGAGCCTGAAACCTGGGCATGTGCTCTGACTGGGAATCGAACCGTGACCTCCTGGTTCATAGGTGGGCACTCAACCACTGAGCCACGCCGCTGGGCTCTGAAGTTTCTTGCTAATGATCACTTCCATTATTTAAGGAACACAAGCACATCACCGCTGTTTTCCCTTAGTGCCAAGCTAACCCTTAACTCATTTGCTCTCCTCTCCTCTGTCCTGTTTTCCTGCACAACCTCACATAGCGGTGGGGAGTGTCTTTGTCTTCCTCTTTCTTCTCTCATCACCCTATCTTACTAGACCTGTGTGAATTTCTGCTTCCAAATCCTCACCTTGGTTTTCTGACTGTGTACGCATTTAAGCATTTCTGCAGCTATTTTGCTCTTTAAAGCTCTTGGCTTGATTCCTTCTCTAGGGAATTGTCTTTATATCATTTTTTTAAAAATAAGAGCCACCACTTTGTAACATCTGGAAAGGTAAGCAGGGATTCTCTACCCTTGATCATCCCTCTTATAGTTTTTAATTTCTTCTTGTTCTCATAGGGATATTCTCAACCTCCAAATATCTCTGCCAAATTCCTCAGCTTTTGAGAAATTAATTTTAGCTATTATCATAGCAGGATCAGAAAAAGTAACATCTTTCACATTGCATTATACAATCTCTAGTTTCTCTTGTATAAAAATACTATCAGTTCCTCTGACCCACTTTTCCAGGGATTTTTGGTAAATATTCACAACTATAAGCATGTATATCTAAACTGGAATTCTTCAATCTGATATTACAGATTGGCTTACACTTTTGACTTTATTGCTAAGTATTTTGGAGTTAGGAAGACCTCAAACTTTAGCCACTTATGAACTAAATGATTCCATGCCTCAATTTCCTATTGGAGAAAAGAAAATATTATTTAGTGTGATTTTGTTTATTGTTGTTATCTATGTTGCTGTTCTTGTCACGTCAAATGTAATACATGTGAGATTTGTGGCAAAATACTTAAATCTCTGACCTTTAATTTCCTTATCTTTAAAATTAAAATAATAATACTTCCCCTGCAGAGATGCTACATATCTTAGCGATAATGATTGCAAAGTCACCGACATTCAAGTATTGGTGATGAGGATGATGCCATCATCAAAATATGCCTTTTACAGTTTATTCTATCCCTACAGCATTTTTTCCTGAGAGCCAAAATCACCTAGTATCAGTTTGTTTTTGTTTTTAACATGGTGAGAAGTTATAGGGATTAAAACACTTGACGCCCTAGCCAGTTTGGCTCCATGAATAGTGTTGGCCCCCACTCTGAAGGCTCCTGGGTTCAGTTCTGGTCAAGGGCATGTGCCTTGGTTGCAGGTTGCAGGCTCCATCCTAGCCCTGGTTGGGTACATGCGGAGAGCAAGCAATCGATGTGTCTCACATCAATGTTTCTCTCTCTCCCCCTCCCTACCACTCTCTCTAAAAATCAATGGAGCTTTCTGGTGGCAGAGTCTGGGTGAGACATGCAGAAATGGCACCTCGCAAGGGCAAGGAAAAGAAGGAAGAACAGGTCATCAGCCTCGGACCTCAGGTGGCTGAAGGAGAAAATGTATTCAGTGTCTGCCACATATTTATATCCATCAATGACACGTTTGTCCATGTCACTGATCTTTCTGACAAGGAAACCATCGGCCATGTGACTGGTGGGATGAAGGGAAAGGCTGATGGAGATGAGGAGATGAGTCCTCTCCACACGCTGTCATGTTGGCTGCCCAGGGTGTGGCCCAGGGGTGCAAGGAGCTGGGTATCACGGCTCTTCACATCAAACTCCGGGCCAGGAGGAAACAGGACCAAGACAGCTGGACCAGGGGCCCGGTCAGCTCTAAGAACCCTTGCCAGCTCGGGAATGAAGATCGGACAGATTGAGGATGTCACCTCCATCACCTCCGACAGCACCTACAGGAAAGGGGGTCACCGTGGTCGCCATCTGTGAACAGGACTCCTCAATTATTGTTTTCTGTTAATAAATGCCTTTATGTCAGCTAAAAAAAAAAAAAAATCAATGGAAAAATATCCTTGGGTGAGGATTAACCAAAAAAACACACAGAAAACCCTTGCATATGTTTTACATGGGAGGTGAAGTTACTTTAATTTACCATGTTTATTTTTCTCTCTCCATTTCTCATTTCCATTCATACATTGTACACTTTAAATGCCATGCCCTGCACATTCATAATATTCATTCCAACATGACAGACCAGTGCACAGAACCTGGAATACAGACCCTTAACCCTCAGTACAGTCCCCTCTAAGGATTTGATGTTGTTATTGGACTAACATATATATTTTGTTTTTTATATCCCGATTCTATATATTTTTCTTCCTTTATGTGACACTTACTAGGTATCAAAAACATGCCAGGCAATATGCTAGCTACTAGAAACACAAAGGTGAATATAATGTCCTTGCTCATATGATTTCACAAACGATTAGAAGGTGCACCCACATGAAACACATAATTACAGTAAAAGTGATTTTTTGTGACTTTCATTCACCTTGATTTGAGAGCAAAATATCAGTTGGCTACCCCCGCATGTCCTCCACTGGGGATTGAGCTACAACCCAGGTATGTGCCCTGACCTGGTATCTACCAGAATACTTTCAGTGCACAGGACGATGCCCAACCAACCGAACCACACCGGCCAGGGCTGTCATTTTTCTTTAGCATCTTTTAATATAGGGAAAAAAGTCTTTATTTTTTTACATCATTGTCTTGTTGAAAAAGTATAATCAATGATCTTATTAAATGACCCGCATTACTTCCTTATGATGTCATTTAATTTATTGCTCTAACTCCTATATTTTCTATAAACTGGAAATAAGATAAAAAGACCAAGTAGATTTGCATCCATCTTTTGGCAGGGGCATTTTGTAGGTGGTGCTCGGTAGAGTAAACTGCACCAATCAGGAGACATACAGGTCTCCTTGTCCTAGTAACAGTGGGGACAGCTACTTCAGTAAGTGGCAACGTTCCTTCCATTACAAAGTCATGATTTTTTAGAATTTTGTTTTTCATCTTAATATCAGCAAATAATCCTGGGAAGTGATACTTTTGGTCTTTAAGAATAAGCATACCCCATTAACCTCTCATTAAACATTTAAGCACTTAAATGTTTTTAAGTACTTTGATGCTGTGTGCCTGACATAATTATTACAGTAATAGTTGCAAAATTGTGAATTTGTAATTCTGTCTTTCCTTCGTATGCCTTAACTAGAAATCACATATAAAGAAATTATATTTTGCATTAACCAGGGTTTGTTTTTTGTTTAACAATGTAAGTTTATTTCCTAGAGAAAAGGGAAGAAAATGCTTATTATTTTCATTTATAATCAATTTTCTCAGTAAATTATTAGTGCATTCTATATCTTTAATAACAATAATGGTTTTCATTGTTTTAGCTTGCTATCTTTTGGAGAACCATTTTTTTTAACACCATGGATATAAAATACATATTTACTATTTTAAATTAATTTCAGTTATTACTATTACTCTTAAATTATCCCAGTTTTGGTAGTGGGATTCCTTAAGGTTGTTAACTGTGACTTTTTAGTATGCCCACATTTGTCTTTGATAGTTTCCTTGATTTCTAGCATAGCAAACTATGTTATTTTCTACATTTTGTTCCTGAGACCTGAAATAAGTTATGTTCCTAAGCAGCCATGATTACTTTTGGTGAGAATAATATTTAGACACCATGATATGTACATGTGGGTGCTCAGAGCCAGTGAGTTGATATAGCTTCTGGGTCTTTTCAGTGGACAGAACTGCAGAAAAAAATTTTTAAACAACAAATACTCTGAATTCATACTTAACACCAAATACAATATTATATAATTTTAACTTTTGACAATTTATGCTTATATCTTCTGTTTTACAGTAATAATTATAAAATTAACTTTTTTATTTGCTTTATTCTGTAATATACAGAAATTAAATTTTGAATAACCATAGTGATAGCCTAACTAGAACAATAAAATTCAATAAGGTTTAAGTACCTTATGTTTCCTTTCTTTGTAAACATTTCCTTCAAAAATGTATAGCCAAAATATTATGTTCTAAATCTTGTTGAAATAATTTGTCTGTGTAGTGATATCATGAACATGAAATATTTGTTTTAGTTTGTCCTCAATTTTTAAGACTGTATTTTTATGTAAGTTAATTTGTAATACATCAAGTTTTCATGTTTAATTCAAAATTAATAACAATATATGCCCAGAAACATGTTACTTCCATCATGATCTTCTGCCTCTGTTCTGTGCCTTTTTGCATAAATAAGCATTTATGTAAGTTTTTGTTTTGGTCTTTCAGTGTTTTGTTTGTGCATTTTTCTTTACAAATATTAATATACATATTACTATAATATATGCTATATTCTACTTGTTTTTCTCCTGTAGACTCTAGACAAAGCTGAGTGTTTATTTATTAAGGAAAATATATAAATAAACAGTGCTTAATATAATCACAAATTTAATAAGTTCAAGACAGAAGCTACAGGAGTTGTAACTGAGAATAATGGATGATGGGGATACTTATACAGGTATTCTCGGAAGGTGTCTATGGGTAAGTGATATTAATCCTGTGAGCTGAAAAATGAAAATAATCCAGTTGTGTAAAAACCAGAGAGGAGGATGAGTCTGGCACATCCTAGAAACTGAGCGGAGGACAGTGAATTTGAAAATTAGTGGCAAAAAAGAAAAGGAATTAAGTTGGAGAGTGGAAAAATAGGAAGAGGTTTAGTATGCCAAGAAAAATGAATCTTTATTTTATTTGAAATACAAAGGAAAGCTACAGAATGGTTAGGGCAGAGAAGTGACATGATCTCATTTATGTTTTAAAATAATGACTGCTGTTTAGAAAATTAGAGGAAAGCAAAGATTAAAACTGTCTTATATATTACCTCCCTTCTACCTTATTATTTGTTCATTTCTGTTTTCTTCCTGGTTAGTTTGATTTGCCATAACAGTGCTACAAAAGCACTTTCGTAGTGTGCATGCTTCAACCTTTTTGAAAGCTTTTCTGAGATAAAGTTGATCTCTCCTTTCATGTGTCTCTATTTCATAGAATTTACTGTTATTATAACATCTATCTTTTTCATTTTGTAATTGTGTGTTTATAATCCAGTTATCCTACGAATACATGAGTAATCTGAGAGGATAGTATAGTAATTATCTTTGAAACCACAATAGCCAGCAGATTCATAGCACATCTAGTGCTCCATTGAATTTTTTTTTCTATTTTTTTTTTTTATTATTAGTTAAGGTATTACAAATTCCATTGAATTTTTTTAAATAAATTAAAAAATCAATGATGGTAACATAAATCTTCACATTCAACTATTAAAATTCTATTTTAAAAACTATAAAAATATATATGCCTAAGAGACCATTACAAAAGGTCGACTGGTTGCTATGACATGCACTGACCACCAGGGTGCATAAGCTCAATGTAGGAGCTGTCCCCTGGTGTTCAGTGAGCTCCCACAGCCAACCTCCTGTGGCTGGCCAACCTCCCACAGTCCCTTCCCCCCAGCTGGCTGGCCCCCATTGGTCCCAATCACTGTCCAGGCAGAGGGACCCCACCTGTGCACAAATTCATGCACTGGGCCTCTAGTATTCTCATAAAACTTGCTAGTAGAAGACAATTCAGTTCTTTTGGATACCATACCCTTTTTTTTTTACCAGTCAAAATCTAATTTACTTCCAGATTTTATATGAAATTGAGGAGACAGATGGAAGCTAGGTAGACTGGGATGGGACCATGAGCAGTGGGAGGTGTGGAGTTGGGGCAGGGGAGTAGAACCAGGGAACCCAGCTAGGGGGAGTTACTAAGACAATCCAACTGGGCAGGAGAAGTGACCTTTAAAATGAATGGGTGGTGCTAAGACAGCTTGCAAATAGACAATCACAAGGCAGTGAGGCATATAAAACAATCCCAAGGATGTTCCTGAGGCAGAATTCTTTGAAAAGACCAATCAAGAACTAGCAAAGCTTGTTCCACTTCTATGGGAACATATGCACAGGTGACCCAGTCCGCCTCATTTGGATATACCAATACCGAGCTTAAACCAAAAACTAAGAAAAGAGGAGACACAGGAGACAAACAAAATGCAAGAATCACACAGGTTTATTTACCAGAGAGCTGATGGGTTTTAGTCCTTGGCAGGCCACCCGGAGACACTCGCTGACAGAGACACACGGAGGTAGTCAGGTACTCAGCTGCAGGTGCTTGGTCTCTTGACACGAAGAGAGGCCTCTAACAGTTTGGGCTCAGGAGCAGAGCAGGAATGGCAGTTTCCAGGGGCAAGGAGAACGTCTTGTCTGTGGAGGTCAGACAGGCGTCTGACTGCTGGTGTGAGAGCCCTTCTTTTATACCCCATGGATGGGCTTCTTCAGCGTCTCATATCAGTGTGCTCCGGTGGTGCCTTCTGGGCTTATCAGGATACACACGCAGGGAGTTACCAGTTATTTGTCAGGAGTGCACACAGGGAGTTACAAGGTACTTATCAGGGTCACACACAAATTAAGTTCCTCTTCTAAGTAAAGTTAAAATTCACTCTAATAATAAAAAAAATAGTGGAATTTGCTTATGCTAACTTATACTATCTAAACTTATTACTATAACAAAGCTGTATCTAAGCCCTAAACAAAAAGCATGACCTTCCTCTTCTCTCTCTCTCTATCTCTCTCCCTCCCTCCCTTCCTCTCTCTGTGGCTCACACTGGGTTCCACAGGATGTGCTCCCCTGCATCCATGTGGCTTATGGACATGTGAAATTCCACACATGGACTCATGGACTTTAATTAACTTGGATACTGAACTACACCCAACTGCAACATGGAATAGAAGTGTTAGGGGCAAAAATAGAATATTGGGGACTAGCTATGGTTATGAGAAATATTAATCATGCTCTATTAACCATGATTGCCTTGTGTTGGTTAAAGAAAGGACATTCTGACCTGGCAGGGAGTTGTATGCTGCCAGGACCTGGAAGTCAACCTTGGACCTGGGAGTCAACCTTGGAATATGGTCCATTCTCATTCAAGAACTGCCTATTATCATGGAAAGATTCACAATCTTCTTGCCCAAACAATGGAGTCCCACCCCAGCCTTCTACTTCCCCTTGCCTGTAATCCCTACTTCCCCATTTAATCCTTGTCCTACCCTATGTAAGCAGCTGGTTTATGAGGGCTGCTGCTCTCCCATACTGCTGGCAGTATTGGAATAAATGCTCATATTTGATTCAACCCTGTCTCTGCTTAATTGGCTCAAGTAGTGACAGGCAGCACAGACCCATTGACTGTCCAGTTACAGAAGTTCTGGACACTAGCCTGCTTTTGGATGCCCAGCTGCAACTTTTCCAGGACTGGCTTCTTGCAATAAATTTTGCTTCCCTTAACTGTTTTTGTCCAGGAATCCATTCTTTGGTTTGGCAAGACAACAAACTCGGACTCAAACACCACAGTTCCATTTCAAAATAAAAACTCACCTTTATGAAACCATCTTGAAAACCATTATCTCTTTAGCTTCTATAACATTTTTTGGTAGCGTTTGTATTCCATTTTACCCTATTGTAAAGTTACTGGTATGTGTGTGTGTGTGTGTGTGTGTGTGTGTGTGTGTGTGTGTATCATAGTCCCTACAATAAGCAAACCTCCTGAAGATAGGAACCATTTCTTCTTCATCTATTGTATTTTACAGTGTATGAGAAAAAAAAAACAAATGAGTCTACTTCTCTCCTTAGCCCCCATTGTTTTCCTTAATTTTTCTATTGCGTTCTCAAACTATCCCTACCATCTGACCAGGATGGCCTTACTGGTCCCCTCAGCTTGACTGAACTTTAGACAGGTTTCTTCCTGACCACCCTTCTCTGAGAAAACTTTCCATTGTAAATTCTACTCCTCTTTTGGAGATGTAAATCTTCTCCCAGCCTCCAGACAGTTTAAACCCCAGAGATATCTTTTTCAAGGACCTAGGAGACATCCCTGTGAAATGCAATTATCAAAAAATATAGCACTGCCGTCCTGTCTCTGTGGGAGGGCAGGAATAAATACAGATGGCCTATCACATCTAGTATTTCTCTACTAGATCACCCCAAAGCTTAAAACCCTCTGCCTTTTATTTCCCTAGAGTTGATTTCAATCTCTCTCTTACAGCAGTCTTGAATAAAGTCTTCTTTGCCAACTTAATGCAGAAGTAGTTTTTGACACATTCCTCTTCTAAATGTCCAGTTGCAGATTACTATCTTCCTGTTGGTGTCTGATACTGGGATAGGCAGACACAGTGAGAGATAAGTCTTCTGTTATTTTTTTCATTTGTTTTTCAGGTTTATGTGATAAATTCAAATAATTTGTGCCTATACCAGGGGGATAATGGTTACTTTTTCTCTTCCACCAGGTTTTACCAATGAGTTTGTGCTACACCATGAGCAGAATCGTGTCCCTGTCCTTGTGCATTTATCTACTTAACATCTTAAATCTGAATCAACCTACTATGGTGAAGTGGAAATTTCTTGTGACCATATGAACACTATTCTGATGTACTATACTCTTCTATGACACTTTTATGTAAAATTAAGATAAGAATGACAAGCTTTATATCTTCAATTATCAGATGAGGCTGCAACCTAAGTGACTTGGCCAAAGTAGAGCCAAGATTAGCCTCACATTAATTCTCTTTCCCCTCTGATAGAGTCACTATTGAGGAGAGGGTCCCTGTAGCCCAATATGATTTCAGGCTAAACTTGGTGCAAATTTTTTCAGGAAAAACAAATTTCTAAGACGGATCGATTGAAAACACTGTAATGACAATGATACAATTTACTGATTTTTAAATTCTAATGTATAAACTTGAAAATACTGAAAATCAGGCTACCTCTGAAATGAATTCATCATTTACTTAACCTTTAATGAAGACTGATAATAACACATTGGAAGAAAAATAACACAAAATTGCCTGAAAACTGCAGGGTGTCTTCATTGTTCTTGCTTTGTTTTTAATTGAAAACATAACAGGAACAAACAAATGCAAATTTGAGCACTAGAATAATGTCCCCACAAAAAAAAAAACAACAACAAAAAAAACCAGACTGAAAACTACTTTTTCCTAATAAATTACATACTAAAGAAATAATGACAAATATCATTCTGTCACTGTGTATTATTTAAATTCCCTGTATAAGACTAGAGTAAGTGAGCACTGAGTCTTCAAAATTAAAATTCTCTCTTTCTTATTTTATTTCTTCTTTGATCATCCTAGCTACTTAAACAATCTCTGTATAGGATGAATTTGTCAAATTATATGTTTTTCTCATCTCTGGAAGAACTTCATGGGGGATGTTTATTATGACACTTGTGCAGTTGGTAACTAATTTTTCCTGTGGTTAGTATAAAGACACACATTTTTAACCTTTTTACTTTGTTTCCTTTTTTCTGCTTTATGTATACAATTGACCCTGGATCAATCCTGGGGTGAGAGATACCAACCTTCCACCCAGATAGCAAAATATGTGCATATAACTTAAGATGGCTCTCTGCATATGTGGATTCCCACCAGCAGATCAAACACAAATAGGTAATGCAAGTATAGACATGGTAGATGAGTTATCTTTAAGCTATGAATCATTTGTTTTCCATTTACATAGAAGTAGGAGTATACTTCTTCTCCACTGATACTGCTTTTGGCCATGTACATTTATTTGGTTTCATGGTGAGAAGCTGTATTTTAGGCTTGGGCATGCCATATGCTTTAGCCAATGGGATATTAACTGGTGTGACATAAGCAAAACAAAATCTGCATGCATGGTGCGGTACTCATTTCTGTGCTTCTGGCCTCATCTTAAGCAAGAAATGCTTTAGGTGGCCCACTCATCCAAGAAGGATAAGAGATATGTAAAACATACCTGGACTCAAGCTTAGACTCAAGCCCAATTCAGCCCAGCCTAGAACAATTGATCCTCAGCCAACCCACAGGTATCTGAAATAGAATAAATGATCATTGTTTAAAGGTGTTAAGTTTTGGGGTGGTTTGTATGCAGCTAACTGATACAAAAATGTACAAAAATTAAAAAGCTACAGTGAAAAGTCACTGATCCTGGTGCCGGGAGGCATATTACCCTTTTCCTATATAGGGTAGAGGCCTGGTGCATGGGTGAGTGCCAGCTGGTTTGCCCTGAAGTGTGTCCTGGATCAGGGTGGGGGTCCCCACTGGGGTGCCTGGACAGCCTGGGTGAGGGGATGATGGCTGTTTGTAGCTGGTCACACACCCTTCAGGGTGGGGGTCCCCACTGGGGTGCCTGGCCAGTCTGGGTGAGGAGCTGAGGGCTGTTTTCAGGCTGGCGGGTGACTGAAGCTCCCAACCGCTCCTTTTTTTCTTTTTCTTTTTTTTTTTTTATTCTGGGCCAGCTTTAGCTTTGAGGCTTGGCTCCAGCTCTTAGGCCTCTGCTGCTGAAAGTAGGTTTCTGCCCTTTGCTTACAATGTTGCAATCCTGCTGGCTGAAGCCCTGCAGGTTTCTGGGGTTTTGTTTAGCTTCTATGTTTGTTACATAGTTGCTTGCAGCTCAGAGGTCTTCAGCGGCAGGCGGGGAACGTTGGAGTCATCCGTCACTGAAGCAAGCAAGCCTCATGTTAGTTTCAAGCTGCCTGGCTGCCGGCCGCCATCTTGGCTGGCAGTTAATTTGCACATTGCCCTGATTAGCCAATGGGAAGGGTAGCGGTCATACACCAATTACTATGTTTCTCTTTTATTAGATAGGACTGCCTGATCCACTGAGGACTTGTTGAAAATGCAGAGGGTCCAATGCTTGCTAACTGGAACTCCATTCCAAATAAAATCCTCTTTCTGTATGATAGGACAGAAGTGGAAGTTAAACAAGCAGGGAAATAGTAAAGTATTTTAATATTCATTTATTTATTCAATGCCTACTGTACAAAGCATTGTGATATGTATTGCATCTATCCTGAAATATACATTCCAAAAAAAACAAGAATTCTTTTGTTCTTTTGTGTATCCCTCCCATCTCTGTGGTTTGTTTAAAATGTAGTGTTCAACATAAGATTGGTTAAAAAGGAAAGCAATTAAACTGTTCTGCTACTGGGCTTGGAAACTTTAGTTGAGTGAAATTCAGAACATAGTTTTCAACAGTAATGAAAGATTCATAAAACAATTCTAACTCCCAGATAAAAAAGGAGAAATTTAAAGAAAATTAGTAATGAGATATTATAAAAAATTATGAATTACCACTAATAGAGTGCCTACTATGTGCCAAGAGATTTTCATGGCTTTTTAAAAAGTAATAGTAATAATTTTATGAGATTTCTTTAATATAGTTAACAAAATGAGGTTCAGGAACATTTTTATGTTATCCAAGTATACTCAACAAATGAAAGAACCATGTATTGAATTCTCATCTAGCAAGGTTCAAATCCTTTCATTTATTTATACACTAATTTTAGAGCTAAGTACAAAATGGAAATGTAAAGACTCCTAAATGAGACATAAACTTCTCTTCGTTGTCCTTTTCTTCATACTGAAGGTAGATTATTTAAGTGTCCTGGTTTTGGTGTATGAAGTAACCTGACTTTAGGTATATCAATACTAGAGGCCTGGTGCACAAAAATTTGTGCACTCCGGGGGGGGGGGGATGTCCCTCAGCCCGGACTGTGCCCTCTCAGTCTGGGACCCCTTGGGGTATGACCACCTGTTGGTTTAGGCCCATTCCCCGGGGGATCAGGCCTAAGCTGGCAGTCAGACATCCCTCTGGCAGCCTGGGAGCCCTTGGGGGATGTCCACTTGTCAGCGGGGAGCAGACCTAAGCTGCAGTCAGACATCCTTAGCGCTGCTGAGGAGGCGGGAGAGGCTCCTGCCATCACCGCTGTGCTGGCAGCCATCAGCCTGGCTTGTGGCTGAGCAGAGCTCCCCCTGTGGGAGCGCACTGACCACCAGAGGGCAGCTCCTGCATTGAGCATCTGCCCCCTGGTGGTCAGTGTGTGTCGTAGTGACCAGTCATTCCCAGTTGTTCTGCTATTAGGGTCAATTTGCATATTACCCTTTTATTATATAGGATGATAAAGTAGGATGTGTTTGCAATGAAGGTCAGCTTTCCCTTGATATGTAAAACTATTTCTCTGGTCCTGCAGGAAGAACCTCACTCTTTTTTTTTTTTCTTTTTCTATTGTTTTTGTTTTTTTTTTGCCATTGCACTTACAGGATTCACCAAATATTGTGTAAAACTTTAGTGATATATGTACTTGTGGTCAAACACAAAACACATACACAAACAAGCACACAATATTCAGATGTTTACAAATCTAAAATTGCTAAATTATATAAAATAAAAGAAAAACATAATATTGGTGCCCAAAACATTCACAGTAGAAAATATAAAACAGGTTTCAGTTGCCAGTAAAGAACTAAAGACTCTTGCTATTTATAAAATAAAGACCCTTTTCAAAATTTTTCTAAATCTATTTATTTCCCAAATAAACAACTTCTGTTTGCTTTCAAATTTTAAATCTTGCCAAGTCACATCAACTGAGAGGAGATTTAATCCAAGTATGTTTATATGATCTTTGCATAAATAATTAACAAACTAGAAGTTAAACTAACACAACACAAAGGCTAGATATAATGTGGCAATATTGTAGTATAAACTGATATGTGAAAACAATACAGCTTTAAGATATCCTAAAATATATGCAAATATATTAGGCTAAGTAAATTTAAACACGATCCTATATAGTAAAAGACTAATATGCAAATTGTCCTCTTAACCAGGAGTTTGACCAGGGGACAGGGCTGGCTGGCCAACTGCCCACAGCTTCTTCCCCCAGCAGTCCCAACCCAATGGGGGCAGGCCGGCTGGACCCCACCCATGCACGAATTCATGCACCAGGCCTCTCATTAATAATATGTCTAAATCTACCTCTCTCAGAGTAGAGATTTTATAACAATTGCTTAATTGCACACAACTTATTAATATTTCTAATATATAAAGAAACTGCATATTATTTTAACACTTCAAAAGTTTTAAAAAGTCACGAAGCAATAGGTAGAAAAAATTTTAAAGTAATTATTTTACAATTATATTAAATTGATTAGAATTCTACATAATTAATTATAGGGTTTATCTATGCATTTTAAACTAACATCAAAATTTATATTTTGGGAAAATAATATGGAGGTTCCTCAAAAAATTAAAAATATGATCCAGTAATTTCACTTCTGCTGTATATTCATAGGAAATGAAATCAGTATCTTGAAAAGATATCTGCATCCAATGTTCATTGCTGCATTATTGACAATAGCCAAGACATGGAAACACCTCAGTGTTTATCAATGAATGAATAGGTAAAGAAAATGTGATATGCATATAAAATGAAATATTATTCAGCCATAAAAAAGAAGAAAATTTTTCCATTGGCAACAACATGGATGAATCTTGAGGGCATTATGGTAAGTAAAATAAGTCAGACATAGAAAAACAAATTTTGTGTGATTTTGTTCATATGTGGAACATAAAAATAAAAAATCACACAAACAAACATAAAAATAAAAAATCACACAAACAAACAAAACGAACTTATGAAAACAGAGAACAGATTGGTGGGAGGCAGATTACCGTAGAAATGGTTGATGGTGGTCGAAAAGTATAAACTACCAATGATAAGATCAATAAGTTCTGGGGATATAATGTACAGCCTGGTAACTATAGTTAAATTCTTTAGTGTATATTTGAAAACTGCTAAGAGAATAGAATTCTGAAGTTCTCATCACATACAAAAAATTCAACTGTGTCAGGTAAATAATATGTTAGCTATTCTTATTGTGGAAATCATTTTGTGATATATCCATGTATAAATCACTACATTATACACTTTAAACCTACACTATGTTAGATGTCAGTTATAGCTCAATAAAGCTGGAAAAAATTATTTCTTGAATTTCCTTTCTAAAACTTGGGGGATAAAGCAAATTTTGTTCAAACCGATAAACTGAAATTGAATATACATACACTATATGATATGTTCAGGAACATTTATATGTTAAAAAATTAAAATGATATAGAAGAAATAGCATTTAAACAATTGACTCTAACATATAAAATCTAAATGTAAGCAGAAGCAATCCTGCTCATTAAGGTCTATAAAATGACTGAAATATCTATGTCACTACTTATGGAAAGTTGAATGCTTTCCCAATATTTTACAAATTCACAGCTAACTTTGGCTCTTGTCACCATTACTTCAGAATTAACTCTTCTAAATCTGTTCACTTTGTGGCTTGGCTCACCCTTCATTATTGTGTGATTCTTTTTATGTAATGTCAAACCAGATAAAGCACTTAGTCACTTCTCCTGATTTGCCTATCTTAAAGCATTGTTTATGCACATGCCTATATGAACTTCATGTATGTGGGTGACTTGGCTGAATTTTGGTGGAGACAAATGAGGCTAAATATCATATTGATGAAAATTTCAATGAGAAGTTTGATATAAACTCAGTCAGCCCCTCTTTTTTACTGCTGATTCTCATACATTGCATCTTAGTCACGTTACCACCCCCCAAATTGTGCAATTTTATTTACAAATATTTTCAGTATTATTGTTCTCCAACTTCTGCTAACAATCCTTTCTCAATAGAACTGATGTCATTGTGGATGGTAAAAGACACAATGTTAGGTACCTGAGCTGAAGCATTAACTAGCATTAACTTTCATCATGAGAAATTTATTTCTTTTAAAAAAATATTTGTTGATTGATTTTTGAAAAAGAGGAAGGAAGAGGGAGAGAGAGAGATTGAGATCTGTTGTTTCATTTATTTATGCACTCATTGGTTTTCATTGGTTGATTCTTGTATATGCCCAGGGATGGAACCACAACCTTGGCATAGAGGAGACTGTGCTCTATCCAACTGAAACCCAGCCAGGGCAAGAAATTCATTCATTTCAATATTTTTTGAAGTCAATATTTTTATAGTTATTAGGTCTTTAACATTTTCTGTCATTAGATGACATTAAAACACACACACACACACAGAGACACAAAGCCAGAAACAAGCCTTGGCTCACTTGCTTGAGCATCATCCCACACAACAAGAGGTCACCGGTTCATTCAAGTTTGATTCCTGGTCAAGGCATATGCCCCAGTTGCTGGCTCAATCCCTAGTAGGGGGCATGGAGGAGGCAGCTGATTTATCTATATGTTTCTCCCTTTCCCTTCCTTTTGAAAATCAATAAAAACATATTTAAACAAACAAACAAGAAAACAAGCCACAAACAAGGACTCCAAAGCAATATCCATCTAGCAAAAATTGATGTTTTCTTTGTTTGTTTGAGTTTCTTCCCATTGTCCCAATTAAAATTTTGCTTTGAGATGAAAGTATTTCAACCTAAAATGAGTCAATTTACAAACTGTTAGGTAAATAACCATATAGGACATATGAGTCCATGGTAGAAATTGTAAAAGTTCATGAAATACTAACTTTTGGGTAACACTTGCCTATTACAAAGACAGTTTACTATTTTTTTTTAAGAGAGAAATTCTGCTTCCAAGTGCTAAATTTTCCTGCAGCTACACTTACATAATATGATTTAAAATTAACGTTTGCTTCGGAATTTTTAAAAAGCAAGTGTCAGAGAAAACACAATGGAGTATGCGATGCTCATCATTTGATAAAAGGAAACATGCCATTTCACCGGGACTGTTGAGACTTTTACTTCTGCTGATTCTACAAACTTTTCATTGCATTATTTCTTTTGAAATGGCACCACACTACATAATATATGATACCTTCAGCAATAGATTAACAAAAACAACGGCCATTTCATATGGCTTCTTAATTTCAGCTTCTGCAGAGAAGATAAAATATTTTAAGAAATAGAAAAAAATCTGTTCTAGACCACAAATTACTGAGGCATAAATCATGGGAGTGATGGTTTGGCCCTAGAAAACTAAGGGCTGCTAATAATAGTGGGCTGTAAATATAAAAAATAAGAAAGAAAAATGCGCCCTATTTTGGATTGTCAGATTCAGTGGAGGATGGCCATGTGATAGGTGCACCAAAGGGAGTCAAATGGAAAATATGTCTTCAAAAATAACTTTCTAAATAAAACAATTAAATATTGTGCATTTTAAAATTTCCACAATAATGATTTAATTTTCAATATAGATAGTGTTAACAAGATCAAGAATTTAAAAAAAAACAGATTTTTACTGTGCAGGTAGGCAATTTGTTGCTTGGAGACTCTAGAATTTCTTAGGTAACTAAATCTAGTCACCATCAAGAAAAGTGACTAATTCAAATATATATCTGAGCAAATGCAATATTCACCACACAGTTCTACTCCAGTTGGGAAATATATCCAATACTAGTGGCCCAGTGCACAAATTCGTGCACCTTGAAAGGAACAGGGGCCTCCAGGCTGCGGTGAGCACAGGGGCAGATCTTGGCCTATCCTCCACACCCCTGCCTGGCCCCTCCCACTGTGGCCCCCGGTCCTCTGTCTGCCAGCAACACTGCTCCCTCTGTCTGCCAGCAACACTGCTGACTATGCCAGCCCTGCTTGCACACGCTGATGGTGCAGAGCGATTGGGGTCAGTACCAGCAGCAGGTGCCAGCGGGTCCAGCACCATCAGTGGGTGAAAGCAGCAGCTGCCTCCCCAATCACTCTTCAGGAGCAGGGGGAGGTGAAGAAGCCCTTAGGGGCAATCGAGGCCAGTGCCGGCAGCAGGTGCAAGCATCAGGCAGGACCACAGCACACAGGAGCAAAGAATTTTCAGTAACCACCAGAGGCTTGCACTGATGACAGAGACTGGCGCCACGCCTTGGTCTGGCGCCCCCCCCCCCCGCCACCTACTCCACCATCCCACCACAGCCGACGCCTGCCATGGTCCATGTACGCCCCCTGGTGGTCAGCGCATGTCATAGAGACTGGTTATTTGGTTGTTCTGCCATTCAGTCTATTTGCATACTAGGGTTTTATATAGAGAGATTTTTTGTTTCACCCACCATTTCAATCTGTCATAATTGCAAATACAGTGGGGCCTTGACTTACGAGTGTCCCGAATAATGAGTTTTTCGAGATATGAGCCATCTCTTGGCCGAGTTTTTGCTTTGAGTTGCGAGCTAAAATTCGGGTTACGAGCCAGCTTCAGATACCCCACCGCTAGTTGACGCAGCGAACGTCACAGTGAACGCCACAACGTCAGCCCAGCATCACGTGTCTCACTCGTTCACTTTAATGATTTGACATACGAGTAATTTGAGTTACGAGCTCCGTCACGGTACGAATTAAACTCGTAAGTCAAGGCCCCACTGTATTTGAAGGTTTCTAGGGAATGGGGAGCAGTCAGCTAACATGATTGGGCCCTTATAGAATATGAAGAATCAGAGAGTAGAGTTCAAGTTTGTGTTTCTATACTTTCAGCATCTGATGTCCTGCTAATCTGTTCTCTTGACACAAGTCATTCCTAGTGATGGTTTTGATAGCAGTATATTTGTCTATGCTCTGAATGGGAATATGGACATAGAGTTTACTTTTCTTATCATGGCTGAACTTTTTGCCTTCCAATTTGAACTCCTGCTGCTTGTATGCCCTTTATTCTTCAATTTATCCATAAATGTGTTGTTCTGAGCAACATGCAGATACTTTTCATGACTCTGTAGGCCCTGGAAGTCATCCTGAGTGAGCTCAAGGCTCCTCTTGTTTCTAAGTGCCTTGTGCCAGCAGTAATCTTCTAATATTTGCACTACAAGAGACCTGAAGTAGCAGTTAAAGCAAAGAAAAATTAGATTGTGTTTGAAAACTGGACTAGACATGATTTTTGAATGTTGAATTTAGCTAACATAAATAACTAAATTGATAATAATTCAATTGAAAATATGTAGATTACCTGTGCCAGGATTAGTAGGAGTTCAAAAACGTAAAAGTAGGTTCAGTTGCAAAAAAAAAAAAGTTTTAAATTATTTATTTCTTAGTATTATCTATGTTAAAACCTCAATATTTACTTTTGGCAGAATTTGTAAGGCTGCTGCAGTCAAACTTTAGTCTACAGGGAGCACTTATTGTCTCCTTATCTAATTGTCTCCAAATTTCTTCAGTTGTCTTTCTGTTTCCACTTCTGCTCTTAAATAGTTAGAGAAAGTCAATCTCTTGTCAAATTGGTCATCTTGTATCTTTCAATGTCTTCATTGTCTCTAATTTTCTACTTCCCTATTTGCAGTTCTTTTAATATTTTTGGAAAATGCAAATTAAAAAAATTTACCAGAATGCATTAATATCCAAATTTTCTCCAATTATTATACCAATCCTTGACTTTGGCATTTTTCTTCTCTAGTCCTTGGCAAATGATGATGCTGGGTCTCCAGGTCATAATGAATGGTGATAAAAGGAATGGCTTGAAAGAATAGTGAAAATGACATTTCTATAAATTAATAACTGTGTGTATCATCCTATCACAAGTTGACACAATGATTATTTTCCAGTTGGTGGTACAGAAATATTTGTGTTGACCCAGAAATTCTTTCATTACTTATGATGGAGTTCTTCCCGATAATATCAAAGGCAGAGATACTGTTTAGAAGGATCAACATAGGATTAACCTGGCCGGAGCCTTGTCCCATGCACAGAGAGGTCAACCCAGTTTGATTCCTGGTCAGAGCACATGTCCGGATTTCTAGCTGGATCTCCAGTAGAAGATGTGCAAGAGGCAGTCAATAGGTGGTTTTCTCTCATCGATGTTTCTCCCTCTCCCTCTCCCTCTCCTCTCTCTTCCTCTTTCTCTCTAAAAACCAATAGAAACATATTTTGAAAAATAATCAAATAAAAGGATCCACATAGTATTAAACAGATGATGGTGGTAACTTCTGTTGCTCGCCATATAAACTTACATGCTGTCCTGGAATGTGAACTATGTGTGATCCTCAAAGCTATCCTTTCATAGACCGACCAGGTAAAAACTGATCTCATTCAGAGACATCATATTGATCATACCATTATTCATCTATTTCTTGACATTCTGAAAGAATAACCTGAGTGAAAATTTGCAGGTTAAGAGACTATTATGGACATATTTTTATTTTTGCTTTGTTTCCTACTCCCTGATAAATCAGAATTTTTGTTTTATGAATAGGTGTAAGTTTCAAATTTGATTAAAGGCTAAAATGTATATCCTTTAAACTGTTTGAGCTAAACTTCTTCCCTCCAAAACTAGAAAGGAGTCAATGACAGCAGGCTTCAGCGAGTCCAAGGTGAAGGAGGCCTGCTCCCAATCTAAAGAACGTGTCAGAGCAAAACCCTGTGCACTGAGGGCCACTTGTCTTTGTATTCCAAAACCAAGCAATGGCATAGGACACCTGAAACCTTCTGAATGTCCCTCCAGGAGACCACCAAGCAAGTTATTGTATAACCATTGCAGCCTTGGTAATGAGATTTTGGAAGAATTTTTAATAAAATTGGAAAAAATTAATTATGCAAAATTAAATAAAATGTACTGGATTCCAATATGTATAAACAATATATTCATTCAGTTGGTAATTATTTTGATAAACACTATTTATCAGAAGTGTTAGTAGAAGATGGAGATACAAACAGTCCTTGAGTTACATCGGACTCGATGTACATCATTTAGTGGTTATGTGGCCATCTCCCATTTATTTTTTAAAAAATAAAAGTTCCATCATTTCGACGTATGTACATATGTGCTTTATGTTTTTTATTATTTATTTACCACAAGTAAAGGTCAGGAATTGTTACCTTTCTTTAATTTAATTTTTTTTTTTTTTTTTACTGTTTCACTTCATTACTGCTGTGTATGTGCTCCATGTGAGTGATGTAGGTGCTTATGTAGGTGGGTTCCGACTGAAGGAGAAAATCGGGTTACCTCACACCATAGTAATGGATCTCCGACACAACCCGAGGACCTGCTGTTTTGGGGTAACTGAAACAAATGAAATCACCTATCATCCACCTACCCATCTACCTGCCTACCTACCTACCTATCCAACTCTATCCGTCATCTATTACTGTGCAAAAAAAACCCTCTTGAACTCAGTGACAATAAACAAAATAAACAATTTTTTACCATCAGAGTCTTGCTTTTATATCCGCAGATCACCTAGAGCTTTGTTCATGTAGGCGGGCCTTCTGAGCAGTTGCAGATCCAGCTACCGAGGGCACTACAGGCTGTCTAGAAATCTGGACAGGAAATATTTCCTGCGTTGGGATTCTTGGGTTCCCAATGTAGAAGCTGAGAAGAAACCCCAGAGAAGTTCCCAGATATACTTTATTAAGCTTATGCTGGAGCACAAGGGCAGCAGCATAGAGGTCAGGATGGTCCTCCCAACCGGATGGGGGCGGCTGTGCTTGGCATTTATAAGCTGGGGATGAAGTGGGCTTGTGTGAAAAGGCGGGCTTTTTGAAAATGGAAAACTTATGGAATTTTCCATTTCTGGTTGGGTGACTCCCTTTCCCAGCTCTGTTGCAGGGTAGCTATGTTCGCACCTGCGCTGTCAGACACAAGAGGGCACTGCTCATTACTCCCCCCCTTCCCCACCCCCCTCGCCCACTAGGAAGGTCGGGCAGCGGTCCAACCTTGTTCAACTGCACATGCGAATCAGTAGTTTAAACGGGCAGTTGGAAGAGAGGTAAAATCAGCTACCAATGCGTTTTTTTGAGTAGGGAGTGGAGGAGTGGTGACATTTTTGTAGTTCAGTGCTCCTTCTGACCATGGGGTGTCCTTGGGGTCCTGGGCCCAGGTCCCTAAGCTGTCTTAGGAAATAGGATTTCCTTCCCTGTGAGTATAACCCCAGCAATATTTCATTACCCAGTCATTAACAGTCGATTGTATATTGACGTTTTTCTGAAATTCACCAAACCAGTCCCTCTGTGCCTGCTCAGAGACACCAGCACTGCTGGTCAGAATAATATTTCACTTCCAGCTGGGTCCCGCTTTTCAACTCCTAAATTATTTTTAATCAGCTGAGTAATTCCAGTACCAAAAGGTTTGTATCCAAGCTCTACAGAGCCATACATCAGAGGCCCTAGGGAGCCAACCTTCTCAGGAGTCTGGCACCATTCCTTTCATGAGGTCTTTCCTCCAGACTCCTTTAACTACCTCAACATCTTTCCTTTTTACCCTCCAGCGTTAGGTAAGGTAACTATTACCACAGCGATTATCTCCATGGTAAAGTAGTATTCCCCTTGTTTTTAATTTGCCTCCAATAGCTAGCTATTGAGATTAATTTACATCAAATTGTCTGTTAAAACAACTGATGTGTTTTGTGTTTCCTGACTAGATTCTGAATTACATTTCAGTGGCCAAAGCAAATCACATTACAAACCAAGTCCAATATCTGTGGAGTGGGACTATATACTCTTCCTCTGCTTAGGAATTCAAACCATCACATTATAATCTATCCACTAATCTATACTCTTCTAGTATTTTTTTCCTCACCTGTGTGTCCTGATAAGGAAATGATTACAAATACATTTGTGTGCTGTTGAAATAAATGATTCAACATACCCACTGTTTTTACATTCATTTATATTTTCTCTATTTTTCGCTTATGCAAACTTACAGTAGTAACCACAGGTTACATTTATTCAATGCTTACCAAGTGCAGGCACTGAAATCTAATCTTTATAACAATCTTATGAAAAATGTACTCTTATTATCCCTAATATAAACATAAGAAAACTGAGTTTGATAGCTGTTAATTAGCCCAAGATCCCATCTTTTTTATTTGGTATAGCCAGGATGCAGAAACAATGATATTTTGGCAGAGCTCATATGCTTAACTACCACAAAACACTGCTTCAAATGAAATTTTACTGGAAGTAACAGTCACTTGATTTTAAATGCCCCCCTAATCCTTTGGGTAATTATACATTTACACATATTTAGAAATGCTAAATTTTATGAAAATTATCTGGGTTGAAACCATGTTTTCCTGTGTACCAGTAAATATAGGGGAACATACATTGACTTGTTTATGATATAAGTGAGTGTGTGTGTTTGTGTGTTTGAGCACCCGGTGCATAAATTTGTGCACCAGTGGGGTCCCTCAGCCTGGCCTATGGGATTGGGCCGAAACCTTCTCTCTAACATCCCCCAAGGGGTCCTGGGTTGCAAGAGGGTGCAAGCCAGGACTAGGGAACTCACTGGTGTATGATCAGGCTGGGGAGGGAAGCGGGAGGTTGGCCGGCCAGGGAGGTACTGTGGGAGGGCTTTAGGGCATGTCCAGCTCATCTCCCTCTGTCTCCATCTGCCAGACCCCATCAGCAAGCTAACCTACTGGTTGGTGCGTCTGCCCCCTGGTGGTAAGTGCACATCATAGCGAATGGTGAGTGGTCTTAGCATATCATTAGCATATTACGCTTTGTTTGGTTGAATGGCTGACCAGACGACCAGACACTTAGCATATTAGGCTTTTATTATATAGGATTCTTTTAAGCACAGATTGTTAAAAAAGATCTTTGAAAGTCACAAGATGTTTCTCATCATTATGATTTTAGACAAATTTTGAAAAGCTTCAACTTAATACTTAAAATATAAATATATTGTCAATTTTGATGTGCCGAAATTTAAAGACAATTCAAGAAAATTTGGGAAGGGTAGGGAATTAAATGAGTTATAAACCTTATTAAGCATAATCTGATCCTTGACTCTTTTTTTCTTTACATTATATTCATTTTTACTTTTTTTCTTTCTTTTTGACTAAAGTTATATGTCTTGGTTATTACTGTGTGTGTATGCCTGTGCTTGTGTGTGCATGCATGCGTGCATTTGTGTCTGATCACTGATGGTTTGCTTTTTGCCATTTTAGAATGTCAGTTGAGAGGGAAATGGCAGTAGTAGCAGAGAAACTATTATATGTGACCAGAGAGTACACAGGAACTGGCATCAGCTTATTCACTGAATCCTCACAGTGAGCGACATAAATCAAAGCTCTCCTTGACAGTACAGTAAGTTTTGGCAGAAAGAAGATACAGGTATAGCTTTCAGAGAATAAGATAAGCTTCTTTCCATGGTGCCATCCACAGTAACTGCAAGGAGCTTACAATTCTGATGTCCCATAATGAGATTTTTAAAATATGTTATAAGGACCTTTTGCAATGTTAATAGGTTTAATAATGGGAACTGAATAGTTAAGATGGACTGATAAAAAGGTTGGTTTACATACACCTCTTATGGATAGATATAAATGGGTATGATGATGCTTACTGTAATTAAGGGTTGCTATTGCAAAGAAGTCAGAAGCTGCCCCCTGGTGGTCAGTGTGCTCCCACAGGGGGAGCGCTGCTCACCCTGTATACAAAATCTGACATGGCATATCACATTAGAGTCAAGAAAAAGAAGGAGGAACAGGAAGAAAAGGAGAAAAGGGGGAAGAGAATAGTTCCATAAATATAATTTAGTATACTTGGGCTTAGATAAATAGTAGGAAATAATGCAACATTGCATTTATATTCCAGGACTTACAGGGAAGGTTTTTTTTTTTTTTTATTGTTGTTGTAAATACTATTAAATGTATCCATCCCCAGACAAGTGTGGTGTTTGATGCAAAATTAGGGACATAGTACCAGAGAATACTGACACTATGTATCATTGATGATTTTAAGGAATTGAACATATTTTACTTTAAAATAGTCTTTCTATAATGCATTATTTAATAATTATTTTATCATTGTAATAAAGAAAAAGAATTGCTGAACTTGACAAGGGACAAGGAAAGCAAAGAGTTGTATATGATTATTAATAGAAGAGTGAGTGATGTAAAAGTGTGGAGGTATATTTTTATTTTCATTAGTTTAACATCTGATTATAGACCCTCTATAATCTTTTCAATGGTTTAACATACACTAGTGACTAGATTAGAAGTTGCCCTCTAAAGGCAGGGTTTTTGTTTACTTGGTTGTTTTATTTTTTTTTTTTATTTTTTTTTTAAATATATTTTATTGATTTTTTACAGAGAGGAAGGGAGAGAGATAGAGTTAGAAACATCGATGAGAGAGAAACATCGATGAGAGAGAAACATCGATCAGCTGCCTCCTGCACATCTCCTACTGGGGATGTGCCCGCAACCCAGGTACATGCCCTTGACCGGAATCGAACCTGGGACCTTTCAGTCCGCAGGCAGACGTTCTATCCACTGAGCCAAACCGGTTTTGGCAAGGTTGTTTTATTTTTATACTTTACTGCTTTATTTCTAGCAACTAACACAGTACCTGATAGATGCTCAGTAATAGTTGCTAAATGAAAGATTATTTGGGGGAACCACATGGATAGCCCTATACTAGTTATTGCTTCCAAAACAAAAGGGAAAGAAAACATCTAGTTGAAAACTTCATTTTCCCCTGATATATTTTTCCATCAAATGAGGACACAGGCAGTTGTGAAATCAATATAAGTAAGCATTTCACAAAGAATAATACAAGTAGCCATAAATATATGGAAAAATATAGTTATTTTATATACATGTTCAAAATTAACACTATAGTGAGTAATATTTCACCTAAAAGATTGGAGAAAATAGCTGACCTTGTGTACCACAAATTGTTGCTGACGATAGTCAAAAATTGAAGAGTGGAAGCAATTAATTAATACTCTTAGATCTGAAGGGTTAAGGGAGGAAATGATTATCAGAATACTCTTAGGAGTATAGTTGTGTAGTGCTTGACAAAGCTGTGGACGTTAGTCCAGCTGAGAGGAACTGAAATGAATAAGAAATCTGATATTTCTCTCTTTCTCTTCTCACTTCCTCTAATGTCTGACCCCTGCCTTTGATTAGCTGAACACAGCCAGCAAGCAAAAGGAAAGAAAACCAGATTGATAAAGTCCATAAGTACAGCCTTTGCTGTACCAGGCAGGGTGGAGAATGGTGGAAAGTAAATGTGGAGTGAGCAAGCAGGGACTCTGCAAGACATCACAGAAGCTCAGGTGATGCCGTGCAGCTTTTTCACATGAACAAATGTGGTTCCTTTGGGTCCAGAGACCATGGACTGAAATGACAAGGCGTCAGCCCACCATCTCTCCACAAACATATAAAGGATATTTACAGCAATAGAGCAAAGGCAAGGATACCCACCTTCAGAAAGGCAAAAATGAACAAAGCCATGAGGCATAGGTCCATAGAAATTCTGAACTTCCTGCTAGGACTAAGTGAAATTGCTTTGTCCTGGGGACCTCTATTTGCTTCCCAGCAAAAGTGCTAGACATTAGATAAAATAAATAGCCCAATAATTTAGAGCCTCTGTGTAGTGCAAGTGCCTTGTATTAAGCTTTTTGAGTTTAGTGTAAGTGGCTGACATTAAGTTTTGATTGCTGAGGCATCTATATTAAAAAACATCCATCTTGAATAAACCTTTTGCCAGCTGTATAACATAACCACTAGCTAAACAACCAAGTGAGAAATCAGATCATCAATGAGGAAGTTCTACCCAGGGTTTACCTGAATTAAGCCTTGAGTCTGCTTTTTTGAGAGGCCCCACTCTCAGTCTATTTTCATTGGTCCCTGGCTCCACCCTGTGGAACGTTCTTCCTATTCCATTACCATTCTCAGCACATCTGATGAGGACATTGGGCAATATGCCCTCTTTGGGTCTGTAGAGATTTGCCAGCCTTTTTTGGCATTTGAATTTTTAAGAATCCAGTGATTTATGTCTGAAAGAGTCACATGCTTCTTACACTAGATGTAAGTTTTCATTGGCAATATGAAAGTCTCAGAAACGTGTTTTAATTTTATTAGATTTATTTTTATTTATGTTTTTCCTTTATTGGATTTAATTTTTTTGGTAAATTTTTTATATCTTTTTATTATTATGGTAAGGATTCCTGACAGGAGATCTATTATTTTAACATTTTTCCCTCTTTTTAAAAATAATTTTTAATTGATTTTTAAAGAGAGAAAAAAGGAGAGGGAGAGAGAAACATCAATGTGAAAAACATTGAGCACACCCCCTACTGGGGATCTAGCCAGCAAACTGGGGATCAAAACGGCAACCCTTCCATTCAATGAAGACCCCCAACCAATTGAGCCATGACAGTGAGGACGTAACAAAATTTTAAGAATTCAATACAGTATCATTCACTACAGGTAAAATGTTGTGCAGTGAATATCTAGAATTTGTTTAGTCTATGTAACTGAAACTTTATATTCATTAAATAGCAACTCCCCATTTTATCCTGCCCCCAGTCCCTGGCTACTATTATTTTATTATCTGTTTCTGAGTGTGATTATTTTAGATATCTCATAGAAGTGGAATCATACAATATTTGTCATTCTGTTATTAGCTGATTACACTAAGCATAAGGACATCCAGGTTGTCACATATTGAAAGATTTCTTTCTTTTATAAGTCTGAATAATATCACATATGTATATGTATATACAATTTTTTATTTATTTATCCATTTATCAGTAGGTATTTGGGTTGTGGTCCTAATTACACTATTATGAATAACCCTGCAATGAACATGGGAGTGCAAATGTCTCTACAAGACCCTATTTTCAATTCAGCTAAGTGGTATTGCTGGATTATATAATAGTTCCATTTTTAATTCTTGAGGAGCCTCCATACTGTTTTTCATACTAGGCACAACAATTTACATTCTGACCAATAGTGTAAAAGGGTTTCATTGTTTCCATGCCCTTTCCAACACTTTGCATTTGCTTATTTATTTACTTATTTTAATTAAATTTATTGGGATGACATTGGTTAATAAGATTATACAAGTTTCAAGAGTATAACTCTATGATATGTCATCTGTATATTGCTTTGTGTGTTCACTGCCCTAAGTCTAGTCTCCTTGTGTCACCATATATTTGACTCACTTGTATGTATTTATTAGATTTATAACTATCTGTTTCATTTTTTGGGTTGCTCATGAAAATCTTATAGTGTTTTTCATTTCCAATTTTACTTGTTCATTGCTAATTGTAGGAAAGGATTGACTTGCATATTATTAGTTCCAGGAATTTTTTTTTAACTATTTCAGGTTTTCTGCATGGATAACCAGATGTCCTCTGCAAACAAAGACAGATTTATGTCTTCCTTACCAATAGAAGTACCTTTCATTTCCTTTTTTTGTCTGGCTGCATTAGCAAGGACTTTTTATATAATGTTGAAAATGAGGGGTAAAGAGAAGATATCCTTGACTTACAGCTGATCTTAATAGATAAGCTTTGAGTTTCTCACCATCAAATATGGTGTTAGCTATAGTTTTTTTTTTATAGATAGTCTTTATCAAGTTGAGAAAGTTTTCCTCTATTTCTCATTTACTGAGAATTTTAATAATCAATAGGTGTTGGATTTTGGAAAATACTTTTCTGCATCTATAGATATGATCTTGTGATTTCTTAAAAAAAATCTGTTGCTGTGCTGGATTATGTTAATTGATTTTCAAATGTTGAATTATACATTCTTTATATAAATTTAACTTGGTTATGGTATATAATATTCTTTAAACATAGTTGAGTTTAATTTGATAATACTTTGTTGAGGATTTTTGCATCTATTGGTAGAGAAATGTGTGGATGACCTGCTCTCCATTGGTAGTGGGAGTGGGATTCTTGGGGTACTGCTGGAATAAGCATTACCAGAGGCCTCCACAGGAAGGTGAGATGTGGTAGAAAGCTTTATTTGTATGGAATTACATCCCTGAGTTTGCAAAGTCTATTTCTCTTGATCCAGTCCTGGATAATGTGCAGCTGGGTATTCAATAGAGCTAGAAGCAAAGCCAGTGTCCAGCGTTTCCATCCCATGGTAGAGCTGGGTCCAGTTTAGCATTAGACCAGTTGCAGTCCATTAGTTCACTGTTGGTGTCCACACAGCTGTGGGCCATGTGACCTAATACAGCGGAGCCAATAGAGCATACCCCCTGCAACGAGAGTCTCAAGAAAGTAAGAGAGGGAACTCCTTTGTTTAGAAGATTAAATATCTGAAATCTTTCCATGGCTGCTTGCAGTGGCCATACCTACTCCTGACAATGACCTGTTCCAAGGTGTGACTGACAGACAAGTACCTTCCCTTTGTCACTTAGACTTTACTTAGCATGTGCCTGTTCTTCCCCAGTCCAGTCCCTTCTCCCAGCAGTCCGTGGGGCCAAGGCCTGGGGAGTGTTAAGCTGTAGTTTCCTGGCAAACTGCACAAATGGCGTGCCTATACCATTTGGCCTTCTCCCTGCTCCTTTTCTTTTAATTAATTAATAACTGGGTTAAATTACAATGGCATCACTATGTGCATGAGAGACATTGGCCTGTAGTTTTCTTTTCTTGTATTGTCTTTATCTTATTTTGGTACCAGGTAATGCTGGTATCATAGAATGGGTTAGGAAGTATTCTCTCAGCTTCTATTCTTTGAAAAATATTGTAGAGATTTCTTAGAATTTCTTCCTTAAATGTGTGGTAGAATTCATCAGTGAACCCTTTAGGGCTAATGCTTTTTGTTTTGGAAGGTTTTTAATTATTGATTCAATTTATTTAACAGATATAGGCCTATTCAGATTGTCTATTTTTTTCTTTGTGTGTGTTTTGGAAGCTTGGGTCTTTTAAGAAATGAATACATTTCATCTAGGTTATCAAATTTATGGAAGATGTGCAGCTGGGGAGAAAGTTGTCTACAGTATTCTTTTATTATCTTTTTCATTTCCGTGGTGTCTGTGGGATATCTCTCGCTTTCACATATGATATTAATAATTTGTATACTCTTCTTTTTTTCTTTGTTAGCCTGAATAGAGATATATTGATTTTATCTTTTCTAAAAACCAACTTTTGACTTTATTGATTCTATCTGTTGATTTCCTCTTTTAATTAATTAATTTCTGCTCTACATATTATTTATTTTCTTCTGCTTGCTTTAGACTTAATTTGTTTATTTTCCCACTTTTATAAAGTGGTAACTTATATTATTGATCTTATATATTTTTTCTAATATATTCATTCAGTGCTATAAATTTCCCTTTAAACACTGCTTTCTCTGCATCCCACACATTTTGATAAGTTGCGTTTTTATTGTCACTTAGTTAAAACCATCTACATTTCCATTGAGATTTCTTCTTTTATTCATGTGTTATTTAGAAGTGCATTGCTTAATCTCAATGCATTTTGGGAATATCCATGTATCTTTCTGATAGTGATTTCTTGTTTCATTTCACTGTATTCAAAAAGCAGAGATTTTAAGATTTCTATGCTTTTACATTTGTTAAGTTATGTTTTATGTCCCAGAAAATTGTCTATTTTGGTGAGTAGTTTGAGAAAAATGTGTATTCTGCAGCTGTCAGGTTAAGTAGTCTATTGACATCAATTATATCTAGTTGATTGATGGTACTGAATCAACTATAGTTTTACTGATTTTTTAACTGGTGGATCTGTGTATTTCTGAGAGACAGATGTTAAAGTCTCCAGCTATGATAGTGAACTTATCTATTCCTCCTTGCAATTCTATCAGTTTTTGCCTCATGTTATTAATTCTCTGATGATAGGTGCATACACATTATGGATTGTTGTCTTCTTAAAGAATTGATCCATTTATCATTATGTAATGCCCTTCTTTATCCATGATAACATTCTTAATTTGAAATCTGCTAATGTTGAAATTAATATACCTGTTCCTTCCAGAGTGTTCTTTGCCAGTGCTATGTCATTGTTCATAGTTACTATATCATTTCTCATACTGTTGAGCATCTTTGCCATCATTATTCTCAAATCGATGTCTGATAAATTTCTTATCTCCATTTCATTTAGCTCTTCTTCTGGAGAATTCTCTTGTTCTTTTGTTTGGGGCTTGTTTTTTGTCTCCCCATTTCGGCTGCCTATTTGAGTTTGTGTCTATGTATTAGGTAGATTTGTTATACCTCCCAATGTCTAGTGAAAGACAGTGACAGACTGTTTCTGACTGGTTCTGAGTACCCTGTTTGGAGCTATCATCAATCCATGATTCTTGGCTCCTTCTGCTGGGACTAGGTGCCTTTGGGAAGGACCAAGGCGTGCACAAAGGTCTGCTTTTCCTAGCCCTGCAATAGATCAGGCAAAGACTCAAAGCCTTCAGATACCCACCTCTGCCTGCAGTCTTATGTACTCAGTCTTGATTAGCCTCAGGTTATCGAACACAGGGTGCAGTGAGAGGTTTTCTGACAGGGTGGGGCAATTGCTTCTGCTGCAGGCTAACTGCTTTCACAGTCTCTTAATGGGCCTGAGAAACTCCACAGGGTGGGGCAAGGGGTTTTCCAATAAGGTTCCCTACCTTTCCCTGCAGGCAAAAACCACCTGAATAGCAAATGTCTACTGGAGAAAGATGTCCTTCACATGGAGAGGGAATGACTCAGCATAGGAATCTGGGATATTTTCATTCTGTGGTCTAACTCCAGAGTTCCCAATTCTGGACTCTCCTTACACAGTTCCAGTCACTCTTCCCTCCGTCTGTGAGAGCCCAAATTGAGTGGCTGCTCAATGAAGTTTTGTACATTGTCTCTATAAGAGAATGCCTGCATTTCCAGCTGTCTTTCCCTGGCAGACAGCAACCCCACTGCTTTTCACAGCCAGATGCTGTGTGGGCACCTTTTTGAGTTCTGGTTCTCTGTACTGGTTAGCCCAGCTTGAGGCTTAGACTCCAGAGTTCTCGGTGGTAACCCCCACACCTGAGATATCCCTCTGGAGCTTCAGCTGCTGTGGGGGTATGCCAGACCTTTTGCACCTCCACACTTTCTACCAGTTTCTATGTGGTTTCCACTTTCCTTCCTTGGCTATCAGGGTTCTCTCCAGCTAGTCATCAGTTGATTATTCAGGATGGTTTTTCTGTATGTACATCTTACTTTATCAATTACTGAATTAATGTACTTTAGTTGTAATTCTAATTTGGTCCTGTGAATATCTTAGTGTAGCTTCCACTTACTCTGTCTCCATTTTGGAATCTCTATTTGGTGATTTTAGATAATTTATACTCAAAGTTATTATTAATATAGTCAGATTAAATATCTATTATTTGTCTTGTTGTTTTATATTTGTTTGTCTTGTTCCTATTGGTTATCCATTGTTTCCTGCCCTTTGTAGTTTACATCAAGCATTTCACATGATTTAACTTTCCTTTCTTTTTTAAAAAAATATATTTTATTCATTTTTTTACAGAGGGAAAGGGAGAGGGATAGAGAGTTAGAAACATCGATGGGAGAGAAACATCGATCAGCTGCCTCCTGCACACCTCCTATTGGGGATGTGCCTGCAACCAAGGTAAATGCCTTTGACTGGAATCGAACCTGGGACCTTCCAGTCTGCAGGCCAATGCTCTATTCATTGAGCCAAACCAGTTAGGGCTAACTTTCCTTTCTTACGATATTAATTATCATAATAATTTGGAAGGGAGGAAGAGAGTGAGAGAGATAAAGAAACATTGATGTGAACACATTGGTTGTCTCCCACAAGCACCCTGCCTGGGAGTGAGGAGTGAACCTACAACCCAGGTACATGTCCTTGACCAGGAATTGACCTGCAACCATTTGGTCCATAGGCCAATGCTCTAACAATTTAGAAACACTGGCCAAAGCGTAGCTATATGTTTTTAAAACTTTTTTTTTTAGTTGTTGCTCTAGAGCTTGAAATATACATTTACAACTAATCCAAGTCCACTTTCAATGAACATATACTACTTCACATGTAGTGTGTATATATCATAATGAGAAAAAATTCTAATTTTTCCTTATGTCATTTCCATTCATTTAACTTATATATAAATATATATGCATACATGAAGTATACGTATAAGAAATATACATAAACATATATAATTGACTAATTTGTTGCTATTATTTTGAATAAATTTATCTCTCGTATCAATTAAAAATAAAAGTTAAAGGTTTTATTTTACCTTCATTTATTACTCTTCCAATGTTCTTCCTTTCTTTATATACATCTGAGTTTCTGACCTATATTATCTTTCTTCTTTCTAAAGAACTTCTTTTAAAAATTTCTCAGAAGACAAGTCTATTGGCAATATATTTCTTCAGTTATTGTTTGAGAAAGTTTTTATTTCTCCTTCACTTTTCACAGGATATAGAGTTTTATCTTGGTGGTTTTTACTTTCAACACTTAAGATATTTAACTCTACTCTCCTTCTGCTTACTTTGTTTCTGAGTAGTCAATGTAATTATTATCTTTGTTCCTCCATTAGTAAGTTGTTTATTCACTCTGGCTTCTTTGGGGATTTTTTTCTTTAAGCTTTGATTTTCTGTAATTGAAGATGACATGCCTAGGTGAAGTTTTTTTTGTTTGTTTGTTTATTTATTTATTTATTTATTTATTTATTTATTTTGGGTCGGGGGTACATTTATTCAGCTTGGTGTTCTCTAAAGTTCATGTAGCCTTGGTTTGGTATCTGACAATACTTTGGAAAAATTCTCATTTATTATTGTTTCACATACACTTTCACTTCCTTTTCCCTTCTCCTTTGGAAATTCCCATTATACTATATTACACTTTTTGTAGTGTCCCACAGTCCTTGGATATTCTGCTCTGTTTTTTATTTTTAATTTTTCAGTCTTTGTTCTTTTTGCTTTTTAGTTTTGGAGGTTTTAATTGATATGTCCTCAGACTCAAAGACTCTTTCCTTAGCTGTGGCTAGTCTACTGATAAGCCCATCAAGGCATTCTTAATTTCTGTTATAGTGTTTTAGTTTTTTTGTTTGTTTGTTGTTTTTGTTGTTGTTGTGTGTGTGTGTGTGTGTTTGTGTGTGTGTGTGTTTTAAATCTTTCTAGCATTTCTCTTTGGTTTTCCTTAACATTTTTCACTCTTTGTACATTGCCTGCCTGTTCTTTTATGCTATTTTATCCATTAGAGAACTTAGCATATTAATCATAGTTGTTTTAAATTCCTGATCTGATAATTCCAACGTCCTGCCATCTCTGGTTTGGATGCTTGCTGTCTCTTCAGATTGTTCTGTTGTGCTTTTGTTTGTTTGTTTTGCCTTTTGGTATGCCTTGAGATTTTTTCTCGATAGCTGGGCATGGTCTACTTGGTAAGGGAAACTGCTGTGACTAGGCCTTTCGTAATGTGGTGGTGAGTAGTGGGGAGAGAAGAAGCATTCCATAGTCCTGTGATTAGGTATCAGTCTTTTAGTGAGCCCATGACTCTGGACTGTGGAGTGAGCTGGAGTTGGGTATTTCTCTTCCTCAGGTCAGTTAGGCTTTGGTAATACCCCGGCAGCTTAAGCTTTGGTTAACTAGTTCCCTTTGAGGGCAGCCTTGTTAAGGAGACGAAAGTGCTCTGCCAGGTTTCACAATGGTTCCTTTTCTCCTCTTCCTGCTGGAAGCAGGGGATTTTTCTCTGATATGTACTGTAGGAATCTGATGGAGCGCCTGAAACTAACTCTAACAGTATTGTGGAGCCCCACTGTGATGGGGAGGGCGGGTCCCATTGGAGTTTTTAACACTCGGAGTTAAACATACTGAGCCTCCAGCAATTTGTCAATAATAGTTCAAGTATTTCTACCCCAGCACCCTTTTCCCACAGGGGATTTTGCTTGTAAGTGCCTGCTTCAGGTAAGCTGTGGCTCCCTATGTTCACTTGCCGCTGTTTCTCCAAACTTGGGGGCAACGATTTGCCCCATGTCTTCTCCTCTATTATGGATCTGAGAAGAGTTGTTGATTTTTCAGTCTTCTAAGCTTTTTTGCCTGTTGTTAGGCCAGAGTGTTGACTTCCAAGTTCCTTACACAAGAAGTAGAAACCACAAATCCAGGATTTCTTTTTGAAGTGATGAAAATGTTCTAAAATTGTGAGTGAGGATGGTTGCACATATCTATGAACAAAATAAAACCATGAATTGTGCATTTTAAATGGGTGAATTGTTGATATGTGAAGTATATGTCAATAAAGTTGTTAAAATATGTGGATTCTTACTGATAAAAATGTTTTTGCATGCCTGTGTCCTTGAACCATGTTGTATCAGTCTGTAGAGAGTATGTGCAAATTTATGGTGAACTGTGATTTATGAATCTACATTTCTCTTGGGTGTCAGAAGTTTTAGTAACTGGTCAGAGAAGCAGGCATTATGTACTTATGTATGACTCCCCAATAAAAACCCTGGTGTCTTAAGCTTGGGTGACTTCACTGGCAGGCAATACTTCATACATGGTTCCTCATCTTGTTCCTGTAGAAACTGACCATGTCCCATGCTTCTGTACTGAGAGACAACTTTTGGATGCTTATACCTAGTTTTCAACAGATGTTTCCCCATGCACCATTTCCCTTTGATGAGTTTGCTTTTTATCCATTTACTTTAATAAATAATAATTATGAGTCTGACTTATGAGCTTGGAAACCCTTGACTTGGCTGTTCAGGTAAAGTCAGTGCTCTTGCTTTTAATCTGGAACATGGGGTGCCTATTGATGGTAAAGGTATGGAAAAGAAGTGTGTAGAAAACACATGCCCATGTTTAACTTCTCGTTGAATGTGACACAGGAGTTAAAAATGTTACATGGTCCCCAAACTGCTAGACAGGGAATCTTGGCAAATGTAGATTGGAACACAGACTCTTTGGCAAGTAATGTCAAAAAGAGTAAATGCGTTTGTAATTTAAGAAGAGAATCTTAGAGGAAAAATTAAACATGTTGCCCTGATCGGTTTGGCTCAGTGAATGGAGCATCGGCCTGCGGACTGAAGGGTCTCCGGTTCGATTCTGACTAAGGGCATGTACCTTGGTTGTGGGGACATCCCCAGTGGGGGGTGTGCAGGAGGCAGCTGGTCGATGTTTCTCTCTTATCGACGTTTCCGGCTCTCTATTCCTCTCCCTTCCTCTCTGTGAAAAATCAATAAAATATATTTTAAAAAAATTAAACAGGTTGCAATAATCAGAAAGCAAAACAAAGTTTAAGTAGAATTTTATCATTAGAAGTTAAGTTGAAGATGTCCAGCTTCAACTTTTAATACAATCTGATGTCAGTGCAAGGGTTTATGCATGTTATTTTTATTTTATAGATATGCTTTCTTAGAAACACAAATGCTGGATATGGTTGAGAACTTAATTAGGGAGAGAGACTGTAAAAAAGATGAAACTTGTTTGAGTTTTGTAAATTCACTGAAACAAGGGAAATATTAAAAAGTAAATTCATTGAGTGATTTAATAACTGGACTAAAATTATTAAGTTGAAAACATGCAGTATGTTATTTCTAGTATGCTATACAAGTAGGAATTTAAAAATTTCTCTAGTCTTCCAAAGTCACCATGAATTTTTAAAAAAGAAATAATTAGTAAATATAAATGTTTTTGTTTTCTTTTTAGATAGTACATGTAAAATTCTGGACTCTGAGATATTTGAGTTGTCCAGTTCTCAGTCACTCATTTAATCACATTTAACCCAGTTACCAAAAACACAATAAGTTTCTATTTTTACTTAATTTTTTCTTAACTAGCCCAGAATTTCCTAAACACTTGCTTTTAAATAAAGTTATCAGTAAACAATATTTTAACTAAAACATATTAATAATTTATCTCCATCAATATATTATTTCAGTTTAATGCAATTCTCTAGTTTCTCTAACGAGACCTAAAAAAAAAATCAGGCACATGATTTTAACAAATAAACTTTGTGATAGAAGCAATTGGAACAATTGTGAAAGAAAAGTGAAACAATAATTAAAGAGCATATGAAGAAGTTAATGGTGAAATAAAGGAAATACTATATAAGATCATGGGAGGAGGGAGGAAGAAAGCTTTTTTATAGTGCACACAATAAAGAAGAACAGGCAATATAACAATGAGAAATAATTAAATAAATATATATGTATACATATACACATACACATATATACAGATATAAAATGCATATATATGTACTTAAATATAGTAATATGTTACTATATTTATATGTAAATATACATACATATATGTAAATATATATATGACTATGGTTAACTCCAAAGCAAAAAATGAAGAATTTAAGAAAGAACTTATATCAATGTAGCAAACAGACTTGGTTTTTATCATAGAAACAGACTGCCAACCAAGTAGAAGCCAATCTTCCAGCAGTACAGGCATTATAGATATAGGAAATAAATAAATGCAGATATAAAAGTGTATATTATAACATTTATATATATAGTTTATATATTATATTTTTACATATGTGTATATAAAACTATATACAAAGATATACATATAGTAGTTTTTTGTTTGTTGGTTGGTTGGTTGGTTGGTTGGTTGGTTGGTTTGGGAGACTATGGTTAACCCCAAAGCAAAAAAGACTGATTTGAGACAGAACAGGCATCAATTGTAGCAAGCAAAGTTGGTTCTTATTGTTACTGAAGAGCAGCCTGAGTCAAAGGGGGCTGGGTCTTCCCTCCTCAGCTTTTGTCTTGCTCACAAGAAATAATTCAGAGGAGTGACAGAAAGCAGTGTTGGAGCAAAGCAAGCCAATTTATTAGGGAAGGAAAATAAGCAAATTTATTAAAAATACACTTGTCAGATACCACAAGCAGGCAACTCAGCTGGTCTGAGTGCCCCACCTGGTGGGTGCTCAAGGGTTTTATATATTTCCCCCTTTGGGGTTTCAAGGTTTCCCTTCCAGAAAGACTAGATTTCAAGGTCCCTTTTTTACATTGTTAAAGCTTTTCCAAGAATTTATGAGAACATCTGGTGATTTTATCTTGGCAAATCCCAAGACTGCTCATTTCTTTGGTCAGTGGGTTAAATAAACTCCCATATTTTTTCTTTTCTCCTCTTCCCCCTATTGCCTTAGAGGCTATCTTCTCTGCTCAACATTCCCTCCTCCAGTGGTACCATCCAAATACTTTCGATGTTTTTGTTATTTGTCCCCCAGACTTCATCTGTCTTGGGTTTAGTTGGTACAAATGTATTAAATGGGTCTTTAGTCTCTTTTTTTCCAGGCCAGGGTGATTTAAGCTATGTATTATCTGGTGAGGGAGGAGAGGTATAAACCATTTGCTTTCAAGTGTCTTGGTTGGGGAAGAGAAGGTATTGTGATTCAAAAGCTGACTGCAAGTTGCCAAAACCCTTTGACCTTTTTTAAATGATCTTGTCTCGGTTTCCATGTTCCACTTGCCCAGAAATTCTTCTAGCTTCTTACTATCCTGCCACATTATCATAGCTAAAGAAAGCAGGAAGGAAAATAATTTAAGCTTTGGTAACTTTAATAAACTGCTGAGTAAGAATGTAGAAAATGTTTGAAAATTGTTACAAATGTCTTAAATGCTATTTTAAAGAAATTAAGATACAATTTTATAGTTCTTTAATTTCAAAAAGAATAATTGGGAAAATAAAAGTTGAAGAAATTTCTGATTAAACAAATTGCAAATTGGAAAAGCTCTCTAGACAGTCATTTACTGTGAAATGTTACAACTTTGAAATAAGCATAATGATCATTAAAGATTAACAATTTAAAGAAACCCATTTTCCCCCTATTCCAGAGCTTATAACAAGAAGTAAAAGCTTAATGGCAGCTGGAGTGAAATACATTTCAATACAAATTTAGGAACATTAAGAAAAAACAAACAAACATTGTGCCTGGCCAGCATGCTCAGTGGTTGAGTATTGACCTGTAAACCAGTTCAATTCTCAGTCAGAGTACATGCCTGGGTTGCAGATTCAATCCTCAGTGTGGAGCATGTAGGAGGCTTCTGATCAGTGATTCTCACTCATCATTAATGTTTCTATCTCTCTCTCCCTCTCACTTCCTCTCTGAAATAAATAAAAAATATTTATTATGCTAAGTGAAATACAGTAAGCCAGTCCAAGAAAGATAAATATCACAAGATCTCACTCATATGTTGGATATAATGATCAACATAAACTGATGAACAAAAATAAATCCAGATACAAATGGCAGGGGAGGAGGAGGGGCTAGAGAGCACCAAAGGACTTGTATGCATGCATCCTATATAATAAAGAGCTAATATGCTAATTAGACCAAAGGGCAGAACGACTGTCTGGATGACCTTCTGGATGAAGACGGGGCTGAAAGGGCTGAGGCAGCCAGGGCTGTGAGGGCTGAGCCCCTTGCACAAATTTTGTGCATCAGGCCTCTAGTATTAGCATAACCAATGAACACAGAAACTGGGGTGGTGGGGGTTTGCCCAAGGTGGGAATGGCTGGGGGGCCAATCAGGGAAAAAGGAGACATATGTAAAACTTTAGACAAAATAAAAAAAAGAAAGGAAGAAGGAGAGAAAGAAAGAAAGATTGTAAAATAAACTCAAGTTTCAGAAAAACAGTTCATATTATTTTTTAATTATTATCATTCTAATGAAATAACTTTTCCCATTTGGGGTATGGTATGTGTGCAGGGTGGGAGGGGCAAAGGTATTTGAGCATGTATGCTTGCAAGAATGTGAAGTTCAAATTATGATATATTCTTTCAGATGAGCATAATTATATTATGTTTAATTTTATTTGAATACTAGAGGACTGATGCATGAAATTCATGCAAGAGTAGGCCTTTCTTCCCTTGGCTGCCTACACCAGCTTCCCTCTGGCACCTGAGACACAGGCTTCCCTCGCTGCCCCAGCTTCGTCCAGAAGGTCGTCCAGTCTAATTAGCATATTATATATTTTTCTATGTCCTGTATTCAGTGGAGATTGGCAGGGTGTACTCAATGTTAATCTATCCATTCAATTCCAAAACTGAAACCAAAAATCGATACATATTTTTCAAATTTTGTTTGGTGTTTAATAAATTTAAGGTGTCATACATCAATTATACATAATAAAATCTCTTTAAGATGAGATTGAAAGTTTTTTTTTTCAGAGATGTCTGTATGACAAAATAATGAAACAGACTTGGGCTTGCATTTATGGAAAACACTTGTAATTAAAGATGTTTTGGTGAATGCATTAAAATGTATTTTAATTAAGGCATATTACAAAGTTATAGTTAGATAAAAATTTAGAAAACTCAGAATCTGAATGATAAAGTGTTTGGTTTCATATATAGATAGATAGATAGATAGATAGATAGATAGATAGATAGATAGATAGATATATCTATCTATCTATCTATCTATCTATCTATCTATATTAGGGGCCCGGTGCACAAAATTTGTGCACTGAGGGGGGTTGTCCCTCAGCCCAGTCTGCCCCCTCTTACATACTGGGAGCCCTCAGGGGATGTCCTAGTGATGGCTTAGGCCCACTCCCTGCTCCCCTTAGGGATAGGGCCTAAGCCGCAGTCTGGCCTCTCTTTGTGGGAGGTGACCAGGCTGATCAGGGGAAGGCACCAGCCCCATCACCACGCTGCTGTAGCCACTGCCAGTCACCGCAGCCAGCAAGGTTTTTTCATCAACACGGACTCCAGTCCCTTCACCATGAAAAAATGACAACTTTCTTTAGGCATTTTCAAGATGTGTCTTTCATATAATAATAATTTCTTTATTATTTTTTTTATCCTCACCTGAGGATGAGTTTCCATTGATTTTTAGAGAATGTGGAAGAGAAAGGGAAAGACAGAGAGAAACATCAATGTGAGAGGAACACTTTGATTGGTTGCGAGCCCTGACCTGGGCCCCGGCCAGGGAGGAGCCCGCAACCTAGGTACATGCCCTTGGTCAGAATTGAACCCAGACCCTGCCATTGGCAGGCCAAGGCATTATCCACTGAGCCAAACCGGCTAGGGCAGGATATGACATTTCTTAGCACTCCAGCAGCCTCAAACCTGGGCAGGGGACCCCTATATCCCCCCATCACTGGCTCTGTCCCCACCCAGGCCTGATGCCTCTGGCCCAGGCGTCAGGCCTGGGCAGGGGACCCGCAGACCCCTCCGATTACCAGCTCCTTCCCCCGCCCAGGCCTGACACCTCCGCCATCTTCCCTTGATCACCGGCTTCTGGGCAGCTTCTGGGGCTTTTGGAGCTGGCCTGCAGCAGGCATGGCGGCTCGTGCTGGCAGCTGCGTTGTCCCGCCCTGCCTAGAGTATGCAAATTAGCCGCCATCTTTGTTGGCGGTTAATTTGTATATCGCGCTGATTTGCCAATGGGAGGCATAGCGAAGGTACGGTCAATTACCATGTTTGTCTATTATAAGATAGGATATATATATATATATATATATATATATATATATATATATTAATATAACATGTATTAATCTAATTTACAAAACAACTGAAAATACCACACAAATTTTAAAAGCTGTTTCAATGTTACCATATGATATAATATCTATAATTTCTATAATTGCTGTTGCAAAATTCCTCCTTTGAAGTGGTCTGAAAGGGTATTCTCTGGTATATATAGGGTGCCTACCCCCCAAAATGTATACACATACTTTGAATAATTATAAAGGCGGTGTTTATTAAAATGCATTTCATTTTCAAAGTTGAGCTATTAGCTATTAAATCCTGTATACGTTCCTTGGGACACTATATCCTATATAATAAAAGCCTAATACGCTAAGTGTTCAGTCATCTGGTCGTCCGTTCAACCAAAGTGTAATATGCTAAGGCTGCTTAACCACTCACTATGACGTGCACTGACCACTAAGGGGAAGACAGTGAACCAGTCAACCAGTCGCTATGACGTGCACTGATCACCAGGGGGCAGACGCTCTGACCTGTAGGTTGCTTGCTGCTGAGGTCCAGCTGATCAGGACTGAGCAAGAGGGGCCAGACATGCCCTGGCGCACCCCCACAGTCCCTCCCTGGCTGACCAACCTCCCGTGTCTCTCCCTGGCCCTCAGGGTGCACTGGTGGGGTCCCTCAGCCTGGCCTGCACCCTCTCACAATCTGGGACCCCTCGGGGGATGTCAGAGAGCCGGTTTAGGCCTAATCCCACAGGCAGGCTGAGGGACCCCACTGGTGCATGAAATTGTGCACTGGGCCTCTAATATACATATATATATACACACATATATATATATATACATGTATATACATATATACATATATACATATATATGTGTGTGTATATATATATGTATATATATATGCTTTATTTGATAATTCTGCACAAATGTGTTGTTATAAAATGCAATTTAATGGAAATAGTTTGTTGCAGTCATTAGGTCCTGATTTCTGGCAAGTAAATGAACTGCCCAACAAAGTAGCCCTAAGAACTTACTTCCTTTTCTGCTAGAAATTCCTCTTCCTCAAATCCACACTGTATTGAAGACATTGTTGGCTCTACATCTTCAATGTGTGTCTAATTCAGGAGATAGTGGCCGGTGAACAAGATGATGTAACACTAGAAAAATACTTTAACACTTTCTTTTCTTTGAAACTGATAGGAGCAGAAATAGAATATTGGGGACCAGCTATAATTGTAAGAAATAATGCTCTGTTAACTGTGATTGTTTTATTCTGATTAAAGAAGGCACATTCTAACCTAGCTGGGAGTTGCACATGGGACCTGGGAGCTCACCTGGAAGTGCAGCTCGTCCTCTCCATCTGGAAGCTGCCTATTATGGTGGAAAGATGAACAACCCTGTTGCAGAAACCAGAGCCACCAGCCCTTTGAAGACCCCCAGCCCTTTGCAAATCTCCAGCCTGCATTACCTGTTAACTGCCCATTTGGCATACCCTTTTGCCCATTTCCCCATGTTATCTTTGTTCCTCTACCCAACATAAGCAGCTGGCTTATGGGGAGAGGCAGAGCAGATTTTTGTGGATGGCCTGCTGCTCTCCCATACTGCTGGCAGTATGGGAATAAACACTCATACATGATTCAACTCTGTCTCTGCTTAATTGGCTCAAGTAGTGACATGCAGCATGGACCTATTGGTTGTCCAGTTACAAAACCATCATTCTGATAACACTATCAATTTTCTTAAATAAAAGATATATGTATAGGGAATAAAGTCCATATTAACATTGCAGATGGATCATGAGAATTCTCGCTTCATATTACACAGTGTTTTACAAAGTATCATACTTTAAAAAGATATTAACTTGTAAGAATATGTAATAAATAACTTCAAAATGCAATGGGTATTTAATTTTAAAGCGTGCCTTTAACATTTATGTAAAATGTTTTTTGTACTTGTTCAATAGAAACTTACCTGGCCACTGGGTAAAGCTAGCAGTAAAACTACTGGTCTGCAATGCGTTAATAATATTAAGATGCTCCTGACACTCCTTGCTCTCTCTCTCCCACCCCGCACTGTGATCTATTAAGAGAAGGTTTAGAAAAAAGGAAATAGGAAATCTTGGGTGTGGGCAAGAATGAAAGAAATCAGTATGACCTGCACTCCACAATCCACTATATTTATTCCCTTCCATGATAACCCTACCCTCACTGCTCAAGTTATTCTCTATATTGTTGACTCGTCATTCCCCCAGAATCAATCACCACATGAGTCTCAACTCCTCTCCCCTGCACAGCTCTCCCTCCACCTTACATCCCATTTATAAGAGAACCAGCCCTAGGGCTTAGGTGTTATGAATAGTCACTAGCAGCCCCACTGGTATGTTAGAGCCACAGTAAGGAAAATGGATATTGGGGCATCCAAAGCACTTTACAATGCTTTGCTTTTAATAAGCTTGTTGTATGTGACAGATTCTCTGGCGCTTTCAACTACCCTATTGTGCTTCAGGTACATTATTTTTTTTAACTTAAAATAGGCCAGCATAGGAGATTATTAACCACTACATATGGTACTTTTTTGGGGAGAAAATATGTCTACATTCAGAAAAATAGTTTTTAACTTCTTTGTTTTTAAGATGGTATGCTTCTACTATATCCCAGATGTTCCCCTGCTCTTGGCATATCTCAATCATTGAAACACTCCTGCCATTTTCCACCCTTTACTGCCTCTATCCAGTGGGATTTGGGGAGAATAAATTGGACATGCTTAACTATCTCAAAATTTTTTTTTTCATTTTAGATAGAGATGCCTTCAAGCTTCTGCTTTTCCATGTTCAAAGTATTAGCTCATCATATCCTCCTCTGTACACATTCATGTACTCACACATGAGCACACACACATTCCTAACCAAGCAACTGCCTTCAACTTATGTATTATACTAGTATGTATTGAGATTGATATTTTACTTACAAATGTTTTACTAGGTTATTTATTTCTCAATAAATAGTCTAAAATAAATAGTATAAATAAATTAATAGTACATAGAACAAATACAAAAGAAATGGAGTAAATAAAAATAAGTAGAATAAATAGTTTAGAATCAAGCTGAAAAAGAAGAGTGATAAATATCGCATCCTTCAAATACTCTAAAATAGGTTTGGCGACAAGAAGCACTAAAATACAAAACAAAATATGAACATTTTGGAGGAAATACTTTAAAAACAAGGGGAGGATTTGATGGCGCTAGGACATGTGGCTTTGAGCCTCACGCTCTAGGGCATTTTGACATCATTGTGCCGAGGGGCTTCTATTGGGGCTAGAGAGCATTTACTGTGAGTGGTGCTATTGGATTTTAACTTCTGTAGTCTGACCTAGAGGCTTTAGGATACAGGCTGCCTTGGCAGATGACAGCTGCAAGGAGGATTAGCAACAGAGGCATGGGCCACATGGCCTCCAGCAAAAGCATGGGTGGTCTTGGCCAAATGTGGGGGACTTTAGGATACAGCCTGATACAGCTTGATCTTGAACTACACTGAGTAAATATGCTGGCAGCCAGGGCTTTAGCAGATGTCTTGGCAGATGCTGGCAAATCACAGAGGCCTTAGTAAGCAGGCACAGCTGAGGCAAATATACAACCACAGGGAAAAGAGTGTCTTCACAGGCCGTTTAGCGATCACTGGTTGGCCGAGCAACATTTTCTACTTTAACACTATGCTTCAGTTCTACGTGTGCTAGTAGCTCTAGGGAGGTTCTAGCTTCAAACTGAGTTTCCGACTAAGAAAGGCAGCACGGAATAGTGCTACCTGTTTCACTGTCGTCTTCTAGAATAGAAGAATAAAATGGGATAATGGAAAAACACTTACGCCAAATAAGGAACAAAATACCAGACACTTATGGCACTCCTGCAGAAAATGCAGCAACTATGAAATGCTAAGTTTGTAAAATTTAAACAAGGAAAGGCTATGCCTCCTGTGCTGATTTCTATGAGCACCCTATGGGCTGGGTTTCAGAAACATTACTAGCAGCTTCAGAGGCAGAGGCTGTCTTTTTAGCTGAAACTAAAGTGGGTGGGTAAACACTTTGTAGGAAGCACGTTTCTTAGGTCTAGGGTAGTAGAGTGCCCTGTAAGAAGCAGTGGAAGTGACGCGGACATGAAAACATCTGTTTAAATGTGATTGTGGGCTCTTTGTTACCAGATGGAACCTGTATTCAAGTCAGTATTGGAATGCCAGAAGCATAAGACTAGAAGGGGAAAAGGCAGTGAATATGGTGATCACAGCTCCTTGATTAATCACTTGATAGGAATGAGTTTTAGTTCAGAAAATTTTGGAGACATAGAACAGAATGAGTAATTGCCGGGTCATTCCAGCGAGACTAAATTCAAGATTTACTACATGCTCTCTCCTTGGCTCTCTTAACACCAAACCTCCAATATGGTTTCTTGCAGGATGAAAAACAAGTTCTGGAAACAAATTTTTGCCAGGGCTAAACTTTATGTCCTAGATATGGAAAAGAGACCTCTGCTTTGGGTAGGCTTGGGTCCTGTGTTGTTAGGGCACATACCCAGGATGCAGGTTCAATCCCTGGTCAGGGCATGTGGGAAAGCAACTCATCAATGTTTCTCTCTCACATCAATATTTCTCTTTCTCTTCTTCCTCTCTCTAAAAATCGACCCAGAATCTAACCCCACCACCTTTTGGTGTTTGGAATGATGTACCAACCAACTGAGCCACACTGGCCAGTGCTGCACTGTTAATTTTTGGACTCTATAAAAAGTGAGTCACAACACAGACTTGGTATGAAGAAGTACAACTCCAAAGGCTCTGACGAACCACACCCATTTCCATGAGAGAGAGTTCTAGCTGCAGCTACCGAAGCAACAAAACTCAGACATCAACATCCATCTGTCTGAGACTGAACAGAACATAAAGTTGGGAAGGGTGACGTTTCCCATTAATTTATTTGAAATATAGTATTGCAAGGACAAAGAGAACTCCATTTGGACTTCAATTTCTGTGAGTTTTAACATTTTAGGATTTAAATCTGTGAGAGGATTTAACCTTAGTAATTTTAAGTTGCCTTTGGAAATTCATAATAGGAGGGAGATCATATTCAAATTTGGATCATCTCTTTGTTGCTGGCATTTTGTTGCAGTGTCTATTTATTTTGTTCTTGGAGTATGTTGCCTTCAGTTTTATTGTGGGGTTCAGATGGACTATACTGGACTAAGTGAACATACATTATTTGCAGTGGGAAATAGGACAGGGAATGGCTATTTACCCTTAGTATAGTGAAGGCCTGCAGTTGAGTTAATTAAAGTGCTTTTTATCTATTTGCATCCTTCAGGGGTTCCAGGTGGATAACAGAAGTACAGTGGTTGTGACGGGGGCCTGGCATTGTGCAGGTGGAGGCAGAACTGCCCCAAAGTCCGGTCCATCTTCTCCCAAAGGGCAATCACCAGAACTCTGCTTGGCTATGGAATAAAGGTGGCACACAGGTAGTTAAAAGAACAACAATAAAACCTAAGAAAACCTGTGGCATATTGAGGTAATGATATTAGTGATGATAGTCCCTTTCCTAAAGTTTCCTTCCTGTGAAGGGGCCTCAATCACTGTGACATTCTTAACGTCTCTCCATCTCACAGGAGATGCCATGCCTGTCTGTTGGACATTTTTGGAATAATGATTTTGACGTAGTTAGCTCATCCCTTTATCATTTTGGAATTGAAATACTCACAGGGGAAAGACATTCCATTTTTGGTGAGCATTTTGTTTTTTGTGTCACAAGTTTAATTTAGGCTGACTTCTCCCCCTCCCCCTGACCTCCACCCCGAGTCCTGCTTGGAGAGGACTTGCCCCTGATAGTGCAAATCAATTGATGGTGTGGATAATCTATCAAAATCTGGGGTTCAATTAGCAGGCCCCCATTGACTGTCTACTAACATAAATGCTCGTTTATAATTTACCAGCTATAAGGCTAATATTTTGGCCTCCAATTTCTTATTCTTTGCCTCACTTATCAAAATTTTCAGAACCCAGATGGTGACAAAAAGTAGTATTTATTAGTTCCCTTTAAAAACACAAACTTTTATAATACAAGCTGTTGTTAAGTTTGATTGCTAAAAACCATCTATACTTCTACAATTCCTCCTATATGTAAAGCCAGCAGAAAAGGCAACTTTAGCTGCGGGCTGTTTCTTCCAAAACACATGGTAGCTGTGAGCAAAATTCACTCTCATTTAAATTAGTGTATTTCAGAATCTAGAGAATGATGTGATCAGAATTATGCAGACCTGGAAAAATATTAGTTCATATTTAAATAAATACAAATAATTCTGGTTTTAGATACCAAGTTATACTGATTCTGATACAGTTTTTAGTCATGTTAAACAAACAAGCAAAGGTGACCACTTTCATGAAGAAAGAATTGGTTAGAAATATCAAATTAGGGTTTTTGGTTGAATATGTTTTTTTTGAAAATTGTTTACATAATTATTTAAGACAAAAGTTTTTGTTATCAAATGATGTTTCAGAAGGTCCAAAGTTGTAGAGTAAAACATTTTTTCTTTTCAAATGATGCAAAGTGGAATGTGTGGTAAGAATGAAATCCCTGTAGGGTTTTTGGAAAGCAGGCCAGTACTGAAAGCATGGAAATAAGTTAGAAGGATAATATGTACCATAGGTATAATAGGAGCTCACGTGGGAAAATAAAATATATAGAAACCTTGTGTGCCTAAGGAAAGGCACTGACATTTTCAAATGATATTTGATAATGCCATTTCTGTAAATATGTTTTAAGTACAGAAACCTTTTGCATAAAAAACCTGTGGAAAGTTTTTTTCTTGGGAAGTCTTTAGAGACAGCTAAGAAATCTTTTAAAATGATGCTGGTTTTCACTTCATGGAATGGGTAACCAGATATCCTAACGCATGCTGAGGCAAAATATCATTTTGATGTTCCAACAACTTCTGCGCTTTCCCATTTCTTTCTTATTCTGCACCAGCTCTCAAGTTTTCATTTTTAATTTTTGGTATGTAGAGCTGATCATGGTGCTGAATTCTTTCCCAGTAGGACTTCCACATTGTGGAATCTGTGTACATGGAACAAATCACATTTTGTAGTAATAATCTTATATCTCTCTTTGCTGGTGTTTGATGAGAGATAAAAGCAGTAATGGAGATACCCAAGCTCTAAAGTCCAATTGATCTAGCATTTACTGCCTTTGTAACTAGATCAAGTTATCTAAACTTTCTGAGCTCAGGTTTTTCACTTATAAAATAGTAATCATCCTTGATATATTTTATGGTTTTGTTAAGAATTATATGCAGAACTATAAAAGCATCTCACATAAAAATAGTATGCTGACCGGCCGCCATTACTCAGTGGTTGATCATTGATCCATGAACCAAGGGTTCAACAGTTGGATTCCTGATCAGGGCACATGCCTGGGTTGCAAGCTCAATCCCCAGTAGGGGGCGTGCAGGAGGCAACCGATAGAAATCTCTCATCAATGTTTCTGTCGCTCCCTTCCTCTCTCTCTAAAATCAATAAAAATATATATGTTTTAAAATATGCCAATAATTATTAGATATTCCCCCTAACTCTTTACTGAAACACTAGTTCTAGTGGAGTTCTAGATGACTTAATTCTTACATACTAGTTGCTCTGATCACCAATCATATAAACTTGATTATCGTAAGTGGGACATTTTTATACTGATACATTTTTTTAATTGTGTAAATGTATTTGTATATTCCACATGGGCTTTTCCAATCTCCAGGTGGATTGCACATGATAGAGACATTTTTGGAGATAGCTAATCTACCATTTTTGTGAAAACCATTCAGTGAGCAAACAATACCTGATAAGACTGTAACAAAGCTGCTGTGGCCTTTAACATTTGGCTTTACAACAAGAAACATTTTGTACTATGATTTTTATTTCTATTTGAAAAGCTCTGTGACTTTAGAAACATCATGAATCTCGTTTGGTGTCATTTCTAATATATTGAATCATTTTATTCTGTGAAGGTGTTTGGTTAAAATAATCTTCATACATTTAGCTCAAACACAGAACAAAATTACATAACCATAAGAAAAATATAAGCATGGCTCTAGAATTTCCTAGATCTCAAACCCTGTTTCCTACACACTGGGTAAGTGGTACCTAATATCTCCACCTGAGGGTTCAGGATCATCAAAATGCAAAATAAATAAATAAATAAATAAGTAAATAAAATTTAAATGAAAAAAAATGTATTTACTCTGAGCAAGAAGCGAATTAGAAACACATACATAAAATGCTTTCGGTGCATTATCAAGTTCTTATGCTTTTGTCTTAAACTTGGAACCTTTTTCTAAGCATTGCATTCATAAATTACCATGTTAAGAATAGAACTCATAACTTCTCTTTGGGTCTCCAAATCTGAATTTCCTCTTTTCAGACATTAGGTTTCAGAATCCTGGTCATCCTACACTCTTGTATATATAATTCCATAAGCATAGTATATCTCTGACTGCCTTACTGCACTGAATATTTTTTCTACAAGCAATCCCACACAATATAGAGAGCTTGCAAGCTAGCTCTATTTCACCTACCTCTAGATTGGTGTTCAAATCCTAAAAAATAATAACTCTTTCTATAGTACCAAATAGTGTATTAGTGCAGGACATGATTGGAATTCACATGACGTGTGTGTGTGTGTGTGTGTGTGTGTGTGTATTATAAAGACTTAGGTAATAGAATTAAGAGCACACCCAGTGTGATACTGAGTTGAGAGAAGTTGTTCTGATCTTCGAAGCCTAAACTAGAATTTAAAATAACCTTGACAAATTAGAGAAGTTATCCATCAAAAACCGTATGAAGTTTGATAGTGATAAGTGCAGGGTGGTACACGGGGGAAAACAGCTAAGGATGCATGCAATACCCACGGCAGTGACTATAAGCAGGTCTGAAAAAAAAATGTGGAAACTATAGGGGAGAAAAGCTGGCAGTTAATCAGCATTAAACTGTTGTTAATTTTCAAGAGCTGATATGACACTCAGATACACAGTTTTATGAGCTATCAGAGAAAAGCAGAGGAGTAATCTTTTGGTTCCGTAAAATCTGAGGATTATCCTCTTCTAAATTTTTCCAGTAGTGAGAACTTTATTACTGCAATATTTTTATTTGTTTCATAAATATTTATTAACATCCTACTGTGTAGAGTGTGAAGTGCTCCAAACTGTCATTTGATACTTCATCCTAATTATCATAGGTAACAAAACAATATTCTTGTCAAGGCAAACGTTTCTTGCATCACATCCTATAATGTTATTGTATTCTACAGTGGACTTTTGTTACATTTTGTTTGTCCAGCATCGTCTCCATTTTAGAAATTATGCCCTCCCCATTTGGTGGGTAGTTTTAATACCACCGTAATTTAACCTAGTTATTAATAACCGGAAGGGAGCAAAGGGAAGGCCAAATACCATGAGCATATCGCTTGGACAGCTTCCCCAGGGGCCACCGGCTTATTCCCCGCAGACCACCGGGGAAAGGGACTGGACAGGGGAAGAATTGACACATGCTCAGTAAAGTCTGGGTGACATGGGGGGGTACTTGTCTCAGTCACACTTGGAAACAGGTCACTGGCCTGTTTTTTCCAGTAGAGCATGAAAATATCATGGCCTCTGCCAGCAAGGGAAGCTGTGAGATATTTAATCACCTAAAGTTTCCACAAAATACCACGTGCAGGCGCGCACGTGCAGTGCGATTGAAACTCCGTGGCCCATGCACAGAAGTTGGTATTTTGTGGAAGAGCCACACTCAAGGGGTCAAAGAGCCACATGTGGCTCTCAAGCCGCAGTTTGCCGAGCACTAAACTAAGGAGTTCATTTTCTTGTGCTCATCTTGTATTTTTGGGACTTTGGGAACTCTCATTGCAGGGGGCTCATTCTCTTGGCTCCCCTGCATTCACCCACATGGCCCAAGGCCATGTGCACCCCAGGCAATGGACTGTAACTAGCTTCATGCTACACTGGACCCAGCTACACCATGGAACAGAAACTCTGGACACTGGCTTTGCTTCTAGCTCTACTAAATCCCAAGCTGAACATCTTCCAGGACTGGATGAAGGGAAATGGGACTGTAGAAACCAAGGGATGTAATTGCATGCAAATAAACATCATTCATCCTCCCGTGCCTGTCTCAGAAAATTATTTTTCTCAAGATATCATAAGGACCCCACCCCAAGCACTCAGTATGGAAAGGGGTAACTCACCTTTAGTCACACAGCCACACCTTTGCTGTCACTGGCCAATCAGACAGAGTAAGATGCTGGAGGATGGACATGTGATAATCAAAGAGGCTGTTTCTAAGTCATTCCATGACTCTACAGGGTTGTGAAGAAAAAGCTCTTCTCTTTCTCTGGAACCCTATGTATAATTATGGTGTAAGGCTAGAAATTTGTTGACTGTTTTTAACCTCTCTGTGTGGAGAACCAGCTTAAGTTTTAACGAATCTAAAGAAAATAAGAGTCCAGAGTTAGAAGGAACAAGACACAATCCTAATGATATCTCTTAAGCCCTATGGATCAAAGTAGGCTGAAGTAACCCCCAAATGTGAACTTTTAAGTTAAATTAACTAATATTTTGTTTTTGTCTGTTTGTTCTTGCTGAAACTAATTTGATTTGCATTTATGGCACTTAACCAGAGTTTAGACTAATACCTACTCATCGTTGGCTATCTTAATGTAACCATAACATAAGACAATACTTTAGGTAACAAGGTTCTTCCCCCACCCCGACCACCACCATGAGAATGGAGGGTTTTGCTATCAATTCTATGAGGAAAAGGCAGATATATCTATAAAAAATAAAATACACTAAGCAGGACTTTGGTATATCTGAGAGCTAAATCTTATTTATGTAAGCTTTAATATCTAGAATTTAAACCTAGAATTATGAAAATATCATGGTAGTGATGATGAATGCCAATATGATACTTACCAAATGAAAGTATGGTGGTGAATTTTATATGTCATCTTACCTGGGATACAAGGTGCCCAGAAATTTAGTTAAATACTATTTCTGGGATGTCTGGAAAAAGGTGCTTCTGGTTGAGATTAACATTTTAATCAGCAGACTGAATAATGAAAATTGCTCTCTGTGAGTCAGAATTATCTCTCTTTCTCTGCCTGTCTTTAAACTGGGCCATTGGCCTCCTCCTGTCTTCAGACTCTGACTTGGATTAGAACTTCTATCATCACCTCTACTAGTCCATAGGCCTTTGGACTCCGACTGGAATTTCACCCTCATTTCTCCTTGGGTCTCTAACCCTCTGACTGCACATCTTGGGACTTCTTAGTTTGCATAACTGCATGTGCCAATTTCTTATATCAAAATCTATCTATCTATCTATCTATCTATCTATCTATCATCTATCTATCTATCTATCTATCTATCTATCAATCATCTATCCATCCATTCTTTTATTGATTCTATTTCTCAGGACAACCTAGAATAATACAATGTCAATATCAAGAATAGCACTATTCTGATGAAAAGGTTTTCTGTGAAGATGGAAATGTTTTCTGTTTTGTCCAATAGAGTAGTCATTAGTCACATGTGGCTATTGAGTACTTAAAATGTGATTAAAATGACTACAATTCATAGTTTTAAATTTTATTTTACTTTAATTAAGTTAAATTTAAATAGTCACATAGGGTTAGTGACTACCTTTTGGACAGCACAGCTCTAAAGAACAAGCCATAGTTTTTAAACCATGCTATTCCTTGTATACTAATTTCCAGACTCATTTCCTTATATTCTTCTCTGTCCTTTCAGTAATTGTTCATTTGCTACTTCAAGATGCTTTATCCCTCTTATTATTTTTTATTAAGAAATAAACTACATGTTCCCTAGAGATGTAGATAAACTTGGTTGCTCTAGCTGTAGAATTAATTATAAGGTAGCGGGAATCAAATAACATCATAGAATTCTTCATCCTTCTATATCTCAGCTCTTGAGTTACCAGCACATCTCCTTTTATTTGGTCAATCCAGACAAAAAACTGGGTCCTCAGTTCATTCTATAGTAGAACTCTGTAATATTCTTACCAGAAATGATATTACATATTATTACAAATAAAAAAAAAAACTCTTAAAATAAGGGGATGTAAAGAGGAGTACAAAACAGTTTCTTGTATGGAAAATAATACAAAGATTAATAAGTAATAATACAAGCATAAACTGTGTTTGCATAGTTACAACTGTAAACCTTGTATACTTTAATAGGTGATTGTAATTATTCCTATCTATTAATTCCAAACTATTTTCTGTTTGGAAAAAATCAGGTATAGTTAACAAGGCCAACAGTAATTATATAAGGGAAATAAATCAGTAAATACATTTACTGGGTATCTATTTTATTTATCCCTACATAGTTTGCATTTTACCAACTCATGTATTTTTTAAAATAAAAATCTAAGTGGACTTTTCTTTTTTATAAGTGCTGAAGTTTTAGTTTGCTGGTTCACTTAAGAATACTTAGAAGTTCTTATTAGGAAAATGATGCCCTAGAAAAAGACACAAAAAAGAAAGATGAGTGAATCTGTATTCATACAAGTTAAACTAGAGGGTAGTCAGCTTTGGATGGACACACACATTACTTCAGTAAATAGATATTGAGTTATTACTATTTTTCAGCCCTTTTCTAGTTGCTGGAACCCAGTGGACAAGCAATGTCCTTGCATTCTTGCAGTTTGCATTCTAGCTGAGGGGTGGAGGTGGGTGGGGAGAGCCAATACCCAAGTAAACAAATCAATTAAATAAATTCAGGTTTATAAGGGACATAAGGAAAAATAAAATAAGATAGATGTGCAAAGAGTAAGTGGATGGGTCGAGGGCAGAAGGTCATCAGTAAATGACTACCTGAGAATATCAAATTTGAGCAAACTTCTTGCTAAAGTAATGAAATGACTTATATAATGATATTAAATGAGTGTTCCATGTAGAAAAGCTCCACGTCGGAAAACCATGTTGCAGGTATGAAATTGACTTGAATGGATGCAGAGTCATTCTCTTGAGCGTCATAGCCAGGATATTTCCATTTATCTTTGGTCATGTGCAAAACTACTATTTTGCACATTAGCTGCTTTTAAATACTATGATCATATGATCTTCCATAAGGTATAGTGAATGTTTGCTTGTTTGGGGGAAATGGAGGAAAATAATTATCATTCTTGCTGAATTTAAGAAAGTGTGTGGTGGCCATATATCTTACATCATTTAGAGTCAATCATTGTAGAGCTAGAAGTTATCCTACATAATAGCACAAGGTCAGTTTTACTCTACATATTGTGATTGCATCTTTCCAAATGAGAGTATATGTATATGCTGGTTCATTTATGTAAAAATGCAGAAATAGCTCATCTTGAGTTTGTAAATTTCTGAATTTCTCTTCAGGCTTTGATATACTATCATTACCATAATTTAAAATTCTAGCAATAAACATTTGGGGTGGGATAAAATAATAAGTCATAATTCTGATGTAGGACATGGAATGTTGTATAAATAGTAGCAAAATTCTAAATTAAAATGTAATTCAAAGCAGTTAATATTGCTATATGCTATCATATACAGGGGTGGGTAAAAGCAGGTATACATTTGTGAGTACATGAGATGTGTTATCTATCAATTATTGTACTATTTGTATTATTTTCATACTAGCAATTATAACCCTACTTTTGCTCATCCTTGTATATATCATATATGTATGTAATAATATATGCTATCCATTATATTATATGTACTATATGTTATACTGAAGGACTCTTAACATCTACCCAACATAAGCAGCTGACCTCATATTTAAAATGCTGGTGAGCATGGAGAATGACAATCAAGGCTTCCAGTATTCAATAAGCTCATTTTATTTCACAATGGTCTACATTTTCACCAGACCATGAGATTTCTTTTTCTAGGTCAATTTACTTCAAGAGTCAATTTACTATAAGAGTCAACTTAGCATGGATTTTTATATTTTTAGTTCTGGGGATCCATAATGACTATATATTTAAAGTATTTAGATATTTCACTTAAATTAAAGTTTTAAAAGCAAAATATAAATATTCTAAGTAACCAGGTGAAATCCCAGGAAATGTATCCGTAGTGGTAACAACTGATGTCTCTTAATAACTTCCCATTTTCATTTCATAACATTTTGACACAAGTAAAACTGTTTTTTTTTATTTTTTCAACTTTACAGAGGCACAATTTACAAATTAAAACAAAAAGTATTTAAAGTGTACATTGTGATGATTTGATATATGTATACATTGTGAAAGGATCCCCCCTCATCTTGCTAATTATCATCCATCACTTTAAAACCTTGGACAGATTACTTTGCTCCTTGTAGAATAAAAAAAAAAAAAAAAGGGCAGAACCATCACAAACTTGATAAATTCCAATTCTCTCTTACTGGTGTAAAAGTAGTTATAATGTACAAACTAAACTCCTCTGTAAAATCCATCTTAAAAGAATCCTAACACATACAATACTCTTGCGGGAGGAGGAGGCTGTCATTCTATCGTGTGACAGCACTAGCAAAGAGAACCATCATATCCAAAGCAGGGAAAAGGTGTGTGCTATTTTTACACAACTTTTAAAACAGTATTACATGAATTACTTGCATGTAAAGCATTCATTTCTTAAAAAGTATTTCAAAACATGAAGTTAAATGTTAAAAAATATTTTCCATGAAGTGAAGATGAATACAAGGCTTAATGATAAAGAAATTAAAGATGGATAGATGCCATCTTTTTTTTAAGATATGTTTTTATTGATTTCAGAAAGAGAAAGGGAGAGGGAAAGATAGATAGAAACATCACTGATGAGAGAGAATCATTGACCAGCTGCCTCCTGCATGCTCCCTACTGGGGATCCTGCCTGCTACCCAGGCATGTGCCCTAACCCAGAATTGAACCATGACCTCCTGGTTCATGGGTTGTTGCAGAACCACTGAGCCATAACAGCTGGGCAGATAGATGCCATCTTTTGGCAATTTATGATATTAATCATCTGATGATTCATAAGGGGTCAGGTAATTTGTAGATTTAGAGACACTGATAATACAGAGAGACAAGAATTGCCCTAAAACTATAAATGAAGATATTTGAAGATGTTTACTTGCATTCTAAGAAATGTTTTACATTTTATAAATGAATTTACTTATACAATGACAACTTTGAACATTTTGACTATAGTCACACTTTAAAATATTGAAAGTTCTTACAACAAAGGAGCATTTGATATTTAAAAAATAATTGACAAATAGCATCTAAGCATAGACTATTTAGAAAATATAGTGTTACCTATTTTTTGTACTTGAAAATGACATTATTTATCCAAGTGGCCAGAGTTTGCATTTTGAGTGCTTTTCTCCCAGGGCTGGAATAAGTGCAAATTCCAGTGTGGACTAGAGAGAGCTTTTAACCACATGAACGTTTATGACTATCATCACAATCAAACTTGCAACCATTTAAAAAATACCTAATTAAATTAATTGATTTGTTCCATAGTTTACAAAAAGAGTTACTTTTCTTTTTGTTGTGATGACAAGGAGACTCCTGGGGTTCCTGAAAATAGTCATTAAAAAAAAAATCCTCTGGCCTTTTTACTCTTCTAGAACACCCACTGAAATGCTTCCTGCGGTTGAGTGCTCAGTAAAGCAGTGTTAAAAACTAGTGCTTCTCAATTTTTGTGTACAGATAAATCACCCTGGAATCCTGTTATAATGAAAGACCTGAGATTCTGCCATTCTAACAAGTTCCAAGGTAACGGTGATGATGTTTGTCTGAGGACCACATGCTGCATAGCAAACCTAGAGACTACTTCATTGTAGAAATCCTAATTGCTCTGGTAGTTATCACAACAACAAAAACATGATTTGCTTCTTAGTATTGATCACAAATGCTGAGATACTCATGTTCAGTTGGGGCATTTTCTTGAATACAAAAATCTTAGAATAATGATTTCTTAAAAGCTTTGTGAGACTTTGGAAGTCATCAAATGCAGCTTCCTCATATTATAGTTGAGGAAGTTGAGGGTCAAGGAAGTTGAATATATGCCCAAACTCATAGGGTTATCAGTGCTAGAAGCCAGGACTCCTGACTACTGCTTTAATAAAGAAACCCTAATTATTTGGCATTTCTATTTATTATAGTCTTCCTGACAAAGAGCCTAAGTATGCGTCAATAATGATTAGAATTTCAGCTTTTGATGCTCACAATAGTTTAAATGACAGCAGTATCTTTGGACTGACTTTCTTAACAGCTAAAACTCACAGTGGGCCACTATTTCCTATAATAACAAGAGTATTCACACATCCTCTTCCTTCTAATGTCCCCTTGCAATTTTATTATGGACATTTTATTTCTTAATTTTGAGAACCTGGGGAGGAAAGTGGACAGAGAAATGAATAGGTCATTTGTTAAAAGGCAGGAGTTGAATTTGTAAAAGGTTGTGGCAAAAAAAAAAAAAATGCAACAAATGAGAAAGAGCGAAGGGCATCAATATTGATCTTGCCTCTCATCTTTCCCTCTGTCTTCTTGCTTGCAGGTTTCTATTGTGTAGTCTTTCAAACAACGCAGACTTTATTTATGGTGTGACTGATTTAACCCTACTGGAATAGTCCATCATCTGCTAATTTGGTCCAATTAAAAACTGGTCATAGGGAAAAGCCTGGGAATTAAGCTAATTTGGAAACACAACTTCTGATTAATTTATGTCTTGCTCATTTATATCTCCTCTTTTAAAGGACACTTTTCATGGTGAGGGTTTATATAGGAGTTTATTCTTTTATTTTTCTCCAGATTCCTGAGTTGCTTTCTATGACCGCTTAAGGTTGAGTCCCTGAAGAAAGTACAATTGTGCTTTTTCTCCCTTCCTTAAGACTATTGTTAAAACATTTATAGGGGATTGCCTAAGATTTCCTGCTATCCTGAATTAGAAAAGCCCCACTAAACAGCTAGAGCCATCGTTTATAAAGCACTTACACATTGCATGACCCTGTATAGTTTGCATTCTCAACTAATCCCTATAACTCGGAGTTAAGTACTATTATTATCCCTGTTTATAGTTGAGGAGGCTTCAGGTTTAATCGTCCAAGTAAAATTATCAAACATTATGGAGCAAGAAGAGACAGTATGGTACATGAACCAGGGTCTGCCTGATCCTAGTAACGACTGATACTGTCACCCACTAATGAGGCTTTAATGAGATGTATGCCTAGACTAAGTCAAAACTCTGGAGAACAACAACAACAACAACAACAAAATAATTTCCTCCACCCCTAACTTGTTCCTTCCCTCCACACAAGTTCTTGCAGGCAGTAGGTGTGCCAGTCCCAGTTATACTTAGCATCTCCCACGCCCTCTGCAATTTTCCCTTTTGCTGCTGGGAGCGTCAGAGAATGGTACTGCAGCTGGTGAGTGGGCAGGTGCAGTCACCATCTGCTCTAGGGAGTCCAAATGCGCAAAAGAACTTCGCACCCAGGACTTGTCCCAGGCACCAAGGATTCCAGAACCTGCTGGGGACACGGCTAACCCCGCCCCCTCGTGGTGACGATTGGCTGAACCCTTCCCAAGTGCAAAGCCATGATTCATGAAGACGGCTGTCTTTTCTGCAAGTTTTAGGACGAGACATCTCTGAGGGTGTGAGACCCGCCAGGGGTGTGTGAATGGGGGCTTCAGTTCTTCCTGCCCGAAGGGTCCTTGAGAAGCCTGTTTGTTTTTCCCGGCGCTTGTCTCCACCCAGCCCTTCCTCTCACTGGCCAGGACCGGGGGGCGGGTGCGTTTCCATTGGTCAGGGGGCGGTGTCTGTCTGGCCAGGATGAGGGCGGGGCCTCCGCGGCGCTGAGCTTGCCCTTGTGTCTAGTGCGCGGTAGAGCTGCCGCTGCTGCTGCCGCCGCTGCCGCCTCAGCCGCCGCCGCCGCCGCCGCCGCCGCCGCCGCCGCCGCCGCCGCCGCCGCTGCAGCCGGAGCATCCGGGAGCCGCCGCCGCCGCCGCTAGAGCTGCTTCCACTGCTCCCATCTCCCCTCCCAGGACCCCGAGACACCCCGAGCGCGTGCGGCGGCTGCTGCTTGCATGCACCCCCTCTCCCTCCGCCCCTCCCTGCCGTGACCTACCCACTCCTTGCAGCCCTCGTACGCACCTTTTCCGACACCCCGGCATCCCTGCACCACCTGCTCGGGCAGCCCCGGCAGGAGCTCGGACTTGCTGTGCGCGCCGAGAGGAAGGCGAGCCCCGACCCCGTGCCTAGCAGACGGGCTGTCGCGGCTGCACCACCAGCAGCAGGAGGACGAGAGGAAACTATTTCGCCCACCGCAACCCCATTCTGCGGGTCTGCGGGTGCTTCGCCGCTGCCGCTTCTGCTGCCGCCGATCCGCGTCCGCGGGTTCGAATACCGCAGCAGCGGGGACCGTGGGTCCGGCGGGCACCGCGAGGAGGACACCGGCGCAGCCCTGCACTCCGTTGCCCCGCTCACCAGCAGATCCTTGCCCCCTGGTTCCTTCCCCGACCCTTTAGAGAAGGGACCATGATTTGGAAACGAAGCGCCGTTCTCCGCTTCTACAGTGTCTGCGGGCTCCTACTACAAGGTAATCCCCGCCCCGCCGGGGAGCATCAACTTCACGCCCATTCCCCATCATCCCCACTCCACCCCATATTTCCACTCTCCCCACTTCGGTCCCCCGGTCCCCAGAGATGCCCACCCCCTCCCCCTACTCCCCTGTGCAGCAGGGGGCAGTGGCAGTTTGCTCCAGCCCCTCGGATCTACCGCTGGCTCAGCCCCGCTCTCCCAGCTGTCAGCCCCTCACGCGGCACCTTTCGCCTTTCCATTCACCTGAGCTTCCTATATTTCTCACTCCATCCCCGCCGCCACCACCACCCCCCTTCCTACGCCTTTTGGCTGGCAACTTGTGCCTTTTCTGAACATTCCACCCTCTCACCACCACCCACCAGCCACTTCCCACATCACGCTCCTGACCGACCCTCTCCATCTCTTGTCATCTCTTTAACCTCCCTCCTTTCGGGTCGCCTTTCTCCTTCCCCTGCTTCCCACCATCATCATATCCTGTGTCTTTAAAAAGTGAGTGAGAGTCTGGGAGCGAGCTACCGAGACGGCGAGAGGCGAGAACAGCAGCAGCGGCAGCACCGTGTGCATTGCAATAACATCCCGGGGGTGTGGGGGGCGGCGGGGGGATGTGTTGTGAGACTTGTCATTCACCTAGCAAGAGAGGGGGCTGTGTTTGGGATTTAAAAAAAAAAGAAGAAGAACGAACGAAAGGAAGAAAGCGAAAGAAAAGAAAGATTTTTAAAAAGGAGAAAAAGACAGAATGAATGAATAAACGGGGGTGGGGGGTGGGAGGGAGGGAGGAGGGAGAGAAGGGGGAAAACAATTAAATGACCCAAAGCCACTTTATCAACAAACCGACTTTTTATTATTCAGTCCATGTGGTTTTCTTTTCTTTTTCTTTTTTTCCCCCTTTTTTCCCCCAGTAAAGAAATATATGCATCCTAACAGTTACTTTCTGCTCGGGGTTTTCGCTTAGATTCCCGACCTCTCCATCCGCTCTCTGCCGCTTCTTTCCGTAATTAATGCTACCCTTCCACGTAAAATGTGAGCACCCCTAGGACCGCAGTGGAGGGAAACTGCACAAAACACTGTGATTATGCAAATCCCTGGGTTTGGATGCGGAGGGACCAGGGAGCTGAGGTGCACTGTCCCCCAGACGCGCTTTTGGAGGAGGGAGGGAGGGTCTGTGGGCACCGGGAGGACGGCGCTGCTGGGGAAATAAGCGGCGGCGTTTGGAGGAGGAGTGCACGGGGAGAGCACACTTTGGGGTGATGGTGGAGGCGGAGGCGGCGTTCTAGGGCTCAGCGGGCAGGGGCTGTAAGGAGGAAGATTGTTGCTTTGAAGGGAGTCGTGTGGGGATTGTGGTTTGAGTGTGAGATTCGGGGAGAATGGATGTGAAAGGATGGTCGATAGGGTTTTTTTTAAAGCTAGGTGACTCTTGATTTCTCCTTCAATCTTTGCCCACCTCTAACCCCTCTGTCATTATTTGTGTATGTGCGGAAAGATAAGTTGATCAAATGTATGTGTCTCTGGGTAAAAGGAATGTGAAAGTAAAGCACATGTAGACCCACAGGCGTGCAAAACCCACTTGGCCTTTGGAGGATTTAAATGAGGTCAATGAACCATCTTTCAGCAAGTTCTTGGAATGCATCCTCTCTCCTATCCTCCTCCGGGATACAGACCGGGACTGTATTTTATGTATGCATATTTATGAATATGAAAGAAGAGCTAGTGGACAGAATTTTCCCGAATTAACTAGCTGACCTTGCAGAGGTATTCTTTAGAATATTTTTGTGGCAATCTTGTGTATTTTATGTTGGATGTAAATTTCAGATATGTCATACGCCCGTAATCCCCGAGAAGGCAGACAGCCCATTCTTCCTGCTTAGGCTGGCTCGTCCCATTTCCCAGCGCTCACACCCCCACCCTCGCACAAGTAACCCTGGTAGCCGGCTGACACGTTACTTGGGTTTCTAATCGGTGCTGAGACACCCTCCCAGAGACCCCGCTTCACCTCTCAGTAACTTGGATTTCTCAGCCCCTGTGTGTGTGTGTGTGTGTGTGTGTGCCTGTGTGTGTGTGCGCGCGCGCGCGAGTGTGTGTGTGTGTGTGTGTGTGTGTGCTCGCGCGCGCTCCCGTGCTCGCGCCACGCCGGGTAGAGGAGTGTTATGTGGGGAAATCAGTTAATTTGGTGATTGTGATGAAAATTCGACACCGCTGGATATGTTTTCCTCGCCAATCTGTGTGAGCTGGCCCCAGCACGTCATTGCACACACTGCCGGGCTGGGGCTCGAAGATTATTTATTATAGAGCGTGTGGGCAATGGACTGCACTTGGGGGTCATCTCCTCTCTGCCTTCAACATTTCCCTGAGAATTGTCTATTCAGTGCACTGCGAAATAACTGTCTGCCCGTGCCTCTCTCGCTCTCAGCCCGAGGAGGATTTACTTTCTCTACCCGGAAGATTCCATCAGCTGCATTCTCTCTCTCTCTCTTTTTTTTAAGGGCATGGGTGTCTTTTATTAAGTATGTAAACCACTGATTAAGACAGTGTCGCTTTCACAGCCAACTGGGGGTGGGGTGGGAGGCATGTGGGTATGCCAGGGAAAATGCACCACTGCAACCAGCAGCAGCACCAGCAGCAGGTCCAAATAAATAAATAAGTGTCCGATACAGCAACCAGGGAGAGAGCACCAGCCCAGTGATATCTGTGTACTTGTGAGCATCTCGGATCAGGCCATATTAATACACCAAAAGAGAGAGAGGATTTAAAGAAGAAAAAAAAAGCCTAGAAGGGGGAGGGGGTGCAAAGCACCACTGGATTGTCTTCTCATGTTTATGGCTGCCTCCCATTTATCAAACGCTGCTCCACAGGCACATCACACTTTGTTGATACTGTCAGTTCTTGCTCAAACAAATTGCTCATGCCTTCCTTGTCTTAGTCTTGTCTGAAAACATTGCTTCGGGGCCCAGGCTTATGTTTCTCCCACCGCCCGACTGTTTTATTAGGACTTGGTGAGGTTGTAAAGGGAAAGCTTATTTCCAGGACACAGATGAAATACTTAGCAGGTCTGTCTTTTCTGTGTGCAGGGAAGGCAGGGTGGTAGGGGCAACAGTGAGCAACTGCCTTTGGCTAGGGGGAGTCTGCTCTGCCTGCTAGCAGTTATGACTAGGCAAATACTATGGGCAGTCTACAGCTTCTTATTTTTAGTTTTGTCAGCACTATCATGGTATCCGGTTACTTCAGTTAATACCAATCAATTTATTTATCCTTTGTGTTATTATCCACTTTCTTGCAATATGCTTTATTTTATAGAAGAGGACCCGTTAGGACATATCTCTGTGTTTTCACTATTTTATATGTCACCATTTTTTTTTCCGTTTTCTGAGAAGCAAAATCAATCTTCTGACTTGTTAATGTGTAGAATGACAAGCCAATGGTGAGAATCAAGTCAATGCTATCACGCATTAAAAAAATGAATAAAAAGAAAAAGCTTAAATCGTTTAATTCTAAAACACCTATCAATTCATCCCCAATAGATCTTTATGAGATAAATGGTTAGCAACTGAACATGTTTCTGATTAAAGTGTAACTTGGGATTAGACTACTTAGAAAAAATTTGATTTGGTGTTAAGCTATTTTTTCCTTTTCCTCCATCATCGACAGAGGAAAAATCTGAGGTAAGAGCAAGGAATCCGTTAGAGAAATGAATTTCTTTAGAACGAGGAGTGAAAAGCTTGCCACCTGTAACTAAGACCTCTCTTGGCTGCAGAGTAGATCCAGTTCAATAGCTAACCCTTGCAGAAGCTACATCCCTTGCCATGCCCGAGGAGGCACTGCAGAGATGGAGACTGTCTTGTTGAACCAGGAACTGTCCTAGAAAGGATGAAAAAGAGACAGGGCAAAATATAACCAGAAAATAGACCCAAATTTTGTTGAGAACTTTATTTCCTTTTTAGAGTTTATCTCATACAAAAACACATCCGACACAAATCCTGGGACTTTTGTTTTTTTAGTTAATTTTTTGTTTATTTGTGTGTTTTCTTTTGCCCTGGAACATTCTGGTAAATGGTATATTATATTCAGAAAGAAAGATCTTCAAATTAAAGTTCAACTGGACATACATATTGTTTGCCCGAGTATGTGTATGTGTCATTAACTTCATATATATATATATATATATATATATATATATATATATATATATAATTTTTTATTGTTGAAAGTATTACAGATGCCCTTTCTTTCCTCCTTTGATCCCCTCCATCCCTTTCCTGCCCTCTCCCAGGCCTTCCCAGTACTATTGTTTGCCCATGGGCTATGTATATATGCATATAAGTCCTTAGGTTAATCTCTTCCCACCACTCCCACCCTTTCCCTCTGAAGTACATGGGGAGTATTATGCTAAATGAAATAAGTCTGACAAGTATCACATGATCTCACTTATATGTGGAATCTAATGAGCAAAATAAACTGATGAACGAAACTGATCCAGACACATTGAAACATGCATCTTTCTCTTACATTTTTATAAAACACATTATAATATAAAATGCACTATGTACATTAAATAAAATAGATGACTTAATACTTCCTAAAATCATGTTTCTCCTACTATTTTTACCTCTCTATGTAATAACCTTAGTCTTGTCAAACTTTAATACTGAATGCAGCTCCTGGGAATAGCTCTCTCCACCCTTTTTTGATTAATAGCTGTGACTTTGAAAAGTAGAGTCTGTATATGACTATAACTTAAGAAAGCATCAGACAGTAATTAAGAAAATCTCCCTGCAAGTATGAGGGTTCTCTGGACTAACTTTGCATTAAGATATGGCAGCTTACTTTATTGTCTTCTCCCCATTTGTACAACTGTTAGAACTCTGGGAAATTAATATGACAAGGGTAAGCATCAACTGAGATGGCCTCTTCCTGCCTTCTCAACTAGAAGTAAGGTACTTGAATACTATTTGCCCCACATTTACATACTGAAATGTCATTTTTCTTAAAGAAAAAATTACTTAAATCACTTCAAGAGCAAATGGAAGTGCAAAAATGTTGGAAGACATCCTAAGCATGCATTTTAAAGTGGCCTAAAATCAATATCAAACTATATCAATTTTATTTTTAAAATAAGCAGTCTATGGGGTATTATATGATTGAGACAAGTAAGATTTATTTATTAGGAAGGACTTTGGGTACATTAATACTATAACATAGGCCTGGCATATTGATGTTTTATTTGATCGTGCTACCATGCATTCTATGAGATTTATTGAAGAAGAATTCTCCTTTTGATACACTTTGTAAACCTCCTGGGTAAAATTGTCCATTGCATAGCAGCTGGCTGAACAGGCTGAGGGGACAGTGTGAAAGGAAATCACAAACCAAGGAAGCAGAATTCTCCAGCTGACGTCAGAAACCCTTTGTATGATGGGAAGACACTGGGTTGTTCACCCTCTAAAATGGCTCTGGTGCCCAGGGGATTGTTCACTTGAGCTTCCTGAGGACAAGCCCCAAGCCTTACCTATTCAGCCTTCGTCTTCTATATTTAGTAGATGAATCATAAATAGTGCTTAGTTGAAAATAGGTATGTCCTAATTATGATGGAGTTAAATCGTCCCTTCTCTTCATAATATATCAGCACTCATACTTTGTTAAATAATGTACTTGAGTTAATTTTAACATTTTATAAGCTATATTAATTTAGGAAGCAGTTTGCCTATGGAAAAGTAGCATAGCAATAGCTCTTGATATAAATTTGTAAGTGAATGCAGTCTGACCAGTTTTTAACATTTAGTTTCCAGACACATTTTTTTTTTCTTTACAAACTCCAAATATTTTGCATTATATTAGATTGCAAACTCCATGAAAACAAAAATTTTTTTGAAGGAGGGCATGATTTAAATTTACTGATTTAACCTAAAACATTTAAAAGGACAAGTTCATTGCCACCATTTTATTTGAAAATGTCAAGCATTTTTGGAGTGCAGTTTTGTAGTACCAAAAAAGGGCATCTTCCGCACATTCCTTGTGTAAGGAGGTGGGTGAGGATTAACCTAGAGCAGTGGCAGCTGAAGCCCCCTGCTGTGTGATGATGCAAATGGCATCTCGGCCTAATGTGCTCTGCAGCGCGCAGACACACACACAGGAAAGCAGTCCTGGGGCAGGAGTGAAATGGGGACTCTTTCACAGCCTGTAGTGGACTCGACCGACCTTCAGCTTTTATAACCAGAAATGATCCAGAAAGTATTTCTAATCACGTGAGCTCATGACCAAGTAAATGAGAGAACACCTATTTTGTTTAGAGATTAATGTAATAAATAAATCCTAAAACAATTATCATTTTCATCAAATGAATGGTGAAATGAATAGTTTTTGTGAAAACTATCAGGAACCTGGGTCAGTTTAATGAAGATAAATAGCAAAGTTAAAATAGGATTTCTATGCAGTTGTTTACATGTGGTGGGTCTAATCTATGTTGGGCTAGGAAAGGAATCATTCTCTTGGCTTTTTTTTTTTTTTCCTTACTGGAACATTTCCTGTATTATGAGAATACAATAGTTTTAAAACAAATAGGGATTAAGTATTCAGTATATGTTCATATAATTTATTTAGGGTTATGACATGGAATTTGTGCTAATGTCTAATTAGTAGAGAATATTCCCACTGTGAACAATATTATTTATCACAAAGGCAAAAGCATAAAATAGGTTCCTTAATAAAAGTAAGAGTAGTGGACCAATTTTTATGGGTAGCCTATCATGGAAGCCTATCAGATAACAGTAACTGATGCAGCTTTATTTATTTTGATTCCATTTGCTACAGAACAAATAATTGAACATATTATGCATGTAATTTTTATTCAAGAAATGAGACCAGTTGATTCTGTAAATGTGCTCAGTGGGTTTCTTTAAACAGGTATGAAATTATTTTCATCTTAAAAGTATGTAGCATATTTAAAATTTAGGAAAGTAAATATTCTGCTAAATTAGGTATCAGTTAAATATTAATGCCAAAATCAGAGGTGTAATTATTGAAAAAAGAAATATTCCTCAATCATTTATCTCTATATGCACATATATACAAGTTTAAACTGTACAGTTATTTTTGGGGCTGAAGGATCGCTTTATAATTTTATCAGTAATCAGAGTTTTGGGCTCCCAGGAATAAAGTGTAAGGAAAAGGCAAGAATTTGTTTGCACTCATTATTTTCTTTTACCCTGTTTATGAACGTTAACAAGTCTATTTTTAAAATAAATTTCCTTAGGTTGTAACAATGGTTAACTTTTCTACTTTAAAAACACAGAAGCCAGGTTTACAGTTTCTGAATCTGCAGTAGAGCTGAGCTTTTATTCTGGACCTTCTTTTGTGCTTATGAAACTGAGTGATGAGAACCTCTGCTACCTGAATAGACCCAGGGCTGAGGTTGCAAGGAGATCTGCCAGGGACAGGGCTGGCCATTAATTATTCACATTCTATTTTAGAGGACTTTGAAGTAAATATTAAGGCAGTCATTATTCAACTTTGGGGATAACACTTTCTGACTCAGCAAATAGTTTTCACTAGAATATTTAAATTATATTTCAGCCATTTGAATGCTGGAGGGGAAACCCCTGGTAACTAATAGTGAAACAGCTTCTCTGGGGGCTAGATATTGACGTGTCATTAGGGATTGTTTAGGAACTAAGAATAAGCATTCCTTTACTTTCAGGACTATCAAGTCTTAAAGCTGAGTGTGTTTTAAGTCGTGCAAATATATTTCACATAAGAAAACAAAAGTCCTTTTATAGGTCAAATCGACTCCCTAATAAATTTATATACATGGCAATGGTTTATTTACAGTAACTGCACATTGTTTATCTAAAGTCATCTTTGGGAACACAGTGAGGAAGCACCTTCCTAACGAGGCTGTGCTGCCGACTGCTAAGTGTATAGCTGCTATATTGATTTGGTATAATTTATAAAGCCAATTCATTTGTTCTTGTAAAGAAATATTTTTAGCGCCTTTGTTAAAATTGTGTGCATTTAAAAATGCAAGTGTCTTTCAAACCCTGTCTGAAACATCAAGGACTAAGATTTATAGTACATAAAACCTGTTTTTACTTTCTTAATAAATGCATGCATTACACTAGCTTGTCCTATGCCCCTAGGGAAAATGTTCATCACACCTGTACCTTCTGTTCATGATCACACCTTATACATCCCCTGCTTTTCAATCTGAAGTAGTATTTAGGTTGCAATGAGAAATGATCAGAATATTTATATTTAACATCAAATAAAATGTGTGATAAGTGTCTTATGTAATCGTCATTCCTTTACTGCCATCTACTTTATGTGCTGAAGTCTGAATAGACACTTGGCTTCCTTAACACTCTCCAGGGATAAAAAATCTCCCCCATTCCTGACCATGCTACCGACCTGAAAGACTCATTGAAAGAAATTCGCAGGGAATGGAGAATAAAGAGAGGGAGTATTGCTAAGACATATATACTGACCACACAGAGTGGGCGTTTTTCCTTTCACCCTCCAAGGCAGGTGCCCAATGTTTTATGTAGCAAGGTTAAATCATGTGCAATGTGCTTTCACTTGTTTTTGTTATTGTTATTGCATATTGTGTGAGTTCAGCCTCCTTCGTCTCATACTAAAAATGGCAAAAAGAGGAGGGAAAGAATATAAGACAGCCAGCCAAACACACACAGAAATGCCTGGCAAAGCCTACTAAATTAGCATATGCTAGGCTGACTATTTCCCTCTGTTGTTACATAATCCCTTTCTAATAGGAAATCAGTTCTCATTCTTAACCCTTTCAGGAGGTTTGGAATTCTCCCACTGTTATATTTTTATTTTGCTTCATTTATTTTCTCGTGAATTGTATAAATCATCTATTGAGGGGCTTTGATGTCAAATTCTTTTTTTTCTCTCTCTCTCTTCAGTCTTTCTGTATACAAATGTTCCATTCTGTGCCCAACTTCAGGATTCAAGAATCAACTTTTCTATAGCTTTCACTGAGAGGATCTAATTAGCATTTTAGGCTCTCTTTACTCATGTGCAGCTTTCTTTAGAAAATGTATTAGTTCTATGAGGTTCCCCTAAGGATTCATAATACTCTGGTTTGTTACATGTACTGTGATATTCAGTGTGCCTTAATTATGCACATGTCCTCATTTCAAAGCCTTTTCAGGGATCATGTGGGATAGAACAGGGGTCTGGCTGTAAATTCAGTGTCATGTATTTATGTGTAGGTGGTATTCAGAGAAGGATTTTTCTGAAGGCAATTATATAGCTATGACTCTAGTACAGCAAGCAGTTACTCACATTTTCACTTACTAGTTACCCTGCCAAGGCAGAATGAAATTCACCATTGTGATACATAATACAGTATCTGTTATTTCTAAATAGTTCCTTGCACTGGGAATGAAGTACAATAATGAGTGAATATGTGTATCTCTTATCCTGAATAGGGATCGTTCCTTTCACTCTCCCAAGCAAAAAGAAGAATCAGAAATTGTTCCTAAATCAATACTCTATTCCCTAACTAGCCCATTAACACATTTTGCTATGGTGGGATCTCAAAGTTATCCTACTTATTATTTTAGGCTATAGATTTTTAGATCATATTAATTGCCTGAGATCTTCATGGGCTGCCAAATGTCAGTGTGTTGCTAAACTTGAGACATTGTATTTTAAGTTTTTGATTTGAATGCAGTTTGGAAAATTGTGACAGTATAGAGAAACATTGAACTCATTCTCAAGCATCCTGTGCAGAGGGAGGGAAGGAGGGAAAAAGGGAAGGAAAGGAGGGAGAGGCTGAGAGAGAGAGAGAGAGAGAGAGAGAGAGAGAGAGAGAGATAGAGAGAGATCTTTTTAAAACAGGGAATTCATTTGTGAAGGAAGAACTACAAGAATTGGCTCATTTAGTATGTCACGATTTATAAGGAGGATGTTTTCTTACATTGCATGAGATTGAGGGTGTATTTTCATTAATTGTACCTTTGGCATACTTGTATTCCTCTGTGTAGTATATCAAAAATTTGAGTTTAATTAGTAAATATAACTGTTATTCTTTCTTTTATTTATGACTATTGTGATAAAAACATTTTATAAGTTGATACACTAACAATTTTAACCAATTTTTATTTCATTTTATACAATTGCATTATTTTTGAAGCCATATTATTATTAGTGGTATGTTAATAGTTACTAGTATCCAGGAATGCATAGGAGACTTTTTATTATGATATTTTTTAACCAGAATCTGATGTATTTGTTTTAGTAGACAAAATAATGCCATCTGCCTTTTATTAATTATTTTAAGCATTTATGTCTTTTTAATTAACAAGAGAACTAAACATTATTTTGTCTATGCTATCATCTCTAAAACCCCTTTGTATATTTTTATTACAATATTTGGAATGTTTGGTATTTACCTACCTGTCTCTTCTCCTGGACTATAAACCCCTAACGTACAGGGTCTTAGCCTTCATTTTATCACAAGGGCCTAATCCAGTGTCTGATCTGTGCCTTTGCTCAATGTTTTCATTCACTGATTGATTAGTTTTCTCCCAATCCATTTAATCTTGACACATCTCTTTAATTGGATCCAAATAATACTTAAGAATTTATGTTAGAACTGCCAAAATGCCAATACAGTATACAAGAACAGAATAAATATTTGCAATGAATTTTCATTTGTATGTAATGTACAGAGGACACAAATAGATACTAAGAAACACAAACAATTATAAATAATGACATCCTTCACAAAAACATGGAATCATTGCTTTCGCTTACGGTAGGCAGTTCAAATTTGCACTGAAAACATTTGCCTCACAGCTTTGGATCTCTCCAATTTCCCTGGGCTTTATAATCTCTTGTCTTTCCCCCTCTCCCCCCCTCCCCACCACTTACTAAAGATTTATATCCTAGCCTCAAAAATATTCCTGATGACGACTTTGGGTAAACAGGAAGCCAAATCACCTTATTGTTCTATTTAGGGTAGCAGGTAATTCTGGATAAATGTATAAACAAAGAGGAATTACAAACTGACCTTGATCTGCCAGATTATCAGTGTGGATTGACCTGCTTTTGTTATTGCCAAGCTATAGGGTAGAGACTCTCTGAGTAGTCCCTGAAGTACAGATTTAGACTACATTCTTCTCAGTGGAACTGGGGGAGTTTTATCCTTTTTTTTTTTTTATTTAAAAGGCCTTTTAAAGAAAATCCTAAATACTGATGTGGTGTTTTTGTTTGTTTGTTTGTCTTTTAATTTTGTTTTGTGTTTTAATGCTTACTCATACTCCTGAGATTGGAGACACATTTTCTGTGGCTGAATTTGATTTATTTCTTTTTTAATATTAAAGGACAGTGGGAGGTAGGCTGGGAATGGGATCTGAACGCCAAAGGAGAAAAGACTTTCTATAATTTGTAGTGACTCTATTTCCACAGAAAGTGTTTTACAAATGCTTTTCCTAAAAATTATCAGTGAAATGTAGCTTTTCTTAAAAGTCATTTAGATTTTCTTCCAATTAAAACATCAATTTTCCTGATTTTTTTTTTTTTACTATTTCATGACTCTTGGCATTTGAAAAGATATTAAATAGGCTAACTTTAAGATTTACCTGATGCCAGGTGCTGACATTATTGTGTCATCCTTATGCTGAAATACATATTCAGTAAATAAAGTAGTTTAAATGAGCTCAATTTATTAGGCATTATTGCCACTTTAAGGAGTTGATATTAAGAATTACACTCCCCTATAGCTTCTGTTAGTAATATCATGCTTTATGTTAAAGTGTGTCAGGACGATACAACAACCACAGAAGATTAACCTCCTGTATAAAGTGACTGTTTAACTCTTGCTGATCAACTTTCGAGAGCCTAGTGAATAAAAGGAATGTAGCTTGGGAAGCAATTTTTGTTGACTATTTTACTGTTTTGATGTGACAAAAAATTATTTCAGTATGTTACTGAAATAATTCTATTCATTATATTGAGGACATTCCTATAAATCTATTATTAGGTATGAAATACTTTATTTTATTTTATTTTATTTAAAAATATTATTTTATTGATATCAGAGAGGGAGAGGGAGAGAGAGATAAAAACATCAATGATCAACAAGAATCATTGATAGGCTGCCTCCTGCATATCCCCTACTGGGGATCGAGCTCACAACTCAGGCATGTGCCCTGACCCTGAATCCAACCATGACCTCCTGGTCCATAGGTCGATGCTCAGCCACTGAGCCATGCAAGCCAGGCAGAAATGGCATATTTTAATGTTTTATGTGTAACCACATGGTACCTGAAATACTAGAAATATGAGGAAGAGTTACACCTTCATATTTTTCAATGTTTTTAGTCATAATGATTTTTCAATTTGCTATAAGAAGGACCTTACCTGTTACTTTAAATGCTAAAGCATTTCAGACCAACATTCTTGTCCTTTTACCATATTAAATATGATACCCATAATATTCATCAGAAGGACATTATACTAAGTGCATTGTCTTTATAGAAAGATTTGATGTTAACTAGCATGAAAAAAGTTATCCTATATAATGAAAGGCTAATGTGCAAATAGACCAAGCGGCATAACAACCTAACAGTCAAACAACCGGTCGCTATGACATGCACTGACCAACAGGGTCATGCACGGAACATGGTGGTCATCATCAGCAGGCGGCAGAGCACAGGATATGGCGGGCATGGGCTGTGGCGGGATGGTGGAGCAGGTGAGCCAGGGCGCCAGACCAAGGCGGGGCACTGGTCACTGTCATTAGGGCAAGCCTCTGGTGGTTGCTGAAGATTCTTTGCTCCCTCATGCTGCGGTCCCACCTGGCACTTGCACCTGCTGCTGGTGCTGGCCCCAATCACTCAACGCTGTCAGCAGGTGCAAGCAGCAACAGCTGGCTCTGATCGCCCCTCAGGGCTTCTCCACCTCTCCCTGCTCCTGAGGGGCAATTGGGGCAGCATCCACCTCTCACACCCGCTGCCAGTGACAGCCCCGCTCTCACCCACTGCCAGCGCCGGCCCCATTTGCACCTGCAGCTGGCGCCCAGCACCGGTCCCGAGGTCCCGATCTCTTGGCGCTGTCAGCAGGTACGAGCGGCGGCTGCTGGCCCCCATAGCCCCTGAGGGCTTCACCTCCCCCTGCTCCTGAGGGGTGATCAGGGCAGCAGCTGCTGCTTGCACCCACTGCTGGCACAGGCCCCAATAGCCCTGTGCCGTCAGTGTGTGGGAGTGGCAGTAGTGGGAATGGGGCTGCCTGCAGACAGCACCTGGTGCTGTGGCGGGAGCATGGAGGATGGACCGAGACCTGCCCCTGTGCCCACTGCAGCCTCATGGCCCGCAGTTCCTTTAAAGGTGCACAAATTCATGCACTGGGCCCCTAGTGTGTTCAATAACATTTATGAATATATTGTTGAGTCAATATATTCTGCTTTATTTTTTAACATAGAAGTGCTATGGGTGAGATAAGACTAATGGTGTGGTGAAGCTTCATTTCGCCATATCTTTTCACTTCCATGGCATACCTAAGATAAAGATATGGGTAGAGAAATAAGTTCATATATATTTTAGATATCTGGTATAGGTCATAAAGTCCTATTTGTTTTAATGTTTTGTTTTGCTTTTCCAAACTATTGACTATGCAAGTTCAGACTACCAATAAAGCAGAACAGATTATTTTTGAAGGATATGATAGCAAAAAAGTAATTTCGTAATGCAACAACTATGCTTGCAGGTTGGGTATGGACAGGTTGGGAAGACTAATAATATGTATCTTTTAATGATGCTTTTAGTATTAAATTACAGCAAATTCAATCAGGCATTAAGGATAGTTTCTCCTAAGACCTTTGTAACCTGGGTGTGCCAAGATGAAGAATGGACGTGATTTGGTGACAGAGAAAGAGTGAGTGATAGATACTCCTGATTCTTGAGTGGAACACAAGCAGCGGCTATGCCAAACTACAGTCAGTGTGGAAGTGGTAATGAGGCTGGCCTGGTGGGTGTTCTTTATTTTGTAGTGTGAGTTCTCTATTGTGTAGAGGAAGTGATATCATTGGACTACTTCAGGCTTTGATTTGGGGGAATGTTTGCAGCAGCAAGACATAATAGTAGGAATCAAAGGACCTGAATTCTCATCTAAGCCATGCCACTATTTTAGACACTTGGGGCAAGTTACTTCTCCTGCAGCTCAGTTTCTGCGCTGCAGATTCAGGGATTGGCACCACATTCATTCTTTGGTGATGTATTGTAGAAAGATCTTATGGATGATTGCAAATGTAGGAATAGCATGTTATTTTCTCTTTTCACTTTCCCCCTCAGGATATTTTATTACATTAACTGTGTGCTCTTAAAATACCTTTCCTAAAATTGAATTTTTATATCTACCATGCATTATTCAGTATTTAAAATTTTTACACATGTAAAGAGATTTTTATTTTGATACATATGACTGTATACATTTCAGAATCTTTCTTTTGCTGTCAACAGGTTTTATAAATTAATTTTGTAGTTATCTGAGTTGGGGGCATACATTTTTTTTCTCATGAAATTACATCCATACATCAGCTTTGAAAACTAGTAAATTGTTGCTCCATTAGTCATTTTTATTATTAGGAAGTAGACTGAATTAAGTGTAATTTTGTGTTCAATTTTGTTTTTCTGTGCATTTAATCTGTGTTTGTGTGTATGTGTGTGTAAATTTTTACAATCATTTTATTTTTCATACTCTTTGGCTTGCGTAAGCATAACTTGTTCATTCATTGATTTATTTTTCAACAAATAAATGTTTGAAGGCAGTGTTATAAATACAAATGAACAGGATGGAAACAGTTTCTGCCCTTATAGAGTTTATAGTCTGTAGTCTAGTGGCTGAGACACAGAATAGGCAAGTAAAAATATGTAATTGTTTTTTTTCCCCCCTGAAATAAGCATTCCATTTTTTTCAATAGCAACAGAATGTGGGTATATCAGTGAGGATATGAAATCATTAGTTTACCAACAATATTATAAATTCACTGGGCTTTTAAGATATTTATTTAAGGTTGGATTAAAGAGCTCTCGTTTCTCTAGTTTGTTATCCTGAAAAACACTCTCAGTATGATGCCAGTTTATTTTATTCTTTTATTTTTATTAATACAATGTGAAAGAAGGTGACAAGTTGAACAAGAAATATTCAAGTATGCTCCATTCTAACTGATTTGTTCAAGAGGATGATTCATTTAATTTCATAAAGGCTCAGTGGGCCAGAACAGATGACCAGGTCAGCTGAGGGATGTAGGGGAGAAGAGGTCTGCGAGAAGGATCTCAGTAACAAGCAACAATATTTAGTTTTTTAGAGCTGACGTTCTGCTTGAGCAGTTTTGATGTTACCAGCGACAGTCATTTAAAGAGCTGTTGATGCCTCAGGGAAAACGTTTTTTAAGTGTCCTATCCAGGAACAATGCTGCTTGTATACTGTCATATATATTAAAACTCTGGCCCTTGCTTATATTACAATACATTGTGCCTGATTAAAGCCTGCACTACTATGATATTGCTTCTTGAGAGTGGATTAAGTGTTGTTCCTGAAATCTTTTGTTTCTTGCTCAGCCTGCTCTGAATATGATTGAAATATCAATTACATGGTAAACAAGGCTGGAGGACAGATGAGAACACCATTTAGAAACTTTTAACAAAATACATTTTATATACAATTACTTAAAATGTTAGGAAATACAAAATCATATGAATGAGCTGCAAATATTCTGGATGTTTTTATATCACTTCTTTTAGTATTTAAGTTTGACTGATGACCTCACCTTGGAAATGATGCCATATTTTTAACAGATTGTATGGCAGTTTTGAATATTACTATAGTGGTGTTTGTGGAGTAGGTGAAACATATTTTGTAGTCAGTAGAAGAAAACCTTTTTTATATATACTTTGGAAATCATAATGGTGGTGGTCTAGCACAGTTATTTCCAGCCGGCGTGCTGTGGCACACTGGTGTGTCCTGATAATTTCTAAAACATGCAATAGCTAACTATTTAGTCAGAGCCACTGACCTCTTTTCCCTTAGATTGTCAAATAAAAAATGACAACAGCCAACACAATAATGGCTGTCGGGTGTGAATGAATCAAATTTATACCTTTTTTTTTTTTTGTCAGACCGGCCAAAAAATGAAATATATTTTTTTGGTGTGCTGCAGAATTCCATTAATTAGTTTACCTATGCCATAGAATGGGAAAAAAAATGAAAATCACTGGTCTAGCATGTATAGTGACTCTATTTAAATACTTATTTATCTGGATTACATACAACAGCACAGGGTACAGCTAGAAAAACCTCAGCTAAAACATTATCTTTAATTTTGCTCTTTTTAAAAAGAAACTTTAAAGTTAAAGCAGTTCAAGTAAGTGCCCTGTTGCAAGCGATAAAGTGCAAAAACATAGCTTTCTACTGAATGACTTAGCTGAGAAATATATTCAGTTTTCCAAAGGATGACAGAGATTCATACGTATTTAGAAACTTTTGCAGAGGGAACTAGGTGGTGCTGTTCTGTCATCTTTGTGCCTTCGTGGCTTCTTGGGTCCTGTTCTGGATCCACTTAACACTTTCATACAATAGGTGCCTTAGGTAAGGTCCTGTTTGGTCTCCTAGTGGCATTTCTTTTTACTAACTAAGTTTATATTGCTCTTGCATCTTTGGTTTCAGCAATATTTTTGTACAGCATAAAATACTTTCTTCCTAAGTAAAAAGTTATGTCACTGTTTACTCATTTCTTTAACACTTAAGACACTATATTAAATTATGAAATCTTCAGATATTTATGTGTTTTTAAAACCTTGGTACTTGGCTATTTATTTGCCAAAATGTTTACAATGTAATGGAGTCAGAATTTAAAGTGGTGAATTTTGGTACATATTGAATTGATTTAGCATAAAAATGCCACAAAATATATAAGCTCAAGGAAAACACTTTTATTATTTGAAATACTAAAAATTGAATTAAACCTTTAAACAAAAGAAATGAGAAACCTTTCCCTGAAAAGATATTGTTTGCTTAACTTACTTCTCTGTAAAAAAAAAAAATAGTGACCTCAATTAATCTGCCAGTTAATCTTTTCATGTTTCAGGACGTCCTTAAGTTAACTGTGCCTTCCAATGATCTGGTGGTATCTGATAGTTCAAGATAAAATAATTCACTTATTTCAAGGTAAATAACAACAAACAAAGTTATTTCACTGTCCGTTTATATTTGGTACACTGGTGCCTCTGAAGTATATCTTCTTGGTAAAAAATACAGCTTCGTTTAGATACATTTAGGTTTAAGAAATGCAGATATGTAAAAACTTAAAGGGATTGGATTTTTTCAATCAACATCATCTTGTGTTATATAGGAACAATTGTAAGTTATGTGTGTTAATGATTTTAAAATACTTTTGGAGAAGAGTATCCCATATAATTTATTCTTTAATGATAGTCTGGATGTAAAATAAGGATGAAGTACTTAGAGAGTTGTACTTATGCACCACAAGTTCTATATTTTCAATGGGGACAAAAATAATTTATATTCTTTATTTTTGATATAATAGGTCTTCCTTGCTAGTATTTACATTAAACAACATTTCTGTTTTACCTTGATAGGGAAATGAATTTTTTTGTAGAAAACTCTTCGAATTTTCTGTTATCTCAGACATCTTTTATCTGTGGAAGACAGAATCAATACGAATTTCTTCCATGGCATGTCATCCTAGAATTCAAAGAGATAATCTCTTGAGATGAACATCTTAATCTAGACTAATAAGCCTAAGTGAAAGTGCTGCTAGACTTCTCTGCTCACGTGAGGCCTTCTGGCTTTCTGAAATAAATGGAAGTTGCAAGTATTAGAATGAATGCCAGCGGTTAAACCCTTGACAAGTAAGAGTTCAGTGAGGAGAAACTGAATAGGAGAGCTGGGATTATTCTTTCACAAGAAATGCCTCCATTTTCTATCAAATTAAATTTTCCTAAGAAAGATTAGGTGACTCTGTTTTACTGTGCCATATCCTTAAAATGTGAAGAAACCTGGTGATGAATATATACACATTTTGAGATTATATAAAAAGTTGGTATTAATGTTTTGGGTTTTAATTATTTGTATTACAAAAATACTTTCGAAATTTATGACAATAAAGTTTGGACTACACAAAGAAATTATAAAAGACACTCATATATTGGCTATGTCTAACTGCTCAGAAACATGCAGTATGATAATGAATGCTCTAGTTTTTGAAAGTTGAAATTTTGGCAGTAATGCTAATAAAAATATTCAACTTTAATGTATTAGATATTAGACTTATTTTATGGCAAGTTAAATGACAATATCATCAGGAACAAAATGTTGCAGCTAGCCTATTTTAAAAATACACCATACTTCAAGTAAAGCATATTTGGTGAAAAAATATTTGATGACTGAATATATTTCAAAATTATCTTCCAGAACACAGCAAGTCTGTAGGTTATTTTATTTTTCTTAAATGTCAAAAAAAAAATGAAAACTTGTAGCTCTGGTAACAGCTTATTATTTTAGAAGTAAATTTAGAAGGGAAAAGACTAACATATCTCTAGCAATATGTTTTCTCCTTGGATTGAAGCTCCAGAATTAACACCAAAATTTATGCATTTTTCATAATTTCTCGTCATCAATAGTTATTTCTTGAAGATCTAGTATTTAAATAAAAGAGGCTTTCTTCACAGTTATTTTTTATGAAGACTAATCTCAGGCAGTGTAGCATGAGCCATCCACTGTTAGTAATCAGTGGCAGGGGACAGATTCCTTGGCAAGTCTTTTTTTTTTTTTTTCCAGGAGCTTCATTGTATCTTTCTAAATTCTCCTTTGGAAACTTCTGTAGAGGTTTCTTTTCATCTTACCATGTTTTATCAATGATGAAAGATTTATATCTCATGGATCTAAAGGTGTTTTTCACTTTAAAAGGTAGACTAAAGAAAAAACACAAGAATAAGTAAGGGATTTCTGGGTTTCTCTTGAGATCAGAATCAGATAGCAGAATAGGTGAAAAAAATAAGCAAAGGGAGAAAGATGGTAATTAGGAGAATAAAAGCAACAGTGTAACGGAGAGGATAGATGTAGATCTTTTTACTCTTAAGTATAGTTATCTTCATTAAATAGATAGAAAATATAATCTTCATAGAGGCTTGATATAAAATTATGGTTGATATCAACAAATCAAGTTTTGATGGACCCAGTGGATACAGACATCATACATGCTTGGTTAAAGAGATTGGAATAGAACTATATACAGATTTTGAATGATTTTGGTGCAGCATGCCCAGAACCTAATTGTAGTGGGGCAGGACAGTAAGGAATTCTAACACTGCAAAACGCAGGTATAATTGATTTGACCCACATTTGACCCAAAAATAACTTTTTAAATATATCTCCCCTATTTGGTTTAGTAAAGATCTAATTTGTTTTAAAACAGCTCTTGCCAACTACCCAGTCCCTAACCCTGCCTCTGGCAGGCAAAAAAATAAATAAATAAATAAAAATGAAAAAAAAAAAAATAGTACTCTTGTCCTCTAGTCTTCCTATGCTGCCATTAATATGACAGGAAGGGATGGAATGCAATATTACGAAGTACTTGCCTTTTGCTGGTCAGTCCCTGGAGAAACGCTCCTTATTGTGGCATTGTAATTTACAAATTGTCAACTTTTTCAGAAAGTTTCTTATTCTGGTTACAAATGGGCAGAGGTGAAACTGGGAAAAGCAATGAAAGAGAACAGTTTTAAAACAGCAATGGTGCCCCGGCTGGGTGGCTCAGTTGGCTGGAGAGTCGTCCCTTATACCGAAAGGTTGAGGGTTCCATTCTGGTCGTCAGGACACATATTTCAGGTTTGATCCCTGGTTGGGTCAATGTTTCTCTCTCTGTCTTTCTCTCTTTCTCTGTATCTCTCTCTCATCAATAGAAACAAACTCTGGTGAGGGTAAAAAAACATGGCTTAATCATTGACTTATTTTCCTGAGATATTGATTTCAAAACAAAACCCCCCAAAATTTACAAACGCAGTTGCTACATTTAACTCTTGATGTGTCAGTCAGTAGGCATTTCAAAGGAAGCATTGCTGGATTGAAATGAAAATATTTAAAATTGGGGAGAAGTTGGCATTTTAAGGAGCCATCATCCTTATCCAAATGTTTAAAAATAGTAAGGATATATGCACCCCTATGTTCATAGCAGCACAATTCACCATAGCTAAGATTTGGAAACAGCCTAAGTACCCATCAGTAGATGAGTGGATTAAAAAACTGTGGTACATCTACACAATGGAATACTAGGCTGTGGTAAAAAAGAAGGAATTCTTACCATTTGCAACAGCATGGATGGAATGGAGAGCATTATGCTAAGTGAAATAAGCCAGCCAGAGAAAGATAAATATCACATGATCTCACTCATTTGTGGGATATAATGAACAACATAAACTGATGAACAAAAACAGATCCAGAGACAGAGAAGCATCGGACAGACTGTCAAACCTCAGAGGGAAGGTAGGGGAGGGTGGGGGGAAGGGGAGGGATCAACCAAAGGACTTATATGCAAGCATATAGGCCTAAGCAATGGACACAGACAATAGGGGGGTGAGGGAATGAGTGGAAGGGATGGAGAGTAATGTGGGGATAAGGACACATATGTAATAACTTAATCAATAAAGAAATAAAAAAATACAAATGTCTAAAAATAAAAATTTTGAAAGAGAATAAAGGCACTTTCAAAAATGTTGTCTTCTTTAACTTAAACAAAATTAGGTAGTGTAAATCAGAAAGATGTGACCAGCATTTAGAAATGAAAAAGGTATATTTATTAATGTAAACATCAAGAACTTAATTTATCCCTGGCCAGTTAGCTCAGTTGATGAGTGCATCCCCAATATGCTAAGGTCGGGTTCATTCCCATTCAGGACACATACAAGAATCAACCAATGAATGCAAAGAGTAGAACAACAAATCTCTCTCGAAAAAAATCAATAACAAATAAAAAAAAAGAAATTAATCTAAATGTGCTAATAATGTAAAGTAGTCCCCCTGACATTATTTAAGACAGTGTCACTATCAGAAATTATCTTGTCATCTTTTTAACTTGTTTATATTTTCTGCCTTTTCCATATAGACACTAAATTGTGAGTGCAGAGTTTTTATCTTCTCCTTCTAGAATATGGTCTGGCACGCATCCCCGATGAGCTAACTGGCCAGGGCTAGATTAATTTCTTGATGTTTATACAAAATTGTTCAATACACTTTTGTGCATGAATATACATCATGCTCTTGATTTATTTTTTAAATGAAAGACCCCTGACTTCTTGAGCAACTTTCTATAGTGAACAGAAATCAAATTAACTCTGTATTTAAAATATACTTACCTGTATTACTTATGATTAGTAAAGTTGTTTCAGTCCTTTTTTAGACACATCATAACCAATATTCTATTATGGATTTTTATTTGAGAACATTTTAAGTTTTGCTTATTGCATTAGGCTTGAAATAAAACACAATACTGCTATTGCTCATTGACTAAAGGAAAATAGAACAGGATATTTACTTGCTGAAACACCATAAGAACATTTTTTAAAGTATTAATCTATTTCCTATGTTAGCTGTTAATATGACTGGAAGTGATATTGCTGCTATGTAGTTCAGATGTGTGTGTGTGTGTGTGTGTGTGTTCTTTATCTGAAATTTGTTTGAAGTCAGGATATTATAACTTCATTATGTGAAAAAATCAAACCAAAGATCATAATAGGCCATAGGGGAAATTCTGCATAAGAAATCTGTTATAGCAAAATTGGATAAAAGTTTAAAATAAGCTCCGTGGTCCTTTAGATTTAAGCATGATCTCATTCCACCCTCTTTATATCTCATGTCAGAGCAGCAGCTTATGTAAATGGAAAGTCCAAGGAGTTGGGCCTCAGGAATCAGAGTTCTGCCCATGACTGTGCCACAGGAAACAGCTTCGCTCTCGAGGGGTCAATGCTCAGAGGGTGTCAGACTTGAATCATCTCCAAGGTATCTTCAGCTTGAAGAATAACTCCAATTCTGCAGGGAAAATAAGTGGATATACTTTGCAAAGATTAGGATATGATAATGTCTTTATCATTAAATGGAGTTTTAGCTAAACAAGTGTTATAAAATGATGAAAGAAATTTCTAGTTGTTTATAAAGTTCTACTGATGAATTTATTATATGTGTATATATATTCATAGATTGAAATCTTGGCATATTATTGATATAGAAGTATATACACAATAAACCTGGTAGTCATAATTTCATTTGTTTAAAAATGTGTGTGCATGAATAAGTAATTCATCACATTTCTGACCTTTCACCTTATTCTTTATAAGGAGACATGAATAACTAGAAGAGGGGTCATCGAAGAAATCTTTATTTTACAAAACACTTCTAAGAAAAATCTTAAACTATTAGAAATTTTCTCCCGTCAATGTTAACGGGAGAAAAAAAATAACTCTGATTCCAGGAATAGACTTCAATAAGTGAAGCTACTTTTACACTAAGTGCCATAAACACTTTTTAATATTTGTTAAGGCTCAAAACAAAGATAATGTTCTTAAACTACTTCAAGAGTACTTTAGACTTAATTAAGAAATAATTTCCACAAAGGACTACTAGACATTGAAATAGAAAGCGAAGTGAAGTGAAATGCTTCTTGGTATTTAAAAGGATCGATACCTTCTTTTTTTTTTCATCTTTATTGGATGATTTAGAAGTGTACCCTCTTAAAGATAGTGTAAGAGAACTGAAGGGCCTCAAATCATGAGATATAAAACCAGTTTGCACAAGTTGTAGCACATCTAAAATTTCACTTTTACCAAATAGAATTTGCTCTCAAGAAAGCCAAATACTTGTTATTTCCTTTGTATTTCATTAAATAAAGTTGCATTGATTAATTTAGAGAGGGTTTCATAACTTCTAACCATAATCATGCAAAGAGTTAAACTTGCTTTATTATGAAGCAAGGCGAATGCAGAGTGTTTAAAGGCTATCTAGAAGGCCAGTACTCAGACTAATTCACGGACAGTCCCAGATGCCTGGTTAAGCTGCCAACACAGTTGCTTTCCGAGTCTGCCAGAAGTCAGCGGCAGCTGCAGGGAACACTCTTTTTTCCCCCGTACGTACCCATTGCTAAGCTGGTGGGCTTTACAGTTGCCCCGGAAAGAACAAAATTAGGAAATGTAATTCAGGGTTATGATCATCTTACCCTATAAGTGGGTTCCAAATTAATGTATTATGAACAGCCACACATACACAGATAAGAGTTTTCGAACACATGCATGTTCTCAAATCCTTTTAGTCACATTTTGGAAAGGAACCTAGTGAAATTGCCTTCCAGGCTCAGTTCAGTTTTATTCATTTTGGGGATTCCAAGTATCATCATCCATCATCATCATCAACTTTATGTTGTACTGTTATCTGCAGTTAGAGAAACATAACCACAGGTCACAGGTGCAGAGGGTGGTATATGCTGTCTTTGAAATTGTGCAGGCTTGGCCTCCGATCTTGATTTGCTGTGTAACTTTGAGCCCATGATTTTATCTTTCTGAGCCTAAAGTATTTAACCCATCTCACTGAGTACTGTGAGGGTGAATTAGTTAACATAGTCACATACCTGGTATCATGTCCATAAAATTATGGGCACTTAATAAACTATAGAAACATGGTGAGAGAAAAAATAATGTTCAATTCTAAATTTGCATTCATTCCTCAGAATTTTGCATGCACATTGCTCATTATTTTTGCTAAAATATTTTAATAGGGTATTACAGGAATTAAAAGAAAAGGTTAGTTAATAAGAAAGATTGGAGGACCCTGAAAATAATCAAAGATAATTTACAGAGGATATAATATTCTTTTATTTCAAAATTCAAGCTTGTTTGGGCAGAAGCACTAGAGAAAGGAGGAATACAGAAGGCAGAAAAAATAAACTAATATAGTATATTGCTGTTTGTAAATCTACAAATAAGTATTGAGAGAAAAGTGGCAATAAAATGTTTTTTTAAAATATATTTTTATTGATTTCAGAGAGGAAGGGAGAGGGAGAGAGATGCAAACATCCATGATGAGAGAGAATCATTGACAGGCTGCCTCCTATACACCTCCTACTGGGGATTGAGCCTGCAACCCTGGCATGTGCCTTGACCAGGAATTGAACTTTGACCTCCTGATTCATAGGTCAATGCTCAACCACAGCAGTAAAATGTTTTAATAGCAGTATTCTTTAAAGCTAAAAAAATTGCATTTTGGATACTCTATAGCTAGAGAAAAACTTGAAGAGCACTTCATTTGAGTATTGAGAGCTTCTACTTGCCTGTTTTGCCCACCCTCTCTCCCTCCCTTTCTCCCTTTCTTTCTTCCAAGTAAATGAGAATGTATTGCGAGGAGTCTTTTCCTTTGTTAAAAGTATTAAATGTATTCCTGGAAAGAATCATCTACTTTTCTATAGTTGGATTTCAAAAACTAAATGAAATCAACTACCAACAACATAGCCAACAACCATGCTACCCAGGTGGGAGCTGTTGCCAAGGTCTATGGAGTGATCACATGCCCTCACTTTTTCAGTTTGAAGTACAATTATGTTTCAGTGGAAGGCATTATTTTAAACCAGGAGGGAAACCCTGCTCACATTGTCTCATTTAACTCTTGTTTTAAGCAAGGTTTACAGAAAATCCACAACGTCTAAACTGGATCATTTAAATAATCTAATTAAAATTTTAAATGGACATCCTGGAGCTTTGCAGCTGACATGCTATGCACACATTTGGGTAACAAGATTTATTATTTCCCCTCTCTCATTGACTTTTAGTTGAATAAGAAAAGTGTGGATTTGTTTGTCCTTCTGATGTTTCACTAAAAGTACATTTTCTTAGTGAGAAAATAACCTTTTTCAGAATTCATCATTTTCAAGGTCATGGAATATGCACATTGGCCAACTATTTTTTTTACTAAATGAAATATTCATTTATGATTTTGGATGTAGCCATAAAACACCCACATGATTTTTAATTGAGTGAATATTATAGAAAAGGCAAAGAGGATTTTGTGGTTATCTTGGTTATATGTGTGATATATATATATATATATATATATATATATATATATATATATGATGAAATATTATTTTTGTTCTTTTATGGAATTCTTCAGAAATTGAGCTGGGGTTAAAAACTAATATTAGTCTAAAATATGAAACTAATTTCTTAATAGACAATACAAAATTACTTTTCTGTACTAAAATAAAATAGTTTAATTATTAAACACAAAAAGTATGCCAAACACTAAAACATGAAATGGTAATGTGTTATACTAAAATATAAATACACATTTCAAAGCATACAACTTTTTGAAATGTCACTTTATTAAAGTGGCTTTTTATGGTACTCCTTTTGAAATGAAGTAGTTACATGTGCACATATTCTGTTTGAATATTAAAGCATTGATACTTTATTTTTCTATGTATCATTTTTGTGCTATAACTATAGGTCACTGCAATGGATAGTAAAATGTCTTTCATCAGTTTCTTATTCTGTAACAAATATTTTGGAGATTGCATCTTCTAATCTCTAAGTGTTATCCTAAACACAAATCCCTATAAAATCTCTTTGTTTCTTCTCTTGGAGAGTTCTTATCTACATCATTTTTTTGTTGTTACTCATTGAAAATATATATATATATATATATATATATATATATATATATATATATATATATATATTTAATCCTGGTGTAGTCATTTGGAATCTTACTTTATGCCTGGAATTCTACAAATATCAATTTTTAGAAAAAAATTTTTTATGAGAAATCCAATGGATAACTTTAAAGAGAATATTGATGAAATAATACTTGCACACTGCAAGGAAAACTTCTTGTGTGTGTGCAGAGTTTTTAGAGGTGTCAGAAATTGTGGTCTACCTTCCTTTCTTTCTGCAGAGAGCCAAGTAGAAAATTAGGAAAAGAAGAGCAGTGCTCTGCACACAATGGCCTTCAGTGAATATTATTGATGACTAGACACCTGCTAGGATGTAAAGGTGGTTAATCCATATTATTTTGCCTTTTACCTTGTCAAGTCAGACATGGCAGCCAGAAGAGTTTTCTGTCAAACATTAGCCTTTGCATTGCATTATGATTTTTGTTTTCTATTCTTGAAATTTCAATATATAACACAATTGAGGATTTAAATAATTTAAACATTTTTAGCTGTATGAAGGTGAGCTGAAAAAAATGTGTTCTCTGAATATCAAAATATCCAGAGAGTGTGACATACGTAGGTACAGTTATCAACTTCCTAAAGTATTTTTATAGAAAAAAACAAAAACTGGCCCTCGAGTTTAAGGCACCTTTGGACTTTCCATCTTGACAAATGCTTTTTGAATGTTGTTTGACCATTGTGTGCTATTAATGGAACAGTAAGAATTTATTTTGCTTGCCAGTTTATTTGAACAGATATTTTAAAAGGGAAGCAATACGATATTTCCCCCTGGAGATGAGCCTGAATGACGTATTCCCAGGAAATGGGGACATGGGTTCCTTCAACGCAGAGATCTTTGTGTGCCTGTGCTGAGGTCCGTGTCTAACACATGGCAGCTCCCAGCCTGATAACCTGAGAGTCAGCTCACTCAGATGTGTTTCAGTGAATACAGCTTTTATCTAACTTTTATACTTATGCTAGGAATATGAACATTATATTTCAACTTTTGACCTTAGAATGAGTAACATAATGTATCTAGCTTCTTGAGAAAAATGTTTTGTGACACATAGAAGCTATAAGGCAAATGGAAAATAATTTTTTTACCACACTTGATGGAAACCTTTATTTATTTATTTTTTGCTTTAATTTTTTTTAATCCTTACCAGAGGATATTTTTTTCATTGATTTACAGAAAGAATGGAAGGGAGGGAGGGAAGGGGAGAGAGAGAGAGAGAGAGAGAGAGAGAGAGATCTGTGAAAGAGAGACACATGGACTAGTTGCCTCCTGCAGGTGCCTGGCCAGGGGTGGGGAGTGAACCTGAAAACTAGGTATGTGCCCTGGACCACTTGACTGGAAATCAAACCCGAGACCCTTTGGTGTAGGGGCCAATGCTCTAACCACTGAGAAATACAAGCCAGGGCATTTTTATAATATACTATGCCTTCTTTTATGGAAAATGCTAAAAATAAGTTAATCACTTTTCAATGTCTCAGCAACTTATCACTGGTACTCTGTTATATGAGACAACGAAATTCGGCAAATGCCTGTGAGCTTTTCCGACTCTCTCCAAAGTGTGCATTAGCTGCCTTTTACAGTCACTTCCTTGACTTCTTTTTACAATTTGATGTTAAGAATGATGTTAAGATAAAAAAAAAATGTCAGGAAAACTCAAATAATGATTGACTTACTTCACAAGGCACAAACAAGGGCCTGAGAGGTAGTGCTGATTAATCCAACAGATCTAGCTATCAAGGCCTGAACTCCTCCCATGTTACAACCCTTTATTTTTAACTGTCTCCTGGATATTTTTATGGAAAGATGTGCAGGCACATAAAAAGGCAACAGGTCCAAAGACTGAACTCATTATCTTTTCCATTCAAACACCCCCTCCCAGCCCTCTGCATGCCTAGAATTCTTTCTCTCAGTTAATGTTGTTATAGCCACCCAACCACCTACGCTGAAAAGAAACCCTATGCTGTCCTTACCTTCTCCATCTCCCCACCGCCTACTTTATCTTAGTCCACAATTTCTGATAGGTGGCCTTTGCATTTACCCTGCATTGCCGGGACCTTGTGTGGATTCCTGCAGTCTTTCATCTATCCTGTTGCTACATTCTCTCATCAATCTGTCCCCACTCCCTCCCGCCCTCACACTGTCTCCAGGATTATATTCCTAAAAAAAAGGTGTGCTTACATTTTACTTCTATGTAAAGTTCACTGTAGCCTCTCTACTTTCAACACTAATTAAAGCACAAACTATTTGGTATAATATAAAACATTCTCATTCTGCTCCCAAATGCCAGTAACTTACTGCTAACCACCCCAACCACTCTCTAAGAGTCTTATTTCCATTGAACTTGCAGCATTTCCCAAAGCACACATGTTTTAATATGACATTATGCCTTTCAGATGTCAAAAATTAATAGGTGACAAAGTGTACTAATCATTGTTTGTGAAACTCAAAGTAATTCTACATAATAAAAGGGAAATATGCAAATTCACCCTAACAGAGGGAAGACCGGAAATGACCAGTCGTTGTGATGCTCACTGACCATCAGAGGACAGACGCTCAATGCAGGAGCAGCCCCTTGGTGGTCAGTGCACTCCCACAAGGGGAGCTCTGCTCAGCCACAAGCCAGGCTGATGGCTATGAGCGCAGTGGCTGTGTCAGGAGCCTCTCCCGCCTCCTCGGCAGCGCTAAGGATGTCCGACTGCAGCTTAGGCCAGATCCCCATGGGGAGTGGGCCTAAGCCAGTGGTCGGCAAACTCATTAGTCAACAGAGCCAAATATCAACAGTACAATGATTGAAATTTCTTTTGAGAGCCAAATTTTTTAAACTTAAACTATAGAGGTAGGTACATTGTTATTAACTTAATTAGGGTACCGCTAAGCTGGCCTTTGCTAAAAATGTCCTCAATCTGATTGAGGTACGTTCGCTGAGGTCAACCCCTTCCAACTCTCCCATCCTCAACTCGTGCATGAATTGCACACGCTTCCCCCACACTGTGTATCCCGTGGCCCGCCTGTGCTGCTTCTCCTGTGGCCCAACCGACCGACACCCCCCACTTCTTCTAATGCCACTTCTTCAAAATAGACTTGCCCAGGCCGAAAACCGACTTCTGCGCATGGACCACAAAGTTTCAATCGCATTGTGCGTGTGCACCTGCACGTGGTATTTTGTGGAAGAGCCACACTCAAGGGGCCAAGGAGCCGCATGTGGCTCACGAGCCGCGGTTTGCCAACCACTGGCCTAAGCCATCAGTCGGACATCCCCTGAGGGTTCCCAGGCTGCCAGAGGGATGTCTGACTGCCAGCTTAGGCCCAATCTCCCAGGGAGTAGGCCTGTGAGATGGTACAGTCTGGGCTGAGGGACCCCCCCTCCCCCCAAGTGTGTGAATTTTCATGCACCAGGCCTCTAGTCTCAAAATAAGTCATATTTTATGTCTAGAGCTTGATGAGAGAGTCTTTCTAATAGTTAAATTTAATAGGTAATATGATTGTGAAGCCCAGTTTTCTATATACACATAAAAAAGGCAACAACATGAAATAAAAGGAAACATGTTTTGTTTTGTCTATGTGGGTTCAAGCTTTGGCCTCAGGAATTACTGTTTTAACTGGTATCAGGTTTTGATTTAATTATGTAATTAAATTGTGAATTTTTATAGGTATGTGTATATCAATGTAGTTATAATATTTTAATATTAAGCTGCTACTAATCTCTTATAACCTTATGCAATATGTCATAATTACAATTCAGTATTTGAAGTTAACATAGTCAAAAAGGCATGGACACTTAAGGTCAGCAGATATTTTAATTCTTAATCAGACTTGTGAAAGATGAGTAAAAATGAGGGCGATCAAAACTATTTAGGTAATAATACAAGGTTTCTAACAATATAACTTTTATTAAGATAAACTAATAGAGTATAGAGAGTTTTATTTTAAATTTTGTCATAGAGATTTGAATCACTATAAATTAATTTTTAATTATGACTCAATAATAATTAAGATGAATGAAGAAGAAAAACGCATGTTCATTGATGTTTGCTCTGTGATACAAAATGATTGCTTATATTCAATTTAAGATATTTTGACCTATATTTCACTCTTCCAGATATATAGACAGTGAGCCATAATGTCACTAAAAGCAAACTATTTTGTGTCATCTTATGCTCTTTAATAAAAGCAGTTATTTTAGTAGCAATGCTGACCTGATAATTGCTAGTGGGTCTAAATTGGATGTACTTCAGTTAATGCATCAGTAAGTGATGTACCTTCAATGCAATTAAAAGATTCTAATCTAACCTAAGAAAAGATCTTGTTCATATTGACTGCTTTAAATTCAGACTATGATTTCATATTTTTAAAGTGGCCCATGGCTTAGCTGACCCCATTAGAGGGATACAGCTCTCCTTAGGCATAGCCAGTTGCTGCTGAGTCAGCATTTCTGAAAGCCTGTGAATAAACTTCATCAAACGACTACTGCCTCGTTCCAGAGAAGGGAACACTGTGTAAACAACAATCAAGATATTTAACATGAAGGGTGGGGAATATTAGACTGAACTGAGGAATCATAAATAATTTATCAAGTAACAAAAGCTACTTCATTTGAAATGAACGTGTTCTTAGCCTTTTTACTTGATAGTAACTCTTATTCTGCAAGATATTTAAATTTCAAAAGACGCGTGACATGATTTTCAGAATGATTAAAATATTTTTTATTTTCCTTTTGTAATTAATTTAGTGATTGAATCTTTTGTGTACCTGCTCACAGGGTGTAATTAGTGGGGGGTTATGTCTCTCTGAACACAGGACAGTAGCTCCTCTCCATCTCCCATGATCATTATGGGGAATATAATTCTCAAATGAGTGCAGAAAGGGAAGTACAGTGGTGTGCCCAATGATGCACCTATGGGGCAAGAAGATGTTTCCTATTTTCTTTTTAAATTGTTAATCCTCACCAGAGGATATTTTCCCATTGATTTTTAGAGAGAGTGGAAGGGAGAAACAGAGAGAAGCATCAGTCTAAGAGAGACACATCAATTGGTTGCCTTCCACGTGAGCCCTGACCAGGGCCTGGGCAGGGGAGGAGCCTGCAACCAAGGTACGCGCCCTTGACCAGAATCAAACCCAGGACCCTTCGGTCCTCAGGCTGACACTGTATCCACCAGTCAAACCAGCTAGGGCCTATTTTCTATTTGGAATGGACTCTACTTTTCTAAATCAGAGAGCCGACATTGGGAGAAAAATGGAACACTTCCTACCCATTCTAAGAAGGGTGTGGTTGGGTCTCAAACTGCATTTGGATTCCAGATGCATTGGAATCCATTTGCATGGAGTAGCACAATCTTCCTTGATTCTAGCAATGGACATGTGTTTGCATAGCTTGACTGACTATTTCAGTGGTGTCTTCTCTTAATGTTTGCACTGGGAATTTGGAAGACACTGCACAGGGAACTGCCAGCCAGATGCCATTTTAAACTGCCAGTCTATGCTTTTTTGTGTAATGCAAAGTAAATCGCTGAATTTAAAGGATTTTTTTTCTACTAGCTATGAAGGAGAACTACAGTTCAGCTCCAATTATCTTTCAAGAAATTATCTCTGACACCCTGAATCCCTCTTCTAAAGGATTCTGAGTGTACCTCATCACAGTTTTCTTCCTATTATTAGCATGACTGTCTTGCCCACCAGATGACAAACCTTGTCAAGGCTAGCTTTTCAGGTGTATTCTTTTTCTATAACATAACCTACTCCGACATGGTAGGCCTTCACCAAGTGTGAATTGAATTAAAATTGGCTAATCTGGCCTGATTTTGTGACTATATAACCACAGTAGTATTAACTGTGATTATTAATGTGTGTTTATTAAAAGTTCTGGCGTATATAGAACTTCCCAAGCAGTCAGCAACTCATATTTATTTATGCATAGCCCAGCTGTCTCCCCCACTCCCTAGACCATGCAGTGCCCTGCCATCTACTAATGTGCCACAACTGCTCTGTGATGCATCTGTCTTCCTAATTGGTGGAACTGATAAGGATGAATGAGCCACTTCTCCCCCTGCAGGGCCGTGTGTGCTTTCATAAGCTCACTGAATACAGCCCTTAGTTGGCATTTGGGGATTTGGGGGTAGAAGGGTGAGAGTGATCTCTAGGGAGGGTCTTTATTTGAAACTGTGGCCACAGACATGAATGGACGGGGAGGGAGGGGGGAGAGAGAGAGAGAGAGAGAGAGAGAGAGAGAGAGAGAGAGAGCAGCTGAGCTGTTTTAATGATTCTCCCATGCTCCCCATCTGTTTATTGACCAGTGTGCAGGCAGAGCCAGGCTGGATGCTGCTTTTGCATCTTCCACATGCCTCTTTCAGAGTTTCTGAAAAACAGAGAGAGGATGTCCTTCTCTTAAAGAAGATCTTAGCTAGATGCCAGAACTTAGTACTCTTTGATACGGCATCAGCCTCTAGGCTTGATCACACTGGCCTTGGGCCACATTCTAGCCCATACTTACCTGTATTGTTTTTATAAACCTTCTAGTTATAGAACACTTCTCTCTTTATAGTCTCATTGAGGACCAGGGTTTTAATACCTAACACAGTCTCAACATAGATTAAATTTTCAGTAAATATTTGTTGTTGCCATATAAATGTAAATCTCTTTTTACTTTGATTCTATCCTTAGAACCACCCAATACTATTATGTAGTTTTCTTAGGTTCCTTTGCTTTGAAACCATTGTTTGCCATCTTTGAACACCTACTTTCCAAAAGTTTTTTGTTTTATTTATCTATCTTACATTTAACTGAATTAGTTTGGTCATAAGATTCCTATTATTCAACCTTTTAGTAAGCTTCAAAAATTTTGGTTATATGATTTTACTATCTTTCTTATGCCTTTAAGTTCAAGCTTAAAATCTTATGTAGTTTATAAATTATTTTCTTAAGTAAAGGATAAATTAGTTCATATCTCCTTCTATTGCACTGAACTCTACTCTGCCTAAACTGCTGTATTTCTAATATTTTTGATTTAAAAATATTAATTTAGAAAATGTGTGTTGAACCCCTGCTATATTCTATAGGTTTGGGGATGTAGACAGGAATAAAAGGCAATGTAGAGGCAGTACAATGTCATGGCTATCATATAATTCCTCTTCTCCCTTTGCAAGCCTGGAGGCCAAATGGAGTTTCTTCAGATGAATAAGAAGTAGATATATTACACCACATCTGAAGTCCCTTGTAACTTTAAATTTTATTTATCTCTCTGTTAAATAGCAGTTGGTTAAAAAAAAGTTATACTTAATAATGTGAAATAATGTTGGTCAAAGATTCCACAGTTTTCACCTAGATTTTAAATCCCTTTAATTGGCTAGCCCTTTGGGACAGGTTTCATTATAGTTGATCTTAAACCTGCATTAGTTTTCCAATGGATTATCAGGTTAACATTTAAAAATACGTAGTTACTTAAATAGGTAAGTCATTAGCAATGACAATTAAATTAATGTATTCTGCAAACAGCTTTGAAGCTAGCTGCTTTGTGTGGTTATAATGAGCAAACTAAACTATCTCTATTGTTAATAATGAATAGGTAACAAAGTTTCACCTTGCATTCAAGGATAATATATTTTTCTTATGCTTTCCTGTAGTGTTTAATTTTATATATTTATGAACAAATACTTATTTAGCTAAACTATATATGCCGACCATCCAGTAGCTATGACGTGCACTGACCACCAGGGGGCGGATGCTCAACACAGGAGCAGAAACCACAGGCGTGGAAACATGGAACAGACTGATAAATCTCAGAGGGAAGGGGAGAGGGGGGAGGGCGGGAAGAGATTAACCAAAGATCTTATATGAATACCAGAGGCCCAGTGCATGGATTCCTGCACTGGTGGGGTCCCTCAGCTTGGTCTGTGGGGATCAGACTGAAACCAGCTCTCCAACATCCCTGAGGAGTCCCAGATTGTGAGAAGGTGCAGGCCTTGCTGAGGGACCCCACAGGTGCATGAATCCGTGCACTGGGCCTCTAGTATATATTATAAAAATGAATGCCTTCTTAGTTGTCAACTTTTAAATTTTAGTCAAAATTAAACTCAAAATAGCCTGTGCTTGCTTCCCACCAAATTACATGTGATTTTGTGTATATATCATAGCTTCCTCAGCTATAAAGCTGTGAAGTTGGGTTTGTAGGACTGTCTACTTCGTAGAGTTAAGGTGAGAATTCACCGAAACATCTATTTTCACTTAGCCTATGCTAAGTTAAAAATATCTTACCATGGTAAAGATTATATACATTTTAAGTCTTATGATTTCTTTCTTCCCCCACCTATTTATCATTTCTCTACTTACCTGTTTTTAAAAAGAAAAAGTATGAATTAAAAGGATAATAAAAGAAAGAAGAAAGCCTAGCCCTTTAAAAATAAGAGAAATAAACTCAGAACAAAATTTAATAGAGTTACAGATTCTTTTGAAGACAATTGATGAATACTTAAGTACAGTACTTAATTCATTGAATATTGTATATTCTGACAATATTCTACTGAAGGAAGTATTTAATATTTAATGATCTCATTATATTTAATAAAACATGAGAGGGTATGGATTTCAAGAATATAATTCTATCCATTAACATGAAAGTTTTGTGTAAATGAGTATCTGTGTAATTGCCCTTAAAGACTAAGTACATTTAGAATATATTAAAATGACCTCTAAAATCCTTGTCTGAATTTCTTGTTTTTTTTAGTTAATTAAATAAAACATTTTACTAAAATGATTTATATTTTATTTTTATTTGAGCACTTGGCACAACTTTATATTATGATTTTGCTTTGGATAGAAGCAATGTTTTAATTTTAAAGTAGCTGCAATAATTGAGATATAACTAAATTGATTCTGTTTCAATATTAACATATAAAACATTGACTTTAAAATAGTTTAAAGATTTATTTCTTTCCTACATTATAAAATCAATTTATGATTTTAATTGATTTATTTGTGTAGTAGTATCTGTAAAAAAAGAAAAGAAAAGAAAAGGTTTATTTTGCCCTTAAATGACAGAAGCTTCATGTTTGGTTCAATTATTAAATGTATTTTTAAAGTACTAAATTAAAGATAAATTTCATAAGTTTTGATTACATATTTAATGAAAATGACTTGGAGCAGTTATCTCTTTATAGGAATCAGTGATTTGTAATTTATTCATAGGCTACAATTCCTTATACAGTTACTTTTCTAATTCATTTCTCTATTTAAAGGGAAAAATAAAATGGAGAATTAAATTCCGTAAACTTACAGATTCATAACCCTGTTTTTTTAGATGACAGATTACAGAAATGAAAAGCATCTGACACTATATTGATTAAATATCTTATAAATGCCTTTTGATTTTTTTAATGCTTTATTTGAGAATTAAGGTACAATAATACATACACATGTGTGATGGGTTAAATTCTCTTCTTTAAATCCCTATTTTGGTAAATGCCAAAAGGAACATACCAGACCTATTTTTTACTGACTTTCTGTTGGATGAGTCAGATTAATTATTCCAGGATAATGCCTGGCCCACCAGGTTTGTATACTTTATTTTTAAACTATTTTGTAGTTCTGTATTTGTGTTACCTCCACAGCCTGTACTCTTCGTATTTCAGATCTCAGTAGAGATCTTTCAGCGTATGTTTTCACTTAACAATTAAAAACCCATATGGGGTCTGGATTGTACTGAAATACTCACTGGATCACAGACCTTCTGTCTGGTCCAACACTTCCTAGGTTGCAACCTACATACTAGGCCTCTCCTGGAAAAAGCCGGGGCAAATTTTGAAATAGCAAAGTGTTTTTGTGGTATTTGTTAACTTTCTGGACAGCCCTCTATCTCTTCAAAGCTTTCATGATTTCTCTTATACCTTGAAACAATTTGATAAAATCAATCAGAAATTCTAGAGGGGAAAAAAATCCCAAAACAACAGTCTTGAAGTTTTAGACTAATTTATAGAATTTACATTAAAAATAAAGCCCTTAGAAAATGCTGCTTAACACACAGAAATAGATCTTTAGTAAAGTAATTAGTCTCACCTGTCTGGCATGGCTCAGAGCTTGAACATTGACCTATGAATCAGGAGGTCACAGTTCAATTCCTGGTCAGAGCACATGCCCAGGTTGTGGGCTCGATCCCCAGTAGGGAGCATGCAGGAGGCAGCTGATCAAAGATTTTCTCTCATCGTTGATGTTTCTTCTTTCTCTCCATCTCTCGCCCTTCTTCTCTGAAATTAATAAAAATATATTTTAAAAAGTAATTAGTGTCTTTGGTACCTGAATTGAGCCAGATAGTTGGGGACTTTTGTACCTCAGATCTCATTATAAAAGCAGCTGCTGATCAGTAAGACTAACTCTGAAGTTCCAACAAAATGGTCTCCAGTATTTCAAAAGTGGCAAAAGAAAAAGGCAAAGAAACCTTATCTTATTATGATAACAGGTGGAGTGAACATGTGAATCTGTGCAGGAGGTGGAGGTGGAGAGGAGCAGCCTTTTCAGGTAGTGAATGTCATTACCCTGAAATTAAGGTTGACTGATGTTGAATGTTGTCAACCAGGGACCTGTGGTTTAGTAATCTCAGTAACCCCAGTCATTTCAACTCTTATAAAACCTAAAACAAACTAGCTTAAGAGAAAAGATTATGAGTGGGTACATGAAAATAGGGAGTCTTATTACCCAGGCCAGTTCAGTGTCCTACCACTATTGCTAGGGGGAGTCTATGATCAGCCCCGGTAGCAATAGAGTTGAAGAAGTAATTCCTAAAAGGAGGTGAGTTTGTTACCAAAAGAGAAAAGGAAATGTGCCCGTGTACCATAGGCCACTACAGTAATCTAAGGATCTTAAGTAGTAACTACTATTTTGATGGCCGCTGCTCTGGTCCGGTAATGGAAGCCACCTTACTGATTAAAGCACTCCTGGCTTCCGAAGCAGCTGGAGTAGTTTACTGAACAAGGAAAGCGGACACTGCCAGGAAAGAGGTAGTGGTACTGAGGGAGAGGAGGTGGTGGTAATAGTTGAAGATAAAGTCACTGCAGGTCCTCCTGGCGACTGGTACAAGGCCAGCTTTAGAGAGTAGGTCTTGAACCGCACACTGCTGGTCAGTGGTGCACCATAAGGGAGGGAAGAGCAGAATGCTATAAAGGTATAGGTTTTCCACCGAAAACACCTTGACTCCAGCTTCTTGAAGTGAAAATCTGAAAGCCATTAGCAGAAGCACACTGGCTGATACGAACTGCCATTTTTCCTTTCAGGCATGCTTTAAAAGGAGTTCGGTTGCTTTATGTAGCTTATTCCAGGCTTTGTAGCCTTAGGGACCAGAACAAAGAATGAACTGTGACCCTTGTTTTCTGCTATTATCTCTAAATGCACCTTAGTATGACACTTAATATTAATGTTGTAATAGGCATTGTAACACAAAGGGAACACAATTAAGCTTAAAATTCTTTTTCTTCTGTTAAAATCCATATTTCATTAGTGATACACCCACAAAATAGTACCTATTCTTTGAAATTCTTATACTTGTTCAAAAGCTTGCAAATTAGTGTAAACTCAGGACCTGCTGAACATTTTTTCAGTGTTATATGATTCCAGAAAATGTGAATAGGATGTTTCAGTTGTTAGGTAATTTTCCAGATGCCTTTTTCTGTGCTCAGATAATTCAAATGGCTTCCTTTCAACACTTCAGGCTTGTCATGTACACTATATTAGAGTGTGTAACATTTTTGAAGGAATTTGGCACAGACATCACATTTCCACTTTAACTCCCTACATTTGAGGAGTGTGTGCCAAGATCTCTATAAATACATCCTAATAAATATATTTCACCAATTTTTGAAATTTCCTTATTCCAAGTGTCAATCTTGTATGTGTTATGATAAGAGTAGTTTAATTAGTTATGGTTTTTACTGATATTTTGAATAAATTTTAAACTGTATTTATAGAAAACTTCAACATTTGCAAATGAAAAAGATAACATTGATTCATATGGAATTCTTCATTAAGATATACATTTAAAAGATTGATTTTAATCTCAATTTCTGTGTCCTTAGGTAAGTAGGAAGGTTGTTAAAATTTCCCTAAAACCTATAAGTTAGACACTTAATTTTAGAGTATTTCCTTTGTCTTTTTTTTTTTTTTTTTTTTTTTTACTGCTGTTGGGTTAGTTGAGATCATATATTGCATACAATATTATATCCTGTTCCTCCTCCTTAGCATTTGTACAACATCAAAATGTATAATGGGTAATTTAATAAACTGCTTAAAAGTAAAATTTGTTTATGCAAAACAGAAATTATTTTTTACCTAATTTGGAAAATATAAGGGTTGGTCCATCCACAAACATTCATTCCCTTGGGACTTTTAAAAAAATCTTTCTACATGAGGAGCACAAATGACTTTTAGAAATGAATTTTTTCTAAAATAATTGAGGCAGCCTGATATATGGGTTAGCCACATTCTATGCGAGTGCTATGTTGCAGGGGTAGATGGATGTGGGCAAAGGGGGTGGGGGTGGAAGTCTGCATAATGTCAACATTAAAATGTTTAATAAAAATAAAAAAAATAAAATCAGAACAATAACAACAACAAAAAGTGTGATGTTTCTGAAGATGTGCTATAATTTCAAACTAATGTAATTCGAAACTGATATGCATAGAGGATGGCAAATGCCTGTGTTAACCAGCTAAAGAGGAAATAGAGAGCAAACACAATTTCCAGTTGACTCAGTCCACCAACTTTGAGATTATGCCATTCTTGGCAAATTTTATAACTTCTGAAATAATATAATTTCGAAATCGGAGAATTGAGAGAATTTGCATTAGTTGAGATTTACTTAACTCAAATGTGACAACACTAGAGTGGAAAGAAATTTCAGTTTGGATTCGAGAACATCTGTGTTTGAAGCTAGCTATGGGTAAGACTAGGGAAGTTAATCTTTTCAAGTCTAGGCTTCTTGATCTACATAGGGAACAATAAGACATTATTGGAGATTACACATATTTCCTGTTTAAGTACTTGGCTCATAAAAGAGATTAATATTATACTGTTGGTGGCAGTGAAAATGGCACCAGGTGTTAGATCTCTGGGGTCAGGTCAGTTCAGCAACCGTGGTACTTGAGTTCTGGCTAAGAAAGAATTCAGAGCTAAGACTCAAACTATAAGAGAAGGTTTATTTAGAAAGTCACAGAGGTAGAAGAAGTAATTAGTAGAAGAAATGGCTCAGGAAACAAGTTATAAGTGAGGAAGGTAAAAGTAACCATTCTCAAGTGTGGTAGGGTGAGGGAGGAAGAGAAAGACTCAGGCATGATCCTGTGAGGGAGAACTCGCTGGGCCCTCTGTCCTAAAAGTGTTTAAAGTTGGAGATCTTAGGGGAGGCCCCAGGGGAGGATCTCAGTAGAGTATTCAGCAGTTTTCCAGGTGTGTCTGTTCAGGGTCTAGGTCTCTACTGACTGATTGGTCAGTGCTAGGGTAGGGAGTCATTAGTTAACACAGCTACTTCTAATGTCAGCCATGGTGTCCTTGTCTGGTTTTGCTGCTTTTCTGGGCCTGGAGCTGAAATACAGCTGAGGCCTAGATGTAATCTCTAGGGAGGAAAGGTCAGGGGGTTCAAACCGAATGACCAGCAATATAAAAAGGTCAGGTTGTCCAAAATTCATGACCAGTGATATCCTAGGGGAGGAAAGGTTAGAGGAGCATCCAAACCACATGACCAGAGATATGAAAGGTCAGGGGGTCTAAACGGAATAACCAGCAATAGGCTAGGGGAGGAAAGGTTACCCTGGAGGCAAGATCCTTGTTTTCCCATTGCTAGGCACCCAGGGATTTCTGCCCTGGTGACCTTCTGTACCTGGTCCATTGTCCTTGCTCTGCTCATGTCTGTCTAACTGCCTACCACAATACTATTTCCTTCCATGATTGAGAGTATGTCACCATTCCTCTGGCTTCTTGTTTCCACAACTAGCTTTTAAGCATATGTGGGAATTATTTGGGCTAAGTCAAAGATAGCTTAAAATTCAGATATTTGAGGACAAATGCCTGCTTAATAACCCCGGTTTATTCTGTGATGAGATTTCTGATTTTTGGTATATTTTCTTCGACTGATCAAGAGAGATAGGTTTTCCATGCCTATTGATTCTCAGGAAGGGACTTGAGAAAACTAGTGAAACTCCAATGAGAGAGACTTTATTTAACCTGTTATCTCAGTTAATGAGTCACATGCTGCTTAATAACAGGGATATGTTGTGAGAAATACATCGTTACGCAATTTCATCATTTTGCGAACATCAGAGAGTGTATTTACACAAACCTAGACCATATAGCCTACTATTGTTTTTGTATGTGTTTCGTTTTTTTATCTCAGGAAGCCCAGTAGGTTTCTTTACACCAGTATCACCACCAACACCTAAGTAATTCTAATTTAAGCCCTGACAGTTGGCTTTTATTGTTGTTGTTGTTATGCAGGTACCTGACTTAAACTTAGATTGCCAAGGCATCCACCTTAGACCTGGCTATCTGGAATAAAGGCATTGCCAGCTACAGACTAGATAAAGAGGCACCCCGACCCCTTTGTTTTAGAGATCCTGGTTGATTCCATGACTGACCATTTGGGCTACTTATTTTTTTTCTTTCCATGCTTTAAATGCAGGCAAGTGTGTTTTAAATTTACTAATAAAGAGGGAGCTGAGAACCCCAAGGCCCTATGCTTGGCCCCAATAAAAGCAGGACCCCAGGCTTGTGCCCCATGCTCTCTCTCTAACTGTGACCTCACTGTGCCCTCACACCTGCTTTGTACTTTCCAGGGCCTATAAATAATAGCTTGTTTTCTTCAGTTTCTTACTGGTTATCGAGGAATGCCATCTTGTAATCATAATAAGAACCATAAAGGCAGGTCCTGTGAAACATTGATTTAGAAAAGGAGCTTCCTTGGGAAGCTCTCTGGGGCCCAGGTGAGTGGCCCAAGCATTTCTGGTGGACAGCGTTGTTATGGATGAGCGAGAAGGCACAAAGTAGTAAAGCTTTGTACTAGGACTTTAGGACAGCTGGGACATCACTAGATGGTAGGAATTTTTTAGCTCCATTGCAGTCTTACAGGGCCACTGTCTCATGTGTGTCTGGTGTTGACTGAAAGGTTGTTATGTGGCACGTGACTGTAGTAGAGATGCCAGTAGATACAAGGATCTGTAAGCTCAAGCACAAACTCACAAGCCCACCTTCCCAGTCTTGTTCCCTGCTGGTGCTTATTTTATGTGTTCCAGGTTTCATATGGAATGTGAAGAACACCAAATAGTTAAATTAAAATCTATTGCACATATTTGAAGAAAAATGAAGCATCTTTGTAGTCAAAATATAAATTGGGTAGAGAACTTTTTATTGGAATAGGGTAGTAGCAAATGACAGGACAGGTTTTTTAATATTAACTTAAATTGCCTCATTAATCTTTAAAGCATGCTTATGAAGCAACAACGGGGCAACTCATACAATATTAGTGTGTTTAAGTCCCATAATCTGTGCTTCACCTTTTATTTAATTTACTTGTATAAAAAGGACTTTATTATACTATTCTAGAGGCCAGGAGCACAAATTCATGCACAAGTGGGGTCCAGCTGGCCCAGGGCTGATTGGGCTGGGCTGGCCAGGGGGCGGGGGCCATAGGCAGTTGGCCAGCTGGCCCCGCTCCCTGGTCAAATTCCTGGTTGAGGGGACAATTTGCATATTAGCCTTTTATTATATAGGATTATATACTCCATTATCAACTATTCTGGACTGGTCTTAAATAGACTATGAAAAAAACCTATTTTTAGCTGCTTACCCTAGTTAATTATATTATTTTACTTTTTTGTATGTTTTACATTTTTTTATGTGTTTGAAAAAACTAAGTAACTCATTTAATGGCTTTAATGGTAAAATATATTATACATTTTCATTATTAATGAAAATCATGCTTTGTGTAATTTATCCATATCTTATATTCTTTGTATTTTGTATAGAAGGCACATTACCCCCATACTTTATTTCCCATTTGTCCAGGCATTTATACTATAGCTTAATTACCTAAAGCATTATCATTGTCTTCGAAATGAACAAATCAGCATCATTAAAAATATTCTATTGATGTCCTTTGGATCAGTTTCACTCCAGAAGTTTGAATGACCCTGTGCTGCTCAAGGATTCCTTACAAATTCATTGAGTTAATTGAGAGGGAAAGTAAAGAGAGAGGGACAATTAATTTCAAGAAAATGTTTAGATAATACTTTTATTGAAAGACCCTGAAAAAATAATGACTTTTTCTTAAGCCCTATATCTTACAGACAGTAAGAGGAGTTGTCATAAACATGATTTGAATCACAGCATGATTCTGTTTCAAAATTATGTAGCAAAACTTTGCCCTGTATTCAGAACTTTAAAAAACCATTTAAAAAATTGTCTTTATTTGAATAATATATAGAAGATGCTTTGTAAGTTATTTTCTCAAATTGTTCAAGAAAACTCGAACCCTGGCCAGTGTGGTGCAGTGGATGGATATCGTCTGTGCACTGGAGGATTGCCTATTTGGTTCTGGTCAGGGCACATGCCCAAATGTTGGGCATCATCCCTGGTGGGGGACATGCAGGAGGCAGCTAATGGATGTTTCTCTCTCATGTTGATGTTTCTCACACTGATGTTTCTCTCTCACATTGATATTTTTAGCTCCCTCTCTCTTCCTCTCTCTGATAAATCACTATAAGTAAATAAATAGGTAAATAAATAATTCATAAAATAAAAAAAGAGAAAATTTGGAATTGTTTTACTGTTTCCTGGGATGAATTTCTACATCTTGCCCTGGCTTGAGACATACGTGCTCATGTTACACAGTGTTTTTCTCTGTTACACAGTGTCACTCTCATTATCAAGTATTCTCTTTTTGGATAGAATCACCCTAATTTAAGTGAGTTAACAAATATCTTAATTTTTGGACTGATTTTCCCTCTAGTTTCTATATTTCTTAAATTATAAAGAATCATCTGTTCCTTTTTAGAATTTATTTTAAAGCCAGAGAAAATATTTTACAACATAGGACATATATTCCTGGTTTTCTTTTTCTGTGAAATGGAAAAATATTTGCAATTTCTCAAGAAAAGAGAACAATAAATTAAAAGTGATTTTTAATAAATTAGAGTTTTCTCTTCCATATGTTGTTTTGATTTTATATTTCTTTTACATACCATTTGTGAATATCTGAAGGTTATTAACTTGTTCTTACTATTTATCTTCTTTTATGGTTTTAAACGGTATCAAACTTATTATATATGAATATCAAAAAAGAGCTTTCCATCTTGATATATTGAAATAAAATAACAACAACAACATGGTTCTCATAGATGATAATGAAATGTGTGATCCTGGGTTCATTTAATTTGAGAACAATTTGAGCAAATGCTAAAGATAGTGGCACTCTCCATAGGAGAAAGCTGTTGCTGACTATTGAGGGAAGACTGTACTAAACTCATTTTCTTGGTTGTCAGATTGATGAACCTCTTGTTATTTGACTGTGAAGTTCATTTTTCCCCATGTAAAATAGCAATATTTTATTTTACTTTCTTGGGCTGTGTGACTTTGCAAGTGGGATATAACTTTTTAATTCGTTCATGATAGGAAAAATATATGTAGATTTCACAATGAAAATAAAATCTAACTAAGTCTTATCTGTTGTTTTTCATAAAAGTTCATTTTGAAGCTATTTGAGGTACACTAAGCTATTTTTTATGAGGCTCAGGTAAGCAAATGAAGGACGTTATGTGATGATACTTGGTCACATAGCATGATCTACCCAAAATCATTTTTCTATTAGAATATCTATATAAACTTAAATGTAATCTTGTGTTCATATTTTATATCCAGAGATTAAATTCATAAAAGGTTTTGCTGCCAGTTTTAATATAGCAAATGTGTTTTCTGGAACCAGTAATTCCCATCTAATTTTGAGGTCCTGATGTCCCCTTTTTCTGAAATACAGGACTGAAGGACAACATTTAAAAATAAGGACAGATAGTGAGGAACCAATCTCAGAAACTACACAACTACTGATCAAGTTGCAAATGTGAAATTTTGTTTTATAATGGTCATAGTTGTACGGTGGTGTGGATTTGACTGTCAGCTTCATAAATATTTACAGTAAGTTCTGAATATTACAACTAGTGCTAACAATTGTTTAGCAACTCTTTGGATTCCCTAGGCTTCATAACAGAATTATAAAAGTCTGGCTTGGAGGTTTCCAGGAATAGACACGGAGCAGTGTATGCTTTTCTATGATCGGAGGTGGGCAGCCCAGGGGCTCAGATTAGCTGATCTCAATTTGGTACTAATAGATGCCCACCTGGTTGCCTGAGAGAGCTTTCACTATGCAAAAGTAAGAGCTAAAAAATACTTTGTATGCTGCTGCATTGTCTCTACATAGTCCCCAGGTGGAGCAAGGAAGAGACATAGAAAGAGATGTGTGTATCTATTTGGAAGAGGGCAATATTCTCCCATCACAGGGTTAGAAAACTTTCCCTAAACATGATTGCTGTTTTCACTGATTCACAAAGAGACACTAAGAATACCAAGCCATAATGTATTCATTTGTGAAGTTAATTTTAGCCTTGATTTTTTTTCTTCCTAATTGCAAACACCTTTGGAGAGATTTATATATTCTATGTGGAGAAATAGAGTGTATTCTCATTATTTGCAGTCATTTTGTTCTATGAAGTTCCTGGAACACTGATTTGGCAAATGCTGCAAATTACAGTGTTAGATTCCTGTGAACCTTTGGTCACAACATTGTTGTCAATGATGAACACATAACCTTCTTTGCATGTGTTTCTGTTTGAAAGCACCCTGTTTAATATATATTGTTGATTTATTAACATTCAACTCATGGCCAACAGCACTGTAGCTCACACCTGAAGAAAGCTTATCTAATCTATCCTATCTAATAAAAGAGAAATATGGTAATTGGCGTACGCCGCTACCCTTCCCATTGGCTAATCAGCGAGATATGCAAATTAACTGCCAGCCAAGATGGCGGCCTGCAGCCAGGCAGCTTGAAACTAACATGAGGCTTGCTTGCTTCAGTGACAGAGGACTCCAACGTTCCCTGCCTGCCTTGCCGGCCTCTGAGCTTGCAGTTTAAGAAACATTGTAACAAATATAGAAGCTAAACAAAACCCCAGAAACCTGCTTTCAGCGAGCCCGGGATCTCAGAGCTGAAATTATACATTGTTTCGATTATAGGACCGAAACAAACCAGATACCTTCTTTCAGCAGCAGAGGCCTCAGAGCTGGAGCCAGAGCTAAAGCTGGCCCAGAATAAAAAAGAAAAAGAAAGAAAAAAAGGAGCAGTTGGGAGCTTCAGTCGTCCTGAAAACAGCACTCAGCCCGTCACCCAGACTGGCCAGGCACCCCAGTGGGGACCCCACCCTGATCCAGGACACCCTTCAGAGCAAACCAGCCAGCCCCACCCATGCACCAGGCCTCTATCCTATATAGTAAAAGGGTAATATGCCTCCCAGCACCGGAATCAGCGGAGCTGCAAGGCCTCCCAGCACCGGGATGAGCGTGACAGGGGGCAGCGCCCAAACACCCCATCGCCCTGCGGCTCTGTGTGTGATAGGGGCCGGGGCCACAACCTCCCTATCCGCCCCGCTCTGTTCGTGACAGGGGAAGGTGCCCCAACCCCCTGATCAGCCCTGCTCTGTTCCTGATATGGGGGAGCTCCCCAACCCCCTGATTTCCCTGCGGCTCTGTGTGAGACAGGCTGCGGTTCCCCAACCCCCTGATTGGCCCTGCAGCTCTGTGTGTGACAGGGTGCGGCGCCCCAAACACCCCTCCCCCCACGGGCCCTGCTCTGTGTGTGACAGGGTAGAGCCATAACCTCCCCATTGGCCCTGCCCTGAGTGTGACAGTGGTGGCGCCCCAACCCCCTGATCCGCCCTGCCCTGAGTGTGACAGGGGTCGGTGCACCAACTCCCCTATCGGCCCTAATCTGTGAGTGACAGGGGGGAGCTCCTCAACCCCCTGATTGGCCCTGCTCTGTGCATGACAGGGGGGAGCTCCCCAAGCCCCTGATTGACCCTGCTCTGTGCGTGACAGGGTACAAAGCCCAAACCCCCCTGATGGGCCCTGCTCTGTCGTGACAGGGGGTGGTGTTGCAACCTCCCCATCGACCCTGCCTTGAGTGTGACAGGGGGTGGGGCCCCAATCCCCCAATCGGCCCTACCCTGAGAGTGACTGAGGGTGGCATCGCAACCTCCCGATCCGCCCTGCTCTGTGCATGACAGGGGGCGGCGCCCCAACTCCCCCATCAGCCCTGCTCTGAGCCCAACCATGGGCTGCACCTAGGGATTGGGCCTGCCCTGTGCCACCCGGCACCCGGGAGCAGGCCTAAGCCGGCAGGTGGTTATCTCCCGAGGGGTCCCAGACTGCAAGAGGGCACAGGCCGGGCTGAGGGACTCCCCCTTCCCTCCCGAGTGCACAAATTTTTGTGCACCGGGCCTCTAGTATATATATATATATATAAAACCCTATTATGCAAATAAACCAGTCGGCAGACCACCTGAACAACTGGTCACTATGACGTGTGTTGACCACCAGGGGGTGCACTCAGAATATGGCAGGTGTCAGCAGCAGGCGGCAGAGCGCGCAACTTGGTGGGCATTGGCCACAGAGGGATGGTGGAGCAGGTGAGTGGGGACGCCAGACCAAGGCTGGGTGCTGGTCGCTGTCACTGGGGCAAGCCTCTGGTGATTACTGAAAATTCTTTGCTCCTGCAAACTGCGGTCCTGCTGGGCGCTTGCACCTGCTGCAGGTGCTGGGCCCGCTTGCACCCACTGCCGGCATCAGAGCTGCCACTCACATACGCTGCTGGCGCCAGCCCTAATTGCTCTGTGCTGTCAGAGCATGGGAGCAGTGGTGCCAGGAACAGGGCTGCTGGCAGACAGGGGACTGAGGGCTGTGGTGGGAGGGGCCAAGTGGGGGCGCAGAGGGTGGGCCAAGACCCATCATGTGCCCACTGCAGCCTCACAGCCCACAGTTCCTTTCAAAGTGCACGAATTCCTGCACTGGGCCCCTAGTGTGTGTGTGTGTGTGTGTGTGTGTGTGTGTGTGTGTGTGTGTATTTTTTTTTTCTCCCTAAGGCACATCACAGCCTTCTGTGCTTAGGAGTACTAAAAAGGCTTCAACACTATGCTTGGCCCATTTAAAAGATGCACAGAAATGTGAAAATGTGGCACTAAATACAGCTTGAAAAGGACACCTGTATAGAGTATGAAATCTAAAATGAAAAGGCAGAGTGTTAACTTTTTCGACCTCAGCTTGGAATGTGTGCATTAGGTAACCCAATTGTTTTACTGCTCTGAATGTGTCCTCAAATGACACTCTAAACACTGTATCAATTTTAGGATTACAAATATATTTTAGTGAGTGGGTGATTTTGCAAATTGCAGAATCCAGGAATAAGGAGGATCGACTGTACCATATGTTGCCAACCAGAATGATTTTGCAAAGTGTTTGTGTCTATGATGACAGTATGAAGCTTCTCCTTAATTCTGGGAAGTAATTACAAAATTTTAAGTTTGCAAGAAATCTTAGGATCAACTAGTTCCTGTAGAAAGTTCCTGTTAAATATATTTGATGAACTGATATCAAATTTAAGCTTTAGCATTTCCCATGATTGGAACCTTACAAAATTCACAGGCACTAAGTATGACTTTTGGCTGTTTTAATATTATCTTTATCAATTGCTTCTCCTCCTCTTCTAAAGCTGCAGAGCATAGTCCTTTTCATAAGAAGTATTTTAGACATTCCAAGGTTGCTATGCATTAATATGCTGATACTTTTCTAAGTTACATAGTTTAAGATGAGGTCTTACTACTTGTTTTGTTTTCTATGCCTTCATCTACTAGTAAATTGTTGATTTAAAAAATATAAGCTGAATAGGACAGTCTCATGTCCAAAGTTTTAAAGCCTCTACCATGATTAACTATAACTTTTGGTTCAGTATTCTACAAATAATTACTGATAAGAGTTGACCTTTTTTAAAATCTTCAGTTGCTTTTTCCAAGTATTTTTTCGAACAGTGGTGTGTGTACTTTACCGCCCCGCCCCCCCCCCGCCACACACACACAATCTTTGCATTCATTATCAGCCACTCTTGTGACACTGCCAATAGGAAAACAGTGTCCTTAGTGATGAAATTTGATTTTACAAAGGATTAGCTTCATGTGATTATACTCTATTTCATACTCAATGCACTTTTCTTTGCAAAACATAAGAGACATTGTGGATATTCTTATTGCTACACTCATATGAACCCAGATAACTTACTCTGTCCTTGGGTGTTCAATGGGCAGATTGGGGTGGACAAATAATAACTGTTTCGGATGATCATTTGGATTTCTATGCCCTTTAATTGGCCATGTGTCACTCTATTTCTGTTTCTTTCTTTACTTGTTTTCTTTATCCACTTAAGTCTTCAATTGCTTTAGAGCTACTCAAAATTCTTTTTGGATATCTGTTTTTCAGATCATACCAAAAATGATGTTGAGTGTGTCCCTATTATTCAATATTTTTTGCATTTTATCCTTACCTAATTTTATTTGTATCTCTGTCCTCCTACCTACATATCTATCATCCATCTCTTAAAGCATAATTTAACAGCTTACAGTATACTAAATCAGTGAACTTATTTTTGACAAATTCATTTTCTTAAAGATAATAATAAATAGATCTAAAGATCAGGAAGGCAAATTATTTTTCTTATTCACTTAGAGATGGTCATTTGTTAATCTGAATGTCTCTTCATATCTCTACATATACAAATGATAACTATTTATTTCACAGAGGTATATTAAAGATAAATGAGACAAGGTTCATGATACCATGGAATTAAAATCATGACAGTACTTACTTTCTAGATGGAAGTGTTGATTCTCATATCTTGAGAGAGGAAAGGGATATTCAATAACTTTAAGGAATTAATATTTTTGAGACTTTGATCTGTTTTTCCCTTTAACACAACTTCTTTTATGTGAAAATAAAAAAAAAATACTGAAATATCCTCTATCTCAAAGTTTGAGTCCACTCAGGCTGCTATAACAAAAATACCATCAACTGGGTGGCCTTTAAACAACTATTCCTTATAGTTACAGGAGCTGGAAAGCCCATGATCAAGCCATTGGCATATTTGGTGTCTGTGAGAACAGGCTTCCTTCTCACTAATCTCACCTGGTAGAAGGAGTGACGAACAAATTAGAAGCAGAGGCATGGATACATGAAACTGACTGACAGTTGTCAAAGGGGGCAAGGAGCTGTCTGAAAGGTGAAGGGATTAGCCAAAGAACTTATACAGAACCTATAGACACAGACATCAGTGTGGTGATGGCTAGGGGAAAGGGGGGAGTCTAGGACCGGGTGGAAGTGAGCAAAGGTAGGGAGGAATAGGAACAACTGTAATAGTGTCAACAATAAAAATAAAGAAAAAAATCAATTAATAAAAATGTAAAACAAAAATAAAACCAACAAAAATATTGTCATACTAGTATTTGTAGGTACACCAATGCTTTCTAATTTCATTCTGCATCATTACTATGTATTCTGTTGTTAGGATGATAAATTGTTTTATCTTAGCATGAGTTGCTCAATCTGATATTTAGGTTAATCTAATTTCATTTATAAATATTTTAAGTGAACTTCTGCCCTAATTAATGTATATGTCAATAATGTCTCCTCTGGCCCCCTTTCTGATCTTTGCCCCCTTTCCGCTGCCTCTGCTATGTGCGTATTCTGTTCTTTCCCAGAGACGTTTCTCCTTTAGCTCTGTGGTGCCTTCCTGCTAGGCTCCGTGGTGTCTTTGCAGGTGGCACCTTCTGCTGTGCACTACTGCATAACTTCCTGTCAGTGAGTGACAGCAAAGACCAGTTTCCTAGGCTCTTGATCTTTTTGAAGTCAGTGTTACCAAGATGAGAATTAGAGTCAATTTTTCTTTACTGCCCATCACAATCAGAATAAAACATGTTTTAAATGTGTACACATTTATTCAAAAGCAGTATAGAGTGACCAATTTCCAGGTATCTTTTAAAAAATACTGCATTTCTAAAACTATAGGTTATGTAGAGAACACTTTCCTCGGAAATGTATTTCCTATTTTTTTTCACCTTTGCTTTTTATTTCTTTGCAACTTTGGCTTTATACCAAATAGCCAGTGAACATGCTCAAGTTGAAAGTGTCTGTGTACTGAGCTGATTAGCAGAATTTCTAGGAAATGCCTTTTAACTGGGTTGTCTTTGAGACCTTCCTCCTGATAGAGATGCATCTGCTACCCACAACTCTTGGTGGCTAGAAATAAAAGAACCAAATATTAAAAATGATGTTCTAATTTTTATCAACATGATTTCTTCCCACTCCCATTTTGTTCTTTATTCTCAGCTTTTTTGATATGGAATAGCATGATTTCTAAAAGTTAAAGAAAAATCTTATTAAGATTGTTTCTTATTAAGAAGCAAATAGTGTCTTTTGCCACAATAATCTACTATGTGGTTTGTTGTTGTTTTTTCAAAGATGAGATGCTTTTTCAAAAGTGTTACATCCTAGAAATTCCGTGGAAAAGCTGGAAAATTAGCTGGAAGCATTAACCATATTAGATGGCTAAGAGAGAGAATTCACCGTATTTAGTGAAATATAAGGATCAGACAGAATAGTGGAATCTATTTTTGGAATTCAAGTATTTTGTTGAGTCTTTTAGGTCATTTGAGTTAGCAAGTTTTATTATACCAGTCTGTTACAAATGTGATTACTTAGGCTGAAAAAAATCGTTTTTGTGATTTTTTTTTTCCTGCTCTGACACACACATTTCTTAGTGTTGTACAGTAATAAAGGAGGCCCAGGGAATTCTGTGGTGTATTGTTTTACAAATGGCTCTTACATCACTGTTGAAAACTTTGTAAAGATTATATGATAACTAAAATCCTAATTTTAAGTGTTAGTCCTGGAAACAAGATGGACAGGTATGCTTTTACAATTTTATTGCTTACCAAATGTCCCTGGCATAGATGGCTTCATTTACCTGTGTATGTTTGTTTCCTCATCTGTAAAGTGTAGATGATGAGCTAATTTGAATGTGTAAACTGTAATTATAGCTTCCAAGTTGTAAAAGTAGAGGTCTCTAGAAGCTATACCCATAATATCTGCAGGTTGGATACTTTTATTTTTCAGTTCATAAGCTTTTAAAGAAACAGTTATGTTGTCAGTGGCCATTCTTCCAAAAATTGTGTTGTGGTCACACAATATCATTTATCATTGAATTATTGATTCCTGTCAATAATATGAAGAAGTCAGAATTTTTTTTCAGTTGTCCATTGTGATTTATTCAATTTTTTTTCAAAAATTAACTAAACTATTGAGAGTAATGGTTGTAGAAGAGAGAAGGAAAAGAGGTTTTTGTTAATTAGCACACATATCACAAAAATAGCTTTTTTCTCATTTCAGACATTCTTCCTACAATTATTTTCAACTAGACTCTTGTGTCTCAACAAAGCAGACTCAGTACTCTTCATTCACTCAACATTCAATAAATATCTTGTTTTAAGCTATTAGAAACTGGAAATCAAAATAAAATGAGTCCCTGTCCTCAGGCAGGTTAACTTTTATTTATTTACTTTTTCCTGACTTGAAAAATATATTTTTAAATCACAGCTGACATTCAGTATTATTTTATACTAGAGGCCAAGTGCATGAATTCTGCACGGGTGGGGTCGCTAGGCCTGGCCAGCAATCAGGGTTGTTCAGGGCTTGGCCCATTGGGACCTGCCAGCTGGGGAAGGGATGGGGGGAGGAACAGTAGGCTGAAAGGGGCCTGCCAGCTGGGGGGAGAGACAGGGCGTGGGAAGTTGGCCACTGGACCTGAGAAGGGAGCTGGTCCTTGGCCCCTCTGAGAAAGGGGCTGTGTCTGCTGCCACCCACCCCTGGTTCCCTATCCCAGACCGGGGCCAAAGGCCCTGGATGGGGTAGGGAGAGGAGGTGATAGTCACGGTCCCGGTGCAAAAGGAATGGCCACTGGCCACCAACACTGCTGGCTGGCTGCAGGAGGTTGGCTGTGGGAATGCACTGACCACCAGGGGGTAGCTCCTGCATTAAGCGTCTGCCCCCGGTGGTCAGTGTGCATCATAGCGAGTGGTCGATGGGTCATTCTGGTTGTTCCATTCATTCGGGCATAACAGTAGCATATATATATATATATATATATATATATATATATATATATATATTTAGTTTCAGGTGTACTTCATAGTGGTTAGACATTTATTTAATTTACAAAATGGCCCTCTTATAACTGTAGTATCTAACTGGCATGTACATAGTTATTACAATATTATTGAATATATTCTGTGCTGTACTTTATATCCCCTTGACTGTTTTGGAACTAACAATTTGTATTTGTTAATCTTTTCAATTTTTTTTACCCAGTCCCTCAACCCTCCTCCGACCTGTTTCTTTGATCTTTAGATTCCACATATAAGTAAAATCATATGGTATTTGTTTTGCTCTTTCTGACTTATTTCCACTCAGCATAATACCCCTTGGTTCATCCATGCTGTCACAAATGGTAAGTTTTCACTCTTTTCTATGGCCGAGTAATATTTAATTTTACATATATTTCTTTATCACTGATTTACTGGTGGACACTTAGATTGCTTCCATATCTTGGCTATTGTAAATAATGCTGCAATGAGGGGTGCATACATCTTTTCAAATCAGTGTTTTGGGTTTCTTCATATCAATACTCAGTAATGGAATTTCTGACTCATACGGTAGTTCTATTTTTAATTTTTTGAGGAACCTCCATACTGTTTTTCATAGTGGCTGGACTGATGTACAATGTCACCAACAGTGCACGAGGGTTCCTTTTTCTCCACATCCTCTCCAACACTTCTTTGTCGATTTATTCATAATAGCCATTCTGACAGGTGTTTTAATTTTAATTTATCTGATGATTAGTAGCATTGAGCATCTTTTCATATATCTAATAGCCACCTGTATTCCCTCTTTGGAGAAGTGTCTATTAAGGTCCTCTGCCCATTTTTTATTAGACTGTTTGTAACAGTTATTTATAAATTTGGATGTTAACCCCTTATTGAATGTATCATTAGAGAATATAAAAAGCTTACCTTTTAAATAAGTCACAGAGAAAAGCAACCAAAACAAGCCATGCCAGGTGATACTGCTGTGAAGGGCTAAATACAGGGCTCTTCTGAGACACATGTGTCGGCTGTCTAAATTGATCAGGGGTCAGCATATGTTAAGGACATTTATTTTGGCAGGAAATTATCTAAGCTGGTAATTTTGATGAGTGGTCCTTAGCCAGGCAAAGGTTGAGGAAATGACGGTTGTTTGAAGGCTCTGAAGCAAGAGAGGAATTTCAGATAGCCACTGTATCAATAATTTGGGTCCAAGATTTGATCCATTTCATGAAGGTTATTTCATGCTCAGAGTTTGATTTTATTTTAAAGGATACTGGGAGTTTTTTGATGTCTGCTTCAATTTCCTCCTTAGTTATTAGCCTGTTGAGATTTTTAAATTCTTCTTGATTGAGTTTGCAAAGTTGTATTTTTCTAGGAATATGTCCATTTCCTCTAGCTTGTTTAGTTTGTTGAAACAGAGTTGTTCATAGTATTTTTTTACAATCCTTTGTATTTCTGGGGGGTCTGTTATTTTGCCTCTTTCATTTCTGATTTTGTTTATTTGGGTCCTCTCTCTGTTTCTTGGTGAGCCTGGCTAGAGGTTCATAATCTTGTTTATCCTTTCAAAGAACCAGTCTTGGTTTCATTGATCTTTTGTATTATTATTATTATTATTATTATTATTATTTTGGTCCCTAGGTCATTTATTTCTGCTCTGATCTTTATTATCTCCTTCCTTCTGCTCACTCCGGGTTTTTCTTGTTGTTCTCTTTCTAATTCCTAAAGTTGTATAGTTAGATAATTTATTACTAGTTTTTCTTTTTTCTTTATTTTTTATGTAGGCCTATAATGCTATGTACTTCCCTCTCAGAACTGCTTTCACTGTGTCCCATAGATTTTGGATTGTTGTGTTTTCATTGTCATTTGTTTCCTGGATGTTTTTACTTCTTTGATCTTTTTGGTAACCCAATCATTATTTAATAGCATGCTATTCAGCCTCCAAGTGTTAGAATTTTTTGATTGTTTTTATTGTAGTTGGTTTCTAATTTTATGCCATTGTGGTCTGAGAAGATACTTGATATGATTTCAATCTTCTTGAATTTGAAGAGACTTTGCCTGTGCCCCAATATGTGGTCTATCTTTGAAAATGATCCATGAGCACTTGAGAAGAATGCATATTCTGTAGCTTTGGGGTGAAATGTTCTGAAGATGTCAATTAATTCCATATGATCTAGTGAGTCATTTAGGATTGCTGTTTCTTTACTGATTTTTTTTTTTGTCTAGAGGACTTATCCAGTGATGTCAGTGGGGTATTAAAACCCCCTACTGTGATCATATTGCTGTCGATCTCTCCCTTGACATCTTTCAGAGGTTTTTATTTTTTATTTTTAATGTTTTGGTTGCTCCTGCTTTGGGTGCATATATGTTTACCAGCGTTATATTCTCTTGTTGTATTGATCCCTTTAGTATTATATGGGATGGTCCTTACAGACTTTAAGCAGTGCTAAAACATACATGATTGAATGTTTTCTTTTCAAGCATTCTCTGGGAGAAATTTGGAGAACTGACTAGACTAGAGAAGACTAATGTCTGGGAAAAGAAAGGTAATTTGATGACTTTGTATGTCCAAATGGAAATGAAAAGTGAGCAGTTGGATGCTCTGGTCTGAAGCTCAGAAAATGTGTCAGTCTAATGTCATGTGAAATAAAGTTCCATGTCAATGATAGATTCATAGTCCCTGGAATAAATATCTGGAGGACTTACTTCCAATGCCCTTGATTATTAGAGATAGCAGAACTTCTGATTTGAGATCACTGTCTCAGATTCCTATATTCTGGTTATTAGAGACAGCAGAACTTCTGATTTAGACCATTGTCTTAGATTCCAATATTCTGGAGAAGCAGTTGGCAAATGTTTCCTTAAGGGATCTTTTAGGCTTCCTGGCCTTACAGTTTCTGTGAAAACCACTCAACATTGCTGTAGTAGCCAGAAAGCAGGCACATACAAATATAAACAAATGGATGTGGCTGTGTTCCAATAAAACTTTATTTACAAAAAGAGGCAGCTGAGTTTCTGGCTGTAGTTTGCCTCATGAATCATTGCTACTAGAATTAAAACCATAACACCTTAGCCTCATTGCATTCCATGCACAGGGTAGACCTTTGATTTCACTACATGTACTGATTATTAATTTTTTTCTTAGCTCTCTCATATCATTAGTTTATACCACAGTAACAGACAAAAAGACCAAACCATAGGGAAATAAATCAAGACAAATTTTCTAATTAGAATAACAGCATTTTATGCAGGCAGGACAATGAGCCAACAGTATTGTCTATGAATATGAAGTCCAGAGATGGCACAACACAAGTCGTTTTGCCAAGCATCCGATGATTCTAAGCTCTAATAAATCATGTAGGTTTTTGTTTTATATATAATCTGATACAGTGGGAGGGTTTGGATTAACTTCTGAATCTGTGTATTTTTTTTCCCTATCTTTCTTAATGGAATTATTTGTTTTATTTTTTAGTTACCACCTCTGAGTGATTTAGCAACAAAAATTTTAATTTCTCAACTTAAAATGAGATACAAATAACTTTGCTATTAAGTTGTTTTCTTGTGGGATTTTAACTGCGTAGGAGTCTAATATTAATTTAATTGCAGCTATATTTAATAAATACCAAAGAGAATGCTCTCCTACTAGTATGTATAGATGTATGACTAGCAGAAGAAATTGCAAACAGTCACAGGAAGAGAAATGCTTTTAAGACTTTACTGAAAAACAGATGCAAACAATGTGGCATAGCTGGATGGCTGGGAAATCAAAGCAGCCAGCAGATCAGCCTTCCATGCAGCGTTAAGGAATACTCTTTGCTTAAAAACAAACTTAGGATCTGTTTCTACTTTGTCAGTTTATTTCATTCATGAGATCCCACATATGAGTGAAATCACATGACACTAGTTTTTCTCTGACTGGCTTATTTCCCTTAGTGTAATGCTCTCCAGGTCCCTCCATGTTGTCTCAGAAGGTAACATTGCCTTTATTTTTATGGCTGAATAATATTCCATTGTGTGAATGTACCACAGCTTTTTTATCCACTCATCTACTGATGGGCACTTGAGCCTACAAAATAAACTAACAAGATAGAAACAGACTCATAGATAGAGAACACTGACAGCTGTCAGAGGGGAGAGAGATTGGGGAAGGGGGTAAAAAAGGTTAAAATATTAAGCAAAACAAGAACAGCAACAATTCATAGACAGACAACAGTATGGTGATTAACAGAGGGAAAGGGGGATGGAGGAGGTAGAGAGTAAAAGGGAGTATTAACACTTTAGGGTAAGATTCTCAGATCTTTTTTTCAAGCTTGATGAAACATTTTTCCCCTTCCAACTGGGAGAGTTTGAGAAAAAGTTTGGTCTAAATTTTCTCTCTCAACATTTGATATTTTTTCCACTATAGAGGGCTTCTCTTGTCTGATATTTTTAATCCCTCCCTGCAGACTCACACACTAGAGGTGGTAGTGGTGTCACAATATTATTAAGAACAATATATAAGAACTAGAGACCTAGTGCATGAAAATCATACACTTGCGGGGGCGGGGGGGGGCGGTCCTTCAGCCCAGCCTGTGCCCTCTTGCAGTCTGGAAGCCCTTGGGGATGTCCAACTGATGGTTTAGGTTGCCACATCTTAGCACTGCCCCAAAGGTGGGAGAGGTTCCTGCCACTGCCGCTGTACTTGCCAGCCATAAGTCTGGTTCTGGCTGAGCAGCACTTCCACAGGGGGTGCACTGACCACCAGGGGTCAGCTCCTGAATTGAGCATCTGCCCCCTGATGGTCAGTGCATATCATAGTGACCGGTCATTCACCTTTTGGTCAATTTGTATGTCAGCCTTTTATTATATAGGATTATCTGTGAGTGATGGAATCTGAGTGGAAGATAAATTTTATCTGAATGGTGGGCCTACTTAAGTCTCAGCTCAAGAGGAATTAGAAGCCCTGGGTTCTAATTTCAGAATTTGTAAGTACCTAAATATGTAGCTTTGGATAATTCATTTAACCTCTCTGATCTTCATGTGCAAAATAAGAGGAATGGACTAGATGACATTGACTTCAATCATTTTATTTCACTTTTGAATAAATACCACCTATATTCAGGTCTTTGCAATATTAATTTTAATTTTGAAAATACAAAATATTCATTATTTCAACCCCCCAAAAGTTATAGGAGTGACCTGTTGACCATTAATAAAGGAAAACTAATTTAGAGTTACATTTTTTTTACAAGAGCCCCTCATTATATTGGATTTAGAGGTTGTCTCAGCAGGGATTTTGAAGAAAATAATGGAAAACACCTTTTAAAATGAAAAGATCCCTAAAGAATATTTAGGTGTTTGGGAAAGTTGAGTAAAACAACCCCACATCCCAATATATTACTACATTAGAGTTGTAATGATAGCCTTCCCCCTTCCACAAAGAAAAAGAACATAACCTATAGAACTTATGAAACCACAGCAAAAACTGTGGTTAAACCGACCCAGTAAAACAACAGAAAAAACTGAAACCTAAAAGGATGTTTGATACAATAACTAGAATGTATAGCTCAGAAATATCAGAGTGCTGTATTTTATTATACAGAGGTGCCAGCATTATAAAATGAGCAAAACAACTTAAGTCATCTCAAAATCACATTAAAGGCTAAGAGTACTTCTACTTCCAACATTCCATGATTCTATTACTAACACTGAAGGTGAAATAAAATAATCTTGTAACTCCTGATTCCAATCTCTTAGAACTCTATTACTTCTTGGCATTAAATTTGCCTTTAGTATAAACATAAAAATGGAAAAACTTCACTACACCTTAAAGACTCCTTACCTTGGCCAGACTTGACTTGGCCTTGTTTTTGTCTTCCTATGGTAGATATTTAAAGACTGTCATATGTCTTAGACAGTTGATCATGTTTTTCTCCCTAAATGTACTAGCTAATAAATATTGCAATAAACATTGCAAAAATTATTTGAAATTTTTCTTATAAGCTTACTGAAACTTTTTTCTTCTTTATTTTCCCAAAATCACTGTTTATATAATTTTTGGCACACATATTCTAACCTGCAGTATAGCTACCAATCTACTTCATTTGTCTATCATTATAGTCTACTAGAGGCCCGGTGCATGAAATTCATGCACGGAGTGGGGGTTCTCTCAGCCCAGCCTGCACCCACTCCAATCAGGGACCCCTCAGGGGATGTCCAACTGACAGTTTAGGCCTGATCTCTGTGGGATCCCTGTGAGATTGTGCCTAAACCGGCAGTCGGACATCCCTCTCACAATCTGGGACTGCTGGCTCCTAACCACTCACCTGCCTGCCTGCCTGATCACCCCTAGCCCCTCTGCCTGCCTGCTTGATTACCCCTAACTGCCTCTGCCTGCCTGCCTGATCACTCCTAACTGCCCTCCCCTGCAAGCCTGATCTCGCCCCCAACTGCCCTCCTCTGCCGGCCAATTTCGTTCTGACTGGTCAGTTTCTATGCCAGTCAGGGTCAAAAGCTCTGCCTCTTAGGCAGCCATTGGCTTCTCACAATTGACCCAGATTTTTTCTGAATGATCAGTTTCTATGCCAGCCAGCATCTCTGGGCCTATCAACAGGGCCTGATCAGAAAGCCAGGCTGAACAGCAGCCCGGGTGGAGGCCTGGAGAGAAATGGAGGTGGGCTGTTGGCCATGCCAGGAGAGAATGAGAGGCAAGTTCTGATCAACAGCTGCCACAAAGGCTACAGATCAGACCCTGCCTCTGTCTCTGCAGGCCTCTCTCCAAGCCTGATCCGCACCCCCCTAGGCAGTCAGTGCTGGGTTGGGGTGCCTGCAGTGGCCCTAGTCCATGCTAGGTTATCACAGCAACCCAGCACTGACTTCCGGTCTGGTCAGCCTTCAGTCATAATAATCGGTCCTTACAACCCTGGCTCTTTATATTATATAGATAAGGTATATGCATCTACTTATCTCTCTGTTTATTTAAATAATATATTTTTATTTATTTAGATAGGGTGTACTGTTATGATTTGCTTATTGGCAGGATTTTGGTAGAAAAATTTTACTGCACAAATTCCAGAATTAAGGCATAAGATTAAGCTTTTTGAGTGTAAAAGCATGTATATCATCATAGAAATAATTGTGTAACCTTAAAAATTAATGAAAATGTAAATTCCATGTAGCCACTTGTATAATATAGTAATTTATTTCTGAAGTAAAATATGCAACACCCCTCCTCCCCCACACACACACAAATAAAAATACTAGTAGCTATTATGTTGTTTTCCAACGTTTCAGTAGAATTTAGCAATCTTAGGACTATCAGAAATGGAACACAGCTAATTTTAAATGTATGAAGGCTGGTGAGTTGTGGCTCAGTTGGTTGGGCGTCATCCCATGCACCTAAAGGTTGTAGGTTCCATTCCTGGTCAGGGCACATGCCAGGGTTTCCAGCTTCATTCCTGGTAGGGGATGTGCAGGAGGCAGCTGGTCAATGTTCATTCTCACAGTGATGTTTTTCTCTCTCCCTTCCTCTCTCTCTCAAAATCAATTTTAAAAAATCTTTAAAAAGGTTAAATTGTCAATTTAACTCATGATTTAAACTCTACTAAAGAGAAAAGTTTAGCCATCGATATGTAATGGTAATGATCTGTTTCTTGATATTTTAAAATGGGGAAATATAAGAATTAATTTTCAGTCATGATTTATTTTTTGGTATTTTGAATGCAAAACATGAAAACTTTGTATGTCAATCTTTGTTACAGTCAACTTTTAAAAATGATTGAGGTTGATGGGTACTTTGATTCCTGGCTTTTACAGTTTTTTCATACTGTTATCTCTGCAAAACGATTTTTTTTTTCTTCCCAGATGGCCTAACATTTATTTCTAAAATGTTTGCTTATTACCATTAATTTATATTTTTTCAGTTGCTTGAGACTTTCATTTCTTATAATACAAAATAGCATACATGAAATTTAATTATATGTATATCTTTATCATATTTTTATATTTACAACATGCAAGAGATCCTTGTTTAATTATTTAAAACAAGTTTGCTGATACCATGAAGCATTTTACAATATTTAAATATTTTCACTTTCAAGTGAAAATTATAAGAATATATACAACCACTTAAATGTTTTATATGCATTTATATAAAGTATGAAAAGAATACAAAAAGCTCAGCTTTCTTTGAATGTAGATATTCAATATTTTAAAAATAAATAATATATAGTAAATTCTATTAAAATTTATTTTTATATTACACATATTGTAAATCATCTGATATTGACCTTGTTAATAAAATTCTAGTATCATAATATCATTTAGATTGATGGAGCCAATTATCAGCATTGCCGCAGGTCAAAAAAATGTACCAAGACTTATTTCTTTGAAATATAGTGTATATTTGTTCTGTTTTCCATTTGTTTTCTAGCAAGATTATTTTGAAGGTATCCAAAGAAGTCAATATTTAACTTAAACTAAAGATGATTTTTAAAGATGAGGAATTTTTAAAGAGAAAGCCTTGGCATAATGATGACCATATAATATTGATTTTTATATAAAATTTATTAATAAATCACTTTATTTTGCACTAACCCACCCAGGATTCCTGAAAAAGCACTGGGAAGTTAATAATAAGATTCATAGACTCTTGGAGAAGAAAAACCTACAGTCTGTCTTGGCCTGTAGCAAATTTAAAAACTGGGTTCAGGAAAGCACAGGAAGAGGATCTGGGAGAATCTATTTTATCTTTTTGTATGACCTGTGGCTCTTTCTTGCTATGCCCAAATAGCTGTTGAAAATTCTATATGTCTGATCTTCACCTAGACATTGAAACTTACCTGGAATCCTTATTTTCAGAACCACTAGAGAAAATAGAACAGAATCCTTAAAACATATCATTTTTAAAGAAAAGTAAAGTAATCCATGGTTGTTATGATGCTATAAGTCCCAAGAACTTGAATCTTTAGAAATAAGGAGTTGCCATCACTTTTACTAAATGGAAACTAAAAGCTTATAAAATAAATATTTTCAGGATATTTCATTAATGTAGTCAATTAAAAAAATGTAGTCAACAAACTCCTTTTTAAGATTACATGATTAATTTCATTATACTAGGAAGTGGCTTAATGGAAAAGTTTCTACGTATCTGTATATTGTGTAGTTACTTATTGCTGCATAGCAAAGTGTCCCAAAATGTAGCAGCTTAAAACAACCTCTTGATTTCCTCATTTGGTTCCAGCGGGTAGTAGTCTGGGTGCAGGATTGCCGGCTGCTTTGGGACCAGGATCTCTCACAAAGTCGCAGAGGCTACAGTGATCTCAGGGCACCAGCAGTCTTCCAAGCTTATTCACATGGTTGATGGCAGGTTTCAGTTTGATATGGGCCTCCATTTCTCACTGGCTTTGACCAGAAGCTAACGTTCTAGCAATGAAGGCTTTGCCCGAGGCTGCTTGCTAGCAGCTTGCTTCTCGAAAGAGAGAGAGAGAGAGAGAGAGAGAGAGAGAGAGAGAGAGAGAGAGAATGAGAGTGTCTAAGATGGAAGCCATCTTCTTTTATAATTTAGGAAGGGACATATCATCATTTCTGCTATGTGCTATTAGTCACACAGAGCCACTCTAGGACAATTTGGGAAGAGACTAAACAAGGGAATGGATACCAGAAGGCAGAAGCACCAGGAGTCATTTTGAAGCCTGCCTAGCATGTTCGATTTCTTTTTATGTTTATTTATTAGAAACATAAAACCATTGTCTGACATAATTCATAGAGCAAGTTTTACAGTTTTAAAAGATAACATTTTGTGTTTTTTTAAAGTTCAAAGTGCCAACATTTTTTCAGGACATTACATTTTTCTGCTATAATTATATATATATATATATATATTCATATATATATATGAATATATATTAATTTTATGTAGCTTTATATTATCTAAGTTAAACCAGAAAAAAATATGGAGGGGTGAGTTTCTATTGTTGCACTGTGCATTGGAAATCCATGGTATTGTTGAAAACTTAGTTAACAAGTTATAATTTACTGAAATTTTGTTTCCTTATTTTTTTCACTAGGTAAAATCTTAACATCATATGATACTTACTCATTTGCTTTATAATTATGTAACTCCATTTAAATTTTACTGCATCACAATCGCCCCCCAACACACATTGGCATTCAATTGTTTTTAAATAATAACTTACATTGAATGTTCTTCTGTATAAACGAACATTTTTCTGAGAAAGGGCTATGTATAACCTGTTATGCTAAGCACTTGTTGAATTCAGAGATGATTATTATAATGCCTGCCCATAAGAAACCTTGAGTCATTTCTGGGCAAAACGATTCACAGGAGATTCCATTATTTGACTGAGGTAAGATAAGTACCATAAGGGAAGTACAAAGAAAGTGTTTTGTGGGTCCAAGGAAGAGGATTATCAAATGTACTTTGACAGGAGAGCTTATGCTGTGGCATAAGCTCCTTTGAGCTAGGTCTTAAAGGATGAGTAAGGTTTGCAAAGGAGCAAGCAGGAATGGAATTTCCCAGGTGGAAACAATGGAACTAGTAGGAGTGGGATGGTCTAGATTAGAGCATATTTGGGGAATGCACAATGCTCTTGCTTGGCTGAAACTTAATGAGTAGTTGTGATATGGTTATAAAGGTATCTCTGAGGAGTACTAAGAATGATTTTAAATGCTAGTTTGAGGAGTGAATACTTAATTTGGGAGAAATGAAGCTCCATTTCCAACAAAGAGATAGGAGCAGTTATGTGCTTGGATGAATATAAAACATATATCTGAATGAATTACAATAGGAAAAGATGTGTGAAAATTCATTAGGTAAAGAGAGAAGCCCCAGAGGATATAAAGTAACTGTTAAGTAGAGCAGATTTGTTTCTATGTTAGAAGCATAGTACAATGAGGGCCTAACATAGAGTGTTCACAGTGAGAATAGAAAGAAGGAAGCTGAAGTGAGAAACATGTGGATACACTAATTATATGAATAATTGTTTTTAAAAATGAGCAAAGAAATGCAAAAAGTATATATTCCAACCAATTCCAAATAACGAGGACAATCAAAGGAAAAGGGAATGAGGGGAGAAAATGATTATGGACTACAATTATACGTTTGAATTTTAACCCCAAAGATGTAGAATTCAGTACACACTCCTTCGCACATTTTATACACAGGAAAATTCCTGTTAATCTGTATTTCATGGAAAACTTAGAACAAGAGTAAAGACCACAGTTTAGGATAAGGTAAAATTAAGATAAGTAGGAATGGAGGTAGGTAAGATATTTGAGTGAAAGCATAACCTCATCTATAGCATGAGGATGGTGGACATAAATGGGACTCACCAAAGAGTGAGATGGAGCATTTGGAGAAATAGGTTCTTTGTGATACACCTACTAACCTTCAAAGTATTTGAAGAAGCAGGTAATCAGCAATTTGAGACACTACAGAGAGTTTTAGAAGGTGGATAACAAAAGACACAGTAGCTGATTATTTGAAAGCAGTGGGAAAGCATAATGGTAGAAGATAGCATGTATGCATTTAAGGAGGGAATTCCTAGAAATACACCTTTTCTGTTTGTTTGTTTTCAAGAAGTACCAGTGAAAGGAAGAGAGAATGTGATAATGTGGGGAGATATTATAGTTGAAATTACTTTGGATTTTTTGAGATCACAAATAGATTTAGTGTTGCAGGAAGAATAGAATATTTGAAAATACTCCCAATACAAGGTACTTTGGTATGAAGCTGGAACTGCGATTTGACCAAGCAATATATTGTAATGTCATTTCTCTCCCACTTTTATCTTCATGTGAAAATCAATGTATCCTCAGTTAATCTCTCATTATCCATAGGAAAAAATAATTCTTATCCTGATGTAATTTAGCTACATATTAATGTTTAAACTGGATTTAATTTCATATTTTTCTACCTTCATTTTAACAAAATCTGCCAAAAAAGTTTTTATATAGCTTTTCTCAATTTTCTGGACTTTTAAAATCTATTACTATTGCTTCAATAGCTAATTAAAAAAAATAAATGTAAATAAATCTCTGTAAAATAAACTCTTAATGTGAAATACAATATTATTTAAGTTTCAGGCTTATTTTCATAATATGGAGACAAATAATTGTTAGGTTATTTAACTTGAGGCTTTTGTATTATTACTATTACCTGAATTAAAGTTGTTGGAAGATAGAGGACTATCATTAGGAACTGGATAGTAAATACCACTTAGGACAGGGAACCAGAAAACTGCAAACAAACAAACACAAGCCCACATCTTAGCAGTGCTGCTTAATGTGTGGTCAATACATGTTCTCAGACTGGCCATATTTGAGTACATAACAGACTTGTCAGAATCTCTTTTAGTGTTCGCAATTCCTGACAGCTTTCTAGTCAGACAGTAATAGATATCTTTACATGAAAAGAACATGTTCTAACTGTAGTTAGTGCTTTGCAGTGTGCACACACCTGTTTGTGTGTATATGTATGTGTGTGCATACATTTAAATGTGATTATAGAATATGTAAAAGAAACAGCCTATTGGAAGAGCATAGAATTTGGTATTAGAAGTCATGAGTTTATTCTTAGGTTTGTCATTTATCTTTCTGCAATTAGGAGAATATAAGTGATGACTCTAAGTAATTGGCAAATTACATTCGCTTTCAATATTATTTAAAAACTAGAGGCCCGGTGCACAAAATTCATGCGGGGGGGAGGGTCCCCTCAGGCCAGCCTGAGCCCTCTCGAAGTCTGGGACCCTTTGCTCTTTACTGCCTGCCTGCTCACTCCTTACTGCTTGGCTCACTGTTCCTTAGCCGCAGGCTCCTTACCACTGGGCTTGCTGCTCCTTAGCACAGCCACGGGGGCGGGAGAGGCTCCCACCACTGCTGCTGTGCTCTCCAGCAGTGAGCCCGGCTTCTGGTTGAGTGGTGCTCCCCCTGTGGGAGCTCACTGACCACAGGGGCAGCTCTGCATTAAGCGTCTGCCCCTGGTGGTCAGTGTACATCATAGCAACTGGTCGTTCCAGTTGTTCTGCTGTAATGGTTGCTTAGGCTTTAATTATATAAACTAGGGGGGTGTGCCTCAATCCGGCCCAAACCCTCTCCAATCTGGGACCCCTCAGGGGATGTCCGACTGCCAGTTTAGGCCTGATCCCACATGGACATCCCTCTCACAATCTGGGACTTTAGTCGGATATCCCTCTCACAATCAGGGACCGCTGGCTCCTAACCACTCACCTGCCTGCCAGCCTGATCACCCCCTAACCACTCCCCTGCCAGCCTCATTGACACCTAAATGCTCCCTTGCCAACCTGATAGCCCCCAACTGCTCTCCCCTGCAGGCCCAATTGCTCCCAACTGCCCTCTCCTGCTGGCCCAATCATCCACAAATGCCCTCCCCTGCCAAGACCGCCTTTTCCTCTGGGACCAGCCTCCTCCATGCTGTGTGGAGCCATGGGACCCCCCAGGCTCACCGCGTGGAGTGGCTTCTGGGCCCCACCTCCACTGTGCGCACGGCCATCATGTGGCGGCGTCACACCCGAAGGCCACCTAGGCTTTTATTAGTATAGATAAGCTCTTTTCATTAGGATACACTAACTGATGTAGAAAACAACTTCACAATAACAATGATTTAATACAATGAAGTTTATTTCTTATTTCACAGTTTGATGAGACTTGGGAAATCCTCTTCGCCATAGTGATTCAGGACCTCAGATTGTCTGCATCTTGTTTTCCAGTGGTCTGTGGCTTTAAATCACTATGCTTTTGCCATCTTCCAGCAATAAAAAGAAAAGAGCTTTGGGTAGGTACATTGGATTATTTTTGTTTTGTTTTGTTTTAAATATATTTTATTGTTTTTTTTTACAGAAAGGAAGGGAAAGGGATAGAGAGTTAGAAAGATCGGTGAGAGAGAAACATCCATCAGCTGCCTCCTGCACACCCACTACTGGGGATGTGCCCGCAACAAAGGTACATGCTCTTTACTTGAATCAAACCTGGGACCCTTCAGTCTGCAGGCCAATGCTCTATCCACTGAGCCAAACCAGTCAGTGTGGTACATTGGACTCTTAAATACCTGGCTCAGAAATGCACACATCATTTCATTGGCCAGAACGAATCATATGGACTCAGTTACAGGGCGGTAGTAAATGTATTTTTGGACTAAAATATAGTTAAGAAAAAGGAGGATGAAACTTAGATAGTCACTACAGAGTGACCAACCATCTGGTATGCCAAAAACTTGACCAGTGTTAGCATTGAGAGCTCTGCATCCTAGGAGTGCTTTTGGTCGCAAGCAAACCAGGACAGTCGGCTACACTAGTATTGCCAAGCATCCATACCATAGACTTGGATGAAATGCTTTATGAGTGTGTTTTACATTCCATAGTAGAGAAACAAGAATAGCAATAAGAACTACAAAATATCCAGGCACTGCTGTTTAAACCTGAAACTAGCCCAGAGAATAATCAGAGAAACCACAGTTATAATAATCTTCATGGATTGATAGCCTACAGTGTGCCAGGCAAATTGTGTGTTACCACTAGGAAAACGGCCCTGTAAAGTATATAGAATACCCCATTTACATTTATGGAACAGGAAGTTCACAGGGGTCAACTGGCCAGCCCAAAATCACATTCTAGTACAGCGGTTCTCAACCTGTGGGTCGCCAACCTGTGGGTCGCGACCCCTTTGGGGGTCAAACGACCCTTCCACAGGGGTCACCTAAGACCATCGGAAAACACATATATAATTACATATTGTTTTTGTGATTAATCACTATGCTTTAATTATGTTCAATTTGTAACAATGAAAATACATCCTGCATATCAGATATTTACATTACGATTCATAACAGTAGCAAAATTACAGTTATGAAGTAGCAATGAAAATAATTTTATGGTTGGGGGTCACCACAACATGAGGAACTGTATTAAAGGGTCGCGGCATTAGGAAGGTTGGGAACCACTGTTCTAGTATGAGGTAGAAACAATTTTAAAAGAGCTGCACATGCCAAGTTCTTTTTTTTTTTCAAGTCACTGATGTTAGCTGACAGTACACATCATACACACACACACACACACACACACACGTATATTTGAAATGAAATCAACTCCTAACAATACTGTCTTAAGTGTGTACAAATGTGATTATCTCCCACATAGAGATACCATGGTTGATTAACCATTGAGCTTTGAAATACCGTTTAATTACTGGGACAGTTTATTTTGTCTTCTCTTAAAAATGGATTTGGATAGTGTTCATTACCCAGGAAAAACTGATCTGTCTAGGACTAATCCTAAACTAAGTAATTTAAGTTCTAAAATATCAAGATTGCTATGGCAATCGGAGCTTACTTATGTTGCCTGGTGGTTTCAGTGAGAAACATTTTGAATTCATGATGGAAGTATCAGAAGGGATGCCATTCAAGTTAGTTCTTGAATGAAGTTAAATATTTTTACTGACATTTGTTATACAGGATCAGATAAATGCTTTGGCTGCTTACATCAGAATTTTTCAAGTTCACGATCATGGGACGATTTAAAACTTAAGCAAGGTACTCAGATATCAGTGATAAGTCATGAGGCATAATGAACACATCAAATTTGAAGTAAAAGTGGTGGTGTGCATACATTCATACCTGTAATAAACAACTTCATTTTATTCATTATTTATGCTTTACAAGTGAATGAAAAAGAATATAAATAACATCTGATTAAGATTAAAGAGTACAAAATAATGACAATAAAGAGAAACATTTTTCATTTTACATTTTGATTATAATACTCAGTTACAAATAAAAACACTATTATATGTGTCTCACATATCAGCTAAATATTAGTTATGGAGACAAATCAAATACAGCATCATGTGTATGTGTGTATACATATGTATGCTATATGTATATCCATGTGCTATATATGTATATATATTCTAGCACATTTTATTATCATTGCAACAATATAAACATGCCATTCTCTATAGCCATTTTGTAACATGAGAAAATTAAAACTGTACATATTGGGTACTTATCAAATAATTCAGAGATTCATTTTATATAGCTCTATTTTCTTTAGAAACAAAGCTGCTTATATCATCTTCACAGTAAATTGGTGCAATTTTTCTGTCTTTTCTGTTTCTACGATAATTTGAAAAGCACAGGATCCTGCTTTTCATTTTCAACATGCATTGCTCAGTTGGTAAACCCTCTGAGACATCAATGAACAGAAGTTACAAATTAGCACTTTAGGTGATTTTGCAGGCCACGTCTTGGAATTTGTCAAGAATAAAACCATTTTCTGAAAGGGATAAACATTCTGGAATAAGCTTATTTATAAAAATATGCCGGGGTGTTTTGTTTTTCTTTCTCATACTTAAAAATATACTATAAAAAATATTGCTGATATCTATTTGCGTTATGTTGGTGAAGCACCTGTTATGATCTCACAGACCTCAGTTTGGAAATTGCTAATGGAATTATTTGTTTCAACAGAGGCATAACACACCATAACCCAGGGACTGATGCATTCTAACCTGAACACCACCCGTTCCTCTAAACACACTATGTTTCTGTCAATGTCGCTAAACTAGCAGAACAAAATGACATTAGGAACAAAATGGCTTAAGAACCAGGGGCTTATACAAATTATTGGGCAAAAAGAGGATAGGGCAGCCTGGCAGGAGAGCATGTGGAACAACTCCAGAGTAACACTACCGTCTTCTGAATTTGTTCAGAGTAATTCTCTTGAGAACATCCAGGTTCCCAAATTTTCATATGCAAATGATCTAAGTATCTCATGTCCTTATCACATATTTTACCCCAATTATTTGAATTTATACCTTCAGCTTGGGCACATTCTGTGCTTGTAAACTTCAGGACCTAGAGTGACTATATAATACTCTTCATTTATGGAGCAGCAGCATGGGGAATGGTCTTCTTTGGGTCTTTCTTATTTTCCTAGTAATCTTTATAGAAGAGCAAAAATAAAGATTTTTCTCCCCAGGTAAGTATTTCAATTTCTAGTTATTTAGTTCTCAAATTCTACCATAAATTGCTTTCACATGTCATCCTTATTAGATCCTTGGCCTAAAATGTTTCCCCCCTTCTCCACTGGAGAAGCCTCCAAATCGCTCTCTTGCTCGGTTCTACCATTGCATGTTGTATGTATCACAATTATAACTTACTAGAGGCCCGGTGCACAAAATTCGTGCACTCAAGTGTTGCGGGCAGGGGGGTCCCCGCAGCCCAGCCTGTGTCCTCTTGCAGCCCAGGACCCCTTGCGCCTTCCTGCCCACCTGCAGCGGAGGCGGGAGAGGCTCCCGCCACTGCTGCTGTGCTCGCAAGCCCCTGGCTGAGCGGTGCTCCACCTGTGGGAGTGCACTGATCACCAGGGTGCAGCTCCTATGTTGAACATCTGCCCCCTGGTGTTCAGTGTGCATCATAGCGACAGATCAGTCCACTGTTTGGTCGATTAGCATATTAGTGTTTTATTATATAGGATGTCACAGAGCCTTAAAATTATTCTAATGTCCTTTGATCTTTCTGTTCCTTGAACTCTTAATGCAGATGGCAGGTATAATTCCTCCATTTTTTCACATGTGTCTACACCAGGGGTGGGCAAACTTTTTGACTCGAGGGCCACAATGGGTTCTTAAACTGGACCGGAGGGCCGGAACAAAAGTATGGATGGAGTGTTTGTCTGAACTAATATAAATTCAAAGTAAACATCATTACATAAAAGGGTACGGTCTTTTTTTTTTTTTTTTAGTTTTATTTATTTCAAACGGACTGGATCCGGCCCGCGGGCCGTAGTTTGCCCACGGCTGGTCTACACTATAATAGTGACTCAATAAATAACTGTAGAAAAAAAAATGAGTACACAAAGGAAGGAACTCACTTCATTTAGTTTTATCTTAATTCTAAATCTAACGCATTCATCAAGACTCCTGAAATGTTATAGTAGACCCTCTTCTTATTTTATTATATCCTACAGATCCTATCGGAAGTCCCAATTTTTTCAAACATATGTTATAAAAATCACATTTGCAGTTATGATTTAAATTTTCTATTTATAAAATGAGTGTTTTAGTCTATAAAAAATATCCAAGGCCATTCAATTGCTGAAATATTTTAAGATTAATTCACAATAAAAGCAAAGTGAATATTTCTGTTAGACAAATTTTTCACTCAAGTGCCATTAACATGGAATATAATTTTGAAATGGATTCAGATTAGATTCTAAAAAGAGACAGGCCAAAGATTTCAGTTTTGCTGTGTTGGTTGTTTTTTGTTTTGTTTTGTCTTTTTTGTAGTTGTTTGTGTGTTTTTTGTTTGTTTGTTTTGTGTTTTTTTTTTGGCTACTCTTTTAGCTAAAAAATCCTGTCTACCATTTGTACTTATTACCTCAGTGGGATTGGATTGTGGGGCATTTTTTTTTCCTTTTAATATGTCTTCTGTCTTATCAAACATGCTTTTTATTTGTGATTTCTCAAGCAATTTTTCTCTTTTTTCTCTTTCTGAAACAGGGTTGTATAGATTGCACCAATTTTATGTTTTTCTCTGCCTGCCCTGCCAGTTTTCCCAGTAGGTTTATTACTAGTTGTACAGATTGGATTCCTTCTTTCATGAGTCTAGAAGAAAAAAGGCCTCAGCCACTCTCTCTTTACTTGAACTGGAATGTTTTTATAAATTTAACCACCATTATATTCAAACTGAGAATATAACGCATATCTTACTATTCACACAATAACTATTATAGCTTTAAACACTCAGAATAAAAGTTGTATAGATTATTGTAACATAGAATAAGCAGCAGTTCCTCCTAAATAAAGTACATATATGAATATTCTATGCCCCTTTAGCAACAGTATTACCTATTTTACCAGTCTTTTTTCTTAATTTAGTGTTCTATTTTTTAAAATAAGATGTTTGAAATAGTTGTTCTCTCTGCTTTATTATACCTATGTTTATGTACTTAAGAATATCTGCACTATCAAGAACTAATAATGACTTATTAACAATAATAATAATGAATTCATTATTAATAATAATAAGAGTTTGGGATTTGCTTCTCTAGCCATGAAATTCACATAATATCTCTACACATTTTTCATGTCAGTTCCAAATAAAAAATAAATTAATTTGTCCTATATTTTGTGTGGGCTAACTATGAACTTATCCAATATATTCATTTTCACCAGCTGCAGCATGTTTAAACTTTAGTGATTCAAAAGTACAGAACTGGTGTGCTCTATTGACAAAATGTAAAACCCACTTTTTTCCTTCTGATATGAGAGTCGTGAGCATCTTACAAATTAAGTTATCAAAGGAAAAATATAAATAACAGTAACTGCCATTTAATAGTGATCACTGGGAGCCCAAAGTGCCTGTGCCTTCTCTCACTTCATCTTCAGGTAGATTCTTTGAGGTGGGTTGTATTGCTTTTTCAATTTTATAGACAGAAAAGGGTCACTTGGGGAATTTAAACTCAGTTGCTCTATATTATATAACTATTTAATGTAGGAGTCAGAATTCAAAATCCAGGTATCTCAAATTCCAGAGCCTGTCTTTTTAACCATTTCCCTGTATAGCAGATGCAATGATCATTACTAAATTATTAAAACTTCCTATTATGAAGAGGCTGATCACAGCATCTATGCAAATATTCCACTTTACTATTTAATAAAAAATAAATTATGATACCCTTATTTGCCTAAAAATATATTAACCCACTTATAAGATATTAATATAGATTTGTAGCTGGTTTTGGTAAGGGACACTATGCTAGAGTATTATAGTTTTTTACTTGTTTTATCCTTTCTCATATATGGAGTTGCTAACGGAAAAACAATGACTAATTATTATTTTAAAACACATTAAGTAAAACAAGTAAAGGAAGCAATTTCTTATTTGTGTGTGCATACATGTTTATTTCATTTAGAAGGGAAATATTGGTTAATATGCAATATACAATAGGCTTATTCAAAACTCATGTACTAGTAACTATTCAAGGAAATATGAAATCCAGTATTGCATTAAAGCATGCATATGTTTTAGTTTTCTTGTTTCATTAAATAAAAATCTGTATAAATGTCATTCAACGTAAAAGCAACAGTATTTAAGCCAGGTTTTACTATAGCTAATTAAAACTTACTCTTTGTCAGTTGAGACTAAAAAAAATAATTATACTACTTAACTTTTTTTATTCAGTTCATTATTTTCAAAGTACAGAATTTCAGTGATCTGTAAAACCATGAGGTAATTTTTGTTCAAGTCAAACAAGGTTTTTTTTTTTTATGTTTCAGTCTAATAAGTTAAAGCTATTTTGGAATATAACATCTGACTGAAGTCTTAAGCTTCTTGTCAGGTTAACTGAGGCAAAGTGGAAGTTGTTACAGTCAAGTAACTCATTCATTCAAATGTCAAAATCATGGGAAGTTTGGACATACACTCTCAAAAATGTCGTATTGGTTACTGTCTAGGGTCATTTGTTCTTCTCTCATGAATAAACATTAGAAAATATCCTATTTAACAAAATATAGCTGACTCAGTAAGATACTGGCCTTGCTGGATTTTGCCCTAGTCTTTGACAACTTGTTTGTCATCTCCTGCTTGACAATAAGTGTTTATAAACATTAAATAATGGAGTTAATGATATTTGAGTTGCAGTACATGTTAGGTTATAAAGCATTATGAAACATCAGGTCCCCTGATTCTCAAAATATCCCTGTGGAGAAATTATTGTAGGCTATTTCTCCTACATTTTCTCAAATGGTAAAAAATGGAGTTAGTATTAAACAAAGTTACTGTTTCTTAATGTTTTTACCATGTCATGTTTTATAAAGTGCATTACTTCTAGAATTCCATAGATGGCAGATAGCTTTTGCATCACTGAACCAAACTTTTTTTTAACAGATGAGAAAAATTAAGTCTATAATGGTGTAGTGACTTGCTCAAAGACATAAATGATTTCTGGCTCCCAACCTCAGTTACCTTTTACTAAACTTGCCAACGCATTGTTCAAAAGTAAATCTCAAGAACTTTCTGGTCAGGCCAGTGAATGATTGAACACTACATGAATGGAAGATCTGACTCAGTTTATGTCATGCGCAGACTTATAAAAATAAGTTAAGAATAAACATTTTCTTTCAGAAGAATTTACATTTTTGTCAAGGGTAAATTTTCATAGCAAATTAAGGTTTTTTTTGGTGAATTTGTATTGAGTTTCAAAAATATTTTTTATTGTTTTGCAATAATATCCATTGTATTAAGTGAAGATCACATGTTACTTCACTTAGAAGGATACATTGGTTATTTACTCAATATTTAATTATAAGCAGTTGCTAAAGGAAATACAGAATAATGATTGTTTTAATAAAAATATTTTGCAAATATATTTATATGCAAATCATGGCATAGTATTCAAAGAGTATTCAACCTGATTCGGAAGTATTTCCAATACAGCTGAATAAAACATTTCTAATTATTTTATTTGCTATTAATTTGATAGCTTATAAAACGGAGAGATTAATTCTCCTTGTGGTTTTGTATTTTCTCCAAATTATGATAATTTTCTTTGTGTATGTACTCTGAATACTCATGACTTATTACATTATATTGACTTTTAAGAGAAACTGAAAACAAAATGCATCAGTGAAGCGTATCTTCTATGTGTACCCCAAAAGGCAATGTACCAAAAATTGCAACAGTTCTTGAAAACATACTTAATTGAATAGAGAAGCTGCCTGGGGGAACTGAGCAACAAGTTCCTTATTGTCACAGTGGCAACACTTTTCAAAGAACATTGTTTTTATATTGGGTTGAAATCATGATAGGAATACAACTATATGTTCCGCGGTAATTTGCTTTGTTGAAAACAGATACGTGGTTTTATTTTAAAGATGCCAGTGTAAAAAGCCTGTAATGAATTTCTTGTAAGCAACTACTTAATGCTTTTCCCCAATTTATGGCAACGAGAGACTAAGGAAATTTAGGCATCGGCTTCCAACAGGATATCTTTCTCTTAAGCTCATTTTTTTCTGCTTAGTGTTCTTGATATTTATTCATGTGATGTTTTTAGGACACTATTCTTAGCTCTTTAAAAAAATCTCTCTAGGTAAGTAGGTGGAATAACTGAGAAGTTTCGTTTGAATAATTTTATGCTATAAATATGCAATTGTATTTTAATAATCATGCTTTATTCTTATGCTTTTCTATATTTTAGAGAATATTTTATTTTTATTATATCTAAATTTTAAAATTAGCAAAGTTATTATTTATAAAGACATTTATTTGAGTTTGAAAATTGTAATGTCAGAATAACTTACCTTAAGCCAGACATTGCATAAAGAGCTTCACATTAAATATTTTTTTGAATTCTCTAATCAAGCATTCGAGGTAGGTGTATTACAGACATCAGAACAGTGATTTCCTATGACTGCACAGCATGTTCGGGGCAAAGAGGTTTTTAGTCCTGGTCTGCTAACATATTTGCCCAAACCACTCTTAACTTTGACATCAATCTGCATTTTAAAATTAGTTCCCTATCTTTATGTAAAAGTGCTCTTTTTATATATACACATACAGAATTAATTTTCCTTTTCAGTTATGTTGCTGTTGCGCCATTAAAATAATACAACTTTTAAAAAGAGACAGATGGAAAAATAGCAAATACTTCTTGAGTTCCTGTTGTATGGCAGGCACGATGTTAGATTTTACATAGGTTTTCCATTTAATACTCTGTAAGATATTCAGAGCTGTATATTGTAGTTTCCTCTCAACGGATGAGGAATCTTGTCCTCAGAGCGTTTAAGCATGATGTCAAAGCTGCAGAAATGACATATGATAGAGATAAGTTTTAAACTCAGTGCAGTAGAACATCCATAACTTTGTTCTTTGCATCAAATCAACCATGTGTGACTAACTTTCTCTCTAAACAACCTTTCTCAGAATGGAAAGAGAATCAACAGTGTCTGATGAATGCATATCAGTTGTGAGATTTGTAGAGGTATTTTCATTGTTTATGTCATTTAATTCCCACGAAGTATGTGATGTAGGAATCATTATTTTCCTTTTACTACTAAGAAAACTGAGGTTGAGAAACTTTACCTAATTTACCCAAAGTCTTATAATACAAATAGTAGCTTTGAATACAAAATTGTCTGATTCTAAAATCTCGGTAGAGCTTGATTTGAAGGTTGTTTTAAAATGTAGAATAAGCAAATATAGTTCAGTACATTCAAGGAAGAGAAGAGAAACCTGATGGTATTTGGTGTCAGCATACATGAAACTGGTAGTCTTGACTATGTAAGAACTAAGAATCTCATTTTCCTTTTAGACAGGTCTGAATTTTTCTCACAGAGTGAAAACTCAAGAAATCAGGTAAAAAGGTCAAATGATTCTCCTGTCACTGATTTCCACACTGGGACTGTCGTAAATTTGTCATCTCAACTTAAAACTCAAAATTGCTGTCCACATACCTGGAAAATGTGTAGCTTATTAACTGGATATTCAAATTTGTTCTCATATAGTAATGAAAATATATTTCAATACTTTTTATAGCATTTATTTCCATTCTTACTCACAGGCTTTAGGACAAAACTTGGCTACTTAGCAGCCATGGTCATTAAATAGAGTTTGATTCTAGAATTCTATTTCTGTTTAAAGAACAAAAATTATTTTTAAAGTGTTGTGCTTTTTAAAAAAAATGTCTGGAAGGCCCTGACTGGTTTGGCTCAGTGGATAGAGCATCGGCCTGTGGACTGAAGGGTACCAGGTTTGATTCCAGTCCAGGGGATGTACCTTGGTTGTGGGCACATCCCCTGTAGGAGGTGTGCAGGAGGCAGCTGATGGATGTTTCTCTCTCATCGATGTTTCTAGCTCTCTATCCCTCTCCCTTCCTCTTTGTAACAAATCAATAAAATATAGTTTAAAAAATTTATGGAAGAATAAATTGTGCTTTTGCTTTTTTGGTTCTAATTAAATTTGGAATTGAAAGATTTGTCATTTTATGGGCATTCTGTACATATAATAGCAATAAATTAACCACAGCTTATTCAGGTATTTTGGCGGTTTATTAACTGAATTATTTATTATAATTGGCATTTTATCATTCTGAATAAAATGGTAAGTTGAACTAAAACACTGAGTTTTTTAGAGTTTGGTAGTAATTTCTTAAATTGGGACTATGGTATCTTTCTTGAGGCTCTTTCTCATAAATAATATCCACTTGGTAAAACTGCATGCTAATTGCTTCCACTCAGTTGATTTACATTGTTGAATTTCATAAGGCAGGAAAGGGTATATTTTGGGTAGTAGGGATCTTGAAAGGAAAATATATCAGTAGTGACCACAGGCACTCTAGGAATGCTGACTATTAATAAAGTAGGCAGTAGGTTCCATACCTTCATAATCTTGAAGTGGAATATTCATTCAATGCTAAGTTTAGTGGGCTTTTATCTTCAGGACTGTTTTTCTTACTCACTTCAGGCCTCACTCCATTATAAACTGGTTTATCTCTCTTCATACACTTTGTACTCTGCTCTCTGCAAACCTTTTATTGCCATCAAACTGAATCCTCACCTTAAATTTGACTAGCGACTCTTGTTCTCTCTTATCCAAGACTTTCAACAGGACATTTCCATGTACCTTCATGCTTAGCATTTTACACAGCTGGCAGAACTGTTGTTCTAATAGCACTTCATCATCTCCTTACTCTCATTCTTCTAACTTTGAAACTGACCTCATGCAAAAGTATTTCAATCTTCTGCAGGTGTCAAATTCTTTACTTTCACAGATTGGTTTCATTCTCACTTCCTCTGCTCCAGTATACTTCAGTAACCCACTCTTCCCAGAACTATTTTACTTTTAATATTTAAACTCCAAGACCCACTCCCTAAATACTACTCTCTAACTTAATCTCACTGGCTCCCCTTATTTCACACCTTAAAACACTTAGACCATTAACTGCTCCCGCCTTTCCTTGTCATTCCACTTTATTCTCTTTTTTGTATATAACCAGAATCACATGGTCAGACAATTCACTTGCTCTCTCACTAGGGCTTTCCATTTCTTTCTCTCTTGCTCCCATCCCTTTGCCAGTCCCAATGGGTGGGTCCTAACATCACTTGTAAGGAAGGCGCTGCTAGAGAAAACGGCAAGGTGATGCAGACCCTGAATATTTACCCCTGGATGGTTTCCAACCTCAGCTGATTACTAATCAAAATCTGTGCATTGGCATTAACTGACCCCCTTTCTCATTGCTAACCAAAAGCACTCTCATTCTTTTCAACTTTGGAGCATATTATATGCTCCCTCAATATGTAAGAAATTGCCATACCATCTACTTAACAAAATGAATAAAGCCTTTCAAACACGGTCTTCCTTGACTTCCTGCAACCCTCCATTATATACTAATGTGTGTGTATGGGAAACGTAGGTTTACAGTTGTGAGTATCCCAAACAGTTTATTATTTATTAATTATCATATTATTTTCCATACAAACAACTTAAACCTAGTTTTGCCCAAATATAGATATAGATGGTATAGATATAGGCATAGATATATGTAGATCTAGATATATCCATTTCTAGCCTACCCCTTTCTTTCCCGTCTTTAATCCTGGCTCTCTGATTCCTCCATGATCTGGGTTTGTCAGTTAATTTTCTTCTCTGAAAGTCTTTCTGTTGCTCCCTGTGACACTCCCACCCTAAAAATCTAAGTATCTTTTTATCTTGTATATCAGTCTGGGTTGCACAGAAAACAGATGGTATACTAAAATTAGTGTAGTTTGAGTATTTCAGTAGAATTTCATAAAGGGACTGTTTACAGAGGTGTAGGCAGGGTGTAGGTAAAGCATAAGGAACAATGAAGTACCAGGGTCTAGTAACAATGGGGTACTTTACCATCCAGAGGCTAAAAATGCGAGGGGACGGTGTAGTGACTGGAACAGAAGGCAAAGAAAGGGCCTCCTGAGAGCGGCTGTGACCTTTGGTTGATGAATGCAGTCACTGATAGATATAGAACTAGGGCAATAAATCCCAAGAACTCAAAATCCTAATCTCTCTCCTTTCTTTGGTTTCCTACCAGTGTTTTTCATGCCCAACAGGCAGTCAGTGGTCAAGGGAGCTGATTGAGTTAGTGTGTCAGCCTTGCAAGACATAGAGCCAGTTAGAGAAGGGTCTAAGTTGAATCCAGATAGGCAAATGGCAGATACTTATCATATTTTGATTTTCTTTACTGTTTTAGCTCCTTTTTTTTAAAAAAAAATATTTTATTGATTTTTACAGAGTGGAAGGGAGAGAGATAGAGAGTTAGAAACATCGATCAGCTGCCTCCTGCAAACCCCCTACTGGGGATGTGCTGGCAACTGAGTTACATGCCCTTGATCAGAATCGAACCTGGGACCCTTCAGTCCGCAGGCCGGCCGACCCTCTATCCACTGAGCCAAACCGGTTAGGGCTGATTTAGCTCTTTTGAACAACTGTTTGCTCCCAGAATATAGGCTCCTCTTTTGGGAGGCTGTTTGGGCAGCTGCGCCTATTGCCCCAGCCCAGATTGATTTTCCTTTTCTTCCCAAGTTGCTGAAATCCATCTCCATTAGCCAATTCAAATGTTTATTTCCTAATATTATTTGCTCATTATTACCAGATAGTTAATCAGCCCCTTCCTATTTTTCCAAATATTCTTTACATATCTCCAGCAGAGAAATTTTTCCATTTTTTTTTTTATGATCTGAGAAGTAACTTTATAGCAAGGACTCTATATTGTTTATCATTTATCTATACAAGTTCCGTATTCATTGTTGCTTGGTGCATGTTAGATACTGAAAAAGTATGTACTTTATTCATTTGCATGTTGTCTGTTTTTCTACTGGTATGGAAACCCTTATTGCTAACTGCTGTACTAGGGTTATCTATATGCCTAATACAGTTTGTTGTGGGGAATCTACTTGGGAAATAAATAAGTGACTACATTTAAAATAAAAATCACTTTCTAAAAGGTTCAGTAGTACCAGTTCCTATGCTTTATCTTGCGTTGCATACATTGAGAAGGATGACCTGGAAACAAGGTCACAAAGATAGCATTGGCATCAAAGGCAATTTAAAGGAAGGCGTGGGCAGAGGACCACATTGCTTCTTTGAAAAAAAAAGCCTTTCTTTTTTCAGTGCTTTCATTTTACTGCAAATGCACAGAGACAGGAAAAGTTATGTAGGGACACTCATAATCGAAAGAGACAAATTTACCACTAAAGCAACATGTGGAATATTCTAAAATTGTGGTGGTGCTTTTTGTGGAAAAATTTAAAATTATCTAATACCATATAGAGCTTTGAATTTAAATATATACATTTAGTCTATTCTGTGTTTTTCTCTTTAATGTTTCCTATCAATCATTTATGCTTTACAGTGACATATTTAGCTGCTTCTCCTCTTGGTTACCTCAGGAGTTGGCATGCTTGTACTGAGAATTGTGTTCAAGTAGGGTTTGTCAAGTTGATCATGTGGAATATCATCCTTTAACTTTTAGGATCGTGCTCTTAAATGATTTCATTGTTTGCACACTGTACAGTCATTCTGCATGGCTTACCTTGACAGAGAGGATGAAATGGACTAAATATGTATGCTCTGACTTCAGTGCCCTTGCTCACCGCCAGGTTAAGGAAAGATTCCACATTAACCCTATCATGGCCATTCTGAGAAAAGAACTTTTTATTTTCTTAATAAACCCTGTTAGCTTTTGCTCTGAGAGATTTTTTTGGTTGGTAATCCTCACCCAAAGACATTTTCCCACTGATTTTTAGAGAGAGTGGAAGGGATGGGTTGAGACAGAGAGAGGGAATCATCAATGTGAGAGAGACACATCGACTGGTTGCCTCCTGCATGCGCCCTGACTAGGGCCAGGGATCTAGCCTGAAACCTACATACACGCCCTTGACTGGAATTGAACCTGGGACTCTTCAGTTGGTGGGTCAACACTCTATCCACTGAGCCAAACCAGCTTGGGCTTAGATATTTTTCAATATATATTCTCTCCCATATATCTTTTCTTCACAGTTCTCAGCATTTTGTATTTGAAAAGGATAAGAAAAAAATCTGCTTTCTTTATTTAAATTTGCAGACAAAGAAATGTAAGTGATGCTTTATTTTTATTTAAGCCACATTGAAATATATGTTTCTATTCTTATGTGTTACTATTTTTGCTTCTTACAATGATAAAGTCATGTTGTTTTTTAAAAAATGTGAAATTAACTAGATGTGAAGACCATATTTTTTAGCCATCAACAGTAATTAAAAGGTGGTTTTATTCCCTAACCACACATTACATTTCACACTTTCCTGATTGGATTTTGTTCCCAAGGTGCTCATTGAATGGGGATTTAAAGTTTATTTTCAGGTAGCTCCTTTGTGTTTATACTGTTTACTTTTAAATTCTTGAAGAAACTATAACTAAATGCCAATGTAGAGAATTTTCAACACTCTAAATAAAAGTTTTTATATTTTTGAAATAAGTCGGAGACCAGCATTATCTGTTTTCTTTGCTCTTTAAAAATATTAACATAGAATCTCTCTGTTGTTTCCTGTGTGCTGACCATGTTCCCTCTATTTCATGATGGGGTTATAATGCCAGGCAACAGAATTACCAGAACAAATAAAACGATGATGAGGAAATTGTCTTAAAGAGGGACATTTTTGTAATAGAGAAAGTAGTGAGATACAAGAGGAAAAAGGGTGACAGTTTGAGGTTTTATGGAAGTGTTTTGAGAACTTAAACATTTGCAAATATGTGCAGCTTGTTTGTGGGGAAAAAAAGGCAGGTATAATATATCTATATCAAGATGACCTACCATCAGTGGTCGGCAAACTGTGGGTTGGCAAACTGTGGCTCGCTAGCCACATGCAGCTCTTTGGCCCTTTGAGTGTGGCTCTTCCACAAAATACCTACTACTTGTGCATGGGCCATGAAGTTTCAATCGCACTGTATGTGCGCGCCCACACATGGTATTTTGTGGAAGAGCCACACTCAAGGGGCCAAAGAGCCACATGTGGCTCGTGAGCCGCCGTTTGCCAACCACGGACCTACCTGGTTAGGAATCAAAAGCACCTGTAGAAGCACCCCACTCAGAGGGCCACTGGACAGTTACAAATCCTGCTTCTGGCTGGATTTTTTTTAGTGTCTAACCAGGAGACATTATTGGTTGTATTGTATCTTTATTTGTATGTGTCCATTTAAAATATGCTGATATTAGCAACCCAGTATTTCTCCTCATTATACTTATATATTCCATTTTTCAAATAGTAACTCTCAATGGCTTTTTGATATTTTCCTTCTAAGGTGTTTTTCAGAAAAACATATATTCATTGTTTTAAGCAATCTGAAGTTATATAATGAATAAAAATAGCCTTAATTTTTGTCTGCTTACTGTGTATAAGGTCCAACACTAACCATTCTTTTTTATTTTCATTGTAAAAAAATAAAATTTTACTTCATCTAAGTCTAAATCTATTAGTGTGTGTTATGGTATACAAAGTTTTTGTATTTTTCATTTGAAGCAGTATTATAATCATTGTAATTTATTATACTGGTATATGTATTAGCTACATTACCCTATATAATAAAGAGGTAATATGCAAATTAACCCTCACACCCTCACAAGATGGCTGCCTATGACCAGGCTGGCAGGGGAAGCAGTAAGAAATGACCAGGCTGGAGGTGGGGGCAGTTAGGGGTGACCAGGCCAGCAGGAGAGGTGCAGTTGGGGGTGATCAGGCCAGCAGGGTCAGCAGTTAGGGGCACCAGCCCAGCAAAGGGGGGGCAGTTGGGGGTTACCAGGCAGGCTGGCAGGTGAACAATTAGGAGCCAACAGTCCAAGATTGTGAGAGGGATGTCTGGAGTCGGACATCCCTCGAGGGGTCCTGGATTGGAGATTGTGAAGGCTGGGCTGAGGGGACCCCCCATCCATGCACGAATTTTATGCACCCGGTCTCTAGTAAATACATAATACAAATGCTGTTTTGTTCAACTTACATACAGTGGGGCCTTGACTTATGAGTTTAATTTGTTCTGAGACTGAGCTCGTTAAGGAGCTCGTTAACTCAAATTACTCTATCAACTCAATGCAAAAAATCGGCCGAGAGACAGCTGGTATCTCAAAAAACTCGTTAATCGGGACACTCGTAAGTCAAGGCCCCACTGTATATGTAATTTAAAGTTTGAGCCATTAAAATTCAAGCAACAGTTACAGTATATGATTTTACAATGTTTTACATATTTACTTTGTTTTTCAATTTTTACTATAAATGCAAGATTTCTTTAAGTCTTTTATTTTTTATTTAAACTTATTGGGGTAACATTGGTTAATAACATTATGTAAGTATCAGGTGTACAACTTTTTAATACATTATCTGTATATTCCATTGTGTGCTCCCCCCCTTCCCCCGCGCCCCACCCAGAGTCTAGGCTCGTTCTGTCACCATATATTTGACCCAATTTACCCTCATTTTCTCCTCCCAGCCTGGTTCTTCCTGATATGTATTATGTATTATATAAACATTAAGGGGCAGGTATCACTAACCTTACTTTACAAATTCTGCAAAAAAGAGAAATATACCTTTGGATTATAGATATATAAGAACGCTAATTTTGATTATCATATATTTTTTCTGTTCTATTCTTCTGTCTTCTTTCTGTTTCTTTCCTTCTGTGGTTCCAAAGAACTGTTGATAGATCCAGCACAATGCATCACAGTTCTTAAAACAACACGAGAATAACACTAGTACATATGAAAAAACTCATTGTTAACAAGGGTGTTTGGAAATAAATAAGATACATTTTAAAAAATTAGAAGCGATTGATTCAGGGGTAAAGAGGAAAAAGAATTAAGGATCGGGATTATTAGGAAATATAATGGTTATAATTAACTTGTCTACTCAATTGGGAAATAAAGATAATTACTAAAAGTCTATTAGCTCTTCTCACCTAGTTCAGGTATCTTTTATAATATAAATATTTTAAAAGATCCTTTTAACTTAGGGACAAAGAAGATACGACAACTACACCCACACTGTGAACTTTCTCATGTTGCTGGTAAACCACAGTATGAAACTGGTATTAACATACAATTCACTTTGTTGTCATTATTGGCTGGAGCCAATATTAGTTCGGGCAATATGTATTAATGGTTGCTGTTAGGTATATTCTTGTATTTCCCTGCTCCTGGTTCTCTGACCCACATTTTCACTTTGTGATGTGGAGATGCAGATTTGTCAGGTGAATGCCAATGTCTTAATTCTGCAAGGACACTCACTCTTTCTAGGTAGAAGTGCCAAAAGTTCACTCTTTTTTAAAAAAAAAAAATTCTTTATTGTTGAAAGTATTATATATATGTCTCCTTTTCCCCCCATTGACCTCTCCCTGCCCACTCCCGACCCCCAGCACAGGCCCTCACCCCCCTATTGTCTGTGTCCATTGGTTATGCTTATATGCATGCATATAAGTCCTTTAGTTGATCTCTTACCCAACCCTCACACCCTCCCCTACCTTCCTTCTGAGGTTTGATGGTCTGTTCGATGCTTCTATGTCTCTGGATCTATTTTTGTTCACCAGTTTATGTTGTTCATTATAGTCCACAAATAAGTTAGAACATGTGACACTCACTCTTTCTATGTAGAATTGCCCAAAGTTCACTCTTAAAGTAAAAGCACTAGGTCCTGATTGGAAGTCACCAAGTATATGTCGCTTTTGCCTTTTCTATTTCTGTTCTTGTTGCTTTGTACAAAAGTCCCTATTCAGGTGCCTATTCAGTGCAACAATCTTTTGTTACCCATTTCAAATGATCTCTGTGAATCTTTTTCCTCTACAGTAGCATGAGGGTGGGAGTCTCCATTCTTCTCTCTTTAAAAGAATATCACCCAGCCTGATGGTATGGTAAGAAGGCCTTTTCGTTATGTTTGTTTCCTTCATCTTTCTACTGTATATATATAAGCCTTGGGACAGAGCCTTACCAAAGAACTTTGCTACTTAATTTAAAACAAAATTCTGCATATGAGAAGATTGTCTTCCTCCCATCTAGAAATGACTGTTGTTCACAGCCCCCTTCTTATTATTCCCCATTTCTTCCTTCAGCCTTTCTTTTCAATCTCCCTTTTGTTTTAACTTTTTTCCCTTCAATTTCATACTATTCTTTAATTACAAAGTTAATTACTGGGGCTAATATTAGCCTCAGTGGTGGCATGAAATCTAAAACATAAAAAAATGAAAAAAAGCTATTGAGTCCTTGGAGGTCAAAATTGGGATGAAAGAAAGCTTCTTAAAATAGACAAAGTAAAAATGTGAAGGGCTGGTATAGTTGTCATTTTTTTTTTCTCAGTACCTAGTACCAAGTATACGTAAATGATGCCCTTATTTACTTAACATCCTTTGAAATTTTGAAAAGTCTGCTCAGTGTCAATATTCACAATCCTTAAACATGAGTTCAGAAGAGCAAAAGGAGCAGAGTCTGTGATTTGAAATCTCAGGCACAGCTTTTCACGTGGTGTCTTCACATGTAAAGTGAAGGACACCTGTGACACCGCAGACTGTTATGTGGAAATAAGAAAATGTGTGACGTGTATACAGTGCAGTTCATGTTCTATAACATAAGTGCTCAAGACAAAGGCAGTTTGGCTAACTTATTGCATTTTATTAGTGCCTGCCCTGTGTCTCGGGGGATACGTAATGTTATTAAAAATTAGGCTGTAGTAAGAATAAAAAGCATTTATTTGAACATAGGAGGGGTTGCAATCCAGATTCAGGGCACAGATTCAAAGTGCTCAATCGTGCTCTGAAGAAAACAAAAGCAGGGTTTATAGAGGGCAAAACCATGAAAGCTATCCTCACTTTGGTCCTTCATGTAAGAAAGGATGCTGGCTAGGTCAGGTGGGATTGATTAGGCCCATTATGTAAGTGAAGGATGCTGGCTGTCAAAATGGATTGGTTCTTTTCAAGGTGAAGAAAGCAGATGGTCTGCTCACCATGATGAGAAGTCAAGTTCACATATGTCTGTATAGCAGTCCTTGACTCAGAATGTTGGTTGTGCACCATTGAGCTGGGTTTAGCAACATGTCAGTAGTTCAACAATAGTTCCAAAACCAAGATTTGATACGTAGTTAGGCCCCGCTTCTTCAATGGCCTCCTGACTCCATTTTATGTTACTCTCTTAGCACTGTTTATTCCATTTTATTTTCTATATTATCACTAGATAATACCATGTTTAGGAGTGATCAGATGTGTTTGTTACAAAGTACGATCACTCTAGGTCAGATGTGTGATTCAGGAACACACATTTTAAATCACTCTCAGCAGGTGGTTCTAATACTGTTGAAAGACCTCAGTGATTAGGTGTTGAGTCATGGGACTTGACCTTATTGAGTCCATTTCATCTTTGATGCTTACTAACATGTTGCCTTGATCTAGTGATTGAAACACTTTAAGCTTATTTTAATACAGGGATAAATGAGTTGCATACTTAACATATAGTAAACACTAGTCAAATCACACAATTAGAGTCTAGTGGGAATATTTCTACATAAAGAAATAATTTGATGACCTCCCCAGAGAAGATTATAACACCGAGATTAAAGAAGAAATCCTATTGTGACCAGGGATTATGTGAAAATGTAACAACTCTTTCATCCCTTAACATTATAAATCCATACTTGAGTGGAAGAGTGTTTATCAAAGATGGGCTTCTAAATGTATTTTCAAAGCTCCTTTCTCTCATTTATGTGTGCTCTATGTCTTTTCTCTATTTTTCACAAAAGGATAACATTTACACACAGCCAGAGAGACAGAGAGACAGAGACAGAGAAAAAAAGAAAGATGGTCTTAAATGAATAACTGGGAACATTTGTGGTAAGATTGTTGACATAAGAGAACATTAGGGAAATAGTTGGCAAATTGTGTATTTTTTTAAAATTTCTAAAATAATGATATTCGTTTGATTTAAATTATCAGTGAGTGGAAAGTCTGAATACCTTAATTCTATTTTATCTGTCCCTCTGCCCTTATCATTCTAATAATTATTTTCCAGCTTTTCTCAAATAACTCATATATTGTGTAAGTTTTCTGAAAGCTATACTTTACTCAAAAATACAAATAAATATATTTTAATGACACTTAAATGACCGATAGGTACACAAATTTTAGCTATTACCTGTCTTCCTCTTAACCTGTATTTTCCTTTCTGAGTCTGGATCAATACTACTATCCCTCTTGCAAGAAAAGTACAAAGACAAGTAGAGAATGAAGAGGCCAGTAAGAGAGTTTGCTCCATCATTAATGTTGTCAGTATCTAGTTAAGTTAGATATTGAAGAAGAAATCAACTACCTTCTCCTCCACTATCAGCATCAGGAAGCCGTGTCATTCTGTCACTTGCTGCCCTCACAGTGAGGGAGAAAAGAAATTGGCATCAGCCAGCCTTACTGACTGTACCTCCTTTCGACTAAATAAAAAGCAAAGATTCCAAACCTTAGATTGATTTCAGTAAAACCAAACCTTCAGGCAGTACAAATGAATAGAGTTCCAGGATTCTCAGATCATGGGGGATAAAATTCCCTGAGTTCTCACATAATAAGAAATATGAGCACATACATATTGAATATGCAGGAGCTTAATAATGAGCCTGAGAACAAAGGAACATTTCATGCAAAGAATTTGAAAAATACAAAGAAAATGTGGCTTCTTTATAGTTAAAATTACATTTTGGTCTTGTGCTTTTACTAAATCTTTCTTTGAGATATGAGAAACTAAAATGACTAACCCAGTGAAGTATTTGAGCCACTGAAGATTTCAGGCACATAAGCTGATCAGAGAATTAAGAGTTCCTTACTTGGAACACCTTGCCTTTGTTAGCTTATTTGTTTATTTGGATCAACAAGTCTATTCACTGCCGCTGTTACCTGGAACTGACATGATAGAGACTCATTATTGCAGATTAGTGTCTGAAAGTGAGCAACACTTATAGATAGCAATTCTTGTTTTCCTTTCCAAATATTCTCTTGAGTGAAGAAAAGCCAAGGGCTAGATACTAAAGGAGAATTAAGGCACCTCAAACAAACAAACAAACAACAGGCTTAATCCTTTTTTCACTCTGGTGTTTAGAAGGAGCAGATCACCCATCCTTGGAATAGATGTTCTGCTACTTTGCATTCTGATTATGGGAGCTGATGGCAAGGGCGCAAGCACATTCCCAAAGTTTAATAACAACGCATATTTCCATGATTTTAGAAACAAAAGCAGAAGTGTTCGCTATGTGCAGCACTTTAATCTCTGCTGAGGTGACATGCTTTAAATCCTGCAGAAAGAATGCAGGCATCAGAATCTATGTGCAGAGAGATTTTAGGACGTGAACATTTTATTCCATGATGTAAGAAGTGATACTACAGGAGTTTAGCATAACGTCAGAACTCCTTGTACAAGATCAGATTTAAATATAGTATCGTGTTTTAATCTATTTTTGTCTTTGTCAAATTGACAATCATCTTTTGTCTTGTAATTAAATATCAGTTTGGACCCTCAGGCCTCTGAGACAAATTGGTTGTATTTTTATATGTTAAACACTGACTTAATTCAGTTCAATCTTTTAATTCTTCTTCCTTTAATTACTTAGTAGCTCAAACTAATAACTGGTTTTGTTTCTTTAAACTTATCATGTAGTCTTGCCAAAGCAAATTGCTATATCTGATTTCATGTGAATGCCAAGTTGCTTAGCAACTTAAATCTGCCTTATATTTCATCTTTTTGCATGCTCTTTAATCTCTAAATTTTTATCAGGGTATAATTTTAGTCATATATCTATATCTATTCAAATATTTTTATTCACGGAGTCAGCAGTTTGTTCTCCATTAACTTTGTAGGTGTGTGCGTGTGTGACGCAGGGGTGAAGGGGGGAAGAGAAACAGAGAGAGAGGGAGAAAGAGGCAACGAGAAAGAGAGAGACAGAGAGGTGATTAAGGTAAGATAGAAGTGGGAGTCAGAAGAGCAAAGAGAAGATAATAAAATAATGCATTTATAATATTCTATTCTTGTTTCTTTTAGGCTTGTAAAATCTTATTCCTTTTCCACCTTTCATATGTGGTTCACATGTTCTGTTCTGTCTTCCAGGTCCCCAGGCTCTTGTTTCTAACCCCAAGAAGAGGGGGTTTACTCATCTATTGTAGTCCCTGCACTATTTCATGCATAATTGGCATTCAGGCTCAGAAGACTCTTAAAACAGATCCGAGTCAGAGCCTTGTGTGGCTTTATCCCCAGAGAGAAATTATCCCTTTGGGAGGTTTGTCATCTTTGGCAGGAAGAAAATGCTGTTACTATTTTGTGCTTTCATTGTGTCCTGGCAGACAGGCAGTGACTTTTCAGCCAGGTCTATAGGCTAATTGTAGAAATGATGAAAAATGGCAGAATTGAAAGAAAAAAAAAGTGTCTTAAAGTAAGTGACAGTTGTCACTTTGCTTTTTTTCTGCTATTTGCTGTAATAGGCACCCAACTATAAGGGAGCATTTGAAGGAGAAGAAAGATTTGTTTCATACATGAATAATATTGAAAGGAAATTAGCTTTAAATATTAGGGTGCATTCCTTCAGAATGTAATTACCCTATATTACCCTATCAGTCACTCTTCTTTATCAGAGGCCAAGAGTAATTTCTCCCGCACCACCGTTCTTCCATACCCCCTCTCATAAATGCATACTCAGAGGTGTGTTGCTTACAAATCAGGAAAACAAATGGCGACAGGGAGAGTGAGTGCCCATTAATTTTGTACTTTCTTTTTGAGAACAAATGCTTCAACCCAGCTATTATTTGTCTCAGGCATGAAAGCAACCTTTGAGCTTAACGCTGTGAATTGTTGGCTTCAACTTCATTTTCTTTATTTTTTATTTTTTAGATCGGGGCTCAAATTTTAAATAGGCGGTGACAATTCTTGTTTAATGTGCACTCAATTAATTTTAGCTTTTGCTTATGGAAATTTGTGGGGTTTTTGGGTTTTTTTTTTTTTTTGACATCCTAATATTTTTCAGCTCTGCTTTTTAAAAATTTCTGTTTATAAGCTCTGCAATGTATGATTAATCCTTTTTTTTATCAGGGTTCATTTCTTCTGCATCTCTCCCAGTTGCAAAATTTCAAAGGTATAGTTTTTTCTACGATTTTAAAAATGTATGGCACATGAAATTGTGCTTTTCTAAGTGCATTACAACAGAATGCTTTTGTCCAGTCCAAATGCCACCGAGCTTGACAGCTGTGTGTTTACAGCAGTCCTAACCCTCTTCTTAACTGCCCTCCTGGTGATTTGAGTAAGTAACCTAGAGGATGTGTGTGACCTTATTTTCCCTAAATCACATCTGTCAACATCAGGCATCATATGGTTCCTCCCAAACCCCTATATGTATCTTCTTTTCTTGGCCATTTATACTTATCCTTTCTTCAAACCACTTGAAAATACATTATCTCTGCCATTACCTGGGATGTAAAACCTAATATACATCCAATGGAGCTATATCTATCTGGATGCTCCCCAGCTTCTAATTCTTTGAGCACCAGAAAGGAGCTCTGTTATAAGTGGGGAGAGTGAGCTCTGTTATGCCATACCATGCCCTTGGACCTCTACTTCTCCTTGTGCTAGAGACTCACAATGTGAACACACAGTGTTTCCCTCAACATCCTTGTGGCCTGAGTAGAGACAGGTGCCATCCCATCCACCACCTTCCTGTGCCTTCGTTTCTTGTTGACTGAAACTTCTCTTTTACACCTAATACTACAAAGGCTTCCGTGCCTATGACTTGAGATGAATAAATTATGGGGCTTGTGTGTTCAGTAGGGGTGAGGGGAAGTATGCTACCTATTAGTAGCAACTGGCCCAAACCATGCTCACTACAGGAGCCTCCATATCTATTTGGTGGTAAATGGAATTCATCTCCAAAGAATAGCTGGAGAATGTGAGATTTAAAATGTTATTCCCAAAGCAGTTTGGCTTTCGACTTGATGATGATCTGTTACAACACTGAGTGAGGAAAGTTGCTTCTGGCAAAGGATTCCAGGCCAGTTGAAAGGGCCTGTCCTCTCTCTGTTAGAGAGGGACACATGCCAGGAGAAATTCACCGGGGTGAGTATATCAACTTTCTAAAATTGCTTCCTCTCAGTGAGGGTATTCTTTGTTGTAGGTTATGTTTCTTTCTTATACCAGTACTCTCTGCCAAGACTTTTCTGAGCTAAGACATTGTTTTTACACTGTTTTTTTACCTTGTAGGAAAGACTTACCAATCAGACATGGATGGTTCCAGGAAAGTCTGTTGCTAAGAAGAATCAGTGAAATTCCTGGGTGGATATTTGGCACCTAAACTAAGAACTTCCTGGTTTTTAAAAGTTTTAGTATCTTTATTTTTTTTTTAAAGAATATAACTGATAGAGAGCCAGCTAGTGAATGGTTATAGATTAGAAAAAAAAAAATCCTTCAAACTGATATGTTTCCAACTTTTCAAAAGTATATATATATATATATGTATATATTGATTTCAGAGAGGGAGAGGGATATAGAAACATCAAAGATGAGAGGAGAATCATTGATCGGCTGCCTCCCGCATGCCCCACACTGGGGATCTAGCCCACAACCAGGGCATGTGCTCTGATCAACAATCGAACTATGACCTCCTGGTTCATTGGTTGATGCTCAACCACTGAGCCATACTGTCTGGGCAAAAATGGACTCTTATAAAGAATGTTCTTTGGTTCATTACAGCTGTCACTGTGTGCAGAGCCTGGCACTCTCTGAAATGTCTCCATGCTTTCACAGGTGTGCAGGGGATATTCTGTTAAAAATCACCTCCTCTTTGACTGTTAGGCTGTACTGTGTGCAGTTGTTTCCCAGCAGTCCGTTGCTTTATCACATCATTTGAAGTTGCTGTCCAGTGTATCTTTCAAATATTTATTCTGATACCTAGCATCAATAACCCTGCTGTAGACACAGACAACAGTGTGGTGATAGCCAGAGTCAAAGCGGGTGGGGGTAGGTGGAGGTGGGCAAAGTGGGGGGAAATGGGAACAGAAAGACTTTGCTTGGGGCAGTGGGCACACGATGCAGTGCGCATATGATGTTTTATTGAGTCATACACTTAAAACGTGTATGGTTTTGTGAACCAATGTCACCCCAATACATTCAACAAAATAAATAAATAACCCTGCTGTAACTCACTCAATAATGGGAGAAATCCTGAACCTAGTTATGCTATGAATGTGGCACAAGAACTATTTATTTCGCTTGGCATTTGTGTTTCCTCCTAGAAACTCATGTAGAAAACCTGACCTGACAATATCACGTTACATATTCGTTCCATCGAATAAAACACTCTGTTCACATAAGCCTTCAAAACATGCCCCGGTTGGGGTCTGGCTTATTTACACCTTGCCCTCCTTGTTTTCATGCTTCTTGATGTAGGTTTCTTGTGTTTTACAGTGTTTACAGTCTTCTGTGTAGAAGACAATCTGTTCTAGTGTGGGAAAATGATCAGAACTTTATTTTTATTTTCAACCCATCTTATTTTAAATAGATTTTTATGTGTATTATAATTCCCATAATTAGTAATTAGGACAGTGTGTGTGTGTGTGTGTGTGTGTGTGTGTGTGTTAAGTAAAAAGATGCACAGGTGGAGAATGAGTAGACTTTTTTTTGCTATGAATGTGAAATTAGACAAAGGTAGGAGACAAAGTTAAAGACATTTTTCAAAACTGTTTTACTAAAGGGATATATTGATATATGTCCAGCATGCCCATGATGGTATCAGATTTGTGGAGCATGACTTAGATCTTTGCTCTTAAAATTATGTTTTGGGGAAAGCTTCATATAATTTAACTAAACATCATGTTCTATTATGTTTTATGTTTTTTTAGTATTGGTCTATTCAGCATTATTTCCAATATAATCATCTTAGGAACACTAATGCTGTTTTTTCCAGTTGAAAAAATTTCCCAAAAGATTAAAAAGTTGGAGGATAGAAGAAGCCAGGACAAGTGGTTATGTTAATTAAAACTATATTATCTGTGTTTTGATTATAAGTACTTGATACATTGGGAAACTAGGAAACAATGTGCACAGATCTCATCCTGAGAGGTCTGATTATTTTTAGGGAAGTTTAATAATTCCGATTACACTGTCAGTCATAAGCCGTACTTGTTCAATTGGCCTCTGGTGGCAATTTCTTTAAAACAGCCAAAGGACCTTATGATGCAGCACTATTCCAAAACATGTACAAAGATTCAGTGAAGCAAAACTTTTCTTCTCCTTCAGCTGCCATGTTTGCAAATCCATTATGAATTTCTTTTATTTTTAAAGAGATAAGTCCATTATTTCGCCATGACCCTAAGCACAAAATTAAACTACCAATTCCACAACCAATAGCACAAACCAGTGGAGTCAATTGCAATTATTGGTCTCTTTGCTGATTGCATTTTCTAAAGTGTAAAGTACAGTATATCAGTTTCCAGTATTCAGTTATAATTTCTTTAGCATGTAAGCATCTACTAATTAATAGAAGAGTGCAAATTTTCTTTATTTCTAAAAGAATAAATTATATAAAAAGTCACATTTATAGAACTATGATTTTAGAATAGTATCTTAAAATCTTCATGTAACTATTAAAAATGACAAAATAGAACTTAGAAAAAGTATGAAATTAATATAAAATATGTTTTACAATTATACTATAGCTCTAATAATTCTCATGAACACACTAACATTATAAAAACTTTTTAAAATATTGCCTGAGTTAAATAATGAAAATATGGCTTTTAAAATGCAATGAACTACATGTAAAGACTATTGTTGCATTAGTATAACTAATGGTTAGAATGTATGTTCTCTTTCAATGATCCAACACATCACAAATGTAGGTGAGAATTTTTCTATGACCCCCTCCCCAAATATCTTATCAGTTATCCAAAATAGTGAACAATAGCTTAGTATATCCCAAAACATAAAAACAGAAGGGTCTGTATATGTATTTTTATAACATAGAGTCAATTAAGTAGAGACATTGAATAAACTACAAGTTAAGTAGCATCAAAACTATATGCCATAAATTAACTTTCCTTTTATATTACATTCCCTCATGCCATAAATCCTAATTTTCTATCACCAACTACCTTGGCTCCAGCCCTTTTATGTTATTTCTGTCTCCAGAGACACTTCATTTGCTTCTGTTGTAGATCAATGATGTCCTTGCTGGCCACTCTTTCACTGTACTATTGTCCTTCATGACCTGCTGATTTTTCACACACAAAGCCCACATAAAAATATAATTATTACTAGAAGATAATAACTTTTGTACTTTTCTATTATGGGTCCCCTATGTCTTAAATTGGAAATTGCAATACAAATCCTAATAGTGGATTTTATGAGTTTGGACATAGGTAATAAAGCCTCTCTAATAATGGAAATTATAATAAGGGGCATCTCCATGATTACATGATTATTTCAATTTATCAATGATGTTCCAATAAGAGGCAATTCTCACAGAAATTTACATATCACCCTGTATTTTAAAAGAAAATAAAGCAAAATCAAGGAGCAAAAAGACACTATGTTAGAAAAAAACTTAGAAAAGGGAATCAAATGTACTGAATACATACAGTATGCTAAGAATAATGTTAATTTATATGTTATTTAATCTTTAAAATTTTTTATTTTAATTGATGAAAGAAGAGAGAGAGAGAGAGAGAGAGAGAGAGAGAGAGAGAGAGAGAGAGAGAGACCAATTTGTTGGTCCACTTATCGATGCATTCATTGGTTGATTCTTGTATGTGCCCTGACCGGGGATCAAATCTGCAACCTTTGCATATCAGGATGATACTCTAACCAACTGAGCTACGTAGGCAGGGCCAAAAATTGTTTTTAAATTAATATTCCTTTTTATAAACAAGAAACTTGAGGTTAAGTTTCTAAAATTTTTAAATGTTTTATCCAGTGTTTTACTTTATAACATATATCCAATTCTTATAAATCAAGTTATATACAGTTACTCATAATTCAGCCATGACCTCCTTTGAATTATCAAGAAAACTAAGACATACAAATTTAATTTTTAGAAAAATGAAAATGTACAGTCTATTACCCATCTTTCAATTTGTGTACATCTGCTATACCCTTATGGGACTCATATAATATGCTAACAAATATGTTATGTACTTGCAGAAAAAAATTAAAATCCAAAAATATTTTTTCAAGAAACTCTCAACTCACTGGAGGAATAGTTTAGAATCAGTATGCTGAGTGGTAAAAGGATACATGGAGAAGAGGTTACAGGTTCACAAATGAAGAAATATATCATGCTATAGGAGAGGGATTTAATTTGGTTAATTTAACAGATGAATTTTGACATTTGTTTTGAAGAAGGAGTACATGTTGGTGGACAAAAGGGATGGAGGAAGGTATTCCAGATGGATGAGAACATGTTCAGATTAAAGAGATTGCATGAAATGCCCAACACTATACTTGTTATAATAAGGAACATGTGGGCAAAGGCAGTATTTCCCAGACCTTATATTCCGTGGTGAGGAGTTTGGACTATGCAGGTGCAAAATGATTATAGTGGTGGTTGAGAATGTCTATTCAAGAGGCAAATATAAAATATCATAGTATTCATCAAACTTGAGAAAAGAAAGTCCATTTGGTTGTTGCAATGATCAAGATAAGGTATCTTTAGGATTTGAATTGGGGCAATGCAATAAGGATTGAGAAGCAAAAAACAAAAGCTCTCAAGATAAAGTTAGGTGATATAATTGAGAGGTCATGGTGAACAATTACACATGGAGTGAGGTAAAAACAATTGTTGATAGAGTTTTCCAGATCCCTAATAATATAAAAGAGAGGACGATGAATTCCATTTGTTGGTAGCTGAGTTTGAGATTCTGTGAAACATAAAGAGATAACTAGTAGCCCGCCATGTATATCATTAAAATGTGGTCTAGATCCATGTAGAGAGGAAATTCAGAATCACAATGATAGCTCAATTTTGGGTGTAAAGAAAATAAATAGGGAGGATATTTCAAGGGAAACCTGAAGGAAAAGATAGCCAAGAATTGAATATATGGAAATACAGCATTTAAAATACATTGGATGGTGGTGGTGGTGGGGTAGGGTGGGAGTAGACAGTAGAAAGAGAACTATGTGGTCTTAAAGAGAATAAAGTAAGGAAGTGGTTGTTTCAAATAGTACAGTGGTTCGTTATCCTAAGATAATCGATAAGAGTTCATTAACTTCAGCATTTAGATCACTGGAGACCCAGTGGAAGTTTCAGTGAAGCAGTAAGAAGGGCTGTGATTTTCTCTCAGTTTCATGAATCGAAAGAGATGCTGTAGAGCAGCGGTTCTCAACTTGTGGGTCACGACCCCTTTGGGGGTCGAACGACCCTTTCACAGGGCTCGCCTAAGACCATTGGAAAACACATATATAATTACATATTGTTTTTGTGATTAATCACTATGCTTTAATTATGTTCAATTTGTAACAATGAAAATACATCCTGCATATCAGATATTTACATTACGATTCATAACAGTAGCAAAATTACAGTTATGAAGTAGCAACGAAAATAATTTTATGGTTGGGGTCACCACAACATGAGGAACTGTATTAAAGGGTCGCAGCATTAGGAAGGTTGAGAACCACTGCTGTAGAGCAATGAGTACAGTACTTATTCAAGAACTTGAGTGTGAAATATAATAAAGATAATTTAACTTATATTAGTTGAATGTTTAAGGTTTTTTTAATTGATTTATTTGTTTCCTTGAAATCTGAATGTACTATTAGTAATTCTGCATAGAATCTATATTTATATTGAAGATGTGGCTTTAAAAAATAAACATTGGCACCTAGGTAATGTGGTGTTCAATTGTTTCTGAAAACTAATAAAACATTAGGTAGGTAATTAAATTCTCATCCAACTTTTTCAGTAATATAATATTCTGTGATTTAATAGTTTTCCCCCATATCTTAAAAATTAAATTTAGAGAAAATTTTCTGTAATATAGTTTTGCTTTGCTACCTTGCCATCTTAAACTATTATCTTTCAATTAAAAAATGTTTTCTTCAGTGTGAAGAAAAATGTATAACATAAGTTCCTAATGTGAGCAATTGTGTTTATACAGTGTAACATACGTACAATGTTAATTTCTTCAATAGCTGAGGGTTGAAGATCATATGGTATAAGAATCAGAAGGTCCAGAATCTGAATCCTGGCAGTTTTAGGAATTAGCATTTAATCTTCATCAAGTTACTTAGCATCAATGTCCACGTATGAAAATCAGGAATTACTTTCAAATGCACTTGTGAAGATTGAATATAATAATATATGTAAAATCTTTGCATAGTTTTCAGAATATAATACCTGTCTAATAAATTAATTGTACTTCCTTTCAAAATTTTCTATCTCAGCAGAGTACTTGAATTCTAAACAACTGCTCCTTATTATTTTTTTCCAAAATAAAATATTTTTACTGTTAAATAAGTTGATTAAGAATAAATACCACCTAATGAGCCTTAGGGAAACACTTTTTAGAATTTCTAGTGCTTGATAAAGTATGCATTTCATACTTTTAAAATTACTTCCCTAAATTTTTTTTTGTACAACTAAATACTTTATATTGCAAAACCCTCGAATAGTCATCAAGCTGTGCTACCTATCTTTTCAACAAGGGCACAAACATAGAAAATATAGATTTTTAAATTTGCATGTGTACTGGCTAATCCTAGGGGATTTGAGCTTTCTATGAGTGAATCTTGGTGAAAAAATTTGTACATGTCATCATGTCAACTCTTATAATAAAAATGAGTAAAGCATTTGGGATTATAATATTGATTGAATAATATAATATAACTAGTGGTCCAGTGCATGCATTTGCATACATTGAAAGGAAATTAATTAGAAGAAATATTTTAATATATCTATTCACCCTTTCTCTATAATAGAAGAGTCAACCAAATTCACAATGGACAATGACAGATGGAAACACACACATGCAATTGGCGCCAGCAAGAGCTTTATATGTATCGCACATGTGCACGTCAATTTAGCCTTTTATAGATATAGAATCAACTTGCTTAATTAGACCTGCTTTCTAATTTAGCTAAAGTTTTTCCAGCCCAGTGAAGCACCCCAACTTCTCTTTCAGGTAATTGTCAGCAACACAGAAGTAAATATTAACACAAAGCAGATTATTATTGTAGATCACGCAGGGAGAACAAAGGGTAAAATATTTAACTGCAGCAGTGTTCGACTATATTCTGTGCAGTGAGAAGACCTGAAGTCATTTTCAAGGTCCACCATTTCTTACTTCTTTTCAGTCAGGTCAAGTTTCTAAGCTTTCTAAATCTCCATTTTCCAGCTAATGAAAAGAATATAGGACTACACTGAGTCTCCTATCTACCCACTCCAGGACTTCTGTGAGGATCAAATGAGATGAGGCACGGGAAAACACTTCACAGACATTTGGTTAAACTGTGAAATGTTTCCACCTGGCTATAAAGCAAGTCATATTCCTGGGCTGAATAAACTGCAAGGAGGCTAGTTGTAGCTAGGGAGAGGAAGCTACGTGATGTCATTACCTGGATGGACACTTAGTATATTAATATATATATATATATATATATATATATATATATTTCAAGTTACTAATCCAATAATAATCTAATATCAAATATTCAAAATGTTGATGAATTTCTGATTTCCAGAATTTAAATGCAATGTTAGAACTGTAATTCTGTGGTTATTTTGGACACCACAGTGCTTTCTCTCTCTGTCTCTCTCTGTCTCTCTCTGTCTCTCTCTCTCTCTCTCTCTCTCACACACACACACACACACACACACACACACACACACACACACACAGCAGCAGCAGCAGCAGCAGCAGCAGGAGCAAATGGTGAAAGTTTCCTGGTTTGTTTGAAGACGAAGACTCAGGGGGGCCACATTTAATAGGAATCTCCAGCTGATCTCTTCATCTGCCATGTCACATTGCATTGGCCCCTCCTCCTCAATGACTAAAAGAGTGATATCTTTATTCTCTGCATCTACCCTCTTGGGTATCAGTGTGCTCTGTAGAGGACTTCTGAGGAGGGCGTAGAGGAAACAGTGTCTTTCTGGCCACACTCAGTGTGGAGTGGATTACTGAACATTGCTTCTCACATTCTCTGATAGGATCCTGCTGACCTATGGCACACTCTCATGGCAGCCAGAGGCTCCTCAATCCTGAATGTCCAGGTCGGAGGCTCAAACCGCCTTTGCACCAAGAAGTCAGGGGATCAGTGCCTTTAGGATAACTGCATCCCACATGCAGAATGCTACTTGGGCAGGTTTGACCTAGAGTAAATAGCAACTACAATCAAATAAGTAAAAATATATCCAGAGAAATAAAACTCTGGAAAGTGACCAAAACTTCAAAACTTGACATGGACTAAAATGGAATGTTTTTCCAGGATTTTCTCATGACTTATTACAATAAATCAATAATAATTGTGGAGAGATATACAGTTTTCTAAGCATAATTTTATTTCATAAAATACTAAAATCAAAGCTCTTTCCTTAGGAAAGGAGGTATGTAAGTATTTTCATTTGAAGAAATGAAGAAGTGAGAGATTTAAAAATTCAATGACTCACCTAAACATTTAAAAATCCCTCTAGGTAGCAGACACACTGCTAGACTAGAGCTAATCTCAATTATTCAAACTAATTATGGGAAATTCTGCTATGGACTATACCTGCAAATAAATTCTATATTTTTGAAAGTGTAGTAATGACCTATTTAAATTATGAAAACTATGTTAAATTCTCCTTTCTTACTCTTCCCTCAAATCCTTTAAAAATGGTGACTGTAATGTATAAGTGCTGTCTAAAGAGAAAGAATGAGGAACTTTGAAATTCCCAGTTACCTATTCTAGGTACACATGACTGAGGGGGCAGGGAGAAGGCCCTCTTTCGTGTCTGTTTAGACTTGCCATGAGGGAGTGCACCCGGACTGTCAGAATTCACTCAACGCCTGCCGAGAAGCCTGCCAGCCTGCTTCGTGTTATTTTTAAAGGAATGAGCAAAAAAATCCCCTGCCCTTTCCAAAGAGTATGGAGGCTAGCCAGACTTCTGGGACGCAGAGGGCTTGATGACTTTCTCATCTGTCATTTGAGCTGTTCTGACATTCAGAAACCTTGTGCAAGTCTGTCTGGATGCAAATTTAAGGTCGTTAAGGGATTCTAAATATAGTTTGAAAACTTTAAGTCTGCCTCATATTATCACCCCCCCCCAATAATTAGTGATTGGGGACATTATGAAGGCTATTCAACTTTATAGAACAGAGATCTTCACCTTTTAATGTAGAATCCTTCTTTATTTTTCCCTTTCCATAAATACCTTGTAGTTATTAAATATGGAAATATTCAGATAAATGCATATAGGCACTTTGCACTTTGGTTGGAGTAGTGAAGAATGTAAAGTATCACTAGAGATATTTTAGAAATCTCATTATCAAGTTCAAAACTATTCCCCAAGTATAGCAAACTGAGATGAATATCCAAAATTCTGTTTTGGGGACTGTGTTGCTGGTGGTTTGGCAGAATCTTAGGAAGACTGCTGAGGGAAGACATAGAAGTATCGCTACCAATCATATGTTTCAGTGTCAGGACACATCTAAAATACTCAGGGTAACGCCCGGCCTCCTGTGAAGGCAGAGTGAGTGGGCGTGCCCTCCACACTTCCAGACAGAACCATCAATCTCTCCTTGAGGAAAACTTGAGTCATTTTTTTTCTATGTTTCTCTTCCAAAGTGTCCTTCATATTAGTTTTTTATTAAAGTTCATTTAAAAAGAGAGAGAGAGAAAACAGTGGGGATGGGAAGTAGACAAATGAATTATTTTTTTGGCATAGCTGGGACACAAACTCCCCTTTGAGATGTACAGAAGAATAGGATTTTCCTAATTACCCCATTTGCTTTCCTGAGCCAAAATTTGCCTGACTAGATAGTGATGAGGATAAATACACAACTAAAGCGGAAGTGATATATGAATTCAGAAAAATCTCTGATAACATGAATGAGTCTTTGGAAAGTATCCAACTCTTCTCTTCTGTACAATAAGCACTGACATCTCAAATATACCATTGACTTAAATTGTTATCCTACCCATAGAACCTACTCAGGGTTTTACACAGCTGCTCCATAAATATTTGCTTGGAAATTTTTTCTTGAAATCTTAGTTGACATAACTTAGAATTTCAGAACCATTCTTCTTTTAAAATATGTATTTCAATTAGTTTAGATTTTCAAAATGTTTATGTTAAGTACATACAGCAATGTTTTATATTACAAAACTATTTAATTACATTTTGAGACATGAAAAATAAATTAGTACAGCATTATGTATTGATAAATTATCTTGTTTGTTCTAATTTCAATAAATAGCTACAGTAAGCTTCCTTGGCAAAACTCAGGAGAGCTCATTTGGCTCTGAATAAAAAAACAGTTAACATGAAGAGACCAGTACTGTACCTAGGAAATGGTAACCCATTTCTAAGATCCTGGACAAATACCAGTATTAAGGATTTCCCAGTAGGATATGTTCAAAAGTACTGATGACAGGAAAAGTATTTGCCGTGCTAGCAAAAATGAATTAATTTATATCACAAAGGCTAAAATTTTTAAAGCTATACCAGAAGTTTAGAGAGATATTCTAAGCTCTAAAGTAATTAACTACATCACAATACTGTCAAAAGTATTAATGAGAACTTTGGGTGGATGCAAGTGTACTATCCTGTCACCAAAACGTAACAATACTATTTTTCCTTTGTTCTCTTTGGCCCTCCCCCAGAAGCCTGGAAATTGTATTAAAGATGATACTGACAAACTGGATGGCACATACAAGAAGAGTTTCCAAGAATTAAAAGCAAAAAAATTCTGACAAATTAATTGTAAGGACTGAGAATAAAAAGAAAACACATTTGAAAGCCTGGATTCAGAATAACCAGTTAGGAGGTTATTAACATTATAGCTTTAAAACATTAGAGGGCTTTATTGTGAAAAAATGCATGAGTCTCATTGTAGAGGTTAATATTGTGCAAATGAGGCAAAATACCGTCTTATAAAGAATATTTTGAAAATTAGAGTTATTCTTTAAATAAAAGGTTATTCTAGATGTAGTGGATTCTCATTCGGTGGGGAGGAGTAAGTGGAATTGGGGGTCAGGTAACTGTAGAAGAAATGATTCAGATACTGGTTTAATCTAGATGAACTTAAATGTCCCTCCTACACTGAAGTTCCCTATGTAAAACTTCGTATAAATATGTCTTTACCATCTGGAGTGACTGCCACCCTCATGTTTAATTGGGACAGCAAATCAAATTCTGAGGTCTCTTTTCAGATAGAAATGTTTTTAGTTAATTGAATTTCTTATTTTAACAGCACAGATTCCTGTAGTCCTCATGATTGCAATGAACCTTCTGTGAGATTTCTTCTGTTAAAATAGCTAAGTAATTTCAAATGCTTATCAAATTATCACACTAATCATCACTGTAAGAATTCTATAGTTAAATGTGTTGTCATCCAGTACCGAGAGCCTCTTGTGTATAAGATGGATATAATAGAGGTTCCTTGAAGTAAGAACAGTGTTATAAGGATGCAAGGAGAAAGGGAAACCAAGGGAAGATAAGAGAAAAGCTCATCTAAGTGGAAAATCAGGAAAGCCTCATGATGAAAGATGGGGGAGATGAGGTCGAAATAGGTGTGAGAGATGGAAATTACTTGAATTGGCAGAGACAAGAACACAGTCTTGGTATAGGGAGCAGCTAGATGAAATGGAGAGGAGGAAGAATATAAGGCATAAATTAAGCTTTGACTTCAATAAACTAAGAAAAACCCTGGAAATAGGACTGGGGGCTCTCGGGAATGGCTCTGGAAAGACTTGGCATTTTGTGCTTTCTTCCATAGGCAGCAAGGAATGATTAAGGGCCTTGCCTGGGTGAGCCATAGGGCTACCTATTAGCAAGGTTAACCTTAAGAATTATGTGTCATGGATTCAAAGGGGAAAGCCTGGATTCAGAATAACCAGTTAGGAGGTTATTAAAATTGTTTGACTAAGAAGATTAAAATTGAGGGGATGCTAATTGGAAAGGAGAAATGTGTACTTTGTTCCTAAGTCATGTTTGAAAACCCTTGAATGTTTTCATTAGAAAAGATCAGGCCAGAACAGCTCTTATAACCATTTTGGCCACCAAATACATAGACATAGACTTTGACTTAGGAAGTATATGCAAGTATTCTTGATGATAAACAACACTTGCTTGAAAACACTACATAAAACATAAAACAATCACTTCTTTTAGTGATGCTTGATATATTTGAGTAAATAGCCCCAAGTCTAGATGGCTCTCAAGAAAGAAATGTTTATTAAATATTTGAGAGGCTTCACTGGTGTGAAAAATGATGATGACTACCACAGCAAGCAATGGACGAGGCCTCATAAATAGGATGCTTAATGTACCCAATATCAAGTGCTGAAAGGGTTTTAATTTTGTCCCTAATGCATTGAAAGCATTTTAAACTTCTAAATTTGATGGGTCTTGTCACAGTCCTTCTGCCATGGCCCCATGGGACTATTACTCTGCTCATTTCTTTCAGTGCATTCTTAGTTATAATAATGAGCTAAAAGGCAAGCAGCGCCATCCAAGGTTTAGATAAATGAAAAAGGGCTATGTAGTCTTAAAACGGAGAGTTCAATTGACTGTTCATAGAACTGTTTAAAAATCAGTATGACAACATGTTTTTAGGACTTAATCACAGCATATGGATCAAGGACACAAAACTATTCATGTGGCATGCTTGTTATTCTAATGCAGTCCTTGGAAACTTTCTTTTCCAAGTCATAAAAAATCTGTTTTCAGACATATCATCCAGTTAATAAAATGAAATTGCACGCATGCCTTCCTTTTCTCCCATCACCATCCACATTATTAGAAAGTGAGTGTCATCATCAAGTAGGATTTATTAAAAGCTCCCATGCACTAAGTGCTTTCGTTTTAAATTCAAGTGAGGGTTCTCTTACATATTGTATGTTCATATTTTGGCAGTATGTCTATTATTGAGCTTTTATGACAGTTTTTAGAGTCTGATGTAATTCCTGAATTATTTGCTTCTTATCACTGGGTGTCCATTGTAGCAGAGCATCATAACTTTTTCCACAGCAGACACCCACTTGTCTTGTGTTAGCTACACCTGCTGACTTCTATTAACTTTTTTTCCCTCCCTTCCTTCCCTCCCTTCCTTTCTTTCTTCTTTATTTCTTTCTCACCCAGGGCTATATACTTTCATTGATTTGAGAGAGAAAGAGAGGAAAGGAGAGGGAGAGAAAGAGAAAGATCAATGTGAGAGAGAAACATTGATCAGTTCCCTCCCACACATGTCCCAACCAGGAATAGAACCCACAACCTAGGTTTGTGCCCTGTTCTGGAATCAAACCTGCAACCTTTTGGACACTCCAATGAACTGAGCCACACAGTGAGATTTCCTTTTTTTATTTTAGAAGTAATTTTAATAGGAGTTCCAGTTAATGATGGTACAGGATGGTGCCATATATGACTTGTTAGTCAAAGTGAAATCTGTGGATCAAACTTTGAATAACAGTGGCATCACATGCAAGCTTGTTTAAAATGAATATCTCAGGCCCTAGCACAGAGCTACTGAATCCAAAGCTGTATATTGGTTAGATCCTCATGTGATTCATAGCCCTGTAATGTTTTAGGAGCACAACTGTGTTTAGTTTGTGTTGTAAAATAGTTTGATATCAAATTATCATAGCCAACTTTTGTAACAAGAGATAAGTTAGGTGCTCTTCAGTTCTTTGTGAATATAAAATATAACCATATCAATGTGGTGAACATTAATGTTTTTATCTATGAGATTACTGAACCACTCAGTTGAAAGTTATTATACAAGTTAATTATTGCTTAAGTGATAATTCCTGAGTATATGTCGAGCACTTTCCCTTCTTAATTTCCAGGAAGGCTTTCACCTCTGAAAGGTAAGTTTTTAAATGGTGTCATCTGTTATAGAAACACAGTACTAATTTGTCACAAATACAGTGGCCATTGTGGGATAGTAGAAGAGCACAGGACGGAAGGTGAGATGTAGTTTGTAGTCTTGCATTAGTGATGTGCTGCTCTGAGGCAAACTGAACACTTCAGAGCTGCAGTTTCTTCACCTTCTCATTTAAGATGAGGGAACTAGAATGTATCTGATGTTTTTCAATTCTAAAAATTTCAGAATAATATTCACACAGTTTTTATTCATGTTTAATTATGTGTATTGATTGTAATCTTGATATTAACAGGGTTTCATAGATATAAAAGAGGGACTTAAGGTTAAATATATGAGCTTTGGATTCAGACACATCTAAACATAAATCTAGGTCTGCCATTTACAGAACATTTTTTAGTAATAAGCAGTTTAGTTTTGTACTTAATATGTTCACAGAGCTATTGAGAGAATTAAATGAGATATTATATGCAATATATCCCCCTGTGCAGTGACTTACACATAGAGGTAATTTATAATTGGCTATTCTAAGTGCTTTTTTTATAACTAAAATAGCAAAATGACTAATGTATTTATAGAGTTTTGAAGGACATTACATTTAGACTTGAATACTCATTATTCTCCTTTACATTGGTATCTATCTATATATACTAGTATATAAAAGTCTAAGCGATCTTCTGACTGTTCCACCACTCGCCTCGTAGCTATGTCATGCACTGACCACCAGGGGGCAGACACTCAATGCACAGGCATGGAAATGGAACAGACTGATGAATCTCAGAGGGAATGGGGAAGGAGGGAAGGTGGGAAGAGATTAACCAAGGCCTGGTTACTAGATTACTAGAGGCCTGGTGCACGAATTCGTGCACTGGTGGGGTCCGTTGGCCTGGTCTGCAGAGATCGGGCCTAAACCAGCAGTATGACATCCCCCGAGGGGTCCCTGTTTGCGAGAGGCTCAGGCCAGGCTGAGGGACCCCACCTGTGCATGAATCCATGCACCGGGCCTCTAGTCTACACTAATAAAAGAGAAAGATGCAAATTGACCATACCTTCATAATGCCCACCAGCCGATCAGGAGTGGGTATGCAAATTAACCCCATCATCTCCCTGGAGACTGACAGCAGGGAGGAGGCAGCTTCCAGCACGGCCTGCTTGGCTGTCACTGAGGTGTGGAGCAGGCAGGCCCGGCAGAGAGCAGAGAACCATGGGAAGCGGGCCTAAGCCATCAGTAGTACATCCCCTGAGGGCTCCTGGATTGGAGAGGGTGCAGGTCAGGCTGAGGGACACACAATCCCCCCCCCCCCCCCGCATGAATTTCATGCACTGGGCCTCTAGTATTATATAATAGGTTATTAACCTGTAAATGTTTTCACAACCTTGAGGAGTATCCAATAAGTAATTAAATATGCCTCTACTTGCAAGACATTTTTAAATTGAGTATATTCATCTGATTGGTTCTTGATCCTAGAATAGCAATAGCACTTTATGATTCCAAGATATTTGACATTATTAGTTGACTTCTGGTGAGTGCTGAGGAAAGGAAATAAATAAAATGTATAGATCTTTGGTTTTAAATACTGACTTAATATAATCACCTGTGAAGGTTTTAAAATCACCTGTGCCACAGCCCTATTTGCATAGCTTCAGAATACATTGGCCAGGATTGATTCTTAGGCACCATGTTTTCAAAAGCTCGCCTGTGATTCTAGTGTGCAGCTACAGTTGAGAATCTCTGGTGCAGATAAGCTCTTGAATTCATTGTTGGCAAATGCTATAAATGAACAGAATATATTGACAGATTTCTTAAACAGATGAAATGCAAGCCCTGTCAACAACTTTTATGTGAGTACACTTATTATGCACAAACACATTCACCCGTCAAATCTGAGGAAATACTTGTTAAATCCAGACAACATATTTTCAGTGAAAAAAAAAATCTAAACAACAGCAGAAAAAGTCATTTAAGGATAATTATTCATTAGAAACTCACCACTTTCTGAAATATTTTGTTGTTATAGGATTGGTTTCTGTGGTGTTACAGTCCCTTCATTTAAAAAAATGTTTCACACAATCTTAAATCTTACACAAATTCAGGAAATGCCTATGGACAGTCATAATAATTATTAATTAATGATTATATTGCAGTACATTCATATGGATATTTGATTTAGTTTATATTTAAATAAATAATCAGATTTTCAAGATTTAATAGCATCCATGATTTGGATATGATTTCTTCATTGTGAGCACATCTCACAATGTTCATAATTCTCCATGTTTGGAGTTGAGCAGGATGTAGTTGCTTGTCACAAATAAGCAAGACTCAGAAAATTTACCACCATTTGATCAAAAGTCAAATTAGACAAACAGTTTTAATAGAGTAACTTGTAACTGGAGCTTTACAATGCAAAAAATTGAATCACGTCTTGTTTCTAGAAGACTAATGTTTAGCAGGTGTTTCGAATGCGGATCGTTTTACTGCAGGAGCCTTTTTCCTAGTAGTACACGTTAAAGTTACCAAGAAATTTTTGTTTTTTTGTTAATGGCATTTTTACTGGAGATCCCCCCCCTCCAAAGTTGGCATTAAGTATTTTTTCAAAGCCTCCTGACTCTTTAAGATTCATTAGTCTTAAATTGGTGCAGCAAACAATTCTCATAGAATCTTTGAATGAAATTATCATATTCTCTGTCTCTGTCTTTCTCTCTTTCTGTCTCTTTTTTCCTGTATGTCTATGTATACACGTGTGGATAAACTTTGGTAAGAATGATTATTTGGCTGTAAATTTTATGAAGTTCAAAATTTGGTTTGTTCAAGTAAACAAACTATACATTTATTATAGATTTAGCAGGTGAGAACAAAACAAAAATAGTCACATAAAGTTAGAATCTTCTAGACCAACATGAAGTAAAAAAAAAGCAGCAACATTAATGTATATATGTACATTTACATATATAAATATAAAACATCTGTGGATATATGCACACACATTTATGAATCTATTTATAAGTGCATATACTCACCCAATTTTGAGATATTTTTGTCCATAGTTTCTAAGATTTTTTTGTTAAAATGACTTTAAAAGTATTATCAGTGTTTCCATCTTATTATGTATAGATTTATAATAGAATTTGATTCCATTCTTGCTTAAATTTTATGAACTTGTATTTTTACGTAATTAATATATAAAAATAAAATAATTTTAAAACTGCAATTTTGTAAAGTCCTATGGATTCATCATAAAAAAGGAATTGAATATAAATGGGTTTTAAATATCAGAGAACAATTCCTGTTTTCATGGTTTTTCTCTTTAAATACTGTAATCTATACTAATAAAAGCGTGGTATGCTAATTAGGGTGCACATCTTCCAGACATCCTTCCGGACAAAGCCACAGTGGCTGCCTGAGGCTCAGGCAGGTCACGGATGGCGGCTGCCACTGGTAGGGCCTGAGGTGCAGGCAGCCACAGCGGCTGGCAGTGGCAGCAGCAGAAGCATGATGGGGGCATCACCTTCCCCTGATCAGCCAGTTGCCTCTGGTAGAGGGAGGCCAGATTCCTAATCTGTCAGTAGGACATCTCCTAAGGGCTCCCGGACTGTGAGAAGGGGCAGGCTGGGCTGAGGGACCCCCTCCAGTGCACGATTTTTTGTGCTCTGGGCCTCTAGTTCATTAATAAAGAATGATAATAGACACTAGGGAGTATACACAATAATTCAAATAAAGGCGCTATTCCTGATGACTAATAGAAGCATGTGGTTCAGATTTTATTTTATAGATAGGCTAATTATAGTCACAGAAAATAAATTGTGAACCCACAAATGTATAGATAGTTAAAGGGAGAGCCAGTGATAAAAGTCAGTTCTCTGCCTTCATATCTCACTATGTTATTTTAATTTCAGTAACTCTAGTTCAGTCATACTAATTTCCGTTGTCACACTCCCAGGGATTCTGATTCAATATTCATGATACATTTTTGTATGCTGTCGGCTTTTATTGGTGCCCAAAGTAAATATTAGTTTATTCCTATGTAAAACATCCTATATCTTTCAATCATAAAAATTAAAAACAAATCCAGCATATATAAAGAACTTATAAAACTCAACACCAGGAAGACAATAAATCTAATTTAAAAAAATGGGCAAAGGACCTGATTAGACACTTCTCCAAAGAGGACATACAGTGACCAATAGACATATGAAAAATGCTCAATGTCACTAATCATCAGCGCAATGCAAATGAAACCACATGCGGTATCACCTCACACCTGCCAGAATGGCTACCACCGGTAAATCAACAAACACATGCTGGCGAGGATGTGGAGAAAAGGGAACCCTAGTACACTGCTGGTGGGAATGCAGACTGGTGCAGCCACTCAGAAAACAATATGGAATTTTCTCAAAAAATTAAAAGTGAAACTTTCTTTTGACCCAGCAGTCCCATTTCTGGAAATATATCCTCAGATTCACAAAACACCAATCAGAAAGAATATATGCACCCCTATGCTTATAGCAGCATTATTTACAATCGCCAAGATCTGGAAACAGCCCAAGTACCCAACAGTAGATTAGTAGATAAAGAGAACTCTGGTACATTTACACCATGGAATAATACACAGCTATAAAAAAGAAGAAACTCTTACCAATTGCCACAGCATAGATGTACCTGGAGATTCTAATGCTAAATGAAGTAAGCTAGTCAGAGAAAGGCAAATACCATATGATCTCACTTACATGTGGAATCTAATGAACAAAATAAATTGACGAACAAAATAGAACTAGAGGCATGGATACATGGAACACATTGGCAGCTGTCAGAGGGGATTTGGAGGGGGCAGACGGGATGAAAGAAGGTAAAAGGAGTAACAAAAGAACACACTGTATATTCATAACCCATAGACACAGACAACAATATGGTGATGGCCAGATGGGGAGCAGGTCTGTGTGGAGGTGGGCAAAGGAGTGGAAAATGGGGACATCTGTAATAATGTAAACAATAAAAATAAAGTTAAAAAAATTAAGAACAAATTTATTTTGTATTTATCTTGTGGTGAATGGAAGTGTTTTGTTTGAAAAACTTTTATTTTAAGCATTATATATTTGTGTCCAAATCAATCATTGAAAATATCTACCATTCCCATATAACTCTTTCGCTGAAATTTCAAACCAAGGATACAAATCTCAGCCTTTAGACATTACAATGTTCATTTTTATTTTGTATTGGAATCTCCTTTAATATAAGGGAAGTGATTTTAAAAGTGTAGATAAACAAAGTGTTATTTTATACATTTAATAAATGTTAAAATACCTGTTAACAACTTAAGAAAAAAGAATTTTATCCTGATAAATAATATAACTGAGAATAAAATAGGCAACATAAAAATAAATATGAAAAGTAATGGAAATGACACTCTTTCCTGACAACACAAGTATGCTATTTCTGCTGTCTTTGAACTTTTTTGGAGAATCTAGCTAATGCACTATTACACAAAAGGTATAAAATATTTAAATATTTTAAAAAGAGGAATAAGTGTTCATTATATACAGATGCTATGATAGCCTCAAAAATCCAAGAAAATCAATGAACAAACTATTAAAATTAATAAGAGAATCCATCAAGTGGATAGATAGAAGCTTACCATCCTCAAATCAATACTGTTACTTTGTATCAACAGTAACCAGTTAAAACATAATAGAAAAATAATCCCATCCAAAACAGCAACACTTGAGAGTAAATCTGACAAGAAATGCATAAGAATTACTGAGCCAATAATAGTTACTGAACTAACTATTCATCTGTAATGATGATAACAATGACTCACTACCAGAAATGACAGATATTTGTTCCTAAAATGTTGCTTTAAAAATGAACATTTCTAAGTTGTCATACTTTCCCATTGACTTTCATAGCAATATAAGAAGTGTAATTACCAGAAACAATGTCACTTTAGCATTGCATTTACTAGTACTATTAAAATGTGTCCTTTAATGGGAAAATATGCTACTGCCAATAGGTAGTTAGCATGCTCATTGCTAGTCGTGGGTCATGCAAGAGAGACAATTTATAAGGAGTTATCTTCAATAGTATAATCCATGTCAGAAATGCGATATATATCTCCCATGTTCAAAGGCTGTTAAATCATGTTGTTTACCCATATCTTCAGAAAAAAATCACTAATACTGTTGTGGTAAACTACCTGCTTCCCTATTTATAATGGTCTGGCCCTCTAGCAACTTCAGTGCAAAATTATAGCTAATTTGCCTACAAACATCAGTGGTCATAATAATCTGGACACTCAGTGTGTGTGTGTGTATATATATATATATATATACACAGATATATATAGTAGTCAATATTTAAATATAGAAATAAAGATGGGATGTTGTTATGTAACATGTAGTAAGGAATGAGTAGTCTGTCATTTTATATAATAAAAGGTTAATATGCAAATAGACCAAACAGCGGAACAATGAACAACCAGTCACTATGAAATGCACTGACCACCAGGGGGCGCGCGCAGAGCATGGTGGGTGATGGCAACAGGTGGCAGAGTTCAAAACATGGTGGGCTTCGGGCGCAGCGGGATGGTGAAACAGGTGAGCGGGGGCACCAGACCAAGGCGGGGCACCAGTCACTGTCATTGGGGCAAGCCTCTGGTGGTTACCGAAAATTCTTTGCTCCTGCGCACTGCAGTCCAGTCTGGTGCCTGCATCTGCTGCCGGCTCTGACCCCGCTCGCACCTGCTGCCAGCGCCCTGTGCTGGCCATGATCACTTGGTGCCTTCAGCAGGTGCGAGTGTCAGCTGCCAGCCCCAATCTTCCCTGAGGGCTTCTTCACCTCCCCCTGCTCTTGAAGGTGATCAGGGCCAGCAGCCGCCACTCACACCCATTGACTTCACTGGCCCCACTCGCATTTGCAGCTGTTGCTGTCTTAATCGCTCTTCGCTATCAGCAGGTGTGAGTGGGACCGACACCGTCAGTGCATGGAAGTGGGGGGATGAAAGTGGGGCTGCTGGCAGACAGGGGATTGGGGGCTGTGGCAGGTGTGGCTGGGCAGGGGCGTGGAGGATGGGCCAAGACCCACCACTGTGCCCAATGCAGCTTTGCAGCCCACAGTTCCTTTCAAGGTCCATAAATTTGTGCACTGGGCCCCTAGTCCTATAATAAAAGGGTAATATGCAAATTGACCAAACAGAGGAATGACCGGTTGCTAGGACACACACTGAACACCAGGGGGCAGATGCTCAATGCAGGAGCTGCCCCTTGGTGGTCAGTGCGCTCCCACAGGAGGAGTGCTGCTCAACCAGAAGCCAGGCTCAAGGCTGGCGAGTGCAACGGTGGTGGTGGGAACCTCTCCCTCCTCCACCGCCTCCACAGCAGCCAGCTCTAAGGATATCTGACTGACAGCTTAGGCCTGCTCTCCCACCGTCAGTCCGACATCCCCCGAGGGCTTCCGGACTGCGAGAGGGCACAGGCCGGGCTGAGGGACCCCCCCAGAGTGCATGGATTTCCTGCACTGGGCCTCTAGTTAAAGATAAAGCAGTACAGACATTTCACCAAGTTTGGTCTAATTTCTTTAGGTTTTTCAGGGATATATCTGGCTGCAGTAACTTATAATCTGTGAACAAGTCACAGTTGCAATTCCTCTAAAATATAACTGAATAGGTAGTAGAGTTTTCATTATCATCACTAGGGAGAGCTTCATTTACAACTTTATTTTTCCCATCCAAATCCAAAGTTAGTAGTACCTCCTACTGCATCTTGGGCACATTGCTGAAGCTGTGAGAAAGATAAAGCATATATATAATACAGGATACAGTATGGTTTATTCGCATGTGGTATTATCATGAAATAGGTTTTTATTATATTTTATTGATTGTTTATTGACAATAAAGTTGATTGTTTATTGAAGGAAGCTTAGTTTCATTAGTTCCTTCCCTTCATAACCATACAGAACATTTGATAGCAACAGTGGTAAAAATCTTTGGGGAAAACTTTTTTTTTTCCTAAGAACTACAACAAAAAAACAACCTTTCAAAGAGAAGATGCTAGAGAGCAGAAAATACCAGTTTATAAATGACACACAATAGTGTGTGGCTTATACACACACACACATACACAGAGGCATGTAGACATATGCAGACTGCTTCTTCCAACACTCATCTGGTTTCCAAACTTCTAGTCATTTGCTATTCTAATCCCTAACTTCTAAAAAGTAAAATAAACCTTGCATAATTAACAAAATTCTTTAATATTCTATTATTAAAATTTTGGAGGGAAAATTTACAAATACTATTTTTTGAAGACCATTGGAAACCGACACAAACCAAAATAAAGATAAATAAAAAACAATTTGACCAAATTTCCCCATAATCTTTTTCTACTGTTATTAATAGTACAGGTAATTAAGCATGTGTTTTTAAAATTATTTTTATATGTATTCTTATCCTAACAGGTTTTAAATAAATTGGAAATATTCTGTTTTAAATAAAGTAGAAATTACTAAAGAACAATCAGTAAAACAAGTATTAATTTGAAATTATTATTTTCTTTTTAAAATAAATTTTATTTTTATTTAAAGGCACTTAATTATTTTAAAAGGTGATATAGTGGAATAATTAACTTACTAATTAATATAAGGATAAAAATTAAATAATACAATATTTTAAGTTTTTAAAAAATGTGTAAATATGACATTATCTTGTTACTTTTCAGGTTTTGAGAGCTCAGAATTTTATTTTCAATGTGACAACTGTGGTAGATTACTGTAATATGAAAAGTCAAAACATTCTCATTCCAAACGACAATTTTACTGTATTCATTAAGGAATTATTTTCAAATTAAATCTACAAATCATATCGGAAATATATCAGATATTACTTAGCTACAATATTAATTTTAATTTGCTGTAAATAGGATTGCTTGTTACCATGGATTATTTGTATTTAAATGGAGGATTCACTTAGAATCAAAGTATCTAAAATTTAAAAATTTCAGTTCTCTACTAAGTGCATAAACAAGAGGAAATCGAATAATTTAAAACAGTAGCTAAAAATCTTTTGACCATATTTAAATTCCAAATGCATTTACAATTATAAACTACAAGTAACTTTAACATTATACTACTAAATAATATTCAATGTTCACATATAACTTCAATGTTAATTTAAAAAAACTTTAAAATGCTTCTTATATACCTTCTAAAGTAAAACTCATTTATTTCTGAATCATGGGGATTATATATATCAAACTGCAATAAGCTTTGGTGGAAATTAAATTCAATTTTCTTGACTAATGATTTAAATAACTTTTGAATATCGTGATTTAAATCAAATTCACTCTAATTTAGGATATATGTTTTCTTAATTTATCTCCAGTGACCCAATGCAACAAAATCTAAGTAAAGACTTTGATCTGATAATCATCAAACCGTGCAGATTTAAGAAATATAGAGCTAATGCCATGGACAAAATGTCATAATCACAGGCACATATGAGATGAAATAAGTCTTAATGACTATCAAACTTGTATATCTTAAAACATCCAAGTATTTTGGATCATAGAATAAGATAAAACTGTGAAATTTGAATCATGAGTTAAAACAAATGAAGAAATATGGGACAGACTTTGTGGGCTCTCACTTTTGTTGGCTTTAAAAAGAAACTAATCAGGTGCATTTGGGACAAACAGAATTGTATTTGAAGTGGACTATTTTATTAATATTTTGAAATGGAATAACTTTTTTTAAATAGTCAATTATCTGCAAATGAGAACAGAAGTTCCACTTTGACAAGCAGGATGTCTTAAAATAAATACTGGAGGTATATTAAAATTTATTAGAAAATGCTTGGAAAAAAATTTCCTGTTTCACTTGACAGCTCACTCTAATGCATTAGCAGCTTCCTCCTGGGTGATGGAATTAATTCTGCCACAAATATATTTAGTACTTTTCAGGTCTCCTCCCCAGTAGGTTTCCACACTTCATTCTTTAATTTATTGCTGCTTTTCTATGTCTCGTCGTGCTGTGTGGAGAAATGATAAGATATTGAAGAAAAACCGATAGCTTTGGATAGTTGACATAATCTGTTCAATTGTTTTTGGTACAGGTGTTTCTTTTCCCCCAAGGAATTCTCAGTTTCTTTGCCTTTGAGAACCTTGCTCCAGGAAGCAAATTTGTAACAGTTGTTATGCGTTCTGAGTTCAGAATGAGATGGAGTTGGACTGATATTGCTGCTGTCACTCATTCTTTTTTTTTTTTTTTTTTTTTTAAATATATTTTATTGATTTTTTACAGAGAGGAAGGGAGAGAGATAGAGAGTTAGAAACATCGATGAGAGAGAAACATCGATCAGCTGCCTCCTGCACATCTCCTACTGGGGAGGTGCCCGCAACCAAGGTACATGCCCCCGACCGGAATCGAACCTGGGACCCTTCAGTCCGTAAGCCGACGCTCTATCCACTGAGCCAAACCGGTTTCGGCAACACTCATTCTTTAGAGTACTTTGTTTCATACCACTAAGCAGTATACTTTTGAGATAATTTAAAGAGGAACATTGGAAAAAGGCATGTTCTAAAAATGGACAAGTTACATGATTCTGACTTGGGCTTTCTTTCTCTTTTTGTTTATGTTTTGCTTAAAAATGTCTAAAAATGTCTAAAAATGTCTAAAAATGTCTTTGTGGTGGTGATCTATACTTTCTTAATAGGATTTTTTGACTTAGGTATTAGAGCAGATAAATGAAACCTTATACAAGACAATTTTAAAAAAGACTTTCTGATATTTCACCTTGAACTATAATTTGTAGTTCCTACTTAGAACTACATATTTTCATAGGGTTTGAAATCATAGCCACCATTTATCTTTTCTTGTCTCTTTTTGGTCTCACTTTGTTGAAGAGGAAGGGGTATTGTTCTTTGAGAATAACATCCTACCTAAGGAAACTTTAGAGAAATTACAAGTTTTGTGGAGTTCTTAGGCATACAGGCAATAATGTATATTTGATTGCTCATGATCAGACTAGAACGCAATATATAGTTTTATCCCTCCTTCTCCCTTGCTGATTGACTGAATCATATATGATGACTGCTATATGTATGATGACTGTTCTCAAATTCTACCGATTTAATTAGGATTTTCTTATTAGAATTAAACAGGCAACATACGCATTCTGTCTTTACCAGCATATCTCATGTGTTTTATGTTACTAGCTGGATATGTTTTCCAAATAATACTTATGAATCAAATATCTATAGAATATGATAAAAGTGAGATTAGGAAAATTTATCTATATCCACAGACATAGAAATAATGTCACATTACACAACAGGAGTTGTAAATTTATTTCATAAGAAGTAGTTTTAAATTTTCCTTTAATTTTCAAATTAATAAACTTTTATTTATCATAGAAATAACTAATGCAATGGTGGTTGTAATCTAAAGTATCATTACCTGATGTTTTTGTTTGAGTAATTTATATTTAATTTTGGAATTTAAAATTTATTTTATGTAGATCTACAGAACGGAATGAGGTTGAAAATATTTTTATTTTTCAAGTTAGACTTTTACACTTCAAAATATATTGGACTGAATTTCATTCCAATTTAAAATTACTTTAATTAGCTCTTGATAATTGAGGTTTACTATTAATTAACTGTTTCTCTTTTTTTAATCATTTCTCTTTCTGGTCTCTGGATTTCTCATTTGTAAAATAAATAGTTTGAACAGAAAATCTCAGATTCACCTTCATGCTCTAAACTTCCTTGATTATAACTGTGCTTATCAGCTGTGTCAAGCTTATAATGAACATATGTTCTCTCAAAGAATGATTTCAATGCATTTGAGGATATAACTAAGATCATTTATTTTCAGCCTTTTCAAAATCCAAATTTGCCCAGTGTTGAGTGAATAAAAACTGACCTTAAAGTTTTGCTGATACGCATCCTTCTTCCATTCATGAGCAGGTGACTTGGCCAAAAATGTATGTCTAATTCATTCTGGCTATCTTCACCAAAGGATTATTTGCTTAGCCACCAATTGCAATTGTGTATACCACAGAATCAGATGCAGAGCTTTACTTGGTCCAGGTTTGGTTTATATAAAAAATACAATTATTTGTTTTAACAATAACAGTATCTTCCTTAAATGTTAACAACAAGTTATTAAACACCTATTCCTGTACCATGCAATGTTCTAATGGGTGCGCAAATATGCTATGCACTCTATTAGCCAGTTTTGCTCTCTTTGAGATTTCATTTGAGTGTGTATATATGAATGGAGTGGAACTAGACTATAAAAAAAGTAAGCAGGGTAAAATGCCATAATACATTAAAAAACTTATCTAAGGCCCTAACCGGTTTGGCTCAGTGGATAGAGCGTCGGCCTGCGGACTCAACGGTCCCAGGTTCGATTCCGGTCAGGGGCATGTGCCTTGGTTGCGGGCACATCCTCAGTGGAGGGTGTGCAGGAGACAGCCGAGCGATGTTTCTCTCTCATCGATGTTTCTGGCTCTCTGTCCCTCTCCCTTCCTCTCTGTAAAAAATCAATAAAAAATATATTAAAAAAAAGTAATCTCAGGAGACAAAATAACTGACAGGCTACTTCAAATAATATAGTCTAGGTAGCAAGCTCTGAAGAGGTGACCTTCATTATCTCTTCTTGCATGCTGTGCCATGAAGGTGTTGACACTGTCCCTGAAGCACACAGGTGTGAGAATTGAGTTATCAGGTTCTGGCCATGTCAAACATTTTTGATTATTGTTTTGGCTTTTTATTGCCCAGAGACTATAGCAGCTGTTCCCAAAGCAGATCAACCATTACAGACACTGGGTGGACCCAAACTAATGGATGCTCCTCAATGAGGTGCAGAACACTGGAATCTGCACTTAAAAAATTCTCAATGTGATATGATATTCCATCATATTTGGGAACTATTTGAGGTTCAAACTGTTGAATGAGGTTTTTCCTTTCTAACCTGGCACCGCTAATCTTTCCATTCTCACCTCCGACACACAAGGCCTCTCCCTCCGTGCACACACACAATAGTGATGCATATAACACTAATAGGCATGTACCATCAAAAGGGTGACATCTTCTCTTTGACTGGATTGCCATCCTAGCAAAACACCTTTCTCTTCTTCCCCTGCTGTGTGCTCTCACACTTCACACCACCTCACTGCTTCCCTGATGAAACCACATTGTTCCTTCAAAGGCCAGTTAATTTTCTCCTTTTTGACATCTTATATGGTGGCACTTGCAACTTCTTAATACTTTCCTCCAATCTGTTTCATTAATTGGGTTTAATGGTCAGCCATTTCACAGTCACAAAATATTTTAAATGAAAATAACATAAAATATTCCAACTTTTAAATAATTTGATTCACTATTTTTTTGCCTCCTTTGTTTTATACAAAATGTTGCCTTAGTAGTTTACTGAAATTGAGATATTCTGTGGAACCTCCTACTCTCATTTATTCATCATGTGTTGAATCATTGAATCTTTTTGCTAATGTGGCAGTAGTTACCTTTGTTGTACTTGTTTTCAAAATATGGGCCTATCATTCACACTTTATTTGACACTTCTTTATTTTTATAGCACTGTTTTGTTAATGAGCTCCATCTAAAAATCAACCTCATATAAAGTCCAAAGTTGCATCTCAGGTTTTCATCCTAATCCAGTTAAACTGTATTTGATAAAAGTGCTTATTGATTTCAATTTAAATCCCTTTTGCAAATATTCTGCAAACTTTCCTAACCTAGTTTCAGCTTGAGGTATATATTATAGACTAAGGCATTCATTCTTTTATCATTTTTTTTTTCTCATTCACTCATTGCCTTGAGATCTTGGTGCTACAGGGAGAGTTGCTTTTCATTTCATAGTGCTATTTTGATATTATTTGGATTTTTAAGGTAAGTTAATAATCACTTATTCTAGGTTAGTATATAAGTAAGCTAAATAAATTTTTTTTGGTTATAAACCCTTTTTTTCCACTTTTAATTGATGTGCCATCTTATATATTTATTTTAATTTCATTCACTGATTGCATTTATTTGGCTGAATTTTCTTATCAGCAGTTCCTATCTGAATTTTCATTAAATATTTCATAAAAGTGTTGCCTACAGTAAGTTTGAAGCAATGTGCAACGATTATGTGTGTGTGCCTGCATGCATGGCTGTGTCTATTTGTGTGTGTATTAAATATTCTGGTTCCAAAGACATTCTTTTCAAGGGGAACAAAAGGTGTTGGCTTTTTATTATATTCCGGAGCATTGGTTCCTAATCTATTTATTGTAAGAGTTTTAGCAGCAACACTTATTTCATTTAGCTTGGAAGTTTATGGAATATATTCATAATTCTTCTCTTTCATGAAAAACTTGTAAAGAGAGGGAGTCCCGCAGCCATTTTACCCAGAGCACTGGGAACAGTGTGACATCTGGAAGCGCTGTGGGCCACTGTATTTTCTTTTAGGGAGCTGTTGTTACCTGTACAGAGGCGTCACTGATGCCCAATCACAATAGAGTCTTCTTTCTTTTGTTTTTCTTCTGCAGACTTGTCCATAGAGTTCCATTTGCATTTACCATCTCTTTTGGGTGTTTGCTCAAATAATTATTTTCCATCTAGGGAGACCATTCCTGCATTGAGGAAATAATTAGTCTTAGCTGCCTTTTATTTTTGAAATACTTATTTACATTACATTGTTTCTTTCTCAAGAAATTCAGTGACTGGAATTTTCAATAAAATGTGGCTTAAAATTTTTGTGCACAAGGCATTGTGATATGGTTAGGGACTATTTGTTTAATCATTTTACTATCAAATGTTCCCCTGATGTGTGTGTGTGTGTGTGTGTGTGTGTCCGCGCGCGTGCACGCGTGCTTGTGTGTGTTTATTTATTTTTTCTCTTCTTTTGTTTGGAAGGAGGAGGTTGATCCAGGTTAGCAAACTACCAGATGGAAAAAAAAATTATAGAAAATCAAGGAAAGAAAATATGTTCTTTGTTTTCCTACATATTATTTTTAAGTATATTTTAGAGAATCATTCTCTTAGATAATGAGCAAGCCTCAATTATATTATTTTCCCGATAGCTTTTACAGTGGAGGAATTGTGGTAAAAATTTCTATTTACACATCAATCCCCCCCTAAACAAAACTAAGGCAGTGTTCATCACTCTCTCTGTCAATCAGTGTGTCTGTTCTACCACACACCCATTTACTATCTCCCCCAACCAAGGGTCAGGAAATGCACACTAATCAGCTGAAGGAACTGGGAAGGACAGCAGCAGCAAGAGTATACTCTGACAGTCTCGGGCCTGCATACAGTACAGGGTCAGTACACATCCCATGGAGAGCTCCATGTATTAAGTTATATCCAGAGGTTGAAATTAACCTGAGAAAGACAAAGTAAGTACTTACACACCATGGAAATAAGAAATAATCCCAATGGTCTATTGAGTCAGAAAACATTGAGAATAATGCTCACTAATAGTTACTCAGGCCCTGTATGATCTAACTTAGGTCCACAGTCTTCTGCACAATTCTGATGTAATGGCATTTGGGGAACCATTTGTACAAGTGATCAGGTTAAAATGATTTTTTTAATCACAAACATTTAAAATATTTTGAGAAAACCTACTAGATACAGGATATATGCTTCAAGGATGCTTGTTTTGTTTTTAGTTTTAGCATTTGTTGAAGGAAATCTGTGTGGAGACTTCAACTTACTGTACCACATCATTTTCTGAAGATTGTCCTATGGTAATGAATTAGCCCCTTTCATTTAAGCTAGACTCAAGCCAGTGACTGGAGTAATAGAATCTTTGTCTCATCAATCTCATGAACCATTTAGTCCCCATTTCAAGAGCAGTTTTAAGTCTATTTCTAAATGTGTATTCTATTTTTATATTATGCCAATCAAATATGCTCTCAAAGGAAACTTGAGTGAATAGCTCAATTATGGCTATTGATGCCTATACCCTCAATTTCAGGACCAGTGCTTCTGAATTACTGTAGGCAAAACTTAGATGTTTCCCATGGGGAAGAAGAATGGAAGAGAGAGAGAGAAAAGATCTGTTACTGTAGACTTAGAGTTCAGTATTTTAGTTTAAATCGTTGTTCCCTTGACTGTCATTATGGAATTATAATATTGATTTGTGATTTGCCTATAATTTTAGGACATTGCATTTGTTCATTTGTCCATTAAAATAATTATCTCTGCCAAACACTTTTGATATTTTTGCCAATATTACCACACAGATACTTTTGCATAAAAAATATATGTAATTATAGGAGTGTGATGCAGTAAATGAGAATAGTACATGCAGTTTTTGTAAGGGAGCCAAGACACTCTTTTACGAATAAGGTAAACATGGATTATTTTCTCTATTAGTTGTTTTAAGCTTTCTAGTAACTACCAAAAATTTTCTTTGATGTTGATTTTTAGCCAAAAGTTGGAAAATCAGTCCTGAATTAGCATATTTACTTTGACTTTCTGTACTTACTATTTGTAATTGCACTGTATTAATTATCTATAAATAGCAGTTCTTCCAAAGAAATGGGTATTGGTCATGCCTTTGAAATTTTATATCTCTGTGAAATCTGGGAGTAAAAAAAGTCTATGAATGTATAAGCTGCATATCATTTTTCTTAATGACCAGATATGACACAACCATTAGTACTATCTTATTTTTTTGAGTATGAGTGTGTCTGAATAAATGGATGTGATAACTCTAAACTTGATGAGGGCTGCTGAAATCTGGGCTATGTATTGCTTTTTAAAAAATTTTTGGCCAGGACTTGAGTTTTTACCATCACTTCTTTTCCTTTTGCCAAATTTAATAATTACATACATGTGAGATAATGGTATTCTAATACATACAACCATATGACAACCATTGTGTTTTGTTCATCTTCTTTAAAATTATTGATTTTTCATTTTAGATAAGCAGATTATTTTTGAAAAGTATTTATTGTGCCTAAATTCTCAAAGTATGTTAAATACTGACATTTTGCTATATATTTTTATTATACACTGTATCTGATTTTATGTACTGGCACTGTTCCTTTCTTTCCTTGGCTAAGCAGTGCCCTTTGTCTCAAAATGTGGTGATTGTGTAGGCTAAAATTATTGATTTTTCAACATATGCCCAAATGGTGGAATGTAAAATGTGAACAAACTAAAAAGTCTGTGTGAATTTTTCTTGTATTCATTTAACACAATTTGCACAGTATGCAGCATGGCTGTCCTTCAGATCAAGTTATTCTTATGGAAAGACTAGATTCTCTTCCACTAGGTTGTCTGAAACCATGTGCTAGTGCATTCAATGGGAATATTAGTTTTATATGTTGTTTTTTAAACTCTTCAACTGAAACAAAACTAAATTTCAGTTTTTTTCAGAGTTTCAGATTTTAAATAAAAATAATTTCTATACTAGTAGGAAAGTCTTTTCGCTATATCCTGAGCAAAAATAAATAAATAAATAAAATAAAAGTATGGTCAAATAAAAAAGAAATGGACTACTTCCTGCAACTGATAATAAATGCCAAAGACAAATACTCCCAAGGTATGTTTTAGAAAAGAAATATAATTTAATTCAAAATGTTTTGAATAGATATATAAACTGCAGCATCATAAATGGTTCTTAAAAGAGGTTGTACTAGAATATTTGTCTAAAGCTAATGTCAGGAATATAGCAGTTTCTGGACTGAATAAACATACATCTGACTTTATGGTAATCTTATAATTGAAAAATTCTTAACTGTAAGTTTTCAGGAAAAAAAAACTTTTAACATTTATTTTTCTTGATTTCAGAGAGGAAGGGAGAGGGAGAGAGAGATAGAAACATCAATGATGAGAGAGAGTCATTGACTGGCTGCCTCCTGCACGCCCCACACTGGGGATCGAGCCCATAACCTGGGCATGTGCCCTGCCTGACCAGGAATCGAATCGTGACCTCCTGGTTCATATGTCGATGCTCAACTACTGAGTCACATCAGTCAGGCCAGAAAAAGACAAAACAAAAAACAAACAAACAACAACAACAACAAAAACCTTTTAGAATAAACTCTCTAAAAGAACGTTAAATAATTAAACAAATATTAAAAATATTTTCTAAAAGATTTTTGCTTACAAAATTGGAGATATGCATTTATATAATTTTTTTAAAGAATAACATGTATGTGGCAGGATCAGAGAAGAATGAAAGGAGGAAGGGAGCAAGGGAGGGAAGGAACTGAGGGAAGAGAGGAGGATGAGACGCCGGGCGTCAAGGAAGAGATTTGCCTCATAGAGTTGCCAGGACAAGTTCTTATAAAATGTGGTGGAGAGGGCACGTTATTTTTTCTGCAAGTAAATTTCTTATAGAGTCAATTTTGCTCATGATAAAGGAATGTGAAAACAAGTAGAAATTTCCATGGTGCTCCCAAATTCTACCCTGTCAATGTCAGGATTTCTGTGTTCAACTCTATATTCTTTCTTTTTCTTTTCTTTTTTTTTTTTTTTTTAAAAATGTAACTTCAAGGATTCATTGCAATGTTTCCCAAAGCCCTGGTCAGTATAGTATAGTTCTTTGGCTACAGCACTGGACTGAGCACCAGAATGTGGTGGTTCCATTCCCAAAGACATGTACCTGGATTGCGGGTTGGATCCCCAAGCAGGCCATGTGAAAGAACACATTTCTCTCTCTCCCTCCCTCCCTGCCTTCCACTCACTCTCACTAAAAATCAATGGGAAAAAAAATATATGCTTGGGTGAGGATTAAAAAAATAGTTTTCCCATAGATTACCTTTAGATGGTCTTGAGTTTGTTTCATTGTGGTGGTGAATATAAAATCATATGTACTTTTGTTTTTAAGATCTTTAAATGGGGACAATAAGTATTTTTTCTTAAAGAGGGGATAGATAATTAGGTAAAAATAACTGGTGAAATTTGTAAAAGTACAGGCGAATTGAGCCTAGACTCTAAGTTTAACTCCAAAACAGCAACATTCAACTTTATATATATATATATATATATATACATATATATATATATATATATATATATATATATATATATATATATATGGCATGATTCTTTGTAAAAAGTGTTGACATATGGTCATTTCTTAGAGCAAAGATTTATGTTTAATTAACTCATGAATAATTTCATTTTCTGGTGATTTTTATAGCCATAATCAGGGGTAATGGAGTTAGATTTTCTTCTATATGATAACAATATTATATAAGTATATAAAATAATACATCATAATAAAATGTTAGTTTCCATGGTGTCATCTTCAAAAAAAAAAAAAACCTCAATCTGTAAAAGGTAAATTATTTCCCAAATTAGATGATCTATATTTTTACCTCAGATGCTTATTTTCAAATAGTATTAATTAGTATGAAAAAGATTCTTTTATCAGGTATTCTGAAGAAATATTAAATGTAAATCTATTCTTTCACAACTGTCAGAGAGTTTTTTTCCCCTTGAAAACTGGACAATTTCTAACTCCAAAAGTATATATCTTTGAAAGATGAATCTATTTTGTGTCCTTTAGTTAGCTAATAGCTTCCACTTATTAAATATTCCCTGATGAGAAATTACTGCTTTTACCATCCAGTCTCCTATTTTAAAACCCTACTTCACAGGTATTTGGAGAGATCTAAGTGAAAAATAAGCCCAGTGAATGGCTGTTCAATTAGGGTGTAAAACCTTTTTAAGTGCCATTTCAAAAAGTGAGACTATATACTTGATATGACTTAGAGGAGGGCATGTGCTAAAGAATTACTCATAATGATTTAATTCATTCATCTTATGGATTATAGTTTCTGCTCTTCTATTCATGCACAGTGGGTTTATGTGTCTAACACCCATTAACACTATGATAGTTCTGTTCATAAAACAGAAATACATTTAAAAGAAATAGTTTATTTTCTTGTTAACTACATAACCCCTTTCCTTTCTAGAGCTATGTAAAAACTTGAATTTAAGCAAAATTTAAAAATTCCAATATAAGAAAATTTAAATTATTGTCAGATATACTTTAGAGGGATCTCTTTATCATTTAAATTTGTCTTAAAATGGCTGCCTTACAAATAGATATATATTTTTTTCTGAATGCAGTTATTTGGGATTAAATTTTCATGATGCTTATTGAATCATTACAGGATATCAGAACCTTGAAATTGATAAACATTATATTGTAATGGATCATTGAAAGATTGAAAACTACACCTTTCCCTTGTTTAATCATTTAAAAGAAGACTTTCCCCTTATTTTTAGGCTATATTTTGACTGCATATAACTTCTTAATTCCAGCGTGGCTTTAGTATAGACAGTAATTAAGGCACTGATGGCAATGTGTCCAAAATAATTTATTCGATTCATGGATTGCAAAAGCAGAATGTAGGGACATTTTTGTTGAGTTACTGGATGTGTTATTTGGGAATTAGCACAAAGACCTGTTACTCTTGAGAGTTGTTTCTGGAAATAGTGGACGCAATTTGCCAAAGTTCTCCAGAGCTACAGTGAGTTAGAATGAGGGTAACACACAGTCTTTATGTGGGTTACCCTCCTCTGTCATGCTTGGATGAATTTAAAAAACTCTAAGTAATATAGTTGGAATGAACAATCACTTCTTTAATTACCTAAATTATGCCTTATTTATGTTGAAATATACATAAAGTATGAATCTAAATAATGATTTACAAGAGGGATATAAATGTCATCCATTAAGTAATTAATTTAAAAAATTTATTTAAAATAGAACTAAATCATAGCTCTTATTACTCTTTTGCTGAAAACCCTCTAATAGATCATCATTGAATTCAGAGCAAAAGCTAGTTTCCTTACAATGGCCTATAGAACTTAAATAGAAATATAATTAAAAAACACATAAGTGATTGATTGCACATCTAGTGATTACATTAAGAAAGACAAAAAGAAACAGATGCAATTATACCTAATAATATATATTATTTAAACCAACATATCCAAAGTATCATTTCGAGCTAATCACCAAGTATCATTTAAATCTAATCATTATTGAAAATTATTTATTAGCTATTTTACTTTTAAAACAATATGTTTTTATTGATTTTTTAAAAATTTTTAGACAGAGAGAAAGGGAGAAGGGGAGAGAGAGATAGAAACATCCATGAGAGAAAGATGGATCAGCTGCCTCCTGAACAGACCCCTTACTGGGGATCAACCCCCAACCGGGGCATGTGCCCTGACCTGGAATGGAACAGGTAACCTCTGGGTGGGTGGGACAATGCTCAACCAACTGAGCCACACTGGCCAAGGTGCTATTTACATTTTTTATACTCATCTTTGAAATCCAGTGGGTAATTTTTCACTTACTGCTTCACAGAATTTGGATGCTAAATTTTACATAGGAATTCTTATTTACATTTCACAAAATTTATCATTAAAAAAGTAGATTCACTTACTCAAGATTTTTTAAAATATACTTTAAATTTTTCCAATTAACTGAATTGCCGACCAGAAAGAAAATCCCTATAATATCTGGAAATATATGACAAGTGTTTCAGTTTTAAAATATAAATCAATGAACATTATGTAAAATAAAAACTCACTTCCTCAGCTGAAGTAGGCATATTTAAAATGCTCAGTGGCTACTGGTTGCTGGTGGTTACCAAATTGCACAGTGCAGCTTTATTTTTTCTAGCCACAGTTACCAGGTTATCACTCTGACCAATTTCCTACTACTCTCTTCTTTCCTACTTCTTCCAGCCACACGGGCTGTTTTCCTCTCCCTTAACCCCCTCCCACTGCACACCTTTCCTGCCTTGGGGCCTCTGCACGGTCTGTGCCACATGCTTTTCGTCCTGATATGGACAAGGCTAATTCCACAACTACTTCAAATCTTTGCTCAAATCTCAAAATCTCAATGGGGCTTTCCCCCTACCCTGCTGTTGAAAAGTCACTTTGCAGCTCTATACTAATCCTACTCTCATCCTTTCCTCCTTGGAATTTATCTCTTGCTAACATCCTAAATGATTCACTCTCTTTTCTAATGTTGATTGTTTATTTTTTTCTCCCTTAAATAGGATATAAACTTTAAGATGTAAGGGATTTTTATCATTTTCACCCTAACATATAACAAGCAGCTCAAATAGTGTCTGGCACATTATTTGATGTGCAGTAAGTTTTTGTTAAATTAATAAGTAAATAGCTTCCTACAGTAGAGTTTGGATTTACAAACTGAGACGTAGACTATAAATTCTATAGAAAATGAACTATTTCATGATAATTCTGTTTAAATAAGCCAGCTATGTCCTTCCCTAAACATCACTTGGGGAGAGAAAAGGGTTAGGGAGCATTGGAGAGACAGCCAATTTCTCTTCTCAGCTCTGTGGCTATGTAACTTCAGGTAAGCTATGTCACACTTCCAGTATCCCTATTTTTCTCTTGGATATTATGAGAAAAATGGAACAAAAATGACTGAGTTTCCTTCAAGTTCTAAAACTCCTACTCAGAGATACTCCTCTCAAACAAAACTCCCCCAAAGTTTGAATAAATCCATCCACTGGGAACAAAATGCAATTTAGTGTAGCTCAGTAAGCAATCTGACGCTGTACCTATTTGCTGTGCTCTGCACTCCAGAGAGCACAGTAAAAGCTGAGCCCATAGTGGGGAAACAGTGAACAAATAAATGAGAGGAAATTGGCGTAGCCAATATTGGAGACAATGGGTAGGGAACCTATGATGGTGAAGAGCTTCTATATTGAGAGATGTGGGTGTAAAATGCATTAAAATATGTTTAATTCAGTGCTCAGTTCCAGGCATTTTTCTATACACCATAATTCAAACCAATAGAAATGTAGCAAACCCTAGAAATGATATAATCTGCTACATTATAGATTTTTCTATAAATAATTGAGTTTTGTATGCCATGGAAGATGTGAAAATAAATAACTACCTGCAATTAGAGATCTTTTAGTGAAGAATGGAATATTTGACGTGGTAATATAAGGCAGAATGTAGAAATTTATTTATGAAACATACACATTTAATAAGATTCCAGGCACTTTGGGGAAGTTATGAATTACAGAAAAGATAAACTTCTTCAGAGGGATGTTGTCAGAGCATTTTAATTTCTGTCTGAGTTACATTTGCTTAATATTTCCGGTTTGCATTTATTTTACTATCGTCCTAATTTGGTAGCAAATACTAGAATGTATTACACTTTAGGAATAGGAAACTAAAACCAATTTCTGCTTTTATAATTATAACATATATTTTCTCCAATATGTGTATATATGCAATTATGTTTTATATTATATCCACTTATAATTTTAGCACAATAAATTTACTTTAAACTATGCTATGAAAACTAGTGAACAGTGATTTTTCTCATTTTTTGTTTAACAAAAGGTGATAGTTTCATTTTTGAAAAGAAAATGGAGAAAATAGGAAATTGATTAAATCAAAGTCGGTGATGTTAAAATTACTTGTTATTATAAAGCAAGTACAGTGCGTTTGAAGGCTTTGTAAACCAAGTGGCTCCCTCCTCAACCCCAGTATCCATTCTCATTCTGAGACTTTTTAGTAAAAATTGGGTTGTCCTGTGGTACCGCAGGTGACAATGAGGAGCTGGCCAACTGATCTCCAATCTTGCACTGTGAGCACAAAGCAGCTTGTATGTGGTTGGCCAGGGCCATCCTGGGAAGGACTGAGGACTCCCCATTTGCAAACACAATTGTAACAGATGGAAAACTCCCTAGCAATCAAATGGATAAATTGTTTGTTTTCCATTTAAATAGGAAATTGGTTTTTGAATCCTTGAATTGTCAGACAATGTAATCTCAGTTTGTATTAGTTTTTGAATGATCCCATTGAGGAAGTGTAACAATCCATGAAATGTGAATAAGTGAAAAACAAACAAACAAATGAAAGAACTTAGTTGATTTTTATTTATTTATTTGTTTAATCACTTCACCTTTTTCACCCAGCTTTTAGTTGATTTTTTCAATCCTTTTAGGGATGCAAGATTCTTACCAAAGCAATATTTCCATTAGTACTAATGAAGACTAGTCGAAAACTGAAGTGGCCATTTAATAATTAATATTACCTCTATTGCTAGGACTATCCATTAGGTTGCATCTGTTTAAAACAGTTGTAGGCTTTCACTGAAGAATAGTCATAACCAAAAAATAAGTCAGGTTGATATTTCTTAAATACTGAGACTCTTGTGCCTATCTTCTCTCTATAGTAAGCCAAGTTTAGGACTTGAGAAAAAAATGTATTTTCAGTATTTAGTGGTTATCCTCACAAAAATTGTATATTTGTTGTAATTATTATTGTTGGTGTTGTTATATTGTTTTGGGTTCTAATTTCTAAAATGAGCAGAATTTTTAACATATTAGTATTCATTATGGAAGTAAAAATATACAACTAATATTACTTAACAGAGTGTGGCTTTTCCACACACATAAGGTATACTTAGAATCAAGAATATAAGGCCATGTCAGAAGTGAATCTCACTTAATACAGTAATCATTATTTCTTGGGGGAGAAATGTCACATTAGAACATAGCAACCTAATTCTCTCAAAATGCAACTCAACAATTGAATTAAAATTTAGTAAATTTTTGAGAGCTGATTGCCTGCCAGCAGTATTTTCCCATATATATACCTTTTGACAATACCCATAGTGGCATTGTGAAATGTAGTTGCATTATAAAGAATGTTAGAATTGACTTGAATTTGAATAATAGTTGCAATACTTGACAGTAAAGAGTCAGAGTATATTACTTAAATAGTGTGGAAAAATTTTAAAAAAAGTGTGGCCTGGTGTACCTGTTAGAAGAAGAAGCCAAGACTTTCATCAGTTGTAGCAAATATACCACTCTGGTGGGGGGAGTGTTGATAATGAGGAGACTTAGCTTGTGTGGAAACAGGAAGTAAACGGGAAATCTCTGTACTTTCCCCTCAATTTTGCTGTGAAACTCAAATTTTCTGGGAAGTCTGAGAAACTGTCACAAACCAGAGGAACCTAAGGTTAAATAATGAGTAAATGCAATATGATATCATAGATGGGGTGGTGGAACATGAAAAGGACATTAGGGAAAAAACTAATGAGATCTGAATGTTGTATGGAGTTCGGCTAATAATGTATCAATAGTGGTGACATACTACATTGACGTAAGATGTTAACAATAGGTGAAACTGGTCACATGTTATATGGGAACTCTCTGGGAACTTTGAAACTTTGCTGTAAATCTAAAACTATGCTACTATAAAGTCATTTAACTACAGGGGGAAAATGTCAAGATTCTCCAGGTTTAAAAAAGTGTTGAAGCAGTTACTATGTGGCAGTTCCTCTTCTGATGCTCTCTGTGAATGATCTCATTTAATCATCACATAAATCCTATGGGGCAGGTTCAATGATTATCCTTCCCAATATGAAAAAATGAAGACAATAAGAAGTTACCTTGTTCACATCAGTGCTGCAGCCAGAATTTTGTTGTTGTCATTGTTGGCTCTCAAATTACTTGGTTTCATGATTGTTGAAGCAATAGATCAGACACCATTTGCCACAGTAATTTCTGTCAAACTGGCCCGTCACAAAAACTCCAGCACAAGCTTCACCTGCAGGGCATGCCCAGTGAAGGTGACTGGTTTTGCCATTCACATCCACTTTATAGTATTTAAGTACAACCCACTTACCCTTTTTCTTATGTTTATTCATCTTGAGTGTAGTATAAGACTTCTTTCTTTTCTTAGTATCCAGGATTTTAAAATAGGAATTTTGATTCTAGCCACTGAGAAAGAAAAAAATAAAGTAAAAAAAGATCTATTGAAATAGATATAAATTTTACCAATTTTATAATATACTAGAGGCCTGGTGCACAAAAATATCTGCACTGGCGGGGGGGTGGAGGTTGTCCCTCAGCCACACTTGTGCCCTCTCACAGTCTGGGACCCCTCAGGAGATAATGACCTGCTGGCTTAGGCCTGCTTCTGGATGGCAGAGGGCAGGCCCAATCCCTAGGTGCCTGTCCCGCAGCCCCTGGTTGGGCTCAGAGCAAGGCCGACTGGGGAGTTGGGGAGCCTCCCCCGTCACACTCAAGGCAGGGCCAATGGGGAGGTTGCAGCGCCACCCCCTGTCATTCACAGAGCAGGGCAGATCAGGGGGTTGTGGCGCCACCCTTGTCACTTACAGAGCCGGCCAATCAGGGGGTTACAGCACTGCCCCTGTCACGCAAAGAGCAGGGCCCATCAGGGGAGTTGAGGCTCTGTACCCTGTCACACACAGAGTAGGGCGGATCAGGGGGTTGGGGCACTTCCCCTTGTCACACTCAGGGCAGGGCCAATGGGGAGGTTGCGGCTCCACCCTGTCACACACAGAGCAGGGCCCATGTGGGGGATAGGGTGCCACACCCTGTCACACACACAGAGCAGGGCTGATCAGGGGGTTGGGGAGCTTCCCCCTATCAGGCACAGAGCAGGGCCAATCAGGGAGTTGGGGCGTCTTCCCCTGTCACGAACAGAGCAGGGCAGATAGGGAGGTTGTGGCCCCACCCCCTGTCACACAGAGAGCCGCAGGGCGATCAGGGGGTTTGGGCGCTGCCCCTGTCACGCTGCTCCAGGGGCCAGGAGGCCTCGTGGATCTGCTGATCCCAGTGCTGGGAGGCCTCGCGGCTCCGCTTGACACCAGGGCAGTGAGGCCTTGCTGCTCAGCTGATCCCGGCGCTGGGAGGCCTTGCGGCTCCGCTGATCCCGGTGCTGGGAGGCATATTACCCTTTTACTATTAGAATAGAGGCCAGGTGCATGGGTGGAGGCTGGCTGGTTTTCCCTGAAGGGTGTCCCAGATCAGGGTGGGGGTCCCGCTTGTGTTCCTGGCCAGCCTGGATGAGGGGATGATGGCTGTTTGCAGCTGGTCATACCCCCTTTAGAGTGGGGGTCCCCACTGGGGTGCCTGGCCAGTCTGGGTGAGAGACTGAGGGCCGTTTTCAGGCTGGCAGGTGACTGAAGCTCCCAACCTCTCCTTTTTTTCTGTTTTTTTTTTTTGTTTGTTTGTTTGTTTGTTTGTTTGTTTGTTTGTTTTTCTATTCTGGGATTTATTTACCTTCTATGGCTGTCACTTGAACTGAGAGCCGACTTTAGCTCTGAGGCTCTGCTCCAGCTCTGAGACCTCGGCTGCTGAAAGCAGGTATCTTGGTTTGTTTGGGTTCTATAATTGAAACATTGTTGCCATCACTGCCCCTCTAAGCTCTGAGGCTGAAGCTGGCTGAAAGCAGGTTTCTGGGGATTGTTTCGCTTCTATAATTGCAACAATGTTTCTTAGAGTGCAGCTCAGAGCCTGGCAGCAGCAGGCAGGGAACCTTGGCTTCCTCCATCACTGGAGCAAGCAAGGCTGCTGTTCGCTTCAGCTGCCATCTTGGTTGGCAGTTAATTTGCATATCGCCCTGATTAGCCAATGGGAAGGGTAGCAAAGTTATGGTTAATTACCATGTTTGTCTATTATTAAATAGGATTGTATATGTTTCATGTAGATGTACCAATAAATAACTCCTTGGGAAATGCAATCTAAGACTCTTAGTATTGCTTCTGTTTATGAAGCTAGAGGACATCTTAGGAGCATTAATAGATCCAAGATCTCTTTACCTAGAAATTAGCCACTGCATCTGGCAATGGTCAAAAGTAATTGAAGATTGTTGCCATGTGTTTAGCGATTACTAGTTGAGGTTCATTTACAATATCCCTGTATCATGCAATATATATATATATATATATATATATATATATATATATATATAATCTCCTATCTAATAAAAGAGAAACATGGTAATTAGCGTACATCCGCTACTCTTCCCATTGGCTAATAAGCGAGATATGCAAATTAACTGCCAGCCAAGATGGCGGCCGGCAGCCAGGCAGCTTGAAACTAACATGAGGCTTGATTGCTTCAGTGATGGAGGAAACCAACGTTCCCCGCCTGCCTTGCCGGCCTCACAGCTTGCAGTTTGAAACATTGTTACAAATATAGAAGCTAAACAAAACCACAGAAACCTGCTTTCAGCCAGCCGGGATCTCAGACCTGGAGTTGATACAGTGTTTCAATTATAGAACCCAAACAAACCTGCTTTCTGCAGCAGAGGCCTCAGAGCTGGAGCCAGAGCTAAAGCTGGCCCAGAATAAAAAAGAAAAAAGAAAAAAAGGAGCGGTTGGGAGCTTCAGTCACCCGCCAGCCTGAAAACAGCCCTCAGCCCCTCACCCAGACTGGCCAGACACCCCAGTGGGGACCCCCACCCTGAAGGGTGTGTGACCAGCTGCAAACAGCCATCATCCCCTCACCCAGGCTGGCCAGGCACCCCAGTGGGGACTCCCACCCTGATCCAGGACACCCATCAGGGCAAACCAGCCAGGCCCCACCCGTGCACCAGGCCTCTATCCTATATAGTAAAAGGGTAATATGCCTCCCTGCACTGGAATCAGCGGAGCTGAGAGGCCTCCCGGCACCGGGATCAGTGTGACAGGGGGCAGTGCCCAAACCCCCTGATCGCCCTGTGGCTCTGTGTGTGACAGGGGGTGGGGCCACAACCTCCCAATCCACCCTGCTCTGTTTGTGACAGGAGATGGCACCCCAACCCCCTGATCAGCCCTGTCCGTGCCTGATTGGGGGGAGCTCCCCAACCCCCTGATCGCCCTGCGGCTCTGTGTGTGGCAAGGTGCGGCTCCCCAAACCCGTGATCGGCCCTGCTCTATGTGTGACAGGGTAGAGCCATACCTCCCCATCTGCCCTGCCCTGAGTGTGAGAGTGGCGGCGCCCCAACCCCCTGATGGGGCCTACCCTGAGCGTGACTGAGGGTGGCATCACAACCTCCCGATCCACCCTGCTCTGTGCATGACAGGGGGTGGCACCCCAACTCCCCAATCAGCCCTGCTCTGAGCCCGGCCAGGGGCTGCACCTAGGGATTGGGCCTACCCTCTGCCACCTGGGAGCAGGCCTAAGCCAGCAGGTCGTTATCTCCCGAGGGGGTCCCAGATTGCGAGAGGGCACAGGCCGGGCTGAGGGACCCCCCCTTTACCCCGAGTGCACAAATTTTTGTGCACCGGGCCTCTATTATGTATGTATGTATGTATATATATATATATATATATATATATATATATATATATATATATATATATATATATAGTCAGTGCTGGTTCGCCACGACCCAGCACTGACTAACAAGGGGGCTGCGGATCAGGCCCAGAGAGAGGACCGGAGAGAGAAGCAGGGTCCAATCTGCAGCCTCTGTGGCAGCTGTTGATCAGCCCTTGCCTCTCTTTTTCTCTCAAGGCCAGCAGCCATGTTTCTCTTTCTCTCCAGGCCTTGCCAGCAGCCTTTGGGGCTGCTGATCAGCCCTGCCTTTCTGATCAGTCCCAGACATAGGCCTGGAGATGCTGACTCACATAGAAACTGACCAATCAGAACCAAATCTGGATAAACTGTGAAGGCAGAACCTAAGGTGGGGGCTGAGGAGGGGTTTTAAGGGCAACAGCTGTTTCCTGTAAGGTGTAAGAAAGCGGTTCAATTTTTTAATGACCGGTTTGGATGTATAGTGCATATTGCTGGCTATCAGTCCAGATATAGGGATTATGTATTTTTGTCTGCCAAGAGCATCTCCTCCTGCTGAAAAAGGCTTCCTCCCCCATTTAAGCAATTCTATCCTATATAATCTATCTATACCAATAAAAGGGTAATATGCTAATTAGACCAGGTTGATTACATAGGAAATACCATTCTATAGTAAAGCACAATTAAGCTTTTTAATACCATGTGATATGTTATTCACTATTTTATGGAAGTAAAATCTGAGCTTCATGTTTGGTACACACAGCACTAACAAGAAAAATAATTGTTTTTACAACTTTTGCTGGCTTGACTGTTTTCACTGTTTAATTTTTAAATGCAGATTTATGTGCATCAAATATTTTATGAAATATGTATAGAAATATGTTTTTTATTTAGTAAGGGATAAATGCCTGGTAGATACTCTCTAAGCATTTTTAGCTCTTTGTTCCGCTGCCATTCTTTAAATGATCCTATTTTTAAAAGTTGTCTTGTAGAAAGGAAAAGAACAACAAGCCCATATTTAGTAGTCAAGCAATAACAATTCTTTTGTTTTTTGGATATCTCAGAAAACAAATCATATTGAACCACATGGTATTAATACAAATAAACTGTTCCTGCCACGGCTAAAAGGTAATGATTGCGATTTGGGATCACCCACCAGCTTTTCAGCGCTAACAAGAGCAAAAGGAAGATGCTCAATCTGGGAGTAACATAGCGTCCTGTATAATGCATTCATGTAGTCATATATAAAGCTGGGTAAGGACACTTTTGTAGCATTACATCATCAATGCAAAGCCTTACAGGAATCATTGAAACAAAGAGCATTCATATGCAGATTTCTTATCTCCAGAAGGCCCAGAAACTGTCTCCCAATTTTACATTCATAGTTTTCATTCACAAGAACCTAGTGAATAGGCGTTCTCTGTGATGCTTCATTATTTCTTTTTTCTCCAAATGAGCCTTTATCATCTATTAGGAAAGATATAGCCATTTTTCCCCCTGGGGCATATTGAAGTGCGTGTAAGGCACCACCTAATGCTATTTGCAAACTTGTTTTTCTTTCCTGTCAAAGCCTTTCTTTCACCTTTACTCTTACTGTAGGGTTTTCAAAATAAACTTTAGGCACGCTGCAGTTCCAACATAACATAACTAACATAACACAGAAATGTTAAGGATGTCATTTGCATTATAAAAAAGTAATGTTCTAGATGGTCTGATTTCACCACAATGGATTTCTGTTTAATGGTTATTTTGTGTTATTGATAACTAAGAAAATACAGTAATTCCAAATGGGTTTTGTTTAAATTAAATTTTTAGGTATAATTTAAGTTTTCTTCCTCAAAAGAAAAAATAAAACAATTCTTAATGAGAACTATATTTTGTAAATCTAGACATTTCTATGTAACAGGAGAAATATAAATATATGCAGCTATCTAATTTCAAAATTTAATAAAATAAAGCAGTTTTAATGCACATGCATACTACACTATTTTATTTTATTTTATTTTTTTGTGCTACAGATATTTACATATAAAAGCTGGGATCCTTTGCAGAATAGCAGCATCATCACTATTTTTAGGGCACACAATTTTAATTTCTGTAGCTCCTTTTCTCCCATTTTTGTGCTATAAAGACCAAAATAGTGTATTATACAGCAATAGCCCAAGGCTAAAATGGACCATCACCTTATGTAAAATATTTCCAAATTTTATTTATATTTTTATATAAAGTTGTACTTTTTCCCAAATAATAATCTTTTAGAGAATACAGTAAGTCATGGACTCAAAATGACCATCATCATTATAATATAAGTTGTACAGTCATATAAATCCAAGAATGAAGAATGTTGAATAAGACATACAATGCATTTTGACTCTTTGATATACTGTTGGCAACAAAAATAAAAATTTTAGAACAGGATATTGCTAAAAGAATTTAGGGGTAATTGGAATTATTGAACAATCAAGAGAGAAATTTTAAAATATCCCAAATAAACACCATACTTTTTGTGAAATGGTGGAAAGACTTTTAAATGCCTGTAAAGGGAATGTGAAATAAAGTGAATCAATTAACTTGATTTCAAGCTTCCTCATTAGTCTGTTCCTAATGATCTAATATATAACATTGTTCGGAAAATAGCTACCTTCATAAATTTTATTATATGCCTCTTGCCTTCTATTTTATGTGAACATTTCAATGTATGGTCACTTTAGCAACCCATGGATTCACGCTTGGTCAAAACCTTAGAAAATTTACATCCTTTCTGTCTTGATGATGTGTCAGAGTGATTTAAGTGCTAAAAGGGAAGTAGGCATTCACAAAAGCCAAATGATATCTTCAAGTCAGGCAAATTTAAAGATACAGGTTCAATTATCATATAAATCAGCGAAATTATACATCATATAGTCACAGTTATTAATGCCTCAGTTCAGAATTATCAGTAGAAATATCAAAATAAAAATCATAATGAATTTAATGTTACCTCAGTTTTCTTTCTCCTTGAGTATAAACACATATATGTAATATATGTATTTACTATATATATATGTCATCATTAATGGTGTTTTTTCATGCTGATGGCACATTCAAATACAGAGAAGTTTTAATTGTATGTTTGAATTTAAAATCTTCAGATTACTCCCATACTTGTTCACTTCTGATATCGCTACTCATATTAGATAAACTTATCCTATCCATATATCACTTTGTTCAAGTTTTTTGGTTCTATATTAAGAAATCTTGGAGTAGTTCATAAGACTATTATCTACACTAATAAAAGAGAAACATGCAAATTGGTGTCACTCCACTATGCCCACCAGCCAATCAGATGAGTATGCAAATAAGCCCAACAAAGATGGCGGTTAATTTGCATACACAGATGCTGAGGGAAGACTGAAGACAATGTAGAAGGAAGCCAAGCACTGCAGCAGGGAGCGAAGCTGCGGAGAACCAAGCGGGGCCGCGGAGACAGGAGCAAAGCCTGCCTCGATGGGTTTCGCTCCCTTCTCTGCTTTGCTCCGCCTGCAGGAATCTTCCTGCAACGGGCCTCTAGTTCTATTATAAAATAAAATTTATATTTGTAAAAATTATGCTGTATTTTGTCCTTATAGTAAAACTAATTATTTAAATAAAATCTGGGACTGTTTATTATATGTAGAACACAAAAATCAGAAATATTTACTAATAATGAGGAAAACTGAAAAACTTTTGAATTTAAGGAGTTCAAGGCACTACCTGCATTTTATTTTACAAGTGATATCAACATATCATTACAATTCTGGTAAAAATCCTAGAAACGTTATAGAATTCTTTGGTTAATCTCTTCCCACCCACTCACCACTGCCTTCCTTCTGAGATTGATCAGTCTGTTCCATGTTCTATGTCTCTGGATCTATTTTGTTCATCAGTTTATTTTGTTTTTTAGATTCCACATATGAGTGTGATCATGTGATACTTGTCTGAATTGCATTTTTTAAGGTTAATTTTGTATCTAATCATTTACTCTTCTATTAAGGTGGTAACTGCCGCATCAAAAAGACAGGAGTGTGTTCAACCTGCTACTTACCTGCTGACTATGGGCCATTAATTTATGTCTAAAATTACAATGTTATCACATGTAAACCCTATCCACAGTGCATCATGCCTGGTAGGGACACAATATGTGGCAATGTTCTCCGTTCTGTGACTCTCTTTTGCATGTGATTTAGCTATCTCTCTGTATTTTTTCTATATTTTGTGGATAATGGGTTTCTTAAACTTCTACATAGAAAATAAGCTTGTGTAGTACCTTTCCAGGATTAATCATCTCAAATATTCCTTTTGAATATTTGAGCACTCTGGGAAGTGCTATGGTCTGAATGTGTGTGTCCCTCCACATTCATGTCTTGAAATGCTAACCCTCAAGGTGATGCTGTTAGAAGTGGGTCCTTGGGGTGCTGAGCGGGATAGGGGGCTGGATTCAGGCTGTCGGAAGCCTGAGAAAGCTCCCAGGCCCCTCCCACCCTGGGAGGTTTCAGCGCCTGCCCAGGAGGACATGGTCTCTCCTCAGACTGGATCTGCTGCTGCCTCCGCAATCTTTTCTTCCCAGCCTCCAGAACCTCTGAAATACATCCCTGTTGTTTACAAGCCCCCCAGTTTATCAGGCCCCAGGGATAAGGCAGGAGGGTAGCAGTGCCCACTGGGGGCTCAGCGTGGAGGGAAGCCCCCTCCTGCCGACCTGCAGTTCCTCAGCTTCAGTCTAGCAGCTCCCCCAGGGCGTCGGGAGGAAGGCCACGTGTTCCCCTGCCTCTCCGAGCTGACACGTGGGGTGGTTACAACACAGTGTGTACCGCTGTCTGTAATGCAGATCTGTCTGTCTGGATAGAAACAAGGGGTGTTTCAAAAAATAAGACAAAAAAGAGCTGGAGTACACAGCAAAAAATAATTCCCATATGTCACTGGCAAGCCTTTGTCAGCTTGATGCTAGAGCAGTTGTGATAGATTCCTGAGAATTAATGTCACACAAAAACTTTACTAAATATCACCCGATTTTTTCTCACAATTCTGAGATTTTATTGTAACATATATATTATCCACGCTTAAGAGAGGAGGAAAGGAGAAGAAAAGTTAAATTATTTGCTCCAGCTTGCCAATTAGGAAATGACACATTCACATCATAAGTAGCCTTTTGCCATCCATATTCACCACACACACACACACACACACACACACACACACACACACAGACACTGAAAGCAGATCACTCTCTTGAAAAACCAAGGCAAATAAAAAAGCATTGTTAGAGCCCTAGTTGGTTTGGCTCAGTGGATAGAGCTTTGATCTGCAGACTGAAGGGTCCCAGGTTCGATTCCAACCAAGAGCACATTCCTGGGGTTGGTTGCAGGCTTCGTCCCCAGTAGTGGGCATGCAGCAGGCAGCCAATCAATGATTCTCTCTCATCATTGATGTTTCTATCTCTCTCTCACTCTCCCTTTCTCTCTGAAATCAATAAAAATATTTTTTAAGAAAGCATTGTTAGAAGGGCAGGGAAAATAGTAACATTTAATAGATTAATACATACTTTGCTCCGGGCCTTATTAAATATCATGTCATATTCTTGCAAGATAAATTAAACTGCATGCACACTGTGCAACGTAGTTGAGATTCTTGCTGTATCCCAATGCGCAGGGCACATTATTTTTCAATACATGGACATAAATGTGACTGTTTATGCAGGGCAAAGTTATTTCACAGTTCTAAAAAGGCCACACTCTGTCTTTAGAACAATGAGTACAGATTGAAAAATGCAAAGACCTTTGCTTTTCATATTTTTTCTCTCAGTTAATGGCATAAATCACTGAACTTTTCTGAAACTCAACGCATTTCTTGACCTGTGACATAGAAGTGACTTGATAACTAGGTGCCTGGGTGCTTGACTACACAACAATGAAGGTTTTCTTCTAGATGTGTAGACTTTAAAAAACACGGGTGGGAGTTTTTTATACAGGTGCAGTGGGTAATTTTCCAGTAAAAGCCTGAACAAGGGCATTTTACACTGCCGTCTGGAAAACATAATCTGAAAGAACAAAGGCATATTTGACTACACAGAAGTGTGTAGTAATGTTAGCAGCAAACACAATGTTTCATTTCCCCTGCCTCAAACACATGCTATTCAGTAGAATCCAACAAACTGCATATGTCATAAAGAATTTTTTTAGAAAGATGTTTGTGCAAAAACTTTCCAAGTTGTTTAACATACCATTTTATAACTTTGAGGATGCTGTATTTGGTAGATTATAGCCATCTGTGTGTTTCCATATCTCTGAAAAGTGTATATATTAGATAATATATGATGTCTGTCATCCAGATATGAAAGTTTATTTGTCATATACTTGGGATACAAGTGACAATTCTTGACCTTAATGAGGCCAGAATAGGTAAAATTAGGGTACAATAATGGTATTGCCTAAAGAATGAAATGGTAATTTTCATCTTTCACCTTTCTTTTTGCCATCAGGGAATTTCTGATTCAATTTCAATCAAGATATATTAATATTCCATGTAACAAAACTTACTTTTCATTCTCCTTTCCATTCCACCTAAACTTGGGTAAGGATTATGGAGACTATAATTGCTTGTGAAATGCTGTTTTCTCCTTTACATACATGATCTTGAATGTAAAGGAATCATACCTGTAGGAAAGACAGTTCCTAATGAAGTCATCCTTATCTTTCTCCTAAAGATTCAATTAATGATTTCCTACTGCAAAATCACCTATCAGATTTAGTTTTGGGGAATTCAAGTAAACAATAAGAAAATAATCCAAAATGTTTTTCTCTACATCGAGAGAAGCTACATTAAAATAAAAAAAAGTAAAAAAGTCCTTTCTCATTTTTCTCCTGGTCTTGTTTTTGGCTCATTTTTATCCCAAATATTGTGCCTAAAATATTGCATAAACAAAATAAAGGCATATAAACACAAACTCTCACAAATTTATGTGCCTCACTGTCACAGAATGGCACAACATGAATTCCATAGAAATAGAATGGTATTAGCATTGAATTTAAGTTCCTATGGGAAGAAATAACCCATTAAAAATAAACCTATAATGATCGATCCTATTTCTACCCACATTAAATACTTTCACTGATACACTGACTGAGTCATTAGCATGCAATGAAGTACCCAATTATTATATGCCCTGCTGTTCTCAACTCTTACAGATTGTCAGTCCTCGGTTTGAAATAAGCTGCATGATGTGAAAGGCATCACTCTTTCTGACTGGTCTGCTGAGCTGACATGCTTTCTAACTTCCTTAGGCTTTTCTTTAGTTACGTGTCAATGCTAATAGCATGATCCATGCTTTTAGTTTTAAAACCATCTACATAGCAAAAGAATCCTTAGTAGTTTTTCTTTATGTGTTCCAGAGTTTATGGTATTTCTCCCCTGCCGCCCGCCCCGCCCCCCCATGAAATATCTGAAATGTTTACACTAAAATTTGCTCTTAATGGCATCTAATCTTAAGGTCCTTCAGTGTCTATCACTTCTGTACAATTTGTTTAGGAAAAGAACAAAAGAACATCAAGATAGGAACATATTAAACTAGTACTGCTTAATATAGAGCCACTAGCCACATGAGCAGTTCAGCTGTGGCTAATTTGAGATTTTAACAATTTAGAATGTATAAAACAAAGAATGGAATATATTCAAAAGTTTTATATTGATTATCTGGTGAAGTAATATTTTAATAGATTGTATTAAGTATAATATGCCAGCAAACATATTTACCTGTTTTTCATTTTTAAAATGTGGCTACTAGAAAATTAAAATTACATATGTGACTTGTGGCTCACATTTGATTTTAATGGAACACCCCTGTATTTGACCAATGGATTAACTATGCTATATTTTCACTATACAATTCAGTATTACGTTAATCTGGGTTCATCCTTAATATTCTTAAAAATTTGGGGGACTAATTACTATTAGTCAAGTAGACATACTACTTGCTTCATATAATTTCTCAATTACTTTTTTCTTTACCTGTCTCTTTATTTTCTCCCATTAACTATTTAATCCTTCCTTGAACTTGTCAGAAATATCTTCATATATATGTGCTTTAGTCTTAAAGTACAAACTGACCATGCAGGTGTAATATGTAACAAATTTGGGCCTCTGTGCATATTCAATATGCCAGCAATTAATTCTCTAAACAGCATCATGCCACTATCTCTCCTCCTCCTCCTCCTCCTCCTCCTCCTCCTCCTCCTCCTCCTCCTCCTCCTCCTTCTTCTTTTCAGTAAGCCCATGAGTAGCACATTGCAATCACCTGGAAATATTTAAGGTACAATTGCTCCTGAGCAGAGTGACAGAGTGGGCATGGTGACTGCAACTAAGGGTTAAAAACGGTGCATCCTTACACTGGGAACAGTCTAGATTGGAATTGCATTGTTTGATAAATCACAAAGATGTCCAGGGCAATAGTTTCCTTATTTCCACATAGAATGTTTTAAAAAGTTGGCTGCCTCAAACCACATTTTAATGAAAGTTTTAAAACAGTGAGAAAAATTCTAGCACAGTACCACATAGAAAAAAAACAAGATTTGGTACTAGACGTTGTCATTAAAAATTCTCAAGATTGAGCCTTCTAGCCTAGAAGTAGCTTATGCAGAAAAAATAATGTTAAGTGTCTTTTCATGTATATTATTTTCTCAGGCAAAATTCAGTTTATATTTCAATATAGACTCTGGTGAGCTGGCCAAGAAAAAAAAGAGAAAAAAATCCAACAGAATTACTCACAGAATGAATTCCATGCCTCTCCCACCTCCCTACCCTCTCACCCTTCCCCACCCCAACCCCTAGACTAAAACTTTTCAGAAAAGAGAACTAGGCATTTGCTGTCTGGTCTGGTGCAGTCAACTAAATAATATTTATTTTTAAAGAAAATATGAATTTATTTCCCCTGATGAAATATCATAGCATAAAAGAATAAATGTATTAAAATATACTGAATCTGCTTTTTATCAGAGCATATCCAAAGTCAGATACAAAATGTTAATAATGTATTTGCTCTTTAAAAATTTCAATTTGCATTTGAGGACACTAAATATTTGTGTCCAGGTTTCTCACAATCACAAAAGTGCAAAACATTGCAAACCAGCAGAAAGGTGATACTTCTGTATAAGGAGAATAAAAAAAGGAGTGTTGTGTTTTTTTTTCTCAATGTGGCCTGTACACAGAAAACATAAAGATGAAATTGGAATTCTAGAGCAGTTTCTTGAGGAAAGAAACAGAAAGGTCAAAAACTTCTGATGACAGCAGAAAAAGGTAATCCTTTTTGTAAGATCTAAAAGATGATCCTTGCGTCCATGAGTCTCAGTGTTAGGAAAGGTCAGTGAGTAGTTTACTGACTGTCTCAAGGGTTTTGGCTACATGATGCCAGATGTTCGAATGTTTTTAGATATTTATAGAGTTGGTATAGGATGAAAAAATTCTTGATTAATTATAGTATATTTTCTCTTTTCATCTGTCTATGTTTGATATCATGTAAACAAATCCTATGTAACAGTCATATAATGAGTTATTCTACTTATTTCTTACAAGAAAATATAATTATTTCACTACAACAAAATAAAATTAAGAAAGTTTACAAAATTAGTTAGTAAACTTATAGGATACATAGATTATAAAGTTGAAAATATACGTTCTTTTTGCCCAAATTCAGTTCATTTTGGGCTTTCACCACAAAAATGTTATTTTGCTATGAAAAGAAAATATTAGGAAGTAATTTTGGTTTTGAAGATATAACTTTTGTCCATATCTATTTAATTTGGAATGTTTTTTAATGCAAATGATCTTAGTATTTCTCTGGGTAATTGAGAAGTTTCACATGTTATTGTGACCATTTGTTGAGTGCACTCTTCTTGATACATTGAATTATTCATTGTTTTCAGTGGAAACTATTTCAGAGGGAGAATTCCATCCCTCTACAGAGCGTCACCTCCTCATATATTCTTAAGAATTCTATAAGGAAGCCCAGGCACAAATAGCTGCTGAGCTCTCTAATTTTTCTAATGATCCTTATCACTTTCTACATATTTCTGCTATAGCAATACTCTTTTATTTATTGTAAATGCTTATTTGACTGTAGACATTGCCTCTTATTCCTTTTAAATTTTCTCTGCACATCATGGCATTCAGTAAATATTTGTTTATTGAATGATGATTATTTCATAACAAGTCAGAAAGACCAGGTAGGTTAAACATAGACTTTTCTGTCTACTCCTGAGTGAATGCTTGTTACCTATGATTCCTTTCTGACAGCTGTGTCTGTAAATTCTATATATGTTTCCAATTTGATTAATTCTGCTTGCTGGCCCACACAGTGTATTCATATTGGTTCCTGCCACTTTCCTCACAAGCAATGTAATGGCCCAATTCCTAAAACCAGCTGGGACACATGTAGCTAAGAAATAAAAATCTTTGGAAATCTTTAATTATAAAATTCTTTAGAGAGCCAACTGTATAAATTTTAACACTATGAATAAACACTAACTGCAATTTGGTGTGATAAACTGTTACACATAGTATTTATAATGAGCAAAATTAAGTATGCAGGCTGGCAAGAATCAGAAAGACTACTTTTTTTTTTCAACGTCGCTGAAGCTTGTCTGAAGTCCTCATTGGCACATGTGATAATACCTTCAGAATCAGATGAGTGAAAGCAGAATACTGGTGCTTGTTAGCTAATAGGCTCCTGAAAACAATAGCAAACAAGTCTTTATTTGGATCAAATAAGCAGAAAGAGGGGGGAAAGGATGTCAAGATTATAGCTAGGACTCATATGGTTAGATTTGAAGTAACTTATGATGTCATAGTATGCATTATTAAACAAAACTATTACATACTGATTTGACATAAAAATCTCTTTTATAAAGGCAGATGGCACTGCATTATACAACACCTATTTGTCTAATAAGAGATGAAGCTGGCATCGTTGTTCTTTATATTGATGATTTCGTGGTCTGGAAGTATTTTAATTGCTACTCTTAACTATCATTAAATGTGTGCCCCATAGCATTGTAATCCTAGCATGGTGATTTTCAGATATATTCAGTAAGCATGGGAAATGTACAAGACAAAGCGATAAACTTGTCAATAGATGTGAATTAGTTGTTGCCTTAAACAGTGGCTTATAATATAGAGATCTGGACTATAGGAAAGATCAGTCTTAAAGCCAAATAATTTCTGTATAATTACATTTAATTGTTATTCATTGAAAGTGTACTCAGCAATATTGGAGTAATCTGCTGCTTAATCTTAAACTATTGATCTCTAGGAGGTTGTCTGTATTCTGAAAAAAATCTTTTGATGCAAAACCTTGGACTTTATAAATGTGGTTAGTTCTCCAAGCATGATTTTTATGTTAAAAGAAAGTTTTAGTACATTATGACATTGAACTCTCTCCTTCAGAAATTAGAGACCATTCTTGATGCCTTTGAAAATTCTCCCATTTTCCTCTCTTGAATATTTTGCAACTGAACGACAATGAAGTAATTTGACTATTTAAAAACTTGACACAGTGCCTCATTCCTCACATCCAAGTCATTTAAATTCTTTCCTCAGTGCCTGTTTGCCACCAGGATGTGTCCAAGTTCAGACGTTTAGACCAAAAGTTCATTATCAACTGAACTTTGGACTCACATAAAAGATTTTCAATAAATTATAATTAAATTTATATCAGGATTAGACCTGGTCAGAGGGGTTTCTATTTTATTGGAAAATAATATTTCAGGACTAAGGACTTAATGGTAATATTTCCACCCTTTCACTAGAATATTTTTTGTCTTAATTAGGATGCATTTATTTACTTTTACGCTTTCAGACTCTCCGTACTGAAAACAAGCTTCGGATTTGAATTTTTAATCCCCTAAAGAAAACAGAGTGAAACAGGACAGCATGAGTTGTTCATACCCGCAGTTCTTTTCTATTGGTACTATGTTTACATCATATATTGAAAAATGTTCCTTTTTCTGCATTGAAATGTTGATGTGCCAAACATATTGAATTTCCTCTTTCCTTCCACATCTCTATTGGCTGGAACAAGAAGTTTCTCTGGATTTCAACATAACTTGTTTTTTGGGACATTTTAGTCCTCTGAACTAGTTCAGCATTGCTAAATGCCAACAATTCAACCTTCTCTTCGTTTATCTCAAAGTTTTCCCAGATATGTACTGAGTTGATGTTTAAATAGAATTGGAAATAGCTATCATATTTTGGGTATGTGTGTTTATGAGAAAATTTTGCTTGATTTAAATCTTTCTGCATTTTACTTTTTATTCTGCCTAATCCTCTATATGAATTTTAAGAATAGTCACAATGAATTTATTTTATGTAAGCTAACTGTAAGATTCCTGTATACTATAAATAAATTTTTCGACTCATTTTCCATTCTGGTAATACATAAAATATTAGCTATAATAATTTCAATCAAGTATTGCAATTGACAATGATCATTTATAAAAGTGAATTTTTATGAAATGTTTCTTGTTTTTGTTTCAGTTTGTCCTTGTTTTTCCTTAATTAGAAAATGTTAGTGTCATAAATTAATAGCAGACTTTTCTAAGCATTAATAATGAAAAGAGAATAAATACCAGTTGTTAGCCTGTTAGCACCTTTGATTTCTCCAGTATCTGCCTTCAACTCTAGCAATGTCTGTGCTCTACAACCAAAGAGGACTGTTTCCACTCCGGACTCCTAGCATGATGAGACAGTATTTCCAAAGTGGGAATGGGGATCACCAGGAGTAGATTAACTTGGGGTGCTTGTCAAAATGCGGAATGCATGGATACAGTAACAACCTGATCCAACAGCAACTCCACTCCATTAAATCTATAGGATATTTATGTGCCCATTAGGTTTTGAAATACCAGTCTAATTTACCCTTGTGACTCACCTCCTTGAAATCTAGAGTTGTATCAAATTTATTTTCCAAATCCCACACCAGCACCTACAATTCATTCTACATATAGTTACAGTGTTGATCATTAACATCTACTTTCTCCATTTAAAATGTCTTACTTTTCTGGACAGCCCAAGGAAAATTTCAAAGGTCCACCATCCCTACTCTAATAACTCAGAGCACTATATTTCTATCATAAATAGTCAGCTTCACTGGTCCTGACACAGAGCAGGATTTTATCCTTTCAAAATAAGCCAGATGACCAAGTGAAAATACATGCACGCAAGGAAACATAGCTTCACATGAACTGCTATGTTTTATGATGACTATTATAAATTTCATTTATAAAACATAAAAGAGGGAATAAAGGAGTTTTGTGAGGTTAATAAGTTATTGATGAAAGATAAACCAAATATTAAATTTAAGAGATTTATACATACAAAATAATGTTTGAAAGCACTAGTTCAAAACTGTTGCTGTTATGGCCATTATCAGTTCTATTAAATGAAAAATACTGTGCATCAAATATCTACTCTAAGTCCTATATCCACTCTACTCTTCCTTTATGAGAGTGGATATATTATTTTAAACTTACGTTTTCCAGAAAGTGGTTTCGTCGACTTTCCTTGGGGAGGTGAGTGTGCTGGTACAGGAGGTGATTAGGGGAGGATAGAAATGAGTCATTGCCCGCAGGAGGGCTGACAGGCAAAATATTGAGGTAAGGTAATTAGCAAAGCTAGTTGGGAGGAGAGGTGCTAGTAGGGCAGTTCCTGAGATGAATCTCTAAGTGATATCCCCATTTGTACACTAGCATAACAGCTTTCCATTTTAAATGACATTAAAATATAATGAAGCAAATTGGATGACTACCAAGTTTGTTAAAATAGGGACCTACATTTACTCATACTTCTAAACTGAGCTAATGCAACATAGTGTACTCTCATAGTTTTTTATCCCAATTCCAACAGGAAACAAACAAATATCTATGTGTATTTATTTTATTCTATGTGTATTTTAAACCAATTTTATAAATAAGTTCCTTCTAGAAACTTACCCAGGCATTATACCTATCTCTATATATAAAAGACTAAATGACCGAACGACTGAACGACCAAATGACTGGTCAACCAGTTGCTATGATGTGCACTGATCATGAGGGGCAGATGCTCAATGCAGGAGCTATGACCTGGTGGTCAGTGTGCTCCCACAGCCAACCTCCCGTGGCTGGCCAACCTCCCGCGGTCTCTCTCCCAAGCCTGCCGGCCCAATCAATCCCCATCAGAACCTCCTGTGGCCTCTCCCCCTGGCTGGCCAAACTCCTATGGCCCCTCCCCCCTCTAACCTCCTGCTACCTCGATGGCCCCAATTGTTGGACAGGCCGAGGGACCCCACCGGAGCAAAAATTTGTGCATCAGACCTCTAGTATAGTAATAATTACTTAAGAAGTAATTTTTAACGAGTTTGAGACAATTGTGTCCTGTATCCAGCTAGTAAAATGGTACTACAAAGGCAATAAATTATTCTCTTTCTTATGGCCAACCATTTAATCCTCTCTATATATAAAAGCCTAAGCCACCAAACAACAAGTTGACCAGTTGCTGACCACCAGGGGGCAGACACTCAACACAGGAGCATCCCCCTGGTGGTCAGTGCCTCCCAAAGCCAACCTCCTGCGGCTGGCCAAACTCCCACATCTGGCCAACCTACTGTGATCCCTCCCCACAGCCGGGTGGCTCCCCCTTCAGCCTCGAACAGAGGGGCCAGAAGGCCAACCTCCCGTGGCCCCTTCCCCTGGCCAGCCAGACCCCCCGATTGGCCCTGATCACCTGCCAGGATGAGGGACCCTACATGTGCATGAATTCATGCAGTGGGCCTCTAGTCCTATCTAATAAAAGAGAAACATGGTAATTAGTGTACGACCGCTACCCTTCCCATTGGCTAATCAAGGCGATATGCAAATTAACTGCCAGCCAAGATGGCGGCTGGCAGCCAGGCAGCTGGAAGCTAACATGAGGCTTGCTTGCTTCAGTGATGGAGGAATCCAATGTTCCCCGCCTGCCTTGCCGGCCTCGGAGCTTGCAGTTTGAAACATTGTAACAAATATAGAAACTAAACAAAACCCCAGAAACCTGCTTTCAGCTAGTTGGGATCTCAGACCTGGAGTTGATACAGTGTCTCGATTAGAGAACCCAAACAAACCAGATACCTGCTTTCAGCAGCAGAGGCCTCAGAGCTGGAGCCAGAGCTAAAGCTGGCCCAGAATAAATAAAAAAAAGAAAAAAAGGAGCAGTTGGGAGGTTCAGTCATCTGCCAGCCTCAAAACAGCCCTCAGTCCCTCACCCAGACTGGCCAGGCACCCCAGTGGGGACCCCCACCCTGGAGGGTGTGTGACCAGCTGCAAACAGCCATCATCCCCTCACCCAGGCTGGCCAGGCACCCCAGTGGGGACCCTCACCCTGATCCAGGACACCCTTCAGGGCAAACCAGTGGGCCCCCACCCGTGTACCAGGCCTCTATCCTATATAGTAAAAGGGTAATATGCCTCCCAGCACCGGGATCAGCGTGACAGGGGGCAGCGCCCAAACCCTCTGATCGCCCTGTGGCTCTGTGTGTGACAGGGGGTGGGGCCACAACCTCCCTATCCACCCTGCTCTGTTCGTGACAGGGAAAGGCACCCCCAACCCTGTGATCAGGCCTGCTCTGTGCCTGATGGGGGGAGCTCCCCAACCCCCTGATCTCCCTGTGGCTCTGTGTGTGACAGGGTGTGGCGCCCCAACCCCCCCATCCACGGGCCCTGCTCTGGGTTTGATGGGGTAGAGCCATAACCTCCCCATCAGCCATGCCCTGAGTGTGACAGTGGTGGCGCCCCAACCCCCTCATCGGCCCTGCTCTATGGGTGATTGAGGGTGGCGCACCAACCCCCTGATCCGCCCTGCTCTGTGTGTGACAGGGGGGAGCTCCCCACCCCACTGATCTACCCTGCTCTGTGCGTGACAGGGTATGGAGCCCCAACCCCCCTGATGGGCCCTGCTCTGTGCGTGACAGGGGGGAGCTCCCCAACCCCCTGATTGACCCTGCTCTGTGCATGACAGGGGGTGGTGCCGAAACCTCCCCATCGACCCTGCCTTGAGTGTGACAGGGGGCGGTGCCCCAACCCCCCAATCGGCCATACCCTGAGAGTGACTGAGGGTGGCATCACAACTTCCCAATCCGCCCTGCTCTGTGCATGACAGGGGGCGGCGCCCCAACTCCCCAATCCGCCCTGCTCTGAGCCCAACCAGGGGCTGCACCTAGGGATTGGGCCTGCTCTCTGCCACCCGGGAGCAAGCCCAAGCCAGCAGGGCATTATCTCCCGAGGGGTCCCAGACTGCGAGAGGGCACAGGCTGTGCTGAGGGACCTCCCCCCCCCGAGTGCACAAATATTTGTGCACCGGGCCTCTATTATATAATAAAGGCCAAATATGACTGACCAGAGGAATGACCGGCAGAACTACCAGTTGCTATGATGTGCACTGACCACCAGGGGGCAGACACTCAAAGAAGGAACTGCTCTCTGCCCACATGCCCCAGGCCAGCCAAGGCAGGTGACAGCAGAGGCCCCCCGATCACCCCTCAGGTTGCCCCGCAAAGGGAGGCAACAAGTGGCAGTGGCAGGGGGCAGGGCTGGCAAGTGGGTGGATCCAGGCTGGCCAAAACAGATGCCAGTGGGGATTCCCAATTGCCTCGCCAGTCATCCCACAGATGGGCCCTGATCACTGGCCAGGCCTAGGGACCCTACCCGTGCACAAATTCCACGCATCCGGCCTCTAGTAAGCGTATATTCATAAATGCACATATATATTCACATATTCATAAATATATAGATACTAGAGGCCTGGTGCATGGGATTCATGCACTGTTGGGGTCATGGCCTGCGGTGATCAGCCCACTGTGGGAGCACCGCTCATCCTGGTCAGCCAAGTGGCTGTGGACCCGCCTTCTGAGTGGCTGCTCCTTGGTCCAGCATCTTCGGTGGAGCTGCAGCACTCGTCTCTCCAGGGAACCCAGTTGGGGCCAGGTCCACGGACAATAGCACTGAGAGGCGACAGAATAGGCCTAAGTCCCACGGTGGCCACAAACCCACCTCCCAGCCTCCGGCGGTGGCACTGCATGGCCTGCTGGCATCTAGAGGAGGTGGCAGGGAGTGAGGAGGAGGAACCTGGGGCGAGGAGCCAATAATCACAGCCTGGGTTCCTGCCTGTAGGCCTGGGGTTTGTAGCAGGAACAGCCGCTCATCCAGGTCAGCTGAGCGGCACTCCCACTGTGGTAGCGCACTGACCACCAGGGGGCAGCTCCTGCATTGAGTGTCTGCCCCCTGGTGGTCAGTGCGCGTCAAAGCAACTGGTCGACTGCTTGTTCTGGTCATTCTGCCATTCGGTCACTGGACTTTTATTATATAGGGTATACACATATAACCACATAGCTACATATGCAAAGCAAAAGTAGAAATAGGGGGTGGTAGAGATTAACATTACCGTGGTTTAGTGCTGAGAAAATGTAAACAAACAAACAATCAAAAAAAAAAAAAAAAACAATGAAAAGCACCTTGAAGCCATTTTCTTCCTGAATATGGATCAGTAAGTAGTTTCATTGTTTTCTCCAAAATGATAACTTTTCATATCAGGTAGAACATTTTTTATTTTATTTTTTATATATATTTTATTGATTTTTCATAGAGCAGAAGGGAGAAGGATAGAGAGTTAGAAATATTGATGAGAGAGGAACATCGATCAGCTGCCTCCTGCACACCTCCTACTGGGATGTGCCCACAACGAAGGTACATGCCCTTGGTCGGAATCGAACCTGGGACCTTTCAGTCCGCAGGCCAACGCTCTACCCACTGAGCCAAACCGGTTAGGGCGAACATTCTTAAAAAAGGACAAATAGTTCAACAAATATTGATCGATTTGATTATGTAATTCATAGTTTGCATGCAATCACTGACTCTACTAGGAAATTGTAGGCTGACATCCAGAGCTTTGCGCTTTCGCTCAAAGATATATTTAAGTTATAAGACTATCCCTAGTGGTACAAGGTGAGAGCACATTAACGATTTTATCAAAGATATTATCTTGAATGTATAATAGCAACTTGTTGTATTGAGAAAAAATTGAGGTGTCAGTACTCATGGGAGAATGTTTATAAATGTCAAATAGCTTCTAACATAAGTTATTACTGTGTGCCAGATTTTAAGGGGACATGCATCTGAATTCTTGACTCAGTAGACAACAATATTGTGACATTCCTTTCCTCTGAATTTGTTTGGAATAGATTTATTCTTTTTTAGTGTATTATTTCTAAAATATGGAAAGGTATACCCCATGGATGGGCACTAATACCTTTATTAACTATATGTGATTTTCAAAGTAATTTTAAAATATTTTATTTGTAAATAGAGAGACAGGAAATGTGAGTTTTACTTCTTCATATTCTTTGTCAAAGTCCCGAGATGGGCATACAAATGAAAATTTAGCCCTTGCCATTATTCAAAAAGCACATTAATGGTGCTCCAGTGTATTGAGGGAGGTAGTCTCAAGCAGGGATTATCTTCACATTTGTATCCCAGGGTGTGGGCTAACTATATGGAGCTACAGTGTCACATTCCTTGGCTGAGCTGGCTCGGTCATCTTATTTGTCCAGTAGGCTGACAAAGGAAGGAAGTGACATTTTCTCATTCTATTATTTTTAATTTTTTACTTTTTAGACACCTGGACCTCTGTTTCATCTGTATGATTGGATATATGTTTAATATATAAATGTACCTTAAACAAATTTCTGAAGCACATTACTAGGTTTTATAGGGAATGAATAGTCCTCACTTAAAAGAAGCTTATAATGTAACAAGAAAAAACAAACAAGAAAAAAAGAAAAAGAAAAAAAAGCTAGCTGGTTTGTCTCAGTGGATAGAGCATCGGCCTGCAGACTGAAGTGTCCCGGGTTCAATTCTAGTCAAGGGCACATGCCTGGATTGCAGGCTCTATCCCCATTGTGGGGAGCGCAGGAGGCAGCCAATCAATGATTCTTATCATTGATGTTTCTATTTCTCTCTCCCTCTCCTTCCTCTCTGAAATCAATAAAAATATATTTTTATAAAAAGAGAGAAAAAAACTTATTTTCCCCTCTTACATACTAATGTACATTTGTTGAATTAAAGCTTCTTTGGCCCAGCAAATTTGTTTGAAAACTCTTCCTAAAGGAATTTGCTTAAAATTTTTTAAATTCAGGTTTTCAAAATTATTCAACCAGTGTGTTTGATTTTCTCCAGTCTCCTTTCCTATACAGTGCAGCACTAGGGTTTCTCGAGCACATCTGGCAGACAGGGGTAGACCTTAACTCAAAGACCAATTACAGAATTCCACAAGTCACTTCAAGTCTCAACCTTACCGTTTCCATTTGTCAGATGTCAGATGGCTGAGCTGGCTGCTCTCTGAAGGCTCCTCTAGGTCCAGGTCTGGTGATTTCAGTTACTCTTCGCTGCTGTTAGTGTGACAGATCTGAGAGGGAAGAGAGCAGCGTGGATCGTTTGCTGTCCAATTAGGTTTGTTCTATGGGAAGACAGATTCTTAATAAACATTTTAGATGTTCATTCTAGGATATAAGACAAATAAGTATTTGATTTATATATTTGTATTCAATGTTAATTTATCTATATTTAGCATGTCCGAATAAGAATATATCTATTAAAGTGTTAATACAGTGAATTAAATTTGTGTTTTCTTGTTTCTGAAAAATAATTTTATATATTTTTTACATTAAGAATAAAACCATATTCCTGTCAAATATTATCATGAACTATTCCCAAGCAAGGGTGAAATGGCTGGTGTAGAGCTCTAAACATTTCAGTTAATTGATTCTTCCCAGTACGGTAGTTCAGTCCACAGCAATACATAATATGTACTAATCTATGACTTTTACCGACTAGTTAATGTCCTCTTCATATGCATCTCATTTAGCTCTACTGTCTTGTTTTTATCACTAGAGCATTTGCAATGTCAACTTATTTATTTTTTTTTGTATTAGTTTTACCTTTGTTTTTGCAGTGAGAAGAAATATGTGAAAATGGTGACAGTATGCAAGTATCTTCCTATGGAGTCCCACTTCAATTTGAAAGAGTTTTTGGTTTGCATGTGTTTGATCTTATGTTCAGCCACAATGGGCAAATTTTCTCTCTTATTAATGATTTCCCTCACTCATTTTGATTTCTTCATTATCTGTTTCATCAAATAGATATACCAATGAGGGGGATAATCTTAAAAATTAATGGTTTCCCCTGTTGTCCTTTCATGCCTGTTGCCTCTTTCCTTATCATCTGTAATAACTCCTAAGTTAATCACTCTCAAGTCTTATTTTTCATCAAAATTATCTGGGGTGCTTGTTTTAAGCCCTTTATAAGCCCTTTAAGGGCTTATTTCTGGGCCTCATTCACAAAACTTCCAGTTTAGTAGGATCTAAATTATACCCTGGGAATCTGGAATAAACTCCCTCTTAGCAAAACATAAATCCGGGAAATAGAAGATGCAAATAATTGGAGAATGATTTTGTACCTTAAGAAGTGAGATTGGTTTCTAGGCTACAAGGATGGTCTGGCAGGACACTTCCCAGTACCACTGTGTTTGGCATTAGTTTTTGTTTGCCTGAGAGAGATATCTAAAGGATATCTCAGGGTGGGAAGGGAAGGAAGCACCATCCATTGCTAGCTAGAAGCAAATTACTTCTTTCAAGAAAACAAAAGTCTTGTTTTTTATCTGTAGTTTTACCCTAAGCCAAAAGCTATGGAATATATACAGACAATAAAAGTAAGTAGAAAATATACCAGACTAGGCCAAGGAATTTTAACTTTCTGTCTTAACCTATCACTTACCAAATTATATAAGCTGCATAAATCACTTCACCTTTTTGAACCTTAGTTTCAAAACGTATTTCATGTACTAGATATCAAAATGCCTTTCAACTTTTACATACTGAATTTGGAAGTAAGAGAGATTAGTTACTGTAATTTATTTTTTCTCTTTATTTTGTAGAATAAGAATATCTAGTTTTATAAGAATTATGATATGTTGCCAGAGGAGAGGATGGCTACACATTGCTAATTTTATAAGTTTCTTACATATAGCTTATTAATATTTACATGATTTCCTTCTTGAGAGCACAGCTATTTTCATTTTCACAAGCTTTGATTTTTAAAAAAGTCTACTGATCCAAAAGTTTCTTGAGTTCATGTGACTCCATAATATAATATGCAATGGAGTTCAGTATTGAGGCTATAATATTCAGGTACTAAAGCTAGTGAAATTCAGATCTATTAAACATTAACTTTGTTTTAATAGGCAAGATGAGATTATATACCAAAAAAGCAAAGCTCAAAGAGAAAATTTTAAGCTTCTCAGAAAACTTAGCATTAATTGCAGCCATAATCAAAGATTCATGGCTAACAGCATACAATGTATAGTCATCACAAGCCTCAATGTAGGCTTTTTTCCTCTCATCCTATATAATAAAAGCCTAATATGCTAAGTGTCCGGTTGTCAGGTCGGCCGTTCAACCAATCAAAGCATAATATGTTAATGATATACTAAGGCCACTCAATCAGTCTTTATAACATGCACTGACCACCAGAGTGCAGATACTCCAACTGGTAGGTTAGTTTGCTGCTGGGTCTGGCCCATAGGGACTGAGCTGGACAGGCCGGACAAACCCTGGAGCCCTCCCACACCCCTCCCTGGCCCTGATCATGCACCGATGGGGTTTCTTGGCCTGGCCTGTGCCCTCTTGCAATCCGGCACCCTTTGGGTGATGTTGGAGAGCTGGTTTTGGCCCGATCCCACAGGTGAGACCAAGGGACCCCACTGGTGCACGAATTTTTGCACTGGGCCTCTAGTGTATTCATAAATACCATTGCAACAATTATTCATTTTTTTTTTTACCCTGGTAAGCATTTGATATTATGAGATTTTTTTTTTTTTTTTAATGTAGGAGGGGAGGATTAGTATTTGAAACTTTTGGTTTCTGATGAAGAATAGTATCTTCTTAAACAGTTAATATATATCACTATTACTTTCAAGTGATCATAATCATAGATATTCAACAGAAAGTGTGCAGTAATGGGAAAAAAAAATATATTAATGCTGCTTTTGTTTTTCAGAGCTAGGCTTCCCAAAATAATCTAAACAGAATGTCAAAATATGCATGTTCTGTAGAGACAACATAATGCATTTACTGCCAAGGGTTGTCCTGCAAAATGCAGAGGAGGACAGGAGATGCAAAGAAGACATATTTTCTCAAAGTCCAACAACCTGAAATGGCACAGATAGGAAAGTGCATCCAAAGTTGATTATTTTGCTAGCATCTAAAAGTTTCTCTGGAAGTTCAGTATGAAGAGATAATCAAGTGGATTATGTGTGACACTTAATGAAACTATCTTCCTTAGTTTCAATTACTTGTAAAACATGAATTGATTCTCTTAGTAAAAGCCAAAGCATACTTAATAGTAGTGATCTGGCACATGCAATTTATAAGAGGTGTTAATTCTTATCATAAACTAGTAGCCCTGTGCACGTATCCATGCGCGAGTAGCTCGCTACCGCTTGCCTCAGCTGGCCACCCTGCCACCACTGCTGGGAGCTCTCAGCTGCACGTAGCTTGCTTCCCCACCCTCCTGTAGCTCTCCCAGCTCGTAGCTCACTGCCCTGCCCTCCTGTAGCTCTCCGCCGCTTGTAGATGGGTCATGGTGTTATGGAGTCCTGGCTAATTTGTATATTCCTCTATTATTGTATTAGATAAGGGGAAACATTTAACTATAATAATATTTAAATCTAAAATATATTATTGCTAACCAACCATATTATTTTTATGGCCTCCTGCAAATATATATTTATACTAGAGGCTCAGTGCACAAAATTCTTGCATGGGTAGGTCCCTAGGCCTGGCTGGCAATCAGGGACCATTGGGGCCTTCTGGCTGCTGGCCAGTGCCTCCCTTCCCTGGCTGCTGGCCACAGGCTGGGGCTTTCCTTTGTTCCACGCCGCCCCTGGTGGTCAGCACACATCATAGTAAGCGATCAAACTCCCGGTCTCTGTTCGAACTCCCAAGGAGACACTTTCATATTAGCCTTTTATATATATAGATAGAGTCCTCTATTAAAATATTTGGAATTCAATCTAAAGAACAAGTGTAAAATAAAACTGAAATTGGCGAAAGTTTAGATATATCTTCTAATGAATATAAGTTTAGATATATCCTCTACTGATCTTCAATAGTTATTAGAACTTTAATTTAAAAATCTCAATGGGGAAAAAAAGGGGACACCTGTAATACTTTAAACAATGAAGATAAAATTTTAAATATCTCTATATAAAAATTTTCAAACAAATATCTCACGATCTCTAAATGAATATGCTAGACTTAATATTTTATTATTGTCTTAAATTACCTTACTATATTAGAGATATCACCTTATAAATTGAAAAAATGTATATATGGAAACAAAATTCTGTAAATGTATGATATACAATTATTAAAATTATTGTAATAGGATACATTTAAAATTATAAGTGAAGGATACTCATCAACAGAATAATAGAAATGGCAGAAATAGATGAGTATAATTTCTAGTACTTTGTTTTATTTTTGATAGAAATTTATACAGCATTTTAAAGATATGATATTTGCATTGTATATCCATGTTTATATAATTATCTACACATTATATTTGAGTGTGCTTTATGTCTAATATTGGTATGGCATTTTTTGCTTTTGATGTTTTTCTAGAGAAAGTTGATGTTCTTACTGTACAACTATGATGGTAAACAGTATTCTCATGAAAAGGAAAATTGTTTGAGTCTGCATATGAAGAAAAGTTTCACTCAAATGATAATTCCCAACGTATTTTATTAAAGAGATAAGATAAAATGTTATTAATCAAATATAAAAACACAGTAATATCCAAAAGATTCAGAATAACATAATCCAGTTTTATTTAATTGGTCATTTATTTTAAATTTTTTCTATGATTTTTGGTATAGAAACCTGTCTTTCATTTCTTATTGATCAGACAAGTGAGCAAAATGTGGTATATCTACTGTCAAATTTCAATCAAATATGGCATCCAATCAACACCTTTATGAAAATAATAATTTTATTAATCACATGGCAAAATAAATTTATAATATACAATATATGAAATGATTTTTTTTTATATTTTATTAATTTTTTACAGAGAGGAAGGGAGAGGGATGGAGAGTTAGAAACATTGATGAGAGAGAAACATCGATCAGCTGCCTCCTGCACACTCCCTACTGGGGATGTACCCACAACTAAGGTACATGCCCTTGACTGGAATCGAACCTGGGACCCTTGAGTCCACAGGCCAACACTCTATCCACTGAGCCAAACCGGTCAGGGCTGAAATGAAATTTTTAACTTTTATAGATACTAGGTAAAACAGTTTCCAAAATAGCTTTCAAATCAATTTTTTAGTCACTGATTTTCAAAATTATCAAACAATAATACATTTTCAAGTTCAGAATTTTTATACAATGCACATTGTTGAAGCACAAAGCATGTGTGAGTATCTAGCTCCTTTCATTCTAGATATTGAAGAATAACTCAATAAGATTTCCAGTTAAGGAAATAATGTTTTATCTACTTTTGAAAGATAAGGTATATTTTTTTCTTCAAATTTCTTTCTTTGACATTTGGTACTTTATGAGCTTTCCCAAATGCTTATTTATTGTTAACTAACACATTAAAAATGTGAAAGTTTAAGAGCTAAGAGGTTTTTCATTGCTATACTGTTGTATTGAGAAGTTAACAATTTGTTCATTTTAAGCCCCACCTAAAGCGTTATTGCAGATAACATTTATTGGTCATGCACAAAGTAGATGAGGGTACCAAGATAAAGTCAAAAGTTTGTTTTCCATGTTTAGAGACTTCCAAATGTTAGAAACTTTTTGTGTAAGTCAGATATATCTCATTATTTTTCCTATTTTGACAGTAACTTCCAAGCCCGTTTCATCTATAAATGAAATTGTCACATTAAATCTTCCCTTGGGACGTTTTAAACTTTAATTTTATGAGGCTATTTGGTAGTCCTACAGAATTTTCTTAACTCTTTATTTTTTAAAAATATTTTATTTATTTGAAAATGTACTAATTTTTCAATATTATCAAATAGATAAATTGAATGTGTGAGACTCAACACAATACTCAGATATGTTCTGCCAGAACTAACTACAATGGAATTCTCTAACTTTTCAAGGTCCATGTAAGCCTGACACTGATTTATAGTCTTCAGTGCCTCCATCATATTGTTACACATTAACCAGAGATATCCCAGATGGCCTTATTTCCCATAAATCTTGCCAAGTAATGCCACTTCTGTTCTATAATTGTAATATTCTATTAAATATAAATATAGCATTATCAATATTAAATTTCATCGTGTTCCTCTCCACTGTGCCTAGCCAGACTATTTTTTGTTTCAATTTTGTTTCATTTTTTTATTAATTATAGTCAATCCCACACCAGCTTAAAGTTATCTAAAAATCTGACAAACTTGTTTTGTCTTCATTCTAATTAATTTTTATTATTTGTAGATTTTACTTTTCAATTACACTTTACATCCAATATTATTTTGTATTCATTTCAGGTACAGTATAGTGGTTAGAGACAATCATATACTTTACCAGTGGACCCCCTCCCCCCAATATTTCAAGTACCTGGCACCATAGACAGGTTTTATAATATTATTTACTATATAATTTCTTGAGTATATATTTTAACAAGTATCAAAGAATTCTTGTAGCTTCTGGCCTACTGCTTCGCAACCCATTACTGGGCATTTCTGGAAGTTGGTAAATTCATGTGTATGTACCAACCCTGCCTACATTCCCTCATCTAGTCCACTATTGAGCAGAGCTTTCTCCCTCTCTTTAAATAATTTATAGGGTACATTCTATTACTGATTACTAAGGACAGTATTTTAGGCCAGTGCATTAAACCCCAGTTTGTTAGGCTTTCCTCATTGGATTCTTTTCTACTCAAATTTGCATATGAAAGAGACAGCCTAGGTTTCGGATTCTTAAGCTTTCTTGGAAAGGGGAGAACCTGCGCAATAGGGAGTTTACATGAAAGTATAGCTATCATGGCTCATTTCTGAGGTTTAGAATTCAAGTTTTATTTATTTCCTACAGTTTCTCTTATAGCTCTGCTTCCCCGCTTTCCTGCTGACTAAGGGCGCCCGAGGCAATGAGCTTTCTAGTCTCCAGAAGCCTTAGCGCTGGTTACACATTCTCTCCTAAGGCTTCTGCTGCTCTAGATTTTTTTTTTTTAAGGTAAAATGCTGTTCCACCATTTAAAAAAATCCTCAGTGATGGCTTCATGGTTTTCTTGTAATACTATTTTTTTTCCACTCCTAGTATCTGAATGTGCTTCTGAAATCGTTGTAGAGCTAGTGTTTTCTGTTGCTATTTTAAATCACATTATTTCTACATGTCTAATTAAGTTCCGCTTGTCTATATAACTGATCAGTCATAGGTTGCCACATTAAACCGGCAGAGCACTGTTTCAAGCTTGCAATAATTAGTATGGCTATTACTAGTATATTATTTTCTTATAACAATTTTGCTTCCTATATTGTTGTGAATATTCAAACTGCCTATTAGAGATTAAAAAACAAAACCTCTAACCCAAATTAGTATTTAGCTTTTATGAATGTGGTGGATTGGAAAGTTGATGACAGGGCTAAATCTTATTGGATCACATTTAGTTTCCTATCAGGCCTTTTCTGTTAGTATTTCCTAAATTCATTTAAAGCATAAAAAAAAAAGTCAAGAATTAAAATAAATTTGTATTTATAACTTGTAATTGTAATTTATAACTTGTATTTATAACTTGTAATCTTTCTTAAAAATGCCAAGATGCAGCAAAAGTAAACACACTCTGGAATGGATCTCTTGCAGCTGCACACATTTTATAAATAAAAATTATCATAGATGAGAACAAATGGGAAAACCCTCATCAACTGCGTTTTCATAATCAGTATTTTTATAATATGTACATGTAATTCAGAAATTACTTTCAATGGTGTCATATGGAAATTAGATCCTCTAAGTGGTCTTAAAATCAAAGAGGGTTATTATATTTTGTCAAGTATAATTCTAACTGCTGAACATTAGAAAAAATCTCAAGCACAGAATAAAATGTCATGTAGATGAACACACTAGTCAAATGTTATCTTATGTTGTTAGCCTTCTGCCGTTGTTTTGTAATATAACATTCTCTGTCAGGATATGGTGTATGATATACATCTTCCAAAAGATAAGAAAAACAGACCACTTAAGTATCTTAAACTGTAATATGTAACAGGTTTAAAGCTAAATTTTTTTTATTAATTATCATTCTAATATCATAAATGATTTTCATCTTAGGTGAAAATAGTTAAACATAATCTATATATATATAAAAGGCTAAGTGACCGACCATACATCCGTCCGACCATCCGACCAACCAACCAACCGAATGGTACATATGACTCAAACTAGCAATTTAAAAATAAATGTTAACTAGTGCATGTACAATACATATAAAGCTCTCACTGGTGGTAATCGCACGCATGTGTTTTGATCTGTCAATCGTGAATTAGGTTGGCACCTATTATAGAGAAAGGGCAAATAGCGATATTAAAATATTTCTTCTAATTAATTTCCTTTCAATGTGCACCAGGCCACTAGTAAATAATAATGTAGAATATGAATATGTCCAATACATTTTATTAACATTACTTATTTAAAAATAATCCTATTCTGTTTTCAAAACTGCAGAACTAAAGCTTGGAACTTTTGCATTTCTAAAATTATATTTAGAAGTTAGTGAGAGCTACACTCTAATTTAATCATGTTCCTAAGTATAATCTAATATTTAAGCTTTACTTTGGTTGGACAACTTTAATTATGTGATACTTATTTGATGATTAAGTGAACAGGATTGTGCATTTCATTATATACAGACTCTTGAGTCTGTCCTTCAGAATGTTGTTAATAGCCAGAGTTGAAATCACTGCAGGTTCTGAATAGTGAAGGGGTAGAAGGAGTATAACTTTCCCTTCCTTGAAATGGTAAGATTAGGCCCACAGGGTCTGTTAACCTCTTTGGGAGTTCATTTTTCCATAGTGGAAGTCAGGCCTGCCTAAAGATTTGACTGATTAAGGAATGACTTTCCCTCTTAAAGTCATATAGATCGCAGGGTATTGGCAGATACCTGATATGGCAAGGAAGGGCAGCCTAATAAGGGAGCGTTGGGGAGCAATGGTGACACTGAAAAGGAAATGGAAGGGGAAGCAAATTATTATAACCAATAAATAACTGGGTATATTTAAGGTTGCATAGATAACTGTATAGTTTCTAAAAGATTTTAGATACCATACATAAATATAACACACTAGAGGCCCGGTGCACAAAAATTTGTGCACTCGGAGGGTGGTCCCTCAGCCCGGCCTGTGACCTCTTGCAGTCTGGGACCCCTCGGGGGATGTCCACCTGCTGGCTTAGCCCGCTCCCCGGGGGATCAGGCCTAAGCTGGCAGTCAGACATCCCTCTGGCAGCCCAGGAGCCCATGGGATGTCCATTTGCCAGCAGGAAGCAGGCCTAAGCTGCAGTTGGACATCCTTAGCGCTGCTGAGGAGGTGGGAGAGGTTCCTGCCATCACTGCTGTGCTAGAAGCCATCAGCCTGGCTTGTGGTTGAGCAGAACTCCCTCTGTGGGAGCGCACTGACCACCAAGGGGCAGCTCCTGCATTGAGCATTTGCCCCCTGGTTGTTAGTGTGTGTCATAGTGACCAGTCATTCCCAGTCGCTCTGCTGTTAGGGCCAATTTGCATATTACCCTTTTATTATATGCCTGGTGCATGGGTGGGGACTGGCTGGTTTGCCCTGAAGGGTGTCCCGTATCAGGGTGGGGGTCCCACTAGGGTGCCTGGCCAGCCTGGGTGAGTGGCTGATGGCTATTTTCAGGCTGGCCACAGCCCCTTCAGGGTAGGTGTCCCGGCTGGGGTGCCTGGCCAGCCTGGGTGAGGGGCTGAGGGCTGTTTGCAGGCTAGCCACAGCCCCCAGCCACCCGAGCTCCCAGTGGAGGCTGGCTGCAAGCAGGTATCTGGGATTTATTTATCTTCTATAATTGAAACTTTGTTTCCTTTAGTGGAGGCCACAGCCAGCCCCGGCAGGCGGGAAGCCTGGCTTCCTCCATCGCCGAGGCAACCAAGCATCCTGCTTGCTCCAGATCCATGGCTGCTGGCTGCCATCTTGGTTGGGTTATTTTGCATATTGTCTCTCTGATTGGCTGGTGGGCGTGGCTTGGGGCGTAGCGAAGTTTTGGTCAATTTGTATGTTTCTCTTTTATTAGACTAGATGATCTACTTCCCTCCTGCCTCTCCCTTGTATTTTATTTCAAATGAGAAAATAATTGTCACAAGTTGCCTGGAATAAACTAGTTACTACAGTTAAACACAGGTTTACACAGGGTCACTTTAATTAATGGTAACTTCCTTCAGTGGCTCTTGCTTTTCTTCCTGTTAGAAGGACCTTGGCCTTGCAATGTTCCTGACAACAGTTATTTCTGAAGGTTCTTAAGAGATGTATCAGTTGTGATGAAGATAAATTTCTCTAATTGCCAGGGACACCTGCAGTTTCTTGCTCACCAGCTCAGTCAGTCCTGCCTTCCTGGCATTGTCGGCTGGTGTGTCCACTATCTCTGTGGACATTGTCTCTGGGAATTGCGTGTGGATTCCTGGTCCTGCCTGTAGCCTTTTGGCCCTTCTGTACCAGGAGACATCACCTGCCTGCTATAGGCACTATGAACACTGACAAATATCATCCCATTTCTATCAGGAACCACTGTGCTGAACTAATCAAAAACATTCCTGTGTCCAGAATAATGTACTGTCATTAGGCACTCCAATTGAACCTAAGCCCTTTGGGTGTGAGACAGAGTTGAGATCTACCATGATTCCCAGTATTATTTGTTATAAGGAATAGTAATTATTATACCTTATCAATCAAAGTCTTCTGTTTTGGTAAAATTCACACTCTTTTTTTAAAAAAACATAGTTTCCTTTTCTTCCTAGGGTGGATCAGGAAAAAAATATCTGAGGAGGCATTATATTTTATTCAGCAATATAAGTAGCCTGTGATGTTTTCTCATGTTGTAAAGCTTAATTTGGCTACCAGTTCCAACTCTTACCATTCCTATGTCATGGGCCTTATGAATAATCCTCTTTACCTCCTTTTAGATATAGTGCTGTGACTTTTTTGTTGATTCCACATTTGCTTGGCGTATAATTAAAGCAATAGACATATGGGTTTTGAATAAAGAGAACATTTTGTAAATATTACTGCAGATATAAAAATAATTGATGAGGCATTTGCATTATAAAGCAATTGAAAATTTACTTCAGTTATAAGCACTGAGACCATAGGAAAAGATGTTGATATTTAATGTACATAGTGATGATCAAAAAGATGGAGCATTTTCCTTGTACCCTCCAGTTTATCTTTGCATCTCGTTTGTAGTGTATAATGGGAAGCAATGGGGAGCAACAGTCCTTTTCAACCCCAGGAAGCCCTCTCTCTGGAGGAATAAGGACATGCGATAGTATTTGGGGGAAAGTTCAAAGTAACAACATGCTGATCTCTCACTCCAACTTTTAAGTAGAAAAGCACCAAGTTTCAAAAACCAGGATTGCCATAGTAATTCATGTTGTGGCAATTCTTGACCTGGCATTTGGGCTGCTGTGAACTGAATTTCTATATTTCAATTTATACAATAAGTAAAACTATCTGGGACTTTGGGTTGCTGCATAATTTTGACAGGTTTTCCTTATATAGTCCTGTATAGCAGTGTATTTTAATTTTAAATACACACACACACACACAAACACACACACAAACACACACACACACACAAGAAAAAAAGCACAACTAAACATTTCCACAAGTAATAAAGAATGTATTCATAGACACTGTAAGTCAATGATAAGGTAACCTAAGACTCATTTTGAACAATTCAAATATAGAATACAGGCTATGCACATTCTATTGCTGGGCAACCATGGACAGTCATAAATTTCCTAGGCAACAGAACCTTAAATTTTTTAAAAAAAAGGCTACCTTGGAAATGTTCAGGGTAAATAAAAGCACTTGTAATGAATAAACTTGTGTGAGTTCATGGAAGAATATATTCTTAATGTATAATTTTAATTATGTACTGGCTTGGAATGTCTGTTTTATAATGTAGAGTGTAGCAGGGAACCAAAAATTACAGAAGACTTTAGGATACTTAGGATGGGTGTTTCCTTGCAGGTTGTAAGAAAAGATTTAGGGAGATTATATAAGGAGGGAAGGATTTCAGTGCAATCATAAATCAATTTTTATTCATTTGTTCATTCATTCATCTGTGTAAGAAATAATAATTTAAGTATTTAAGTAAGAAATAATAATTTAAATATTCTACAAAATATGTAAAAAATTCAATGTGCTAGTCTCCTGTATAATTTATTGTGAGGGAGCAAAAGTTAAATAATACTAGGATCCTGTCTGCAAAGAATTTACAATATATGCAAGAGAATAACATGATCAGGAATAGGAATATTTCATACCGTAAATTGACAAATATCATAGGAAGAAACAGAATAATTGCATGGAAGTTCAATGTAATTATATCTAGTGTGCACTTGAAATGGGAACAGGCCAATATCCTTGTAAGAGAAAACAAATATTTGAGTTGGGTTGAAATAACCAGTAGATTTTGGACATGTCGCAAGGGAAGAAACATACCATTTGAATATAAGCTAAGTCACTTAAATGGTAATATATTCACATTAAAGGAAAGTGTTTTGAGCATATTGAGGGGCAGGAGAGGGAACAAAGGTGACATGTTAAGGAGACTGTATAATTTCTGAGAAATAAAGGGGTGCCCACAAATGGTTTCTGAACAAGGGAGGATAGTTTTGGAAGAAAAGAGATCTGATGAGTCAGAGAAGTGGGGTATAAAGAAAAATTAAGCCATTATATTAATCCAGAGAAAATATTTGACCTATTGAAGAGAAAACAGAGACATTAGAAATGGCGAGAGGGGGATACAGTTAAAGAACATGATAACATTGATGAGACATAGGAAATTATGACATGTAAACAGAAATGAGCAGATAAAAATTATTTTAAAAAATGGGAATTTTAACTTACACTTCCAGGGCAATAGAGATAATACCAGAAAAGGCACTAAGTGAGGAGGGACAGGTTTGTAAGAGAAGACATTTTCTTCTACTTGTAGCATCTTGGTTGAGGTATTAATGAAGCATCCAGAATGAGCATGCCAATACATAGTTATCAAAGAGGGGCAGAATTTTTACACGGATCCCTATTCACTTATTTTGCAAGTCAATATTTTTCTCTATTATGTGATAGGCACTATGCTAAGATATGTGGAAATTATGATTAATGACACACAAGTCTTCTCTATCAGTGATACAATGTTTAGATATATCTATCTAAACAGACAGTTATCAGTTATACTTAAGTGTGTGTAGTAGGTCAGGATGTGGAAATCCAGAGTTCAATGAAAAAAGGTTTGGGGAAGCTCAGCCTTGGCGCATCAAGGGACATGCTCTAGAGGTAAATTCTAGGCAACTTACTGGTAAGAACTCACAAGTTAACCAGACAAAGCAGGAAGGGGTAAAAGGAAGCAAAAAAGAGGAAAAGGGAGAGTAGTGTCTATATTAGTCATTCAACAAATAACTTGTCAAAGTTGGGGGGAATCATTGACCTGTCACAAGAACTGAGTGTTTAGATAGATAACTCTTAAGTTTTGATAATGTTATTAAGGAAATAATTATGAAAGATAAAAGAGAACTTAGGGTAGGTAAATCCTATGGAAATATATATGAAAGGTACAAGACCTAGGGGGAAGAAAAGCAAAAGTAAAGGCAGGGAGACAAAAGTAGCCAAAGAGGTAAGTTACCAACTGATTTTCATAAAGAAGATACTGATTTACCTACTACCAGTGTACCATTTTACAAAGACAGAACCTCTCCTGAGAATGTCCATTGCGACTGGCACTTATGATAATATTAATACTCTTAAATACAATATCTCTGGAGTAAAGGGACATGTACTGTGGTATGGAGGTAAAGTGGTTGAAAATGTTTTGCAAAGAAATGGAGACCAGTGAGTATACATGAATATTTTGTAAGTTTGGGTAATAAAAGGAAGAATGAAAAAAGATCTACAAATGCTAACGAGCACATGAACAGATATTCAACATCAGTAATCATTAGGAAACCAAAACCACAGTGACATACTTCATGTCCATTAGGATGACTGTTTAAAAAACAAATAAAAGAGAACATAACTAACATTGATGAGGATGTGGAAAAAAGGAGTGTTTTTGTTTTGGTGATAGGATTGTAAAATGTTTTTCACAGTTACTATGAAAAACAGTATAACAGCTCCTAAAAAATTATATTAAAATTACCATATGATCCAATTATTCTACTTTGGTGTATACACTTAAACTTCAGTGACGGAGGAATCCAACGTTCCCCTCCTGCATTGCCGGCCTCTGAGCTTGCAGTTTGAAACATTGTTACAAATATAGAAGCTAAACAAAACCCCAGAAACCTGCTTTCAGCCAGCTGGGATTTCAGAGCTAGAGTTGAAACAGTGTTTCGATTATAGAACCCAAACAAACCAGATACCTGCTTTCAGCAGCAGAGGCCCCAGAGCTGGAGCCACGCCTCAGAGCTAAAGCTGGCCCAGAATTAAAAAAAAAAAAGAAAAGAAAAATAGGAGCGGTTGGGAGCTTCAGTCACCTGCCAGCCTGAAAACGGCCCTCAGCCCCTCATCCAGACTGGCCAGGCACCCCAGTGGGGACCCCCACCTTCAAGGGTGTGTGACCAGCTGCAAACAGCCATCATCCCCTCATCCAGGCTGGCCAGGCACCCCAGTGGGGACCCCCACCCTGATCCAGGACACCACTCAGGGCAAACCAGCCAGCCCCCACCCGTGCACCAGGCCTCTATCATATATAGTAAAAGGGTAATATGCCTCCCAGCACCAGGATCAGCGTGACGGGGGCAGCACCCAAACCCCCTGATCACCCTGTGGCTCTGTGTGTGACAGGGTACAGAGCCCCGACCCCCCTGATGGGCCCTGCTCTGTGAGTGACAGGGGGCAGTGCCCCAACCCCCTGATTGCCTCTGCTCTGTGAGTGACAGGGGGTGGCACTGCAACCTCCCCATTGACCCTGCCTTGAGTGTGACAGGGGGTGGTACCCAAACTCCCCAGTCGGCCCTACCCTGAGCGTGACTGAAGGTGGCATCGCAACCTCCAGATCCGCCCTGCTCTGTGCATGACAGGGGGTGGTGCCCCAACTCCCCAATCAGCCCAGCTCTGAGCCCAACCAGGGGCTGCACCTAGGGATTGGGCTTGCCCTCTGCCACCCGGGAGCAGGCCTAAGCCAGCAGGTCGTTATCTCCCGAGGTGTCCCAGACTGTGAGAGGGCACAGGCTGGGCTGAGGGACCCGCCCTCCCCCCCGAGTGCACAAATTTTTGTGCACCGGGCCTCTAGTATATATATATATATATATATATATATATATATATATATATATATATATATATACACACACACAGACATGCACAATGATATATTATTCACCCTTCTAATAATGAAATTCTGATACATTCTACAACATTAATAAAACTTGAAGACATTCTGCTAAGTGAAATAACCCAGGACAAATGTTATAAGGTTTCACTTACATGAGGTGTTTAGAATAGTCCAATTCATAGAGACAGAAGCAGAATAAAGTTTATGAGGGGCTGGGAAGAAAGGTAAAAAGGAAATTATTGTTTAATGGGTACAGAGTTTCAATTTGAAATGAGAAGAATATTGTAAAGTGACAAGTACTCATTGTTGAGGATGTTTCCAGTTTGTTGTATAAGTTTCATTTCAAGCAGGGCTTCCCTTATGCTATGGAGAGAAAAATGATATAGGCAAGAAGAGCTTTATGAATGGGAGAAAAACCAGCAATTAGATGGGACTTATGGTCCAATTATCTCTTAATATTCTGTTTTTATTAGGAGGTCTAAGGTCTCCTCAAATAGATAAGACTTAAAAAAAATAAATGAGTAGTAGTTGGGGCAGAGTTCATTTCTGCCAGCTCCATTATTTTACTCCCAACTTTTTCCAAGTTTGATCTGTACAGAATCAAGAGAGAAACACACAATACCTTCATTTCTTAACCTGATACCTACCAGTACCTTTACAGTTACCATTGCTGAAACACGTACATTGTTGAAATGGGAAAAGAAGGGCAAACAAAGAAGGAATCCTTAAATTAAAAATTATTGGTTAGAAACCAAATATTATAATGAAAAGATATAAATCCACAACAGGTTTTCAATAAATCAATGATTATGCTGTAACTAAAAAAGGTGGCACTCTTAGACTGTCAAAATAAAAATATGTATTTAAGGAAATTCTAAGACTTTTCTACTTTGCTCAGTTTGTAGATACATAATCATGCCTTATCAAAAAAATTGCATTCCTCTGCCTTGTGCTATGAATTCCAGGTACTTATCTAATTATCTTGGTGGAAACAGGAGGAGCACAAGGGCACAGGAGGGCGAGGAGGAAGACAGATCTCAAAGCCACTTGTTCTTGAATGGTTTTCCAAACAGTCCCATTAGGCATGATCTGTCTCTTTCATTTTTTATTTATTTATTTATTTTATATATATTTTTTATTAATTTTTCACAGAGAGGAAGGGAGAGAGACAGAGAGTCAGAAACATCGATGAGAGAGAAACATCAATCAGCTGCCTCCTGCACATCTCCCACTGGGGATATGCCCGCAACCCAGGCACATGCCCTTGACCGGAATCGAACCTGGGACCCTCCAGTCCGCAGGCCAACGCTCCATCCACTGAGCCAAACTGGCTTCGGTAATCTGTCTCTTTCAATTCATACAGGAAACAAATAAACCTGGGATCATTTGGTTTATATTTATGAATATACGAAATGATTCTTAACCTTCTAGGAGTTTCTAGAAACATTTTTTTAAATCATTTATGATAGTAGTGTGTCTCCTCCCCACCCCCACCCCCACCACCACCACCACATTTTTCTCTACCCAACCTTTCTTACAGATAGATAACTTAGGCTGAGAAACTTCTTTGTGACATCAGTTCACTCTGGCAGATTTATAATGTTAATTCCAATTCTCAGACCAACTTGTTTCTTGAAATACTTCACCTTTCTTCTGAGTATTTGACAGAACATAGTATGAAATAATATTTCATACATCTATAAATGTCTTTCTCATAATATCTGGGGTAAAAGAGAATAGCATTCAAATCAATCAGATACATTCCAAATGCTTATGAGATGGTCCAGAAATGTTTTAAATTGTTTTTAAGAAAACTAATATTTTCTCTTCAATTTTTTTTTTTTAGTTTTAAATTTATCCCTAACATAGCACAACTAGATAACTAGAATTTACAGAGTACTTAAAAATGTATATATAATTATAATCTCCCTTCTTTATTACACTTAGTTCTCCTGAATTTACAGATAAGTTTCATAATCTTGGAAAAGTTAACTTGTTCAAGATGACACAGCCAGTGTGTATAGCCAGGGTTCAAATTTAAACCCTTATACCCCAGATCTTGTAATATTTACATTATACAAATCTGCCTATTATCTACATCTATATGAGAATTCTGAAGTATTTTGATGAGAATATGTATTAAAACATACTGTGCAGCAGTAAAAAAGAAGAATCTCTTACCCTTTGAGACAGCAGGGAAGGACCTGGAGAATATTATGCTAAGCGAAATAAGCCATTCAGAAAAAGACAAGTATCACATGATCTCACTCATATGTGAAATCTAATGAACAAAATAAACTGAAATAGATCCAGAGACATAGAAGCATGGAACAGATTGTCAAATCTCAGAGGGAAGGTGGGAGAGGTTGGGTGGGTAAGAAGAGATCAACCAAAGAAGTTGTATGCATATATACATAACCCATGGACACAGACAATAGGGTGGTGAAGGCCTTGGGGTGGGGGATGGGGGGGAAGGCTAGAAGGGGTCAATGGGGGAAAAAAGGGACATATGTAACACTTTCAACAATAAAGATTTAACAAAACACAAAACACACCTCCAACTTTTAATTTATCTTAACATTATTAAAATATGTCAATGACAGCCAAATTGTGATTTCTACTTCCTATTTAGTATTCTGTGCTTCATTGATGCTTAAAATGAATAGTAATGGAATAAGAAGGGAAGAAACTTTATTAGAGCAGCTATCTAAAAATAATGGATAGTGCCTGAACCGGTTTGGCTCAGTGGATAGAGCGACGGCCTGGGGACTGAAGTGTCCCAGGTTCGGTTCCAGTCAAGGGCATGTACCTTGGTTGCGGGCACATCCCCAGTGGGGGGGTGTGTGCAGGATGCAGCTGATCGATGTTTCTCTCTCATCAATGTTTCTAATTCTCTATCCCTCTCACCTTCCTCTCTGTAAAAAAATCAATAAAATATATTTTAAAAAATAAAAATAATGGATAGTTATAGATTTCTAAGTATAAGTCTTCTATTAAATTCTAAGCTCTTAATAATGTTTTACTGATAAAAAAAACATTCCTTTTCCACACCTCCAAAAAGTTCTGTTTCAGAGTTATAGATAGGGGACAACGGGTTCTTGATGGAAAATGGCACTGTGGAATGACAGCATGCCTCTTATTTCACAAGATACTCAAATGGCTAGACTCATTTATCATTTCTTATCAACATTCACTGAAAACCAATGGCCAGCTTTACACATGCTGCCTGGGGTGTCTCATGTTGACAGCAAAGTGGCCATATTTACACATAAAAGTCCTAGGATGTTACCTGTTATTTGAACATTCTGGGGAATAAAATTCTTCTTTGGCATTTAAGAGCTATAAACCTGAGTTAAAATATATTGTGTAAGTAATCTTTCTGACTAAAGACATAAAATGTTGACGATTCCCCAGCATTTCAGAATTCTTCATGTACTTTTGTGTGGCTAAATTACCAAACAGTAGAAAAAGTGACTATCATGCATGTTTTCCCTTTTATAAAGTTGACATATATTTCTTATATTCTTATAAGATTTTATTGTGTGAATTATTAGGAAAATTCTGCAATATTGTGTATGAAGTACTTCATTTCAAAAGGTTTCTACTGTAAAAAATGTCACTTTTTTGCAGAATGAATTTTTTTATTAAAAAACAATATTAATAACAGTAGGCCCTCTGAATAATCCATACATGTAAAATATGAATAATATTAATAAAAATAGGGTATTTTGAAGTTATATATACCTATTTGTAGCTAGAATACTTTTCAATAATTAAAAATAACAAAGTAATATGTTGTAATAGTTCAATTTAGAAAACTATATTTATTATATCTGTAGAATTTATATTATATATGTATATATATATTTAATTCAATAACTTCTTAAATTATACAGTTCTAAGTTGAATTTCTCACCCTTTTATGCATAGATGAACCCTATACAAACTCTTCGTGTCAGTCATCTCTGACACTTTGTCCTCCAGCCTAGATTTCACTGTGTTTCTTAGTTTTCCACTATCTTAATGTTTCCTGTATCTTCTGGAAAAAGCTATGAGTTTGTTCACTCATTTATGAGGTGATTACTTTGTTTTGGGCACAGTGCTAAGAGATCTCTCTTGCACTGAATGATGAATAAAAGATACCAAGAGATTTGGCTCTGCTGCCCCAGTAATTTATAGCAGATAAAATCCAGGTTGAAAACAAACTTATGACTAACCAATCTGGGCAATTTAACTGAAAATGAGTTAATAATACCTTCCTCTTGGGGTTATTGACAGGACCAAAAGAAAAATATAGGTGCCCGAGACCTAGTAGATACCACTATATTTTCCACTGGGTGCGGAAAGGATAAAGTAGAGAGAAGAGGTTCACCAAAGTAACTCTCTACCATTCTTAGAAGTAAGAGAACAAGATCATTCCTTCAAGAACATCAGTTTAAACACAAATCAAAGATAATGCAAATTAATGTTGAATATTCAAATTGTACTCTAAAGTGCTTTGCGTTATATATTTCTCAATATAACTAAAACAACTTTTTAAATGTTTATTTATTTTAATTTTTTTGTTGCTGTTAGGGTATCCTACTTATGTGAAGTTTAATGTGAGGCCAGCCTTTTTCTGGTATGTACCACTGTGGAAACGACAATAGAGGGGGAGAAGAGGAAGTATATGTAGCATTTTCTTAAATTTATGACATACTGTAGCTAAATGGTCACTTTATTATTAGTTTCTCTCAAGTCTTTGAGTTTCAATAGTGGTGGTAAGCAGGGTGATGGCCTAAGAGAAAAATAAAATTTAGTTTCACACACATGCATAATTTCCTCTCCACTTTAGATTCCATCCTGAACTCAATAATTAATCTTAATATTGATAGAGAACATTCTTGGCAGTACATTTGTGGGATATTATTTTTGCTACATAACGCTTGAGTGTGGGATCCCTAAATGGTGGCTGTGGTAGGATCTGCAAAGACTTTGAATGTGAGCTCTAAGAAAAAACCCTCCCTCTACATTTAGGGTTGCATGTTTCCTACATCAGGGTATGGGTGTCTCGGGGATGCGGGGAGTGAATAACGAATGAGCATAGGGAAACCCTATGACATGAACTGATGGGGTGGAAATATGAGCTGTGCAGTTCTATGTGGAGATACAGGGGAGATAGGCATCCTCAGAGTAGGCATGGGTGCTTGAGGAAGAATTATGAGTTTAGCTAAAAGGCAAGTAGTGGATACCCTGGTCACCCTGTCAGGATACTGGAAAATACTGGTAGGTGTTGGTGACAAACCACCTTCAGAGATAGATTCTGGACATGGAAGTTACTGGAAGTATATGTAATTACTGAGCTCAGACATGACTCGAAAATTCTGATTCTGAAAAGAACTTGGCTACAATATGATGAATTAGCTCTTTAAGTGTTGAATTGAAAAAAAAAATCTCGGTAGTACTTATTGACATTAATTAGCTTAGAATCTAATCTAAAGTTTGCTAGTTCAGTGAGCATCAGATCTTGTGTGAGACAGGTTTGTGTTTAAATACTTGCTCTTCCACCTATTAACTGTGTGACCTTGAACAAGTTCCTTACCCTCTCCCAGACTCAGTTCCCTGGTATGTGAAATCAGGATAATAATTTCTGTGCTGGTTAATAGACTGTCTGGCACTTAAAAAACACAGGGCTTGTTCTGTGACCATTCATTATGACAAAGGGAAAGGATTAAAGGAATCTGGGTCTTAGGTCATGTATAGAAATGTTCCTATATAGGTTGTTCATATAATGGGTCCTATTAACCACCCTGGAATATTTTATGCAGGCCCCTTTATATTCTTAAACATGTTCCAAGCTCTTAATGAAGTCTTCAATGTTATTTCATTTATATCTACCTGAAATGCTTAAAATTTCAAATGAGAGAACAGCCAATGGTGATTTAATAGCCAATTTACTTCTGATAAGTTTCTACTCCTTCCTTAACTACTTGAATGCTCTTTTTAATAATGTCCTACTTCTTGCTACCCTACAAGGTCTGCTCTACCTTAACTTATTCCTGGAAATGACAGTCAATCTGAGAAGGGAAATGCTGCAAGTTAATAAGGAGAATTTAAAAATGACCCTCAAGAGCAGCAGATGAATTGCTAATTAGAATTATCACTGTTTCCTCAATAATACTGTTCTAAGGTCTGAATTATGTCAGGACATAAAAGTAGAAAGTTCATTAATATTTTTAATGCATATCTATTATTTATAAAGCAAGTCTGAGCTGGAAGCATAGACTTGAGTATATTACCAGATTCTCACTCCCTGTCGTCCCTTGGTATCTTTTGTTATTCCTCCTTCCTGGGAGTAAAGGTAAAATGAGCATGGCTCTGCAATCAAATCGGGTTCAAGATCAAGGTAAGCACTCACCAGTTGGGTGACCTTGAAAGGGTGGTTTAATATTTGTAACCTTCACTTTTCTCATTTGTAAAAAATCTAGGATAATACCTACTTCACAAGTTTATTATGCCAATTTAAAAGATTATCAAGGTGAAACTTTAATGTTTAATAGTAGATTATCTGTACCTGGTAATGATTGTATGCTTGTTTTCTTTACAGTGTCTCCTTTCTTATCTTCTTAATTTCATTCATAAAGCTTTTATTTTCATAGGGAGATAATGCTGGTGGCCCATAGTTACTGGTAGGCTCATGGTAATAACAAGTGTGTGCTGAATTAGATCTCTCCCTCTCATCCGGTCTCTCCTGTATGCTTCTTAGAGAAGAATATTTGTTGATATGGGTGGAAGCATAGATGATTCTATTAACGGAACAACATCACTAACACATTCATGGCTCTGTCTTCATTAGCAATCCCATCTAAATAATTGACAACCCACAAACATGTGCACATATTCTTACATAGAGGGATTATTATTTTTTTTTTTTTAATTTGTAGCACTAGTTTCAATATAAGAAAATTGGAATAATAAACTTCAACCTCCCAAGATAACAAAGCTAAGTTAGTTTTCATACATTTAATATTTAGTGATAATTCATACTATCAATAGTCAAAATTAATGAAAGAGTTGACAAATTTGATTTTGTCCAACTTCTAGAAAATAATCACCACAAAAATCAACTTTTACCTTAGAAATTATTTTCTGGTGTATGGTGAAGTGTGAATGCTTCTAGAAGCAAATATTGCTGAAGATAGATACATTTCATGTTTTTGTATTTAAATATGATGGTCAAAATTAATTCTCAGTAAATCTTCAAAGGTAGTAAAGAATATTTTAAAAATAGATGTAAATGAAAATGACCCTAGGTAATATCATCTATCTACGAAAGAAAGCTAAAACATATCAAGCTTGAATATGGCTGACTTAATTAAAACTCAATTAACATTGTTATTGTGTAACTAATGGCTTGAAAATGGCAATGTCATGAGCCATCAATTATGGATTAGTTTTAAAAAATGTAGTTACTACAGGCTGGAAAATCACAATAAGCCTTAGGGTGTTTTGGTTTTTTGTTTTAATCTGAATTATATTTGTCAGATTTTAACATGGCATTACAGTTTATTAAAAAGGACAAACATGATGTCATTCATGAATTGTTTGTCACCACAAAAACTGTTGATAGGGTATTAATAAAGATTAGGGTATTTTTTTTATCAAGTAGTATATTTTTTCCAAATCTAAGCAATCAATTTGACTCTATTATAAAAAACCTCATGAACCTCTTTATGGTTCCAGAAAATGCCATTCTCTTTCCAACTTTGTTTCCTGTGCCTCCTATATTGAAATTTGTTTTCAAACTTTGTATCAACTGGAACATCAGACTCTTTTTCCAAAGTATTCTCTTCAAACTCTGCTCCCTGAACAATTCTGTTATCAGTGGAAGTGAGGTGTCCTCATCCCCACTGGGTGCTGGGAGCAGGTCTTTACAACATCTCCAGTAAAATAATTTTCTAAGACTTGCACAGGAAGATGAGTGATTTTCATTTGCATGGAATTACACCCCTGGGTTTCCAAAATCTCATTTCACTTCATCCAGTCCTGGAAGAAGTGCAGCTGGGGATTCAGTAGAAGCTAGAAGCAGAGCCAGTGTCCAGAGTTTCTGTTCCATGGTGGAGCTGGGTCAGGGACAGCATCAGGCCTGCTGCAAACATTAGTCCACTTTATGGGGTCCACATGGGCAAATGCAAGAGAGCCAAGAGAGCACACTTCTTGTGTAGATGACCTCAGATCTTCTGGAGCCTTCCGTGGCCACCCCTACTCGGGCCAGTAACCTTTTGCCAGGTGTGACTGACAAACAAGTGCTTGCCCTATGTCACCCAGACTTTACTGGACGTGCATCTTATCTTCCCCGGTCCAACCTCTTCACCCAGAGATCTGTGGGGAATAGACTGGTGGCTTCCTGGGGAGTGTTAAACTGCCACTTCCCGGAAAAGCTGCGCAAAGGACATGCCTATAATATTTGGCCTTTCTTTGGTTCCTTTCCTGTTATTAATAACGAGGTTAATTACAATGGTATTGATACATGAAGTTGGGGTGTGGACTCTTCCTTGTGGGTTCTTGTCCTAGGAAGTTTGAAGAATAAATTCATGGACTAAAAGGCTTTATAAATAAAAATGTGGATGTTTATTGGAAACATATATAGGGTATCCCAAAATTCACGCAAGATATGCCTTTCAATTCAATTGCAAATCTTGTGTGAATTTTGGGACACCCTATATAAACTCCCCCTGGACAGGGGTCTCCAAATGGGAAAAGCCTGCTCTCTCTCCCTAAAGTGGAAAAAAAGTCACTTCTCTGAGTCTCTTTGTCTCCTGGTTTACAAATGCTGGCAGCTCTTTGTCTCTTCATGACCCTTTCTAACTGGACCCTTCCTTACTTTATGACCCCTGTGCTTGCCTAAGTGCTCATTCTTCTGCAGAGTATCAGTTTCAAAGGTCAAAGCCCACCTGATGCTCCCTCATTCTCTCCTCCTTATCTTGCAACGTTCCTCTATCCCAGTGGTTCTCAACCTTGGCTGCACATTAGAATCACCTGGGAATCTTTTTAAAATCCTGATTTCTGGGCCTCATCCCAGGTGATTCTAATGTGCAGCCAAGGTTGAGAACCACTGCTCTATCCTCTGTTAAAGTAAGCATTCTGGCAGCTCCAAGACCTCACGTATGTATTTCTCTCCCATGGGCCCCCCTTATTCCCTCACTGCCCATCCTATCTAAAAAATTCCTTTCAGTATCATTTCCACCCTTTTTAAAACAACATTTGCTATTTTGCCTTATGTAAATTTTTCCTCCGTAGATTATACTTCCTTCAAGTGTTATGATTTTAATCTATTCAGGTTTTAATTTTCTCAACATTTTATATATGTTTATGCAGGATACATAGTCAGCAAATGCCCATGGAGTCTATAAAATATTAATTTAAAATTGATATATTAAAAATATCAGTATGTTTTGATTTTATAATAAATCAACAGATGTATTGTTTTATGAGTGTGTTCAATATAACCATGCTTTCCGTGGAAAGTTCAAAGAAGTTTAATAATGTCCATTTGTTTTAAAAATGAAAATAGTCTCCCTTGCCCCTGTTACGATCTGTACAATTTTTAGTTGTTTACAATCTAAAGCTTATTAGACTCTATCATAGTAACAGACTGTCATATAAAGCAGACCACTTTTTCTCAATAATATCTTATTCCATTGTCTTAATTTTTAGACTTAACCTTCATTCTTTTAAAGGGTTAAACTAATATAATTGTTTACTTGGCTTTATGCATTTGTGCAGAGAGGTTCCGTAGGGCAGGTGCATAACTCTATAAGATAGATGGCCCGACGTATCCAGACATCTCAGCTGGGCACAACCACTTAGAAAATCTTCGTTGTAATAGAAGGCAATTCTAGTGAAACACACCGAGAAGCAAATTCCAAAATTGATCTTTCCAGGAAGGAGCTTAAACCCCTTACAAAAGTCATCAGGTAGAATTCAGAAACACTTTGAAATGCAAATGACCTACTTGACACAAGAGGGCACCTGTTGTTCTGCCTTGATTATGTCTTGAGGCTCCAATTTCAATAAATGAGAGAAGAGAAGAAAGGTACTCCTTTGATGAGCTTGTCCTCAGGGTAATACAGGTAGAGGGAGGACTGCTAGGTGGTATCCATTCAGATTTTCTTACTGGCCATCAGTGATTACAAATAATTTACTGTCATTCTGAGAGGTGTGTGCGTGTGTGTGTGTGTGTGTGTGTGTGTGTGTGTGTGTGTGTGTATGCGTGTACGCGCACTATAACTTTTATTATATGCTGCCTGTTTTTCCAGAATCTTTATTAGTGAAACTAAGAAAACTAAAGAGGGCTGGCTAACTGTCTCCGGGTAGAACAAGGAAGGAAATTATCACATACTCACTTGGGTCTTCAAGGAAACAGAACATCAAAGTAAAGTTGCTGGTTCCAGGAAACGAGAGGCAGGAGGAGAGAGGTCTGCAAGAAATGGGGAAGAATGATGACTTGAGGGGCTTAGACCTGAGAACACGTTTTCAGTTTACCACATAAAATGTGCTCATGAGATATTAACCTAAAGAAGTCTGCAAGTGACCTAAGCCATGGAAAGGACAAGTCAGGCATCGATAAGTGATTTAGACGTAATTGATGTAATTTGTGTTGCTTAGCTTTCAATACCCTTCATCAATAATTTTACCTACATTTGGACAACTCTTGCATTTCCCCCATCTGATTGTGTTAGCCATTTACTTATCCTCTAGAGGCTCCTATCCACCCATATTAGTCTTTCTCCCAGCATACCAGCAAATTCAAAATTAAAATTAAAGTAATCAAGCATAAACTAATTTGTGTTCTTCTTCCTTCTTTCAAATGTATTGACATCTTCATTTATCTTCAATTTATCTTCACTTTCCTCTCTCATTCACAGAGGACGTTGTGCTCCTTTCCTTGATCAAAGCTGGTCTTTTCACATTTATACTTGATCTCTTTCCCTTTCTTGTCAACAAGGACTTTATTCCATCAATATCTCCTCTATTTCACTTATCTTTGACCTCTAATTCTTCCAGTCACTTTATCTCCCCTGTATTTAAAGAATCCTCTTCTGTCACCCTTTTCAGACCTAAAACAAAAACTTTATTAACTACTAGAGCCTGGTGCATGGATTCGTGCACCAGTGGGGTCCCTCAGCTTGGCCTGTGCCCTCTCACAATCCAGCACCCCTTGGTGGATGTTGGACTGCTGGTTTGGGACAGATCCCCACAGGGGTCGGCCGGTCTTGCCCAGTCCGGATTGGGGCTCCCAGAAGGGACCATAGGAGAGCTCCAGGGAGTGTCCGGTCCATTTCGATTTGTGCACCAGGCTGGTTTTGGCCTGATCCCTGTAGGCCAGGCCAAGGGACCCCACCAGTGCATGATCAGGGCTGGGGAGGGACTGCAGGAGGGCTCCAGGGCATGTCCGCCTATCTCACCCAGTCCTGATCAGCCCGACCCCAGCAGCAAGCTAACCTAAAGGTCAGAGCATCTGCCCCCTGGTGGTCAGTGCACATCACAGTGACTCGTTGAATGGTCAAATGAACAGTCGGACACTTAGCATGTTAGGCTTTTATTATATAGGATATACACTCCAACTATATTTACAAACTCTAATCTCTCCGATTTAATTGATTCAGCAATACATTGCAATATGTTTTAGTTTGCAATTACAATTACACATCTAAATTGGAGTTCAACAATGACTCAGCATGGCCAAATCCAGTGAGAATATTCACTCAATTTCCTGGACCTCCCTGTTCACTGTTTGCCAAGCATGACGTTTTAGAACTCATTACTGTCTGGAATTTGTTTCACTATTTACTCTACATACTTTTCATTTCTGAGCTCCTGCTATGCCTATCACTTAAATGTTAAGGTTGACCACAGTTTTCTGAAATTCAATAATCTTGCTTTCTCAGGGCTATCTCATCTATTCTCAAGTTTTATGCATGAAACAGGATGGCTTTGATGATTTCCAAATCTACATCTTCAATCCAGACCTGTTTCCCATGTTGCTTAAGGAAATTCATTCTTAGGCAATTTTGTTGTTGTGTGGACATCATAGCCTGTAGTCACACAAATCCAGATGATGGAGCCTAACTGTACACCTAGGTTATCTGTTATAGCCTATTGTTCCTACGCTACTAGCCTGTACAGCATGTTACTGTGAAAAGCAAAACAAACAAACAAAAAACACGAAAGAAAGACATTGGAGGTTAAATCAAACACAAGAGAAAATGCTGCAATTAAGAATGTGGTAAACACAAAAAGTCTTAGGCTGCTGCCTATGTAACATACCAGCATACTTTCTTTATAAGTAGAAAAAGTAGACTCTAAAATAATGATTAAAAGTATGGTATAGTAAATACATAAACCAGTAACATAGTTTTTTATTATTATTATCAAGTATTATGTATTGATCATAATTGTATGTACTATCTTTTTTAAAAAATATATTTTACTGATTTTTTACAGAGAGGAAGGGAGAGGGATAGAGAGTTAGAAACATCGATGAGAGAGAAACATCGATCAGCTGCCTCCTGCAACCCCCCCCCCCCCACTGGGGATGTGCCTGCAACCCAGGTACATGCCCTTGACCGGAATCGAACCCGGGACCCTTCAGTCCGCAGGCCGACACCTATCCACTGAGCTGTATGTGCTATCTTTTAATAGGACTGGCAGCACAGTAGGTTTGTTTACACCAGGATCACCACAAATATGTGAATAAATGCATCATGCTCTTATCAGTGGAAGTGGGGTGTACATCAGGGGAGGTGGGGATCCCCTTTCCTATTACAGTGGGGCCTTGACTTACGAGTGTCCTGACTAACGAGTTTTTCGAGATACAAGCCATCTCTCAGCCGATTTTTTGCTTTGAGTTGCGAGCTAAAATTCGGGTTACGAGCCAGCTTCAGATACCCCACTGCTAGTTGGCGCAGCAAACGTCACAGTGAATGCCACAACATCAGCCTAGCATCACATGTCTCATTCGTTTACTTTTTGATTTGACATACGAGTAATTTGAGTTACCAGCTCCGTCACGGAAGGAATTTAACTCATAAGTCAAGGCCCCACTGTACATGCTCAGGGTCAGGCCCTTATGATATCTCTAGAAAAAATTTTTTATGAGATTCCTACAGGAGGATGAGTGATTTTTATTGGCATGGAATTACATCCTTGCATTTCTAAGATCCCAGTTTCTTAATGCAGTCCTGGAAGAGGTGCAGCTGGGGATTCAGCAGAACTAGAAGCAAAGCCAATGTCCAGAGTTTCCTTTCTATGGTGAAGTGGGGTCTGGTGTAGTGTTAGGCTAGTGACAGTCCATCAGTCCATTGTATGGGGTCCACTTGGCTGTGGACCATGTAACAAATGCAGGAGTGTGAGAGTTATGGAAGCCAGGAGTCAAGCGCCAGCAAGCAAGAAGCGAGAGAGCAAGAGCAGGAATTCTTTTGTTTAGGGGATTACATATCTGAAATCTTCCTGTGCTTGCAGTGGCCTCTGGCCTTTGCCTGTTCCCAGGTGTGACTGACAGACCTTCCCTTCATCACCCAGACTTTAATGGGCATGCCTATAATGTTTGCCTTCCCTTTGTTCCTTCCCTGATAATTAATAACTGGGTTAATTCATAATGGTATCAGTGGTACCACATTATGATAACTATGAAGTCATTTGCGATAATTATTGCCCAAAAGTGGTCATGTGGCACATGACTGTATAATAACAGTGTAATATGCAAATCAACTGAACCGGGAACGACCAGTTGGTGGGGGGTGGGTCCGGTGAGCAGGCGGCCCTAGGCCAGTCAAGGCACGTGCCAACAAGCAGAGGGAGGGAATGGTGATGGGGGAGCAGTGACCAGTGGTGGCGGAGGGGCCATGGGGAGGTGGCTGGAACCATACCCTGATCAGCCTATCTGGTCGCCTTCCACAGAGGGAGGCCAGGTGGCAATGGTGGGGTGATGGGGGTGGTGCCATCCTCTCATCTCCTGTCCTCACCTCCTGCAGAGGGAGGCTAGGTGGCAGCGGATGGGTATTTGGGGCTGTGTCATCCCCTGATTCCCCATCTATTTGCCTCCTGCAGAGAGAGACCAGGAGTGGGCCTAAGCCATCAGTAGGACATCCCCTGAGGACTCCTGGACTGTGAGAGGGTGCAAGCCAGGTTGAGGGACCCCCCTTTCCCCAAGTGCATGAATTTTCATGCACCTGGCCTCTAGTAGATTTATAAATGAGCATATCTGCTTGGAGCTTCCACAGCCTTCTCAAACACATCAACTTTTACCTATTTTTTTTTCAATCTTTGCCTGATCCTGTAGGTCTGATCAAATAATTGAATGGATACCTGTCTCCTGGGAACTAACCTTTAGACTATTTCACAATGAACATTCCCTTTTGCTTAGACCACATTCCACTTGCTAAGACCACATTCCATTTGCTAACACCATTATCCTTCCCTCTTGACCTTCCCAGGATCCAGACCTGCCCAGAGAAATCTCTGTCTAGAAAAAACCCACCCAGCATCCTTTAAAATCTCTGACTCCCCATCCTTGGGTGCTGATGCCATTTTGGGGCTCAGCCCATCTGGTTTGCAGATGATGTAATAAATTCATAATCCCTCATCACTTTAGCCTCATGCATTTCTCCTTCAGCAACCCTAAGAGATCCCATTTGACAGCACCACAAAGCCACTCAAGAATATTCCTTGCTATCACGTTAAAACTCTCTCCAACTTCATTTTTCTGGCTAAGTCATTTTTAATACAGATTTAGCTCTTTTGAGGAATTACATCTCTGAGAAAACCTTCCGTGAAGTCTCAGACAGAGCTAAGTGTTCGCTATTATCCAATGGATAGCTAACATTGCATTTACCACAATAAAACATCATGGTCTTTTATGTGACTACCCACCTGATGAGGGTATTCTTCAGGACAAAGAGTGATGTTGTATTCATGCTATCTTGGCACCTACCGTTGGCTGACGCAACTTTAATAATCAACAATTGTTTATAAAACTGATCTGAATTCAGCCCATCAATATTATGATTTCCATGTCTTTTTCTTCTTAAATAGAAAACATTAAAAAATAAAAAAAAGAGAAAATAGCTTCTGGGTAAGTTAACTGACATTGCATTGTTGGATCTCCTTTGTTTGTCAAAAGCTTCAGAGTGATATTTATTAGAATAAAATTAACAAACAGTGCTCTTATCTGTCTTTATAGTTTAAAAAGCAAGGCGAGGGTATTTCTTGAAAAATTTATCATTATTAATCATTGTTTTTTGATTCTGGACATTGTCTATTTTCAATGAATGGTCATAAAATATTTTTAAAACTTGTTATTACTGTTCTTTATATAGATAATGTTGAATATCATTAACTTGAGTTGAAATATACCTCTCCCCCACCCCAATTTTAAGAGTCCATTGTGAGGAGCAATTCTCAAATCCTAATTGCTCAAAAATGGATGCGATTGTTTTCTAAAAGAAATCAGGTAGTTTATTATTTTTATTAAATTTATTGGGGTGACATTTGCTAATATGATCATACAGGTTTCAGGTGTCAGTTTCTATGTTACAAGATCTGTATATTACTCTGTGTGCCCCCGACAAGGCATTTATTTAAATGTTAATAACCTTTTTCCAAGGAAGTATATAACTGAATCAAGAAACAAATCTATCCTATCTAATAAAAGAGAAACATGGTAATTAGTGTACAACCACTACCCTTCCCATTGGCTAATCAGGGCGATACGCAAATTAACTGCCACCCAAGATGGTGGCCGGCAGCCAGGCAGCTGGAAGCTAACATGAGGCTTGCTTGCTTCAGTGACGGAGGACTCCAACGTTCCCCGCCTGCCGCTGCCGGCCTATGAGCTTGCAGTTTAAGAAACATTGTAACAAATATAGAAGCTAAACAAGACCCCAGAAACCAGCTTTCAGCAGGCCAGGATCTCAGAGCTGGAGTTGATACAGTGTCTCAATTATAGAACCCAAACAAACCAGATACCTGCTTTCTGCACCAGAGGCCTCAGAGCTGGAGCCAGAGCTAAAGCTGGCCCAGAATAAAAAAAAAAAAGAAAAAAAGGTGCAGTTGGGAGTTTCAGTCACCCGCCAGCCTGAAAACAGCCCTCAGCCCTGCACCCAGACTGTCCAGGCACCCCAGTGGGGACCCCCACTCTGATTGGTGTGTGATCAGCTGCAAACAGCCATCATTCCCTCACCCAGGCTGGCCAGGCATCCCAGTGGGGACCCCTACCCTGATCCAGGACACCCTTCAGGACAAACCAGCCAGCCCCACCTGTACACCAGGCCTCTATCCTATATAGTAAAAGGGTAATATGCCTCCCAGCACCGGCATCAGCGGAGCCGTGAGGCCTCCCGGCACCGGGATCAGCGTGACAGAGGGCAGCGCCCAAACCCCCTGATCGCCCTGCAGCTCTGTGTGTGACAGGGGGCAGGGCCACAACCTCCCTATCCGAGCTGCTCTGTTCGTGACAGGGGAAGGCACCCCAACCCCCTGATCAGCCCTGCTCTGTGCCTGATAAGGGGGAGCTCCCCAACCCCCTGATCGCCCTGCGGCTCTGTGTGTGACAGGGTGCGGTGCCCCAACCTCTTGATCGGCCCTGCTCTGTGTTTGACAGGGTGGGGCGCCCCAACCCCCCCTCCCACGGGCCCTGCTCTGTGTGTGATGGGGTAGAGCCATAACCTCTCCATCGGCCCTGCCCTCAGTGTGAGAGTGGTGGCTCCCCAACCCTCTGATCGGCTCTGCTCTGTGGGTGATAGAGGGCGGTGCCCCAACCCCCTGATCCGCCCTGCTCTGTGTGTGAAAAGGGGCGTTGCCCCAACTCCCCTATCGGCCCTACTCTGTGAGTGACAGTGGGGGGCTCCCCAACCCCCTGATGGGCCCTGCTCTGTGCATGACGGGGGGAGCTCCCCAACCCCCTGATCGACCCTACTCTGTGCGTGACAGGGTACGGAACCCCAACCCCCCTGATGGGCCCTGCTCTGTGTGTGACAGGGGGTGGCGCCACAACCTCCCTATGGACCCTACCTTGAGTGTGAGAGGGGACGGTGCCCCAACCCCCCAATCGGCTCTACCCTGAGAGTGACTGAGGGTGACATTGCAACCTCCCAATCCGCCCTGCTCTGTGCATGACAGGGGGCAGCGCCCCAACTCCCCAATCGGCCCTGCTCTGAGCCCGACCAGGGGTTGCACCTAGGGATTGGGCCTGCCCTCTGCCACCTGGGATCAGGCCTAAGCCAGCAGGGCATTATCTCCGGAGGGGCCCCAGACTGCGAGACGGCACAGGCCGGGCTGAGGGACCCCCCTTCCCCCCAGTGCACAAATTTTCGTGCACTGGGCCTCTAGTATATATATATAAAAGCCTAAGTGACCATTATGACCAGAATGACTGGAATAACTAGTCAACCAGTCTCTATGACACACACTGACCACCAGGGGGAAGACGTTCAATGCAGGATTTGCCCCCTACTGGTCAGTGCACTCCCACAGCCATCCTCCTGTGCCCCCCCCCCCGCCCCCACCTGGCCAACCCCTACCCCGGCATCCCAACAGGCCTTAATCGCCAGCCAGGCCAAGGGACCCCACCCATGCACAAATTCGTGCACCAGGCCTCTAGTAGTCTTATAAAGATATTCAGCAATTTTGGGGCACCAGTATGTAAGTTGTAGCATACATATCTATGTGTGTGTGTGTGTACATATATATACGCATGCATATACATATACATATACATATACTACATATGTATGTATATAAGTCTGTATGTATATATTCCTTTTTATATATTTAAGTACATATATTTCAAACATTCTTGGGTCTTGTCCCACAGATGTTCTATGATCACATCATGTTACCTAAGCTACAGGTAATTATTGTGTGTAGAGGTCACATTTGACATAGATGATTGCAAAGTAAAAATTGAAAAGGACAAAGTTAGGTAAACAAAGATTTTTATTCAAGACTATTGCAGTAGGGGACGTATGAACATCTGAACTCCATTCAGCTGAAACAGTTGGTGGGAAGGTTTTTTCACTGTGTGTTGGGACGAGCTAGTAGAAAAGTACTGGAAGATGATAGGCAGCAGGTTGATCAATGAGATATGTGGAACACAGTGAGTTATTTCTTCAGCCTGCTAATGCTTTCCTCTGTGATGAGGCCATTTGTATTTGCTAGTTGGTGCCTATGAAAGTTAGGCTTCTACCCTCCAACAGAGACTGGGAGATACGGGTGTATGGGTGCTATCTTCCTTGATGACTATATTTCAGGGGATGCTCCCAGGTCTTGAAATAAGACACTTCTTGGTACTAAAACTGACAAGAGGACTTTAAAAAGATTTACATATATCTCAAAGGAGCAGAGAAAGAAATTAAAATGACATGTTTTCTAAAGAAAAATCTCTCAAAAAGGGAGGTCAGGCCTAAAGTCTAGTCAAGATGAGGAAAATCTTAAGGCCATCTTGGTTAAAGGACATTTTAAGAATATCCAAATTCTATAGATACATGTTAAGTAGAGGAGTATGCCTGCAGTTTTATTTTGTTATAAAGTCTTCTTCAGAGAAATAAAACTCAAGACATGTTAGGAAGAAAGCAATATGATGAAGTAGTTTACATTAATGAAGAAATGGCATTCTCACATTTAACCTGTTTACATATTTTAAAAAAGTTAATATAGGTCACACCATAATGGATATGAAAAGTAAAAAAAAAAATAATTTCTGAAGAATAGTAAGATATGCATGATCTTAGATTCTTGGGAACTCTTAAGTCACCTTACCTGGACAGGTGCTTCTATGTTTTATCTGCTGCTCACTTAGGAAACTTAAAATTAAGTGAAAGAAACCTACAGTGGACTAATAAAGAAAACTACATTTAAAAAAGTGGGTTGTACTTTTTAAATTTCTTAAAAAGAGAATTTCTCTAAAAATCTATTAAGATTTAAAAGGGAAACATATCACAACCAAATAAAAAAATCAATTAAGGTTTAATATTGTCATCTCTTTTTAAACCTTTTTTATGTGTGAAATATTATATAACTCTTATTCAATTGCATCGTAGATTGGGCAGGAATATTAAAAAAATTAAAAATGTAAAAAATTAATCTATGAGAGTTTCAAAATAATGGGAAGTTGAAATTTGCAGTTGATTTTTCTATGTATGGGTTTATTATTTTTTATAGATAATGGTGCATCTTAATTTTCACCATTTGTTTGATACTTTCTTTTTATAGTAATAAGAGTTTATATAACAAATATATATATATGTATATATATATATATATATACATATATATATATTTACAGAGAAAATTTTTATTTTATTTGAGATAAAAAGACAATTAGTGAATTCTTTCAGTTTTTTGAAACTGATTTATTTCCCACTGATTTGAGGTGTCATGAAAATAAATAAGATTAGCATAATACTCTCCAGGTCCCTCCATTCTCTCTCAAAGGGTAATAGGTCCTTCTTTTTTACAGATGCATAGTATTCCATTGTTTAAATGTACCACAGCTTTTTTATCCACTCATCTACTAATGGGCACTTAGCTATTGTAAATAACACTGCTATTAACATAGGGGTGCATATATTCTTTCTGGTTGGTGTTTTGGGATTCCTAGGATATATTCCTAGAAGTGGGGGAGGTTATTATGCGAAGTGAAATAAGCCAGTTAGAGAAAGACAAATATCACATGATATTACTTATATGTGGAATCTAATGAACAAAAACTACTGATGAAATAAATAGAACCAGAGACATGGGGACACAAAACAGGCTGACGAATCTTAGAGGGAAAGGGGGTACAAGGTGGGGGGGGAGGGAGTGGGGGTGGCAGGAAGAGATTAACCAAAGAATTTATATGCATTTCCCGTGGACACAGACAATAGGGTGATGAAGGCCTGGTGGGCAGGAACCTGGTGGAAGGAGGCAATGGGGAGAAAAAGGAGGGGACATCCATAATACTATCAACAATAAAGACAAAAATAATTTTACAATAAATACGATTATTTTCATAATTGAAAAGTGTTACTCTATGAATTACATGCATCTTGTATCAAAATCATGACACACATAAGCTTAGTGTATATTTATTTAGTTCTAGTTATAAGTAAAAGTGAATTTAGAATAAAAATATCATAAATCACCCCAAATTTAAAACTTTCTGTTTTTCTTAAATATAAAACTAACCTATAGGTTAAAATGCCATTCCTTTTCTTTTAAGATAATTACATAATATTTGCATTATCTTTCAATCTTTAGTTTCCTATTTTCTTAATAATTGCAGAAGAAATGTAATCAATTTCAGAGTCTGTAATAACAAATATGCATTACCATAGACTATCATTTAAACAAGGTAAATAAGAATAACATGAATTACCTTTTGAGTACTTAATACAATGAATTTTATACATATAATCACTGCATTTGTATAGCTCCATTGTTGATAAGTTTTAAGAATTTGTGTACAGTAGTGTTTTTCTTTGATGTTTTAATAGATAGAATTAGTGTGGTTAGTAATTCTCTTTTATAATTTAAAAATATTTATTGTCCCCTAATTATGTGTGAGGCTCTGATTTAGGAGCTGGGACTACAACAAAAAACTACACAGGTTCAACTCTCATTCCTAGTGGGTAGAGTCTGGGGAAAAGTATTAAAGAAACAATATGGTATACTTTAAGGTTATAAGTGCTATAGAAGAGGATCATAAATTAGGTAGTTCAGAAGTTGAAATGTAAAATTTTTAACATTTCCTTTTGCAAAATTATTGTATGCATGTTTATAAAAGTACACTGTCTTTAAAAGTGTCTTTAGCTTAGGTCTTTTATGTTATGCTTTAAATTATGCTACTATTTTCATTTCTATTAATGTATCTATTTTTATATTAACCATATCTATCAAACATTGTTAAAAGTAAGAAAATTACGATTGTCTTTATACGTCTGTATTTTTTCCCTTAAATTTATAGCATGTCAAATATAATGAAACATTGTGGTTTATTACCATAAATTTATATCATTCTAAGAAAAATTCAATGAATACAAAAATGAGTAGATTTTATAATATTTTTTATTATATATGTTGCTTTATTTTTCCTATTTGTTGGTATTTTTAGATGATTTTAGATGTCAGTTATTCTGTTAATTTTTTTTTAGTGTAGAGAAAAAACACCTGGATCAAGAGTTTAAAAACTAATTTCATTATGCAAATAGCTATATAGTGTGTGCATGCATTGCATGTTATTTTGATAGGAAGTATCTGTCAAGAATGTTATGATTTCATTATAAATAGGAAGATTCAAATAACTTTATTTTTAAGGACAGCTTTTAGTAGATCCATGATGAACTCTAAATGATATGAGTTGTTAACCTTTAACTAATAAAAAAAGTTAATATTGGCATTCAATATAGGAAATCCATTTTCTAAGCATAACCAAACAAGGAAAACCAGCTTTTATTTTTCCTAATGTGTAGAAATCATGCACTAAAATATATTTACATTTATTAAGCCTTCTCTGAATGACAGTATGCTTTAATAGAATAGAGTCTATTCCTCCAGTGATGGCGAACCTATGACAAGCATGTCAGAGGTGACACGCGAACTCATTTTTTTGTTTGATTTTTCTTTGTTAAATGGCATTTAAATATATAAAATAAATATCAAAAATATAAGTCTTTGTTTTACTATGGTTGCAAATATCAAAAAAATTGCTATATGTGACAGGGCACCAGAGTTAAGTTAGGGTTTTTCAAAATGCTGACACGCCGAGCTCAAAAGGTTTGCCATCACTGGAATAGACCTATTAGGAATTTTTAAAAAATAGAAGCTAAGTTAATTTTGTTAGAGTTGTGGTCCTTATAATGCCATCTTATATTATAAAACCTCATGCTTTTAGTAATGTCAGTTTTTAGAATCTATGGAGTTCTTGAAATGTTTGCTCTTGTAAATGACCCAAAGGCCAAATTTCAGTCCCAAACCAGAGACTGATATTATACGAGTGGCTCCCCATCATATAATGTCGACTTCTACTAGGGACAGAGCCAGGAGAAAAGGAGGCTTCTGGGCCAGCTAAGTTTTAAAAAGTCCTGAATTCCATATGCATTCAATAATGTATAATTCTACCTGGAGAAAATTGAACCATACCTTTAAAAATTCCTTTCGTTTAACATGGCTATATGATGGCTTCTATTTTCCTCTGCAAATTGACCCTTAATATTAATTTTATTCTGATTTTTCATGTAGCCTGGGATTCTTATACCTTTAAGGCTTAATTAAGGTTGTACATTTTTTCTAGGAACATGCCTATGTATGAAACATGTTTTTTTCTTAGAGACTCATTCAAAACTGCTACGTTTATCATAACTATCCATGTATTTTTTTGCTCTTTCTTAGAAACGTGGTCAAATACTATCTATATTTCCACTGCTATAGACTAGCTGTATTGACTATTTAATTATTTACAATTTATTGCATTAAAAACTTAATTTCTTAAGCACACTAGCCCTGTTTTAGGTCCTCAAGAACCACATGTGGCTATTGGTTACCATAAAGATACAGACAGTTTCAAACATTGTAGAAAATTCTATTGAAAAGTGCTAATTCATATTATTCTTATTAGTTAATAATGCAACTGAATTTTTAAAAAATATGCCTGTGTTCTTCACCGTTATGCGAATAGCAAAGCTGAAACTAGACTCCAGAGCTTCCGATAACTTTTTGAGAGTTCAGCTGGTCTAGGAACATGGGCTACTTATAATGACACGTTTTCTATAAATAGCCCATGTTTACCTTGCAACCTGGAAGGCAGTTTGTTGTCAGGTTCTTTAATCAAAGAAGATAATAATTAGGAGCTCCAGAAATTCTATTTAATTATTGATTTTAAAAAATGTATGAATGGCCGAAACCGGTTTGGCTCAGTGGATGGAGCGTCGGCCTGCGGACTGAGGGGTCCCGGGTTCGATTCCGGTCAAGGGCATGTACCTGGGTTGCGGGCACATCCCCAGTGGGGGATGTGCAGGAGGCAGCTGATCGATGTTTCTCTCTCATCGATGTTTCTAGCTTTCTATCTCTCTCCCTTCCTCTCTGTGAAAAATCAATAAAATATATTAAAAAAAAAAGAAAACCAATAAAAAAAGATTTAAAAAAAAATGTATGAATGATTCTAGATGTTCCATGTGACCTAGATATTCAATAGTGTTCTTTAAGATATCTGCTTAGTTTAATATGTCTAACAAGCTTAGTGGGGAGAGATAGTAGGGTAAACAAACAGGCTAAGTTTAATTTGTGTCTCAAGGCTTTAGGTTAGTCTGATAAACTTTATTACTAGTCAGAGGAAAATGGTATTTAGATAAAGCACATATAGGTCATATATACCAGCAAATTCCTCTTCCTAACTTGTTGTGAGTCAGATTTGGAATTAGACCCCCAAAGATGTAAGCCCCAAAATATAAGTCTGTGAGGGGTCATCCAGTACTTCATCATGACAGCACAGCAGAAACAACTTCTTATTGCTAAGAAATAAAAGAGAATTATAGAGAAGACCATTTATATCTGTTTACTTATAAATTTACTGCCGGAACTGAAATTATCATTATAAATAGATAATTTCCTATTCAGTTCCTTCTCAAAAATCAATTGTAATTTGTCAGAGAGTACATATCAGATATTGAGCGTTTAAAATGAATTTACCTACCAACAGAAATGGTCTTCCTTATTTACATGTGATTCCTGTTTTAATTTACTTTTCTTTCTTAGGATATGTATTAATTTTCCTATTTATATACCAAAATATATGTATGCTCAAGTGATGTGCATTGCAATAGTGGCGCTGCGTCAGGACACCATTCAATGCTTGGGCCCCCCAAAAGATTAAGTTAGATAGCTAAACATAGCATCTGGGAAATAAGGCATTCTACCTTACTTTTCCTGGAAATGGTCGTCCTCTTCAGTTTAGCCAAAGTACAGAAAGAATATATCACAAATCCTTATTCAATAATCTTTAAATTCTATTTTTATTTAATATGGATTGTTGGCCCCTCTTAACTACATACCATTTGTATTCCATTTGATTTATTTTCTCCATTTCATTTCCTATATTTAGGCAGTTATACATTTAAGGGAAAATAACTTTCATTTCCTCCTTTGTTCCATATAATTTACTAAATTCATAAAAAGTATTTAAAAACTCAAATCCCATGATAGTAATAATTCCATTCGTGTGACCCTACATTAGAAATCACCTATTTGCCTACCAATGCTGAATTCACACAGCCTCTTCACACAAGTGGTTCTTGACCAGCATATGCGTTCTTATCAACTGAAGAGCACTAGGGAAATATGGTGCTAGAAAATTCCCACAGACCAAGTAAGAAATCTGTACACAGACGTGATAATGTATTTTTGCCAGCTCTTCTCTATATTTCTCAAATACCCTGTGATTCCACACTTCAGATAATTTGACCAGAACATTGAAAACATTGTTCTTGTTTCAAAACTGATATGCTTTATTATGTCACTCCAACTCTAATTCATAACTGGAGAAATATCCATAACAAATCTCTATTCTTTATCAGTAGGTTTATGGAGGAATATTTTGTTGGTGTCTTCTAATTATTTAATCCATGTGTCAGAATGTAGTTTGGTCTGGTTTGAATAGTAAAGGAATGAGAATTGATATCCTAGCTTAAGTTAACTATTAGAAAATATTTTTAAATTGAATTCATTTATTCTCCTCTCTACAATGATATGAATTAAATAGTCGATTTATTCAGGGACTAGCTCAGTTGAGACTATGGTTTTACAATAATAGTTTTATAAGTGTAAATGTCTTTATTCATGATCTTTACCGTCTCAAGAGGAAATCAGTCAGGACATAGCCCTAAAGGTAACAAAATATAATAAAGACAGTGCAGTAATTAAAAAATACCTTATATCAAGTCAATTTAACATTGTAAACATAATTATTAACATTTTAGTAATTTTTTATGGCTAAACTTGCACCTCTCTTATACCTTCTGCTATTGGTATAGCCTTTACTTATACCAGTAATTAGTATAAGACATTGAATAGGATGTGTTATACATTGAATAAAGATTGCATGTATGAATGCAAATATATTGAGCTTATTTTTTTAATTAATACTGCAATGGCATATTCATTTCAGGACAAAGTTTTAGAGTTTTTAAACCAATTATGGATTTGTAATAGATTTTATTTAAAATATAATTAAATTTATTATTTAAAATCTATAGGATTCTCAACCTAAATTTCTTAATAATGAAAATGTGGCTAAATGTGACCTTAACAATGACCTTATTTTTCATTGTAATGTAATTTTGAGAAGAACAGATTTTCCCCCAAAATCTTAGCATCTTTATGTCCATAAACTGAGGTAACCAGTCAGTGACAAGTTTATGTATACAGTTGACCAGATGACTCGTTCAGTTAACTAATTCAGGAAAGCAAAATATGATGTAGCTTTTATAAGGAAACAAGAGGCCTGGTGCACAAATTCGTGTATGGGTGGAGTCCCTTGGCCTGGCTGGCGATCAGTGCTGATTGGGGCTACTGGAGGTTGGCCAGGGGGAGGGGCTGCAGGAGGTTGGCTGTGGGAGTGCACTGACCACCAGGGGACAGCTCCTGAATTGAGTGTCTGCCCCCTGGTGGTCAGTGCAATCATAGCGACTGATCATTTGGTCATTTGGTCATTCGTTCACTTAGGCTTTTATATATAGATAGATAATGATCTCAAGGCAAAAAGGTAACATAGTGATTTATAAACAAGTGATCATCTACTCCATAGTGACTTATAAGACAAACTATTCACTCATTCTTTTAAAAATCATTTACTAGGCAAATATTACTTTTCTTGTGCTATGCCAGTAGGGAATAGAATGTTAAATATGCAAATTATAAAATAAAAGAAATAATTTAAGGAAACATTAAAATATAAAAGTAAATGAATATAGCCCAACTTATATTTTCCCTCATTATTTCCCAATAAATTTGAAAATTTTCTTACAGTGGAATTGCAAACCTTCCATCTCTGATGACCACTGCATTTTTACCTTTTTATTTGCTACATATGCAAGACTTTTGGTATGTGTTCTATTGATTTTTTAAATTATTTCCATGATTAGAAAACTTCAGTTTTTTAGGGCTTCTTAGTTTTCTCTTATTTGTTTCAACTTCTAACCAAAGTTATTCTCAGAACTCTTACTTTGAAAAATATGGAGAACATTCCTGTATGCTTATTACAATAATTGCATGTATAGTTCCTCCATAAGAATACAACTTATGAACTTTGTTCTTATTTATTTTATACTAGAGACCTGGTGCACAAAAATTTGGGCACTTGGTGGGGGGCCGTCCCTCAGCCCAGCCTGTGGCCTCTCGCAGTCTGGGAGCCCTCAGGGGATGTCCGACTGATGGCATAGGCCTAAGCCACAGTCTGGCCTCCCCTATAGGAGGTGACCGGGCAGGCCAATTAGGGGATGGTGCCAGCCATTGAGTGCCAGCCCTGCCCCCCCCCAATCTCCCCTCTGCCACCGCTGGTCGCCACTGCCCCCCAATAGCTGTCCCCTCCCTCTGCCCGCTGGCATGTGCCTTGGCTGGCCTGGCGCTGCCTGCTCTCCAGCCCCACTCTCGCCAACCAGTAGTTTTGCCATTTGGTTGATTTACATATTATGCTTTTATTATATAGAACTGATTATCCAGTGAAAGCAATCTGAACAAAAAAGTAAAAAAATGCACAAACTTATATTAAACTCATATATCCATCCAAAAATGAGCATGATCTATTGTTTGAACCTTTATTCTACTTTTGCATTCATTATTCTCTTTATTACAACATAGGGATTATATTTTCCTAGAACTGTGCTGATTGCAATGGTCAGAGTTATTTGTTAAATACAAACCACGTTGGCACTTGTACTGTAAAATTTTAAAACTTTGTATGTTTCCGATATCTCAATATCCCCATTAACAGACTATGAGCACCCACCTGACCCAAGTGTTCAGGGGTGCCAGTGTAATAAGACTGGCCCCTCAAAAGTTCCCCTTCTTGCTCTCCCCTGATTGTGACCTAGTGACACTCAAACACATTCCTGAAATCCTCTTAAGCATTTTGTTTAAACTCTGACCCTCACCTCCATAAAAATACTTGAGGCTCTTCACATGTGGTCCCTTGTATGGCATGCGGCGCCTCCCTCCGCTAGGACATATAAAGAAAATAAATTTATTAATTTCATATACCTCTTCAAGTGGAATTTCTGCAGCTGTGCTTGAGTGATGCTTAAATACCCCACAAGGGTATTTACTCCCCTATTTAAAATATAGCACTATTAGAAAAAAACTTTTGATATCTTTCTCTTAATCAAGAATATATATATATATATATATATATATATATATATATATATATAAATGTTTTATTGATTTTTTATAGAGAAGAAGGGAGAGGGACAGAGAGCCAGAAACATCGATGAGAGAGATGAATCAGCTGCCTCCTGCATGCCCCCGACTGGGGATGCGCAGACGCTCTATCCCCTGAGCCAAACCGGTTCAGCAACCAAGATATATTTAAAACAAAGTTCATTTTAAACTGCTAAATAGCATTGTTTTCTCTACACTTGTACTGTAGGAATTACCATTGTTTTATAAAAAAAAACACAAAAAACAAACAAACAAACAAAAAAACCTAATGCTCACAAAGATAAATTGCCTAAGTCTAGGAAAATTTGCAAATATAGAACCAATGAAGTCTTCAACCAGTGATTTAACAGAATGTCCAAAGACTTTAATTAAGGTCAGTTCCTAAGTAACATGTAAATTTATTCAATCTAATATTGATGATGTTAGATACAACATAGTGATTTATTATGCAGTACTTCTACAAAGTTTTCAAGATAAAGGAAGAGATTAAATGTCCCTGTATAATATAATTGGTCATATGGAGTAATGTGGTTGAAAATAATTAATTTTTGTCCTAATATCACAGGGTGTTTCAATTAAATGTAGACTCCTGAAATCCATTATTTTCATAAGCATATTTTTATCTTCTTATTTACCTTAGATTGCCAATAGAAAGTTAAAATTGTTAACAAATTTTCTTGTAATTTGTCAGTGAATTTATATGAATTCTTAGATGTAATATTATTAATGTATAAAAGTTAATTCTGTTTTTCACAAACAGTGGTAAGAATTTAATTTACATATTGAAATAAAATTACAGAAATAGTAATGCAGTTAAAATTACAATAAACAGTAATAACTACATTCAAATAATATTTTAAGATAAGTTGAAAATGTCCTTGACCCTCAGAAATTATTGTTTTTATTCCTTTATTTTATATACTAGTGGCCTAGTGCACGAATTCATGCACATTGAAAGGAAACTAATTAGAAGAAATATTTTAATATAGCTATTTGCCCTTTCTCTATAATAGAAGTGTCAACCAAATTCACAATCTACAATGACAGATCAAAATACATGCGTATGATTGGCGCCAGCTAGAGCTTTATATGTATCGTGCATGCATAAGTCAACTTAGGTCAACTTAGCCATATATATATATATATATATATATATATATATATATATATATATAAACTTGCTTAATTAGACCTGCTTTCTGATTTAGCTAAACTTTTTCCAGCTCAGTAAAGCATCCCAACTTCTCTTTTAGGTAATTGTCAGCAACACAACAGTAAATATCAACATGAAGCAACTTACTATTGTAGATCACTGAGGGAGAACAAAGGGTAATATATTTAACTGCAGCAATGTTTGACTATATTCTGCATAGTGAGAAAACCAGAAGTCATTTTCAAAGTCCACCATTTCTTACTTCTTTTCAGTTGGGTCAAGTTTCTAATCTCTCTAAATCTCTGTTTTCCAAGTAATGAAAAGAAATAGGATTCTACTGAGACTCCTATCTACTTACTCCAGGACTTCTGTGAGGATCAAATAAGATGAGATATGAGAAAACACTTCACAAACATTTGGTTAAAGTGTAAAATGTTTGCACCTGGCTATAAAGCAAGTTGTGTCCCCGGGCTGAAGAAACTCCAAGGAGGCTAGTTGCTAGGGAGAAGAAGCCGGGCATTGCTATGTGATGTCATTACCTGGTGCCTACAGTGATCCTTTCTGGCTGGGCTGGGTTATGGGCCACATTTTGTGCCATAGGGTCTCAGCAGCAATGGCTGAAATTTGGTGGGGTGTCACTCCAGGGTGGCCGCGGGGCCTGTGTCCCACTTAGGTGAAGCCAAGTATTGCTTTGTGGGTGCCATGTCCACGGTGCCGTTTTCTCGTAAATGGGCAGTGTGCATCACAGCAGCTCCTGCATTGAGTGTCTGACCCCTGGTGGTTAGTGCACGTCATAGTGAAATGTTGGATTGTCAGACACTTAGCATATTAGCTTTTTATATAGAGAGATTTTTTTCCATTACCATTTCTCCCCCTATACACTCTGAGACCTCCACCCACCAGTTTTACCCCTGCCCCCCAGGCAGTCACCACACTGTTTTCCATGTCCATGAGTTCTTTCACTCTTTTTTAAAAAAATTTTGCTCAATCCCTCTGCCTCCCCCAACACCCCTCTTCTTCACCAGAGTTTTCTGCCTTTTTAGTTTGTTCATTAAATTCTACATACGAGTGAAATCACATTGTATTTGCCTTTCTCTGGTTGGCTTAATTTACAACCAGAGGCCCAGTGCATGAAATTCTTGCATTCAGGGGGTCCCTCAGCCCAGCCTGCACCCTCTTGCAGTCTGGGAGCCCTCAGGGGATGTATGACTGATGGCTTAGCACTGCCATGGAGATGGGAGAGGTTCCCACCACTGCCGCTGAGCTTGCCAGCTGTTAGCCCGGCTTCTGGCTGAGCAGCACTCCACCTGTGGGAGCACACTGACCACCAGAAGGCAGCTCCTGAGTTAAGCATCTGCCCCCTGGTGGCCAGTGCCCATCCTTTGGTTGATTTACATATTAGCCTTTTATTATATAGGATATTTTACAAATAAATAAATGAATTGAATACTATATACCAGGCTCTATGTTAGTCACCTTATATACATTACCATTAATAGTCTCAATATTTTAGAGAATATAAATAACTTAGCTAACCATGATACTTCACCAAACCATAATAACCCTTTTTTGAAAAATGATGATTTTTAAAAAATTATTTAGTAAAATTTTTTTTCTTTTAAACCATTATTTGGAAGATGGTATGCTTCTTTTGAATTCATGTATTATGATTGAAAGATGCACACAGACACTTTCATTTTTTTTAAAGAGGACAACTTTCTTTTTTTTAAATATATTTTTATTGATTTCAGAGAGAAAGGGAGAGGGAGAGAGAGAGAGAAACATCAATGATAAGAGAGAATCATTGATCGGCTGTCTACTGCATGCCACCTACTGGGGAGTGAACCTGCAACCCAGGCATGTGCCCTTGACCAGAATCAAACCTGGGACCCTTCAGTCTTCAGTCCAGTGCTCTATCCACTGAGCCAAACTGGCTAGAGCAGCACTTTCATATTTTTGAAGTACATTAAAAAAACAAACACTGGAATATTACAATAGACAATTATGTTGTTTTACAAACCCTAGACAGTAGAAATACACAAAATAACCATATAAATACTAGTAGCTTTACCATACCCATACATACTTACTTTAGAACAGATTGAAGAAGATGTAAACTATATCATCTATCTATATAGAAACCTAATATGCAAATCGACCAAACAGTTGGTGGAATGACTGGTTGCTATGACTTGCACTGTCCACCAGGGAGCAGACGCTCAATGCAGGAGCTGCCCCCAGCCCGCAGGCCCTGACTGGCAGCTGTGGTGGGTGGGGCCCATGAGCAGGCAGCACCAGGTCGGCCAAGGTGGGTGCAAGTGGGGGCCCCTGTTTGCCCCGCTGCTCGCCCCTGCAGATTGGCCCTGACCACCAGCCAGGCCTAGGGATCCTACCCATGCACAAATTTTGTGCACTGGGCCTCTAGTATGTATATAAATACCTGAAATAACACTTTATTGTGTCTTAGAAATCTTATGATGAACATGCTTTTCTTAAATGACAATGGATAAATGTAAGCAATTTTTTGAATAATTTTTTTATTATTGATTTCAAAGAGAAAAGGAGAGAAACATCAAGGATGAAAGAGAATCATTGACCGGCTGCCTCCTGCATGCCCCCTACTGGGGATCCAGCCCAAAACCCAGGCATGTGCTCTGACCAGGAATGGAACTGTGACCTCCTGGTTCATAGGTTGTTGCTCAACCACTGAGCAAACTGGCTGGGTGTAGACAATTTTAAAACTATTTATTTTATAAATATTTTTTTAAGAACTGGTAAATCACAGTCAAGTTGCATTTGTCTTTTTCATCAAAAAAGATTGATCTCCACTTTCTAGCAACTTGACAAAACTTTATTTTTCTTGCAGTTTGGCTTTGGGCTAATAGCACCTAATCACTAACAATAAGAGCAAAATGCTTCTATGACCAAACAAGAAAACTTTAACTCAGCTTGTAGAAGTCATTGCAAATGAACTTCCCAGGTTGTGTCTGTGGATATAGTGGAGCAGTTTAATGAGAACCAGTTTCTCAGAAGCATTGAGGAGTTGGTTAATATTTACTTTCATAAGCAGAGCTTTAATTAAGTGGCACCTGGCAGGCAAGCTTTGGTCTGAGTTTAAGATAACAGATTTCTATTTACAAAATTACCTCTGAGGGTGTGCCATGGGTAAATATACCTCTGCAAGTTACCTTTTAAGTGCTTTTGCACATAAACAAGTAGTATATATTAGCGTTTAGAAATTTGACCCCTTTTATAATTATTAAGATACAATAATAAATTATGCTTTAATTAAGGAGGTGCCATCTAGATAACATCATAAATTGCAAAATGCTCACCTATAACCACACATAAAAGTAAAGTTAACTAGGAGATATTTCTGAATTATTTTCAGTGTAGCCTTCATGGTATCTATAATAATAAAAGTGTAAGGTGCTAATTAGACTGGACAGCTGAACGACCTTCTGGATGTCCTTCTGGACAATGCCAAGGCTGCGAGGGCTGAGGCAAGCTGCTACAGCTATGAGGGCCGAGCCCCTTGCCCGAATTTCGTTCATTGGGCTTCTAGTAGTATATAAGAATGTTTGCCATGTAAAATATCCTTAATATCAATTAGTAAGAGCTTTTCTATGAGCTGCTTATACTTATAACACATTTTTTTTTTTTGTGATTTTAGCAGGGTTAATTATACTTGTTTAATACTGAATATCTGGTAATTTTTTGTTGTTGTAACTTCCATCAAACTTCAAATCTTATCAAATTTTGCTCACTTGCTGAAAATGTAGTGAGTAACCTTGTTAAATTCTTATTAAATGCAGGTAATAAATTGTCCTAAAAAGATGAACTAGAATTTTGACATCGAATGTTAAAGTAAATTTTAAAAAAATAACAAAATAAATTTTAGTCATAATTCTATAACACTTTTTAACACAAAATATTTGAACTTGAAATATTTCACCTATTTTTAATAATACTAAATATGTTCCTTGTCTCCATAACATGGATATAATTCTATATAATAAAGATGGAATATGCAAATGGTAGTTATGCAGTGAAGCATAATGACCGGCCGTGTAATGCCCGGATCACAGATGAACAGGAGGGTGGGGCAGCGAGCTACAGGCAGGTGGTGGAGAGCTACAGGAGGGGTCAGGGCAGCAAGCTGGGGGGGGGGCGGGGGCAGAGGGAGCTACAGGGGGGAAGCAGCGAGCTACTGGCTACAAGTGGGTGGTGGAGAGCTACAGGAGGGGGCAGGGCAGCAAACTATGAGGGGGGTGGGGGAAGGGGGCATGGGGGAGCTACCGGAGGGCGGGGCAGAGATCTACTGGAGGGCAGCAGCAAGCTACTGGTGAGCTACTGGCACATGCATTCGTGTACAGGGCTACTAGTTTCAAATAAAACAAACTATGTTCTTCTAATACCTTGAATATTGCTTATTATGCTGCTATCTTATAACTTTGAAATTATTATAAGAAACAATTCTTCTTTATCTGAATATATTAGAATTGATTCTCATAATTTAGTTTGATTCATAATAAATTATTATTAAATTAAACAATTTTGCCAAAATAAGCAATGACTGAGGAAAAATTTATAATGTAAATATGTATATAGAGAGATACAAAATAACACATAGTTTAGAAAACTTCATATGATTAAATATGTCAGCTCTATATCTGTGAAACAAACAAACCAAAAATATTTGGTTGTAAAACTTAATACAACTTCAAAAGGCCAAATTACCAGTAATATTTTATATGCAGATTGTAGGATTATAAAATTCATATTCCATAAACATTCTTTTTCCTCACCAGAGGATATTTTTTCTATTGAGTTTTAGACAGAGTGGAAAGTAGGGGTTGGGGGGAGGACAGAGAGAGAGAGAAACATCAATGTTAGAGAGACACATTGATTAGTTGCTTCCAGCACATGGACCAGGAAGGGCCCAACCCGAAACCCAGGCACCTGCCCTCGACCAGAAATTGAACCTGTGACTCTTTGGTGGGTGGGCTGATGCTCTACCACTGAACCACACTAGCTAAGGCCATATTCCATAAACTTTTCAAATGAAGAATCGCCTTCAAACTAAAAGACCAGTAACTACATTCCTTTATCCATTATTGATCATGTAAAAGTCTGGAAAAAATTATATTCACAACTTCAGAATTCACTAGAATTTTTTCCGTCTATAACAATAAACTGTAATTATGCTGTTATATAATGAGGGCTATTAAAATTTGCTTACCCACTGTCACAATATAATTCTGTGATGTAAACAAAAATTTATTTACATTATCGCTATCTTACAAATGTGCACTGCTGCATAATTTCAAAATCCCTTTTCAACCAAAAACACATACAGTATTCATTATTGTAATAAGAAATTGACGAATACCATCCCCCTGTTAGAGGTGATAAAAACTAGTGTCAATCAGTTTAAATGACTGGACTTAGAATGTTAGTTTATAAGAATCCTTTCTAATATCTGCCTCCTAAAAACAGAGGGAGTAACTAGAAATTTATCAGTTGTAATAATTATAGCATCTAAATATTGCTGAAGAAACATTTGTTCACAAACAATAATCCATGAAACCTTTTACTTACATATTTGAGTTTTTCTCTTATATTTTCTTTTTTTAAAATATATTTTTATTGATTTCAGAGAGGAAGGGAGGGGGAAAGAGAGAAACATTAATGATGAAAAAGAACCATTGATCAGTTGCCTCCTGTACACTCTGTTGGGAATGGAGCCCAAAACCCAAGCATGTGCTCTGACCAGGACCCAAACCATGATCTCCTGGTTCATAGGTCAATGCTCAAACACTGAGCCATGCCAGCGGGCTAAATACTTTAACTTTCTCTTATGGAATATTCAAATAGAGAATTATTAGTGTCTTTAATCCTGAAGTATACATCTAAAAGGTTTTCTTTTTTTTTACATGAATATACATTATATAGATAGATAAAAAGATGGGGTTTTCTCTGTTTACCTCTACCTTATCAAAAGGAGCAGGTGACATGGATTTTGGTTGCTGGTAATTCAGTGGATGGAATCAGAATTCCTCAGTGTGTGATGACATTGCTTTCAGCTATTCTTTTCTTTGTTGCATTCTCTTCCTAACAGGGAAAACTTACACCAATACACTTTATCTGTAGTGTCATGAAATATATTTTTACTAGAGGCCTGGTGCAAGAAATTCGTGCATGGGGGTGTGTGTCCCTCAGCCCGGCTTGCACCTTCTCCAATCCAGGACCCCTCAGGGAATGTCCGACTACCTCTCACAATCCAGGACCTCTGGCTCCTAACCGATCACCTGCCTGCCTGTCTGATCCCCCCTAATCCCTCTGCCTGCCTCCTGATCACCCCTAACTGCTCCCCTACTTGCCTGATCACCCCTAACTGTTCCCCTGCTGGCTTGATCACCCCTAACCGCCTCTGCCTCGCCCTGCACCCTGGACCCAGGCTTTCCTCCCTCTTGCCAGCTGCAGGCACCCAGGATCTGGGCCGGGTTCACCTGTGCTGGCCACAGCCACATGGGATCGTGGGCAGGCAGCTTCGCTCAGGCCGCAGCCACAGGCGCCTCGGACCACAGGGCAGGTGGCTTGTCCCTCTCCCGGTCCTCAGGCTCAGCCACAGGCTCTGGCACCTGGGAGCACAGGGCATGCGGCTTGTCCCTTTCCCAGGCTGCAGGCATAGCCCCAGCCGCTGGTGCCCAGGACCACAGGGTGGGTGGCGTGTCCCTCTCCCGGGCTGCAGCCTGGTTGGTCCCCATTCCTCTCTCCCCAGTGTTGAGTGCGTGAGCCATTACAGCGTTATGGCTCGAGGGCGTGATGACCATTTGCATATTAGTTCTTTATTATATAAGATACTTTATTCATTATGTATTCCTAGTAATGGGTTACAGAGACTTTTCTCGAGGGGGAGAAGGTGCTGATTTTGAAAATGACATAGAACACTCAAGATGGTAAGAAAATACAGGTGAGACTCAATGATTGCCTAGCGGTTTCCTTCAGGGTTTTTTATTTGTTTGCTCCTGATTTTAAGGAATGGTTCGCACTTCATTTTTTAAAAACCAGTTGGGCATTTGGGTTTAGAGACTTAAAGTTCATAGATTATTAGGCAAATATATCAAGAGAAACTAAATTTTAATATCTAACAAGGTATTTTTATTTCTTAACTTTCAGGGCCTTTTAAAATTATATGGGATTCAATTTATGCTTGCTGTTATTGGCATAGTTTACAATATGCCAATATTCAAAATAAAGACAATTTCAACCAACAATTTTAATCCTAAGGACAAAAATCTGGGGTGTCAGTAGTAATGGTTAAATAGAATTTATAAAAATAAATACTAAGTATAAAAATCTATTTTTTTAATAAGGGTGTCATATTCTTCGCACTAACCTAACCATCCTGGAAGTAACAGCCCAACATGATGGAGTACCTGGGTACTAGAATTGACTAGTCACATCACTAGACTAATGCATTTATATTCTCTTATCTTTAATCACTTTGTCTAAGTAAAGAAAACAAGTAGTAAGCTATAGTTTATAATGATTTTATAGTCTGGCTAGGTGTGGTTTCTTTAATCTGCATTTAGTAAACTCAGGGGAAAATGGACAAATGGCAGGAAAAGTGGAAGCAACAGGCCAAATTGGAGTTCTGCAATTTGAGCTCAGTACAGGGAAAGGAACCATGCCCACCACTGGTGTTCCATTGTGCTGGGCAATTACCTGTGAGGTTCAAATATGAGGTGTGAGCACAGCACTTAGAATAGTCCTGCTGCTAGCCATTCTGAAAAAATATTAGACTTCCTATTGGTCTTTTAAAATTTTACTCCCATAAGAACCCTCAAAGAAATTTAAATAATATTTAAAACATCATTGCGAAGGAGTAATGCATGAAGTTACTGTTTTCGAATATACATTTTAATAACAATAAAACTCACACACACATGCATGTGTGCGCGTACGCACACACACACACACACACCATATGTTTTCTCCTGTTAGTCAAGAGAATGAGATCATTGGTATTTTCTTGAATTATCTAAAGTCATAACTTCCATTTACCATTAGAGACAAGATAATTCAAGTTTATGAGGAGTTTAATTTAAATGTTATATTTTGGCTTTTGAGTTATTTCTTTGTACTAGTCAATATATTTTGTTCATAATTTTATCCTATATAATAAAAAAGTAATATGCAAATTGACCATCACACCCTCACACAAATGGCCACCCTCATGTGGTCAAAAAATGACCACCACAAGATGGGCTGCAGGGGAGGGCAGTTAAGGGCGATCAGGCTGGCAGGGGAGGGCAGTTGGAAGCAACCAGGCTAGCAGAGGAGGGCAGTTGGGGGTGATCAGGCTGGGAGGGGAGCAGTTAGGCATCAATCAGGCCAGCAGGGGTAGGAGGTGATCAGTATGCCAGGCAGAAGTGGTTAGGGGCAATCAGACAGGCAGGCAGGTGAGTGGTTGGGAGCCAGCAGTCCCGGATTATGTGAGGGATGTCTGACTGCCAGTTTAGGCCCGATCCCTGTGGGAAGTCGGACATCCCCTGAGGGGTCCCAGATTGGAGAGGGTGCAGGCTCGACTGAGGAACACCTCTCCCCCCGCCAGTGCACAAATTTCGTGCACCAGGCCTCTAGTCATTTTATAGTTGGCACACACTAACTTCTTATCTCAGAGTACTTGCGTTTTACCAGCTGATACAACTGATGAACTTTTTATTGATTTATTTTGTCTTTAATATTGTGAGTTCAAATAATAAACATTTTATTATGTGTATATTTTATTTATAAGAGCTATTGGTTGCCATGTAGATAAGCTACCAGAAGCTTAAGGAGATAATGAAAAAGCCTCATTAATAGTCAATAGAAGTAAACATGTAAGTTGAGCTCTGATATCAAATGTTAACAAATGAGAAATTGAGCCCATTGTTATGGCATGTGGCAATTTTAGCAAAAAATGAGAGACAAGTTGGGAGCTCAGTTTTCCTCTGAAAAGAGAGGTATTGAATACATGTCATGTTTTTGTCAAAGATAGATTACCTTATGAGAAGGGAGAAACAGCTAACCTGTGGAGTGATGGAAGGAATTCAGAAAGCATAAAACAGCAGGAGGCAGGTAGCTGGAGATGAAAGAGGACAGTGAAACGGGACTCTACAGAACAGGTGATGGGTTTATATTCAATCTGGGGTTCAAAACCAGTGGATAGGAAGGACTATTCACTGATATATAACACATAGTCATTGCCCAATGATGAAATGACATAAGCCAGCATTATAACTAAGAATCAGGAACCACGAAGCCATTAGTTACATAACTTACATGCATAAGATTGTACACAAGTCATTGCACATATTTTTGTGCAGCATTTTAAACACAATTATCCTTATCCAGAGAAAGTGCATAGGATTCACTAATCTTCTTTGAGATGTAAAAACTAGAGAGTTTATAGTTAATATTAATACTAGTAAGAGCTAATACAAATTAAATTATTTATTAGCAAACAATATATTTTTCTATAAGATGGTTCTAAGAACAGGGCAGATGCAGTTATTTTATTTTTATTTAAATATTTTTTATTAATTTCAGAGAGGAAGGGAGAGAAAGATAGAAACATCAATGATAAGAATCATTGAGCAGCTGCCTCCTGTATGCCCCCTACTGGGGATCAAGCCCAAAACCTGGGCATGTGCCCTTGAACAGAATTGAACCAGGGACCCTTCAGTCCATAGGCTGACACTCTATCCACTGAGTGCAAACAGCTAGGGCTATATGCAGTTACTTAGCATGCAGTCAGTAAGTGAAAAGGAACTGAAAAAAATGTGGGGGGGAGCGGAATGGAGGTTACAGGTCAAATAACATGCGTAACTCAACCTAAATATATGAATTGGTGATATATGTTAGAATATGTATTTAAAACACAGCTGTATTTTCAAGAAGTTATTAACGCTGTCCTCATAAACTCTGTCATATTTAGAAAAAATGCCTGGAAGTGCTCCAAGTGCTTTGAAAACATCATCTCATGTAATTCTTCATTGATCTTAAAAGTGGCTTAAAGGAGTTAAATCATTTGCTAAAACTCAAACACCCAGCGAACAGAAAGTTATTTCTACAATTTGGACTTAGAACCGAACCGTTTCTCTGGTCATATGCCCTGTGAAGTTGCTGCTGCTTCTCATATGTTTGGCAGAATATCCAGCTTGTCTTTAACCTGGCAGGATTCAGTCTGTCTTTTAATTAGTGAATTAGAGACTTTGGTTATCTAAGATAGCTGTCATCACTTCTAGGATTGTGGAACCCAGAGGCTTCTGAGAGCCCCTGGGCTCTGGGCAAACCACCTTACATTAAACCTGTGATGTCTGATCCACATCTGTCATACTGATTTCTTGACAAATGCAGGTAAATTTAGTCAGGGACTAGGTACATGGATTACATAGAATTTTGTCTGTCATTCTCCTCTATCTGGCTCAATCTTCTGTAAAACCCTGGATTTCATATAAGAACTGGTTATTTTATTTAAAGCATTGGAAGAAATTAACTGCTAATCCTTACTGAGCAGCAGTAGATTATAGTTTTCAAAAGCACCGACTCTGGAGCCAAAATGCTTGGATTTAAACCTCAGTTCTGCCAATTGCTACCGGTATAACATTGGGGGGTATTACATAAACTGTTTATGCCTCAGTTTCCTAAAATCTCTTACATTGGCATAACCTCAGTACCCGACTGGTAGGATACCATTTGTGAGGATTAAATGCTTGTCTCATGTGAAGTGTTTAGAGCAGGGTGTCACTGTAGGAAACACTATAATAAGATTTGCTCTATAACTAAGTATAGTAATAGTTTCACTTTGGGGAAAATGCTTTCTGGAAGCTGCTGATATACTCTGACCAAAGCCTCTTACTTGTTTCTCAAGAATAAACCCTATTACACATCATATTTCAAACATAAAACATATACTTTTAGCTACAAGACTTTAACAACAGTTGTAATCGACTTCCAACTATTTTCTTATTCCAGCATAGTCTCTATAAATATGGATCAAAGGAGATAAACTAGTAAATACAGTATAAACTTCCATCAGATAAAATCCACAATTTTCTCAAACTCTTCTTGGCTTCACAGTCTCCTGTGTTTTGGGCAATTTAACACATTTTCACATCTCAGTATAACTACTTTCTCTAGTCCTGTTGCCACCTGCTTTCTTTAGTAGATGATATGGGTACTTGCTGTGTGTGTACAGTTACTACTATATAACCACCAAATTTATGAACAACCCCCAAATCTCAGTGGCTTCACGTTGCTCTAGCGGAGCTTATTTGTTGCTCAAGCCTGCTTGCTCACCATGGTTGGAAGATGAATCTGTGTATTTCAGCCATTCATGGATCCAGGCTCCCGAACCCCCACTTCAGCATGTGTTTTCATGTTCCTCCATTATCCCAGGAGAGAGAGGAGGTGGTGAAGCAGGAGACTTTCTTAAGCTACTGACAAGAAGGCATTCGCATCACTTCTACCCATGTTTCTTCAGCCAAAGTGAATCACATGGTTACACCTCACTGCAAAGGAGGGACGGGAGTGCTGCTCTCCTTTGGTCTGAAGAAGGGCTTTTGGAACTGGCCTTCCTGACATTCATACCAGGATCAAGATTATCTTTTCTCTTTCACTGTGGTCTTAGCTGCATAGCCAGTGGCCTTTAACTATAGCTTTCTGGTCAAATTTATATATAATACAAGCCAGTTAAAAACAAGTCAACTCTTGACATGAATATGGGACTTTTTCTTAATAGTCATTTGCTTTACTAAGCATGCTTTATATGTTCAGGAATATGAAGCTATGAATGAAGAACGGAAATTATCAAGGGGTTTGGTGCTGGCCGAGAGCCCCCTACCACTGTGAATGCATATGGGAAAATTTCCCCTTACCTTCATTGCTTACAGTATGTGATTAATTGCCAAAGATATCTTTGGACTATTTTTATTGAAATAGTTGAAATGGTTATAGACCTACAGTTATTATGAAGAAAATGAACTAATTATTCCTAGTGAGTTAAAGTACAGATAAATTGCATTAAATTTAGGTGATGATCTATCTTTCATCCCTGGGAAATAAAGAATCATAAGCAATGCACCTTTTAACTGAATCTCTTCATGGAAAATGAATAGGGCATGGCAGAGTCACTCTGTTAATTTTGGCTATATTAACCAGCCATGAGAACTCCTGCGCAGACTCTCAGTCAGTATAAATCAGGATGACGACCTTAATGAGCAGATTGTCCACCAGTTAGCAGAGTTCGCTGAAGTGTAAAGGTGAATATTGTGTTTTGTGTGTTCAGAAAGTAATTATTTTTCCAGTCTAACTCATTATGCCATTTGATAATGTATTTAAACACATATCGTAAATTCTCTTAGGGAAGAGATTGCAATTACAGGCCAAGAACTACGAGCTAATGATGAGCAAAACAAAAGTATAAATATGGGCAAGGATTGACAACTTAAATGTTAAGAAAACATTTTTGTTTTAGTATTATAGAATAAGTTTTAAGTAAAAATAAATAGAAGTAAGCATAATTCCATCGGGAAATGCATATATATTTGAAAGAGGTTTTTTTTTCAATGATTATTTTCATCTAATTATTAAAAGGCATTGGTTGTGTTAAATTTCTAATGGTGGACCACAAATACTTATGTGAATAATGAGAACTGTGTGTTTTGAAAAATAAAGTACAGGTTGGGGCAAAAGTAGGTTTACAGTTGTTCATTTGGAAAATTATACAATAGTTAATAATCATACAAGAATAAACTCTATTTTGCATACTCACAACCATAAACTTACTTTTGCTCTACCTTGTATTTCTTAAACTGTTATTTATGCTTCAAGAAAAGTCCAAGGACCACCCTTTTCTAACTCTATGCTCTAAATTAAAGTCATCATCTCTCTCCTGGAGTATTACCATAAGTGCTTGCCCTGTTTCTACCTTTTCCTGTCTTCAGTTTACTTTCAAAATCACAGACAGCATTTTTTTCTGGTAAAATGTAAGTCAGAACATGTAATGCCATAATTCAAGCTCTCCAAGGATTCCCATTCCACTCCAAGAAAACCAGAGTCCTTCCAGTGGCCTAGAAGGTCAGACACAATCTGACCTTTTCCGACCTCATCTCCAGGTAGGTCTCTTACTGCCTCCCTGAGCTCAGGCCACTCTGGTCTCCTTGCTGTGCCAGTGTTGAGTGGCAGAATGCACGGGAGAATGATCAGCCAGCACTCTGAGGGAGGGAAGGTTAACCTTTATTTCACAGATCTGCTAGTCCAGAGGAATTCTGGATCCAGTCCCTGAGCTGAACTCCAGGGGAGGCTCTGACCCATATATCTCCTCCTGTGGCGGGTCCCTGAGGGTCCCCGCAGCTCTGCCCAAGTCAGTCTTGGTGGGGCCTAGGGGACATGCTCCGCAGCTCAGCCCAAGTCAACTGTGGTGGGGCCCTGGGGTTAGGCTCTGCAACTCTGCCCAAGTCAGTCAGAGTGGGGAAGTAAGACTATAGTTTTAATCAGATACTGAACTAGGTTGCAAGCTGCCCCCCCCCCCGCCCCCATTTTCCTTTTCACCAGGAGCTATTTCTTCATTAGGCATTTTGTACTTGATGTTTGTTCCCTTAATATTTTGTTATCCAATTGGATTTCCACTCCACCAAAAAAAATTTCAGGGTATATTCAAAAGTGTACTCTGTTAGCCTTTTCCAGACAACCCTCCTGACACATTTAACATCACCTGTTCTCCTTATCAACTTTACTTTCAATTGCATTTATGACCGACTAACAATTTCTATGTTACGCGCGCACACACACACACACACACACACACACAGTGCTTCTCACTTCTCTAAAATATAAGTTTCACAAGAGCAAAATTGGTTGGTCTGTTTTGTTCAACACTGTATCTCCAGTGCATGGAATATAATTTGGCAAATGTTATTATTTATTCTTGAATAAATGCTTTTGCTTAAAGATCAAGGAGTTTGGGAGGGTTCTTTCATTTGATAAAAAATAGTCTATTATAAGTGATTTAAAAGATCAACTGCAAACATCCTAATTGCGGCTAAAATTTGAAAATAGGTATCAGTAGAAAGATGTGGAATTATAATTAGAGAGCAAACCTCTTTACCACTGATAAAAGACTTTCTCAACTCACGAACATGTAATCTGGAGCGTACATAATCATGTCTCAGTAGTATCCAATCCTCAGAATAAAACTTGCACTTCTTTCTATAGAGAAGAATTTAAATCCAAAATATGGGTTTTCTGCATAAAATGGGCCACTTAAAGCCTAGTTCTAATTCCCATAGAATGTTTATTATTCTGTGTTAAGGAAGAAACTTTTGTGGAAATTATTGAGAAACATTGCTTTAATACACCATATGTTTTTGTTTTGTTGTTGTTAATCCTCACCAGAGAATATTTTTTCCATTGATTTTCTTAGAGGCAGGATGGAAGAGAGAGGAGGGAGGGAGGAGGGAGAGAGAAAAACATGGATGTGAGAGAGACACATCAATTAGTTTCCTCCTGCACAACCGCCCCCCCGCCCCCGACCTGGGCCTGGGATCGAACTAGCAACCCAGGTACATGCCCATGACTGGGAATTGAACCCACAACTCCTTGATGCTTAGGCTGACACTCTAACCACTGAGAAACACTGGTCAGGGCACCATATGGTTTAGTTTAAATTCAATTTACATCAATAAACATTTAATTGGTCACCCACTATGGGAAAGAACATCAGTACCGTGATTATCCAATTTATTTTAATTCCTTGTATAATTTTAAAAAATATCGGGCTGATGGTCAAGTTCTTAGTACATATTAGTCAATATATGTCTCATCCACCCATCTGTCTATCTTAAAATAAAGACAAATTTCTTTTCTCACTATTCTATGTCCCCCCATCTCCATGTAATACAAAATAGTAACCTTGTATTATTTTCAGTTTTATACAGTGAAGTACAGGACTTTGTCAAAAACACTAGTTTTCATGTTTATCATAAAATTTGAAAAATATAGGGTGGGAGAGAAAATGAAATTAAAATTAAAGACAATAATTGTTTTATACTAGTGTAGTCTATCACCCTTTGGTTTGATAGGCAAAAGAATTGTCCCAATAATGTTTAATGATGTAGGCAAGTAAAAATAATGGAATGATATGATTTAAATTGACTTATATCCTATTAGATCTACTCATAATAATTAGCATATTTTAATTGTGTACACATACATAAAAATAAAGACATGTAGGATGTTACACAATATATGACGTTGTGGATGAACTTAATTTACATGAACATTTATTTTTTCCCCCCATTATCTACTTAACATATGGAATGTCTGGTATTGACATGAAAATAGAAATTTTGTGCCTAGGACATTATCTAGACAAATATTAAAGAGAAAAGTTATTTCAGTTCGACATAAAAGGTTAAGTATAGAAAATGAAGATAAATTCTCTGGGCTTGAGTTGCAGCTTTGTTACTTAGTAGCTGTATGACATTAGGCAACTTTTAACTTCTCTGTGCCTTGATTTCCTCATCTGACAAATAAGCGTTATGTTCGTACTTCCTAGGATTGCTGTGTATTGATACCTGTAAACATTTAGGACAGTGGCTGACATGTACTATGTCAATAACGAGACTTTGCAGCCGTAATTTCTTACACAGCCCACAAACCACCAGGTACATTTCTTGTTGGCCTTTTGCATATTAACCGTAATTGTACTGTAGTATCATTATGCTTTATATCAGGATATCAATTAACATACTTTATGATGAATCTTGTTGATGAATGTCTGATGAAGGCATCATCAGTACTTTTTGGGTTTTAATTAGGCCTTTGTTTTATGTATTGGCAAAGGACAGAAGGTAGAGTATGCAAACCCAAGCAAATTCTTCTCTAATAAATATTTTAAATCTATTAACTTTCCTTTGACTTTATTCATATATTATGACAATTAAATTTTAAAAGTTATTTTTAGAATAATTAATGTTGAATATCTTTTATCAAAGTAACCTTTGATGTATAGAAATACTTATTGCATTGTAACATTATGTATGATTGAATTTGGAATTTCATTTACTTCAAGTGGAATATCAAAATAAAATTCAGATATAAATTGTTATATTTCCAAATATTGCTTTTGTGGAAGCATAGATAAATCGTGTGAGATTTTCTATCTGAAAGGCTCACAATATAAATGAGTTATTTCTAAGGTATTATTTCACCAAGGTTGGAGACTGATTGTATTATGGGACACTTTGGAATTTACATTCACAATGGTTTGATTTGTGAGTTGTTATTCCTTATATGCCTTAAAGCAAGGGCCACATAAAGGCATTGAAAAGGAAGGGATTGCACTTGAATAAAATAATGGATTGACTGGAAAAAAAAAAAGCATTAAGAACTAGGTGAAGTACAACATTAATAGGGAGTAAGAAATTTCATTAGGGTGTGAATGGATTGTTTAGGCAGTGTTCAAAATGCCTATCATTGGAAGGAAGAAAAGGAGGCATTTTTATGAGAGACCTCTAGAGGTGGATCTCGGGATTTAAACTTTTCTGTTAAGGTACAGGGACCTGGTTACCCTTTGTAAATTATAGGGTGGTAAGCATAATGAGTATGAGTTATTGTTTTATTAATAACTAGAGGCCCGGTGCACAAAAATTTGTGCACTCGGGGGGAAGGGGGGTCCCTCAGCCTGGCTTGTGCCCTATCGCAGACCCCTCAGGAGATAACGCCCTGCTGGCTTAGGCCTGCTCCTGGGTGGCAGAGGGCAGGCCCAATCTCTAGGTGCAGTCCCTGGTCTGGCTCAGAGCAGGGCCGACTGGGGAGTTGGGGCGCCGCCCCCTGTCATGCACAGAGCAGGGCAGATCGGGAGGTTGTGATGCCACCCTCACTCATGCTCAGGGTAGGGCCGATTAGGGGGTTGGGGCACCGCCCCCTGTCACACTCAAGGCAGGGTCGATGGGGAGATTGCGGCGCCACCCCCTGTCATGCACAGAGCAGGGCCAATCTGGGGGTTGGGGATCCTTACCCTGTCATGCACAGAGCAGGGCCCATCAGGGGGTTGAGGAGCTCCCCCCTGTCACACACAGAGCAGGGCAGATAAGGGGGTTGGGGTGCCGCCCTCTATCACCCACAGAGCAGGGCCAATCAGCGGGTTGGGGCGCCGTCACTCTCACACTCAGGGCAGGGCCGATGGGGAGGTTATGGCTCTACCCTGTCACACACAGAGCAGGGCCTGTGGGGGGGGGGGGGGTATTGGGCACCGCACCCTGTCACACACAGAGCAGGGCCGATCAGTGGGTTGGGGTGCCGTACCCTGTCACACACAGAGCTGCAGGGTGATCAGGGGTTTGGGGAGCTCCCCTGTATCAGGCACAGGGCAGGGCTGATCAGGAGGTTGGAGCGCCTTCCCCTGTCATGAACAGAGCAGGGTGGATAGGGAGGTTGTGGCCCCACCCCCGTCACACACAGAGCCGCAGGGCGATCAGGGGGTTTGGGTGCTGCCCCCTGTCACATTGATTCCTGTGCCAGGAGGGCTCGCGGCTCCACTGATTCCGGTGCTGGGAGGCATATTACCCTTTTACTACATAGGATAGAGGCCGGGTGCATGGGTGGGGCTGGCTGGTTTGCCCTGAAGGGTGTCCTGGATCAGGGTGGGGGTCCCCACTGGGGTGCCTGGCCAGCCTGGGTGAGGGGATGATGGCTGTTTGCAGCTGGTCACACACCCTTAAGGGTGGGGGTCCCCACTGTGCCTGGCCAGTTGGGTGAGGGGCTGAGGGCTGAAGCTCCCAACTGCCCCTTTTTTTTCTTTCTTTTTTATTTTTTATTCTGGGGCAGCTTTAGCTCTGGCTCCAGCTCTGAGGCCTCTGCTGCTGAAAGCAGATTTGTGGTTTGTTTGGGTTCTATAATCGAAACAATGTATAGGTCCAGCTCTGAGATCCCGGCTTGTTGAAAGTAGGTTTCTGGAGTTTTGTTTAGCTTCTATATTTGTTACAATGTTTCAAACTGCAGGCTCAGAGGCCGGCAAGACAGGCGGGAAACGTTGGTTTCCCCCGTCACTGAAACAAGCAAGCCCCATGTTAGTTTCAAGCTGCCTGGCTGCCGGCCACCATCTTGGCTGGCAGTTAATTTGCATATTGCCCTGATTAGCCAATGGGAAGGGTAGCGGTCGTATGCTAACTACCATGTTTCTCTTTTATTAGATCATTACTAATAGTAAATTTCTCATTCTTTAATACTATTTACTTATCCATGTTGAATTTTCCATATTTTATACTATTTTCTTAATCCTGCATTTTGAATTGTTTATAAACTTCAGAAATTATTTTTTGCCCTAGCTGGTTTGGCTCAGTGGATAGAGCATCAGCCTGTGGGCTGAAGGGTCCCAGGTTTGTTTCCCAGACAGGACACATGTCCAGGTTGTGGGCTCGGACCCCAGTAGGGGGCGTGCAGGAGGCAGCCGATCAATGATTCTCTTCTATCCCTTCCTCCCTTCCTCTCTGAAATCAATAAAAATATATTAAAAAAAAAGAAATCATTTGCCAAATGAAAAGAACATAGATCAATTGAATGTAGCATCAGTATGCAGTATGGCATCAAAATTGTCTATCTATCTATCTATCTATCTATAAATTTTTTCAGGATGTTAAATGATTAAGCCTTTCATTTATGTTGATCAAATTATGCTATTTCTATTCGTATACTTAATGAGTTATAAATATACAATATGTATATAGAGAAAACTAAGACCTAAAGATGTGAAATTTGGAAATAGAAAGGCTCTGTTCACATTTTTAACAATAATAACTAACCATTATGTATAAATAAGAGTATGCATATTGTGGTAAAATGGCACTGTTTTTCATTTACATAACTTGGAAATTATTTTAGAAATATATAATATCCCCAAGTGGCTATTGCTTTGGTGATGTTTATACTTAAAGTTATAAACTTTTTAAGTTAGGCCCCGGCTAGTGTGGCTCAGTTGATTGAGCACCGTCTTATGCACCAAAAAGTCACTGGTTTGATTCCTGATAAATATAAGTACCCACATTGCAGGTTTGACCCTTGGTCAGGAACCATTCTCTCTCATCTCTCTCTCTCTCTCTCTCTCTCTCTCTCTCTCTCTCTCTCTCTCTCTCTCTCTCCTTCCTCTCTAAAAAATATCAATAAAATATATTTTAAAATAAACTTTATAAACTTTTAAAAGTATATTTTAAAATAAATTTTATTATTAGACATAATATTGATCCAACCTCATCTAGACAGGTCATTTAATGAATATCACAGTGTGTGAATAGACATGTCTGGTTCCAAAATGCTTTAGCATAAAATGAGGTCAGCATAGGTTGATTCTTTCAGCCACATAGGCAGCTGAGCCCTCTCGAGTTCCAAAGCCAAGTACACAGGCAGCAGAGCTCCCCAGGCTGCTGGAAAAGCAGCAGCTGCAGCAGGAACTGGGCAATTTCCCCTCCAGCATTACTTGAGAAGAGGGGTGGCATGCAACTTATCTCAAGGAGCTGTGAAGAATATGGCTAAACAAATAAAAAATATAACTTTTAAATGTACAACTTTCAGAGATATGTTCAATTTTTGGCATGCTACATTATTTTCAATGTGACACACAAATAATAATTATTAGGCACAAATGCATAATGTTTAAAATCACATAGTGTTTCATTTTAGTTTTATTAACAGCATATATAACAGGAATTTTTAATATACTGAATAAGAAATTCCACAAAATAATTGTATGACATATATTTTCTCCCAATGTGTGCATGTCTTTTTAATTTCTTTATGGTTCCTTGTGATGAGTATGCATTCTTAATTTTAACATAGTCAAATTTTAGAGTTTTTAATGGTTAGTGTTATTTTGTGTCTCAGTAAAGAAATTTCAGTTGTTAGATATTTTTCTCTAATACCTCCTTTAACATTTTGCTTTTCACAATTAGGATTTTAATCCCCTTTTAATTTATACTTTGCATAAGGTGGAAGGTAAGACTGTAATTTTATTTTTTTATTTTATTTACTTTTTTATTTATTTATTTTTTAAAGACTGTAATTTTAATATTAATGCATGGGTAACCACTTGCCCCAGGCTCAATTTGTGAATAGCTCCCTTTTTCCCATGTAGCTCAGTGCAAATTCTGTCATACATTCCAGTTGCAAACATGGGTATACTTCTCTCTGGGATGTATTATATTCTGTTGGTCAGTATAGTTATCTCTTCTCAAGTACCACAAGCTATACTAGTAAATACTATAGGTTCATAGAAAGTCTTGATACCTTGAAGGGTTCTATCTTTGCAAGAATAAGAATAATCTCTTTGCAGATTGAGGAGCACTTCTCCTTCAGAAGTGTCTGGGCCATTTTTTGGGAAGTTTGTGCTCTGTTTCTCAGCCACTGCTTTCCAGCTTTGCTGTGTGGGAAAGTGGGATAGAGAGGGGATGAACTCCCCTAGCCTTTGAGACCAGTGGTGCCTCCAAAAGTGTTCCATGCAGTGGGTCTGTAAATTGGACAATCTTTTAAAGCACATATATCTACACTAATAATAGAAAAATATGTAAATTGACTGTACCTCTGTGACACCCCACAACCAATCAGGAGTGAGTATGCAAATTAACCAGACAAAGATGGCAAGCCTGTGGGTATTGCAGAGGTATGCAGGCTCTGAGCGGCTGGGGGTGGGGCAGGGCGGGGCAGGGTGGGATGCCTGCAGGGTTGCTATAGTGACACTGTGGGTGTTCCCGTCCCCTGGCCGCTTGGGGGCTATGTGCACAGGTGCCAAGTGGCCAGGGGCAGGGTGGCAGTCCCTGGGACCCTGCCCGCTTTGAACCTGTGGCCAGTGCATGTGTGTGCCCACCAGTGCCAAGCGGCCAGTGTCTGGGGATGCCACTGGAGTGTCTGGTCCTGTCAACCGGCCTGGGGGCTCCTAGAGTTTGCAGTCCTTTTCTTTGTGCAGCCCCTCAACTGGAAGTGGGAACCAAGAGGGCAGGAAGCACCAGGAATTCTGGGAATTGTAGTTCTGGTGGCATCCCCTGGACTGGAAGTGGAAACCCAGGGCGCAGGGAGCAGCAAGAATGCTGGGAATCATAGTTCTGCTGGCAGATGCATTGCAGGATCTCCTAGACACTAGAGCAAAGTGAGCCTGGAGCAAGTTACTGTTGCGGATGGGGGATGGAGGGAAAGCAAAGGTGAGAGACATAAGTAAAGTCACAGTGTTGAGGAAAAATTAAAGGGAAGATATCCTGCTACTTCTAGAAAATCTCCACCAATGGAGCAAAGAAAAAAAAAAAAAGACTTCTACTATTCTGTGAGCACAAAACCAAACTGGGTTGGGGTCTCAGACAATTTGCTAATATGATTGCAAAGACAGACAGAAACTCCCGGATTGGAGAGAGATCCCATATTGGAGAGGGTGCAGGTCGGGCAGAGGGACCCACTCCCCATGCACAAATGTTCATTCACCAGGCCCCTAGTATCCTATCTAATAATAGACAAACATGGTAATTAACTGTACCTCTGTCACGCTTCCCATTGGCTAATCAGCGAGATATGCAAATTAATTGCCAGCCAAGATGGCGGACAATTTGCATATGTCAATGCCAAGCGATGGAGCAAAGCCCATTGGCCCCGGGTAGGAGCAGCCCTCCGCTCCGCCGCTGCCGGGATCCGCCCCCATGAGTCGAGCCGGGCAGCGGGAGCAGAGAGCGAAGCCCTCCACGCCTCCACGGAGCGACCGCTGGCCTGGGGCAGGAGCAGCGAGCGAAGGCCGGCGTGGGGAGCACGGAGAGTGAAGCCAGCGTGCCGGCTCTGGCCCCGGGAGCCGAGCCCAGTGGCGGGAGCGGAGAACGAAGCCCGCCGCGAGGGTCCCTACCGGCCAAGAGCAAAGGCCTGGGCTCCTGCTGCCAGAGGAAAACTGGTGCCAGCAGCCAGGGGAAGGGCCCCCGACTGCACGAAGGCACAAGCTGGGCTGAGGCGGCCGCTCCCCTGCCCCGCACCCGGCTTCTGCGATGGGTGACGCCTATGTTTGCAGGACACTTAACTGACTGCCCTCCCTGGAAGCACAGAAGAAGAAGCAGCCTCCAGAAGAAGCAGCCGCCCACCTTTGGTCCAGGCGCCAGCGCCTGGGGGTGACTGCAGCCCAGGAGATGGAGAAGCCACCCGCCCCAGGTCCCAGGCTGAAGCCACCCGGAGAAGCTGCCAGCCCTGTTGTCGAGGGCACCAGCACCTGTGGCCAGGGAAACAGTTTCCCTCTTCTCCGACTGCAGTCATTACTTCAATATTCCCCTTCTGAATTTCTCTCCTGTGCTGCAACCCAACTCCTCTTTTCATCGGAAGGATACGGACCAGAGAGAGGAGTGTTAAAAGCTTACGTTTTTAAGCCGGTAAGGTTGGTACGTAAACATATAAATGGAAAACTAGAATCCTCCTTAAGGTCACAAAGGCTACAAAGGACAGGGACAGCGCATGACCTATTATATCCAGCAATCCATATGGGGACTGAAAGCTTTGCAATGATGACAATTACTGAAGATATGAATCAACTAAAATAGCTGACAGGGACAGTTCTTCCATCTTTGAAAATATCTACATCAAATCTGTTTAAATAGATTTTCATCTGCATAATATAACACATTCTGACAAGACCACCACCACTGCCACCAATGTGGACAGTCAGTGTTGTGCGGATAAATGTTTAATAACTGAGGAACTCCCCACCCAACCCCCGAGTGCACAAATTTTGTGCACCCGGCTACTAGTATATATATAAAAACCCAGAGACTGGAACGGTGGAACCACCAGAACGATCAGAATGACTAGACGACCCCCAATACTCCGATCAGGGGTGGGGCCAATCAGCCGGCCTGGCCTCCAATCGGCCCCCAATTCCTCAATCAGGGTGGCAACAGCCAGCCAACCACCTGTGGCCCCTCCCCCCCACTGACCAGACCTTATGGGCTCCCATTGGGGTGGGCCGGCTGGGCCTCACCCTTGCATAAATTCATGCACCGGGCCTCTAGTAGTTAAATAAGGCTAAAAATAGAGGTCTATATTTCAAATAGTTTAAATTTTTTTAAATTATATTTTTAATTAAGTCACCTAAAATTAATAATTAGGGCATTATAAATATGTTTATCATTAATGTTTTTTAAAAAATCTTGCATTTGGCCCTAATAGATTTGGCTCAGTGGATAGAGCCTGGGGCCTGTGCTACTGACTGAAGGGTTCTGGGTTCAGTTACGGTCAAGGGCACAAGCTTGGGTTGTGGACTTAATCCTCAGTGGGGGATGTGCAGGGGAAAAAAATAAAAAATTCTCTATTTGCTTCACCTTGTTTAAATCATCTGCATATGATTATTTATAATTAATCCTGAATATGTTAAATAGCAAATCAACTCATATCCTCAATGTCTACAAGCACAATTCTCCCAAACAAAAACTATTTCCAACTCTATTTTCACAATGTCTTAACAATGGATATGGGTAGGTTGAATTTTCTGACAATGAGAAAGAAGCTACATGGTCTTTTCTGGTGCACCAGCATGGATATCCGAGTGAAGGTTAAGGTTAACTTAATTTCTCACTTCAGTTGAAAATCAATTCTTCTACCCTTTTGTCATAATCCTATCAACTACATAGAAAAACTGTTCTGCTATTGAGTTATATATGAATTTTCACAGGGAATTAAATTTTAGCTTTCAGAAACGGAAAGGTTTTAAAGGATGACAGGCCCTTTTTGTCTGTATTTACCTTATTAAGTAGTGACCCTGGAGTACTAAAGGGGTTTTCATACAGGGTCTTTGCTAAGAATAAAGGGCATTTAGAAGAGGAAGGTGGAGTATATGGTTTTTCTGCTACGGGAAAATGGTGTACAAAAGACATTACTAAACTCACACATAGAAATACTGCACATTCAAAGGACATTTAAAATGTAGGTGGTAGTGATAAAATAACCACTCATATTTTTGTGTTAGTTTTTTTGTGAATTATCACAGATTTTTCCAGTGAAGACCAAATACTTCGTTTATTAAATTATAAAATAGTTAGCATATAGGTGTGATAATTGCTCTTACCAACTTCCTGAAATAGGATTTAAATTAGTTTACTTGCTGAAACTCAGTTCATTAAGAAAATAAGTCAGATGGCAAGGAAACTTTCCAGAGTGCAATGTGGGTACACCTGTCTAATTATATGAAAGGGCATAGTTTTCTTATTTATTGAGGATAACCTCACACCCTGGAATTTGCTGCTTTTCAAGTTTAATGAACAGAGCATGATAGATTAGGACACAAAGATATTACAAAGAACAAATGAGTACGAGCATGAAATTATATGCTAGGCCCAGTACAATCTCCAAATCAATGTCCCCGATTTCGAGAGCACTATAACTGCTACTCCATTAACTGTGTACAAATTCTCCTCTTACATCATTTAATTTTGAGTTTTTATACAAAATAGTTTATATTCAAACTAAACATATACATATAACAATTTACCATGAACATATTTTATACTTTTTATTTAATTACTAGTGGACCGGTACACAAAATTCATGCACATTAAAAGGGAATCAATTAGAGGAAATATTTTAATATTGCTATTTGCCCTATCTCTATAATAGAAGTGTCCAGCTGGCCCCACCCCCATTGGGCAAAAAAGACCTGGCCAGGCCCACCCCCGTCAAGCCCTGCCGGCAGGGGTATGCAGCCTCATGTCCAGGCGCTGGGGTAGGGAGTGTGGCCTCAGGTCCATTGTCAAGCCCTGCTGGGGGGGGCTGCGGCCTCAGGAGGTGCAGCCTCAGGTCCTCTGGCCCAGTGCTGGGGCAGTGGGTGCAGCCTCAGGTACCCCATCAAACCCCGCTGGGCAAGGGGGCTCATCCTCTGTTCCCCTGGCCCAGCGCCACACAGCCTCAGGTCCCTGCTGATAGGCGTGACGGCGTGATGACTATTTGCATATTAGCTTTTTATTAAAATGACTAGAGGCCCAATACACAAAATTTGTACAAGAGTAGGCCTTTCTTCCCCTGGTGCCAGCACCGGCTTCCCTCTGGCACCCGGGAATCTGGCTTCCCCCTCAGCCCTGGCTTCATCCGGAAGGTTGTCCAGAAGGACATCTAGTCTAATTAGCATATTACACTTCTATTATTATAGATTTGTATTGTTGATGTATCTCCATATCAATATACTTCAAAAATAATTTTGCTGTGAATGTATCATAGCCTATCATAGCAATAAGAATTATTATTAACTATTCTAGTGTCTTGTACAGTTCATATTATTTAAAAAATTATACTATACATTTTATATAAATAGTTAATTAGAATCCCAAGTGCCATTCTATAGGGGAATTATTGTAGCAAAAATTATATCCATGAATAAAAAAACACTAACTTTTCATAATTATGACCAAATTGCTTTTCAGAAAGTTTTATAATTTAAAATTATTTTTAGCAATTTCACATCATTAAAGTAATCATGAAGATGAAAAAGTATAGATGGGTAGATATATGTAGTTATATATCTATATACACACATACATACATGCATAGATACATATATACAGTGGGAAGTTTGGTATCTGCAAATGGAATAAAAATATTATTTAATTTATTAATGAGATGGAAGAAGACCTATACTTTTAATTTCTTTTTTATTCTGAATGAGGGTTTTCAGTACTTCCAATGTTCTATGTTTTGTCCAATAAATCAATCCAGGAATTTCTTCTTGACTCTCACACTTATTTAGTTCTTTCTTATCTTAACATTAGTTATTGCTCTGGCCAGTGTTGCTCAGTAGATAGAGCACCCCAGGACCTGGTCGTGTGCATGTGGGAGGCACCAGTAGATATGTCTCTCTCACATCAATAAAGTGATCAATATTATAAAATAGGAAAGCATAGTTTCTATAATAGAACGGAACAAACTGAGTTCATGTTTCATCTATTTTACATTTAATTGGACCAAGACAAAAATATGGAGCTCTCTCTCTCTCTCTCTCTCTCTCTCTCTCTCTCTCTCTCTCTTTTCCCACACCTCTTCTCTCCTTTCCACTCTAAAAGAAAACACAAAAAACAAAACAAAACAAAAAACAGAGGGAAAAATCCTCAGGTAAGGATTAACAAAACAAACAAAAATAATAAATAAAAAATTAGTTATATCTTTTTCTTATATTTTCACTTCTCTGGCTTAATTTTATCATTTTACTCTTTATAGTTCATCTGGAATTTATCATAATAAATATAAAATAAGGATCTAATTTTATTTTTAAATGAAATTAATTTTCTTATAAAAAAACAAATCTTCGTTTTCCTCATTAGTTTTCAAATTTCCTTACTCTGTATAAATGAACATCCATCTGCACCCACATCTAGGATCACCTCTAAGATTATCTTCTGGTTGCTTATTTTTGGATTTTTTAAAAAAGTTATAAATATACAAATGGAATTCTTTCCAGTCATGATCCTTCTCAGAATTTTTCTTGGATACTTTCTCTTATTTATTCTTTCAGATAAAATTTAAAAGCATTACTTCAATAAAATACTCAATATTTTCTCGAAGTTTGCACAGAGTTTACAAATTTGTTCTCAACGAATTGACATTTATGCAATAATTAGTCTTCTCATGTAGTTGCATAAGGCTCTGAGGAATTGCACAACTAACTAAGGAATTTAATAATTGAAAGAACTCACATCTGGTGGGATATAGAGAAAATAAATATTACTTCTGTCCTGAATATAAAGTGAAATGATTGACCAGTCCTCTGTGTGGATGAAGCCTCTCTCTGAGGCAAAGAGAGCTGGTAAATCTGCAGGAATGATGCATATCTCAGTAAAGCCATAGTTGTGTCTTGGCCCCATTAAATATAAAACAGATGAAATATGAACTCAGTTTGTTCCATCCTGTTATAGAAACTATGCTCTCCTATTTTCTAATATTGATCACTTTTAGCTGAACCAGAAAACATTTTATATCACAGCACTTATTGATTGGCTTTGCTGAAATGAATGTTAGTATATTCTAGTTTTAAACACTGACTTTAGAGCTATGGGAAAAAGTTGGAACATACGTTTTTAAGGATTTAAGTGGGAAGACTGGAGGGTCAGGCATCAAATTGCTCATTTTGTCAGACTGAGTGTTTCTTTGAGTCTGGGAGGAGATCATAAGTGACATTTCCTCCTGTTTCCATATTGCAAAGGAATGTCCTGGCCTTTTCATTTTCTCTCGGGTATATATCAGGCCCTGGATTCCCACTTATGAAGCTTGGTTAACATGCTATTACTCTAAGTTCAGATAATCAACAATTACCTGGTTTACACAGCCTACTAAATTCTAGGTGAATTGCACAGAATACGCCAGTGATGGTGAACCTGTGACAGGTGTGTCAGAGGTGACACGCGAACTCATTATTTTGGTTGATTTTTCTTTGTTAAATGGTATTTAAATATATAAAATAAATATCAAAAATATAAGTCTTTGTTTTACTATGGTTGCAAATATCAAAAAATTTCTATATGTGACACGGCATCAGAGTTAAGTTAGGGTTTTTCAAAATGCTGACATGCCGAGCTCAAAAGGTTCGCCATCAATGGAATACACTCTCAATAATCTGGACTGAATGAAGAAAAATAAGTAGGTATATACATGATAGATGATAGATAGATAATAGATAGATAGATAGATAGATAGATAGATAGATAGATAGATAGATGATAGATGGATGATAGATAGATAATAGATAGTAGATAGATGATAGATGGATAGATGCAGGAAACTGCAGATGGGATGTATTTGCTGCTAAGAGAAGACATTAGGAAGTTTCTATGAGTCATGTTGTTGATATAACAAGAAAGATGGGTATGGATATATTAACTCAGGTTAATGAATAAAACTAAATAGAAAAACGAAGTAGTTTAATTTTTAATTAACACTATTGCACAAATATTTAATGAGCTCATTATGTGAACAAGGTACTTTCTAACTGTTAGGCATTTAGCAATTAAAATAACAAACACGTTCCTGCTTACATTCTAAGGTGTGAGTAGGGTCTTACAGTATAGTCTTCTAGTAGATCTTCAAATCTATGTCATGATGAGGATGGAAAGAAAGAATATGTGATCAAAGAAATGCTCCTCCACGAAAACATGTATATTGGAAAGCTTGAGTTTGGCTAATAATCCTGATTACAGGGAGTTATGCAGAGCGCTTACCAATTATTTCTAAACATCATGGAATAAAAGACTTTTTTATATCTACAGACGTGCCAGAAAATTAATTTATGTTTGTATAGGTTCACACTTCTAAATATTCTTTCTTATTTTAGCTTTTAAATTAATGAATATGTTAGCACTGGAATTAACTAGAAATAACATTATTTTGATGTTTTAAAAATCTAATGGAAAGCACTTGGTATTAGATACCTGCTATTGCAATAAAGTTGTGGTTGAAGTTTATGTTTCCATAATTTATACAAAAGGATTGTTTGCAGAATACAAAATAATTTCAATTACATGTATACACTGTTTATCACCATAGTATTTTAAACAGTATTATCTCTGCACTTTAATTATTATAATCTTGGAATGCAGCCTTTACTTACAAATTCAAATTGCTCAGAAAAATATTTTCAAAAAGTTACCAAGATTTAATTTTGTGTCGACCACATGTTCACAGTGTTCTTGGCAGTAATATATTTATGTGTAAATAGTGCCATAATAATATTGAATAATAGCACATATATGAATAGAGATAGAAATATTGTAAAGATAATAGATATATGCATAGGATAACTGAAATAACATATTATACAATTTAGTTATCTTTCTGATAAACAAATGGAAATTCAAATAACCTCAGTCTCAAATTTACCATGTAAATTTGAAATAGTTATACATAATTGTAATTCAATTGTCATTCTCTATTCAACATAGTCATGTTATTGTGTGTCATATTCAATTATCACATTACTAGAGGCCTGGTGACGGATTTGTGCACTGGTGGGGTCCCTGGGCCTGGCCTGTGGGGATCAGGCCAAAAACCAGCTCTCCAACACCCCTGCAGGGTCCTGATTTGTGACATGGTACAGGCCAGACCAAGGGAACCCACGGGTACATGATCAGGACCAGGGAGGGTCTGTGGGAGGGCTCCAGGGTATATCCAGCCCGTCTAACCCAGTCCTGATCAGCCGGACATCAGCAGCAAGCTAACCTACCAGTCAGATCGCCTGCCCCCTGGTGGTCAGTGTGTGTCATAGCGACTGATTGAATGGTTGAACAAATGGTCAGACACTTAGCATATTAGGCTTTTATTATATAGGATGAAATGCATAATTAGCATGGTCATACATTAACAAAACCCAATTATATATTATTACATTTTTGTGAGTAGCAAACCTCTAGTCCATGTTAGAAATACTGTAGAAAACTTTGGAAGGCTTTATATATTGAATGCTTTACAAGCAGTTTATTTGTTGGCATCTATAGCTGAGTAGGTAGGTATTTGTCAGATGACACTTGAGGTAGATCTTAAAACTCTCGTAAAAAATTTATAGAGCAAGATGTGAAAGGGTGGTGGGTGGTGATGGTGGTGAAAAGCATCGTGGACGTCAGAAACCAAATAAACTGAAGTGCAGAAGCAGGAAAATTTAAGTGAACATTGAATACTACCTCTTAGCTATACTGAAGGTGAATCAATATGTCAGTGAATATGAGGCTAAGGACAAACTGATGGTATAGAATTTTTAATATATTTGGAGAACAAATAGGACCCTTAGGACTTTACACCTTCAGACCATAAAGCTGTGTATTTAAACTATAAAAAGAAAACGCAACCATATGCTGCCTTCAGAAGACACATCTAAGCTGCAGAGACAAATATAGACTCAAAGTGAAAGGGTGGAAAATGATTCTCCAAGCAAATAACATCCAAAGAAAAACAGATGTAGACCTATTTATATTTGACAAAATAGATATGAAGATAACAAAGGTAACAAGAGACAAAGATGGACATTTTATAATGATAAAGGGTACAGTACATCAAGAAGACATAGCATTTCTCAATATGTATGCACCCAATCAGGGAGCACTGAAGTATATAAAGCAACCCCTGACAGAAGTAAAGAAAGAAACAGACCAAAACACAGTCATAGCTGGGGAACTAAATACTCCATTGACAACTCTAGACAGATGATCCAAACAGAAAATCAAAGAAATATCAGTGTTAAATGACACATTAGACCAAGTAAACATAATTGACATTTGTAAAACATTTCATCCCAGAATATCAGATTATACATTCTTCTCCAGTGCACACGGAACATTCTTAAAGATAGACCCTGTTTTGGGTCACACAATTAGCCTCAACAAGTTTAAGAAGATTGAAATAATAGCAACATATTCTCTGACCACATGCTTTGAAATTAGAACTCAATGGCACAAAGGCAGTAAACAAACCCACAAGCATGTGGAGATTAAACAACATAATACTAAACAATGACTGGGTCCAAAAAGAAATAAAAGGTAAGGTCAAAAGATATGTAGAGACAAATGAGGATGACGATACAACACATGAAAACCTTTGAGATGCAGCGGAAGCAGTAATAAGAGGGAAGTTTATATCATTACAGGCCTATCTCAAGAAACAAGAGAAATCCTAAGTAAAAAACCTAACATTACATCTTAAATAACTAGAAAAAGAAGAACAAAAGCAACCCAAGGTGAGAAGAAGAAAGGAAACAATAAAAATTAGAGCAGAATTGAGTGAAAAAGAGAACAAAAAGACTATAAAAATTTAATACAACAAAGAGCTTGATCTTTGAAAAGATTAATAACATTGACAACTCCCTGGCTAGACCCACTAAAGAAAAAAGAGAAAATACTCACATAAACAAAATCAGAAATGAAAGAAAAGTTACCACAGACATCATAGATATGCAAAGGATCGTACTAAAATCTATGAAAGACTATATGCCACCGAATTCAACAACCTAGAAAAAAATGTGTAAGTTTCTAGAAATATATAACCTTCCTAGACTGAGTCATGAAGAATTGGTAAATAAAAAGACTGATAAACAGTGAGGAAATTGAAACAACCATCAAAAATATCCCCAAAAGTAAAAATCAAGGGCCAGATGGCCTCACTAGTAAATTCTATCAAACATTCAAAAAGGATTTAAAACCTATCCTTCTCAAACTCTTCCACAAAATTGAAGAGGCAATAACTCCTAATGTATTTCATGAGGTCAACATAACCCTGATACCAAAGGATAACACAATAAAAGAAAATTGTATATGGTAATATCTCTGACGAATGCACATGCAAAATCCTGAAGAAAATACTAGCAAATCAAATGCAACAACACATTATAAAATAATATATCATGAACAAGTGGGGTTCATTCCAGCAGCTCTAGGATGGTTCAACATACACAAATAAAACAAGGTGATATACCATATTTACAAAAGAAAGGATAAAAATCACTATGATCTAATCAATAGATGCAGAAAAATCACTTGATAAAAGACAACATCCATTTATGTTTAAAACACTCAATAAAATGCGTATAGAAGGAATGTATCTCAAAACAATAAAGGCCGTATATAACAAATCCTCAGCTACTATTATACTCAACAGTGTAAAACTGAAAGCTTTTTCTCTAAAACCAGTAATGAGGCAAGGATGCCCACTCTCATCACTCTTATTCAACATAGTTCTAGAAGGTCTAGGTATAATGAGATACCACCTCACATTTGTTAGAATGCCTATTATCAATGAGACAGGTAATAACATGTGTTGGAGAGGTTGTGGAGAAAAAAGAACCCTCACTCACTGCTGGTGGAAATGTAAAGTGGTTATAGTCACCATGGAAAATAGTATGGCAGTTCTTCAAAAAATTAAGAATGGAGATATCCTATGACTCATCAATGCCTTCTCTGGGTATCTACTGGCAAAACTAAAAAAAAACATTTATTCGCAAACATATATGCAATCCTATGTTCATTGCAGCATTATTCATGGTAGCCACGACATGGAGACAACCAAGGTATCTTTGATAGATGATTGGATAAAGATTGGATATATATTGTGGAATACTACTCAGCCATACTAAACAATGCAATCCTGCCATTTGCAACAGCATGGACAGACTTTGAGAATATTATGCTAAGCGAAATTAGTCAGAAAAAAGCGAAGAACCATATGACTTCACTCATATGTAGGATATAAAACTTAATCTCAGACACACAGACAATAGTATGGTTGTTACCAGAGGGGTGGGACTTTGGATAGTAAAGATACAGTTCAGAATTTCTCCCTCCAACAGAAAGGAAATGTAAGGAATATCCTATCTAATAATAGACAAATAGGGTAATTGACCATATCTCCGCTACGCTTCCCATTGGCTAATCAGGGCAATATGCAAATTAACTGCCAACCAAGATGGCGACCGGCAGCCATGCAGCTGAGGTGAACATGAGGCTTGCTTGCTCCAGTGATGGAGGAAGTAAAGGTTCCCCACCTGCTGCGGCCCAGCTCTGAGCTCTGGAAGCAACAATGTTGCAATTATAGAAGCTAAACAAACCCCAGATACCTGCTTTCAGCAAGCCACGGCCTCAGAGCTGGAGCCAGGCCTCAGAGCTGGAGCTGGCTCTCAGCTCCAGTGACAGCCATAGAAGGTAAATAAATCCCAGAATAAAAAGAAAAAGAAAAAAAAGAGAGGCTGGGAGCTCAGTCGCCCGCCAGCCTGCAAACACCCATCAGCCCCTCACCCAGGCTGGACAGGCACCCAAGCGGGACCCCCACCCTGATCTGGGACACCCTTCAGGGCAAATCAGCAGGCCCCCACCCGTCCACCAGGCCTCTATCCTATATAGTAAAAGGGTAATATGCAAACTAACAGCAGAAAGACTGGGAATGATTGGTCACTATGACACACACTGACCACCAGGGGGAAGGTGCTCAATGCAGGAGCTGCTCTCTGGTGGTCATTGTTCTCTCACAGGAGGGAGCTCTGCTTAGCCACAAGCCAGGCTGATGGCTGCCAGTACAGCAGTGGTGGTGGGAGCTTCTCCCGCCTCCTCAGCAGCGCTAAGGATGTCCGACTGCAGCTTAGGCCTGCTCCCCGCTGGCAAGTGGACATCCCTGGAGGGCTGCCAGGCTGCCAGAGGGATGTCTGATTGCCATCTTAGGCCCAATCCCCCGGGGAGCAGGCCTAAGCCAGCAAGTGGTCATCCTCCGAGGGGTCCCAGACTGCAAGAGGGCACAGGCCTGGCTGAGAACCCCCCCTCCCCCAAGTGCACAAATTTTTGTGCACAGGGCCTCTAGTTGAGAGATATTTGGTTAGGTCTTTATTCCCACTTGGGTACATTTCAGACTCTAACTTTTGTCCCCAATAATCTATCAAGCACAGATCTTATTTTCAAAATCCTCACCCAACAGCAGTCCATCCGGGGAATGCCTGGCATCACTGACTTCCAGTACTTAAGGTTTCCTCCCTTTCCTGATTGGGTTGATGTAGGGATCTATCTCCTGAGGCTTGTTCAGGCTGCAATCAGGCATGCCTCCATTTGTAGAGGCAAATCTCTGCAATTGCTTCTTTATTTACTTTAAAATGGGAATCTGCTCCAAATGAATAGACACATTAGGATATGTCCTTACTTGGGGATTTATCTTTCACATGTTTAAACATGATATTTACACATTATTTTTGTAGAATAGTGCATTTGACATGAAATATTTATTTCCAGTTTTAATGACTACCTTGCTTGCAAACTTGATAAGAGCAAATGAAATTGTTTTCCAACAAAACATTTTATAAGTAGCCATGTGCTATCTTGAATATTAAATGTGGTGTCTCTCTCTCTCTCTCTCTCTCTCTCTCTCTCTCTCTCTCTCTCTCTCACCAAAAAGCAAAACAAACAAACAAACAAACAAAAAAAACACATTTAATATCCATCTGCGACATCACATTGAATGGAAGATATTGAAAAGTACCTAAAAGTTCAAAGGCAAATAACTACATGATAAAAAGTCCTAAAATATAAGGAAACTGTATTTTTTTAAAATTTAATCTTCTAATGGGGGACTGTAGTAAGCTATCTCACCAACTTAATAAATCTATTTCTAGCTCATACAATCAGAACTCTTGACTTACATTTATCTTTGTACATATGTAAAGCCTATCACAAAGGACAGATGTTAAAACACTACACCCCTTTCATGAGATTATATTGCTTCTGCAAAGGTTATTTATTCTATAAATGAAGCTAATTATAGTGACAAATCTTTCAAGAGATGTACTTAAGTATTTCTAAAATGATATAAGAAAATTTTAAGAACTTAAGACTGAAAGATTGCACTTAAAAACAAAGTCCCAAAGCTATTTTAAAAATTATTTCTAATGCTTAATTATACTGCTTTAGGTGTCTCTCACTAAATTTGCAAGAGGAAATAAGTGCTTCTTCATAGTCATCTCATATAGGCTTATGGTTACACAATTTTAATGTATTTCTTCATAGTGATATACACTTCTAATAGCAAAAAAAACCCCACAAAAAAACAAAAAAACACCCAACACACCACATTTCTAAATATTTAAGGATCCTTTTGATTTTGTACATTTTAAGTATTTAATAAATGGGATGTATGTGAAAAGTTAAAGTTGGTAGCATGCCGGGGGCAGGCTAATAGCCATCTCAGATGATGAATGAAGAAAAATTTAAGGAAAAGGCGATGGGGGATGGGACTATCCAAAGGGAAGGGCTGGACAACACTGAGCCACATGGTACTGGGTCTATAATGGCAGCAAAAACACACTTGGGACAGTGGAACAAGGAAGGGTATAGAAGAAGCGACAGGAGAGCCTAGGCGGGGCCGCTTTGGCTCACTGGGATGTCAGAGGAAAGGGGGTCTTGGAGACAGGTTCAGGGGGTGAGCCTAGGAAGAGCTGCCACTGCCCATTGCTCCCCTGGTTGCAAGTCTCATGGAGCCCCTTAGAGGTTGGGGGGTATGTGCTAGTGGGGGAATGGCACAGGTGTGATATTTGGAGGGAGAGTGCTCAATGGGCCCTTTCTCCTGAGCATATTTATCTCTCTCTTGCTGGAGGAAATTTCAGGGGAGGGTCTTATTAGAAATTCATCAGCTTCCCAGGTGTGCTCTTTCAGAGTCGTGTTCTCCACTGATTGGTTGGCGCCAGGGCAGGGGTCATTAGTCAGTCTAGCTGGTCCTGAGGCAGCCCAGATGCTGTGCTGCTTGTCTAGTTTTGCTGCTTTTCTGGCCCTGGAGTTGAAATACAACTGCGGCCTAGATGTTATCTGTAGGGAGGAAATGGTCAGGGGTCTACACCTGATGACCAGCGATATGAAAGATCAGGGGTCCAAACCACAGGACCAGTAGTGACATGTTAGGGGAGGATAGTTTAGCCTGGGGGCAAGGTTCTTATTTTCCCAGTGTTGCCCCTTGCTAGGCATGTGGGGCTGTCTGCCCTGGTGAGTTTCTGTATCTGGCAATCATCCTTGTTTTGCTCCTGTCTGTCTAATAGTATGTGTGATATATATTATCTTGTAAGATATAGAGTTCATGCCCTGCTGGCATAGATCAGTGGTTGAGCATTGACCTATGAACCAGGAGGTCACATGCCCGGATTGGGGCTCTATCCCCAGTGCGGGGTGTACAGGAGGCAGCCTATCAATGTTTCTTTCTCATCATTGATGTTTCTACCTCTCTCTTCCTCTCCCTTTCTCTCTGAATTAATAAGAATATATTAAAAAATAAATACAGAGTTCAGGCTAACTTAAGAAGTTACATTATTTAAAAATGGAGGCAATGGTCTATAAAATGTCCACATTTTATTTAAAATCAGTTGCTATTTTTCTCAGAAAGTAACTGATATAATATTTGCCTCTTAGGAAAATTAAATTACTAACCAGTAATTATAGTACTCTGAATGAACTATTCTCAGTGGATTTGTATCAACTATCTTCGGGTATTTGGCATAGGGGATATGGTCATGTAGCTACACTGCAAAATAAAGAAAATTAAGTTATGATAGATTATATCTTAAATTTATCTAGTATCTTTCTGTAAAGTCACTTTTTTATTTTATTTTTTCTCAACAGTCTCCTGCAGCAGATAACCCAGAGGTATTTTTTTAAGGCACAGACAGTTTGAAATATAGGCCTGAGATCTTAATGTCATTTACAGAGTTGGAATTAAAATCAGCTTCACTTTAGTCAAGCTCTACTTCATTACTATTGAGTCTGCCTTTGTAATTCTAAATTATGTAGCAAAGCAATATAAATGGAATGTGCTTATCTTTAGAAGACAGGGATTTAAAATACTCTGAACTTACACTATCCTATGTGTTGTAAATTTTTGAACCCTTAATTCACTGAGACATCCTATATATTAAGAGGTAATATGCAAATTGACCATCACTCCCTCACACAAAGATGGCCGCCAGGGGAGGGCAGTTGGGGGTGACCAGGCCTGCAGGGGAGGGCAGTTTGAGGGGACCAGGCCGGCAGGGGACGACAGTTGCAGGGGACCAGACCTACAGGGGAAGGCAGTTGGGGGTGACCAGGCCAGCGGGGGAGGGCAGTTAGGGGCAATTGGGCTAGCAGGGGAGTGGTTAGGGGGTGATCAGGCTGGCAGGCAGAAGTGGTTAAAGGCAATCAAGCAGGCAGGCAGGCGAGGAGTTGGGAGCCAGCAGTCCTGGAATGTGAGAGGGATGTCTGACTGACCGTTTAGGCCCACTGGGATAGGGCCTAAATGGGCAGTCTGACATCCTTCAAGGGGTTCCAGATTGGAGAGGGTGCAGGCTTAGCTGAGAGACACATACACACACACAAACACAGACACACACAGACACACACACACACACACACCCGTGCATGAATTTCATGCACCGGGCCTCTAGTCTATATAATAGAGAGCCAGGGTTGTAAAGTCCACAACAACCAAAGGCTCGACCATACCAGGCTAGGAAGCTGAGGGAGCGGGAGCGGACCAATCAGTGGCAGCAGTGACTGGCGAGTGGCTGAGAGGCAGATCTCTTGGTCCCTCCTCCCGGCCCTCAGACGCCAATCAATCGGTGGTGGAGGTGGGGCGGAACTAGGGACTGGCTTCCTTAGTACTCCTCTAGCTTCAATCTCAAGAGGACAGGCCAGGCACCAATGGACCAGCGCTGCTGGCATGATCCTGACAGCGCTGCCGGCCGCCTGGAACTTGGCCTCGGGCATAGACAAGGGGTAGGCTTCCTCTAAGAAGGAGCTGGATCCTAAAGAGTGAAAGCCAATAAAATTGAATAAAACACATCCTTTGAATTCTTATGGCAAGGAATATCGTATTTCTTTGCCATAAGAATACTATTTCAAACAGAAATAGTATTATTGCCACAGACTCAAGGACCCTCAACAGAAAAACAGTCAGAATAATAGTTTGAGATCAAGTACTTCAAATTAAAACCATTTTTTTTTTTTTTAGCTTTCGTCTGCTATTTATTTGGTATCTATCCAAAATCTATGTGCATATGGGTCAAATTATTTATTTACCTAAGAATACATTTTGCAATCAATTTACCCTATAGCCTTTTAGAATAAGTTATATTGCAAAAAATTAGATGTATCCTGGGTAAAATACTGATTTTTTTCAATGAATAAGATGGTAGATGGGTAAGACCTGTTTTTTAAATTTCCCAACAGAAACTCTCTGTGCCTTTTCTCTGCAGTGCTGACCTTTCAGGCTTAGTATATTTTGTGTATTTATTTGTTCTTATTATGGATATTGGATGTAGCCGACCCAGATCTTTCTCTTTTGTTTATCCTCACCTGAGGATACATTTATTGATTTTTATTTTTAAAGAGAGAGGAATGGAGAGAGCCAGGGGGAGAGATAAATGTTGATGTGAGAGAGCAACATCACTTGTTTGCTCCCTTATGTGCTCTGACAGGATCAAACTCACAACCTAGGTATGTGCCCTGACTGGTAATTGAAGCTTCAACCACTTGGTGTATGGGACAGTGCTCCAATCAGCTGAGCCTCCTCTCCAGGGCACAGGTTTGCTTTTAGAGGGGAAAAAGTTCTAGGCTCAGACAGTTCTCGCTAAGCCCATTTACCTGAATAAGTTTAACATTTGATTACAAATTTTCATTAAAATATTTTATATCACAGATTTGGATTTTAATGCTATGTCCAGCTACCAAGACCATAAATTAATATAAACCTGCTATGATTTAGTAAACAATATGATCGTTTTATTCAAGTATCAAGAGCCTGTAACTTTTGCATAGTAAATTTATTTCTCTAACTAATCAAAATGTTACAGTGAGACCAAGCCAGAGCATTGCAGCAGTGACTTTAGATTAAAATGTTTTGGTCCCTGAAACAATTGTTTTCCTTGGAGATATATATATATAATTGGAAAATAAATAATAACCTGAAGTCACAAGGGCTTACACCAAAATGAAACTGGAATTGTCATTTTCTACTATAATGTTAATGGTTTGTTTGAGTGTATATTGATACATTAGGTGACTTGCACCCAAGGATTCTTAACTTGAATAGCTACTATAATATGGTCAAAAATTAACCAACCAATATCATTGAAACATACCGTGTCTAGAAAGAGTTTTCAGAGAGACTATCTTCATAATTAGCTAAAAATATGTTGAGATTTTACCATTAAAATAAGAGAATCATTGTTTTTCACATATGCTGTATATTTAAGGGTTTCTTTTTATCTAGTACATATTAAAATGCAAATTATTCTCAGGAATGAAATTATATATATATATATATATATATATATATATATATATATATATATATTAAAATAGGTTTTCACAATTAAAATGCTTTATGCAAGTTAATTAATCTTTATGACCTTCCCTTGAAGTAATCCTTATTATAGAGATGAGACACAGAATGGTTTATCTACCTGCTTATTGACATATAGATGAAGAGATGGAGTGCAGTTTAATCATCTATATTTATTTCTTATTTATTCCTAGGTAACCCCATCTAAATAGCCAACCTTATGAATTGATTTAGGGATTAAAGAATACTATATGTCTGGTTATACCTTTTTATTATTTTAGAAAAAAATTAACAACACAAATATGAATATTTTCATTAAAATAAAATTTCAAATAAAACAAACAGTATAAGGCAACCCCAAGTGTGGTGTTGAGTCTCAAGCAGTGATTGCATAAACATATTGTATGTACAGTACCTGACTTATTTTTGTGTCTCTAAAACCCTATGATTTTTGGAATTTACATTCCAAGAAGAGTATGTAATTAAGCTGATATTACACAATAAACTTTCATTTTAGACAAGAAATATTTTTACTTTCTTGTGCAATTTATAGAAATCTAAATAAAAGCAAAAGATAAATGTATTGTTCTAATAAATTAGTCTCACATTAGTGTGCCTTTAAGTATTATTTTTGTACTAGAGTTGTGGAGCATTGCCTACTGTCAAAAAAAATTAGGTTACCTGGGGATGAGTACTCTCTAATGGCAAGATCACCAGACTGCAGTTATGGGTGAGCCTGTTTCTATTCTTAGAATCACCCAGTAATGCCCATCCTAATCTGCAAGACTTTTTAACAGTCTTCACTTTTGTTTCTTAAGTTGTAAAAATAGAGTTCAATTAAACACATTTTTTTTTTATTTTTTACTAGCAAAGTGATGTAAGGGAATAAGGGGGACATAAAAAAGAACACAAGAGACCTCCTTAAGAGACCAAGTCCCTGCCAGGAATTCATTATAAAAACAACTATTCTAATAAAATCATAGAATTTATAGAATTTAAAGAGCAGGGATAACTTTCAGATGGTGATGACTGATATAATATACCTAAATGGAAGTAAGGTGGCATTTAGAAGATTTTGAAAATGATAGGACATTGGTTGTTAGAAGTGATAAGGGGAAGGATGTAGTAGGTGGAGGGATCAACAAAGGCTAGGGACCTGACAAGTGTAAGACATGTGATGGTAATGACGGGGTGCGTGGAGTGCCAAGAACATTCTGAAACTAATTGTGAAAATCTTTGAAGACCAGGCTAAAAAGTTTATTTTCCAGGCAATGGCTAAAAATTGATGTTTTAAAGGGTAGATGTAGATAATTATCTGATATAGGGTTGCTGCTATTAAAAGATGCTTTCAGATTTAAAGATTTGAAATAGGATAATGGCAGTAAGAGTTGAAAGACTATATAAATATACCTTTTTTTCAACATCTGACTATCTATCTATCTATCTATCTGCTTCTAAATATATATTCAACAGTTGAACCACTCAACCTCTGAACCTTGAAACCTCTGATATATATCTATATCTATATCTATATCTATATCTATATCTATATCTATATCTATATCTATATCTATATCTATATCTAATCATCATCTCTATCATCAGCTACATCTATATCTATTTATAACTATCTATATCATATTTATATAAATCAATTTAAAAATTTAAAATAAATATTTTATGTAATTATAAATTATAACTAATGATTTTAACTCATTCATGTAAAAATATGGACTGTTTTATTTTTTATCAAGTTTTTCTTTTTCTTTTCTGATCTCAGTGTTCCTCATTTAATCATTCTGTTAAGGATTCTTGAGATTTTCTCTTGACCAAATATAATAAGTCTCTCTGACATTTTAGGATACTGAGTATGTTTTTATTGAGTAACTGACAATTTGATAAATTTCTGGACTATTGTATACACATGTACATATATATTTGGCAGTCCACAAATAAAAAAATGATAGGAAGACATTTTGAAGAGTAAGGGATTTTTACATTGTTTAAAGAAAATCTATTGAAGCATAAGGGAATGAGGCCTTTAAGCCCTGCAGTAATACAAACAATTCCATTTTTAAGGCTGCAGCTACAAGGAAAATCTGTTCCTAAAATCAATTTATTTCCAAATAGTGTCTGATTCTTTTGTATGTAGCAGTCATACCTACACATTTTAGTTGTGTTGCTGTTAGCAATCATTTTGTTTGTATCTGACTTGGACTGTTTGTTCCTTAGGGTAAAATCTTTGTCTTTTTATTATTCCACACAATATTTTGGAGAGCCTTAGAATCCAAGAAACACAGGAGTTTTAAGGAAACTTATCTATTTCAACCTCCTGGCTAATAAAAACCTTCTGTGATGCTCCTGGCTTCTAATTCTTGTGTTTATCCTTGAAAAGGCACAGTGCGCTCCCTCCATTCCAGCCCAGCTCATTATTATGCAGTTCTCAGGATTAGAAAGTTCATTGTTAATTGAGCTGGAAGTTGCCTCATTTTAACTTCTAACCATTGGCTCTTTACTTTCTTGAGAAGCACAGGAGTCTAGTTCCTCTTTATGTAATAGGCTTTCCAATAGTTGAGCACTATTGTCAGTGCCCTGGAAGAAAGTGAATAGTACATGTGAGTGATAAAGTGTCAGGTTTGCTGTTTGTCTTCTTTTGTTTACTTATTTATTTGCCTTCCAGCTAGAAATCCTCAGAAAAATAGGATTAACTATTAGAAAAATTTTATTGGTTTACACTGCATTAATGTGGGTTGGTTTTTCCTCATAAGGAAATTTCTGCTGGAGTTGCTTATCGCCAGCTGGCTCATTTCTTATTTATTTATTTATTTATTTATTTATTTATTTATTTATTTATTTATTTTAGCATTCAACTAAAGGCATAATGAAGAATTTAAGAAAACCAAACAGCAGAATTGAATTTATCTAATATTTAGTATTTTGCCTTTAATTAGCCTTTATTTAATATGAAAATACATTTGCTACAAAAATCACATCTTACTGCATTTCAGTACTGATATGAGATTTGGAGAAATATTTCCCAGTCATGTCGAAATGTAATATGAAGAAACAAAGAAGACAGAGGTTGATTTCATTTAATAAAATGATGTGTCAGTATCAGAAAGTGCAGACAATAGCACATCAGTTATGCCCTATGTTAGTTTTGTGGTTCTGTACTCAAGAGATTATTGTTATAACTCAATGAGAACAAGAAAAACAAAACAAACAAGCAAATAAACTTGATGAACAAATAGGCAAAGGAGTTGAATAGACATGCCTCTAAAGAAAATATACAAATTGCCGGTAGGCACATGTTTAACATCAACAGGCATTAGGTAAATCCAAACTAAAACCATAAGGAGATAGCACTTCACCACCTTGGATGGATACTATAAAGACACTGCAGCATTAGAAAATGGAAACAGGCAAGAAAACAAATCAATAACATTTCCAACTGTGGGTCAGGCCAATACACAATCTTGATAGATCCATTTTAGGGGTCCTGAAAGTTGTCTTGAGCATTCTGAGGAAGGCTTTTCTCTGTGGTGTAATAGGCTGCTGGGTCAGTTTGCAACAGTACATGTACTTCTATGAGCCACAACCCCTTGCCAATTCATAAGGACTATCTGTAGATTTATATCTAGTTATTTTTATATATTTTTTGTTCTGCAGGTATTGCCTTTATTCTTGGATTCTATATGCTAAAGCAAAATTAGGTCAATCCTATCAGTAATAATTTTAAAGTGATATCTTTGAGATGGTTTTATTCAATGAGATACTCTTAGATGAATGTCAGAAACCTCACTTTTTTTCTATCAGTGATGTGCAGTTTGCTGTGGGCTTTTATAATTTTCTGAAACTGATGACTCGATTGCTTTGGGGAAATTCACATGCAGATTTTACCTTGAAGAGTCAAAAAGCATTGCTAAATGATGGATCAAGTGTAATGGGATTAAGGATTTTTTCCATTCTTTTTATATTAATTAACCATCATAAAGAGAGAAACTAATCACCCTGTCCCTGACTAATGCTCTGAAGGCTTTTGATATCTGTTTGATGAAACTATCACAAAAGATAAAACTGGAAAAAGTATTTTCTTCTTTAGATACGCATATAAGACTATAGTTGGCAAGATATGACTTTCTGAAACCCAATAAATATGAAGTGATGAGATGCCACCTCGAATAGAGAGCAAAACTTAACAGCTATCTTTGATGTTAAAAATGTATGATAACTATGTTTCTAAAATTAAAGGCTTATGGCCCATTAATCAGACTCCACAGTCATAAATCTGGGACAAACTGAACTTTGGCTGAAGGAGGGCCTGTGTGTACAGACAGTCTGTGCTCCTTCTCGCTCCATGGCAGTCGTTTGTCTCTCACGCTTAGATCTGACAGGTCCTGAGAAATAGGAGCTGCTTGAGTTTTTAAAATAACAGGAATATTTGTTCATCTATTGTGACTCACTTCTATATAAAATACAATCATTTTCCTTTTTTCAGTTGTTCCATGTACCAAGTGATACTCCAAAACCACTGGGGAAGAAAGAAAGATCTCATTAGCCCCTCGTGGTGCAGGGGTTAGGGGCCATTTTCTTTCAAGCTAATTTTTTATTATGTGCTCTTGATTACAGATTTAATATTAGACATTGAAATAATTTGACCATACTAATTAATGCTCAGATAAGTCCATAATGTTATATCCTGTATCTAGCTTGCTACAACCTGGGAATGATAACAGATTTTTTTGACATTAGGAGACATATAAACATAGAGGACAGTATTTTTTCCTCCATATACGTTGTTGAGCAATAAGTGTAGCACTTCGTGTAATGTGTATTTCAATGGCTAAAATGAAAATGATTTACCTAGGAAGGCCAACCAACTATATAACCTGAAGAACATTTTTCACTTTTCTTGAATTTGTATAATTGCTAGATATTATATGTGAGATGTATTAATTACTAGAGAATTTAAACATTTGTGTATAAAATATTGCTTGGAATAATACCTTTAGATTATTACAATAACTATAAGTTATTAATAAATTATTTGCTGAATTATGTTCTTTACTATAACTTTTTAGAAACACTTTATCTATTAATCAGTAATACATTATGCTATACTTTTTTAAAAATAAGAAATTAGACAAATTTAAAAATTCTAACAGTAGAGACCCATGTATCACATAATTTATTAATTCTGGAGGTTTTTAATAAAAACCTGCAGAAATTTGTAGAAACGGTTATTTTGCTTATGTTTAAATCCAGAGTTTTAATGTAATACTGATCTTTTTTTCATTAGAATATTATGAAAACAAATGAATTTACTAATTTTAGCCATCTGCCATCCAGGAAGCAAGCCCTCACACCAGATCTGCCAGCTCCTTAATCTTGAACCTATCAGGGTCCAGAGCTGTGAGAAAGAAATGTGTGTTATTTAAATCACCAAAAAATATTAAGATTAAAAAAAGTAAAAAATTACTTTTATTTTTGAATATTTAAATGGACCCCATTTGTATATGTTTAAGCATTCTTTAGTTACAAAAAAACCTAAAAAGCCATTTGTCTGCTTAAAACTCAGGTATCTAATTCAGCTCTGAATGTGTCTTTATGAATAATAAATGCCGTGATACTGTGATAACTTCTACAAAAGGAACATAGCACATATTTTACTATTTATATTTGGAATGCTACACTTGAATACTTTAAAAAAAACTTGAATTTTACTTTTGAATACAGAATGTACTAATTTTTACACAAATCAATTAAAATACGTACCCTGTATGTTTCCATGACTAAAAAATTAAATCATATAATCTGACTGACTTTTCCTAATAGTTCAGTTATTACTAATGTGCAAGTGAGCTCTTTTAAAATGCAGTGATGCATTACCTAGTTATGAAAGTATCTGATGTCTTCTCTTCTCCACATATTGTACAAATGTGGGGATATTACTTTTGTTCTACTTAGTTGTTTTCTCAAGGTTTTTTGGATCGCCTTTCAGCAGTAAATGAAATTATCTACCTCTGCATCTTTTCCTTTCTAGATGTTGTTTCTAATCAGTGAATGGAGAATATACATATTCAAACTTGTGTGACTTTAGTAAAATTAAGGGAAAGATATGTGTGTGTAAGAACATGGCTTCCCATAATGAGTATAAGATTTAGTAAATGACTTTTATAACAGACTGGCTATATGAACAGGTTTTTGTTTGATGCTTTTCTGTTTTTTCTTCTTACATTTGTGATATAAAAATAGGTTGCTTTTTAAACATGAATGCAATGTCAGTGCAAAATAATATAATTTGCAGATAATTTCTCTAAGTATTCCCAATATATAGTTTCTAGGGTCATGTTATTAGGATAGTATTTTTTTTCTTAATCGATTAAGTGTAGAAGGATGTAGTTAGAAGGTGTTGCTATCTGTTTCAACTCCGTATACTGGAGTCTTTAGAAGATAGTTTTGGATAGATTCCTTCCACATATGCTTAGAAATTTACACCAAATGGTCAAACATATGTAATAAAACCTGAAACCCACAACTAAATTTGGTTTCTATTTTGAATATATAATTCTAAACCAGACATCTCAGTGTTATGTGAGATTATATTTTTCATTTAATAGGATGTACAAATTCAGCTTCAATAATTTGAGAGAATACCTTAGTGCTTTATTTGCATTTATAGTCCCACAAAATATATTGAGCACCTACTACATGTGAAACAATACTATAAGCACTGGGAGTGCAGATATGTATATATCACGGTCATTGAAACATAGAAATGCACCATGCATGCATTTTAAATATTATATTACAATCCTATATAATAAAAGCCTAATATGCAAATTGACCGAACGGAGGAATAACAGGTCGCTATGACACACACTGACCACCAGGGGGTAGACACTCAATGCAGGAGCTGCCCCTGGTGGTCTGTGTGCTCCCACTGGGGGAGCACTGCTCAGCCAGAAGCCAGGCTCATGGCTGGCCAGTGCAGCGGCAGTGGCGGGAGCCTCTCCCGCCTCTACTGCAGGAAGGCAGTAAGGAGTAAGGGGTCCTGCACTGTGAGAGCCCTGGGCTGCGAGAGGGATGTCTGACTGCTGGCAGATGGACATCCCCCGAAGGGTCTTGGACTGCGAGAGGGTGCAGGCCAGGCTGATGGCACCCCCAGTGCACGAATCTCGTGCACTGGGCCTCTAACACATAATAAAACAATATCTTTTTTCTCTTTGACTTTATCTAGCTAGGCAGACAGACAAATAAGCATAATAAAAAAAGTACAAAAATAGTAGCTTAGATAGGGCTAAGTGCCTCATTGGCAAGATTACTTTTGATATCTGCAAGAAGTGTGGAATTGGAAAATTTCTTCAGGCTGAAAAAGAAGGTAAAATAGTCCACCTTACTTTTTTCCCAGTTTTCAATTTCTAAACACTTCGATGTCACTTTCCCCTTAATTCACATGTTTAGTTTTTACTATGGCCACTTAGAATTCACAAAGTTCGACAGGATTTCTAATACACTATTAGAAGGAATATCTCAAGCTGTAATATTTCAGGAGGTCAACACTGGGCTATACCTGTATCAAAATTTTGGAGTAGATACATATAAATTGGTTGGTTGAAGAATAAATAATGAGAATACAATTTAAACTTTAAGTGTATAGTGATATTTTTTATGTAATTCAAATTTTTATTTATCATCTAATACTTGAAATGTAATTCCAAAGACAGTTTTAGCTGAGATAGAGACAGATACTGAGGGAATTTGTGATACTCTTACTTCCAAGGTATAAGAGATAGATAGCCCCTAGATGAAAACGTGATGGAAAATTTTTATAGAATTAGGTAGAGGAAAAATGGAGAGTTCATGTTTCATCTCTGAGAAAGTTGTACATGAAATAATCCATAGTGACTGAACAAAGAATTACCAAAAATTCACTTGAAGGGTTTAAATGAATGTAATAATTCTGAATAGAAACACTGATTGATAATATAACAAATAATGTGATGACAGTTTTATGAGGTTAATGTAGCATGTGCAAACAAATGAGCATGCCATATCCACTTTAAAAGTCACAGAGGTTGATTTTTAAAATATTGTATTTCATTTTTCAACCACATTTTACATTCAATACCATTCCACGTACAGCAAAATGGACAGAAAACTATGCACTCTACCAAGTGGTACCTGCTGCCCCAAGAACTCACACGGCCCTATACCCAGTTATCTCAGCAGGATTGACTATTCCACACACTGCTAACCACATTTCTATGGCTATGCTGCAGCTACCAATTTACACTGCTAAGTCCCTTTACCTTTTTCACCCAGCCTCACAAGCAACCACTGAATATTAAAAATATAATTGCCTTAGGACCCAGGAATTCCACTTCTGAGAACATATTTAACGGAACCCGAAACACTAATTCAGAAGAATATATGTACCATTATGTTCATTGCAGCTTTATTTGCAAGAGCCAATATTTGGAAGAAGCCCGAATGCCCAAGAGTAGATGAGTGGATAAAAAGCTGTGGTACATTTACACAATGGAATATTACTTGGTCACAAAAATGAAGGAAGTCTTACCTTTAGTGACAGCATGGATGGACCTGGAAAATATTATGCTAAATGAAATAAGCCAGTCAGAGGAAGACATATATAATATGATTTCACTTATACGTGGAACCTAATGAACAATATAAACGAACAAACAAAATAGAAACAGATTCGTAGATACAGAAAACAGACTGACAGCTGTCAGAGGAAAGATAGGTTGATTTTTATAAGATGAAAATGCAACTGGAGATTTTATTTAAAAAATCTTCCAAGATACCCATTTTATAGTTCTTTAATTCATTCAATTAGTCAATAACATATATTGAAAGACAACTATGGAGTGAGATGAAAAAGGTAAAGAGGATCCATGGTCTTCTGGAGCTTATCTTCCATTGAGATAAAAATTAAACAAGATAATAATTGCTATACAATAGAGTTATATGAGAGCGAGTGACTTTGAAGAGTAATGAAACTTTTTGAGGAGTTGAAAATTCAATGTAAAGTTATCACTGTTTTGAAAATCTTAGGGAAAACCTTTTTATTGGTAAGGGAATATTCAGTGTAAATTTAGTCAAGGATGGTTAAAGTTCCTCCATGGGCAAATTTACATTTACTTAATCACTATTTTCTTAAACTTTGATAGAAATATCAAAATTCTATAAACAGATATTTTTCTATTGATTTCTTTAACAATATTTCATTTATTCTATATATAGAACATTGCTCTCAACTTACCACATAAGAATTCTTTAGGAAATGTGGGTATACGATGATATAAAACAAATGGCTAAGAAAAGAACTAAAGTAATATATATTTTCTTTATATATATTTAATATATCACTATAATAAAGTATGTATATTAAATAATACATCATAATACATATCATATATGAGTCAATATTTTTGGGAACAAAATGGTAAATTGAATGCCAAATCATGGCAAATCTATAAGAAAAAACAGGTTATACGTACAGCCTCAAGTACCTTTCCCAAACTATTTATTAATGACTGTGGTGCTTTCACATATGTCCACAAGTCTTTCACACTTCTGCCTCCAGGAAGAGGAGCTTAATTTTCTTCCTCTTGAGTAAGGGCTAGATTTAGTGACCCACTTTTAATGGAGTCTGGAAAGAAAAAAAAGAACCGTACACTGGAGAAACTTGAATGATACCACCTTAACCAAGACATCTAAATTAACAGTAATGTCACATTGACATGTGCACCCATAATATAATATGATGGGAAGGACATTACATCTTTGTAGAATTTTTCCCTAAAATCCAGAGTCTCATCTATCGCGAGAAAACATCAGGCAACCTAAAATTGAGGAATATTCTGTGAAATAGCTGACCACTACTCTTCAAAAGTGTTAATTACATGGAATCACATTGGAAGAGACTAAGGAAATATGAAATTAAATGTAACGTGGTATATCAGTTTGGGCCCAAGAATATAACATTTAATTTTGATTTGTGTACTACAAATGTAACATTCTAGCATTAGGGAAAATGGTGAAAGGGTATATGGGACCCCCTATACTGACTTTGCATCTCCCTTGTTAATCTAAAATTATTTCAAAATAAGAATTTTAAAAGTAGGAATTTTTATGGTTAGCTGGTTAAATTTATAATTATGTATACATTTTTCTGATAAAGCCTTTATTTGAAATCTGGAATGTGGAATTTTCTTCCTCTGATAACTTTTACAAGCATGATGTTACTATTTAGAAGCCAAGTTGTATTATTTTAATTTTAGTGACTAATTTTTAGACTTTATCATTCATTTCCCTTAGTAAAAACTAGTGAATACAGTTCAATTATGTGTTACATTAAAATGGCTTTAAAATGCATGCTATGCATTATTGCAGTTTACACAAGATGCACTCTGAATCCTCCTTACCAGATGATGTAAAGAAAAATGCTACTCTCAATTAATACTCAGCTTCTCAGAAATTGCACCAGTGATGCTGGGGAAGGATTAAGGCATTAGAGGCTAAAACCTGCTAAGTGTGGCTATGCATCTGAGATTCACTTACTGAACCATGGATATACTTTTATTTTCCATGAAAAATTCACTTGTATAAATGAATGCTGCACATGACTATTAATACCAACAAAGATAAAAATAGAGCATGTTTGTGCAAAACATTTTGTTGCTCGTATATCTAATTGCAGTCCTCAAATATGATCCCATGATAGGATAATATCTTTTCCAAATTTATTTAAAGATTGCACAAAAATAAAAAGAGCAAGCAATGTTTCACTTCAATATATATGTAGCTGTGTGTTGGAGAAGCCAGCTGCACAGTCATTTCCGTGCCTGGGACACTTCTTAACCTGTTGAGGATTAGCACAATCTGACCAGAGCCTCCAGAAAGCTTTTTGCTGAGACAGCTCTTTGAATTAATGGCTATTTTGTGTATGTTCATAAATCTCACTATTTCATATAAGTTTAGCTGTACAGTGTATTTTGAAGTGAGCAATATTTACCTATTAGATATTAGTCCTAGCTAAAACCTGAAGATTGCAGAGTTTATAATGTGAGACCTGATTCGCAGAACACAGTTCTGGAGGAATGAGGGTATTATGATTGTGACAGAGAAAATACAAGAGAATGATGTACTCAGTAAAATTAATTTAATAAACATTTACTTAGTGGAACATGACTTTTAGAAAAAGTAAAGGCTGTGCCTTTTTTAACATAAAGTAATAGATAAATTAAAATATTGAGTTAGCTGGAAAAGGTATGAGAATAAAAATTAAAAGTCACTAGTTATTTTGATGTTGAAATGACAGGGTCTGAATAAAACTGTAAATGGTTGACCAGAGAGTGAAGGAGCAACTTGAGAAAGTAAGATGTGACAGGAGCCAAGAAATGAAAGTGGTTTAATATGTATCTGTGAGAAGCAATCATAGCAAGCACACTGACCAAGGTATGACAAATGAGAAAGAGACTTGGATTTTTGAGATCAAACAAGATCAGGAGCATTCTGATACTTGGATTTTTGATTGACAGGTTATGTAACCGTTTCTTTAAGAGTTTCAATAGATTCGTGAACATATTTCCTAATAGTTAAGAAGTCGGTAGGTTGCAAAGAAATGCAGGTGTAGGCATGTATTCTGGTAAATTGGATAATGCAGGAAATGATTGTTGTCTTAAGGTCAGTATTCCTGTAGCTACTGATTACCTTTCAGATCTGAGAAATGACCGATATTTTATTTATTTGTTTTTTTTTCTTTTTGTAATGATAATATACCAATGTATTTCATTTCATTTCACTTATTATTTCCAGTACTCTGTAAAATATTTGATACAATTCTACTGTGTACAAATTATATTCTTACTCACTGTGGGTGGTATTAAAATGAACAAAGGTTGAATTGGTCAAGCTATATATCCTAGACCTCAGCCCTTTTCTACCAGGAGGATGAGCTCTATTCAGAGCTTTGAGCTGTCCAAAAAGTCCAGTTAGGCTGAGCTTAACTAAGGGGAAGCAAGTGCCTCTGTTGGTATCCTCAGGAGTACTTTCTGACAGATTGGCATTTTGCCTTTGAAACAGCCTTACAAAGTGCTGAAGCGTTAATCCTCCTATAAGAGAAACACAACCCTGGCTCCAAGACAGATGACAGATAGGGCATTCTTTTTGACTTTCCTGGGAGAATGTGCTGGAGTACTGGTCTGAGTCCCATGGTGGGAAAAATAGAACACACAAAGGTTCTCAAGAGAAGATGCTCTATCTTTTTTGGCTGGAATGAATCTGGAGACAGTTCCCAGCAGTACTATGACTAATGTTCTTGGAAGCAATCATCTATATATTGATCCAAAATAAAGAATATTTATTTTAAGATTGGCATCGAACTACCCTTACTACTTCTCAGGAGAAAAAGAAAAAAATGTGGGGGTACTTATTAGAAATAGGAGCCTATTTTTCCCAAAATATAATAGCTTTTTGTATTGCTTAAACTTTGATATAAATAAAAAACAATGACATGAAATAATCAAAATATGCTTTTGCATATAATCTGCAATATAAACACTTATATGTAGCATTTCGAAAGGTAAATTTACAGTGTTTATCTTAATATCTATACTAATAAAAGGGTAATATGCTAATTAGACCATGAGACCTTCTGGACATCCTTCTGGACAAAGCCATGGTGGCAGGGCTAAGGAAGAAGCTGTTAGGGGCAATCAGGCCAGGAGTGGAAGGCAGTTGGGGGTGAGCAGGCTGGCAGGGGGAGGGCCTGTTGGGGGAGAGAAGGACAGCTAGAGGGCCAGTTGGGGGCAAACAGGCTGGCAATGGGGGGTAGTTGGGGGTGAGCAGGCTGGCAATGGGCGGTAGTTGGGGGTGAGCAGGCTGGCAAGGGGAGCAGTTGGGGTCAAGCAGGCCAGCAGTGGGGGACAGTTGGAGGCCATGAGGTTGGCTGGGGAGGGCAGTTGTGGGCCATGAAGCTGGCTGAGAGGCAGTTGGGGGCCATGAGGCTGGCAGGGGAGGGTAGTTGGGGGTGATCAGGCCAGTGAGGGGGCAGTTGGGGGTGATCAGGCCATTGGGGGAGGCAGTTGAGAGTGAGAAGGCTGGCAGAGGGGGAAGTTGAGGGTGAGAAGGCCAGAGGGGGGAAGTTGTGGGGGACCAGGCCTGCAGAGGAGGGCATTTAGGGGCGATTGGGCAGGCAGGGGAGAAGTTAGGTGTCGATCAGGCTGGCAGGGGAGTGGTTGGGGGGTGATCAGGCTGGCAGGCAGAGCAGTTTGGGGCAATCAGGCAGGCAAGTAGGTGGATTGTGAGAGGGATGTCCGACTGCCAGTTTAGTCCTGATTCTGCAGGGTTCGGGCCTAAACTGGCCGTTGGACATCCCCTGAGGGGTCCCAGATTGGAGAGGGTACAGGCCAGGCTGAGGGACAGCCTGCCCCCTGCACAAATTTTGTGCACCGGGCCAGTAGTATGTGTATAAATAAACGTATTTACAGTAGTAATGTATAATGTATCTAGACATGCCATGCATACTCTGCGCATTCTTTCCCCAGTTGTAACAGTGATATTTTCTTGACAAATGAAAAAGAAACACATTACTCTTGTTTCTGTATGATGGCATATGAATTTCTTCTACAGTGGAGTCTCTGGGGATTTGGTAAGAACAATTGAAGAGTTGCGAACTGCACTTTAGCATCTTAAAATAAAGTCTTTAATAAGTGGAAGTCATTTGCTTCTCAACTGCTCTTAAGGATAGCAACTCACAAGGGGGGGAAATATAAGAATGAATAAATGCTTAATAAATATTTGTTGAATTGAATTGAGTAGGTAATTGATTATTTTTCAACCACAAAAGACATGCTGGAGCTTTTAGAAGGAAGGTATTGTGGCTATTTAGCTCAATCTATGTAGCATTCAGGAGAGGCCTGGTAGGGAGAAGTCCTGCTATAGCAAGGCAGCGCCTCAGCATGGAATTTGATATGACACAGGCATTCGAATATGCTTGTAGAGACATAACTGCTGGCAATATGGAAAATTAAAAATGTATATTTTAAACAAAAACAAAGAATATGACAGTTTCTAACTTATAATACTTGCTTAAGTTCATTATGAATGTTATTTTTTTCTCTTTACTTTCTGGGTAGGAAATTAGACAGATTCCACTGAATTTATCAAGTCTTAAGCAACTAGGAAAGAGCCTATAGCAAATGGCCTCTCAGTACAGTAGTGAAATAGTGTTACTGGCTTTAAAAATAGAAACTTGATTTTAAAAATAGAAACTAGAATCCAATGGTAAAACCCTACAACTAATGAGCTGATAACATAATGACACTAGTAAACCACTTTTACAAAATCTTATTTTTTTCTTATTTTTTCCTAATAAAACAGAAAAACCTGTAGCTCACTTTTACCTTTTTAGGCATATTTCATTCATTATATTCATTATTAGAGGCCCGATACATGAAATTTGTGCATGGGTACGGTCCCTAGGCTTGGCCTGCGATCAGGGCCATCTTCCCCGGCTGCCCGCAGCTGGCCCCACACCCCCATCGCCATCCACTCCTGGTTCCTTGTTTGCCATTGGGTAATGGAGCCTGATGGCTGGGGGAAGGGACCAAGAGGTCAGCTGTTCCCACCCACTCACTGTCACTGGCCCCCGCCCCCACCACATGTTGCCCTCTGTATGGGGGGCAACTGGCGGGGCAGGGGCCTTGGCCTGGCATGTCTGCATCCCCTGCCACCCACCCCCAGTTCCCTATTCGCCATCAGGCAATCAGAGCCTGCCAGCTGGGGAAAGGGACCAAGAGGTGGTCAGTGCACCTCATAGTGACTGTTGGAGCTGTTGTTCTGGTTGTTCCACCGTTAGGATCAATTTGCATATTACCCTTTTATTATATATTTATATTAAAACCCTGGGTGTAACACCCTTCATGACTGAGGCTTGACCAACTGGAAGGAAGTCAGTCCTGCAGGGGTCGCCTTGGCAACAGGTGCGCCCTCCCCAAGCTATTTCCAGGGAGGGCGAAGTTTGAGGCAGGAACCCGCACCCGGAGCATGGAGGCACTGAGTCCTAGGTCACTGCAGCAATGGTGCGCCCTCCCTGAGCTGTTTCTTGCAAGGCCTGAGAGAAGAACCCACCCTTGGAGTGCCAGGAGCGCCCAGTGCCAAGGTGGAGGCCACAGCATGGTAGAACTCTGTGTCTGCCCAAAAGGGGGCATGGCTGGCCTTCAAACCAGACCCTGACAGGAGGGAGGAGGGAGTCCCATTCCTCACAGAATCTGCTGTTGGATAGCTTGCTGTCAGTTGCCTGCCAGCCAGGAACCCCAATCACCTGCACCACGGACCCTGACAGGAGGGAGGAGGGAGCCCCATTCCTCACGGAATCAATAGGTGGCCAACTTTCTGTCAGGGGCCTGCTAGCTAGGAATCCTATTCACCTGCATATCTGTATAAAGTTTTAATACATTATATTAGAGGTCCTGATGGTACTGTTTTACCCACAGCGTCTAGGAATTGCTGCAAATTTACTTCTCGGTGGAAGGACCTTTCATTCCCAATACAAATTACCGAGTCCATTAAATGAAACTTCAATTTCTAGAATCAATATAAACAGTGAAGTTGCTAAAACTATTAAAAAAGATCCAACTTCTCATTATTGATGAATGCAGCATGGCATCCAGTCATGCTATAAACGCCATAGACAGATTACTAAGAGAAATTATGAATTTGAATGTTGTATTTGGTGGGAAAGTTCTCCTTCTTGGAGGGGATTTTCGACAATGTCTCAGTATGGTACCGCATGCTATGCAATCAGCCATAATACAAATAAATTTAAAGTACTGTAATGTTTTGGGATGTTTCAGAAAGTTGTCTCTTACAACAAATATGAGATCAGAGGATTCTGCTTACAGTGGATGGTTAGTAAAACTTGGAGATGGCAAACTTGATAGCACTTTTCATTTAGGAATGGATATTATTGAAATCCCCTGTGAAATGATTTGTAATGGATCTATTATTGAAGCTACCTTTGGAAATAGTATATCTATAGATAATATTAAAAATATATCTAAACATGCGATTCTTGTCCAAAAATGAGCATATTCAAAAATTAAATGAAGAAATTTTGGATATGCTCGATGGAGATTTTCACACCTATTTGAGTGATGACTCCATTGATTCCACAGATGATGCTGAAAAGAAAAATTTTCCCATCGAATTTCTTAATAGTATTACTTCTTTGGGAATGCCATGTCATAAATTAAAATTGAAAGTGGGTGCAATCATCATGCTATTGAGAAATCTTAATAGTAAATGGGGTCTTTGTAATGGTACCAGATTTATTATAAAAAGATTACAACCTAACATAATTGAAGCTAAAGTATTAACAGGATCTGCAGAGGGAGAGGTTGTTCTGATTCCAAGAATTGATTTGTCCCCATCTGACACTGGCCTCCCATTTAAATTAATTCGACGACAGTTTCCCGTGATGCCAGCATTTACAATGACTATTAATAAATCACAAGCACAAACTCTAGACAGAGTAGGCATATTCCTATCTGAACCCGTTTTCGCACATGGTCAGTTATATGTTGCTTTCTCTGGAGTTCGAAGAGCATGTGATGTTAAAGTTGTAAATACTTTATCCCAAGGGAAATTAGTCAAGCACTCTGAAAGTGTTTTCACTCTTAATGTGGTATACAGGGAGATATTAGAATAAGTTTAATCTATTTATCAGTCATTGCTTGCATCACTGTTGTTTTTATATCATGTTTTTGTTGTTTTTATATTATGTTTTCATATCATATTTTTGTTGTTTTTATATCATACCTCTGTTTTTGTTATATCCTTTTGTTACTGTTTATTTATTAATAAATGTATATATTATTTTCAAATACATTCTACTAATTTCCTTTCATCTCTCACATTTCTATTATAGAGAAAGGGCAAATAGCAATATTAAAATATTTCCGCTAATTAATTCCCTTTTAATGTGCACGAATTTCATGCACTGGGCCACTAGTATAGGATAATTCAGTTACTTACATGATATAATGACTGCCTATAGAAACACCAAGACAATATATCTCAAACATAGCACAGTTGAGAGGCTGCATAATCCTTGTTTTGAAGACAATCTTGTCCATCTCAGGATGTTTAGTAGCATGTCTGGCATCTACACACTAGCTGCCAGCAGTAGGCCCTCCCTAGTTTTGGTGAGCAAAAATGTCTGGGATTACCAAATGGCCCCCAAGGGACACTGAATAAGCTAACTGATAAATCACATGTATCTAGTTCTGTTTAGTTGTGTGTATATACTGTGAATTCAAAGGGACAGATGATTTCTGTAAGAGTATAGCTAAGGAAGGTGAGCTTTCTTTGCTTTAATATACTTTGAAAAATTCAATTGCTATTGTAGTAATATTTATCGATTGATCGCAGAATGAGGTTTTCTTTGTGTTCTTTTGAAATAATGCAAGTTCCTTTTACAATGAACAGCAGTTAAACTTAAAGCCCTGAATTAGAGTCTTTACACGTATTATTTAACCCCTCAAAACAAGTATGTATGGAATGTACATCTCACAATTAAGGAAATTGATGTCTGTAGGACTTACATTGTCGGAGGTCACACAGTGAGAACGCAGAGTCATCTCTTCTTATTAAAACAGGTAGCTTTTCTAGGTCAGCACAGCAATATTGCATGGTGTGAGAAGCTGGGAGAAAATATTCTAGCATATCTACTTTTGGTAGGTCTCCAAAGGAATAGCTTGACTGTTATTATTTTAAATATTTCCCAATAGTTTGAGACTTTTTCCTTCATTCAAGTTTTAATAAAATTTAATATTAATAATTTTCAAAACATTTTTATGTTTTTCTTGGTAGTCTTGACAATAATGTAACTTGAGTACAAAAAAGAAACATCCCTTCATAATTTTGTAGGAACCTCTTTACCAAAACTATATTAAATTTATTATTTGTAGGAAAATATGGATTATATTACATATTTGTAATTTTGCTTCTTTGTCATTTACTAAATGTTCAACTTGCTAATTTTTGAACTCTCTTTTGCCTGAAAGAGCCAAGATAAATTGCAATTGGCAGTTTTGAAAATGAGTCTAAATTATTTTCTTTCATAAGTAATGTAAAAAAATTAAAGTGTAATTGATGTTCATTAAAAATCAATGTAGATTTTTACAAGTACATAAATAGATAATTTTGTCTTTAAAAAAGGTAGTTGAAAATGTGATTTTCGTGGATTTTTTAAAAGAATAAACATCTTTTGTCAAATCTCTGCAGACACTGAGGCTTTTTTGCAGTATTTTATATAGACATGTAAAGTAATTATCATATTTTATTGAAATCACATGCACATTTTTTGTCATTTGAAATACCTGAATTTGTGAAGCATCTTAAAATCCATGGTGTGTCAGAGTTTAACTGGTGGTATTTTTCTCTTATAGATACATAAAATAAGGATGCAAGTTATAATTGATATTTATATTTAATAAAAAAATATAGCAATACATGTCGATGCTTAAAATTTTGATCCTAGAAATAATAACTCATATATTACATAATTTAAATAATAATATTAATTGCTGATAGTAACTTCTTTTATGTATGATTTCTGGGCGGAAGCCTGTAAAATAGATATATTTCTAAAATATTTCAGCATAACGTTTTTATGCTGTCATATTTTACAAGTTATATGCTCTTTGCTTTTGTTTTAATGCTATGTATATATACAAACATTTTCAAAAATGCATATTTAAGTGATCATAACAATGCTATTTACTATCAAATACATTTCACAGTTACAATAGTGGTTTTTGGCACATTATTGGTATTCAAAGTGTATTGATTTAAGAGAATGATAACTATACATAGTTATAATTATTTTTGTGTTTGATCAGGATATTTTTGGCCTATTGTTTTTTATCTCACTGATAGAGGGATTTACTACATTGATGTGTAGTTTGCATAGTCACACATTATATTTTCAGAATATATAGTATTCAGTGAGTGCTTTCATTTCCTTCATATTTATATACACATTAAAAATTCCTGCACATGTCAATCAGTATAACCTGGTTTGAACAGATATATTATCATAGATTACATTTGGTTATCTTTTTCTAACCATGAAAAGCCCTTGATATTATATCTTTTAAGCAAGCATTTTAAAAATGAAGTGCAAATAGACAAGATATTTTTAGTTTGTATCTGTTCATGCAGAAAGTAAGCTATTAATATTACATGTATTCAAACTAATCACAATTTGTGGAATTAACTGTAAGTGAAACCATGTAGAAGAATATTTCATGCTTCTGGTTCTTGTGATTTGAAAAGGAGATGTTTTTCTCTGACAGATTACAGATGATTTGGTATCAACTTCCCATTTCTCAAGTTAGGTTGTGAGTGTGTGTGTGTGTGTGTGTGTGTGTGTGTGTGTGTTTTAAGTAACAAATAAGAGACCTGAAGCATGATAAATAATTTTTCATAACTAATAATCCAGAGCTAAAGTGAACCAGGGATTTGAAGCAATTATTTAGGTAATTGAAGTTTCAATCAGTAGTTAATTTTGATAGAAAATCCTATTATGCTCATCAAGAGAACACATTAAATAATTGATATGCATTTATTCTCTGAAATAATGTACAAAGCTTAGGCATTGCTTTGTTTGTCCTACAGAAGGTTACTATTTTAACAGAAAATGCACAGATGTGTGCTGGCATAGATAAGTGTGGATAAATGGAGTAAACGATAGTCCACTTAAAACAACAAATATTTATTATCTCATAACTTTTGTGAGTCAGCAATCTAGGCAAGTATTAGCTGGGATATGTGACTCAGAGGCTCTTGCAAAGCTGCGATCATTGCAAGCATGGTGTAGACGGGGGCTACTACACCCACTTCCAGGCTCAGTTGAGGTTCACATCCAAGTTCTTGGCATGTTTCAGGTCCTCCATGGCTGTTGCCCAGAGCTCTCAGTTCTCCACTGGGCAGCTCACACCTAGCGGCTGGTTTCCTTCAGCGGGAGTGAGAGAGAGCAGAGAGGGTGAACAAGACAAAAGCCAGAGTCTTTTGTAACCTAATCTTGGAAGTGACATCCCATTACTTTAGCCATATTGTGTTCTTTAGAAATTAGTCCCTAGGTCCAGACCATGCTCAAATGAGAGGATTACAAAAGCAGGTATGAATATTCAGAAGCAAGGATCGCTGGGGTCATTTTAAAGGCTATCACCACAGGACCAGTTCTCAGTAGGATGCCAGTTCTCTTCTAACGCTGAAGTTTTTCTCTCTTTTTTTTTTGGCTGTGTTCTTTTCCCCGCTAATGAATATAATGTTTTCTTCCTTTTCCATGTCCTTTTTTATGTTCTGAAAAGTTTTATAAACATATCGTGTCAATCATCTTAAATGTGAGACTTAGAAAGTACATTCATTTGTAGAAATTGATACTCTCTGCCTTAGGCGGTGTTGGAGTCTGTCTGAATGCCATGGCTGTATTTCAGGTGGACTTAAGTGGAATTAAGGAAATTAATAAATGAAATTTTCCTATGATACTCTATTATTCCCCAAACTCACACAAAATCAACACCGGCAGAAAGTTAAAACAAAGTGATAATATTGTGCAGGGCATTTTTGGGGATGGCAGAGAATAAGAAATGGTAGGAGAGTACTGAGAAAATTAATGTTGACTCTGAATCACAGAATATAACAAGGGGATGTGTCCTCCTATGAACTGCCATCCTCAACTTGTAGCATGCAGTGATTATTACTTTGTACCAACTTACCGAAGTTTTAATTTCCCTTGATGAACTGGGATTTATTGTTCTCATAAAATTTTCTTAATAAATGCAATGAAATTGGTAACTGTTCCAATTAATTAGTCAAGTACATATAAAATCCCTAGTGTTCATTTAACTTGATATTTAAAAGAGAGTCAAAACATAGATATGTAAAGAGCTAAAATGTGTAGCAACTATTTTTATTTCAAATTGTTTAGAGAAAAAAGAAATGTATAGTTTATAATGTTTGTAATTGGTATAGATGAATGCTATTTTATGAGTAAAACATGCATATGCAAATGGAAGTCCTTAGAGAAGGTGTAGGCCAGGAAGTTAAAACATATATTTTAAAAAATAATTGCTTTGTAAAATTACATTCTTCTATAATTGCCTATTGCTTTCTTTTTACATAGTCTAATCCAGTCTCATTTCTTCTCACATAGTCTTATATTTTGATTTAGATTATACTTTATTTTTCATCAACAGTAAGCAACTTACTTTTATAATGAGTGCACATTGCTTATAACAATCTTATAATATTTTAGGTATTACTGTAGTGAACAGTTATTTACTATATACTATGTGATGGAACTTTTCTTAATACTTTAATAATATTAATATACTTAACCTCCAAAAAATGTTTCAACAAAAATACTGTTATAATCCCCTCTTTTTGTTGAGAAAACTGAGACACAAATAATTTCAGTAATTTACTTATAGCTGGGACTGTCAACCTATACAGTTTGGTTTGAGATTTGTGCTTTAAATAGATTGTGATTTAATTACAAAGTCATAGTGACTGATGTAAATCAATAGCTCTGAACAAAAGCACCATAAGGAAGAAGCTTCATCCATTTCATGTTCCAAATATATGTTATATTCAAATAGGTGTTGAATGAATGAATGAGTAAATCAATGAATGTATAAATATGTTATGTGGCTAGCTGGGTTTATAAGGCTGAATTCAGAAAGCCTCAATGATGGTCCCGTTTCCTTAAACACCAGTCATCAAAAATTTTTTTGTTAATTTCCAGAGGTGTTTATGTTGAACTAGCTCAAAAACCTGCAGTCTGTGAACAGCTTCCATATGCAGGGTCATTACATTTCTCTCATGGGAGAGCAGATTCTGAATAGATATATTAAGATGAGGCTGCTATTTTTCATTAGCAGCTGCATAAAGCTCAACTCAATCAAACATGTTTTCACAATGTCTCATAAACTCAATTGTTCAGATGAAATGGAATTTTACTTGTAAATGCATATTTATTGACAACTTATAATAAACTAGAGGCAAGTGCATGAAATTCTTCACTCGTAGGGTCCCTATCAGTTGCTAGCTGCCTGCCAGGGCCTCCCTCCCTTCCTTCAGCTGGCCCTGCCCCCTGGTCAAATGCCCGGACTAATTCCCCATTGAGGGGACAATTTGCATACTACACTTTTATTATATAGGATCATTCATAATAAGGGAAAATAGATCACATTGTCAAGAAATATGGGCAGAAATTAGAGGTTTATCAAATAAACTTTAGAATGTAAAAAATGGTACAAAATTGAATTTTCAAGATCTTAAGTAATTCTTTGCTGATAAATTTTAATGCTCTTTTGTGAACTTTTAAAACAAAAGTCTTAGAATTCAATTATTCAGTAAAAACAGCACTCATCGCCGAAACCGGTTTTGCTCAGTGGATAGAGCGTCGGCCTGTGGACTGAAAGGTCCCAGGTTCGATTCCGGTCAAGGGCATGTACCTTGGTTGCGGGCACATCCCCAGTGGGAGATGTGCAGGAGGCAGCTGATCAATGTTTCTCTCTCATCGATGTTTCTAACTCTCTATCTCTCTCCCTTCCTCTCTGTAAAAAAATCAATAAAATATATTTAAAAAAAATAGAATGATTTTTAAAAAAAACACAGCACTCATCTTCCTATCTTGCTTAATAGTGTATTTCTTTATATTTTATGTTATTTTTTTAGGTAGAATTTATTAGGGTTGTGAAGTAGGAAGTAAGACAGGAGCAGCTGGAGCAGAGCCTGCCCTGGGATGATCAGCAGTGGGACCAACATTGCTTTCAGACTGCCTCTCTATGGGCAGCCCAGCAGCCAGCAGACCACCAGCAGGCGGTTCAGAGCTAGTTTGTTCTTGGTGCAAGCTCAGAGGAAAATGACATGACCTCAATGATACCTTACTAGGGCCCTGGGCTAATTATAATAAAATTTGCATTTTGGTTTTGACCCCATAGTTTTTTCTGTATGCATTATGGGTAAGTGCCCAGAAGTAACAGTTTCTGTCAATCATTCCTGAATGCAAATGAAAGTCTCCACCCAGAAAATCCCTCATTTAAACCCAGTAGTTAGGCTCCATTCTCTCTCTCTCTTGTGCATGCACACTCTACCTCCAAGGAGCACACCCATACCATACCCTTTCCTTTTCCCTTCCCCCACAGGCTAATATCCCTCATGAGACTTGCAACCAGGGGAGAAATGGGTAGCTTAAGCTCCTCCCGACTAAGCCCTTGAACCTGTCTCCAAGGTCCCCTTTTTCTCTGACTTCCCAGTGAGCTAAATCAGCAGGGTCATTGGATCATTGGTCTCTCTCTTTCTCTCTCTCTCTCTCTCTCTCTCTCTCTCTCTCTCAACTAGCCCATTGCTCCTCATTTGGAATGTAGTTTTAAGAAACCCCACCTTGTTTTACTTTAATTTGACATTACAATATTTTCTGTGTCAATAAAAATAATGGAGGTCCTAGTTGGTAACTCCAATCAGTAAAAGGATGACACTGGTTAATAACATTGCATAGCTTTCAAGGGTATAATTCTATATTACATCATCTGTATTTTGTATATATTTTAAAATTGATTTTTAGAGAGAAAGGAAGGGAGACAGAGAGAGAAATATCAATGAGAAAGAAACATCATTGATGGGCTGCTTCCTGCACACCCCCTACTGGAGATCAAGCTTGCAACCTAGGGATGTGTTCTGACTGGGCATCAAAACGGTGACCTCTTGCTTCATGGGCCGATGCTCAACCACTGAGCCACAATGACCGGGCTGTATTTTGTGTTATATGTTTAACACCCCAAGTTAAGTCTCTTTCCATCACCATTTATCCCGTTTTTACCCTCCCCATATCCCTTTCCCTCTGGTAATCACCATACTGTTGTCTGTGTCTATGAGTTTTTTGTTTTTTTTTATTAATCCATTTACCTTTTTCATCTAGCCCTGCAACCAGCCTCCCCTCTGACAGCTGCCAGTCTATTCTCTAATTATGAAAAAGTGGATTTTTATGTTTCATGTTAACATTGAAATGAAGTCATTTGGCAAATCCTGGTGTTTTCATTGTTTTCTTGAGTGTCATTGTTTCATAAGAGCTCCTCTTCCCTTAGTCATCACAAAGGGAGCACATTGAGTGCCTGGCATGCTCCACATGCCTTGCTAACATGCCAGTGGGAGGCCACAGTGTGGGGGAGTAGGAAGGAACCCCAAAGAGGTTCAAAAGGGAAATATATCAAAGCTTTCAAAATAAATGTGTGTCATAGAAAGTGGAGACATAGATATTAATGTGAAACAGGAAAATCTGGAAGGATTTGTGGAGGAGAAGGGAAGTATGATTTTTACCATGCACTTAAATTGCTGAAATAACCGACATGAAACTAGACAAAAGGAGGAGGGAATATGGCCAGCAAGTGACCACAAGATTAACTTAAAGAGGGTTCATGTGAAGAATAGAAAGTTAAGACAGGTATAATGTTGAGGGCCTCAAAGAAACCAAATTTTACTTTGATGTAGATGACAACAGAACCATTGTAAGTTCTTTTTAGATGAAGGCAGTATTTTAGGGAGAGTAACCAGGCAGGATAATGAATGATGGGCTTAAGAAACTAAGAAGCTGCCTAGAAAGGGAGACACTTCAGCATTTCATGGCCAAATTAAGGAAGTTTCAAGTTTCCACGAATCATATTAGTGTAAATAAAGAAATATGGCTTATATATCTAAGAAATTCTGTATGGTAAAACAAGTATTAAAATGCCAGGTATACATGGTGTGGGTAAGACAATTTTTGTAGGATTCATAGGACTTTGTAAATTAATGGTATGATTACATTTTTTTGATCTGGATAGTTAGAAGAAGGATGATATCAAGGTTATAATAGCTCATTTCTCTTGATTCAATGTCCAACTTCAGGCTGATGATGCTAGATTTTAAACAGCAGACCTATCCTATATAATAAAAGCCTAATATGCAAATCAAACAGTGGAACAACCGGTAGAACAACCAGTCGCTATGATGCACACTGGCCACCACGGGGGCAGATGCTCAATGCAGGAGCTTCCCCCAGCCCACAGACCCCAGGCCAGCCAAGGTGGGTGCGAGCGGGGCCCCTCAATTGCCCCGCCAGTTGCCCCACAGAGGAAGGTGACAGGTTTAGGATGTGGTGGGTAGGGCCTGCAAGCGGGTGGCACAAGGCCAGCCAAGGCGTGTGCCAGCGGGGGGCCTCCGGATCACCCCAACAGTCGGTCACCCCACAGATCGGCCCTGATTTCAGGCCAGGCCTAGGGACTCTACCAGTGCAAGGATTTTGTGCACCGGGTTCTAGTCTATAATAATTGTAAAAGTTTCTTGTGGACAACTCACTATTTTCAGCCATAAATTTGTCCTTTTCTCCAAAAATATGCGTCTCCTTACATGACAGACTTTCCTGAAACCTCACTCTCCTTGTCCCTGCATACACACTTAGCAATGATTCCCACTATTGCCTTATTTCTTCCAAACCCTAGTACTCCCTTTCCCCCTTCCTCTAGCTCATTGTCCTCCTCTTATCTGGATCCTCACTGTTTCTAGCCTAGACTGATCTATAGGTTAGGTGGCTCTCTGACCTCTTTCTTTACTTTCAGTCTATTTCCACATCAGTGCAATCTCTATCTGCTGTGAATAGGTTTCTACATCTGGTCATGTCATGCCCAGCATACAAATTTGTTATCCTCTTGTCCCTAGAGTAATTCCCAATTCCCTGGGGATATAAAGCACCATTTAAATCTTTTACACATTAAACAGATGTATGGACTGAACTCCTAAAATGTGCCAAGCTCTCGCTAGGAAAGTTTGGGAAAGCTAAAGCTGGCATGGTCCCTGCCCTTGCGGTACCTAGAGTCCAGTGGAGGAGGCTGTCACTCATCAAATAATCACATAAAAATGTAAAACTGTAGCTGTGAACAGTGTCATCTAGGAGTTTGTGAGATTGTCTGACAGGTGTTTTACCCTAGGGGGAGGCCCCAGAAGACGCCCTATGGAGATAGGCTAGGTCCTTACACCAGTGGTTGCCAACCTTTTGGACCTCATGGACCACCAGTGATCCACACACGACTGGTTGGCGACCGTGGGGCTAGGAGATAAAACTGGAGAATAGCTTAGTGAAAAAAGAGAAGTAGGATTACTTGGAGAAGACATTTGCAAAGTCCAGTTGCATGCAGAAATATGCTGGGTGAGAGGGACTTAAACTTTCAGTTATTCTGGACCAGAGAGTGTGTGAACCAAATGTCACAAAATAAGGCTCAAGAGCAGAATAGAAACCACAGGGCATTGTAGATGAGTGAGTTTATTCCGAAACATTAGAAATTAATGAAAGACTTTATATAGGAGGGTGGCATGATCAGAAAGGTACTTAGCAATGAACAAGGATGGTGGATTGGCAGGGAGCTATCAATCTGCACAGACCAGTGAGTGCTTGCTAGAATAGCTATGATAGTGGTGATCTTAAAAAAGAAAGAAGTTATTGTCTGATGACTAACATGTAGCAGTCATTAGACAAAATCTATAGTGTAGAATGAAAGAAAAATATATACAGTAGGAATAAGGATAAAAAGTAAGCAGATAGGAAGACGATGAGTGGGAAGCTATAAAGTCATAGAGGCTGAGGCAGAAAGAAATCTAAACTTATTCCTGGGAATTTAGGGTCCACACCCATTAGAACCATGCTACTTGCTACCTAGAAATCAGTTGTCTTAGCAGCTCTGCCATAACCTTTGCAATCCCATTCTTTCCAGGAGGCACTGTATCACATTTGCTTAAAGTTTAATCTGAGAATTACCTGTATTGATAGCATCAAACATAAAACCATCTAGAGAACCACATTTTTATCAAGTCCTACTAGTCTTCTTAGTGGAATCTAAACATTGATAAGGAGTGAACACATATACTGGAGTGTGGGTTTCATGTCAAAAGTTTAAAGTATAGCACATATCAAACACTGTACATGCTCAAAACCTAGCAAAACCCTTGCTTTAACAGACTGAACTTCAGATCATAGCTGCATAATTTCACTGGGTAACCTTATATGAGTTATGTAACTTTTGTGGATTTCCAATCAAGAATGTATGTATTGCTTTTTCAAGTCTCCTGTCTCTCATTAATCGAAAGTATGTTCCATGCTCTTCTTGGTTTTGTACCCACCTCTGTGAGAAGCTCTGGGAAAGCCAGTCTCTCTGAGTTCCATCAGGTCCGATCTGGGTACTAGGAAACCTCTGTGTCTCTGACGTAAGCTCAGACCTAATCTATGGGAGACAAGACACTGGGGGCCTCTGCACTCTGTTAGCAAAATGCCGGTCTGTAATGTGGGAATTGGTGTATAAAGCATCACGAAGAAGGAGATTTTTTTCCTCTATTCCTACTGCATTTTCAAGTTTGCAAGTGGTTAATACCCCCCAGAAATTCTTAGCCATTTTTTAATAAAGAGGTGTGCATTTTTGACTATTTCAATAAACTATGAAACCCAACACACACACACACACACACACACACACACACACTTTGTTACTGATTCAAAATTGTCAGTAGAGCTAAGATTGTCTAGTTATTGTAAGAATTCAGTTTGCCATCTGTACCAAAGTAGGCTACAAATTTACATATATATGCTAAGAAAACGAACAAGTGTATGACTACTTACAATTCTTAGGTTTATAATAACTCAGCTCATTTTCGGCTTTCAATAATAGATTTGTTAAAAAATGTGAGCATTTAAATAGTTTTATCACTTATATTAGTCCTAATTTATTAAAAATTATTGTTAAATTATTGTTAAACATTTGATGGACAATAAAACAATAGTAATTTTAAACAATGCTATTGTAATATTTGAAATACACTGAGAAATACAAGTATTTTTATTTTCAAAATTAACAAAAGTTGCACCCAAATCATCTTGAATACTATTGTTCCCTGGGGAAAAATCAATGTGAAACTGACAATTATGCACATGGCAAATCTTTTTGCTGGGTGAGAGTGTCCCCAGCAGGTGGTTTACTTATGATTAATGATTTTCAATTCTTGAATATTTAGATTGGTAAATGTGCTTGAGCTTTTTAATTGCCAAACACTTTTTACCCCCAGGTTGCTTTATGACAGCTTGTCTTCATTTTAAACATGTTGCTATTGAACACGATTTAAATTGAATGCCAAAAGTGTGAGGCGGTTTCATGCATTAACTCTTATGGGCAAACACCTGTACAAGTTTTCTTCTGTGTTATCAAAAATAAAAATAAGGTATAATTTTTATTGCTTGCTCAATATATGTAGATTTTTAAAAAGTAGTTTTTAAATTTCTTCTATTATAGTTTGTGGTGAGTTACAACTAAAAATGTAATCAAATAACCATTTTATCATCCTACATAATAAAAGGCTAATATGCAAATCAACAAACAGAGGGATGACCAGTTGCTATGATGCACGCTGACTACCAGGGGGCAGACAATCAACACAGGAGCTGCCCTCTATTGGTCAGTGCGCTCCCACAGGGGACCCCCTCCTCAGCCAGAAGCCGGGCTCACTGCTGCTGAGTGCAGTGGTGTGGCATGAGCCTCTCCCACCTCCAAGGTGGCACTAAGGAGCAGTGAGTCGGATTCTGGCTGAAAGGTGCTCAGTAGGCCTAAGCTGGCAGTCAGACACCAAGGGGTCCAGGACTACAAGACAGCACAGACAGGGCTAAATGACCCCCCCTCCCCCAGTGCATGAATATCATGCACCAGGCCTTTAGTAATCTATAAGATGCCTACATTTTAAAATTATAACTCATCAGGACAGTAGTTCAACTTTTATAGTATTTGGCAAAGCTGAAAGGATCTAGGAAAGTTATAGAGTTTTACAGGTTTAAAATGGTTTATCCTAAAAAAAAGATAAAATAAAGCAGTGTATTGATTTTTATTTGAAGTGCATGAAGGCTTGTTTTGGTTGATGACAGATCATAAAAATACATAGAAAAACTCAAAGTGTAGAAAGAATCTATTCTTAGAAGACCTTGACACCTATTAATTATCATCCGGGGAAAGTCATTTAAACATCTCTAGAATTTTGTTCACTAATCTGTACTTTGAAACTAAGAATAGCTGTCCTAATTATATCACAAGTTCTTTGAGAATCAAGTGGCTCAATTTCCTGTGAAATTGTGGGCATGATGTGGGCAAGAACCGTCTTGCTTTAATTCCCTATTAGATAATAGGTACTTCAGTGTTTGTTAATGAATGATTCAATATAAATATGAAAGTGAGGTACAAATGGTAAAACTTTACTTTGTGAGCTTTAGTGAAGAAGGTAATTTTAATCAGCCTAGGGAAAATCTTCTTTGTATGTTAGGACAATCATTGGTACTTTTCAATAACACAAATTCTTATACCCCTAATAACGTTGTAGGAATATTTTCTGTTTGTTTCTTTTTGTTTGTTTGGCTTTTAATCTTGTAAAAAAACCAAAACAGAATCAAAGGATTTAAGTGTCTATCTTACACATTCTTAATATTTTTATTGAGTTACTGAAAAAATGGGCTTGGATCTAGGTCTCATGGACTTAGGTCTAGTTTAAAGGAAGAGGAAAAATGCTACATAAATAGTTTTATAATCACAATAGTGATTAATGCAATGTGCAATGGAAGTTTCAAAAGGTTAACCTAACCTCAAACCCTACAAAGTAGAAAACAGTGTATCAGAAATTTTATAACTATTTTATTCAAAAAAAAGTATTTAGTGTATACTTTGGGCCACTGTTTGATACTGGGGGATACGCTTAGGAGAGATAAGCAGGTTGAGACAACATTATACCTATATTGTCTCCATTTTACAGAAAGGAAATGAGAGCTTCAAGAGATTAGGTTTCTTGTCTAAAATCATAGAGATAATTAATTAATTGGGACTCTAATCCCAGTATGTCTGACTCTATTATATTGCTCTCTAATTTGTTCACACACTGAAGTTGGACAGGTATTATTTAGGGACTAGAGGCCCAGTGCACAAAAATTTGTGCACTCAGGGTGGGGGGTCCGTCAGCCCAGCCTATGCCCTCTTGCAGTCTGGGACCCCTTGGAGGATGTCCACCTGCTGGCGTAGGCCCACTCCCTGGGGGATTGGGCCCAAGCTGGCAGTAAGACATCCTGGGAGCCCTGGGGGTTGTCCAGTTGCCAGTGGGGAGCAGGCCTAAGCTGTAGTCCGACATCCTTAGTGCTGCTGAGGAGGCGGGAGAGGCTCCCACCACCACCGCTGTGCTGGCAGCCATCAGCCTGGCTTGTTGCTGAGCAGAGCTCCCCCTGTGGGAGCACACTAACCACCAGGGGGCAGCTCCTGCATTGAGCGTCTGTCCCCTGGTGGCCAGTGTGTGTCATAGTGACCAGTCATTCCCAGTCTTTCTGCTGTTACGGTCAGTTTGCATATTGCTCTTTTATTATATAGGATAGAGGCCTGGTGCATGGGTGGGGGCCGGCTGGTTTGCCCTGAAAGGTGTCCCAGATCAGGGTAGTGGTCCCGCTGGTGTGCCCGGCCAGCCTGGGTGAGGGGCTGATGGGTGTTTGCAGGCTGGTCACAACCCCTTCAGGGTGGGGGTCCCCACTGGGGTGCCTGGCCAGCCTGGGTGAAGAGCTGATGGCTGTTTGCAGGCTGGTCACACCCCCTTCATGGTGGGGGTCCCCACTGGGGTGCCTGGCCAGCCTGGGTGAGGGGCTGATGGCTGTTTGCAAGCTGCTCAAGCCCCCCCCCCCCAGTGGGGACCCTCACCTAATGGAGGTTTGGCCAGCCTGGGTGAGGGGCTGATGGCTGTTTTCAGGCTGGCCATACCCCCTTTAGGGTGGGGTGTCACCACTGGGGTGCCCAGCCAGTCTGGGTGAGGGGCTGAGGGCCGTTTTCAGGCTGGCCAAGTCCCCTGGTGATGGAAGCTCCCAGCCTCTCAATTTTTTCTTTCTTTCTTTTTTTTTTCTATTTTTTTATTTTTTATTTTGGGATTTATTTACCTTCTATAGTTGAAACTTTGTAGCCTTGAGAGGAGCTCAGAGCTGGCCAGGGCAGGCGGGAGGGAAGCCTCCTGCTTGCTCTGGTTCTGTGGCCAGGGCTGGCTGACAGCAGGTATCTGGGGTTTATTTACCGTCTATAATTGAAACTTTGTTGCTTTTAGTGGAGCGCAGAGCTGGGAAGCTTGGCTTCTTCCATCATTGGGCAACCAAGCCTCCTGCTTGCTCCAGCTCAGTAGCTGCCGGCCGCCATCTTGGTTGGGTTAATTTGCATATAGTTGCTCTGATTGGCTGATGGGCATGGCTTAAAGTGTAGCGAAGGTACGGTCAATTTGCATGTTTGTCTTTTGTTAGTGTAGATGCTTCCACTAGGGGATTCAATGTGTCCAATGTAAATGACACAAGTCAGCACAAGAGGATTATATAACGCTGGTATTATATTTCCCAAATGTCATAATGTCTATGTATTTCTTATCATGGTGCTGCCCTATATAATACCTTTATTTTTAAAGAGTGCCTCCTAGGAGCACATAACATGTGTTTACATGGATAAAAGTGTAATCCGCCTAAGTGATCATTCTCAATGGCTGAAGGGCCTCCTCCTGCTAGAAACAGGTCTTAGATTCATCATTTGTATTAAGTCTTTTTCTCAAGATAGATAGTATTGCTGAATACAATGCTCTTCTCATAAACTCTTCCCAGTGCTTATTTCTGTAACTATTTCCCTGATACCGCGAGGTGCCCTATTTAGTTACCCCAATGCACTGTCAGTATGACTTGTCTAACTCTGCTTCTTTTTTATGCTAATCCTGTTTAGTGTTTAGCACAATGCCTTGCACAAATAGTACTCAAAACATATATTGAAGCAATTGGTCTAATTCATAGAACTTCTAATTTTATATGTATCATTATCTTCCAGTATTTGGAGAAACCATGATATTCTGAAATATCCTAGCATTGTTACCAACACTTATAATCTATTTATCAGTTCATATTTTCAAAATAATTGTCAATATAAGATTGTTAGAAATATTAAAGTGTCCACTGGTGTGCAATATAGGATGAATTTCTTCTAATTATGATCATTTATATGGTGATATACCTTCTTTCTGTGCCTGTTTGCAACCTAATTTACCTCTACTATGTACTCACAATACTAGTAACATTTATTTCTTTAGTTTTTACATTGCAGTAATAACCCTCAATAAGTAGCATACCCTAATTTAGGCCCAGAACACACTAGCACTATCATTTGGCTAACTTCATATGACAAACTACAAGAAAATTATTTAATGTTCACATATGATTTTGAACTTTGATTTTTAAAAATTTGTTCATTTGTTTTATATTTTAACTGGCTATTTTATCAAGTACATCTATATCTGTATCTATACCTATGCATTTCTATCACAATAGTAGGCATTAATCACTTCTATAATCTGTGAGCCACAAAATATATTGATTCTCTTATTGTTCTTGACCACATTGAGATAAGTTCAGTTTATTTCTTCCCATGTGAATTAAATGTTGTCTCCACTTTTCTTTAATTGCTCTATGTTTAATTTTCCTCCACTGCAGGAAGCCATTATTTATAGGTTTAACTTCTAGTAGATTTTTTTCATCATTTGTTATTTACTGGTCCATTACAATGCATTCTCCTCTTACGATTCATGTTGTCTTATATTTATTACTACCAAATTATATGTTTTTCTTATTGGCATTTTTAATATGCACTTTAGTGTGCATAACATATCAAATTATTTACAATGAGCAATTTGTGAGGCAAATATTATAATATGAATATGTGTGAGCTATTATTTCTGTAATTTTACAACTATGGGTTATCAGGGTGAGAGTGAGGAAGGGCCAGAAACTGTGTCCTGAATTAATTCTGCGTGGTGTGTGTGTGTGTGTGTGTGTGTGTGTGTGTGTGTGTGTGTGTTGAAAGAGAGAGAGAGAGAGAGAGAGAGAGAGAGAGATGCAAGGAGAAAGAGAAAGGAAAAAAAGGAATAGTTAGAAACTGATAAACATAAAGAGAGAAAATAATGATTTTATTAGATATTTTTAAAATTTATCTTTATTAGATATAATATTTACAAACAATTACAAGTAAACACATTTTTCATTCTTTTGTTTTCTTCAGTATCTAGCTTTGCACATGTGCATGACAAATGTTTTCTTGAATACATGGGAATTAAATTTATAAATTTCTAGCATAAATGGTAAAGGAATTTAACCATAATGTATTTTCTGAAAAATACAGCAATACTCAGATTTAGCCATTAATTGGATAAAATAAGAAACTACATAAGATTCTTAACATCAAACTTATCATAATCAAGTGGGAAAAACAAACCTGCAATCAACTAATTTTAATTAATCTTCAAAAGTCCAACTTTGAGATATGTAAATATTGAGATATGAAAATGTACTATAGAGGAAGATGTGATCAACTGTGAAAGAATCAGTAACATTGTCTAGATGAAGTGAGCCTTCAGTTACTTGAAGAATACATAAATTTATGATATTTGATCTATCAAACTCATGGTATCTTATGCACATAAAATTACCTCATGCATGCATCAGTGCTAAGTAAACTCTAAAAAAATACATGCAGTCCTGGCCGGGTGGCTCAATTGGTTTAGAGTGACCCCCGTACACCAAAAAATGGTTGTGGGCTCAATTCCCAGTCAGGACACATACCTGGGTTGCAAGTTCAGTCCCAGATCAGGACATATAGGGGAGGTAATCAATCAAGGTTTCTCTCTCACTCTCACATCTCTCTCTCTCTCTCTTTCTCTCTCTCTCTCTCTCTCTCTCTCTCTCTCTCTCTCTCTCTCTCTCTCTTTCTCTCTCTCTCTCTCTCTCAATAAAAACATGCCCTTGGTATGAGGATTAAAAAACACAAGCAAATAATTGATGTAATTAAAACATTCATTTTTTTTATATCATGATTCCTATTTCCAGCATTAGTTGAGAGTAGTAGTAACGTTCACTGGGAGTCCTTAGCTAAGATATGTGATTTTAGGTGAATCTCTTTAAGTTCTTAGAAACTTGTGTTTCTCATTTATAAAATAGAAGGGAATAAGGATCACTTTGAAGGCATTTTGAGACAAGTATTGTAAGTATCAAAGAGAAAATATTGGAAGTGGTCTGCTTATTTTCCATGATTAGACATTAAGTTCATTAAGTAATTCTTCCTGAGAAAACATTTTCACTCATTCATTGAGCATCTTGAGCTTATTATTTACCAGATACTGGCAACACAGGACACAGGGCTAAAGATACTTGGCGCTCACATTTTGGTTAGGAGATTAAGAAGGCTGGTTAAATGAGAAATGCTTAGAAATAAGGAGAAGATGGGCACCTCACTGGGGCCAATTAGTATAATAGTACAGTGGTTCTGGAAGTCTTTCTAGAAGAGGTCATTAAATAATTTCTGATTCTTTGCTATATCATGAGGTAAAGTCGTGACAGTGATGCCAAAATTTTCTATCCTGTCCGAGTTTGCTGTCTCACAAAATTGAAGAATGAGTTCAAAGACAAAAACGGTAAGCAGGAGCAAAGTTTATTGAGAAATATATGGACTCCCTGCAGTGGGGAGCAGCAGGGAGGGGGCCGAAGTGGGTTGCCTGTTAAGATTCTATGTCTAGGGGTAGTTATATATTTTTCTGCCTTCTGATTGGTAATTTCAAAGAATTCTGCCTTAGCAATATCCATACATTTTCAAGCTCAAGTCCCCCTCAGGGGAGGACCTGCTTGAGGACTGCCACTTAAAGTCCGAGGTGATGTCACTGTTCCAACCTTCCTGGGCTGCCTTAACAACTCCCACCTATGTGGGTTCATATTTAGGTAATTTGTTTTATGCCTGTGGTTTTTCTTGGGACAGGACACACTCAGCAAGCTGAATCTTGCCCACTTCTGCAAGGTCCTGCTATTCTAGGACTTCCCCATTCTCCTCCCTCTCCCAAGGTTCCCTCCCTGACTACCTAGCTCTCTTCTATCTCCTCAATAGAGTCAAACCAAGGTAATAAGACAAGTATGAGATTTCTATGAGGTTGTTAATAAAAGTATTTTTATAGCCAATTTAAAACACATTTTTTATCTCATCTAATAGGAACAATGATAAGTGAAAAGATGCCAATTAAATTAGAAATGCCTATAAGAAGTTTTAATATTAAAATTCTTAAATAAGTTGGTCACTTTAAAATGAAAAGTGAGGGTTTCACTAGAGCTAAAATGAATAAAACCTTTGTCTTTCATTGTTATATCATGGAAGATTTAATAATAATTTTAGAAAATCCCTAATAATTTTGTTGATTTAAAATAATGTTGTATAAAATTATGACACCTTTTAAAAAGTTCTTTATTTTTTAAAGTATTACATATGTCTCCTTTTCCCCCCATTGACCTCTCCCTTATGGCTCCCACGCCCCAGTACATGCCCTCACCTCCCTACTGTCTGTGTCCATGGGTTATGCTTATATGCATTCATACAAGTCTTTAGGTTGCTCTCTTACCCTTCTCCCTTCTCCTCCCCGCCCCCCCACACACCTTCCCTCTGAGGTTAGATGGTATGTTCGATACTTCTATGTCTCTGGATCTATTTTTGTTCATCAATTTATGTTGTTCATTATATTCCAGAAATGAGTGAGATCATGTGATATTTATCTTTCTCTTACTGGCTTATTTCACTTAGCATAATGCTCTCCAGGTCCATCTATGCTGTTGCAAATAGTAACAGTTCCTTCTTTTTCACAGCAGCATAGTATTCTATTGTGTAGATGTACCTCAGTTTCCTAATCCACTTATCTGCTGATGAGCAATAAGACTGTTTCCAAATCTTAGCTATTGTAAATTGTGCTTCTATGAACATAGGGGTGCATACATCCTTTCTGATTGGTGTTTCTGATTTCTTGGGATATATTCCTAGAAGTGGGATCACTGGTTCAAATGGCAGTTCCATTTTTAATTTTTTGAGAAAACTCCATACTGTTTTTCAAAGTGGCTGCACCAGTCTACATTCCCACCAGCAGTGCAAAAGGGTTCCTTTTTCTCCGCATCCTCTCCAGCACTTGTCGTTTGTTAATTTGTTGATGATAGCCACTCTGACAGGTGTGAAATGATACCTCACTGTCATTTTGATTTGCAACTCTCATATGATTAGTGACTTTGAGCATATTTTCATATGTCTCTCGGCATTCTGTATGTCCTCTTTCGAAAAGTGTCTATTTAGGTCCTTTGCTCATTTTTTGTTTGGATTCTTTATCTTCCTTTTGTTGAGTTGTATGAGTTCCCTATAAATTTTGGAGATTAGACCCTTATGGGAGATGACAGTGGCAAATATGTTCTTCCATGCAATGGGCTCTCTTGTTGTTTTGTTGATGGTTTCTTTTGCTGTGCAGAAGCTTGTTATTTTGACATAGTCCCATTTGTTTATTTTCTCCTTAGTTTCCATTTTCTTAGGAGCTACATCAGTAAAGATATTGCTACAACATATGTCTGATATTTTGCTGCCTATGAATTCTTCTAAGATTTTTATGGTTTCCCATCTTACATTTATATCCTTTATCCATTTTGAGTTTATTTTTGTGTATGGTGTAAGTTGGTTGTCTAGTTTCAAAAAAGACCCCACAGCAATCCTGAGAAAGAAGAACAAAGTTGGAGGGATCACAATACCAGATATCAAGCTATGTTTCAAAGCCACTGTTCTCAAAGCTGCCTGGTACTGGCACAAAAACAGACATATAGAACAGAACAGAGAACTCAGAAATCAACCTAAGTCCTTATGCTCAATTAATATTTAACAAAGGAGGCAAGAGCATACAATGGAGTCAAGACAGTCTCTTCAATAAATTGTATTGGGAAAATTGACAGATACATGCAAAAATATGAAAAAATTATGACTCTTTTGGCATTCAATGTAAATAGGATACACATATATTGGTATAGATATAAAAAATTGATTTAAATTAATTTGTTGCATTTTCTTTTATAAGTCATTTTGATTAAATTTTATTTAATGCCAAAAGTAATTAATAAATAAATCTGTTTAAGTATTTGCCTTGCTAATTAATAGTTTACATTTTAGTGATATAGACCTTCCATGAAACTCACTTTTATAGCTACAGAGGGGTATTAATTACTCCTTACTCTTCCTTATTTACACAATTTGTCACTTACAAAATTGCATTATGCTCTAATTAATGCTTCTTTCTTTTTTTATTGTTTAACTCTCTGACCTCCTACTAGCCTACAACATCTATTTTTTTTCTTTTATGTTCTTTGAAAAATCTAGCATGTTGCTCAAAAATTATCTTTTCCACCTCCCAGCCTGCGTGGCTCAGTGGTTGAGCTTTGACCTATGAACTTGGAGGTCACTGTGTGATTCTCAGTCCAGGCACATGCCTGGGCTGTGGGCTCGATCCCCAGTAGGGGGGGCGTGCAGGAGGCAGCTGATCGATGATTCTCTCTCATCATTGATGTTTCTATTTCTCTTTCCCTCTCCCTTCCTCTCTGAAATACATAAAAATATATTTTGAAAAATTACCTCTGGCACCAATTGAACTGATAATCAAGAATTTTAAACACTAAGTAAGCACTTGTGCTTAACAATGTGCTAGGAGTTTTTATTATATTTATGCATATTAAATCTGATATTTCTAGAGCTTAACAAAAATTTGGACTAAGACCTTTCCTTTGGCAGTTGAAAGTTATAGGGACATTTAAATAAAAAAATAGAACAAGTTTAAAGCAAATGACAAAAAATAACTTCTGAAAATAAAATGAAAATTTGATAATCTTGCAATTATAACTTATTTATGAATAATAAAATGCATAGATATCCCAGATAATATTAACATATATCTTTGAACATTTATTTTAACCATACTTTTGAAAGTGTGTTAAAATACATGTGTAATTATTTATGATATTTATATATGAAATACAAATATATGTATTTCTTTCATATATATCTATTTAAGTATGTGTCCAAGTTTCTCCATAAATTTTGAAGCAGAATTTCTACTTAAATCCATAAACAAACATTACTACAAAACTGTATATGCTGATGTTGTTACATTGTTCTCCAGGAGTCTTCTGTGTATTCCTGTGGTATCTGTGTAGAAATTTACATTAAAATGTTTCCATTGAGATCTGGAGGTTTTAAATTGTATAAAGAAAAAATATACTAATATTATAATATGTCATATTTTTAGAACTAGCAATTGAAGGATGTTTAAAAAGAAAAATAGAGTAGTTTTAAATATTATAGCAATTAGAATAGATTACTTATAAAAATAACTTGATTCCAGTAAAATATTATTAAAAACTTTATGTTTTTCAATGACAATATATTTGTAATGCCCTCATGTAGTGTGTTGTTGTAGACTCAACAACACAGTACATGAATATTTAGTTTTAAACTCAAATCAAGATCAACCTCTAATTATTGAGCTTGGATGTTTCTTTCACATCTTTAGACAGCTCTTGTGATTCTTATGACCTTTAATATCCACTGTGTATAATTTTTCTTGAGAAATAGCTCAAACTAATAAAAAACAAAAACCTAAAAGAAACAATAACAAATAAACACTTTCTAAACCAGGAAAACAAAACAAAGCACTGAAATCCCAATGCAGTATAGTCTAAGAGTTCTGCAATTTTAGTTCAATATTCTATTTCTCAGTTCTGGCATTTACTGTGGCCCAGATTTATTTTGTTTTTGCTATTGATGATATTGCTTAATTTTTCTTAACCTCATTTTTCTCGTCTGTCAAAACAGACAAGGAGAGATTTGATTATTGAAGTCATCATTTATTATAAGTGAAATTTTAAATTCTCAAATTACACAATCAAATCACAGTAGAAGAATTTAGGGCATTTTATAAACTGATTTAAGTGGCTTTTCTTCAGCCAGTCATAATTAATTAAGTTTTTTTTTCTAAAGTTAAGTTTTTTCATTGTTATTTTTCTAGTTATATATTCTCAATTTTATTTAATCTAATTTATTTTATATCAGATTATATTATGTAAAATACATTTTCATATTTTAGGACTTATGAACATACAAATTATTAAATATTATATATTATATTAAGTTGCTAAACAAAGAAATACCTTGGATTGGAAGTATTTTTTTAATTAACTTCACAATCATAATATTTGAAATGGAATTTTGTCACTGTCTTAAATTCCTGTAAGAGGATATTTAAGACCTTACAGAGAAAATACATTAAAGAGAAGGGGCTACTAGACAGAATTGGTCACTTAGGAACACACACACACACACACACACACACACATAATAATTACAAATAATAACTTATTTATTAAACAATATCAGTTTACTTCAAAATTGAGATATTATTTATTTATTATTATTATTGATTAAGGTATTACATATATGTCCTTATCCCCCCATTGCCCCCCTCAATCCCCCAATCATGCACTCACACTCACCCTCTGTTGTCTGTGCCCATTGGTTGTGCTTATATGCATGCATACAAGTCCTTTGATTGATTATGCCATATATTTAAATATTTCTATGGAACATGTTTTAATGCAAATTCATAACCTTTTAATAAAATGATAAATGTTGTATTTTATTTTCTTTGTGAAGGATAACCTTCTTTTTTTTTTAAATATATTTTATTGATTTTTTACAGAGAGGAAGGGAGAGAGACAGAGAGTCAGAAACATCGATGAGAGAGAAACATCGATCAGCTGCCTCCTGCACATCTCCCACTGGGGATGTGCCCACAACCCAGGTACATGCCCTTGACCGGAATCGAACCCGGGACCCTTCAGTCCGCAGGCCGACGCTCTATCCACTGAGCCAAACCGGTTTCGGCAGGATAACCTTCTTTATCCCCAATGATGTTCATCCAACTGGCTGTTCCAAATCTCTCAGGAGATGGATGAATGAATGGGCCAGCTTTGCTTATTTGCTTCATCTTCTGAATATTTTTTTTTCATTTATTGCAGGCATTTCTGCTTTATATACTGGATAACTGACATTTTCTTTTATAAGAACTATAGTTTATTAAAGTAAAACATATCTAATAAAAGAGAAACATGCAAATTGACAGTAACTCTGCTAAACCCATAAGTCATGCCCACCAGCCAATCAGGAGCAAGTATGCAAATAAATCCAACCAAGATGGCAGCAGCCACAGAGCTGGAGTGAACAGGAGGCTTGGGTTGCCCCTGGCGATGGAGGAAGCCAAGCTTCCTGCCTGCCTGGCCAGCTGTGGGCTCTGCTCAAGGCTACAAAGTTTCAATTATAGAAGACAAATAAATCCCAGACCTGCTTCCAGCCACTGTGGACTCCACTCAAGGAGTGTCTGGGATCCTAGGATGATGGGGCCATGGCCAGCCCGCAAACAACCATTAGCCACTCACCCAGGCTGGCAAGGCACCCTAGTGGGGACACCCACCCTGAAGGGCGGTGCCAGCCTGAAAACAGCCCTCAGCCTCTCGCCCAGCCTGGCCATACCCTCATGGGGTGAGGGTCACTGCTGTTGGGTTTGGTCAGTCTGCAAACAGCCACCCGCCCCTCACCACCAAGGCTGGCTAGGCACCCCAGTGGGATGCCCCCATCCTGTAGGGGGTGTGGCCAGCCTGAACATGGCCCTGAGCTCCTCACCCAGGCTGGCCACCCCCCCCCCCCAGCAGGGAACCTCACCCCATGGGGGCATGGCCAGCCTGCAAATCACCACAGGCCCCTCGCCCAGGCTGCCCCACGCCCCAAGGGAATCCCCACCCTGATCCAGGACACCCTTCAGGGCAAAACAGCTGGCCCCCACCCATGCACCAGGCCTCTATCTATACTAATAAAAAAGTAATATGCTAATTAGACTGGGAGACCTTCCAGGAGACCTTCCGGACATTCTTTTGGACAAAGCCATGGTGGCGGGGCCGAGGTAGAGCCAGTTAGAGGCCAAGAGGGGAGGGCAGTTGTGGGTGAACAGGCTGGTAGGGTCAGGGATGTTGGGGGTAACAGACCAGCAGGGGGGCCAGTTGGGGGCAAGCAGGCCATCAGTGGGGGTCAGTTGGAGGTGATCAGGACAACGGGGGGGGCAGTTTGGAGTGAGCAGGCCAGCAGGGTTGCAGTTGGGGGCGAACAGGCCAGTGGGGAGGGAAGGTGGGGGGGAGCAGGCCAACAGGGGGAGCAGTTGGGGGTGATCAGGCTGGTAGGCAGAGTGGTTAGGGGCAATCAGGCAGGCAGGCAGGCAGGTGAGCGGTTAGGAGCCAGCAGTCCCAGATTGTGAGAGGGATGTCTGACTGTCAGTTTAGGCATGATCCCTCTAAACCGGCAGTAGGACATCCTTTGAGAAGTCCCAGATTGGAGAGGGTGCAGACCGGGCTGAGGAACACCCCTTCCCCCGTGTATGAATTTCAGGCACCGGGTCACTAGTTTAATATACACATATATGATATCTAGAAATGCTTCTTATGCCTTTGTGTTTTATTTCATATTCCTGTGTGGTACTAACATTCTTCTAAGAAAAATCCCCAAGCTCACAACTATTCTTTGAGCAGCCACCAATTCTAAAATTCAAAATTATAAGTCAGAATTATAAAGAAAGCTCAACCATTCCTGACTAATCACTGTATCTTACTGATGTGATAGTGACTGAAAAAGAACAATGAATATAATTTAAAGTATGTGTAAAAGAAATGACACTTAAGTTCAGTTAAGGGCATGGATAACAGAAAGAGTCACTTCAAAATAAGAAAAGCAATTAGCATAATTCAATTTGACACACATTTGATAATTGTATTTATAAGCTCAACTTGAGAAGTTAATAAACTACATCTCTTTGTAGGACGTTAAAAAAACCTGGGTATAAGATCTCTCCATTCCTCCTCCACTTTGTTTCATGGATTTCATATACTATTAGCATAACTCTTATTATCAACCTTTATTGTAGTTAGATACATGTGCAGTTCTTCTAATAAATTGTAGGTTCTTCTAATAAACTGTTGTTGTTTTCTTTTGTTTTGTTTTGTTCTGTCATCCTTGCTGCCCTGACAATGCCTGCCACATAATGCCTTACATATAGTCTATGCTCTAGTTGTAGGATGACACAAATGTCATCCAAAGTGATTAACTATTAGCTTTTCAAAAAAAGAGTGATTTGCCTTGCAGTTTTACATTACTTATAGGCTTGAGTTTTGAGATGTCCTTCTATATATGACCTAAATTTTCTAGGCTCTAGGTCAATTCACAGATATACAAAATTCAAATTTAATTTTATGATTGTTATAACACCCTTTTATGTAATGTTATTAGAAATGTTTTAATAAAAGTACAATAGTGAGACTACAACAAAAGGGTAGCAATACTGAAAGGTGTATGACTTAGTCTGATAAGACTTGCCACAGGAAAGCAGAGCAGCTTTAATTTACACACAGATGGAAAGGAAACCAACAGTGAATTGAAAAATGCAAAGTTTTTCTCACAAGGTGACCTAGGAGAAAGGCAGTCAGTGGGGGTGAAGATTTTACTGGTGTAATAATAAGTATACATAAATAATTAGTTTGTGACAGTTTTAATTACAACCCAGCCATGGGAGAAGATAAATCTACATATTGAAAGAAAGCAGTTAAAATGTTGACTTGCAAAATGACAGAGGTAAAGAGGATACGTTTAAGTGGAGACAGGCAGCTTGTCTAAATATGGCTAATATTAAATACAGGTGATTATAGCATTTGAAATTGAAATTAAAAATAATCTCTGATTCACTTATTTTAAAATTTCCACGTCCCCTCAGCTGCATATTTCACCAGGTGCTGGAGCAGTGGAACAACAAGCATATCCAATGATTTAAAAATAACATTCACGGTGTCACCTGATGTGACTCCAGATAAGAAATGCGGTTCCCAATTAGAGAACACTCTCCGGTATTCATCCTAACATCTTCCAAACCTATGCTGCAGATTTATGCCATGCATTCTAATAATGTGTAAGATCTTGAACATGTTAAAGAGATTAAGTTTTTTGAAAGTTTTAACATGAAAGAAATGATACACTGGTTTTAGAAAACTTATACATGTACAGATCTTATTTCATGATTGGGTTTAAAGATTTTGATTGTTCCCTCCAAATACTATGAACTGCGTCAACTATTAGTGTAGTATTCATGACTTCCTGTCCTTCAAAAAGATATTGAACACCTACAATTTCAGGCTACTCAACTATGTAGCCTCCTAAATGTATCAGTTTAGATTTGGGGAAGTAAGCAAACGTCTACCAAGGCACTCAGGCAAGCCATGTGTTAAGTGCTTTGTGTGCATTTATTTTTTTTCCAATGAAAGGCCTATGAGGAAGATATTTTATCTATTTTATAGATAAAGTAACTGGAGTCCTGAAAGGTTAACTTGATTTTCCGAAATCAAAAGGAAACTTAGCAACATGATAGGATTGGCCCTTAGAATTCTCTAGAAAGCATAAGCTTTTCTGTTAATGTACCTAAATATCTCTGTGAGGGATGCTTCTCAAATTTATATGAAAATAAAAAAAAATATTGTAATTTTTTAAGAAGCATTGATGTCACCTCTTATTGATCCCCATCACTGATTTTAATTTATATCTGAAAACAAAGCATCAAGAATCATAAATGCATTTATTTCTATTGGTCAAATCACAGATTGATTTTCTTTAGGCATGTGTAAAAATGGCTTTCTATGATACATGTTAAGGGTATTACATTCACTTTCCACTATTCTGAAAATGAACACACTTGACTTAAATTAGAATAGTCCCAGCTTTATACTTTGTGAAATTATAGAGCAGATCATGGACAGAGATTTCCTCATCTTTTCAAGTAATTCTGGGTGAAATATATAATTGAGAGAATCATAGAAGATAAAACACAAATAAAACAAATAAACATAAAATATCAAGTAACACATGATAATTATTATGATGAGTCAAACATTTAAAAAATCTATTGTGTACATATAAATATAATAAAATATATATATACCATCTCTCACCCTTGAAAGTCATGGAAATCTAGCTGAAAAATAAAATGTGAAGTAAAATATTAGATGGAAAAAGTCTAGTAATGCCAAAATGTTAGAAGTTTTCAAAAAAATGAGAGATGCTGATGTTAATAAATCAAAAAAAAGCACTAATCACTTAATTTTTATTTATTTGGGTGATCATGTTAGTCTGTAGAGACCTCTATGAAGCCAGACTCTTGGCATTTTGACAACAGTGCTAATATCATTTTCCACCAAATACCATAGAAAAGTGTTATTTTTTTCCTCAACAACTATTTAATAAATTGAAGAAGACAATTAATTGCTAATGAATATATTAAAGGAGAACAATGTTTTCTGAAGTATTTTAGCTACACCCTTCCTGCCCCCCCCCGCCCCCCAGTTTGACATAGGTGGTGTTCCTTAATTAGACTCTAGTTTGCATTAAGCCCATCAATCCAGTCAGTTTTCCTCACATCCAGGCTGTATTTCTTCATCTTGCACACAAGGTTTTCTCAGAAATGTTGCCGACTGCTTGCTGAGTTCATCTACATCAAGGTGACTACATTTTCCTAAAACTAAAAATGTCAGAATACCAAATAGAGCAATATGGCATGATATAATAAGGTGAATTCATGATGCTGCCTTTAGGGATATAAGAGATGCCTTTCTTGCTAAAAAGATGGGAAGGGGAAAACAAAGGAAATTAACTGCCAGACAAAACTAGAGAACTATGTGAGCCTGTTTCAATTTATATTGTATTAGATACTAGGGATAATATTTTTTATTTGAAATTCTGTTTATTGACTTACATATCCTTAGCCTCTTAGAAGCCTAATAAAGAGTATATCTATTTAATGATTTTCTTTTACATTTATTGGGTTGACATTGGTTAATAGGATCACTATATATATATATATATATATATATATATATATATAGTGTCAAGTGTACATTTCTATAACATATATTGCATTGTATGTCCACCACCCAAAGTCAAATAATCTTTCATCACCAAAACATTTGTTCCATTTACTCTTTATACACCCTCTAACCCATTCCCTTCAGTAACCACCACACTGCTGTCTGTGTCCATGGATTTCAATTTTATATCTCACATATGAGTGGGGTTCTTAGCTTTTTCTGATGGAGTTATTTTGCTTAGCATAATATTTTCAGGGTCCATCCATGTTGTCTCAAAAGATAGTATTTCATCTTTTCTTATGGTTGAGTAGTATTCCATAGTATATATGTACCAAATATTTATTCAATCTTCTATTGAAGGACACTTTGATTGTCTCCATACCTTGGCCACCATGTTGCAATGAATACAGGGATGCATATATCTTTGCAAAAAATGTTTTTTGAGTTATTTGAGTATATAACAAGGAGAGGGATTTCCAGATCATATGGTAACTCTAGTATTGATTTTTTGAGAAATCACCCTAGGGATCGAGCCTGCAACCCAGGGATGTGCCCATGACCCGAATTGAGCCTAGGACCCTTCAGTCCTCAGGCCAACGCTCTATCCACAGAACCAAACCAGCTAGGGCTCACTAATTCTTAATGACTCTGAAAAAAATGCATGAAATCTCTCATGGCTTGAAGTAGCACATCTGTATTATGAATAGGTTGTATTAATTGATCTCTAGATAGAGTTTGAAACCTAAAATCCTATTACTATTTGAGAATATTCAGGAATCAAAAAAAAAGAGTCCTAGGAAATGTAATCTAAGAAAAAAAATTAGCAGGACATCAATATTGTATCAGAACTAAGTTGATGGTGAAAAAAATATATAGAGGCCAAATTCATTATTGACAGACATAGTCCATGAGACAAAAATGTACTCAGAATAATGTGTTTTTTGACTTTGGTTTTATATTTTCACTAGAGGCCCGGTGCATGAATTCGTGCATGGATGGGATCCCTTGGCATGGCTGGTGGTTCGGGCCAATGGGGCCATCTCACCCAGCCTCAATAGGGGCTGATCTGGCCTGCAGGCCAGGTAGAGGGACTACCGGAGGTTAGCTGTGGGAGTGCACTGACCATCAGGGGGCAACTCCTGCATTGAGCATCTGCCCCCTGATGGTCAATGCGTGTTATAGCCACTGGTTGTAATAGTCGCTTAGGCTTATATATATATATTGAGTAGAGGCCCGGTGCACAAAAATTTGTGCACTTGGAGGGGAGGGGCATCCCTCAGCCTGGCCTGTGCCCTCTCGCAGTCTGGGACCCCTCGGGAGATAACAACCTGCTGGCTTAGGCCTGCTCCCTGGTGGCAGAGGGCAGGCCCAAATTCCTAGGTGCAGCCCCTGGTCGGGCTCAGAGCAGGGCTGATTGGGGAGTTGGGGCGCCGTCCCCTGTCATGCACAGAGGAGGGCGGTTTGGGAGGTTGTGATGCCACCCTCAGTCACACTCAGGGTAGGGCCGATTGGGAGGTTGCGGTGCCACCACCGTCACACACAGAGCAGGGCCAATCAGGGGGTTGGGGCGCTGCCCCCTGTCACTCATAGAGCAGGGCCCAGCAGGGGGGTTGGGGCTCCATACCATGTAACGCACAGAGCAGGGCCCATCAGGGGGTTGAGGAGCTCCCCTCTGTCACTCACAGGTGGGGAATGTTGGAGTCCTCTGTCACTGAAGCAAGCAAGCCTCATGTTCGCTTCAAGCTGCCTGGCTGCCAGCAGCCATCTTGGCTGGCAGTTAATTTGCCTATCACCCTGATTAGCCAATGGGTAGGGTAGCAGATATACTGCTAATTACCATGTTTCTCTTTTATTAGCTAGGATATGTTCATTGCATAGACTTGGTTGGAATACCAGTTCAGATCCTTGTTGAGTTTGTTACCATGGTTGCCATCAAAAGACAGCACTACCTGACCTATGAAGTCATCCCTGTGGTTGGCGTTTCCCATTGGCTGCTCCTAGCCTATGACTGAACATGGCAAAGACATTAAGGCAAGCCCATTCTGAGAAGATATATGACTCCTCTGATGGTGATTTGAGCTTGATGAATACCAGATGACCTTGCCAAAATTTTCTGGGAACTGCACTGCATTTCAAGATGCTTACCCTCAACTTTCCCTCCTTACCTTGTTCCTTTACTCAGGGTCAGACATACAACACAATTTGACAGTACCACCCTCTAGTGCTGGGGTGGGCAAACTTTTTGACTCGAGGGCCACAATGGGTTCTTAAACTGGACCGGAGGGCCAGAACAAAAGCATGGATGGAGTGTTTGTGTGATCTAATATAAATTCAAAGTAAACATCATTACATAAAAGGGTACGGTCTTTTTTTTTTTTAGTTTTATTCATTTCAAACGGGCCGGATCCAGCCCGCGGGCCATAGTTTGCCCACGGCTGCTCTAGTGGCTGCCACCTCTTTAACTAACACAGGTGTTTCCCCAAATAAATCTCTCCCATATATAATCCTCTCTTAAAATCTGTTTCTCATATTATTTGGAATAATTGTTCATTTAAGATCCTTTATATTTCTTTCAGTTTATTCATCTTTAATTTGGAGTTAGTATGTAATTTATTTGGGTTAATATGGAAAAGAGATTATTATCTTATAACATATTTTTTACAATGCATGTATTAAGTATTATGCTCAAGTCAAATTGCACAACTCATCACTCATTGATCTTTTGTTCATATCACTTTTGTTCAATTTATGCTCTCACCTTAAATTATCCTTTCTATCTATACATATCTAATTCTCAAATCATTAATGCAGGGATAAAAATTGAAATTAAGGTGAAAAAGTATCAGAAAATGTATGTCATAGATTCATGTGAAACATACTAAGAGAGAAAGGATGTTAGCACTTCAACGTACATAAATATCTTAATCCAAAACACATATAAATCAAGTTAAGTAGCATATATTTAGAATTAAAAACCATGTTATTGTAGTTTTTTTTTTCTGTTTAAGATTACTAGTACGCTTAGATATTTTCTCTTTGATGACCAGCAATTTTTTTTTTCATATGTCCCATTCTGGAAAGAAGTATTACATGGTTAAGGGCTCTCTCTCATCCATATTACATGGAATCTGGCACCTTGGGTATCAGTAAACATTAGCTAAATTTTAATAACTGTTTATTTACTCATAGTTAAGGGTCATATCAAGTAGAAATTGGCCATAGAAAAAGTTTGGCCTTTTTAAGTGCAGTGAGAAGCCACTTATAGATTCTAAGCAGGCATTGACAAAACAGGATGTGTTTTATATTGATTGCAATGGGTATTCTGTGGAGAAGGTATTGGGGTTGGGATTTAAGTCCTGTTCTATAATTGGATACTGCATTTGTTATTGCAAAGCACTGCAGTTACACTATAGCGGTTACCACTGGAAGAGACTAATCGTGTGTCCTCTCTCTTTAGAAACAGTCACTCCATCATTTTCCGGCATTGATAACTAATCTGTAATCTAACCTGTGCCATGAAACTGGTGATGAAGACATTAGGGTCTCAGGAAGTAATGACCTTTCCCAGTAACCGTGATGCTGGGAAATCAATTCAGACTGGCAGGAGTAGAAATTAGGCAATGGAAATCTAATGGGAGACCCGCCCCCCTCAGGCCCTGGCCTGGCCCGATAAATGGCATTTCTTCAAAATTTACAGGATGTATTTCCTTTTCCTATAATCTCCAGGATTTATTTCTTGCTTCCTCAGCAAGAGTACATTGTAAAGGCAGAGGTGTATGGTGGCAGGCTTCAGAGATTCTGCTATTTGTTTTAAATACTGTAACTTCATTATTGAGATGAATGGTGGGTCCCTAGACTATAAAACACAAATAAACAAGAATACAAAACCTATTCCAAAGCTGAGCCTAAATGACACTGTCTCAGATTATCTATGGTTCTTATCCCCTCCATTAGTGCAAGTAATCGAGTGTTTGAATTTGAAAGTGCAAGTTTATCTCATTATTCCATTATAGGTAATAAAAGTGACCTATGTGAGGATATTAGATTACTGCTTTTTACTTGGTATTCACCTTCTGCTCAGAAGGTGTGAAATTGTTAACTCGTTCAAATTAAGTCATTATCCAGTTATGTAACAAATAGACTTGTGCTTAAAAATCTTAACTAAGCATGTGCAGAGAGAAAGCAGCAGCTCCATCAAATGCTTCAGGAGACCCTTTCTGCTGCTGCTCCTTTTTGTTACATCTCATTAACAATGATATTAACTATCACCAACTGCTCAGATAGAGGAAACTGGGAGAAATTAAGCATCCTGCATAATCTTCTTAATACTATTTTAAGTACAAGGAAAAGTAGGTTTCTGGTTCTTTGTTTGTTAATAATCTATAGCCTTGTCATTTTGAATCTTCTTGTTGCTGATAAGTAGATATAGGAGGAACTCTGATGAACAAGTAGGCTTGGGCTGTCATGACAAGATACCATGAACTCAGTGCCTTGACAAACAGAAACTTATTTATTTGTTAAATAATTTTTTAAAATTTATTTTAGAGAGGAAATGGAAGGGATAGGAGAGAGAGAGAGGCAATGTGAGAGAGAACCATGGATCGGTTGCCTCCTGCACACACCCCGACTGGGGATTGAACTGCAAGCTGGGTATGTGCCCTGACCAGGAATCGAACCTGCCATCTTTGGGTGTACAGACAACACTGCAACCAACTGAGCCATGGCACCAACAGAAATTTTTCTGCCAAGGACTATTTGGATAGTTATAACATTATTTGCAGGCCATACAAAATAATCAAATTGGAAATTAGCCTGCTATATTTGGTTAAACATTTAATTAACTCAACCATAATGCCTTGGCAGGGCCGACCAGATGATTTTGCGGGCCTCATGTGGCCCGCTGGCTGGACTTTCCCCATCCCTGCAAGGTAATGCACTTGGTGTATACTGGTATTAAGATACATTGTTCAGGTTGCTAAGTTGATTTCCTGCCAAACATATTTTTTTTTTCAGAAAAGTTTACATAGAAAATAAAGACCTTCCTAAAATCTTAACAACATAAAACCCTCAAATATAGTTTACTTTGCAGAATTGTCACATCAATATACACACCAAAGTATCCAGCAATAAGCAAAGGCCCTTTTATATTATGATGCTGAGTATAAGATAAAACCTTAAATATTCTAATACTAACAATGATCTATTTCTTCTCTTTCTCTCCTAGGTGAGTAACTGAAGGTTAAAAATCAGAATTCCTGCATATGAAGTATTATATGCTTTTTTATTGGTGTCCTGTTGGTAAGTAAAGAAACAGCCTTGGCTTAGACTGGATGCTGAAACATGCTAAGATATAAATTAGTGAGCTGGAGCACTCTATTATTGCGCGTCATGATCAAATCTCTAAAATCTATTTGAAGTTAGGCACAATCGTGTTGAGTGGGAAATATTTTCGTATATTTTAGTTTGTAATTATGCCATTCAGATCTAGTACATAAGTAACTTTGGGTACTTTGTACTTGAACAACAGTGATGTGCTTTGACATAACTATTGTCCATGGATCTCAGATGGTTTGAAAACATAAATGGAGATATGATTTTGACTATTATAGCTATTAACACTGAAGAATCAATTAAATTGTGAACAATAACATTACATTAAAAATCAGAAATGAAGACTTTTTAGCAATTTTTTAAACCGTTAGAACTTAGATTTTTCATCTTGGAAATATAATGGACCTTACTTTTTATCCAGCATAATATTAAATATAGATAAAATGAAATGCACTTAGCTGTGGCTTAATGTTTAAAAAAATTAAAGAAATGAATGAATTATTCTTAAAATTAGAATAGAATTTTTTTGTATTTATCTTTATTAAAAGAGGTTTTATAGAATTAGGGAATTGTTTTTTTCCCCATTCATTTTTTTTAACAAATGCTGATTTGTTCTAAGATATTAAAAATATTTCCAGTAAGTAGCTGTTCAAAATTATTTCAAAAGACAAAACAGCTCTTACAGTATAATCCAAATGTCAGGAAAGTCTTTTTATTAAATATTAATTGTGTTCATGGAGGTTATTAGTGCACATTGAAATTTATGAGCTGGAAATCTACTTTAAATATTGAAGTATTAGTTCCCTTAAGATTTGATTATAACATTAATAAGTTATATTATTTAAAGAATATATTCCAGAGAAAGTAGAATGAATGAAATTTCTGGCATTATATCATTTTGTAAGAAATTTTTTATTTTTTTATTTGTTTCTGGTTTATTAGCATTCATAAAATGTGATATTGGTTTTGTTACCAAATTTATGTGCAGTATGATGATAAATATTTTAGATAATTTTTATGTTGTTACTTTATTGAATATGTTATTATACTTGGAAGTGGATGTAGGGAAAATAGGTTTGTTTTTTCTGGGTTTATATTTTTGACATGCCCACTTTTAGCATGATAAATCACTTTCAACTTGAAAAAAAAAACACAACAATTTCTTGAAATAATTTACTTGTGATAGAATTTTTTGTTTATTTTAGTTTGTGAAAATTATTTGTAAAGGTCATAGAAATTACTTTAACAAATGCGAATTAATACTATTATATCTCAACTTCTGGCAAAATGATTATTGTCCATAAAATATCTAATTAGAATGACATCAATTACACATTTCAGCTCATCAGACTAGGTTAATGACTCTTAGTTTGGAAGCAATAAACATAATAAAATGAATGGTTGGGAGGGTATATTCTAGTAGGGACTCAGTCTCTGAGCTTGGCATAGCATTCTCAATGCTGCAAAATTCCCAGGTCACTTCATTTGAGTTTAAGCTGTGTGAAAGTCTCTTTATTTGCTCAGTCTGCTAAATACCTAGTAACAACAAAAAAGGGTTGGTTCGTGTTATAGATATAACTATTATTTTGAAATTGCCATCACTTTAATGTTATCACAATATTTACTCATAATCATGTGTGATAAAAATTTCCAAATCAGATGAATTAGCATAAATTTTGAATATATAGTAAAGCAAGCTAAGTATTAGAACTGAACCCATTTTAATATTTAAGAGTGAGTTGCTGGGCATTTACGTGTTTAATTATACATGTGTAGATTTAATTTACTCTTGAGATTGGCAGCAAAGCAGCAGTAACATTTTATTAAACACCATAAGCCTAAGAGTATTACCTCTGTATAACATCAGCAAAAGTCCAGTGCTCAAAAAATAGAGAATATTAAAAAGGAGATTATCCTATAGATAATATGATATTCCTTGTTGAGGAAATACATGATAAGGCATTGATTTTGAAGAACATTCTGGCTTTATGAAAAGAACACTTTGAAGAAAAGAATTACTCCAGGCACAGGGTTTTAAAAAAAGCTTAGCTCAACCAGTGGGCCTCAGTGGTTGAGTGTCAACCTATGAAACAGAAGGTCACAGTTGATGCCCTGTCAGTGCACATGACTGGTTTGCAGGCTGGATCCTCAGTGGGGGCGTGCAGGAGGCAGCCGATCAATGATTCTCTCTTATCATTGATGTTTCTATCTCTCCATGCCTCTCCTCTCCTCTCTGAAATCAGTAAAGATATATTTTAAGAAAGCTTAAAGTTGAAATGTATTAATTAGGAAAATTTAGATTCCTAAAATATTTTTCATTTATTGAATATGCAATTCTTATTTCAAACATACTTGGTTTATAAGATAGGCTCAGGATTATATCAACCAATTGGAAGTTCTTTATGGTTTAAGAATGGGAAATAAACAGTCTAAATATTCAACTGGTCAATGAACTATCTATAATAATAAAAGCATAATATGCTAATTCGACCCAACTTCCTTCTGGACAACCTTCCAAACGTAGCTGGGGCTAAAGGGAAGCCAGGTTCCCTGGTGCCAGAGGGAAGACGATGCTGGCAGCCAAGGGTAGGAAGGCCTGCATGAGTTTTGTGCATCGGGCCTCTAGTAGTTGATAAAATAATTTAGGTTAATTATAAAAATTAGATAATATCACTAAAATTAGTAAATATACTTACTTTTCAGCAGATAAACATCAAAATATTATTTTATTTATATATATTTTTAAATTTGAAATAAAAAATAATATGCTCATCACATTCAAGCATATTATCTAATTTATTAAAATGTTACATATCTGGAGAATTTTATCTATAAAGGAAAAGCTGTAGGAATCTACTCTATATCCAGATCTAACATAAATAGAGATTTTCTTGAAAATATTCTTAATTCATTCTCCTTCTCTAGATCTGTCTTTTGAGTGTCTTGTGAAAGGTCACTCAGCTAAATATAATAGAACAGCTGCATCTCCAAGGTAACATTTCATAGTCAAGCATGTTATTTCTTATATAGTTAAGAAAATCAGAATTTCAATTTGAATATTTCTTACATAAAATTTGGGCATCAAAGAAAGAGCCTTTATACGAAATTTTTATGTATTCTCATGATGTAGTGTAAACTTTTGAGTTATAACTTTTCTACATAGACTCTTTAAATATCTACATGTCAGTAAAATAAATAAGATTAAAATAAGTGAAATTAATATTAAAAAGTAAATGTACCTATTTAGAAAGAAGAATAGGCTTGCTCTGTTCCACAAATTCACAAATAAATGTATAATTAAAGAGTCATTTTTAGTTAAAAGGTAAATTGAATTAAACAGAAAAGTTTTATTTTTCCTCAAAACATTTATTTTATTTCTACTACACTTCAATAGCATTGCATATTTTGATTTTAAATAGTTATGGATAAATATATTTGAATTATTTGTTTAATAACTGATACTTTCTAGAGTTCTAGATATTGTTCAGTGAAAATCACTAGGCATTGCATCTCTACAGCCTGCTGTTTCTGAGTTAAATTCTCATCTGGAAAGTAAGATAATGTTACTGAAGTTATAATACTTTTCACATTAGGTATGTGCCCAAATGATTAGAAGGTCGTATCCAAAGAACTGTCATCCATATATTAACATTGTCAAGTGGGTACTTCTTCATTACTAAAAGCACTAATTACTTGTCCTAAAGTAATAGTACTTTGCATTTATAAAGTACTTTATATTCTTTTAAGTGATTTTGCGTGATTTACTCATTTGGTCTTGATAGAGGGATGCAGCACATTCAATTGTCCAGATGGAGTTAGAAACAGAGTGTTCAGCCATAACTAATGTCCCCTCAAACCAAAGTGAATATATATTTGGTGAAGACCTGTTTATAATAATGGGAGGAAAAATCAACATCCCCAGTTCCGTTAGAATCAAACTTTTGGGAATATGCCCATTCTACTCTTCATGTACTTTTTATAATTCTTATCAAGTTAGTTACTATCAGAACAAAATTCAGTTAATTTATTCTGATAGATCAGACACAATCATTTTCTTCATTGTCATTTAAATATTTAATAGACACATATTTATATGAAAAGCATTATAGAATTAATTATTTAATCCAAAATATATTGAGTATCCCTTCTTCTAACATCTTAAAAAAAAGACTCTAATAACTGAATATTGTTAAAAATCAGAAGCTAAATTTTAGAATATGTTCTACATTGTAGAGTAATAATCTAAGTTGCTAAGAAAAACTATCCTACCCTTTAATATGTATTTAATTTTAAATATGTATAAAAGTCATTTTATCTATGCGAAGGTTGGGTATGTGGTTAATCATGCTGACTACTTTTTAAGTTTCCACTTTATTATAACAAATAGTGTGGCAGAAAAGCTCAGCAACATGCAAGGGCTTTGTACTTGACTGAAGGATAATGTCTCTCTTGGGTTCTTTTGAATAAAGAAAGGTAAACCTCAGCCAAAAATCTTGAGCATTCAAAGCTTTTAAAACAAGTATCAGTTGGATGTTCTCTGGCTCAACTTATTTAAACCAAATGTGCAAACCTTTTTTATTTATCTATTTTTGACAATTTCAGATTGAACAATATTACATAAAATTGTAAAGTTTTGTTTTAGTTGTTTTATTGACCTCGAAGAAAAGAAAAGCATTGTGAAAACAGTTTCTGGATCAATACTTTGGGTTATGTTAATAACAATTTAACTATGATTTCTCATTAGCTTTCATTTTTCATGTTCTAAGCTGTGATTTAGAGCAAGAGCATAAGTATATACCATCAGACAGATATAATTTCATTCCTTTCCACCATCATCCCTAAGTAGCTTCTTTCATAAGACCCTAGGGATGTTAAAAGTTTCTGAGATTATTTACTACATTATATTTACTTGAAAACATCCTCCTTCCCAGCTAACCACCATCCTGATACAAGCATTCATTTTCTAAATGTTGAAAATTATAAAAGAAATATGAATAGGCTTTGATAATTCTTAACAAAGTCTGGCCAAGTGTTAGAGTTGGGAGAATAACTAGAAATAATGAGTAGTTTGATATTTTTAGCCCAAAAAGAAAATAGAGTGGGTTAATCCCTATAATCGTATCACCTTTACCAATAATACCTGGAAAGCAGTATTAGTCTCAAGTCCTACAATGGTTACAATAGCATGATTCTTCACAAGCAGGTGTCTTGCGGGGAAAACCAGACATGCCTCTACAGAACGAGGGAAATCCAGGCAACCATAATGAAGTTGCCATGAGAACCATTAGAGGAAAAAATGATCCTGAAGTGCTTTTCATAAGTCTGGATCAGAGCTTTGTGGATTCAAGAACATGCAATAAATCTGTAAAATATTTGGAGAATCAAGTGCCAACTAAATGAGAATTCAGCCTGAGACTTTCCTCTCTATTCTCTACCTTTTCACATCTGTGTACCTCTCTAGGTGGTCTCCCTTGGAATTGACCATTTGATCAATTAAGAGTAAATTACTCTTTGCTATTCTATTCACTTCATAAGCATACTTCTACTTTTCTTCCTGGCATTTAATGACATATAAATCATTTGCAAATAAAATTGACTACTTCGAAATGTATTAGCTATCTTACTATATACACTATGATATAAACTACAATGGGCCCGTATGTTACATGCTTTTGACTGCATTATATTCAGCTGCCCAAGAAATAAACAAGAGAGATGTTAATAACTTATCTGCGAGTAATAGAAGCTCATAATGGTTAATTAAAAGCCAAAATTTATCTAGCTAGTAAGTGTTGAGGAAGGAATTAAACTTCTGATTTGTCTCATTCCAAAGTCCATGATTTTTCCTACATTTGCACTGTGTAATCTATAAACTTAATAGATTGTTAACTGTTAGTGTAAATAGATTTGGTTAGTGTGTGTGTGTGTGTGTGTGTGTGTGTGTGTGCTGAACACTACTTTCAAGTTTTTCAAAAACTGTCACTGGTATTGAGGTATATTGAATAAATACATAGTACTAAGTGACACATAAGTTAAAATTAGGATAAATTTAACACTTGTTATTTGAAATAAAAAAGAAACTCTAGAGAGTTGAACAAACTTACAAGGTGAATCATTTTAATAATGAATAAATCAGAGTTTGTAAGAGGTTAAGTAGAATTCTATTAAATGCACTTCAAATATACAGTTATATTCTTGAACAGACTATACATCTGATAATTAAGTCAGAACATATTGTGAAAGAAATGCAAAAGTTGAACTGTCAGTGAGTAAGCTATTCAGGAAAAATAACTCCCTCTTCCTATTGCTTTTGGAATTCTCCAATTTGTTTACAGTTTATATTTTTTTAGTGTTGTTTGCATGAGAGAAAAAAAAACACGTATCACTATTGCTCTTTAGATTTTTATTGATATTGTGTTATTTTACATATATTGATTTGTTGCAAAATCAGTTTAGCTTACAGTTTAATAACTTCATAATATATTGATGTTTAATAGGATCTAAAGCTTTATTACCTGACATGAAGAAATTTAGTTAAAATTATTAAGATATATAGCAACTTATAATGAGAAGCCCATTACTGCAATTGCTATTGCACATGCTGGATATGATAGAATAAATGGCATGTCTGAAAACATCATTAACAAGTCATATTCTGAAAAGGGCAGAATGTAGAGATGCAACAGGATTAAATTGTATTAATTTTAGTGTGATTGGCACATCAAAAATATCTACAATAAAACAAATATGGTCTTGTTAGCTTTTCCTATCTATATATATAAAAGCCTAAGCAACACAATTGCCGGTAGCTATGATGCGCACTGACAACCAGGGGGCAGATGTTCAACGCAGAAGCTGCTCTCTGGTGGTCAGTGCCTCCCACAGCTGGCCAACCTCCCATGGTCCCTCCCCCCAGCCCGCTGCCCCAATCGGCCCCAATTGGCCCTGATTGCCAGCCAGGCCGACGGACCCCACCCGTGCATGAATTTGTACACCAGGCTCTAGTGTATTGATAAAGAAAAATCAAGTATTTATTCTCAAATCAATAAATAAGGAATTTAAACACAAAATATAAAACAAGACATTTGAACAATGACCTTTTTCGATTTATAGTAGACATATCATAAGAATATTTTAAACAGTTTTAACTACAATAAGGTTATAATTCATAGAAGGTTTCAGGAGTATTTTTGTTTGATTCTATATTGAACAAATACTTAGAATTATCAAATAATTCCAACATTTTTTTCTAAAAAACACTTAAATATATAAAATCATATTTTTGTACTTGAGTTAATTATATATTATTAGTGTAAATTAGTTTAGTAACTCCAATCTCAAAATATATTTTCCTAAATATGTAAAATTCACTATTCACTTTGAATTGTGTGAATTGTTTTTGTTCTTCATTCTCCTTTTGACAAACTCAGGTTGCTGAAATGTTTGCTGATGCTGATTTAGCTACTTTATTTTCTTCCTCTATCATGATGGGTAATTAAAAATGGATGGAAATGTATTCCTAATTAATTTCAATTCAATGAATACTTACCAAGTATGTGTTATAAGATAAATATAGTGGATACAACAGAGATTCTAGTTCAGTGTCTTATGTAAAATATACATAAGCTTCTTAATATACATGAATAATTTCACTTTAGTTTTATTCATTAAAATTATTAAATTCAACCAAAAATCCATTCTCTATAACATTACAGGAATCTACCCTCTTATTTTAACATTTAAAAATCCTCCTTTACTCTATATTTTAATATAAGTATTATTTGTTTATGCATTTTTTTCTGGTAAAAATCTAAAATATAATATTTTAAATATTTAATATTAATTACACTTTTTTGTTTAAGTGAAATGTAAATAATCTTCTTGCATTGGATACAACACAATTGCTTTCTGAATTTTCTCTCATATGTCCTTATGAACTCCCACACAATTAATATTCATATTTATTCATTAAACAAATATTTATTCATTACATGAATGTTTATTAACTGCCTCCTATGACCATACCAGTAAGCTAGGTGAGAAATTTGTGTATTCACTGTCTTTGAATAAGGATGCGAGATAGGCAAACAAAATTTTAAATCAGAAGTAGGTTGAAGACATAATATAAATAATAACCAGATTAAAATTACTTGTAGTCTGTAATTTGGTTATAAATAAAATGTTTCATGAAAGCATGGCCCATTGGCATAAATGAAAACTTATCAGATGTCACTTTTTTGGTGTACCCAGCAAATCCACTTTCTCATCATGAGTGTGCTCAATCACAGAGAAGGCTGAATTTAATCTGGATGGATAAATAGCAAGAAATAGGCAACCTGATTTTTGAACAGAAACTATTGTAGAATTGATAAAATTTATGAAAAAGTCTTTAAATTGTAAGGTAATTATTTATTATAAAATATTCTTTATATACCTGTTTAATCTTTGCTGCTACATAGTATAACTGAATACTTACTATATTATATTGTGGGACAAAAGAAACTGCGTTTACCAAACTATTTCTATATATTATTATTTTAATATTTTCATTTATAGTTGATTTAATTTTATTAGATAACATGTTTATATGGTGGTATCGTCACAAAACACAGTTATTTCTGTGGTTTATATTTATATCAGGTCTGAATTTTTAGCATTTTTTAAAACTTAGCTAATTCTATTTTAATGTAATTTTAGATATTTAAGATATAGTGGGTCAATGACAATATAAAAAATTTTACTTGGTAGCCCATCCAGAATAGTCCTAACTTTTTTCTTCTTTTTCTATAGTAGCTGTCTAAATAAAGTAATGTATTTACAAAAAAGTCCTCACCACTTTTAAACAACTGGCAAAAAAAAAAAATACTAGAATTTACAATAGACAGGACATATAATGGCTTGAGTAGCTAGTTAAGTCATGGTTAAATCAATATTAATATTGTCCATATTAATTGAGCCATTACCTTAAATCAATATTATTTCACATTGCTAGAATATCTTCCCTTTGTCCTTAGAAAAATTGCTCTTTTGTTTGGGGTTTTTACTAATTTAAAAGCAAAATAACATATTATAGGTCTTCTTCCATATAGAACAAAATAGAGAAATACTACCTCATATTTTTAAAGAAATTTATACAATTAAAAATTTTTATTTGGTGTAATTTTTTTCCTAATCTCAATTGCTCAGAACCTTTGGAAGTATATAAGAAGATAATGAAAAATTTTAATGGATTAAACAGATATTTGTGATTGATACATTCAAAGTTATTAACTCTAATACTCCTTCAGGTTGTTTATCATTCTAACAGAGGAGCTAACTTGGAATACAAAGAAAGAGAGAGCCTCTACAAAGGAACCTCAGTAAATGTCTAATGAATTCTACAATGGTCATACTGACAATCATATAAAATAACACAAAGGAAGTAAATTTGTTATATCTGAACATTTTTAATTCACCAATATTTTGTTAACAGAATAGGTCATTATCTTACTTTGCAAATCCCAGACATGCATTATACATTATAGCATATTTTACTTCACCATGTTTGCCTCTTCTTCTTTTTTTTTTTAGATAATGCTTCTATCTGTTCTTAAACAATTTACTTAGTAAAAGAATTTCACTAGCTCAATCTAAGCCCCCAATAGTAAAGTCAACCTAACTCCTGCCCTTAAAAGTCAATAAGAAATGGAATTTATTTAGACTATCAGAAAATTGTATTCATGATATAAGTATGCAGTTGCAGTAAACTATGCTATGCATAAGGTATACTATTCTGTTTATTTTAACCAGCACTTAATAAGCAGCCAGAAAAAGTTTTACTAAAATTTTATTGAAAAAACTAGAAAGCATTTTATTTCTCTATGTATAGAGAATAAAAGTATTAATGGTTTTTAAAGATACTTCAAAATAAATGTGCCTGTAAATGAGAATGTTATTATCTAGACAATAATATGTGTCTATATAAGTTTAGCAAATTTATACTAAATACATTAGGTTGAGTCTTATGACATTGCCAATCTTTAATCATTTTTGAACTACAAAAACGGTATTTTCAGATGGTTTAATGTAATATATTCTTCCAGTGAAAACAATTTCTTAAAAAATGAAGATATGCATTAAGATGAAAGCATAGTAGTAGGTATATGTTATGTTTTTTTTCGTAAAATTGAATAACAACACTAATTTAAATATAAATAATAAAACTGGAATTACATTACTAATTAAAAGCTAAGATCTCTTTTTATAGATGAACAATTATTTTGGTTGTATAATACTAAATACATATGGATTATCTGATAATTCTTACTTATGAGTCTTCCTTATTTTAGTAATTGTGTGGGAAGATGTTTATTAACTATATTGAATTCATTCAAATAAAAGTAGTATACTGAGTGATGAATTTTCTAATGTGCTAGAGAGATATGTTTCTGTGAGGGGCTGTCTACTAGCATGTTGCTCCTTTTATTCTATAGGATTATTTTGAAGTTCCATTATATATAAAAGCTATTTGCCCTAGTTTTTCTTTTCTCTAATTTTTTTATGATTGGATTTTTGACATTTAATTCCTTTCTCTTTTAGGAATTAATTATGGCCTATACTTTTCAATTAAGTTCTAAATTTTAAAGTGTTCTGTTTTGAAAAATGCTATTATTGAATAATTTTTCACTTTCCCATTATTTGTGTCATCTACTTTGCCTGCTTCATAGATAACATGGTAATAAGTATTCCCAAGACTTATATTCTCTAAACATTTCTTTCAAGGCATTATGTTTTCAATGATAAACTCCAAAATGTATTATAACATATTCTGTGGTCTCTGGACCCAACTTGAAAATTACAGAGATAAAAATATTACAGAGAGAGACAAAAATCTTGATTTAGACACAAACCATATAAACTGAGAACTGACTTCCATCAATTATTTTACCAATATAGCAAGCTTGTTTGTTCTCTTTTATAAGATCATTCTTAAACTACTAACCTGAATTTGGAAATATAGCTACAATGAAATTATTTGAAACAATAAATCCCATAGACAACACTCTGTGTTATCAGCTCAATTTGTGATATCATCCTTTGGTAAAATGCTCATTACAGAAATATAAAAATGAAACCAGTTGTAGAATAGTGTCCTTTATGGAATTAGGAAATAGGTGACCCTACTTATATACAGGCAGGAAAACCACATTTTGTTACCACCATAGTAGTTTTTCTTATCTTATATTTAAAAATAATTATCAGTTAATTTACACAGTAGGAACTCCAAGTCTAGAAGAAATCATGAGACCTCAGCAGAACCTTTAAAAATGAATTCTCTAACTATAGAGTTCGAAGGATTATTAGGTCAACATTAATAATATTCCCTTTACCTGGTAATTTATAGATTTTTCTCATAATGGTCAATATGTCTCACTACCATATCAAGAATTTGTCATGTGTCATGTTAGCATTTTTGGAAGTTCAGTAGTTCCCATCAACTCATAAGATTGGGAGAATAAGGTAATCAAAACTAGCCCATAATGAGAATAGTCGACAAGTATTGCTCTGATCATGGTTGTTGGCATCTCAAGTGTTGTTTTTCCTCTTGACCCACCACACAAAGATAGCTACAGCTTATACAATCTATCATGAATGCTTTAAACATTTTTGAATGGCTTATGTCAACATATGACACCAATTATTTTGATATATACTCAAGGAAAATTGGAATTCTGTAAATCATCTTTAAAATCCCCAAAGTTTTCAAGATGAACTGATGTGGGATTTTATTCAAATACTAGAGGCCTGGTGCATGAAATTGTGGACAGGTGGGGTCCCTTGGCCTGGCTGGCGATCAGGGCTGATCGGTTCGGCCAGCTGCGGGGAGGGACCACGAGAGGTTGGCCAGCAAGGGGGAGGGACCACGGGAGGTTGACTGGCTGTGGGAGGTTGGCTGTGGGAGCACACTGACCACCAGGGAGCAACTCCTGCATTGAGAATCTGCTCTCTGGTGGTCAGTGAACATCATAGTGACCAGTTGACCAGTAAACTGGTCGTTTGGTCACTAAGGTTTATATATATATATATATATATATATATATATATATATATATATATATATATTTATATATGATCTTTATATATTGATTGTGGCATGTCTAGAGTTCGCTGGCATTGTGTATTGCTTCTAAGTGGAGATTTTAATAATAATTATTAAAAACACTAGAGGCCCAATGTATAAAATTTATGCTTGGGTAGGGTCCCTAGGCCAGGCCGACAATTAAGGCTGATCTGTGGGGTGACCAGCGGGGCAATCATGGGGCTCCCACTGGCACCCGCCTTGGCTGGCCTGGGGCCTGTGGGCTGGGGGCAGCTCCTGCATTTGGCATCTGCCCCCTGGTGATCAGTGTGTGTCATAGCGACCAGTTGTTCCACCAGTCATTCTGTTGTCCAGTTGATTTGCATATTAGGCTTTTATTATATAGTATGAGAGCTAATATACTAATATCTTTGATCACAATGCATAAATGTGCATGTTGTTCACAGTTCATCAGATACTAGTCTTTTTGTTTCATGTATATTACTTCAGTCAATCCTCATATACACTGAAGTAGGTGCTATTATCACTGTAATCTTTTACATAAGGAAACAGACACAGAGGGTTAAACACTATTCTTTCTCAAGGAATCTGACTATAGAACTCATTCTTTCCATGTCTGTCATTGAAGCTAATTTTATCTCTTTTGCAAAGAACTCATCTACTCTCAGCATTATCTGCTCTATTATCTACCCCTTCTGCTGACTGTGGAGCAGTTCTCAAAATCTGACTGCTAACAAAGACAAAATATGTTACTTCATTTAATGACCTCAACATTATGTAAAATGCTATCAAGCTTGGAAAAACAAAGAGTGCATATTCTGAGATTTTATACAAGTCTATATGTGCAGATACTATTTTACTCATTTTTCTAACACAGTAACAAAATTTAACCTCCATTAAAGATTATAGTGAATTATTACAAAACAACCAAAAATAGCATAAACAAAGAGCAAATACAAGAAATATTTTGTAAGTCAGATCACTGTATATTTAAAACTAGAGGCTCAGTATGAAATTCATGCACTGGAGGGCGGGGTGGGGGTGTCCCTCAGCCCAGCCTGCACCCTCTCCAATCTGGGATATCCCTCTCACAATCTGGGACTGCTGGCTCCCAACCACTCACCTGCCTGCCTGCCTGATTGCCCCTAACTGCTTCTGACGGCCAGCCTGATCACCCCCTAACCTCTGCCCTGCCAGCCTGATTGATGCCTAATTGCTCCCCTGCCAGCCCGATTGTCCCCCAACTGTCCTCCCCTGAAGGCCTGGTCATCCCCAACTGCCCTCCCATGCTGGCCATCTTGTATGAGGGCATGATGGTCAATTTGCATTTTACCTCTTTATTATATAGGATTATGCCCACTAACATTCAAAGTATTTGGACTTTAGGTATTGCTAGCGGAACATTTAGTTTTACTAAGCACAGAGATGAAAACCTGCATTATGGCCTGTCAATATGTACACAATCAATGCAAGACTTCATCTATGGTGGTAACAATATGTGTTCATATATATTATGATCTTTAAAATCAAAATTATTGTGTGATTATGATCAGTCTTTGGGAAATCAAGTTAAATTTTCAACTCACTCAGGCTTATGGTCCTGGTTAAATCCTATAGTTTTGTTCCTCAATGACCTCCCCCTCAGACCCCTCCCCCCTCCCCTTATTATCTTAGTCTCCCACATGCCTTTCCACGTTCCCTTTCCGCCATTCCTGATTCCCTGCAAGGCAACATCAAAGATCTATTTGTAGTTCCCTTAATCTTCCTTTACCTTTTATTCTTCCCTGCTTTTGCACAGGATACTCTTTGCCTATGTCTTTTCTGTTTGTTGAACTGATGAAATTCTAGGACTTTAAGATCCTCTATAAAACTTTTTTTTATGTCCTTGGTGTTCTACTTTCTTCTCTTTTCCATTTAGCATCCTGCACTTCTCAAACATAACTGAACTTACTAGCTGTGTGACCTAGAGGGTTTTTTTTAGATGTAAATTGGAAATAAGGGTACTGCGTGGATCAGAGACCTGTCATGAAATAGCTTGGGAAATGTGAATAATGAAATTGTGTTGGAGGAGAATTTAATCAAGGGTTCATTCACAAATGTCGGAAGATGTTGTGATACTGTGATCAGTGCAAGTGGGGTATCCCTTTCCCCACTTAGTGCTGGGGTGATGTCCTCACAGTATCTGGAGAAAAATAATTTTCTGAAACTTACATAGGAGGATGAGTGATTTTTATTTGTTTGAATTACATCCAAAGTCCTGGAAAAAGTGTATTCGGGGTTTCAGTCGAGCTAGAAGCAAAGCCAGTGCCCAGTTTCCTTTCCATGTTGCAGCTGGATCCAATTCAGCATCAGGACAGTTACAGTTCATTGGTCCATTGTGTGTGTGGTCCACATGACCGTGGGCCATGTGGGCGAATACAGCAGGACAGGAACGTGAGAGCCCTCAAGGCAGGAGTCAACCAAGAAAAAACCAAGAGGGCGAATGAGCCGAGGGATTAAATATCTGAAATCTCCCCACGCTTGCAACCGCCATGCCTACTCTGGCCAATGACATGCTCCCAGGTGTGACTGACACTAAGCACCTCTGCTAGTCTACCTCCCACTGTCCAGTCACCCCCGCCCCTCCCCGAGATCAGCAGGGAATAGACTGGTGGCTCCCTGTAAAGCCTTAGCTTCCTGGTGAAGCTGTCCAAATGACATACCCATAATATTTGGTCTTCCCTTTGCTCCTTTCTTGTTATTAATAACTAGGTCAATTACAAGGGTATCAATACCAGAAGAATAGTTCAGTACAATGTTAGTAACAATAGGAGGTCCTGACCTTCCTTTTACCTGAAAAGGCTAGGGGAGGAAAACTTTGTGGAATGGAATAAAAAAGGAGAGGGAGTTGTGTGGGAAAGGCTATTTGGGAGAAACTCTGCCTTTTGGTTGAGGGATTTAGTGTATTTAGCATGGCATTTAAATGAGCTCTGCTGTCAGGTGGCCTGTTCCTAATCATGCAGAGTTTTCATTAGCCTGAGGATACTTTTGAGCATAGCAGAAGAAGCTTCCTTCCTTTAAGGGGCAGATATACTGTGACTTGATTATCGGAGCAAGGGCTAGACTTCAGCCCCGGTGAAACCACTGACAGGTTTCCTTGTGGAATGAATGGCCAACAAAGCCACACGTGAAAGCCCAGCAATCGGCTTCCTCACTTCCTCGCTAGGTGACTTAGCTTAACTCCTCTACAAACCTATTTTATCTATTCTGTAAGATAGTGTTAATATAGTACCTCTCTTATTGGATCCTTGTGAAAAGTGAGTATATATATATATATATATATATATATATATATATATATATATATTAGCAAACTACGCATGCATTAAGCACTGAATGCATCATTTCATGTTCAAAATAAATCTCAATCTTTTGCCACACCTCCAATGCCAGCACCCATTCTAGGTTTTGTTTTCAATCTGAACTGCAAAAATAAGTCCCTATATAGTCTTCTATTTGAGCCTTTCCCTACTTTTAATCCTAATTGTCTACATGAAGAAATAATATATCTGCTATTTCTATTTACTATTATTTACTAGTATTATATCTATATTTCTAGAATAGTCTACTAGTATTTCTGGTGTAAAGGATAATTTGAAAATACCCACTGGCTTAAAAAAAAAAAAACCCTGAATTAATTAGCTTGCTATGTGGAAGCACCCAGACTGTCCTGAGAATACATACACATTATTGTAAGTGAACCTAAATATACAGCACATGTTTGCAGCTCGTTGCCTTTCCACTCGATCCACTCTTGCATTTGCTCACTCTGCCTTCTCACGCAGTGCTCACTCCCCTGGGCTCTCAGTGTGAAGCTCTCCTCCCCTGCAGCCCCCAGTTAGCACTCTGCCTTCCCTGTGGACTTCAACTTCACAGTTCCTCTCCTAGCCCTTTTTTCATCAAGATCACTCCCTTTCGTTTTTATACCATGGCTCTGTCATTCATAGTAGAATCTCCCAGCAAGGATGTGCCATTTTCATCAGCCTGAAAGATAAAATAAAACTTCCAGATCAGCAGTACCTGTAGGATTGAAAGTCTGCATTTATGAGCAATATAAAGCTTTTATGAGGCATATAAATCTGCCGGAGGAAATGCACCTGTGGAAACTAAGCAAGAGCTGCTATTAAAAAAGCTGTAACTCTGAGGCCAAAGGCCTAAGCTAAACCAATAGGGAATGAATTTTTGGATACTGACTTTCTACAAAATGCTATAAAATATTTCTACCTTCAAAAATAATTGTCGAATTCCAGAGATTACTCAATTGTTGTTATCTCCACTCTTTCAGAAATCTCATTATTTATGTTTTATTATTGCTCACAAAGTCTAATTTTGATTATCACCAAGGTTCAAAGATGATTACAGGCTCATTACAAATATATTAAAAGCTTAACTGCGTACTTAGCACATGCCTTCCATTTTGTAGCTGTTCTAGTTACTCTTGCTCTTCTGTGATTGAACTGATATAAGCAATATTTTACCCTATTATAAAAAGCAAGTTATGTTTATCTTCTGTGGTTTGACTTTGATTTTCTTCTGCCACTTAACTTCTTGGAAAAAAAAATAGACATGTTCTTGGCAGGACTTATGTATAAAGAAGTCTTTCAGAAATATATTTTATGTTAGCAACATTTTAAGAGATTTCTCTATATGCCAGGCACTGTTTTGACCATTTTACATAGATTAACCCTTTTTACTTTTTCTAGCATCTCTAAATGGTAGGCATAATTACTTAGTCCCATTTACAAATAAAGGAATTGAGGAACAGGGACATCAAGTAACCTACCCAAGGTCATGCGGCTTAAAGGAGGCAGAGCCATGGTTTGAAAGCAGAAGCTATATAGACCTCTGCTCTTAACCATCCATTAAGTCATGTTTTTATATCTGACCCCAAAGTAGGTACAAAGCACTAATGTGGCAGAACGCTTACTTGTATTTGGTGACACAAACCTCAAAACACTGCTGTGTGAAGATCGTATGCATAAGACAGATTTATTATTTTACATGCATTGATGACTGCACCTATAACGTGTATCCCACTCTTTCTTTCAAACTCCTACATAATGTTACCAAAAGACAGCACAAGTATACATGCACAGCCAAGGAGAGAGAGAAAGCACAAACTAATTTATTCCCTCTACTGGGGTTTCTGTTTTATCTTTTGTTAAGTTTGGAAGGTACTCTGAGTATTACCTATAGGGTCTGAAAATATAATTTTGGGTTGTTTTTCTTCATTGCTAGAAGAGAAAACTAAAACTTAGAGCATGCCCAGGGTTAGTCCCAGTCCAGGGTTGGCATAGGGGGAATCATGGTCACTGCCTGGTAATGCCTTTGGCTGTTTCTTTCTATTAATGTTATGTAGAAGATGTAGGTTTAAGTGACTGTGATATTTGATCATTATTATAATATTTTTCTAAAGATATTTTTATCAATATATTTGTAAACACGCAAAACAGAATAAAATGAAATGATAGATAACTGATACTATACAATCATATGATCACTGAAATATTTTAGATTATAACTCAGAGAGTTTGCTATAAACATAATGCTCCCCCCATGGCCCCCAAAAGAAGAACCCACAAGTGACTTATTCTATTTCAAAAAGATCTTTATCAAGCTGGTACAATGATCAGAAATACATGCAAAAAGTACAAGGTTCAGAAAAGGGTGGGGAAAGAAAAATTCACTTTCTTTGTGTCATGAGTCCAGGCTCCCAAAGGTACTAGCGTGTATGAGGCAGCAGGGCCAAGCAGCATGGCCAAGCCCCTGTGCATGGCTGGTTAGCCACGGTCTGTAGAGGCTGCACCTTGCCCCTGCAAAGACTGTGTTCTGTGCCACCACAAGACTGTCCTTACAGCATTTAGAAAAGTTCTGGCAGAGAATAAATGCTGTAAATGGCTGATTCTAGTAATTAATGCCCAAGCAACTTCCATGGTTTTCCCCCCATTTTTTGTTCTAAAAAGTTTCTTTCTGACATCTTGTGCTGTTACCTTGGATGCTTTTCTTCTCAAAAGCCTACTGACTGGCTGCCAAAGACAGGCTGGTTCACACCTTTCCTTTTTTTCAATGTGCTCTTCTGCTCCACAGAGAGAGACAATTTCACAAAAGGAGGGGAAAAACCCTCACACAGCCCCAATATGTGCATATTGGCTGACGTTCTAAGCTGCCAGGGTGCCAGAACAAAGCCACAGAAGGAAGTCAAGATGCTATCCAATTCTTGAAAAGTGAACAAAAGTACCAGATCCACTAGGATCAAAAAGGGTACATAAAATAATGCATTTTCAAATTTTTAACAAGTACAACTTGATTTATTTTGCCTAACATAAGAAATTGGGCTTTCTTATTAGGAATTTTTATTCTGCCATTTTTTAAAAATTATTATGTTCCAGGTAAAACTGAACAACAATTAAAAGAAGAATGAAAGATGGCATTTATATGTGTGCAAACAAGAAGTTTTCTCCAGACTTTATTATTTTTCATTTTTCTTTCATATTAGAAACAGATAGATAAGTCGACAACTATTCCAAAGTGAAAGCAGTGAAGTGTGAAACTGCCTCTCCCTGTCAAATTGATAGAGTGTAGATGTTGAATGAGATAATGGAAACTTTCTATTCAGTGAGGACTGGAATAAAGAAACCATCTCTAGTCATTCATCAGCATTGATTGCCTTAGTGCTCCAGGCCCAGATCAGAACTTGGACTTTACTAAGGGAATCTAAAACAACCTCAATGATCCACTTTGGGAAGTGTAGCTGGCTTCCACTTACATAGTACACAACAATCACAATACATAACAACAGAAGCAGAGTTAGGCCATGACAAAGAGAATGGCAACACGTAGGTAGATACTTCTTCAGTATTCTGGTTCTGCAACTTATGAATATTTTACTCTGATAATTGAGGACACTATGAAAATTTATATTTTGTTTAAATCATGTTTAATCTATAAGATTTTTATTGGTTTCTTTCATCATTTGCGATGATCAAATTTTATGAATTGTTTAATTTTCAGAAATAGTTTAATGATAAATAGCTTTACTAAAATCCAATTTAGTGAACATGTGTGAGACTGCATACTGTAATTTATTTTCTGTAAAGGAGGTTTTGAAAATATGTAAATGATACCTTCAGTAGTTTTCAGTTTTATTTTCCCTTAAACATTTATAAACTTTATATGGCAAAAAATGTCTACATATTTTCAGTATACCGAATGAATATGGTATAGCTCATACATTTTCTTTTGAGAAATTTATACTAGTATGATGTAGTGGAGAATTGAAACAATTATCCAAATCATTCAAACTAAAGGCATACTCTGGCCTCAATCATTTAAATGCAGCATTCCAAATCAAAGTGTTTCTTTGGCTTGAATGATACAGACAATTTTCTCAGTGCTCCATTACTGCTGACTATAGATTTCCAATCTGATTATGGGTCTAGCATAAGATGGAAAAAATAATAACCTATAATTGTGTTTTGAGAAGTTGGCTCATTCCAAAATCATTGTGCCAGGGTTTCCTAGTGCAACACAATCAGAAAGGTTAGTCATTTGAAGATGAGTGAACTCTTAAAGCCACTTGAATACTATTTACAGCAGAGAAGTAGAAACTCCTTCCTCATTTAGTTTGCCTCTTCAAAAATCCATCCCACTTCAATGTATTTTAAATATTTTCTTTCTGATATGAATAATGTTCCTCAAGTCAGTGGAACAATTCAACAATCCATGCAATCACAATGAATGTGAAAAAAATTATTTTAATGAGTTTGTCATAAATATATAGGATTATACTAGGTCAGTCATTTTTGTTTGGTTTATTAATTTGTATATGATAATAAAGCAAACCAAAGTGTTCAGGCAATTATAATTGTTATATTGGCTGTCAATACAAACAGAAGAAACATTTTCCAAATCAAATCCAATATAATTGCTATTTTTATGCCATCTTTTTCTTTTAAAATTTTTTAGAAAATGTCCGGATTCAGCTGGTGAAAAGATTGAAGTTGTTGATGGCTTTCTCTGTTTTTAGGACATTTGTTTATTCTAGAAAAAAAACTAGACAAATCCTCAATACAGCTGAACACATTTCTGAAGAGCTAATGGCTTTCTTTAAATTTATAAGAAATTTTAGGTATTGTAGTGTCATGGCTAAAATGCATTGATCACATTAAAGTTCACAAGTAATGGGTGGAGATTGCACTGTTTCTCATTGTGTTTCCCACCCTTGACAGAGGCCATTCACATTTGAACCATAGGACGAGGGACTGCACCTAGTAAGAAAGATCACAGGTCATGTGCCATTTCCAGTGCCCTATTTTCACTTTAGTTTTCCTTTCACATTCAAGAAACCCAGTGATAAGTATAATCTTAAATCTATTCTAAAAATTTTAGAAAGTAAACCATTCATTATTTTTTTGATATTTGTATTAATTTCAGAAAGGAAGAAAGAGGGAGAGAGAGATAGAAACATTAATGAGAGAGAATCATTGATTGCTGCCTCCTGCATGCCCCACATGGGGGATGGAACCCACAACCCAGGCATATATTCTGACCATGATTCCTGGTTCATAGGTCGATGTTCAACCATTGAACCACGCCAGCTGGGCTTTTTAGCTATACTTAGTAACAAATTCTTTACTAAATCTGGTAATAATCATGATTGTGGATCACAAGTCCTATAGTGAATCCAAGAGGTTAAATATACCCAGTGAAGTTCGCAGTGAATTTTCCAAAATTTAGACAAGTTAATGATGGATGGTCTATGGATTCCATTTTGAATAACATTGAAAAAAAGTAGTTTTGACTTTTTTCATTTCTAATGAAGAAAAATGTTTTACATTTCTGTTTTCCTTTTTAAAATTTTCCTTCTATATTATCCCTAGTATGTTCTGCTTTTCTCTCTCAATAGACATTTCTGATTAGTGTTAATCCTAATGAAATCCATTTCCTGCTCATCTTAAACATAACATCTCTTTTGTGAATGACTATTCTAATAATTTTCTAATCTTTTTCTATTTGTCATTAATAAATCTTACGAATACTTTTCTGTCTTTAAGTGAATATTTTAATTGTTTTAAATAAAATAATAAATTAATATTCATTGAATGTTTAGATATTAAATCTATCATTTTCCTTGTTTTGTATCCCTTAATCCTTTAAATAATCTTGAGAGGGTATTTATATGTCTATTTTAAGGTGAGGATTTCTATGCCCTACCAGCCGTGGGCAAACTACGGCCCACGGGCCCATTTGAAATGAATAAAACTAAAAAAAAAAAAGACCGTACCCTTTTATGTAATGTTGTTTACTTTGAATTTATATTAGTTCACACAAACACTCCACTCCATCCATGCTTTTGTTCCTGCCCTCCGGTCCAGTTTAAGAGCCCATTGTGGCCCTCGAGTCAAAAAGTTTGCCCACCCCTGCAACCGGTTTGGCTCAGTGGATAGAGCGCCGGCCTGTGGACTCAAGGGTCCCAGGTTAGATTACGGCCAAGGGTGTGTACCTTGGTTTCAGGCACATCCTCAGTAGGGAGTGTGCAGGAGGCAGCTGATCGATGTTCCTCTCTCATCGATGTTTCTAATTCTCTATTCCTATCCCTTCCTCTCTGTAAAAAAAAATACAATATATTTTAAAAAATAAAAAGAAATAAAGTGAGGATTTCTGAAGGTTTACATTAAATTATTTAAAAAATGGAGGGGCATACAGGAATATTGACAATCCAAGTATCTATAAAATTAAAAAAAAAAACAAAACAATAGCTAAGCTTTGTTTAGAAAAGGGTTTACAACCCTTTCATTAGAAAACGTTAAATCTGTGTTTCTGATCATTAGTCCTCACTCTGGTCTTTTTGACTCTTCATTGCATCATGTGAGAGTCTGAAGATAGTAATCAAGTTACTCTGAGGGATTTCCGCCTCCCCCACCCCCACCACTTAGGTAAATCTGTTACTAAATATTTTCCTGTAATTTTATTTAGCCTCTCTGAGAAATAATTTTCTTCATCAGTGAGAATTAGATAAAAAGACATATGCAAAGCTCTAGTAACAACATGTAGAATATGGTAAGTACTAAATAGTAGATATTGCTTGGCTCCCAATTTGAGAGACATATCTACCTAGGGTACAACAAGACAGTCAATAATCCATGTTATTTTTTTTAAATATATTTTTATTTATTTCAGAGAGGTAGGGAGAGGGAGAGAGAGATAGAAACATCAATGATAAGAGGGAATCATTGATCAGCTGCCTCCCTCATGCCCCCCACTGGGGATCAAGCCCATAACCCGGGCATGTGCTCTTGACCAGAACTGAACCTGGGGCCCTTCAGTTTGCAGGCCAACAGTCTATCCACTGAGCCAAACCAGCCAGGGTTAATTTTAAATATAGCATATTATAATTATAATGATAAAATTTAAGATTGTTGCATTCATTCCAAAAATTACAAAAAAATATCTTTTTTTATTCATTTTAACTTATCTGAGTTATTTATACCTCTTGACATATAAATACACTATCATGTAATAATTTCTCTTATGAATAACATTCATGGTTTTTTTCCCCTAATGCTTGAGAAGAAGATTCCAAATTATTGTGTATTATACAGAGTACTTTGAAACTTTAAATGGGAAGAATAATTTCTATTCATAGCTTTCAGTTTTGCCAGACTACTTTCTTTGTATCATATAATAAATATATGTTTTGCCCACTTCCATTCTCTACCCTCCAGTTTTAAGTCTGAGGAGACTTTATTATTCATTCACATGTTTGAAGGTAGCTGTTTCTACCTTAATAGAGCAAAAATTGTCAACTTTTCAAACAGTAACTTGTTTTCTATGCCCTAAGGTTTGAAAGAAAATAGTCTCATAATGGAAAATAGTAAGCCGACTTTCTGAATGCATAAATGGCTGGATTCTTTATCAGGTTATGCTATGTTACCTGTCTGGAAGTGGTGGAGATTGTCTTCTAACAATAGGAAATGGAGTTTGTGGATAAATATGCCATAAATAACAATATTTGCTATTTCTCATTGGGTTTTTGCAGTCTCCAAATTGAACTCTTCGAATTAGATGGCACTACAGTAAACTAGATTTATTTTAAATTATAAATAAAAGTAAGTGGCTTTAACTAGGATACAAGTAAGAGAAAATGATGTTATAACTATTCCACTTAAAATAGTTTGAGCCCAGCTGGTGTTGCTCAGTGGTTGAGCATCCATCTATAAACCAGGTGGTCATGGTTCCATTCCTGGTCTGGGCATATGCCTGGGTTATGGGCTCCATCCTCAGGAGGGCGCATGCAGGAGGCAGCCGATCAGTGATTTTTCTTTCCTCATTGATGTTTCTATCTCTCTCTCCCTCTACCTTCTCTAAAATCAATAAAAAGATAATTTTGAGCCATTTCCAACTAAATGTATAATTTATAGTTTAGACAATAAATAGATTCACACTATGAGAAAAATTTGACAGGTAAATAGGTTTGTTTTTAATAGTCCTCATATTATTAACCATCGAGTACTAGTATTAATTGAAAACAATACTAGTGCAATACTAGTTTAAAGTGATATATTTTCTCAATGATTTATTCAAATAAGCTAAAGGTAAAGAGAAAATTAAGAATCCTTCATTTAAAGGATCTAACTAAGCAAAGGCAAGACTATAAAGTGTCCACTGTTTCTGCATATGTCTTAAAAATACTAGACATTTTATTAAGGTAGAAATATAGGAACAGATACTGGGTATATCATATTGAACTGTACTTAATGATCTATTTTCATGACAATCCTTTGGGTAATCAGAATTTTATTCCTTTAATATTGTTGAAGTTCTACATTATTTTTGAAGGGGAAATAGAGGAGCTAACCAGCATTGGATCAATGGCTTGACATTGCTAGTCAGCTTAGAACATATAAACAACCATTTAAATATCTAACTAGTAGCTCTTCATTCAGTAATGGACAGCAGTACTCCAATTATGTAAAGGAATCTTTCAATGTATTAGAGAGTTTCTCTTCATCTAGTAATGTGCATGGGGACTTAACAGTATAACAAGGAAAATCTCTCTATATAAAAGCCTAATATGCAAAGTGTCCTCTCAGGAGTTCAACTGACCGGGAGGTCAATCACTCACTATGACATGCGCTGACCACCAGGAAGCAGTGAGGAGCAAAGGAAAGACCCCAGCCAGCAGTCGGGGAGGGGAAGGGAGGCCCCAGCCAGCAGCTGCCAGCCAGCAGCTGTGAGGGACCCTACCCATGCACGAATTTTGTGCAGTGGGCCTCTAGTAAGTTTAAATAAAAGTATAAACAGTCATCTTTTTGAAAATGTTTTGAACAAATTACAATTGTTTTTTTTTCATTCTAAAATCTATTTTTTAAATTAAAAAAATTAAGTACAATTGGCACATAATCTTATATTGATTATATTAGTTTCAAATGAACAATATAGTGAATTTCAATCTAGGGCATAGCTGAATGGTTTGTAATTTTAAGCAAAGGCATATTTCTCCACCTAGTTATATTCTTATCAGTATAGCTCACATGAGAAATGTTAAGAAAAAAAAAATATGGGAGCTTTTCTTTTGTTAGCATTTGAAATGTGGCCTGGTCTGGTCACAGGATTAAAGATTTGTCTGCACCCCTACCTCCCTTTTGTTCTTTGGCAAACTTATAAGGAACATTCTTTTTTTTTTAATATATTTTATTGATTTTTTACAGAGAGGAAGGGAGAGAGATAGAGAGTCAGAAACATCGATGAGAGAGAAACATCGACCAGCCGCCTCCTGCACAATCCCCACTGGGGATGTGCCCGCAACCCAGGTACATGCCCTTGACGGGAATCGAACCTGGGACCCTTCAGTCCGCAGGCCGACGCTCTATCCACTGAGCCAAACCGGTTTCGGCGGAACATTCTTACTTATATTTTTTACTTGCTCTTCTCTCTGCCATAAGACTCTCCCTCTGACCTCTCCATGTTTCACTTCCTCTTATCCTGTAGGTCATTAATTAAATAAATGTTAAACACCCAAAGAAGCCTTCTTTGTCTACCATATTTAAATGGAGAAATGGAATCCTAGTTGGAGGCCATGAATTCTTACACAACACAGTTAATGGGGGACAAAACCCTGAAATCTGCCTCGGCCTCCTCCCGTACCCGACAACTTTAGGCAAAGCGTTTATTTTTGTGTTGCGCACATGTGAGGACCATGTATTGTGGATTAACTTCAGTTAACAATAACTTTGAAGATAGGGAAGGGTTGCATGTTACAGAAAATTTTAAGTGGACGATTTGACCATTCATACAATACATGAAGAAAACTGACAATAGTGTAGGCCAGTGGTCAACTGACACCCAACACATGTTAACAAATGGGTTAAAGGACTGATGTATATATTAGGTTGTACTTGTTTCTGAAACAAAACCAGAGTGAAAACAATTTTTGGAAAGCCAATTTCAGCCCTGGGTTTACCACTTAACAGGAGCAAGATCTTAGCTGGGTCACTTCATTCAAGGATAATTTGAAAATCAATATACAGTCCTATCCTAGAGCCCAGCTATTAAGTCTTCAAGGATCATTCATATTCACTGAAGTTGGGAGAACACAGTTTGAGAAGTAAAATAATACTGACCGCCACACACCCAGGTTCCCAGCAGTCAGCACAGATCATACTTCAGTGCCGAATGGTTAGAACTTCCTTCCCCTTTATCTCTTATCCCACCATACTGGGCCTGGACTGCAGAATACAGAACACAGCCCACCTCCTACATGGCGGCAACTGGCTAATACTTAGAAATGCGCAGGATCAAATTTGAAGTTGATGAAAAGGCACCTCAATTCATTAAAGAAAACAAAGAATAGAAGCAACATGCTTAGATTACCTTGAAACTTCTCCGGGTCACCTGGTAAATTTTGAATGATCTCCCATTCGTGGTCAACAGAATACTTCGCGTGGGTGTACTAACTACTCAATTTAGATTAACCAGGGCCTGGATGTAGATAGTGCGAACTTTGCATATTTGTGAATAAAGTGCCAATTTCATGTACAAATAACTAAACTTTACAATCTGCTTGGAAGCAGCGAGGCTGAAGTCTTGTGGTGGGAACTGAGTGCGTAAACCCGCCGGCCAGACCGCCTGTGTCCCCACAGAGCTGGCTGGCTAAGAGCCAGGGGGAGGGGGAGGTCGCGGACGCCTGGCTGGGAACAGCCGAAGGAGGGCAGGGGCTTCCAAAGACCCCAGGGAGCTCTGTCTACGCTTCCCTTCCCGGTGAGGCCACTAACTAACGAGCTCATGCTGGGTGGCTCCTGTTTTAAAGATGCCACTGAGGACAGTGAATGGTGTAGCTAGTTAAGAAGACTTGAAGTCGCTACTTTTTCTTTTGAGAAGGAGAAGAAAAAAAAATCAGCAAAGGAAGGGCAGACCTTCAGCTCCTTTAGAAGTGAGCCTCCAGGGAAAGAGTTCTCTGTGGGACTTGACATCACTCCCACCCTCGGGTACTCGCCGACCCTCTTCTCAGAGAAGCTCCTCGTCGTCCCTTCCAGCGCAATGTTCTCCATGAAGTCAAATGGGTTTTCTACTCGGACCACCGTGCCAAGCCCCAGCTCCAGCAGGAGCCTGTGGGCCACAAGTTCAATGTGCCGCTTCCTCGGGGTACAATTCATCCCGTTTACGATGCCATCGCTCGCCGCAGAGAAGGCCAGGCCTGCGGCTCCCGGGCTTCAGGGCTGCCCAGCGCTGCCCAGCGCTGCCGGGCCCGGGAAAGGGCCACCTCCTCCGGGGTCCGCGAGGAAGCCGGGCTTTCTCATCCATCTGCCAGGTGTCACCGTGTTCCATGGGCAAGGTGACAAGCGCGGGCTTTCTCTCAGCAGCGGTTCACCCGCACGCCCAGGGCAGGGACCTGAGTTTTCGGCTCGGCTGGCTCCTGGAAGATCCTCCGGGCCATCGTGCAGGGGCGAGAGCTGCAGCTGCTGCGGGTCCCGGAGGGAGGGGCCGAGCGGGCGGTGAGCGGGGAGGCAGCTGAGGCAGTGGTGGCCAGACGCACAGGCGAGGCTGAGCTCTGATCAGCGGACTATATAAGTTTCACGGTGGCCGGGAATTATATTGTCTCCCGGGTCCATAGAACAGTGTCTGACATTTGAAAACTTAAGAAGGTTAGTTAAGTAAAGTAATAATATACATGGTATAAACAGAGGGGTTCATTTTTGGGCACAAATACTGATCTTGCATAGACTTCCTTAGCCATGGAAATAACCAATTTGATATTTTTAGATATATAGTTTCAGTGGCTTAAAATTCTTTCTTTGGAAGCAGGCAAATATATATTTATGTCACAGTGTACAGGCCCTAACTCTTATTAGTAATGCACTTCGTTCATTCATTCATTCATTTGTACATTTATTTATTAAAAGGTTTAACAAGTCCTACAATGTACACAAGCACTATGTAGATGCCATGGATACAAAAAGCTTACAACCAGTAAGGGGAAAAGGTTTCAGGTAATCTCACCAAAAAAATATTGCAGATGTTACTAGCAAATGTTTTGATATCTATAATAGGATGATCTGGCTTAGTCTGGAATATCAAAGACTCCTAGGAGCTTTGTCTTAAAGTCTTTCCCTGAGGAAGTGATGATTCAACTGATAGTGAGGATGAATTGATGACTAGGTAATAAAGAAGAGCAGGTAAAGGTGTGTGGCACTCAGAGAGAAAATATATGCAAAAACGTGTTGCAGGTTGTAGCAACTTGTTATACTGTATTGACTCCCATGAATACAAACTATTTTATTTAATTTGAAATTTCTTTTAGATTCAAATGATTTCAATAGCATATACCTTGTATGGATAATTTGTAATATTTATTAAACCAAATTGAACAGTGTGAGCCCTCCATTAAACATAAAAAGTTGAAGTACTGAAAGTTTTAGGAAGTTAATAATTTTTGTTAATCAAGAGGGAAAAAGATAGTCTACAAATTAATATTTTAAATAGTCAATTTCTTCAATTTTACAAATTCCTGAATGCTGTGATAGATGTTTCTGTGAATAAATACAATGCAAACATCTCATCTAAGCAAAGAATGCCACAAATGTAAATAATTTAAAAATTTTAATACATGTATACTCTTATTTAGTACTCACAAAACTATAAGAACTAATTGAATCTATATTATTAATCAGGAGCCAGAAGCCAATTAGCATCACATCTTCAGATTTTCTGACTCCAAACCTTATAACATGCTAATATAGAATAAATGCAAATGTTCAGGGAAAATTTTTTTTCTTTTTTTTTTAAACATATTTTATTGATTTTTTACAGAGAGGAAGGGAGAGAGATAGAGAGTTAGAAACATCGATGAGAGAGAAACATTGATCAGCCGCCTCCTGCACATCTCCTACTGGGGATGTGCCTGCAACCCAGGTACATGCCCTTGACCGGAATCGAACCTGGGACCTTCCAGTCCCCAGGCTGACGCTCTATCCACTGAGCCAAACCGGTTTTGGCCAGGGGAAATTTTAAAACACTAAAACTAACATTAAAATAGAAATATAATAATAAATAATTTGAATACTTATCTCTAAAAACTTAATAAAAATGGACAAAGGACCTAAATGGACACTTCTCCAAAGAGGATATACAGATGTCCAAGAGACATATGAAAATATGCTCAAAGTCACTGGTCATCATAGAGATGCAAATTAAAACCACAATGAGGTATCACTTCACACCTGTCAGAACGGCTATCATCAACTAATCAATAAATGACAAGTGTCAGCGAGGATGTGGAGAAAAGGGAACCCTAGTACACTGCTGGTAGGCATGCAGACTGGTGAAGCCATTATGGAAAACAGTATGGAGTTTCCTCAAAAAGTAAATATGGAACTGTCATTTGACCCAGCAATCCCACTTCTAAGAATGTACCCTAAGAAGCCCTGAAATACCAACCAGAAAGAATGTATGTATGTACCCTATGTTCATAGTAGTACAATTTACAATAGCAAATATATAGAAACACCCCAAGTGCCCATAAGTAGATGAGTGGATAAAAAAGCTGTGGTTCATTTATACTGTGGAATACTATGCAGCAATAAAAAAGAAGGGTCTCTTACTCTTTGAGACCGCATGGAGGGACCTAGAAAGTATCATGCTAAGTGAAATAAGTCAGACAGAGAAAGACAAATATCACATGATCTCACTCATATGTGGAATCTAAGTAACAAAATAATCTGATGAACCAAGTGGATCCAGTACATGGAAGCAAGGAACAGAATGAGGAATCTCAGAGGGAAGGTGGAGGAGGGTGGGTGTGTGCGAGGTAATCAACAAGACCTTGTAGGCATATATGCATGGCCCATGGACACAGACAATGGGGTTGTGAGGCCTGTTGGAGAGGGTTAATGGGGAAAAAAAGTGGGGCATATGTAATGCTTTCAACAATAAATAATTATTTAAAAAATAAGTTCTAATCACAAGACAAAAATTCTGTAAAATGTATGGTGATGAATGTTAGCTAGACTTACTGTGGTGGTCATTTCACAATATATAAATATACTGAAGCATTATATTATATATGCAAAAAATAAATAAAATATAAAATAAAGAAAGATTTACTAAAATATTAAAATATGATCTGATAGAATACTGACTCTACAAGTGTCTATAATTATTCACTTACATTGTAATTAATACAAAATAAAAATTGTCTATAGGATTAGCTCTGTACTTTTATTTGCACTAAATAAAAAACTGGTACTTTAGTTTTTAAAAATAAATATGGAAAAATTGTACCAAAATACGTGATAGTCAATCTTGGTCTCAAGTGTTGAAAAGATATCACAAAGTATGTATTAACATAAATCTTGCATTTGAGGAAAAAGTATGTTTAAAAATTATGTGTAAACTCTTTTCCTTTTACCACTTGGACATCTTGGTAAATTTTATAAACAGAGGGTCTATTTGGAATAACTAATTGAACATTTCCCTGTGTCTGGTGTACTGAGTCAGATGTCATTCCACAAGCACTCTGGGACTTTCCACTTAGGATCACTGTGTTCCGTGTGACAGAGAGACAGTAAAGAGACATATGGCCCTAACAACCATCAATTTCACTTTCTTTATCTTTTGAAGCCAAATCAATGCAAACCATCTGTTTCAAGTAGTAACTGAATATTTTTAATTTTATTTTCGACACTTTATATTTATATTTCTGTCTTTTGAGTTTTATCTTTGTTTTTACTTTTTAAAATGTTTTTGTCACATTAAAATGTATTATTTGCCAAGGTTTCTTTCTCATCATGTTGTGACCAATAATATCATTTACAAGCAAAATAGTGGTTTTTCATGAAACACATAGCTTTTTTGGGTGGGAAAGGTAAACCCAACCTTTATTTATCAATAATATTATTTTCAAGTATCTTAGAACTTAGGTTGATGTACTGTGTCTAATGTATTGTAAAATTTTACTTGCATTTTATAATTACCTCAAAATTTCACTACTACATTAGTGACTAAATTTATTTGCTTGAAATGATATACTTTAAAAGATGTCCAGTCCCATTGACATATTCAGTAATGAGATTCACCATTAAATACTGAATACAATGGCTATTTTCAGGTAATTTCTGAATTATTTAGAGTTATACTGAGAATCAATCAAACTCTTGAATTTATTTAAATTTTCTAAGATATGGTTTATTACCATATTCATCCAAGAAGAGAATTAAACTCTGTTTGTGTATATATATATATACATGCGTGTGTTCACATGCACATGTGTATGTGATACATTCTAGATATTTTGTAGGTGGGATGCAGATAAAGAATTAAAATTTTATACATAGTCATAGCTACATTGTCTAAAATTATCTGGTATAAAACTAGACTTATTTTACTTAAGGGTCCTTTTAAGCTTCATGGGTATTCTGTGTGTGATCATGCTATTTTGCCATATGTCCCATTTAGTCATTGGCATCAACATTTCAAATCTATGAAGCTGGCCATAGTGTGGTGAGAAAAATTAGTGATTTCTGATATTCCACCAACATTTCTGTAAACCCAGCAAACAGAAAAAAACTTATTTAGTGGGTCCCCACAGATTGACAGGGTGTATAAACTCATTGTTAATCAGAACAAGTTAATCTTCTGGTAACTCATTCCACACATATGTATAAATGTGTTTAAAGCAGAAGAAAGTGAAAGTCCTTTCAAGGAGTCTGCACATGGAAAAAAATAATGAAAAAGATAGTTGCCATGTCTGACCTATAGATTCAAATTTTTTAGTTTGTTTAAAATTTTCCATTTTAAACTGGGGAAGGTTGGTTGCTGTTTTTCTTTCATGATCTTTGCTAGATTGGAATATCACACGGAAGCTTTTCAGAACCTCACAGTGCCTAGTGAAAAGTTAATGTGATCTGGAGAGCTGGCCTTGAGAAAAATAGCTTACTGAATGGTAAATAGTTCAGAATGATTTTATTCTCTGATTTGAATATTGCTCTATGGTACAGCAAAATGCATGCTTTTGTTTTCTTGTTTTGTTTGTTATAATATCATGTTTGCTTTTATCAACTTAAAACATTTATTTTAAGAGATCAATATGAGCTTTACTATTCTAATAAATGCCATAATAAATTTTATAAAATAATTCATTATCAAAATGCCTTATATCTGTGGATACAAAAGCGTGACTCAGAGATTTGTTGGAAGTAGGAAACATCAACATAGAAAGTACTATAATATTATTTAACTGTAAATTTTGAACCAGAAAGAATTTCCAAAATCTTCCAATCTTTTCTTTTATTTCATAGAAATGGAACTAGAAGGTAGGAGTGTGTCATGCCTGATAGTAATGCTTTGTAAAGGCAGAGACAGAATAATAACCATCTCTCCTGATGCTGCCTCTAACTTGTCAGGTCAGGTGTCAAAATTTGAATAGTGCCACATTGACTTAGCCATTCCCAGACTCTAGAGCATCATATATCTTCCAAATTAAAAATAAATAAAGCCAGGGATATGACATAGTGTTTTCAGAGTTTTATTTCACCAAAGACAAAATCCAAAACTAAAATAAAACAATCATAAAAAAGAATGATCATCCTATACCAGAAAATGCTTTATTACTGAAAGAGTAAATGAAACGGAAATATCTAATAGCAATTACTACAACAACAATTTGATTAATTTTGTTCTATATACTTTATCATTCATCCAGATTTTTTTGTCTTAGCTCTAGAACAAAGAAGGTCCCAACATTGGCCAGCATCAGTTAATTCAGCATTTCATTGAAAACTACTGTTCTTAGTATTCTGGCCTCATAACCACCCATTGAGAAAGGCTGAGCAGGTGCCCACATTTTACAGATGAAAGAGGAAAAATATTTCCTGTGAATGATTCAACATCATATAAAATGACAGAGCTAGGCAAACAATGACATCGTTAAGACAAAATCTAATGGTTTTCCCCCTATACCAAGCATCCTCACAAAAGAGAAAATAACTTACACACTTTAATATTTTTTCAGTAAAACTATAACATGATAAAGTAAGAAGTCATGAAATAATAGTGCTAGTAAAAAGCATATACAAGTTGAGCTACATTTTTCTTGATGGCAAAAAGTATGTTATTGCATACATTTTAAAACACATTTACTTCTTTTTGCTGAAAAAGGAAAATATTTAAAATCAAGTTATTGTTAAGAAAAAAGGCAGTTGTGTAAGGAGTTTTATTCAAATAACTTTCTATACACATGCTTCTCTTTTTAGATGAGCAGAAAGAATAAATATATAATTTTACTAGTAAATATATTTAAGATTCATAATTATGTAGTGATACAAATAGTGTTTTTCTCTTCAGAACCTCCGCACTAGAATGAAACAATTGAAAGACAGTACGGATTGTTATATGGTTTACTCTTCACATTTACATTTGCAATTACTGAGTTATATGTTACCAGTGGTGAAGAGTTTCCTTCTGATTAAACTAACATTTCTCTATGCTTATTCATCCACTCAGTCAAGAAATATTATCAGTTTACCTATCTTTTTTTTAAAAAAATATGTTTTTATTGATTTCAGAGATGAAAGGAGAGGGAAAGAGAGACAGAAACGTCAATGCTGAGAGAAAATCATTGATAGGCTGCCTCCTGTATGCCCCCATAGTGGGGATTGGGTCTACAACCCAGGCATGTGCCCCAACCAGCGAATTGAACCATGATCTCCAGGTTCACAGGTCAACACTAAGCCACTGAGCCATCCAGCTGGGCTTCCCTGCCTTTTATGCACTGGAGATATAGCAGTGGGCATTCAGACAAAAATGCCTGCCTTAATGAAAGTTTTAGAGCCTAAACAAAAGAAATAAGTGGAATATATTTCATGGAGTACAGTAAGTAGTATAAAGAATAGCAACCACAACAAAATCAGTAAAGAGGTCAAAGGAAATGTTGAAGAGATGGTGAGGGGCTAAGATTAGAATTTAGAAAATGCGTCATTGAGGTGATTTTTGAATGAACTCCTGAAGTAAGTGGGGATATGAGTTGCAAGCGGATACTTGAGAGAGAAGATGCAATCAGATGGAATGGAAATAGCAAAAATCTCATGGCAATGTTATTTTTAGCACATTTTAGGAAATGACAGGCCAGTGTGAACAAGAGAGAGATTAGTAAGATATAGCTAGGTAGAAGTTAATGATGGTCTAATGTAATAAATTTCCCACAGGCATTGAACATTTATTTTGAATGAGATGGGAAGGCATTGAAGAATTTTGAGTAGAAGGTCCAACTTACATTTTAGCAAAATAACTCTGGCAGCTGCGTTGAGAATAAACCAAAGAGTTATAACAATTAAAAGGCAACTATAACAGTATTACAGAAAGATGAAAGTGGCTTGCATCAACTTGTTTGTAGTGGAAATGGTGAATGGAAAGTGATTGGATTCTGGACATACTTTGCAAATATTGCCAATGGGATTTGCTGATTGATTGAATAAAAGATATTATAAAAAATATGAAAGCTAGGATGACCCCAAGACTTGGATGTGAGCACCTGAATGTATGACATTGCCATATACTATATTAGATAAGGAAACTGTGAGTGGAATTATTGGAGGGGGTTCAGAATTTTGACTTTAGACATTTTAAGTTGGAGATAGCTAGTATACATTTAAATAAAAACCTTTAGATGTGTAGCCTTAGAGAAGAGGCCCATATGGGAGATAAAATTTATGAATCATTATCATATGAAGGGTAATTAAAGCCTCATATGATACTGGATAATATCACCAAAGGAGGAATGTACATAAGAAAAGGTTATGTCCACAAAGTCTGTGCTCTTTTTATAGGAGAGAAATGTTTATGAGAGAAAAGTAAAGCAGAAACATCAAAGGAGAGAATAAGAAGGAGCCACTGGTAAAGCAACAAAGAGAAAAGAACCTGAAAGGTGACATGTCATAAGCCAACTAGAAAAAGTCTTTTATGATGAAGAAAGATATCAGCTGGGTCAAATGCTGCTGATAGGTCACATAGATTGAACACTGACAACTGAAAATAGTATTTATCAATGTGATGACCACAGGTAAGAGGGACAAAAGCAATTTCAGTGACATTTTCAGATAATTAAAAAATGAAAGGAGAGGAATTAAAGATAGTACACTGAAGGGTTTTTCTGAGAATGTAACAGAAATCTACTAATATTTGGAGAGTGAAGTGAATTTAATAGAAGTAGATAGGAGAAAAACACTATGTCTAAAAGTGTTGGAATAATATAATACAGAAAAAATTATTGATGTAGGAAAGAGGACCAGACTGATGAAGTGATAATGTCCTACAGTGCATGGGAGGGTTAGGGTTGCTGCAGTGATGTCCTAGAACAGACTTGAAGGGATGGATCCCAGGACACAAACATCAGAAAGCACGGGCCTGGAGTTTGGAGCACACACTGTTCACTAAGAGGAAATATGTCCAACTATATGAACATGGATTCACTATTGTAGGAGATGAGACGGTGGCAGCTTATATATGTTCCCTTATGGTTCTTTTTATAATCTGAGGGCTTTGGAAACAATGCTATCGAGTAGAATTAGGATGGGGACAAGAAGTAGGAGTTTTAAAGTAAGATGAAAAGTTAAAAATAACTCACTTAATTGGATGCACATATTCAGTATGTGCTTTACTATAGCTACATTTGCGGATGGAGACCGGCGATGGATTTAGTTGGATTTAACTACAGTTGGGATTTGATTGGAATAAATATGACATTGAGAAAGGGGCAAGGAACTTGAAGGTATATGCAAGGTTGTGATTAAAATGGTGGCCTTGTAATTGAAGTGAAAAATGAGGAAATTAAGAATATGTGGGGATGGGAATCAATGGAAAGGTGATAGGTGCAATTGGATGTAGGTCTACATGCAGTTAAATTGGCTGATTCAGGTCAGATTACCAGACAAATTGAGACAGAGAGAAGCGTTATTAAAGAGTGAGATGCTGAAGAGTGTGCTGAGATAGGTAGATGTGGCTCTAGCATTGGAGTGAGTGTCCATTGTAGGACGAAAGGGACTAGATGAGAGAAGAAGTGGCCTAGGAGCTAAGAATCTTCAGGAAGATTTATGCAACCAAGGGACTTGCAGAAGGAGTTAGAGGGAGTGACCGTCTGCCAGGTAATAATTTTTTTCCTAAATGAAGATAAAAAAGAAATAACAGATAAGTGGGTACTGTGGGTGGTATAATCTGAAGAAATGAGATTTAAAACTTGAAAATTTTAGGGAGTAGGGAAGACAGAAGTTTAGAGGTAACAAAGTAGGACACATCCCTCCAACCCACCGTGTTCCAGGCTCAGTGATTTTTGGAAGAAGAAGCTGTCATTAGAGAACTTCAGGGAAAGCATTCTCAAGTAAGAGCCAAGATTCAGTAAAGAAAGGAAGTAAAGGATCTGTAAACATATTCCTTGGTTGACTATTAAAAATAAGAAGTCAGGATTGTCTTCATACTAGATTTTACCTCACATGAAATATATTTAGATAGGTATATATAGTATTTTATTAACATTTTTCATTTAATCTCAACTGTAAGAATAATTGTCTCTATTTTAAGGTAAGAAAGCAATCTGATTGAAACGAAATTATTTATCCAGATCAACTTGTAAATGGCAGAATTAGGGCACAGGCACAACTCATGTATGCATTTTTTCAACAGACATCCTTTTTTATAATTTTATTTTTTCAATTATAGTTTATATTCAATTTTTTTTTGCTTTAGTTTAAAATGCACAGCATAGTAGTTAGACAATCACATACTTTACAAAGTGATCCCCTTGATATTTCAAGTGCTCACTGGCAACATACATAGTTATTACAATATTAGAGGTCCGGTGCACAAAATTCATGCATGGGGGTGGGGGTGTGTGTGTCCCTCAGCCCAGCCTGCACCATCTCCAATCTGGGACCCCTCAAGGGATGTCCGACTGCCTGTTTAGGCCCGATCCCATTGGGCAGTAGGATATCCCTCTCACAATCCAGGACTGCTGGCTCCCAACAGACTGCTGCCTGCCTGCCTGCCTGATTGCCCTTAACTACTTCTGCCTGCCAGCCTGATCACCCCCTAACCCAGCCGTGGGCAAACTACCGCCCGCAGGCCAGATCTGACCCATTTGAAATGAATAAAACTAAAAACAAAAAAGACCGTACCCTTTTATGTAATGATGTTTTCTTTTAATTTATATTAGTTCACACACTCCATCCATGCTTTTGTTCCGGCCCTCCGGTCCAGTTTAAGAACCCATTGTGGCCCTCGAGTCAAAAAGTTTGCCTGCCCTAACTGCTCTCCTGCCAGCCTGATCGACACCTAACTTCTCCCCTGCCGGCCCGATTGCTCCTAACTGCCATCCTCTTCCAGCCTGGTCACCCCTAATTGCCCACCCCTGCAAGCCTGGTCACTCCTAACAGCTCTCCCTGCTGGCCTGATTGCCCACAACTGCCCTCCTCTGCCAGCCTCTTGTGGCGGCCATCTTTGACCACATGGGGGCAGCCATCTGGTGTGTTGGAGTGATGGTCAATTTGCATATCACTCTTTTATTAGATAGGATTATTTACTATATTCCCTATGCCGTACTTTACAAGCCCATGACTATTTTGTAACTACCAATTTGCAATATTTAATCCTTTCATATTTCTCACTCATCCCCCCAAAAACCCTCCCATCTACTGATCTCCAATTTGTTCTTTGTATCTGAGTTTGTTTCTGTTCTGTTTATTTTTTTTTATTAGATTCCACATATAAGTGAAATCATATGGTATTTGTCTTTCTCTGTTTGACTTATTTCACTCAGCATAACACCCTCTAGACTGGTGGTTCTCAACCTGTGGGTCGCGACCCCTTTGGAGGTCAAACGACCCTTTCACAGGGGTAGCCTAAGACCATTGGAAAACACATATATAATTACATACTGTTTTTGTGATTAATCACTATGCTTTAATTATGTTCATTTTGTAACAATGAAAATACATCCTGCATATCAGATATTTACATTACAATTCATAACTAGCAAAATTACAGTTATGAAGTATCAATGAAAATAATTTTATGGTTGGGGGTCACCACAACATGAGGAACTGTATTAAAGGGTTGTGGCATTAGGAAGGTTGAGAACCACTGCTATATAGATGAGTCTAGACCATCCGTGGGAAAACTACGGCCCACGGGCCGGATTCGGCCCGTTTGAAAAGAATAAAACCAAAAAAAAAAAAAAAAAAAGTACCCTTTTATGTAATGATGTTTACTTTGAATTTATATTAGTTCACACAAACACTCCATCCATGCTTTTGTTCCAGCCCTCCGGTCCAGTTTAAGAACCCATTGTGGCCCTCGAGTCAAAAAGTTTGCCCACCCCTGGTCTAGATCCATCTATGCTATTATAAAAACACCACAATGAACATAGGAATACATATATTCTTTCAAATTAGTATTGTTGTTTCAAGTTATATGCCTATAAGTAGAATCGCTGGATCATTTTAAAATTTTTGAGGAACCTCCATACTGTTTTCTATGATGGCTTCATTAATCTACATTCTCATCTATATAATAAAAGCCTAAGTGACCATTACGGTGAATGACCAGAATGACTGGTTGCTATGGATGCACACACACATGATTTCTTGGACTTTGGTTTTCAATTAAGCTTGAATTTTTTCTTTTGGCTACATTATAAACCTCCATTTTCATATGACTTTACACAATCCTTAATCTTAGTACCTGCCTTAATCTTTGCTGCTAAAACTATGTACATCAATGTAATTGAAAATAAAAATTGGACCATTTAAAATTTTTTGTATAAACCGCATACCCTTGGTTTAATAGCTTTTATTATATCCCTGCCAATTAGTTATCCAACTGCTGTTTCAGAATTTTTAATCTCTTAAGGCATTTTATCTTTGGTTCCTCTCATTTATGCTTAGCAGAAACTTGTCTTCTTTTACCTTCATTTGGTTCTAGTCTTCCCATAATAGTTTGCTAACATAATAGTTTGTTTATAGTTCTCATTCACTATAAAATGCACTTTAAAATGAAAAGACCATAAAACTAACTGTGTAAAATGCTATATGAATAAATGCTGAGAGGTTATGTAGTATTCTAATTCAAGATGATTTATGGAAAGAAATCTTGGACAAATATCAATAGGAACAAATGGAGTATATTTTTAAGAAGAAAAAAAAAATGCATGCAGAAAAGAATGGAGGTGGAAAGCTATGGTTAGATCCAGTGAACAGTCCAATCTGACTCAGATACTGAGGATGTGTAGGGATTGATGGAGGATTAAACAACAAAAGCAAGTTAAGAAAATATTCTAGAGCCAGCACCGGTTTGGCTCAGTGGATAGAGCGTCGGCCTGTGGCCTGAGGGGTCCCAGGTTCGATTCCGGTCAAGGGCATGTAGCTTAGTTGCGGGCACATCCCCAGTAGGGGGCGTGCAGGAGGCAGCTGATCAATGTTTCTCTCCATCGATGTTTCTAACTCTCTATCCCTGTCCCTTCCTCTCTGTAAAAAATCAATAAAATATATTAAAAAAAAAGAAAATATTCTAGAGGACTATAAATATCTGATTATAATTTTTGAGTTTTATTTAGTGCAAGGTATAAATTCTTTGAAAAATTTAATAGGGTATTTATATACTCAAGTTAATCTTTATGAATATTAGCATTGCATCAGTAGAAGAAAGAAGTATAAAAAGGGAAAAATTCTAGTAAAACAATATGTTATTTGTCAGTGATAAAATGATATTTGAATTGGGATGGAACCGGAAATGATAATTATATTTTTAAATGAAACGTAAGTGACAAACATTGAGTAACCCTTTACCTGACTTACCTCAAACTATCTCAGGATAGAGGAACTTTAAGTATCCCCATTATATATGAGAAAATTTAATCTTTGGAAGTTGAAATATCAAGTTCAAGACTATAAGTATACAAGAGTACTATAGAATGGATAGAAAAACAGGGCAAATTCCACTGTCTAAATGGGCACTGCCGCAGCTCATTCTTTAATTCTCTTATTTTGTATTTTTAAGTTATTTCGAACGTTAGAAAGTTTATTTATTGAGTAGGTCCACTACCACTTCCATCATATTCTGCCTGATCCACATTCCTAGCCACAGTTTCTCACTCAAGTATACATCTTGTTCGGATCAACATTCTTCTGTGAATTTCTTCTGGAATTTTACTTCACCCTGAAAGTTTAAGTAAAAAAAAATGCTCTGACCAAACATTGTATTCTATGTTTTGTCAGATGAAAATTATTGACTTTTGTATTTCTTTTCCTGCACTAGACAAAACCAGCTCGTCTCCTGTGCCATCAGGGACTGTCTTTGCCTTTCTGGTGAGCCCGGTTCATCCTGTGGCTAGTCAACTACTTTAGTTTCTACATTTACAGTATTTTTGCCTTTTAAATTATATCTTAAGTGATCCATTTATAAAAGATAGAATTGGAGGAATTAGATGAGTTTATAGATTACTCTCAGTGCCCTTTCCTGCTCCTTCATGGATAACTGGATAACTGTAGCTAAACTTTCTCTTTTTGTCTGGAATTCTATCATTTTTCCACTCTCTTAGGCTAAAATATTGATTGCCACGTATAACTTTTTCTGCTCATATGTAGGTAGCAGTCCAGGTGATTTTTCCATCATCCCCTGAGTCTTTGTTTTTCTTTCTATTTCCATGAAAACCACCTCTTTTTCTTAAGCTCCACAAATATCATTTTACTTCACTAATTCTAATCTCTTTTCTATGTCCTATGTTATACATTTGTCCCAAAAGTTTACTTAACACAATTAATATATTAAGTTAAAAAATAATAGGTACATAATGCCTAAAGATAAATTATATTGCCTCGGCTGATGTGATTCAGCACTGGAGCACAGATTCGATACCTGGTCAAGGGCATGTGCCTGGGTTGCAGGTTCAATTCACCGCCCAACCAGTCAGTTCAGGGTACATGCAGGAAACAACAAATTGATGTGTCTCTCTCCTCTCTCTCTCTCTCTCTCTCTCTCTCTCTCTCTCTCTCTCTCTCTCTCTCTCTCTCTCTCCTCTACCTTCCCTCTCTTCCATTCTCTCTAAAAATCAATTAAAAATATCCTTGGGTGAGATTAACAATAACAGCAATAAAGATAAATTATATTACCTTTAGATTGATATTTTCAAGTGTCACCTAAAATTTTTCCCCAATAAATGTAATCTGAACATTTTCCTTAAATATTCTTCATCCCCACTTCTGTTGCTTTAACTGATCATTATGTATATTTGCATATTGTTTCTCTCTCTACCCATGTAAAGTCTACCTTCATTCCAAAGTATAATTCAGGTCACTTTCCAAGCCCTTGGATGTGTCTTCTTTGAAAATTTAAAGCGTAATAGATTTGTCTCACTCATTTAGCATGTAGTGTTTCATCACTTGTACTGATGTTTTTAATTTTATACCATGTCCCTTCTTCTAAAATATATCATGATTTTCTGAGGTAACTTATATTGTTTTATTTTTCTTTATTTTTCCCATGCCTAACAGTGTGCCTTATGGGCATATAAAGTCATTTTAGTTTATACAATGCCTCACGATGTCTTCTAAAGCATGTATATTTTCAGGGATCTGTGGATGCTATGTTGTTGATGTTATTAGTGTGTGTGTGTGTGTGTGTGTGTGTGTGTGTGCGTGCGCGCGCGCACGTGTGAGCGCACGTGCTCGCGCAGGCACTTTAGAAAAAGTATCAATGTTTTAAGCATCATTGCAAATGTTTTATAGATAGATAAAATATATATTTTATATACTGGAAATATTTTCAGCTTAATGGGGGCAGGTTTATAAGCCGAGTTATGGAATAATATCATATGACAATACTGATCATTGTCTTGACTTTTCTATCATTAAGAAAAATTGTTCTGCATATTTTCAGAGGAGATCAAATTTATATATGGAAATTCATACAGCTTTTATATAAATAATTATGGGATAGTCATTCAATAAACAAAAGAGGTGTGCGCTTACTGCTTATTTAGAGTTATCAGGAATAAGAGGTATATTTTCATTTAACTTTATAAGAATCAGTGGTGATTTTGCAGAATGACATAAATGCAACATGTACTTTTCAGTAGTACAAATATCTGTTATAGAAATCCCAGTTCTAATCACTTAAATATATATGTTATGAGACGCTAGAAGTTAGGGTAATCTTGTATTATTGGTAACCTTTCTATAGCAACAGAAGAGGTAGAGACTCAGTGACGGTGCAAACAAGCCAGGTTATTCTCACTCACTCTGAGTCATTAACAATTGAAAATGTGATAACTGATATTTATATTTATTATCAAACTCATGATAGATGATATAATCATCTTCTCTTTAAAGAAGATTCAATGTGTACATTTTGATCTTTATATTGTGAAAATAAAATTTGAATTATGTTGGATTCAATTTCATATATTCGCTTGAAGAACTATTTATTTTTCCATGTTTATGAATTTTTTAGCTTTTTATTCAGAAGGTCTTCTAACTTGTTCATTAATTCAATAATACTCTTTAATATTCATTCACTACCAATTTTTATTAGTTACCTAAAGTTCTCATTAAGAATTTTATTTTAAGAGGGTAAATTTCAGGGGTACAGAAACAAATATCTGACTATTTGTAAAGGTCCTCCCATAACTAAGTCAAAAGTGATAGGCCAGAAAAATGAACCATTTTGAAAACCTATGTATTGGTAGTGCACTAAAAAAATACAAATTGACAAAAAAAAAAAAAAAAAAAAGACAAGAAAAGAACTGCATTATTAAAGTTAAAAATGCAATTCTTATTTTAAATATCTGGTGGCTCAAGCTACTTCTATGTAAGATATTGTAATGTTAGAAAGATATTGTTTCTAAAAAGGGTAAAAAGCATAACTTTACTAGACTTTATGTCTATTTACTCTTATGATTGAGAAAATTCTTGAGTATGGAAAGCACATAACATTGAAACGATGAAGAAAAAAGCCTACAAAAACCATAATGTAAAACACTGTAATAAGAATAAAAAAAACATAGTGCAGAGTAGTGTGTTTCAAGGGACCCCTAAAGAAATTTCAAATACAGAGACTGGAAATTCAAAGTACCCATAAGCCTCTGATGGCCACATATGCACATATCTTTAAATCAAACACTGCTCATTTCTGGAGAATGGTTCCGTAGAGATGATTTGCCTGTGATGATTCCAAGTGTGGAACATGGGTATCAACTATAGCACATATGTGAGAAATGAATAGAATCAGAAATCAGGGGCCAAGATGAACTACAAATGCCCCTGATCACAGAGAAAATAAAATTAAGAAAATAGAAATTTCACAATTTCTACTAGGCATCCTCATAGTTTCTAAAACAAAAAATAAAACTACAACAACAAAACCAGGAATAGGCTGATAAAAATGAAATATGAAAGAATAAATACTTCCTGGGAATTATAAACATAATTGTCAACATGAAAATATAGTTAAATTTCAATATAATGAACAGTATTAAAGACCAAGCTAATCATCTCTTAGCTAAGGTTCAATACTTTCCGGAAATAGGATAAAACAATCACAGTAATGGAAAATAGAAAAACGAGAGAGAGAGAGAGAGAGAGAGAGAGAGAGAGAGAGAGAGAGAGAGAGAATTTAAATATTATTTAATTTTGTGGCCATGTTATTATTTTCAAGATCAATTATTAATCAAATTGATTTCTATAAGTTATATATGTCAGTCTAATTTACAAATAGTATTTGTGACTAGAATATTATGTAAATTTTTTAAAAAATAATGAATAAAGGTAACAAATCTAGTAGAGTAAATATTTTATCCCTTAAAGAAGTAGTGACAAATACTGTGTTAATTGCTCATTTAAACACATTTAAATGAATATGAGAATAGTCACACAGACAATCATGCATTGAAATATTCTAAGATAGTTTATTTTTCTAAGATGTCACTGAATAGGTTTGACATTTTGATCATGCTGCATCAGATTATTATTTGACTGTTAAATCTACCTAAAAAAACAACAACAACAGGTCTTCTCAAAATGGTTGAATAGCTTCAGATTTTGTATGTCATACCTAACAGATCTAAAATCTTTCTCTCGTTATACAAAAAGTCATAAATAATCAGGTCAAGGCAGTATGCAAAGAAAATTATCAGACTGTGAAACTAAGAGAAGGCCTATTAGGCACAAGCTGTACACCTGTTTGCTCGTTTCTCACTTTAAATGGTTTGTCATTCTGTTTATAACATCTCATTACACTGAGAGTTCTATGAGTGAAGAAAAAATACAACCTTAAAATAAATCCTACCCAACAATAAGGCAAACTATATTTATCTGAATAGTTCTTCAAAAACATAGCTAACATATGCTTGAAATGTTATATATCTATCATATATTAAATATATTAAACATGTTTTAAATTTATATTTTAACACATACAAAATAAAACTTTTTACTATAAAATATTAACTGATTCTTATAAGTTAAATCTGTCAATTTTTAAAGAATTCCAGACAGATTTTATAAACAAGAGTCCGTTCTGGCCAATCAATATCATATGTAAATATAATTTTACCTTAAGTTAAAACATAATTAAAAGTGAACTGTTGTTTTACATATTGCTGTTAAAGACATATTTTAGATAAGTCTATACATCAAAATAGTAATATTTCTGTTTCCATTTATTCTGCACATTTTAGCTTATCTATACTAATTAAAGGGTAATATTCTAATTAGACTGGATAGACCAGACATCATTCCAGACATCGTTCCTGACAAAGCTGAGGACATGGCCAGCCTGCAAACCACCTACGGCCCCTCACCAAGGCCAGCCCTGCCCCCAGTGGGGACCCCCACCTTTATTGGAGGTGAGGCCAGCCTGCAAACCCTGAAGCCCCTCACCCTGGCCAGCCCCGCCCCCCATCAGGGAGCCCCCAACCCTGATTTGGGGCCCCCATCAGGGCAGGACAGCCTGCCCCCACCCCACCTGTTCACCAGGCCTCTATCCAATATAATAAAAGGGTGATATGCAAATTGACCCTAATGGCAGAACAACCACTTGACCAGTCACTATGAGGCATACTGACCATCTCTTGGTCCCTTCTCCCAGCCATCAGGCACCAATCACCCCATGGCGAATGGGGAACCGGGGGTGGGTGGCGAAGGGTGGCAGGGCCAGCTGCGGGCAGCCGGAGAAGATGGCCCTGATCGCAGGCCAGGCCTAGGGACCATGATTGCGCACGAATTTCATGCGCCGGGCCTCTAGTTAAAAAATGAAATTAAACACTAAAGATATATGAGATTTTCCTATGACCCCTAACAAATAATGTTGCAGATGCTAATATTTACATATAACTTATCTATTTTAGAGATTTATATTTAGTCATATAGCAAGTTAAACTTTATATGGATGGAATAAAGATTCTCTTTAATATATTTGGCAAGTTGTTATATTTCATATTTTTAAATTGGACCTGAGCTCAGCGTTTTCAATTAAATACTCTAAAATTATAATGTAGTTGTCCTTTTGTTAATGTTATTTTACTCTTCTGGAATTATTTTAATTATGATTATTGGTAGTGCTATTTTAGAAAGTTCAAAAGGAATATTATTTTCCGAGAATTTCACATTATCACGAATAAGCTTTTCTAGCATCTATAAATTTGTTCTACTTATCTAATTCACTGTCATTTAATTCTATAAATGTGAAGATTACACATGCATTCTGCATATGTACTGAAAAACAGTTATTTTTAAGAAATAGTGATACTCTTAGGTTCAGTTAATTTTTAAAAAAGCAAAAAAGATTTGTTATAAATACCAAAAAGCTGCTACAATATATTTTATATTTATGTTGTATAAAGTTGCAGTACTTGAATACGCAAACATATGTATCAGGTGAACATTTTATTTTGGTTGTTCTTTTTATTGTGGTTTCATTAATGCTGTGACTCTTTATATTTAAGTGTGAGATACTTTATAAATAAAGCATATGACAAATGAGTATTATAATTTGTCTAAAGCTGTTTAAAATATATCTGCAATGCACATTATGCTTTGAGTTTGTGAAAATGAGCCAATTTAATCTGATGTAGAACAAGGTTTAGTGGGAGATTCAAGGATGGCCAAATAATAATTTAAAAGCCAATCATAACCTAGAATTTGGAGTAGAGCATGTCAAAGCCTCAAAAGAAGGAATCTAGAAATGTCAGTAAAAATTTCCAAAGCAAACGTTTGAAGCTGTAATAATAATTTACTATAGTGTTGAGTCTATGAACATGAAGAAATTGATAGTGTAATAGCCTAATAAAAGATAACCAGAAAATTAATGATATTGAACTCTATAGCCTAAGGAAGGTTATACTCAATCACTTTAAAAATTTAAAATCAGATTATTATACTCTATAGAATGGAATGTATAACTGGAAATTAACACTCTTTCTCATACTTCTTTTCTTGAGAACATGGTTGAAATGTGTTGTCTCATTGAGGATGGACTAAGTTACATGGATTGATGAGGGAGAAGTGCTCTAGGTAGTTGGAACAGCAAATAATAATATGTTGAGACAGGTGTCTACTGCCTTATTCAATAACTAGAGGCCCAGTGCACAAAATTCGTGCATGGGTAGGGTCCCTAGCGGCTGTTGGCTGCTGGCGGGGGCCTCCCTTCCCCAGCTGCTGGCTGCTGGCCAGGACCTTCCTCATTCCACGCTGCCCCACCGGCCCCCTGGTGGTCAACGCATGTCATAGCGAGCAATAGAACTCCTGGTCAGTCGAACTCCTGAGGGGACACTTTGCATTATATATATATATATATATATATATATATATATATATATATATATATATATTAAAATATTCCAATTTTTGCTAGTTACAACAATCAGAGCTACCGAGCTGGTGAACGCGAGATTGATATTGATAAAGTGAGCGACATAATGGAGAGGGGAGGTATCAGTTAGAGAATGAGTGTGGGAGCAGCCGATGGCAGATCACTACAGATTTTTTAGGCTCTTGTAAGTTATTTTTTATTCTTAGTGAGATGGGTAGTGGCTTTGCAGGCTTTGAACCAAGGCATGACATATATCACATTGTAAAGAGTTCTGGCTGCTGTGCCCTAAATAAATTGTAGGTGGAGGAGTAGGAAGATTGCAGCAGAGGAAGCAAGCAGATCAGTCTGTAGACTACTGAAATAATTCAGGAGAAAAATGATGGTGTCTTGGACAAAAAGGTAGCCCTGAAATGGGATAGCAGAGAGATGGGTGATATATTTTGAAGGTAGTACAGATAGAATTTGCTGATGCCCTAATGTGGGGTGTGAGAGACGGGGAAGGGATGGTTTCAGCATGATTGGATAAAGCAATCGGAAGCACAAAGTTGCTCTTTATTGCCAATGGGAAAATCAGGATTTGAGGTTTGGACAAACATGGTTTGAGAGGTCTATTTGACACCCAAATTGAGATATTGGATATATGAGTCTGGAGTTTAGAGGGAGGTGAGTTCTTTCTACAGATGCATCTTTTCAATTTTCAGCGCACATGTGACAGAAAAGTCATGCAATTGAAATAGATGACTGAGATATCAATAAGTGAGTGAGGGTAGATGGAGACGTAGTCTGAAGACCAAGACCAGGCATATGCTGTGACAAGGAAGGTGGGAAAACTGTTTAAATGATGAAGAAAGTTATGTGGATCATATTCAGGACTGAGTAAAAAAGTAAAGATAAGTTTTTTTAATTAAAACTTAATGGTCACAGGTACTTTAATTTTAGATAGAACAGTAATGGAAGGTACTGAAATATGAACAGCAATTTAAAATAAGTGCAAAAATAAAATTATGGTTTAAAATCTATATGAATTATGTTCTTCCCAAACAGAAAGGCCCAGAATCTTAGTAGCAAATAATACAGGGACCACTAGACTATTTTACCAATTCATATCAAGAATATATTGTCATTTTTGGCATTCAGAGTGAAGGGTAGAATAGAATATTAAATGTATTTGTAATTTAATCTAATACCATTTCTGAAGTATTTAAAGAAGATTGGAGAACTTTGGAGAATTATATGAAATGGCTTGTCTGAATTAAAAAAAAAAAGATTTGATTTGAGGGTCTAGCTTATGTGGATTTGTCATGGAATAGAAATCAAAACCTGAGAACAGAAATACCCTTTCTTTAACTTAGATAATGTAACATGAAAGGCCCAGATGAGTTTTTGGGCTTTATTGGTAAAGAAATATTTGGGTATGAAACCAACTAAAACAAAATTTCAGCCCCAGATAAACTGGCAGACTGGGCATTATTGGATAGCATTGAATTACTTAATACTGACACAGCTGAATCTTCACAAATGTAAGTACTCCAGGGCCCATGGGCCAGCGAACTGATCTACAACTGCAGCCCATCTAGTTGAGGAGGATCATAAACTTGTATGAGCATTTCTAACCTCTCTCAGGTTTTATCCAAACTTTCAATTTTTACTTTATTTCAAATTCTGGCAGCACATTAAGACACAGCATTCATAAGAAGAGAAGTCTTTAACCACACAAAACTTTGTGTGTTGTTTTTTTTTTCCTCCCAAGTCAGAGAAATCCCCATATTGATGTGCTAATTTACTAGTATAATTAGGAAAGTACAGCAGATAGGAGTGAAAAGAACAACATAGGAAAGGTAATAGCTTGATTCAAATTTGGCAAGTGACATTTGGAATTTGAGTAAATAATTGGGAGTTTAAAGAACTGCAAACTCAAGGTTATCTAATTCCATTGGACTAACTTCTTACTCAAAAAGTCACTCAGCAACATCCTTAACTAAAGTTCCAGCTATGATTGGTCCAAAGATTGCTCTCATTTAACTTGTAGTTTGGAAACTAGAAAGCACTTTAGCTATACCTTTTGATCAATCATTTTATGACCAAAGCCCAAATCAGTTAATTTCTAGTAATTGTCCTGATCTTGAATTTTATTTTTTCTGAGTACAAGTTACTTTTATTGTTGTTGTTGTTAACCTCACCTGAGGCTATTTTCCCCCATTGCTTTTCAGAGAGAGTGGAAGGGAGGGAGGAAGTGAGAAGGGAAGAAAGTGAGAGAGAAAAGCATCAATGTGAGAGAGACACATTGAATAATTGCCTCCTACAGGCGTCCCAACCTGGGGTGGATAGTAAACCACAACCCAGGTATATGCCCTTTACAGGGAATGGAACCCTCGACACTTACTTCTCCACCCAGGCTCTAACTACTGAGCAACACTGGCCAGGACAAATTACTTATTTTATTGTGATGTGTTTCAGGCTAGAGATAGAGATATGGGATATTGTTTATGTTAATCCTATATAATAAAAGCCTAATATGCTAAGTATTTGGTCATCCAGTTGGCCATTCAATCAATCAAAGTGTAATATGATAATGATATGCTAAGGCCACTCAACTGCTCGCTATGACATGCACTGACCACCAGGGGGCAGATGCTCCGACCAGTAGGTTAGCTTGCTGCTGGGGTCTGGCCGATCAGGACTGAGTGAGATGGGCTAGATATGCCCTAGAGCCCTCCTGTGGTCCCTGCCCGGCTGGCCAACCTCCCACGTCCCTCCCTGGCCCCAATTGTGCTTCGGTGAGGTCACGGCTGGTGAATGCAGTGGCAGTGGTGGGAGCCTCTCTGCCTCCACAGCAGCACTAAGGATGTCCAACTGCTGGCTCAGGCCTGCTTCCAGTGGGTAGCGGGCCTAAGCCAGCAGTCAAACAAACCCTGAGGGCTTTTGGACTGTGAGAGGGTACAGGCCAGGCTGAGGGACCCGTCCCTCCCACTGAGTGCACGAATTTTGTGCACTGGGCCTCTAGTCTATAATAAAGATAAAATATTTTGTGATTTTAGAATATACATTGTAATTACTATTTAATATCAGTAATTTGAAGTTCTGCAAATTCGCACTTAAGAATCAAACCAGAATGATGAATTTCTAAGAGGGCCTGTTAAAATTTACTCTTTATGATTTATATTTTTGGAGTAGATAGAGCAAGTATAGAATTTAACTGGATGACTAGTTTTTGATTTACTGCAGTGCTGCTCTCAATTGAACTGGTGACAACATCTTAAATGAGAAATGAAAAGAAAATGTAATCAACCCAACAAGTAGTTAATTAAATCTGCTATTAATATCATCATTCCATTGTTTTCCATATAATCCTTTGGCAAGTTTCAAACTGTAAGCTCTTAGGACATACTAGGCTCTTCTTCAAGTTAGTTCATAATAACTGTTTCACAAAGCGATACATTTTTTATGAATGGAATGGGCAAACTTATTTGTAATCATGGAAGAAATTTGACATTCACTTTTTTTAAATAGTTTTATAAGCCAGAGTTTCATATTCTGTGTTGCTCAACTTGTATCTTAATGAAGAAATTAGGTTGTTTGGCTTGCTAATTAGAGTGATAATAGTTGAAAACTCATGAGATTGAATTACCTTATCAGAATCTGCCTAAAACTAGATTATTGAATTGTATTTATCAGTCCTATGGCTAAAAATAAATTCATTCTTCTCATTGTTTATTAGATATACTTATGGGCATCATTCTTCTGGATATTTGACATTAGCGATTGCTAGGAAGATGAGAACTAGGTATTTCACTTTAGCAATTCTAGAATATGGCTGAATGAAGTGTTTAAATTATTATTTCCTGTACATTAAAGAAAATTTAATTATATAATATGAAGAAACTATACCTGGCAAATAATTCAAATAGTCCTTACTTTTAAATCTTATATTAGGGCCTTGCTGGCTGTGGGACCTTGACGAAGGGGATAAAGTTTTTGAACTTCTGTTTCCTCACCCTTAAAAATAATACAACATTCCACCTTAAAAATCACTGTGAAAATTGGAATATTGTTAGGCATGGGCTGAATTACAACAAGGAAAATTTTAGGAATATAATTATTTGTTATATATTCCCAGGCATGATTTGAATGAAATAGTGTTGTTAATATTATTGTTGTTGTTGTTTTAAAATGTACATGTATATTATTTTACAATATTTTATTTGCAGATATATACATATATACATATATAGTCGGAAAAATAGTGTAAAATGTAAGCACTTTTAAATGTATTTAAATATATAATGATTATTGCTAAGTCAATTTATATTATAAAATTAGGGGTAATGCAGTTTTTATACTGGCATACACTTTGCATCTGCAGAATTTGTAATGTATTCAATTGCAATGTACATTTCAAGTAATTGCATGGTGAAATGTAAAGCTAGGTAGGCTATGCCAGATCTGTGTGTACACGTACAAAACTCAAAGATAAGGAACAGATACAGATTTGCCTGCTTTAGGTGCATATTCTTTTGAATATACCTCAATTAGAGCCAGTTTTATTTCCTCCAATATTCTGCCTTACCATTATATTCTTTTTTCCATCATGGCTAATTTAGAAAGATATAGATTAAATTGACACCCATGACTGTTTTTGTTTTCTTGATTTTTTTTTAATTTAGTTTCTTCCTAGACAGTGCATCCACTATTTACTTAGCCTCCTCGATATACCACAATGTCATGGGGGGAACATAAACAATACCTTTTTATGGCTGGGAGCATTTGCTTCTGTAAATCTTTATCACTCCCTGGAATGTATCATGCAGTTACCAAGAGCCAAGCATCCTAAAACATAGTGCTTACCTGTGAAATGTTCTTGCCAATTACCTCTTGTTTTTATCATTCATCCAACTTCCATTTACAAATGAAAAAAAAAAAAGGTGCACTTAAGTGATTTGCTTTAATTTATACATCTAGTTAGTGACAGAGCAGGGAAGACATTGAGTGTATCCTGACTTCCATTCACAGAGCATGCTGTCTCCACATTACTAATTATAGAGGGGTGAGGTACATAGCCTGCATTTTCTTTTAATTCTAACAAATCTCTATGGAATTTTTAAAAATGAGGTTGGTGACAGGAATGTCAATGGGTTAATGAAAGCAAAAACTACTGCACCTTTTAATTCAAATTCACTTTAGGCTTGAAATACTGCATGGCATTTAGTCTAGGACTTGCCTATGTGATTACAATATATTGTTAAGAAGTGTCAATTATCTGGTTAATTTGTCAATGTAGACAGCCAGTCAAGCCCCAACATGAACCTCCTTTAGTGTATATAATCAGAGTTAACTGTAGACACAGTTTAAATTGATTTGTTAATTGCTAATTTTTTTCTTCAATTTGTTTCCTACAAACTTCAGTTGAAAAAAAGCATTGTGTGGCTTGTCTTTCCCCGTCTCAAAATCAATCTGAAATTTTAAGATTTACTTACAAAATAAAATTGCCCTTTGAGAAGAAAAAGTGCCCAGCCAGCGACTGAGACTGCAGCTGATGTTCGTGCCCTCGACCAGAATAGAACCCAGGACCCATCAGTCCACGGGCTAATGCTCTATCCACTGAGTCTGGGCTGGCTTGTCTATTTTTTTTAAAGAAGATGCTTTTTTAAAAATATATATATTTTATTGATTTCAGAGAGGGAAGGAGAGAAAGAGAGAGAGAGAAAGAAAGAGAGAGAGAGAGAGAGAGAAACATCAATTACAAGAGAGAATCATTGATCAGCTGATCAGCTACCTCCTGCATGCCCCCTATTGGGGATTGAGCATGCAACCTGGGCATATGCCCTTAACTGGAATCACACCGGGTACCCTTCATTCCGCAGGCTGATGCTCTATCCACTGAGCAAAACCAGCTAGGGCCTGGCTTATTTATTTTAAGTGATGTTATCACTGCTTTCCTTATATGAATATTCTGTATTTGGCCATTAACATGTTTTATAGTCAGGTAATCCTACTAGATCTCCCAGCCTTTTGTCTTTCCCTGAAAGAAATTCTCCTACATACAGAAACATGAATATATTCCTAAAGGACATTAAAGTATCACCCCTTAATCTAAAAGATCTCTAGATTCCTATTCCTCATTCCTAAATAAAATTTATTCTCCCAAATTGCATTCCCAGCTCCATTCTCAGTATTCACTTTTATTTCTAAGATCTGCTCAAACTGTATAGGGAAATATCCTTTGAACAAACCACATGATTTGCCATGTCCATGCCTTTAGATTTTACAGTATTTCTTTCAAATGGATGGAGGTGTACACCCTTATCTGTTGAATGTAAATTGCAAATTCCCTGTAATTCAAGGTCAAACACATTAAGATAACCCTTTATTTCTAGTCCCCTGGATAAAAAATAAAAAAATATACTTTTTATACTCTAATCCTAGTTATATTTTTATTTATTTATTTTCCATGCTGCTGTTACTTTCTAATGAGTATTTTTGTAATTTTTATATATACTTTATCGTCCTCATAAGATCCTACTGAGATTTAAGACAGAGGCAGCATCTTATCTATCTTTGTATATTCCATACCACCTTGCTTAAAATCTTTCTAATATAAGGTTTATTAAATAAACTGATATAGACCAATATAAATTAGTATACAAACTTTTACTGATACAGCTGGAAGTCAGAGAAGTTATGTGTTTTCTTAATATCGTGTAAATATAATTTATATCTGGATCTGTGAGTCCACAAAATCTCAGGTCATTCTGGATATAACTGCTATTCACATGGCTTCACTTGAAACATATAAGGGGTGAGTGAAGTCTGACTTCTTTTGGACAGGCATTTATCTCTAAGGGTGTATGTCTAGTGATGGGAAGATGGAGTAGTACAACTGGAGTATCTGCAGTAGGAGACATGCTCAGACTCCTTTAAATGGCTTCTTGATTTTAGGTAGCACATTGAATTTTGAGCAAGCTCTCTCATAAAATAAAGAACAGATGGGAAGAAGTAGACAGGATAATGGAGTCCCAAACATGCAACTGGACTTTACAGCTCCAGGCTTGTATTTTTTAGGAGGGTTCCTAAACAGACTCTATTTTTCTTGGGCTTCTCCCCTTCTTCCCTATTTCATGACACTTATCTTTGCATGGTTACCTCCTTCTCACCATTACGACTTCATTCATTTAAATCCATACAGAAATAGTGTTGACATCTTGACAGCACCTACCTTCCAGTGAAAACAAATATTTATTTATTTGCATAATTATAACCTATTTTCTCCCAATGGAGTATAAGCCTGTTAAAGGCAAGGACTATGTCCTGAACACTCCTGCATATCCAAGAACCTAACAAACTTGCATGACCATAGGAGACACAAACATATGCAGTGGCTGACTTGCAAGGGAATGAATGATAAAAAATTAAGGTATCATCAACTGATCCATTGAAGGTAAACAAACATGGCCTTTCTCTTGCTAGGCAACTGGTATTCCAAGATTGTGCTCCAGTCTATTTCCGTATTACTTAGACTATGGCTGGGGCAAAAATGGATTTCGACATTTTGTGTGCTGTGGTTACATCTACTGTCATGTTAGACTTAGGTCACAGCTACCTTTAGAAGAGGTTTCAACTGCAGGCTGACCATGTTCAATGTCTCAAATAGTATGAAGTTGCTGATGCTTACAGCCTAGTAGTTTAGGGCCGTGGTTGGCAAATTGCGGCTCGCGAGCCACATGCGGCTCTTTGGCCCCTTGAGTGTGGCTCTTCCTAACCCTTAGGAGTACCCTAATTAAGTTAATAACAATGTACCTACCTATATTGTTTAAGTTTAAAAAATTTGGCTCTCGAAAGAAATTTCAATCGTTGTACTGTTGATATTTGGCTCTGTTGACTAATGAGTTTGCCGACCGCTGGGGGGAATATTGCCTTTAATACACAAAAGTGAGCTCTCAGCTCTTGCCAGAGGAACAGAGGATAGAACAGAAACACCCTTTGAAGGAAAGTGAGACTTTCCTTGGCCAGTGAACTCTTAATATATTTTTTTTCTAAACTCATCTTGATCTAAAGTGAGGAAGACTTTACTGTATGGTAATTAAGAAGTTAATGCTGTTTCCTTGTGAGTATATGATGTCCCTTCATTAAAAATGTGTATATGTTAGTAAATGCAGATAGGTTGATCTTATTAGAAATTTTCATGAGAGTAATTTCTGAATATTCTGGAGATACCAAACAAGATGGGATAGAAGAATGCATTTGAAAGGGAAATCAAAAGAGAGAGATCTTCTTAAAGGCAAGGACAAGTTCTCATCTTCTAGTCCTAAAGCTTAGCTGAGTGCATCCACCAAAGAAAATAATTGTTGATAAGCTGTTTTTTATTGACCAGGATCTCACAAATAAAAAGGCACATCCATACAGAACACCAAATTTTAATTGATAAAATGAGGACATATTCAAATGCTGATATTAATTTATTGAATCATCTAATTTTGAAGCAAAAGCTCTATGAAGGTAACATGTGGTCATTGACTAAAAATGCTGGGGAAAGAACAACTTGAAGGCACAGGATTTCAAATCCAGAACCTGAAAAGTGAGTTTAATGTAAGCACATTAACTTTGGTCTTTTATTTATTTTTATTGTTTTAACTTTATTTTTATTGTCGATGCTATTACAGATGCCCCCATTCGCCACCCCTCTTTGCTCACCTCCTCCCAGCCCCACTCCTTCTTCTCTCTGGCCATCACCACACTATGTCTATAGTTAATTCCTTCACCTTCTTTCATCCAGTAATCCCCTTTCTTCTTCCATCTGACAGCTCTCAGTCTGTTACATGTATCCATGCCTCTGTTTTTATTTTGTTCATTAGTTTATTTTGTTCATTAGATTCCACAAATAAGTGAGATCATATAATATTTGTCTTTCTCTGACTTGCTTATTTCACCTGGCATAATAATCTCCAGGTCCATCCATGCTGTTACAAAAGGTAAGAGTTCTTTTTTTTTTGGCCTCCATAAAATATACAACTGTGATCTTTTAAATTTCCCCAAGCAGAGTAACACACCTAGATACCCACAGAAACCTAAGTAGATTATTACATTTTTATCTATGCAACAAAAAATTGAATGTATTGTTGCAATATTTCTTTGGAGCAGTATTATAATTTTAAAAGATCATTTTCTGTTTTGTAACCTGTCTTTATAGCTCTTGCTTTATTTTGTTTAAAAAAACAAAGAAATACATTATTTTTTTAAAAAAAAACTTACAGTGCTTTTATTAATGCAACCTAAATTTTATATTAATTTTCAGAGCAAGTAAATACTACTTGGTAAATAAAAATATCCCTCAATAGACCTAGCTTCTTGGAGTAGGACTAAACCCTTCTATGAATTAAAGAATAAGAATATATATAGCCAAATAAAAGCATTACACTTACACCTCCAAGTATTTAAGATTTTTTATAGTTCTCTGCTATCATATGGCAATCCAAAATAGAAGGACATTCTTAAGCTGTTTCTTAGTCTGTGAGGTTAATACATATAAATATTCACATATTAAATTTTGGGAATAAGCATAAAAGTGTAGATCTAAGAAAGACATACAAAACCTGGTGTGGATCAGATGTCAATCTTTAGTCTAAGGTGTTCTTGTTTAGTCACCTTGCAATGCAGACTCTACTACAGAGCTTTAACATAGGCATCCCTACAGTCTTTATCTCTTCAGAGTTTGGGATGGTAGCAGGGACTTTAAATGCAAAACAATCAATTTACTACTTTTCCTTTGTTTTATGTTACTGAATTATGATTGTTTCAGAAATATATGAAAGCTATAGGACATGAACTATAGCTTTAGGTTATTGTAAAAGATTGAGCAGAAAGTAATTATGGCATAGTTCCCTTTGCTGTTCTGCATTCCAAAGACCCAGGTAGACCCTGAAGTAAAAGTATTTTTTTCTTTTGTAGACAATCTATCAAAAGAACACAAAACACAACAAAGGTGATCAAGAAGATGACCAATATCCTCAACACTAATAACTAAGTAGATCATGTTAACAAAGCATTGTTATTTACAGGGATCTTTATATACATATATACATACTAGAGGCCCAGTGCATGAAATTCGTGTACTTGGAGGGGTCCCTCAGCCCGGCCTGCGCCCTCTCGCAGTCCAGAAGCATTCGGGGGATGTCTAGCTGATGGCTTAGGACACCTAGGCCATCAGTCGGACAACCTTAGCCCTCCCACAGAGGCAAGAGAGGCTCCCGCCACCACCTTTGAGCTCGCCGCCTTGAGCCTAGCTTCTTGGCTGAGTGTTGCTCCCCCTGTGGGAGCACACTGATCACCAGGGGGCAGCTCCTGCATTGAGCATCTACCCCCTGGTGGTCAGTGCGGGTCATAGTAACCCTTCATTCTGCCATTCAGTTTATTTGCATATTAGCCTTTTATTATATTGGATATTTTGTCAGTTATATGTCATAACAAGCATGAGTAATAGAAGGATTAATCACATTTTTTAATAAAATCCTCGAGGTTCATTGCTCACACACACAAACACAAAAATCACTTTGATTTTTTTGTCTAAGCATTTTCCATTATGTCACAAGCCGTAACCTAAGTATATGTGTTACCAGCAATGTCCGCTCTTGGCTCTTAAACTCAGTAAAGAAAGAATTCAGAGCCAATTACTCTAGGGCAAGAGGAAGTTTATTTAGCATGCAAAGTGAAAGTACACTGGAAGAGACAATTTGAGCAGGCTGCTCGGAGAGCTGCCTTGGCCTTTTAGAAAGAAAGTCACAGAGCCAGAAGAAGTGAGCCAGCTGGGCTGAGTGGACTCAGAAAACAAGTTAAAGAGACAAAAGAAGGGCCTTGAAGACAGGTTCAGGGGGTTGGCTTGTGATGAGCTGCCCTGGTTGCAAATCTTGTGGGAAACCTTAGAGCTCAGAAGAAAAAAAGCAAAGTTACATGCCTGAAGAAAAAAGGCTTTGGCATGCTCTAGAGAGAGAGCACACAATGTGTCCTTTGTTTTAAGGGTTTTTATCTGTTTTGTAAAAGCAGGAATTTTAGGGAAGGATCTCAATAGATATTCATCAGATTTCTAGGTGTGTCCTTTAATATGCTGGTTAATAAAAATAAGCATATAGGATCAGGGTTGTGGTCTCACCGATTGGTCAGCACCAGGGTAGGGGATCATTAGTCACTGCATCTGGTCCGGATGCCAGCCATGGAGTCCTTTCATCTGCTTTTCTGAGCCTAGAATTGAAGCACAGCTGAGGCCTGGATGTTATCTCTAGTTTGACCAAAACTCTGTCTCTGTGGTCAACAGATTTGAGGCTTTGTTCCTAAGATTATTTGATACTGATCAGAATCTTTATTGTCCAAGGGCTTAATGCTTAAGGGAGTGCTCATACAAGAGAGAAGAAGGCAGGTGAGTCAGGGTGCTGGATAAGGCCAGTTTGAATCAACTGTCTCAGTCTCCCCATTTCCACTTGCCAATGAATATTCCTGGCTTCTTACTTTCCTGCCTCGTATGAAGTATTTTGCCTGTGGTTTCCAAGGACTAGTGTCTAGACTCTAGACAGAACAGCTCTATGGAGAAGGTTTCATAGATGTGCATGGAAATAAGAAAAATAAAAAAGATTTTTAAGTTTCATATAGTACTCCATTCATAAAGATTGCATACATTATTCTGGGATTGTTCTTCCTAATTCTTTGGTGTTAAAATGCTCTCTTTTATAAGATGATGCCATATAGGTAACATTTATTTAAGATTTCTTACTTGGCAACTATCCTAAATATGGAGACTGTATATCAGCTATCATTTGTTTTTACTTGACTGTTTATCCTAATATATAAAAGCCCAGGGCTGCAACAACAATCAGGACCGAAGGCTGACCAACCCGGAAGTCCTTCAGTCAGCACTGGGTTGCCGTGGTGACCCAGCACTGACTGCCCAGGGGCTGAGACCCAGAGAGAGAAGCAGGGTCTGATCCACAGCCTCAGTGGCAGCTGTTGATCGTACTTGCCAATCTCTTTCTCTCCCTCTTTCTTTCCGAGCTTCACCAGCAGCTGGGCCTTTCTTTCTCTTCCGGCCTCCAGGGGCTGCTGTTCAGCTCCACCTCTCTGATCAGGCCCAGAGATAGGCCCGGAGATGCTGACTGGCACAGGAACCGACAAATCAGAACCAAATGTAGGTGCTGTGAAGAACCAATGGCTGTCTAGGAGGCGAAGCTTTTGATGCTGACTGGCATAGAAACAAACCAATCAGAACCAAATTGGCCAGCAGAGGAGGGCAGTTGGCGGTGAGATCAGGCCTGCAGGGGAGAGCAGTTGGAGACCACCAGGCCAGCAGGGGAGGGCAGTTGGGGGCAACCAGGCAGGCAGGTAGAAGCAGTTAAGGGCAATCAGGCAGGCAGGCAGATGAGCAGTTAGGAGCCAGTGATCCCAGATTGTGAGAGGGATTTCCGACTGCCGGTTTAGGCCTGATCCCTGGGGCCCGATCCCTGGGCCTGATCCCTGGGTCCTGATCTCCCCATGTGAATGTGGTCAAGTCTCCCTGGGATCGGGCCTAAACTGGTAATAGGACATTCCCCAAGGGGCACCCAATTGGAGAGGGTGCAGGCTGGGCTGAGGGAACCCCCCTCCATGCACGAATTTCATGCACCAGGCCTCTAGTATAAATATAAAATAAAGGATCCACAGTACCAGAAAAATGTTTTGATAGTTAACATGACACTCTATGCTTTTCAGACCTCTTAACACTTGGCATATTATTAAGAGAAGATTTTGGACCTTTCTCTGAGCAGTTGTAATCTAATCAGTGTCTGAAAAAGATTCAGATCAAGAAACCAGAGGTTGAGACACCACATGATGGAGAAAGCAGAAGTGAGAGTGAGGCTGCTGGAATAAGAAACAAGGAAATCAATATCCCACAGGAGGGAAGTTATTATCAAAGGAAGAATCACAGGAAGAAATTCTAGGTTTTTCCCTTTTATTAATAAAACGATGATGGGCACCTGCAAAGAGAGGAGAGCTGTATTACAAGTATTGTGGGAAGGGGAAATAAGATATAGTCCAGTCTATACCACAAAAGGCCTAATTTCAAGAATTCTGGGATAATTCCATCCTCCTCAGACTGGTTTTCAGTGTAGACACAATTCCTGCTATCCTTGCCTATCAAAATGGGACCCTCCAGGTAGTTCTCTTTGCTTCTCAACCTATATTAATAGAGAATATAAGCTGGTGCAAGACATATAGCTGCTAAAATTGAATAATGTTAGTCTTTCCCAGTGTTTGATGGGTGGGAAGGGAAGGAGTAGAGTTAGGGAGAGGATGAGGTTATAAATAGAATTTTCTCAAGTTTAATATTTTCTCCTATAAATTTTCCTTCAATTTTTAATGCCTATTTCCATTTGTCTGCTAGCATGTGTGCCAGAAGCCTCCAAAAATGCTTGAGAAAGAAATAATTCATAGAACAATATAAACTATAAAAAATGATTCCTAAATTTTTAGCTTCTCTGGTGGTTAGGTGGGGGATAATATGCCAGTGTCTTAATATTATTTACATGTAATTTGCTTTCCATAATAAAATTGGTCTGTTGTACAAGATTGTAACGTGTCCTTTAGAGAACCTGGTGACTGTAGAATACTATAGAATACTGCACTTCACAGGAGTTCGGGAAAGTAGTTGATAGGGCTGGTATGTTTGACTGTCTTATTATGATATATGTTTCTCCCCATGTGAATGTGGTCAAGACTCCTAATACACTTTTTAAAAAGGATTCCCCAAATAGAGCAATTTGAGTAGCATTTCTGGACCTTAGGCTTCAGAAAGAAAATAAAAAAAAGAGGGTTATATGTAGATCTTTAATAACTGAATTTTTTATATGCATATCATTTCTAAAAGGATTTTTTTCTTCCTTTTAATTTAAGTGGCTGCTCCTTATGAATGTTTTGCTAGGAAATTGTGTATGATGATGCCACACTGAATAGTGTATTCTAATATGTGTCATGTAAATAACTAAAATACTCTGAGTTAAACTGTACACCACAAACTGAATAGAACTCTTTGCCACTAGATCCAGTTTGTTTATATCCTTGGCCATTCATACATCATTACATAATATTTAAATATAGATGACATGCTTTCTTTTTTTAAAAAAATAATTTTCACTATAGATATACATCAAATTGTTTTGCTCATTTTTTAAAATGAATACTATAGCCTATTTCTAAGTTATTCCCAGATTTGAGATTAGTGCAAAAAAAACTTAGCAGTTTTTTTTTTTTCTGTTTAAAATTTTGGGACAGTGTGGAAATTCTGAATATACTGATTAAAATATGATGACTTTGCATAGCTAGAGGGTTTATGATGTTGTTTAAGAAAGTGAAAAACATAAGCATTAGGATTAAAATAAGCAGTTGCTAAAGTTTCCATACATACTCTCTCCGCCTTGAATATTTTTAATTGTTGAATTGTGAATATATTTAAATTTTAAATTTTTTTCACTTTCTAATTAATCATCTCATTTTTTCATATGTGTAACTCAAAGTTTATACTGGTTAAATTGGATACTGAGAACTATCCTTTTGGCACATAATTAGTAGATAGATGTTTAGAATGGCATACCTATTTGGCAATGATTTCCTTCATATCACCCCAGTATATTTGCTTGAGTGAGTCTGACAAAGCTTGTTGTGATTGCTAAGGAAATAATTTGCATTTTTTCTTCCTCAACATCTGTATAACATTTATTTGTACTCAGTGGTATAATCATTGAATACATATATTAATAGTCAAAGGTTACTGTTTGATAAATGTTTTCATTTAGAAACCAGATAACGTTTTGTAGGAATATTAATCGATGAAATCTGAGAAATTAATACTAATACTGAGTAATTAAAATAATATGGAATTTGATTTTTAAAATGCAGAAAAAAGGGATTGCTTTTTAAAAAATGCTCTTTTGTAGTTATACATTATTCCTATAATCCAGTCTAGGCATAGTCTCTTATTTCTTTCTGTTTGTGCATTTTTGTGTGTGTGGGAGTCTACTTTTCTCAATATCAATTGTGCGCTGCCGAAAGGCCTCCATAACATGACATTGTGGGAACTCCGATTTGGAAGTGCACAAAAAAATCTTTATTTTAGCCAATCAGAAGAATATGTTTTCAAAACAAGGATAACATTTTATTTTTCTTTCTCTCCAGTTCCTCAGTAGTGAAAGTGTTAAAGCCTGAGAGGTTTAGAAAGCTGCAGTGAATGTGTTAAGACTGTTAATGAAGCTTCTGAATCTAAAGACAAAATTAGCTCTCACACCCACACCGCACAAAGTACAGCAACTGTCTGATAGAATTGCATCATGACTGTTACCTGGGGACACAGGCTTTATATTCAGCTGAACTGATGAAATTGGGAAGACAGATGTGACCAAAGGACATTTTAAGAAGCTTGTACCTACAGAAATTGCTTGTGAAAAATCTCTAAAATTTGAATAAGAAACCAATGTAAAATGTTTTCTGCCTGTAAACTTCAGGTCATATGAAATATATTTATCTAGCTCCTCTAAGGAGAGAGAACGTTTGACTTTCTCTTGGTATCTAATAGTCTATATTATGTCAAGCCCAATGAGTGTATTTCTTTTTGCCCTTTAAAAACTTTAGGGCTAGAGAGTTTAATGAGGGATCTTAATTCTATGTTGTTTGCTTAAAAAACATTATATTCAGGCTTTCATGGCAATGTGACTGGCATATAAAGTAATGCATAGAATTAAATAATTTGAATAATGTAACTCTTCAGCAAATCAAATCACAAAGTAGAAACAGCAGTGTCAATGAATACCCCAAACCAATTACTAAAAACTTTAATCTAGGCCCCTAGACATTGAGACCTGAGCAATCAATTACATATGTTAGAGAGATATAGGTTGTTACAAATGAAACTATTTTATCCACTTTTAAAATATTTTTATTGATTTTTTTTAGAGAGACAGGAAAGAAGAGGGAGAGAGAGAGAAACATCATTCTGAGAGTGAAACATTGCTCATCTGCCTCTTGCACACACCCTACCAAGATCATGCCCGCAGCCTGGGCACATGCCCTGACCAGGAATTGAATCAGCAACCCTTCGGTGCACAGGATGATGCCCAACCAATTGAGCCACACCAGCCAGGGCTTTCATTCCATTCTTAAAATATCTATCTTAAGAAAAACTTTATAGCAACTCCATACTACGAGAAGTTTTGCTTTAGGATGGTTGGTATATATATATATATATATATATATATATATATATATATATATATATATATATTTCTTTAAGTTTGCGTTCTAAAAAAAAATGTGGACAATAGAGGTCCAAAGTCTGGAGACCTATGAATGTCAGCAGTGAAATGTGCAGATGGGAAGGGAAGCTATCTTTTACCTCGCACCTTCATACAGTCATGGAGCACTAGATGTTTATATAATGGTTTTTAGAGATTTCAAACAGGAAATCATGATTACACAGTATTCTAGTATTTTAGAAATTTCTAGAACTTGGGACTGTGCCTATGTAATTGTATAAAAATTAAATCTCTTTAAAATGTTAATTTTCTGACCTTTAAAATACTAAAAATCATCTGTTACTGACAGTCTGGATTCCACTTCTAACACATGCTTATTGATTACAGAAAAAAGATGGGGTCACCTTTTTAATTCATAACTATTAGTCTTGTCCACAAGAGGGCATGGGTTTTCCATAGGAAAGCACAGCAAATGAATGTGGAAAAATAAGTGATTGTAAAAACTGACCTTTCTTTTGACTGACCATACTCTTAACATTGTTTTTTAAGACATAAAAATTCAGAATTGATTTTCACAGGGACACCAGTAACAATTTCACATGACCCCCAACTCTGATTTTCTACAGAATTTGTCTCTTTCACTCCTCTGGTAGTTCACATATAAAACTTTATTATCGTGTACATTCTTTTCACATTCTCTTTCTTCTTAATTATACTCTAAACATTTGAAGGATATAGGTTTTTAGTTATAACTCTTCATTCCCATAGTAAAACACAATACTTTTTACCAAGATACATGATAATAATTATTTGTCTATGAGGATAATAAGGGTTCTGAAGTAATAAACATTATAGCTATTAATAGGTAATGCTAATTGATAGTTTACAAAGCCTTTTTGTGTCAGTTATTTATTTGTGTCCAAATACCCATGATCTTCACTTCTACTTTAGGTTTTAAACACTTTTTTCTCTCTCTAGATTTGCAGTAGTAGATAAATTATTGATGCAAATGAACTTAAAAAAGACTTTTCTAATAGAGAATAGTCTTGCCTAAGTCCTAAAAGCAAGGCATTTTATGAAATTCCCTGTTAAATAACCTATATGAGATTATTTAGGCTTTTTGTCTTACCTCACTAACTTAGTTTTATTTGGAATTTAATTTTGTAATTCTTTTTATCTCAAAGAAATGAAAAAAATCCCAGTCTATTCTTTCTTTTCTTTTTCTTTTTTTCTGTTTATACTCGAAAAAAATGTTAAATTGATAAACGTGAATTGCCTAACTAGAGATCCTGTAATACAATTTTATAGGTACAGACCACCATTAATAGAGAATTAATAGAAGCAATTTCTTGCCAAATTTCAGTAAGTAAATAGGGCTTGCAAAAGCCCTGAAGGATTACACAACCAAATTATAATAGAAGTAGTAAATTGATAGTCAATTCAGTGATTAAAACAACCAGTTACAACAATCATGTTTATTAAATCTACACTTTATTAAATCTCAATTGCAAAATGAAGTAACATTTAAAAACTATAAGCCTTTCCGAAGTCAGGACACTGGTGATGTAGTTCAATAGTTCCATTATCAGCATGCAAAATAAGAATGTTAACTTCTGCCCTTTTATCTTCAGTATCTTTTTTTCAGGGACTTCACAATTTACTCACTAAAGTTTTACTTTATTCAAGTTCAAACAAATTAATTACTAAAGCCCATTACTTAGAACACATTTCAAGTAAACGAATCTAACAAACATAAATACTCATAGCTCACCTCTTTGTTTTCTAAAATGGAGGTACTATATTTGGAAAACAAACTTCTCTAACAGAGCCCAGCAGTAAATGTACTGTCATTGAACAATACAGAATTTACTTGCCAATCTTGAACAACACATTACATAGAGCTTCATACCCAAGATCTCCAGAAAAGTAGGCTAAAACAAATTCTTGCTAGAATAAAAAGCCCAAATTTCCTCCTATTATACTTGCTGAGGTGAATGTATTCTTTTATTAATTATCCAAAGGTAGCTTGATATTTTTGTTCCATCAAGTGATATATCCAAGATTGTTCCAACCACAAATTTCCACCACAATCACCAAATACATAATCTCATCTCTTAAATTTCAACAAAAAATCAATTTAATTAATCTTTGGCTGTGCTATGGTTAGCCTCACTTTAAATATAACTTATCTGAATGCAAGCCTTATTGTTAAAGAATTGACTTGTGTGAGGTATAAATAAAAATAATTTCTCTATGGTCACTAATCAAATAAACAGATTATTGATCATGTCAATTTCATGAAGGAAATTGCATTCTATTTAATAAATACTGAATACCAGTTAATTACATAATTCAAAATGGGCATATTGAACTACATCACCTTAGAAAATTAAAATTGTTTTTCTTTTACTAAATCTAAAACATAAAATAGCTTTTGTCATGGAATAGTTTTCATCATACTTTAAGATGCAATTTAACTCATACAAACAAATGTGTGTGTTTTTTAATATTTCTTCCTCTATAATATTTATTTCTGTGAACTAGTGCAGATGACTGTTGTGCAGACTCTACCAAGTAAATAAGGGATGAAACTGCCATTTCCTGTTAGTCAAACTTTCACCCCAAGAAGCTGAGTCTGCCGGAAGTGCTTTTCTCTAATTCCACAAACATACTGTGTAGTCTGGAGAGAACACTGCTTTTCTGCCTGTGGTTCACATAAGATGCTAATTTTTTTAAATTACAATATATGTACAATAAAATGTCCAAGCCTTAAATGTACAGCTTAATGCATTTTACAATTGAATTAAAGGTGTGTGTGTGTGTGTGTGTGTGTGTGTGTGTGTGTGTATCCTATCTAATAAAAGAGAAACATGGTAATTAGCATATGACCCCTACCCTTCCCATTGGCTAATCAGGGCGATATGCAAATTAACTGCCAGCCAAGATGGTGGCCGGCAGCCAGGCAGCTTGAAACCAACATGAGGCTTCCTTGCTTCAGTGATGGAGGAAACCAACGTTCCCCGCCTGCATTGCTAGCCTCTGAGCCTGCAGTTTGAAACATTGTAACAGATATAGAAGCTAAACAAAATCCCAGAAACCTGCTTTCAGCCTGCCGGGATCTCAGAGCTGAAGTTATACATTGTTTCGATTATAGAACCCAAACAAACCAGATACCTGCTTTCAGCAGCAGAGGCCTCAGAGCTGGAGCCAGAGCTAAAGCTGGTCCAGAATAAAAAAGAAAAAAGAAAAAAGGAGCAGTTGGGAGCTTCAGGCACTCGCCAGCCTGAAACAGCCCTCAGCCCCTCATCCAAACTGGCCAGGCACCCCAGTGGGGACCCCCACCCTAAAGGGTCTGTGACCAGCTGCAAACAGCCATCATCCCCTCATCCAGGCTGGCCAGGCACCCAGTGGGGACCCCCACCCTGATCCAGGACACCCTTCAGGGCAAACCAGCCAGCCCCACCCATGCACCAGGCCTCTATCCTATATAGTAAAAGGGTAATATGCCTCCCAGCACCAGGATCAGTGGAGCCACAAGTCCTCCCAGCACCGGGATCAGCATGACAGGGGGCAGCGCCCAAACCCCCTGATCGCCCTGCGGCTCTGTGTGTGACAGGGGGCAGGGCCACAACCTCCCTATCTGCCCTGCTCTGTTCGTGACAGAGGAAGGCGCCCCAACCTCCTGATCAGCCCTGCTCTGTGGGTGATAGAGGGCGGCGACCCCCCCCTCCCCCACGGGCCCTGCTCTGTGTGTGATGGGGTAGAGCCATAACCTCCCCATCGGCCCTGCCCTGAGTGTGACAGTGGCAGTGCTCCAACCCCCTGATTGGCCCTGCTCTGTGTGTGACAGGGGGGTTGCCCCAACTCCCCTATCAGCCCTACTCTGTGAGCGACAGGGGGAGCTCCCCAACCCCCTGATGGGCCCTGCTCTGTGCATGACAGGGGGGAGCTCCGCAACCCCCTGATCGACCCTGCCTTGTGTGTGACAGGGGGGAGCTCCCCAACCCCCCTGATGGGCCCTGCTCTGTGCGTGACAGGGGGGAGCTCCCCAACCCCCTGATCGACCCTACTCTGTGCGTGACAGGGGTTGGCATCACAACCTCCCCATCGACCCTGCCTTGAGTGTGACAGAGGGCGGTGCCCCAACCCCCCAATTGGCCCTACCCTGAGCATGACTGAGGGTGGCATCGCAACCTCTCAATCAACCCTGCTCTGTGCATGACAGGGGGTGGCTCCACAACTCCCCAATCGGCCCTGCTCTGAGCCTGACCAGGGGCTGCACCTAGGGATTGGGCCTGCCCTCTGCCACCCAGGAGCGAGCCTAAGCCAGCAGGGCATTATCTCCCAAGGGGTCCCAGACTTTGAGAGGGCACAGGCCAGGCTGAGGGATCCCCCCCCCAACCCGAGTGCACAAATTTTTGTGCACCAGGCCTCTAGTATATATATAATCTTCAGATCAAGATATAGTACTTCAACTTTCCCAATCACTATCCCCTCTTCCAGACATAACCATCGTTCCACCTTCTCTCCCTAGAGAAACTTTGCCCTGTTCTTGAACTTCATTGATAGATGTATGTTTTTAATTCTCACAATTTTTTGAAGAGGGATTTCATTTACATATCAATGGAAGTTATGATTATGTGGCAAATCCTTTAAGTTTATGTATTAATTTAGATATGCATATTTATATTTTAAACAGGCATCATTTGCCTTATTATTTACTTTTTGGGATTTTTTGTTATTCTTGGCTATTTCTCTTAAAATAAAGCCATGAACCACAGGCATCCAGAAAGTGTGGGGAGTTTTTTCACAATAAACCTCAAGGAGATGTTATACTTGACCAAAGTGAAGCAGTGAGTTATTTCTAGAGTCATCACTGAATTGCTTTGTTCCTGATTCCTAGACCAGTGTCTTATTTACACGAATACAGCTTCTCCCAAAGCTACTCTTTTAAACATCACCCTAATGTGCAGCTTACTATTGGTATAATAACTAAACATCAATCTTAACTATAATTAAAAAAAAATTAGTGCCAAACCCTAATTCTACTTAGGGTACATTCAGCTGAGTTTTGAAAATCATGATTGTGTCTAAAGATACTCCTGAAGCTTAGCACTATGATGAAGTGAGGTGAATCTTTAGCTGAACAAGAATATAAGCTAAATTATTTTATTTGGTAACAAAGGAATACCTTTTCCAGCCATAATTTCACTAAAACATAAAATAAGCCAGTATAGAGTAGTGCCACGGAGTCAGCTTGCTTCAATTCAACAACGTTTGGACTTATTATCTGGGTGAACACAGAAAGTTTGCTTCACCTCTGCAAGCTTCAGTGTTGGTTTTTTGTTTGTTTTTATTTTTTTCCGTAATGTTTACACGAAATCAAAACTACCTGCTACATGAGATTGTTGTAAGCCTTAAACAAATCATGCAGATTAATTAGCACAGGGCCTGGAACAGAGCATACACTCATTAAATGGTAGCTCTTATTATTTTCATTGTTGTTGTTGCTATAGTTGTTATTATGATGTGGGTTGCTAATAACATTCAACACAGAAAAGACATTTTAATTTTAATGCCCAAGAGTAGTCTCCATTTTAAATGGCCTGATAACTGAGTCAATTGAAATTCCAGAGGAATCAGCAGCCTGGGGATGTGTCAACCATTCATCTCCAGAATCTTTAGGCTTTATCCCTGGATCAAGTCAGATAATCAGAATGGGACATACCAGGACTCTATTACTTTAGCCCCCTTCAGAAATGCCTTCACAGAGCTCTGATTTGGCACCATGCTCTTGGCTTCTTATCAAAGGTCAGTGCAAGAAATGGCCCTGTAAAGAATGCCTCGACTAGTTCTGTAAAACTGCTATTGAAGATAGTGTCCATTTCAGTGTTTAATGTGCTTTACACAAAGACTGGCGGTAAATTCTTCTTAGGGTTAAGTTTAATGATTTTAGTATATCTAGTCTTTGTTTTAAAGTACCTCATCCGCTGGGGAAGCGTAAAGGCTTTAATAACAAGTAGAAGATTTCTTTCAATATGTGAAATTCTAGAAAATGTTACCAGCTCCTACTGCTCTGTGTTCATCCTCAGGAAAGAATGAAAAACAAGAAATTCATTCTTCCTTTCCTGTTTCAAACTTAAAATGTTACCCAAGGAGGGAATATTTGCATATAAAAAGATTACCTCCCAGAGAGGGAAAGAAAATGTATTGCTGACCATGACATTTTAGGGACTGGACTCCCGAGGGCAGAAGGTTCCATGGCTCCCATCAGGTCACGATGTATGAACCAGAAGTTGCAAAGTGGCAGTGCTGACTGTGGTTTGTTCTACAGCGTTTTACTTTTTTATTTTTATTTATTTATTTATTTATTTAAATATATTTTATTGATTTTTCACAGAGAGGAAGGGAGAGGGATAGAGAGTTAGAAACATCGATGAGAGAGAAACATCAATCAGCCGCCTCCTGCACACCCCCCACTGGGGATGTGCCCGCAACCAAGGTACATGCCCTTGACCGGAATCGAACCTGGGACCTTTCAGTCCGCAGGCGGACGCTCTATCCACTGAGCCAAACCGGTTACGGCACTACAGTGTTTTAAAAGACTCTGTGAGAGGACATGTATTGCACTTAGCGAGGATACAAGTATTCAGACACCTATTGTCATATTCAAGACTCTTTCCCAGTTAAATTCATTCTCTATAATCAAGTTCATTTTCATAAATGTTGGAATCTGATATTAATATTCCCTACTGCATTATTTTAGGAAGAAGAGTCCTGTGAAGATTTATATAAAAGCTTGCAAAACATGGAGCAAATAATTTCTGGAAAACTATAGAGAGCATGGGAAACAGGTTATGCAACCATACACAAGTCCTTTCTGATTGCTTTATAAAGCATACTACCTGATTCCATTTCCTTTAGCATTACTGTGGGGCCTGATGCTGGCCCTCTCAAAGCATGCAAGGATGTTCAGACATTCTAGTATCGCCATGTGTTTCTCAGAGCCTGTTCTCTCCACCTTGGAAGTGGGGGAGCAGGAGACCTGGATTTTCCCTGTTAGTTTATAAAACTATGTATGTTTTGTGTTGCAGAGTTTGAAATAGCATCCTCATAATGAAGAGGTTGTAGTGAGTCTAAGGAAAAAGTGAGTGCTTCTAAATTGTGCTGGAGACCAGTAACATGAGAAAATGATTATTCTGTGGATAGAAAACACACTACCAGGCATCAGCCAGAAGTGTCAGCAAATAGGAACATCCTACACAAAATAACTGTCAGTATCAGTTGGCCATGCATCTCTGCTCCACTCCCAATTTTCTAACAAATAGGCATGTACCTGAAGTACCCAAAATATATACTGAAATCATGTTTACCAATATAGTCATCTATGATTAAATACCATTAATAACAGGACTCTCAGCCATTGGTAAATCTGAAAAACTAAAAGTTAGCTAGATCTTACTTAGAAACCCACTCCTTCGCTTTCAATATTTTCAATTCTAGATCTTTCACTCTTTAAACCAGGTGGGTGTGAATATGCTGAAACATGGCTTGGTATCATCATTTTACTTGCTATGAATTATCCACAATAATGCGCTTCTAAAGGTATGATTCTCCATTTGGAATGCTCATGTCAATTACTAGGTGAACATTAATAGCAAAAGAAAAGTGAATATTTTTTCAAAGTTTACTTAGTTAACACCCCAAATTAATAATCTAACAGAAGGCTTGAATTCACATAATTACTAAAAATTAAAAATAAAAACAGCCCTCTGACAGTAACTTCAAACATCAATGAGAAATAAATTAATTTATAGTAACTGCTAGTTCAAAGAGATAAAATGAATTATAAGGATGCATACCAACTCTAAAACCCCAGGACATTATTAATAAATATTGTCTCTATCCTAAGGTTTAGGGAGCTATGAAGCTTGTACAAAATATTATGTATTAAGAATTAATTTAGGTTTTAACCAGGATCCTGTAGGAGAAAGACTTATGAACTTGTTCCCACAGTGCATTTTGCCTTCCCACATTTAATCCCAGAGGCACATTTTAACTAAATTTGACAGCAGGAAAGAAAGTCCAAAGCTAAAGCACCACACAAGTTTTTGAAACAGGTGACAGCTAATGGCACAGTTTATATTAATAATCAAATGCTGGCTACCCTGTGGATCACTACTGTCTGCTAATGAGGAGAGCCTTGCTTTCTCTCTAGGCAGGCAGCTCTCTGTGAAGTTTATGATACTTCTAAAAACACATAAATATCCAGAGAGAGCAATGCAATCATACTGCCTGCCGCTAGCAACTGACACACATGTAACTCACAGGGAGTCTGAGTGAGTACTTGGGTCAAGAGTTGGTCAACTGATAAATAGATAAGGAGTGGTATATCTATAGAATGTAATGTTATTTCCCAATAAAAAATAAAGTAGTGAAAAAGACTTTATATTTATTTATTTGTATTCTTCTTATAAGTACCTCACGCTAACCAATTGCACCACTGGAGCTCCGAATTTGTATTCTTCTCTAAACACTTTATCAAGACTTTTAAATGCAAAATTAAAAGTATTTAAGCATTAAAATGGTTCTCCCTTTAGCCACACTAAATATTTACAGAATTGTTGCTTTTGTTTTTTGTCTTTTTTTCTACTCTAAAAAGATGAGGGTAAACATTCTCTGTGGATACCAAATCTTTAGTACTTTTGAACAAATATATCTATTTCATAAGAAAAAACATTAATCGCCTACATTGTTGAGTGAAAGGGATGGTACCACCTGACAAGACATGCAGTGACAGCCACTGACCAGACTGGTGAAATATTATACAACTGAAATTTCTGGTTTAATCAAAGTCTGCTTTCATGCCTCCATGGCTGAATTCACACGTGAAACTCTCACGTTCTCTACTCATGCACAAAAGTTTACAGTTAATGGCTATTAATTCTTTGTGAAGCACAAAATATTTATTACTTTGTTATTGCTTTTTGATTACATTGCTTTATCTCTTAAGATAATTGGTTAAGAAATACAACATGTATAGGGAAATTAGCTATAAATTGAATTTAGCTTTGTATTTCACTCCTTCATTCACTTGTTACCTTGATTTTTACTATTTTCTTCCTCTTTCACTGCCTTGATTTTCAGAAACAAAAATAGTATCTGATTATTGCTAGTTGTTCTATAAGTACTTTTCTTTAAGTTTAAATTCTTTATTGTTAAAAGTATTACATGAGTCTCCTTTCTCCCCAATTGACCTCTCCCCTGCGGCTCCCACCCCCCAGCACATGCCCTCACCCCACTACTGTTGGTGTCCATTGGTTATGCTCATATGCATGCGTAAAATCCTTTGGTTGATCTCTTACCCTCGCACCCCCTGCCTTCCCTCATAGGTTGGCCAGTCTGTTCGATGCTTCTAAGTCTCTGGTTCTATTTTTTTTTTCATCAGTTTATGTTGTTCATTATATTCCACAAATGAGTGAGATCATTTGATATTTATCTTTCTTCAACTGGCTTATTTCAGTTAGCATAATGCTCCCCTGTTCCATCCATGCTGTTGCAAATGGTAAGAGTTCCTTCTTTTTCACAGCAGCATGGTATTCCATTGTGTAGATGTACTTCTGTTTTCTAATCCACTCATTATTAACAAATACTTAGTACTCTTATCTATAGCACAAGTAGGTAATACCTGGCCTACTTAACATCGATGGTTGTTGAAAAGGCCAAGTAAGGTAGCATATGTAATTCCCAGATAATGCTTAATTCATTTTTATATGTAAGGCATTTTTATTCTTGCTTTAGTAATACCTCTTAATAAGTCAATGAATTGTATTTTTATTAATTGGTAAACTTTTGCCTTCATTACTTGTTAGTAGTGAAATCCATGTGTCAAATAGAAAAGTTTGAATTTGAACTCTGAGGTCAAGCTCATGGGGTTTAAGGAGGGGAACTGTAAAAGAAAATGCCCAGGGGAGCCATGCCAAAACAAACAAACAAACAAACAACAGTGGTTGTTATGTCCATTTCTCTGGTCATGATCAAGGCAGACATACAAAATAATTTGTACTTTTTTCCTTAATATCACAGCAATACTTTCCTAGGGCTGCCCTAGCAAAGTACCATAAACTAGGTGACTTAAAACAACAGACACTGATTTTTCATGCATCTGAAATCTAAAAGTTGGAATCCAGGTGTTAGCAGGCCCATGTTCCCTATAAAGCTAGACGTGTATCTCCCCTGGCCTCTTCCAGCTCCTTGCAGCCCCAGGTTTGTAGATGAATCACTCCAATGTTTTCCTCCTGATTACATGGCTGTCTTCTCCTTGTGTGTCTCTGTTTTCACTTAGCATCCTCTTCCCTTCTAAAAGGTTCTTATAAAGGTTTTCATAAGGGAGGAGCCTCCCTTGTTAAGGGTCTGCCCTACTTCGTATGCCTTCATCTCAACTAATTACATCTGTCACATCCCTATTTCTAAATAAGGTCACATTCTGAGTTACTGAGGGTTAAGACTACAACATAACTTTTTTGAGGCATATAAATCAGCTCATAACAACCAGTATAAAAAACCCCACACATTTGAAAGAGCAAAAATAAATGACAAGGCACATGGTTGAAGTGTAACAAAAATAGCGAGTAGTGAGGATGTAGCAAATTGATAAAGCTGTGCATGGTTTTCTGGGATAGTTTTCAAGATTACTGCTACAGGTATAAATAATCTTGCCATGCTGGAGTCTAATATTCAATCTCTTAAAATCCAAATGTTAGCAACAAATACTCTTTTTGAACAGCAGTAAAGAAAAACTATTAGTTTTGTGCACTTATTAATGATGACAGCATTCAATTCATCAATTTTATTTAAGACCAAAAATCTTTCTTTAGGAAAGCTATAGTTTTTAAAGTTTTGAAAATATGTTAACAACATAAAAATATATTTTCTCTTAAATAACTAAATGTTTACATATGAAGTAATTCATTACTTATCAAACAACTTTATGTATATATAATGAAATATTATTAATTATTAAATTATTAAATCTTTATTGTTGAAAGTATTACATATATGCCATTTTCACCCCACTGGCCCCCTTTAGCCACCCCCTGTCCCTCCCTCCCCTACTCCAGGCCTTCACCACTTTATTGTCTGTGTCCATGGGTTCCACATACATACATACAAAGTCTTTGGTTGATCTCTTCCCACCCACTTACACTCCCTGCCTTCCCTCTGAGATTCAGTAGTCTGTTCCATGATTCTATGTCTCTGCATCTATTTTGTTCATTAGTTTATTTTGTTCATTAGATTCCACATATGAATGAGATCATGTGACACTTGTCTTTCTCTGACTGGCTTATTTCACTTGCATAATACTCTCCAGGTCCCTCACCTGTATATATGTTATTAAGGACACATCCAGGAAGGAAGATATTTAAAAGTGAGAAATACTCATAAGCTGTTTTCTGCCAGTAATCAGAAATAAATAAAAAGTGATATCAAGAAAAGGGTATGTGAACAGCAATCCATTTCAGTTTTTATCAAACCCCAATTTAAATGAGTTAAATTTCAGATAAAACCAAGAGTGAGGTAATGTGATCCCTCTCTCTCTTTATTACTAATCTCTCTGGGCCTCAGTTTCCTCATCTGAAAGCTTCGAATATTCCATGGGTGAGCTTTGCAACCTGTACAGACAAATGCCTACCCTTCCTCTTCTAGGAGTACACAGTAGTTTTTTAAGAAATATATTTCCTTTGCAGTAAATGCCATTGCAATATCTCATTTCTGAGATACGTATGTTGAGTTGTGATTAAGTTGTGAAGTGTAATCACAGGTTAGTTGCAGAGGTATTCTGATCCTCTGTTTAGTATGCAGCTGAATGAGGGACTGGCTGAGCACTGTCTGTCAGTAACAAAGGTTTCATTGTTTTATTTTCAGTGTGGCTTCCTCTGACTTTAATACGCACATTGAGATCTACATTTTGAGCTTCTTTGTGAAATGTTTGTTAAATACACTTTTCTCTTCTGTTATCAAATAGATTCTCATAATATATTATAATGATGATCTATAATGCCTCTTGGCCTTTATTTGTAACTAGAGGCCCGATGCATGAAATTCGTGCAAGGGGCTCAGCCCTCGCAACCCCGGCTGCCTTGGCCCATCACAGCCCTGCTCACTGGTGGTTCTGGAAGGTCATCCAGAAAGTTGTTCTGCCGCGCAGTCTAATTAGCATATTAGTTCTTTATTATATAGGCTAAGACATATTTATTTGTTATTTAATTCCTTTAATTTTAAACTTATATGCCCCAAATGTTAAGTTTTAGGTATGTGCACTTAAACACTGGATGGGGGGGATACTGTTAGTAACATAGTGAACTGAGTTAACATGTAGTAGCTCCCATTCCGTTTATGTAGGAATGCTACATAAAATACAGTGACCATAACAAAAGTTAGCTAATAAAGCCAATCTCAGAGAAGGTAAGAGAAATCCTCAGTTGGCAAAACAGAGCAAGAATGCAAAGCCAGAGTTAAGGGCACACATCAATGCTGCAAGAGCTTGATGTGTACTTCACTCAGGTGGACTGGCTGTAGACTGTCGGCTGGAGCTGTGATGTCAAGACAGGTAAAAGTGTCAGGGCTTTGGGCCCATGTGAAATGAGTCAATGGAATTGAGATTTCTGAGTGGACATGGGGCTCCAATACCCACAGAGATATAAGAAAAATACTGTTCTCATGGAGGAGCTTGTCTACCTTCCTGGACTTCTGAGTGTTAAAAAAATCTTTAATAATCATTCAATAAAATTATTAAAATATACTTACTAAAGTGTGGCAACTTTAGGGATATTAACTTTAGATTCCATGGTTCAACTGTTACTCCTTTTAGCTAGTGTGCTTTATGAGACAATACAATTTAAAGGAGAGCATATCTATTTTTTAATTTTGTAACAATTTTTAGGTTAAGGCAAATAAAAATATTAAATTAAAATTAGGTTAAGAAGATAATATGAGCACAGATGTGGTAGTCATTATTCTGATAATGAATTAGTAACAACAGCTATCATTTATTTAGTACATGAAATGTTAGGCTCCGTCATACATTTTTAAAAATAGGTATTATTAAAATCTGCTGTTTATATATACAGCCAGAGGTAAAATTAATTAATCTAAATTCTGTCACAGTATTTAACTAAAATAATTGCTCTAGAGCAGTAGTTCTCTATAAGGGGCGGTTTTGTCCCCAAGGGCACATGGGCAATGTCTGAAGACACTTTTTATTGTTACAGCTCAGGAGCAGGGATGCTACTGGATCAAGTGGGTAAAGGTGGGCGATGCCGCTCAACATCCTGCAATGCACGGGACAGCTCCTGACTTAAAATAATTATTTGGTCTGTAGAACCACAGTTGATAACCCTGTTCTAGAATATTTAGATCAAAAGCTGAGCAAATTGAATAACAAAATAATACTTTGTTTATTATATCAACAAAGCAAAAATATGAACTTACTTTTCCTACAGTATTCTCTGTGGTTTGAAACTGGCTGGGCTCTCATAGACTCTTGGTAGTTTTCATGTAACACAAACTACCGTATGGAAGTTTCCTCTCTGAGGGAAGCCTCTCTAAGATGATTTCTGTAGCTGCTGGCAACTGTCCCACATCAGTGTGGTTCAAGGAACCACTCTTGACAATGTAGCAGACACATAACAGGCCAACAGACTTCCACTTTGCTCACTGCCGTTTCAGAATTCTACATGCATTTATACTGAGACAAAACTAATAAAACAAATTGACACACTTCCTTTTAAGTATTAATGCCTTACTTTTCCAGTGTCAGCAATCCCTCAATAATGTAGCTTGCTCTAGTGCTGATAAAGCATTTATTTTGTTTTCTGTAACTTCCTTTTGAGGTCTAGCTCATTTATTTTTAATTCATACGACTTTCCAGGATTTTATCACATCGATTACTGTATTTCAGATACCAGTTACCATGTTTCATATCTCTAAAAGGAAGTACTTGAAAATGAAAATGAAATTTACCACAGTGGTGATTTATTTCTGTTTGAATAATTTTCAATTCTGCCAGCATCTGCCATAATATCATTCTAAATCAGGAATCTCCTTATACAAATTTTAAGATGATAATATTTGCATTTTAAGAAAAATAATATTTAAGTAAAAAACTATATTATTTAAGATGTCTATCAGGTTTATCTTCATTTTAACTAATATTATAGCAGGGTGTCCATTGGTTGAAAATATTAGTTTCTCTTTTAAAATTAGATGAAGTAATATGTTGTCCTCAGTTTAATTTTTCACATTTATCCAAAGAAAATACTGAAAACAATGTGATTTGGCCCTATTAATTTTTCATGAACTGAGCTTATGAACATTAAGATTTATTTTTCTAATCTGAACTCTGCTACATTGAGTCTTTGATCAGTCAGTGCATGAATAAAGAATGCCGCTTTTCAGAATTAAGAGGAAATGAAGCCTAAGGAGATATGTTACAGAATAATAAGTACTAAATAAAATATAAAAGTCTTGAATTTTAGATCTCATTATATAAATGCCTTGTATTTTTAGACCAAATAATTTGTATTTTTGGTATATTTTTCAAATGTATAGTGTAAAGTAGTATTTTATATAATACATTTACCCTAAGTCATATGAATTACTTCATAAACTAGAATAATTAGTAAGGTAACTGATGATGCATAAAAATGCTACTTGCCTATAGGCACAGTCAACAGAAATATCAAACATTTTACAATAAATTACCTCTAAGATACTAAAGGAAACTTTAAATAATGTTATATGAAAGCAGCTTATTTATCTAAGGGTCAATACACATTTTAAAATACCTAATAGTTGCAATATAATAAAAATACCTCCCAATGAACTTATATAAACTCCATAATAGTACGATAATATATTCAATATTATGTAAAACACTATCATTCTCTAAGAATATTGAGTTTTGTCTCATGTTTTATATAACATGCCCTATTCTTTTTTTTTTTCTTCAACGTGCCATTTTAGTTGTTGTCATCTTTTAATCGTGTCCTCATCTTTCCATGCAAATCCTAAGGCATGGGTTTCAAGCTCTACTCTTGAGCATACTTCTCATGTAGAGGAATGCTACCTAATTCACAGGCTGTAAAGCTCCTCACAGGAGTCTACACCTTTGGTGAAAAGTGTTTCATTTTTACTTGTTGGCAGCCCGAAGACACAAAATATTTGCTCATAATGCCACAATCCCTTGCTTGTGAATTGTCTCCAGGCTCAGGAAATTGTTAGTAGAAATGTCCATTCTGAAAGTGTAGATAACTATACAAAACTAATGGAGAAAAATAGTATATTGATTTCTGTCCTGTGTATGATATCTTTAGATTTAAAAAATATATATTTATTGCTTTCCTTTACAAAAGGGCCTCCAAGACTAATCACTAAGACCCATTCTGATGATGTGGAAATTCAGATGGAGCCTATATCAGGACAAGAGTTATGGCCTTCCTGAAGCTGTAGAGACTAGAAGCTCTTTGAATAAAAGTTTAAACTTGTTCTATGAGGACTAATCCTGAAAAAAAGACATGAAATCACTTACATGTCCAGATGCTTTGGGAAGCCAATAAAAATCCATTTTGACTCCAGGGACAACTATTGTCATTATAATGTTTTGCCTCTGCCTGAGTTTTTTCAAATCTATGGACTGGTTCTGCTCCTACAACACTTTGAACAACTTTGACAAAGCAATTTCCCCTTTTTCTTTCCAGCCTTCTTAGACCTTTGATTATTAACTGGTTGTCCAGATGAACTGGCATCCAGTTAATAATCAAAGGCCAGTTATTTACTTAATCATGCCTACATAATGGAAACTCAGAGAGAGAGAGAGAGAGAGAGAGAGAGAGAGAGAGAGATTTGGACAGCTTCCAGGTAGCTGAACACATTTGCATGCTGGGAAGGCAGTGTGCCTGCGGAAAAAGCATGAAAGCTCTATGCTCCCTTCCATGTACCCTGCCATATGTGTGTTTTCCATTCGGCTGATTTCTAGTTGAATCATTTATAATAAACAAGTAATAGTAAATCAAGTGCTGTCCTGAGTTCTGTGAGTCCTTCTAGCAAATTATCCAACTCCAGGAGAGGGGTCATGACAACCCTCAGTGTATACATTGTCAGTTAGCAGTACAGTTGGCCCATTGGCTGAGACCTCGGCTGCTGACTGACATCTGAAATGGGAGTACGTTTTGTGGTCCTGGGCACTTAACCTGTGGTATCTTGAGTAACTCTGGGTAGTTTCAGAATTGAGTTGCAGGACACTTAGTGCCTGGAGAGATGGAGACTTCGTTGGTGTGGGAGAAAACCCATATCTTTGGTGTTAGAAATGACATGAGTAGGGAATAGAAATAGTTTCCTTTTAGTTGCTATTTTTCTTTACTAACCCTGACTCATTTCTCTGAAAATATCTATCAGGTTTATCAACTTTCTTTTGACTAAATTCAAAGGAAATCTCTACGACCTTACTTAAAGGTGACTTATTTGGATTTTTTTTTCTTGAAATACTCTGTCCCTTCGATGTCTTTGTCCAGGTGTTTTCTTAGCATTTCTCCTACTGTCTGAGTGCTGCTCTTTGGCCTCATGTGCAGATGTTCAGGTTTCCCTTCTCTCTTATTCTGGCATTCCTCCAGATCGTACCAGAGCTGTCATCTCCTGTCACGCCACAGTTCAGATTTCACTCATGAACCAAGGATCCCACTACCTGCCTGACAATTCTGCTTGCAGGCACCATGGGAACCTTAAAGACATGTCTAAAACTAAAATAAATCCTTCCATCTTCTTCCCACATCTCTGTGTTATCTGAGCCTCTCTCTGGATCCCATGTTCACCACCAGAACACTAATTACAAAATCACATCAAATCTACCTCCGGTACATTTTAAGAATCGTTCTCTCTACATATTTCTAGAAAACAACTCGCTTATAATAATTCGATAATGCTAAAACTATGGAATCAGAACTCATTTTTCTTGTTTTGTTATTTCCGTTACCATTTTTGTACATCTAGAAAACTCACAGTTGCCTTTCTGAAGCCTGGTTAGCCAGTTCTCAGTTCTAACCATAGCAGCCTGCTTATGGCAGTGAGAGATAAGGTAGTTGAGAGCATGATATGAATTAATGTAAGCAAATCTCTAACATAGTACCTAGCATGCAGTACACAATCAATGATACTGGCTGTGCGGCTGCTAGGAAGGGCAATCTATCTCTCTTTCTTTCGACCCTGCATTAGTCTTTGGTACTAGAAGGACAGGCACTTTATCTATTGTATGTCTGCTGTGACTGTGACAGTGCTGGCCCAGAAATTAGTACTAAAGAAGAAGTAACTCAATAAATGGGTAACAAGCCCTGGCTGGTTTGGATCAGTGGATAGAGCATCAGCCTGCCGACCAAAGGGTCTCAAGTTTGATTTCAGTCAAGGGCATATACCTTGACTGCAGGCTTCTCCAAGCCTAGGCCTTGGTCAGGGCTCCTGCAGGAGGAAACCAATCGATGTGTTTTTCTCACATCGATGTTTCTCCCTATCTTTCCCTCTCTCTTCCATTCTATCTAAAAATCAATGGAAAAATATCTTCAGGAGAGGATTAACAAAAACAAATAAACAAACAAACAAACAATAAATAAATAAATAAGGTGATTAAATATTTAAAAATAAATAAAAAATGGGTAACAAGACAGCAGAGATTTGTATAAGACCTTATGCTTTGCAAAGTCCTTGCACATTTTTATTATTCATGAGAAAGCTGCAGTTATTCCTGTTACTAATGGTATATGGAGTTGAGACTCAAACGGTTGAAAATATTTATGCAAAGGCAAAGAGCTTTTAAGTAAAAGAACCAGTGTCAAAATCAACATCGTTGGTTGTATCCACTAACTACCGCCCTATTGAACCTTGACTAAGACTCTGTGCGCAGTCTGAGGAGAGCAATCAAAATAGCCTTTTGACCCATGCTACTCCAAACATATCAGTAAATTAAAAATGAGCAAACTGAAAAATCTATGGCATTTCTATACACCAATAGTGAACTTACAGAAAGAGAGACTAAAAAAACAATCCCATTTACCAACACACACAAAAAATTAAGATACCTAGGAATAAACTTAACTAAAGAGATAAAAGGCTTCTACTAAGAAAACTACAGGACGTTGAAAAAAGAGATAGAGGAAGACATAAACAGATGAAAGAACATACCATGATCTTGGATTGGTAGAATCAACATCATTAAAATGTCCATACTACCCAAAGCAATCTATAAATTCAACGCACTTCCTATTAAAATACCAACTGCATATTTCACAGACCTAGAACGAACTATCCAAAAATTCATCTGGAATAAAAAAAGACCCCTAATAGCTGCAGCAATCCTGAGAAAGAACAAAGTAGATGGGATCTCAACACCAGATATCAAGCTGTATTACAAAGCCATTGTTCTCAAAACTGCCTGGTACTGGCACAAGAACAGACATATAGATCAATGGAATAGAATAGAGAGCCCAGAAATCGACCCGAACCAATATGCTCAATTAATATTTGACAAAGGAGGCAAGAACATACAATGGAGTCAAGATAGTCTCTTCAATAAATCGTGTTGGGAAAATTGGACAGATACATGCAAAAAAATGAAACTAGACCACCAACTTACACCATACATAAAAATAAACTCAAAATGGATAAAGGACTTAAATGTACGACGGGAAACCATAAAAAAACTAGAAGAATCCAAAGGCAACAAAATCTCAGACATATGCTGAAGTAATTTTTTCACCGATACAGCTTCTAGGGTATTGGAAACTAAAGAGAAAATAAACAAATGGGACTACATCAAAATAAAAAGCTTCTGCACAGCATAAGAAACCATCAACAAAACAACAAGAAAGCCCACTGCATGGGAGAACATATTTGCCAATGTTATCACCAATAAGGGGTTAATCTCCAACATTTATAGGGAACTCATACAACTTAACAAAAGGAAGATAAACAATCCAATCAAAAAATGGGAAAAGGACCTAAATAGACACTTTTCAAAAAATAACATTCAGAAAGCCAAGAGACATATGAAAACATGCTCAAAGTCACTAATCATCTGAGGAATCAAATCAAAACAACAATGAGGTAATATCTCAAACCTGTCAGAATGGCAATCATCAACAAATCAACAAACGACAAGTGCTGGAGAGGATGTGGAGAAAAAGGAACACTTGTGCACTGCTGGTGGGAATGCAGACTGGTGCAGCCACTATGGAAGACAGTATAGAGCTTCCTCAAAAAACTAAAAATGGAACTCCCATTTGACCCTGTGATCCCACTTCTAGGAATATATCCCAAGAAAACAGAAACACCAGTCAGAAAGGATATATGCATCCCTATGTTCATAGCAGCACAATTCACTATAGCTAAGATCTGTAAACAGCTTAAGTGCCCATCAGTAGATGAATGGATTAGAAAACTGTGGTACATCTACACGATGGAATACTATGCTGCTGTAAAAAAAGAAGGAATTCTTACCATTTGCAACAGCATGGACGGAACTGGAGAGCATTATGCTAAGTGAAATAAGCCAGTCAATGAAGGAAAAATACCACATGATCTCACTCATTTATGGATAATAAAGATCATTATAAACTTATGAACAAAAATATATACAGAGGCCAGGGGATTGTCAAGGGCGGGAAAAAAAGGAGACATATGTACTACTCTTTGTAATACTTTAAGCAATAAAACAATTAAAAAAAAAGAAAAAATGAGCAAACTGTACTTTCTTTTATATATACACTAGATGCCCAATGCACGAAATTCATGCAAGGGGCTCGGCCCTCGCAGCCCCTGCTGCCTCGGCTTTCACAGCCCAGCTACCTCCTGACCCCAGTGCCCCGCCAACTGGCCCAGTTCTGAAAGGTTGTTCCACCGTCTTATCTAATTAGCAATTAGCTCTTTATTATATAGGATAAGATATGACATGTTGTAGTTTACATACTTTGTCCCTAGGTTATTTTAACTATAATCCCCAAAATACATCACCTGGACATGATTCTATATTAAAAGAGGAATAAAAAACTTTGCATTCTTGCAACGAATTTTTATGTTCCCCTTGGCTGCATTCTGATTTGCACTCGTTAATCTCTTTAGTTAAAAGCATTCTGTGGCCATCTTCTCCCTATTTCCAACAGTCCCATCTTCCACAGAAATTACATCAACTGGAGCCTTTGCAGTAACACCAGTATCACAGTCTTATTTCTAATAAATTAGTTTATTTCAATATGTTCTCTCCTGCCAGCTCTATAAATCCTTACTTTCTGCAAAGAGCTAGATTGTACCTAAAATTAAAAATCAAAGCAATAAAGTTTAACTATGATAGGTTTTCCTTACCTGGAAAAAAGCCTGACAACAGTACAGACTTTAGTGCCTGAGTGTAGGCTGTGAGCAGAGAGATGGGGTGCTGAATCATGGTCTCCAACTAGCTTTCACATTAAGGAAGTCTTGTAACTGCTCAGAGTTTAAGGACTCTTTTCTATAGAAAGGAATAATGCCTCCTCCATAGCATTGTTTTCAGAATTAGATGAGTTAATAGCTTCAGAGTATTAAATATAGCTCCTTGTGTGTTGTACAGGTTTAATAGAAATTAGTTTCTTACTCTTTGTCTCTTTCTTGCTTTCTTTTTCTCTCTTTCTTCTCTTCCTTTCTCCTTCCCTCACTCCCTCTCTTTCTCCCTCACTCTCTTCCCTCCCCTCTCCCTGTCTTCCATCCTTCCTTTTCTGCTGTGACCTCTTGAGTACATTTTAAAATATTTTTCACCCTCCCTTCATGGTTTTTAATATCAATCAAAATTACTTCTCTAAACCATGAAGAAGTTAATAAATAGTAAATGTCTACCTTATGTAGGTTATCACTCAATTTTCTATCAGATACCAGAATTTTTAAAATCAATCTCGGCCATGCCTTTCAAATATACACAAACTAAAAATGATCCTATAGGCTATATTTGAAACCAGTGAAAACAAAAGGTATTTTATCTAATTATAATTATTCTATTGACAATAAATTGCAAACCCTAATTTTATTTAAAGATTTTGTTCTGCTTACTTTTTTGTAATTCTATTTCATCTCACAATTATAAATTAAAATTCTACTCTGAAGTAAGAAAAAAATATTCCAAGAGCAGCCATTTGAGGGTGGTCTCTTGGTTTCAAACTGAGCCATTCACAGAAGCCATCCACTCCCTGATTCTCCTGATTTACTTTAACAGCTAAACTTTAACATACTCTTAATTTACTTTTTTAAGCCTGCTAGATGAATCTCCAAGTTTATTGTCTTTAGTCAGACTTCTTTCTACATTCTTGAGGAGAGAAATTTACTTTCTAGTGGTAATTTTAGGCAATTATTTATAATCGAGGAAATGACCTTGTGCCATTCTGTGGTTCTCTGGTAACAAGCAACTTGGATCTTCTAACCTGTTATATCTCTGAAACCCTTACCACATATCCAAAAGGCTCTCTATATCTTACGGGTCAAAACTACTATGACCATATCAAAACAAAACAAAACAACTAAAAACCTTAAATGAAAGCTTTTAAACAATAAAAAACCCACAATGTGTATGTGTGTGTGTCAAATGATTCCTACATGTATTGTGTTTTAAAGGAAATAGATTAGAAAATTAAAGGTCACTATTACATTAACTTAATTTAAATAATGAAATCATTGCCTGTGTAAGCTGGAATTAAACTTAAAATTTGAACTTGATCTGCCAACCTGTCTCACTTCTGCTGGGATTTTCTGATGCTAATTGGAATGCTCTGAAGTCCACAGCACAGCCCATGGTAACTTTGGGGTTATTTCCATGTTTCCAATTTGCACTGGATATAGTAGGATGACCAAATTATGATAGACTTTCTCTTCTCAATCAATCGAATTTTAACACAGAGATTTCTCAAGTGTCACAAATTCTGAAATAGAAAGGATGAAATTTGGATGTAGCAATCTCAAATCAGCGAGTGGATTTTGATTCTTTTACATTTATATCAAATGATTAAAATGTTAGGTAGATAAACTGAACATTGAAAATGCTAGCAGCGGTTCTCAACCTGTGGGTCGCGACCATCGGAAAACACATATAGCATATCAGATATTTACATTACGATTCATAACAGTAGCAAAATTACAGTTATGGAGTAGCAACAAAAATAATTTTATGGTTGGGGTCACCACAACATGAGGAACTGTATTAAAGGGTCGCCGATTAGGAAGGTGGAGAACCACTGGTTAGAGAAAGCCCCTTTAGGAGATTTGTATAGATATGCATGCATTGATTTGGTACTATTTCTGTGGGTGTACCAACCTAGCCATGTTATGTAATAATTTGGTATATCCTGATATTATGGGATTACAATCCCCTTCCCCCCCAAAAAAGGTAAGTTGTAGTCCTCAGCTATTACCTCAGATTGTGACCTTATTTGGAGAAAGGTTCTTTGTAAAAGTAATAAATGAAAATGAACCAAATAGAGTGGGCTCTAATACAATATGATGGGTGATATAAAAAGGAGAAATTTGAACACAGAATCATGCATGCACAGATGGAAAGTATTGTAAAGAGACTCAAGGAGAAGACAATTATCTATAAGCTAAAGGGGAGAATATGGTCCTCAGAAGGAACCAAACCAGTGGACACTTTGTTTTGGGACTTTTAACCTCCAAAACTGTGAGACAATAATATTCTGTTGTTTAAGCCACTCAGTTTATAGCATTTTATTGCTGCAGCTGTAAAAAGGAAATGTCATATTTATTTTTCTCAAATTTCCAAATGATGTGTGTATATATACATACACAAATACATACATGTATACATATAAATATGTATGTAAATATATACATTATATTATTATAAAACATTTGAATGTAAATATATTCAATATTTTATATATTTATATATATATGATAACTAGTAATTCTAACATTAAACCACTTAGAATTTTATTTTTTTCCTGAAAAACATATTTTGTGACAACATATAAGTGTTCACTCACAGATTGATGGTTTTGAAAGAAAAATAATAGAATTATTTGAGAATGAGAGTTTCAGATTTCTGGCTTAGGAAAATTTATCAGCTCTCCTTAATATTTACAAATATAAAAATCAATTTTCTTGGCTTCTGTTTAGGGATAACCCATCTCTCACAGTTTTTCTGATTAATTTCATCTCAAGAATAATATAGTTCTTTTAATGTATGATAGAAATAAAGTCATTTCTGGTGCAGTTCTATTTCAAGAGAAACACTACATTTTAAAAGAGATGCTGAAAATATTTATAGTGATTGAAATCACAAGGATCTCCTAATAACCTAGGGACGTTTGGGCCATAAACCTGGCCATCTTGCCTAACATCTCTCCTTCTGTTTTGTTTTTGTTGTTGTTGTTGTTGTTGTTGTTATGCAGTACAAATGCTGAACTGAGTGGCGTGCTTTTTCTCTTTTGAACTCTCATAACACTTGAAATCTCTATAACATCACACACAATGGTATTATCATTACGATAGTGTATTAATATGTAAGCCCTTATTTTTTGAAAACTGGTGTAAACTTTTTTATTTTAAAGTGTTTCAAAGGTACTTGAGAAGGCAAACGCATTTTAAAATGATGTTGCCCTCCTTCAGCAGCACTAGCACCTCTGGTATGTGCACTTTTGTTTTTCTGTGTGTCCCTTTAAATTGCCCAATGTATTTTTTCTAATGTGAATACAGAGATTTATTTGAGATATAAAAAATAAAATATACCTATATTATTTTCAAAGAGGCAGTCTTATAACTATATCCTCACTTCTTAACTATTAAAAAATACCTCTGAAATTTTATAAGAATAAATTTTGGGTGATATTTACATGCAATCATGTTTTATAGTGGGAATATGTCTGTTTCCTACCAAAGATAATATATAATTCATTTCATTTTTTATCAACAAAGGTCAATTTATAAATATTCATTAAACACAAAGTGATTGAATAAAATTATAAGAATGAATATGTTAAAAATAAAAATTGAATTTATAGGAATAACTTATTTCTAAAATGCAAAAGCAGTTTAATAGGTTGTAGAAAGGAGTTCAAAGAGAATAAGGAGATCTAATCAGCTCAATCCATAATGTTCACAAAAATAAATAGAATTTCAAAATCATTTTATCCTTCTAATTTTTAAATATCATATTATTTCACCCAGGACTATGTAAAGAAATTAAAAATATAACTTTCAGTATTTTCTTTCTTTTTAAGACATTTTAAAATAATAATAATAATAAGCTTTTATGTGTGAAGACGTATAAAAATATATAACATGCTTCTATTTGGGCTTTAGAGTACAAATATTACATTAAATTATTGACTTAGACTGTTTTAAAATGAAATGATAAGAAATGTTTGGGTCAAATGCTTCAATAAATTTATTAATGCTTCAATGGATACCTAATGCTGTTACAGTCAATATAGCAGCGGTAGATATGGTATATTTTTAAATTACCTATATTTTGTGTCTGCCAGTTATCTATCTTCTCAATTATAATCAATTTTTATGTTAAAATGAATATTAAAATAGTTAAATGTTTTTACATTTAAGAGAGTAAGTAATTGTTTACATACACTTTAAATATAAGAAACACATAGGTGAAAAGTACTCTGATGCAAGAAATCACAATAAAGCTGAAGTGGTTATTGCACGATTTTAGAACAAAGGTTTTTAACATGGTTGAACAATGCCATTTTCTTTTTAAATTTATTAAGAAGACCTAAAAGTACTAAACACATATGTCCTTTTAACAAAAATTAAAAGTACGAAAACAGAATCTGATAGAATTGCAAGGAGAAATACACAAGCCTACAACTACAGATGGAGATTTCAATATCACTCTCACATAATTGATAGGATAAGTAGGCAGAAAATCAGCAAGAATTGGGAAGACCTGAGCAACATTACATATCAGTTGACTTAATTGATACTCCACTAACAATGGAACACTACATACTCTTTTCAAATACACATGAAGTATTTGTCATACCAAAGTAGACCATCTGTGACAAAAACAAACCTCAATAAATATAGAATGAAGTCACACAAAGTATGCTAACCACATTAGAAATAAAATATAAATCAATATAGAAAGGTAATTGAAAATCAATAGATTAAAGAAGAAAAGAAAATACAGCATGACCAGTTAAAGTCTTTTTCAGGAATATGGTCAACATAAAACTGGAAGCACAGTCCACATAATGTACCATATTAATAACCTAAAAAGAGAAAACAGCATGTTATCATCTCAATGAACACACAAAAGAAGGCATTTGACAAAACCCAACATCCATTTTTTATTAAAAACTCTTAAACAAAGTAAAGAAGAAAACTTCCTCAACCTGATAAATTGCAGCTATGAAAACATATAGGTAACATCATACTAAATAGTAATGATTAAATGCTTTTTCCCTAAAATTAGGTATAAGACAAGGATGTCTACACTTTTCAAAATTTTAGTGAATATCTTAGACAATGAAATAAGTGGTGGGAGAGAGAGAGAGAGAGAGAGAGAGAGAGAGAGAGAGAGAGAGAGAGAGAGAAGATGTATGGCTCACAAAAGAGTTGAGTCCTTTAGCAGTGGAGGAGACATCAGCATTTTGACAGTTTCTTAAAAAGTTAAACTTCCAGCTGTTATGTGACCCAGCCATAGTAAGAATTATTAAGGTATAAATTGAAAGTAAGTGTTCTTACATCTTTTAAAAAAGTTATTTAAATATATTTTTTTATTGATTTCAGAAAGGAAGCTAGCAGGAGAGAAAGATAGAAAATCTGTGATAAGAGATAATTATTCATGGGTGGCATGTGCCATGACCGGGAATCAAACCGTAATCTCCTGGTTCATAGGTCAACACTCAAACACTGAGCAATACCAGCTGGGCGTTCTTATAACTTTTTGAAAACCTTTAATTTTGAACTGCCTTTCTTAGTACCATTCTAATGCAGGTACAAGTTTCAATGTCTGGAATCTTATATTAAGTTTATGCAGTGAGACCTAGAGCTGATTCCTGTATTTTGAGACAAAGCCTGAAAAAGGGTCAATCAAATCTCAAACAATCCTGGCTGATTTCTTAAAAATAATTGCAGATATAAAAAAAGATCAATAGTGGAATAGTGAATGTAAGCTTATTTTAGAGTGCTGGGTCATGAGAAATGAAAGCTTTCAAATTTGCAGATGAGAAAGTAGCATATTTTGAGTAATCTAGTGAGTTTAGGCCTATAATATAGTGAGAATTAAATATCCCAATTTAAAAGTGTGATACACCAGAGAGGAATATATTAGAGAGAATCAGGGCTGATTAAATGAAAACTGTGGAAGCCTTGATACAGTTAAATCCTTCAAAAAACGTGATAGCAGAGTTCCTTTCCTAAGTCTGTAGGCTTGACATTTTAAATAATGGAATATTGAGAAGACTTACTGAAAATCATTCAGTTTCCAACCTGGGTTCACCAATTTGGAACAATTTGATTTATATTATTTTCAATTCATATTATATAGAGAAAATGAAGTGAAATACGTGTGTTGCTTTACAGTGAAAACTCAAATTCTTAACTTAAATTGCATGTAAAACAGGTACTTCTAAACTGAGTTCTATACACTGAGTTTTCTGGGTTATGAAAAGTTGTGGAAATTCAAACTTCCAAGATAAATAAAATAGGTGAAAGTTGCATCCAACTTGTTTGCAAGTAGGATGAATAATTTGACTCGAAAATCTGTGAACAAGACATTTTTATTGCTATTACTGAGCATGTTTGTTACACAGTAAGTAAATGATAGATATTTATGAATCATTAGATGAGTCAATGGATTATTATTATTGTCCCATCAAACACCTTCAACATTTTCAATACCTTCTAAAAGAAAATTTGTTTCATATGTAAATAGTAGAAAGTAGTTTATTTACTGTAATATATATAATATATGTATAACATGTAATATACATATATTATATATATACATAAACACATTATTTTATCCCCTAGGTTCTTAACATGATCCCTCTGTGAGACTTAAGCTTTACTTTAAATATGGAATAAAATCTTGCGTTAGAAGACTCAATCTGTGTTTAATGTATTAGTAAATGGATGTTTGTATGAATACATTTGATTTAAAAGAATGATTATCACATGTTGTAATGATATATATTTAAAACCACATGTATGAATAATAACCATATGTATGAATAATAACTTTAATTTCTCAAAATACCTACATCATTCTTCCATTACTTGTAATATAAGACAGTTATTTTAATAAGTATGGATAATGTATTTAAGTGAGCACTTGAAAAAAAGGGTGGTAAAGATTATATGGCTTGATTACAGACTAAATTTTACATTTATATTATGTCTATAATGTTTAGGAATAACTTTTTAGTGATAAAATTCATTTCTGTGCATGCAAATTGGGTAATTGTGTATCTAATTGACCACTTAGTTTGTAGTTGAGTAATTATTGTCATCAACTGCCTGTTTGCACATTAATGAAGGCCAGGTGAAAATGTTAATTAGGTTAATGATTTTAAATAAATTTTGTTGTTAAAGAAACATGTTTTTCTGATCTAGCTGCAGTGTTGAAATTGCTACTGGAAATATTTTTTCACATGCCCTTCCAACACTGAAGACCCAGATTACAAGCTAGAATTCAAGCAGTTGATTGAGTCAATGCATCCCATTACAGGAATCATTGTATAAAGATTCATCATCTATATATATAAAAGGCTAATATGCAAAGTGTCCCGAGGGAGTTTGATTGGGAGACCAGGAATTCTATCACTCGCTATGACATGCGCTGACCACCAGGGGGCAGCAAAGAATGAAGGCCCCAGCTGGCAGTCGGAAGGCCTTGATTGGCCCTCATCACCAGCCAGGCCTAAGGACCCTATCCTTGCACAATTTTTGTGCACTGGGCCTCTAGTTAATACATAAAAAGACGTGTCTTCAGGTTAGGTGTGGAGAGCTAGGAGTGTTGTCCCAATATATTAGGAACTCCATGTACTTATGGCCACATTCTATTTACTCAGCCAACATTTTTTAGTATATATAATTAATTTCTTTGCAAGTGTGTGCATCAATAAATGGGTGCTTCTTAAAAATATATTGATGATAAAATATGATCTTCATTTCCCTTAAATTTGAAGAAAACTAAATGATTTTATATTAACTATACCTACAATAACACTAAATATTTGTATTTGAAACAAACAAATAATTTGAAGGCCTAGGTTTTTCATCAGTTCTGTTAGGATAGCAGAAATCCTTTGATGTAGGCTTGCTTAGTCAACAACTTGTAATCAAATCTCTCCTGGAGCAAAACCTGGATGAATTTCTAACATTTTTTCTTTAAGTTACCCAAACTTCCTCAGGTAGTTAGGTCATTAAATAGCGATCGGTATCAACAAAAAGCAGCTTCTCATCATTAGTGCTAAAGATGGCTCCAGCTTACATCTGAAAAATTACATATGAACATCAGAATAATTTAGGTTGATTTCAATGGGAGAGATTTATTGCAGGATAGCTTGTAGCATAGCAATTGCCAGCTCAAGGGAAAGGAAAATTTTTGACAAAAATGTTCATATCATAGTGTAACAGTGCATTTTTACTAATCAGCTTAATTTTATGATGATAAACCAGAGTTCAACCCAAAAACATTGCATACATTTGTATTAAGGCATCATCAACTTGAGGGTAAGCATTTATTTTAATCAGATTCCTTAGCAAAATGTTTTTAAAATATCTAAATTTTATGGTCTTTTAAAGAAGGCATAAATGTCTTACCTGTTTTCAAATGTTAACATAATATCTAAAAAAGGGGAATTAATATTGAATTATCTAGTTAAATATTTGAACATTTAATATTTTAATTCTCTTTAATTGTAAGTACTGACTTGACTTTGTTTCCACTTGAATACTGATGATAAATTAAAAATAAAGCACAAAGAAGTCATTAGAGAATGTGGCTCTGGCATGTGGCGTGTACAGATTGATAGTGAAAAAATAATTTGAAGAAGGATCCCAGAAATAGATTATCCATTGCAATTCAGTTAATTATATTTTCAAAAATTAATAAATAAAGCTAACAAATTAATCAGATAGAAAGAAAAGTAACCCAGCTCAAATAGGGAAAAAAAATGTTTTTGGGATTACTTCTACGCTGTGAAGATGTAGAAAAAGAAGAAAGGAACAAAGATATAAAGAAGGAAGGAAGGAAGGAAGGAAGGAAGGAAGGAAGGAAGGAAGGAAGGAAGGAAGGAAGGAAGGAAGGAAAGAAAAGAAAAGAAAATACTGCAAACAGGAAAACTTCACTCTTCTTTGGAATAAGTTGTCCTCTCAAACCACAACTGTTTTTACCATTTCTAACTTATTTTGTTATAATCACTTTTAATTGATGTTTGAACACACTGCATTCTGGCTTCCATTTTCCACCAGCATGTAGGAAAAAGAAAAAAGAAAAAAAGCCTGTGAGAAGATACTTCCTAATTTCCAAATCAATGACCTTTTACTTCACACCCCTGTAGCATTTGACACTTCCCTCTATTAAACACTCTACCACCTCCTCCTTAATGTTAATCAGACTTATCTATTCTCTCCCTGTACAGTCATCCCTTCTACTGAATCTTAAAAGATGAGATAGCCAAATTGATAGCTTCTGCCTTTTATTTTCACGATCTTCTTGCTCCTCTGTGAGGAGTTTTTCCGTTCATATGATTTCCATGATCTATAACTTCTGGCAAGATCTGGTGCTTGAGAGGTTCACTAATTTTTCTAAATAGCACATGTCTGCAGAGAGAGTATGTGCATCTCACAGTCTATTCGTTCAAATGAATTCTTTATTTTTTGTTTCTCTCAGCAGTGTAATTTAAAACAAGAGTTAAAAAAATACACAGTAAAACCATACAAGCACAAACTTCCTCTCTGCCTTCAATGCTTTTTTCGATGGGAATGATGTGCACTAAACCTCTAAGCTAAAAATCTTGAATATCTCTGTCCTCCTCATTCACTGTCAAGTGGTTATATACCCATATTCTATCTGACACCAATTTCCTAGCTCCCAATTTCTAAACAAATCTTTTTCAGGTCCTGTATTTCAACATTATTGCTTTCATTTCAGGCCATGAACATTTATTTCTGAACTTGTCATCACTCACTTTCTTCAAGTTCCCTCTTTGACTGCCTCCCATTGCCAAGGAGAACACTCTATCCTTCACAAGTTTGCTTCATCTGACTTTTCAATTCTGTATCTCAACTTTTTCTTGAATTTAACTAAAATAAAAGCAGTTTTTCTTGTAGATATTAACAAAATCTTTAATACCAGCTTGTAATGTTTTATTGGTTTTATACCAGTTAAAATACAGTTAGTAATGTCTAAATTAACAACGATGAAAATATTTTATTTGCATATTCATATTTTAGATAATAAAAGTCAAATTGCTTTTATAAAGCTCAATGGAAAATTACTAGTTTTCTCACCTCAGTGTTTTATAACTTGAAACTGTAAACTTGAACATTAACAACAGAAGTGAATAAATACCTTCATTTTTATTGGGAGATTTTTGTTGTCGACTATAAACTTGATCTAGTTAACTAGAATAGTCAACTAGAAATTATTATATTTAGCAACTGTCAGTGATTTTCATCCCGGAGGAAAATATTATGAGAAAGCAGACTTTTGTATAACTAAGTGGTAAAAATGAAATTGTGGTGGTTTACCTTCAGAGACTTAAAAATGAGAGATTTTAGAGTTTTTAATAATCTCTTTACATTTTAAAGATATAATTGTTCTTAAATTATGTAAAATATCGTAATTATCATACAAGAGACTGTTTCTATGAACAAAGTGCAAATATATGTTTCAATATCAAAATTTGATTAGTGAAGGGATAATATATTTAACATTTTTGCCCATCCAGCTACCATCTCACCCCAACAATGAACTAGCCAATAAGAATTGATTTGAAAGCCAAGAAATTACAATGTCAAACTATCACATCTTCAGCCTCAGAATAAGGCAAACATTCATATTTTAATGTGACGATTTCTCTGAATTCTGATGTGTGACACAGTGTTAATGGTATGGCTTTAGTCTAACTTCAATTGTAATGTGGGGGAATTTAAAACAGTTTACAATATTCCAGGTTCCTGTACATATCTGAATTGTCTCAAGGATCAGCCTTTGAACCTAGTCATATGCATCACTTTAAGTTGGTGATATAAAAGAAAATAACAAAAAAGGAAATATTTCTTTAATTACTGCAATTGAGATAAAAATAAAAAAAAAAAAATACCAGGGACTGAAGGGCATTGCCTAGTCACCCTCTCTGACTTTCAGATAACTGTCTATCATAGGATTTCTGCCCTTAGGTAAACCAGCTAAATTCTTAAAATGTACTTTAGTAAAAAAACTAAACAATGCTCTCTCTTTCTAAATACCTGATGTCATTTAGACAGTCCAACCTTGGCGTAAAGGAAGCAAATGAGTCAAGATCTAAATATTTTTGCCTTTCCTTCTACAAAATTTTTTACTCAAAGACTAAGCCTAGTATCTGAATGATAGATCACGCAGTGGACATGCTAAATGAGCATTTGTTTAAAACAGAATTTTCATTTTCTCCATCTTTATTATTTTATTTTTGTCATGGTTTCTTTGTCTTATAGGTCATATTTATAAATAGTGTTGTGACATTCATTTACTCTCACATATTTTTAATCTCATAGAACCATTTCCATATTAGTATCTACACATTATACTGTAGGGAGATATTAACAATGTTTGAAACATATTGCATTTTGTTACAGTCATTCAAAATACTGCCTTAAGCATCGCTGCCTCCATCAGTGCCTCTGCATATGCCAAATATCTGGAAAGATCTATTAACAGATGCCTGTTTACTCTACAGTGATATTAACTTTCCTTATCAGGCTGAATTAATTGATTGAGTATGGTAGGGGAAAGACTTGCATAGAAGATGTGTGTGCCTGCAGAAACTGCAAGACTCGTCAGCTGGTTACATATAAGCTTTTTCACATTAAAATGATGTGTCCCATGTTATGGGCAGAGTCTAGTGCACTGCATACAAAAAAAATGTGTATTTGATACATGTTATTTTCATCTGTTTAATGGAAACACTTTAGTTAACTGCTTAATCCAATCCATCTTTATATCTAGATATATTTCTAAGAGTATATTTTAATTTTGTTTATTCATTATATAGTTGGGAGCAATCTTCATATGAAGTAGTCTGCACGGTAGCCCTGGATGGTCCCAAAACAATGCACTAGGTCTGGCACATAGTAACTACATACCAACTGTCTGACATTACTATTTAAATAAAAGAACCTGCTGCATATAAGTGAACGCAGTTTAAAGGATACATTTAAATATTATTAATATAGTATTAATAATAATCATCATCATTATAACAACTTACATTGTATAATGTTGCAATAAGGTTTTTATATTTGTAATATTTCATTTAATTTAGTAAAAACTCTGTGAGATAGGTTATACTTTCTGGTACACAAAAGGTTCTCAATAAATGTCAACTTCTTACCTCTTCAATAGATTGTTGAATTTTCCAAGGTCGAGGTAGAAAGTTGCAAACCTGAATAAAAACTACAGTTTTTATGACTTCTAAAAACCCTTTTATCTGACTCCTGGTATTTCTTCCACTGAATACCACCAGGTAACTGCAAATGAATGGCTAGACATAGAAGGACACTAGATTTTGCCTCTATATTATTCAAGCATCCAATGAAATTTCAGTTGCCTGAGTAGGCTAAGGAGATCTAGATGAATATACATCATACACATTGCATTCATTATGCCTAGTCTGCTAAACCGGGAGAGTTAACAAAAGTGAATGTTTGTGCTTTAAATAATGTTTTAAAGTTGTTTTCAACCCATCTTAAGGACTTGCATCCACTTCAGAAAGGTGAGGCCAAGAAGAATTTTACGCATCTGAGATAATTTGAACTTCCTTTGTATACCATTCTAGAAAGTTTAATTCTGATACATAACCTTTATGATACGATTGGGAGGCTGTGTAAAATATTCATCTCCACTTTGGTGAGTGTTAATTCCTTGATTTGTGAAACAAAGATATTAAACCCACTTTAAAATATGCCCCAAAAACAATGCACTAGATCTGGCAAATAGTAACTATACCAACTGTCTGACATTACTATTTAAATAAAAGAAACTGTTGCATATAAGTGAACCCAGTTTAAAGGATACATTTAAAATACCAAAAGAATATACCTTTAAGAGAGCGAGTGAAATTACATATAGCACATATTAAAATATGGAATCTGTATCCTATTTTACTTTCTCTAGGTTCTAAACTAGATTTAAGTTTCTAAACTGTATTTTACTACTGGTTTGTCATGGTCTCCTCAAGAGTAGAAATTTATTCAAACAATTTACTCTCTTTTATTCTATGCCCTGTGCTTCTTTTCCTTTCTTTTGTTTTTCTTCCTTGAACTTCTCTCTCTCTCTCTCTCCCTCTCTCTCTCTCAACTTCAAATGTCACAATCGTTATCTCAAGTCACTAGGTTAATTTTATTGGAGTAACTGAGTTTCCAGAATACCCTTGGTGACTTGATATTATTAAGCTGTGCTAATTGTTTCTAGGGAATTGGCCTCAAGTAAAGTTTACCCAAAGTTTACAATAATTATTTCTATAAAGGAAACTTTTTTTTCTGGGGAAATAACAGTTGTGAGTAAATATAAAACGCTGTATAACCAATGCTTCCTTGGTATGCAATAAATATTTGTTCAAAAGATAAAATATCTGTTAATTTCCTTTTTAAAAACATCTTTATTTAAAATATAATTTTATTGATTTCAGAGAGGAAGGGCAAGTGAAAGATAGAAACATCAATGATGAGAGAGAATCATTGGTTGGCTGCCTCCTTCGTGCAACCAGGAATCGAACCATGACCTCCTGGTTCATAGGTCAAAGCTCAATCACTGAACCATGCCGACCAGGCTAATTCCTCAACTTCTAATTTCTCTCCTGATATTTTACATTACTCTCTCATAATCTATGAGAAATCTATAGTATATAAAATTTATAACTTTAGAGATGATCTTTAGGGATTCTTTAATAGGGATATACAATATATATCTTAATCTCTCTATAGAACAGTCAAGATAATTGAATACAAGAAAAACATGTGCATGTTTTTCTCCTGAATAAGTCTGTGGATATGGGGATAGTAATGGGTTAAAATTATCTGAAAAAAAAAAGTATACCTTAATACTGCATATTTTTTAGGCATTACATATAATTCTATGACAATAGCTTAGGAAATATTGAATTTCTAATAGTAGAATCCATTTGGCTGCAATTCTTTATAAAGAAATAAAACCACTAAAAACAGAGCCTCTGCTATATGATGCTTAGCAGGAAATTTTACAACCACATAATGTTCCCTGCAATTTCCGCAGGAAAAAAATTGCAGGGATTTTAAAAACTATTTTTTTTTTCTTGTGGTTGCATCTAGATTAAGTGCTAATACAATAGCCTTTGTCTATGTGTGTGAGTATATATATATATATTGCTTATTTATTAATTATTGCTTATTTCTTGAATGTCTTCCACAATGTCTTTTCTATTTTTTGGATCAATTTATTAAAAACATAATAGAATTTTTTATCACCTCAGAGTTGATAAAAATGAATAGAAAAACATTTAGGTTCTACATCTTTAAAAATATCTCTGGTAGTCATGGAAAATATTGTCAAGTTACATGGCTATTCTTATTTGAAAGCTCATCCACAAAATTTAATAATCATCTGAGATGATGAATTTATGAAATCCCTGAAAAATTATCACTGTCTTGGGAGATTAATTATTGTGTTATTGCTGTTCTTGATGAAATTTTGTTACTCATCTTGCATATAGTCTGCAAAGTCCCCTCTATCTTCAAATTACCTTTAGTTAAACTCATAGAGCATTGGGGAGTTTATCAATAGGAAGCTAGAATTTACATTGTTATAACTTCTAAAGCTTCATTATAGTGCAGGTCTTAAACCCCTATTCAATACAATATTAATATTTGTTATTCAAGCTCTTTCTTTGTTTCCCTTTTACATTTATACCTGTTATCTCTTTTCCTTTCAAAGTTTGCCAAGAAATAAAGTGATATAAACAAGTCAGTAAAATATAGAAAATGTAAACAGCACAAAAATTTAAATTTAAATTTAAATCTAAAAATATTATATTTAATTAAAATGTTTAGACTAATGTTTATTATATCAAATAATTAAATTATTAGTCAGATACTGGATTAGAGACAATCAAGACATAGCAAAAAATCCTCATTTTTGGAAGGGTCATATAAACAAAATGCATGTAAAGCATGATCCTTGTGTTTTTCATAAAGAACTAACTTCTCCTCTGTAGGACGTGTGAGATCAAAGTTGGAGAGGGGTATTGAGTAAGAGCTTTGACCCTGGTGATTTGGGCTGGTCTGCTTTAGAACTTTTTTTTTTCTTTTCTTTTTTCCCCCTTTTAGGAGATGTTACCTGAGGGAGGGAATGTCTTTAGGTGGGAATAGAAATAATTTATTGGAAAGCATTGCTTCTCTCCCTTCCTTTAATCAATAAAGCTCTGATCAATTCTTAATTGTCCTCTTCAACCCTACCATTGACCTCTCTACCTTCAACAATACTATTTTATTTTGTGTGGCCATAACCTACTACAAAAACATTTCTCAAAAGTTATTTACTTCATGAAAATACCCTGTTGATAACCACTAACTTAGGGTAACCCTACCTGCATTAACAAAAAACCCCTAACTTGTTTTTTAAATTTATTATAACATTATATGGATATATATATATATATATATATATATATATATATATATAATTAGCCATCACATTTTCTAAAATTCTGAAGCCACTAAGTAAACATTTATTAAATTAAATTTAATTGTGGCATTCTACAATTATATCTCCACTGTCACACTAATAAGAAAAATCTCTGTCCTTATTTTGGAACTATAGTTTACAAATTGAAGTTCACATTATAGACTTTTCAAACTTCAGATTTTCAACCTTCAGATCTTAAACTAGTAGTAATCCTATATAATAAAAGCTTATATGCAAAAGACCAAACACTGGAACAACCACAACGACTGAACAACTGAACAACTGGTCACTGTGACGTGCGCTGACCAGGGGGTGTGCGCAGAACATGGCGGACATTGGCCATGGCAGGATGGTGGAGCAGGTGAGCGGGGGCACCAGACTAAGGCGGGGTGCTGGTCGCTGTCATTGGGTCAAGCCTCTGGTGGTTACCGAAAATTCTTTGCTCCAGCACACACCTTGGTCCCGCCTAGTGCTCACACCTGCTGTCAGTGCCTGCCCTGCTCGCACCAACAGCTGGCGCCAGAGCCACCACTCACACCCACTGCTGGTGCCTGGCTGCTGGCCCTGATCGCCCCTCGGGGCTTCTCCACCTCCTCCAGCTCCTGAGGGGTGATTGGGACAGCAGCTCACACCCGCTGCTGGCACCAGCTCCAATCACTCCATGCCTTCAGCAGGTGTGAGTGGGGCCGGCACCATCAGTGCATGGGAGCAGTGGCTGCGGGAGCAGACAAGGGGCTAGGGGCTGAGGAGGGAGGGGCTGGGTGGGGTGTGGAGGATGAGTGGAGACCCACCCCTGTGCCTACTGCATCCTCAAGGCCCACAGCTCCTTTCAAAGTGCACAAATTCATGCACTGGGCCCCTAGTGTATAATAAATGAACTTAGGTTTTTCATATGCACTATAAAGTCTCTAGAGACCATTAGTTCTCAATTTGAGATATTTTGCCCATCGAATTGGCAATTGACAGTTGCCAATTGTAGACATTTGAAAATATCTAGAGATTTTTTTTTTTTTTTTTTTGTCATGACAGGGGGTGGGGCAGCAGTGCTATAGGCATCTAGTGGGTGGGGTCTAAGGATGCTGTCATAAATCCTGCAATGTACAGCACATCCTTCTGCGACAAATAATTAACTGTGCTAAGTTTGATAAACCTTGTTCTACATGATAAATATTTTTTTTAATCTTCACAACAACCCTTTAGGGCACATACTAATGTATCAACATTAAGGGAACTGACCCACAAAGAGGTTATGCATAATTTACAAATTCATGAAACTAGAATAGGAACACAGATGTTCTGGATCCAGAAATCTCTTGCTTAACCACTACACTAGAGCCTCTCCATAGCTTCTAGAGTTTTTTTTTTTTTTTTTTTTTTTTTTTTACAAGTTTCTCATTGAGCACCAATTCTGTTATAACATTGTTTAATAGGAGCAATATAAGAAGTTCTTGGCCCCCTCCTCCCCTTCTTTAATCAATTGGTAAATCTTCTGTATAATAGAGCAAAAACATCATTCATTAAGTCAGCTTTCTGTGTCGTTATTCTGCTTTAGGAGCATACTAAGAATTGTGGACTAAAAAGAAGAGTAAAAGGCTGAAAACATAAGCAAGACAAAGCAGTGCTCAAGTGTGTTGTCTTGACAGCAGTTACTAAGGTGGTTCATAAAAGAAGATCACAGTGTCTTGAATCGCAAAGGAAAACCTCAAAGAGGAAAAGTCTATATTAGATCTGAGCCTTTCACAGTGATCTTGAATTATTTCTGAATTTTCTGGTTTGTTTTGTTTCTATTTCACCCTCTTACCCACCTTCTGTTTTTTTTCAATTTTTTAAATATTTATTGATAGTGTACTTCATATTTAGCTCTTTGCTACAACTTTATCAGAAGTATATTACAGAGCTTTTGTATGCAAAAAAATACAAGTTTTGTTCAAACAAACAAACAGACAGGCATGATTATACTAAAAGTTATGTAACAGTAAAAGAAAAAATATGAGCAATCTTGAAGTAGTGTATAATTAAATGTTAAAATAATTATATGGACAGTCAAACAAACAAAGCAAAATTTTGAGCCCAAAACAAGTGATTATTTTTAGATAGGAAAATGATATAAACTGCATAATTTTATCATGAACAATAACCTAGGACACAGTGGAGCTAGTTTTCCTAGCTAGTTGTTCTTCAGTTTACCTCTTTAGGAACCTTCTCTTCCCATTTTAGCAACCCAACAATGTCTGGTAAGACTATGTAATTTATAAATATACCAGAGGCCCGGTGCACAAAATTTATGCATGGGAGGGGGGTGTCCCTCAGCCCAGCCTGCACCTTCTCCAATCTGGGACCCCTTGGGGATGTCTGACTGCCAGTTTACATACTGGAAGTTGGACATCCCTCTCACAATCCGGGACTCCTGGCTCCAAACCACTTGCCTGCCTGCCTGATTGTCCCTAACACCTCTGCTGGCCTGATTGACACCTAACTGCTCCCTGACAGCCCGATCACCCCCAACTGCTCTCCCCTGGAGTCCTGGTTGTCCCCAACATCCCTGCCCTGCGGGCCATCTTGTGACAATGTGGGGGCAGACATCTTGTTACCACATGGTTGTGACCATCTTGTGGCAGCCATCTTGTGATAATGTGGGGCGGCCATCTTGTGATGTGAGGGAGTGAGGGTCAATTTGCATATTACTTCTTTATTATATAGGATATCAAACATGCTCAGATAATTTGCCAGACAATACCTCTGAGATCGATCTAATGAAAGATGATTATTCTCATCTTAGTTTTACCTCTATGACTACCTATACTTTAACTAACTTCAATAATGTTTTTTATGTAGGTGTCCTCAAATATTATCACAGCTTATTCAATAGGAATTTATTATTCTCAATTGAGTATTTTTTCTGCATTTCTTTATAGTCTAGCAGTAAAGATCAATGGCTATAAAGTTAGACTGAAATGCTTAAATCCCAATGAGTCTTTGTGATATCCACATAGTGGGAATATTAAAAGATTTATATCTATATCTATACCTATACCTATACCTATTTCTATATCTATCTATATTTCATCTATGTTATCTTCAAGAGTGTCACATTTTTAGTTTTTATTAATTGATGTTTATTTAATGATGGATAAATATGGAGAGAACTTGGTTTTGGTACTTCTTGTAACTTGATATCTATTTTAAAGTATTAAGTTTTCACCTATTCACATTTACATAGAAAGGTATATAGAAATATTTGCTTTGGCTGAAACCGGTTTGGCTCAGTGGATAGAGCGTCGGCCTGCGGACTGAAAGGTCCCAGGTTCGATTCCGGTCAAGGGCATGTACCTGGGTTGCAGGCATATCCCCAGTGGGAGATGTGCAGGAGGCAGCTGATCAATGTTTCTAACTCTCTATCTCTCTCCCTTCCTCTCTGTAAAAAATCAATAAAATATATTTTTTTAAAAAAAGAAATATTTGCTTTGTAAAATTTTGTGCACACATGAAACGTGACATTCCTTTACATCTTGAGATAACCCACATAGAGGAATTTAGCTTGGGAAATTGATGTTAAATTTCATTTTACTAAATAATTTGCTTCAACTATGAAGCTTAAATACTATTTTTTGAGAATATCATAGTGAGTATATCCAAAAACTTCTTATCCCAAATAACAGATTAACAAATATTACATGTAATGCTTAATTCCCTCTCAGGTCTATCTATCTATCTATCTATCTATCTATCTATCTATCATCTATCTATCTTATATGCAGTATGATATTTTATTAAGCAAATTAATTTATAATTTTAATTAAATTTATTGGAGTGACCTTGGTTAATAAAATTATATAGGTTTCAGTTGTACAATTCTATAATACATCATCAGTATATTGTATTGTGTTCATTACCCAAAGTCTAGTCTCCTTCCAAAACCATTTACAAACCCCTTCCCCCCATTTATATGGAGAGAGAAGCATTGTTGTAGATATTTCAGGCTCTTAGATTTTATTTATTTATTTATTTGTTTGTTTATCTATCTATCTATCTATCTATCTATCTATTTTTTTTTTCAGTTTTTGGACACCATTTTAACTTGTTTTCTTTAATGTGATACTCAGTGGTTTGGTGAAAAAATAAGACTGCTTGGCTTTAAGAAATAAGGTGAGGACTGATTCCAAAAGTGAAGTGATTTTTAGTAATTTTCAAATGGTAACCTTTCGAAATTATAATTTTGTGAGGGAAAGTTACTCATTCAAGTAATTTCAAAGAGTAAGCACAGCATAGAAATAGTGAGAATTTCCATTTAAGGCTTGTATTAAATACTGTGAGGGATAATCATATTCCAGAAAGAAAATCCCTTTGTTCTAATAATTTTGCAACCTTGGTGAAGGAGCAAAATGGACATGACTATAACATACAAGAAAATACAGGACCTTTCAGAGATGCAAAGTGGTGCAAGGAAATTGGAAAGTGCTCTGGGAGAACATGCACATGGAAGGAAGGATGACACAGGAACAAGAAAAGAGAGTGTGAGGACAGCGCGAACAAAGGACAGGATGAGAAAGACATGGAGAAAACCACCAATGGTCAAGTTTAACATGAGATCAGAGAGGACTAGAGTCTCTAACTCTTTGTAGTCTTGGCTTAGAATATACAGGAACCGAAATTGAAGCTCACTGGAAAACTTGCTATTTTAAACAAGCAATTTTCCTTTTTCTTCCTTATTTCCTTTCCTTACTTTTACCCACCTTCCTTTCTTATGCCCTCTTACCCTTCTTTATTTATTCCTTTCTTATTTCTAATGGAAGGTTGATTATTAAAAAAAAAATGCCAAAGAGGTCTAGAAAAAGTGTAGGAACCAAAGAAGGTGGCCAAGCAATGCTGTTGCTTAGTGGAAGCCAACACTTGGTAAGAAAGATGCTAAGTGATGTAGCAGCCTGGCATGGTGAAGAGGTTAGTGACAAACAGGATAATGAAACCAGTAAGCAACTACTTTAAGGCTAATGTGAGCCAGAATTCACACAGTTGGAGAAAGAAATTATGACTATGGAAAGCTTGAATAAACCTCAAGGATTTGCAAGTTCATCAGTGTTTACTAAGGTTTTCCATAAGATTGAAATAGAAAGAACTATAGGAAAAAATATGTACATGGATGTGGGTGTGCAAATATACATATATTTTCCCCTCTGAGAGGTTTAATAGCGGGGCAAGACCTAATGCCCAGATCATGGTTTCTTCTTGGAGAAGTGACTTATTCTAAGGCTAAACAGGAAAGTACAAGATAAACCTAGAGGACATTGTTTCAGAAATTAAGGAAGGGCTCAAGAATGATAAGCCTGACCAGCCAAGTAAAGGATAATTTTGGCATCAAAATAAATAATAGATGGGGATGGATTAAAATCTCTTCAATAAAACAAGAATCCCTGAATCCATAATGGTGTAAATAAATACATGAATGAATCCATTGGGATAAAAGGAACCTTTTTCTTACAGGAAGTTACCACTAATGACTGTAGATGGAATTAGAAAAACACTGCTTGGCAACCACAATAGTAACAATCAATTCACTCAGAACTTATCAGTAGATGCAACTATTAGTGGGTTAATGTCTGATGAAGATTAGGAGAATTACATAATTCAATGGATATCACCCCTAAAAATTATTAATTATAAAGAAATGAAAGTTTAATTTATAGGGCCAACCCTGGAGTATAACACCTTAAAAAATCACTAGAGTTAACCACCTCCAGAAGCAGAAAAAATCAAAAGCATGCATTACCTGATAGAATACAATTAGAATACAGTACAACTTCTGTTACATTCCTGTTCAAATGCTTAACCTCATTCAAATCAAGGGACACCCAAAAAAAGCAAACTGAAGTTCTTTCTACAAAATAACTAGTCTTTAAATATTTTCTAAAATGCCCAGATCATGAAGGTCAAGGAAAAACTAAGAAACTGGGATTAAAGGAACCTTTGGAGGCATAAAAACTAATTGCCAAGTGTGACTGGTTTGGATCCTTTTGATATAAAGCAAATTATTGGACAATTTGTGAAATTTAAATTATTCTGTGAATTCGATAAAGTACAAATGTTAATGTCCTGATTTTCATGGTTGAACTGTGGCTATAAACAAGATCATCATTTTTTTTGTAGGAAAAGTTACAGATATGAAGCACCATTACCCCTGTCTTATTCAGGGGTAATGGTGCATCATATCTGTAACTTAATCTCAAATTGTTCAGAGAAAACAATAATATGTAACTGTTGCTGGTGGAAACAGGATTCTTTCATGGTAAAGCAGAAAATGCATTTCAAGGATACAAGCATATGAGGAGGGGTGATACCGTGGGAAGTGTTTTTTTTTGGGACAAAGGAAAAAGGAAAGGTTTAGGTGATGTCTCATCCATGACCAGGTGGCTCAGTTCAATGTTGCTACAAAAAATGTCTAATATCTGGAGCCTCAGGCCCACACTATTCCTCACCAAGCCCAAAAGAAGGGCTGAGCCCCAGAGATGGTGTGCCAATAGCCCAGCATCAGCAGAGTGTCTGAAGTTTTCCTAGTTCATCTCAGTCCATGCCAAAGTTCCAATAGTTCGGCTGAGTCTCTGTCCCCCTCCAACTAGCCTAGTCTCTCTTCCCAGCTGTTCTCCAGCCAGTGATGTGTTGCCACAACCAGGCCCACATTTAGACCCACACAACTGCCATAGAGAGACAATGCATGCTAACATGCAGGCCTCAGGACTTTGGTAAGCTTTGATTATATTATCTTGAGTTTGGGAAGGGGTGAGATTTGTTTCAAATTAATCTGGAACTTTGTGGGCTTGTGCTGGTCCTCCCCCGTACCAATCACTTTCCTAGATCTTCAGGAGTTTCATGCCCTTACCCAATCTGATACTTTTTCAGATTTTCCCAGGCTAGATTCCTCCCCTTTACGTCACCACTTGGCTCCTGCTGGGTGTGCCACAGAGTAGAAAGACCTGCCCCGTGCCATCTTGGCTTCTACTGAGCATGATTCAGCAGAGGAATTTCCCCTTTATTGCCCAGACCCCATAATCTGGTGGAAGGGACCATTTTTCCCTGGGAGATTGGAAAACCAGATTTCCCTGCCCTCCTAAGAGAACAGAAGTATGTTAAACCCCTTGACAGGGCAGTATCTGAAAGCTAAAGCTTCCTAGTTGATCCATCTTAATTAGATGTCTGGCTTTAATTGCTCTCATTCTGTTCTCTGTCAACAACTAACTAACTGCCTATGCTAACATTTCCATTAATACACACAGAGACAATTATAAAGCAAATAGTATATGTATCCACAACTGAAGAATCTAGATGAAGAGCATACATGAATTTTCCACTGATTTTAAAACATTTCTGTAAATTTGAGCTTATAATACAACTACAGGCCCAATGCAAGAAATTCGTGCAAGAGGCTTGGCCCTCGCAGCCCTGGCTTCATCTGGAAGGTTGTCTGGAAGGATGTCTAGAAGGTTGTTCAACTGTTCAGTCTAATTAACATATTAGCTCTTTATTATATAGGAAAGTTAAAAAAATAATCATAGCATCAAGTCACAGAGAAAACATTTTAGCCAACTATGGAAAAAACAAATCCTGTTTAAAGGAAATACAACTATAATTTAAATCTATACTTAAAGTGTTCAACTCTTTATTAAAACTGTCTTCATTTCCCTGATAAGTTGCCATGACAATTCCATTCCACCATTTAAATTTGTTTTCTGTAACTTCCTGTAGAGAATAGAGTAGACAAATAGATCTAATACTGTGTTACTTTGAAATTTTAACAGGATAAGAGTACTGAAACGTAGAGTGCGGGGAGTGGATCTCCCCTTCTCTGGTTCTTGCCTCATGGTTTGAAGAATAAAATTTGCAGACTAAAATGACTTGTTAGTAAAAGGGTGGAAATTTGTTAGAAGCAAATACAGACTCCCATGTAGGAAGGGGTTCCCAAGTAGGTAACCAACCAAGCCCCTTTTTCTAAGGTTTATAAATGTTGTAGTTCTTTGTCTCTTCATGCTCCCTTCTAATTAGACACCTTCCCCATTTTATTACCCTGTGCTTTTCTAATTGGTCAATCACTTAGCAGAATATCAGATCAAAGCCCACATCCCACATGGTACCCATTCTTTTCCTCCCCCTTATCTTATAACACTCTTCTATCTCCTGTGAACATGTTTTCCTCCGTCCAGCATCTGTTGACATTTCTCTATCCTCTGTGAAAGTATGTTCCCTTTTTCCCATACTCTGTGATTTTTCTTGATCCTCTGTGAATGTATGCCTTCCTCTCCCCTTATCCTGTGGCACCTTTCTATTCTGTGTGAATGTATGCCTTCTGGCGACTCCAAGCCCTCACCTATGCATTCTTCCCCCATGAACCCTCTTTATTCTGAGACTCCCTAAACTTGCCTATTTTAACCCTAGACTTCCTTTCAATACTGTATTTATTAAGTGAAACGCTTTTTCCTCCTTGATTATATTATTTCAGGCAATAGCCAGACACACATATGAAAACAACTACAACAACAAGAGCAACAACAACAAAAATTTTGAATGGACCAAGTGGTCAGATGAATTATAATGATTCTTAGTCAGATAAAAGTCACTGTGGTTTCTTCTATGTGTATAGTGAAATAGTTGCCACAAAGCACTGTATTTGAAAATTGAAGAAGTGTTATGGGTCTTAATTACCCTTTGTAAATATAATTTTGGAAAAAATACACATACTCACTAATAGTTGTCATCAAATTGTGAGAAAAGGGTATTTCAGAAGTGAAAAAACTAGTCCACACAAATTATTTTTTGAAGATATTCAAAATTTTAGAAAGTTTATTGAGAAATAAAAAGTGTATGTTCCTTTTTCTAACTCCTGTCAATTCCATATTGTGAAATGAGAATTTAGGTAGTGTCAATATTTTACCTTCAGGGAAACAAAACTAGGACTCAGATTATTTATATGTGTATATATTAAAGCATAGGAAATAAAAATGGGGGAGAGTTTGATGTAATTAGCCTATAAGCTAGAAATAAATTTTAGTAGTTTCTGCTTATTAAGAAATAACAAATTATTATACTTAAAAGCCATGATCAAAAGGCTGGGGGAATAATCTTTTTTTACAAAAAAAATGCCACTGAGGAATTAAAAGAAGCAAACTATATTAACATAAGAAAGATCAACTAGCTAATTATTTTTTGGATATTACTGTAACTTTTTAATATCTACTCAAATTAACTCATTGGGTATGCATTATTTGTAAGGGTGCAACCAACATATTTTTTCAAATTCTCAAACCAGATTTGTTTAGAATCTGTTTTAAATATATTCTATTATAGAACATGGGAAATTATTGACTTTGAGGCATCTACAAAATTTAAAATTTTAGGTACTTTATTATGAAGTCCTTTTCTGAAATATTTTAAGGGAAGACGGTTGAGGCTTTTGAGAATTGTGTGAAAACTATTAAATGTTGACATTAGAAGAGTGAAAACTAGGAAGGTTTGACTGTGTGTGTCAACATTTCTAACCTTCAAAAATATATAATATCATATTTCATAACTTTCAGATATCAAGAAAAATTGATTTTGTGGATGAAAAGGGGCCACATGCTAACCCGACTAGCTCAGGGAAGGCCTGCATGGCAGCCTTGTAAACTCAGAAACCTAAAGTAACCACAAGGTTGGTCTGAAATCAAAACTTTTTTTTTTTTTAATAAAAGCAGTTTATGGTGATTAGTCATGTTTTAAGGCAGTATTTTTTCCTAACAAAGGTTAATCTTCACCTTAAGTAAACTCGTCCCTTCTTTTTTTTTGCATTTAGAATAACATGCCTGATTAACATGCCTTTGCAAAAACAAAGTCATTTCCCTTTTTCCAGACCCCTTGAAGCACAGGCACCAGTGCTGGGGAGACCACAAATCCCTTCGTTGTTGTTGAGCTAATTGTGACTGTTAATTATCCTGCCTGCACCCACATAAGTAAAAGAAGCATGTGTCTATCATTTTAATTTTTATCCAATCCCAGATTTCTCCCCCCTCTCCCCTTTGCTTTCTCCTGCCCCCCTAATCTATCACCAATGGATTTCATGTAACCCACTTAAGTCTCCTCTTTTGACTGTAATATATAAATCAAAGTGCAAAATTTCAATTGTCCTAAGCATTTTCTCAATCCCTTGAGATTCTGCTTCCTTGCATTTGTCCACAGTATGGCTCCAATAAACTCAAAAATTCTTCATAGGTTTGAATGTTCCTTATAGTAACAATTTTATGTCAAAAGAATGTATGCTCCTGATTTGAAAGATTGTGCCACCTTTTAAAGGCTTACCTTTTATTTTTCAATTTTTATTTTACACTTAAAATACCACAATATTTACATGAAGCAAAAACCAAAGTAGAATTTTCTAACTGGGCTCCTTGGACCCTCTCTGCTTTGTTCAGTAACCATGTCAAAATTGAAAACTTGAAGATTTGACCTAATTATTTTCCTCATATCAAGTTCCAACCCTCCTCTTTCCTAACTTCCTTCCCAATTTGTCTCAGTGAAAATTGGCTCAAAAATAGAATTGAATCTTTACAACACACACCCCCCCCACACACACACACTTTAATTGATAGTAAAGGAAAGTGGAAGATTAATGGTTAAAGTGGTGGAGCATGGGCAGGCTAAATAGCCATCTCAGATGGTGACTGGATGAAATAGTGTCATGTGCAACAACCCAGATGCATCTTGAGAATATTATACTAAGTTAAATAAGTCAGAAAAAGCAAAGAACCATATGATTTCACTCATATGTGGGATATAAAACAGAAACTCATGAACATGAACAACAGTGTGGTGGTTGCCAGAGGGAAGGGTTGTGGGGAGAAGAGGGTCCTAATATATGGTGACAAAAGAAGATCTGATTTTGGGTGGTTGATACACGGTGTAATATACAGATCTTGTAACAGAGAAACCCGTACCTGAAACCTATATGTTCATGTTTACCAATGTCACCCCAATGAATTTAATAAATAAATAAAATAAAGAAAGGGAAGAAAATTTAATTTATTTAATTTATTTAAGAAAAAGGGGATGGGAGATAGGGATATCCAAAGGGAAGGGCTACTCAGAGAAAAGGGGGTCTTGGAGACAGGTTCAGGGGGTTAGCACAGAACGAGCTGCAGCTGTCCATTTCTCCCCTGGTTGCAAGTCTCTTGGGGGCCCTTAGAGTTGGGGTACATGTGCCTGTGGGGGAAGGGCACAGGTTTGCTCCTTGGAGGGCGAGCACCCTGGGTTTTTGTCCTGTGGGAATTTATCTCTTTTTTGCAGGTGGAAATCTTAGGGGAGGCTCAGAGGAAGGTCTTAATAGAATATTCATCAGCTTTCCAAGTGTGCTGTTTCAGGGTGGCGGTCTCCACTGATTGACTAGTGCCTGGGTGGGGTCAGAGGTCATTAGTCAATGTAGCTGGTGCTGAGGCAGCCACAGTGCCACTTGTCTGGTGTTGCTATTTTTCTGGGCCTGGAGCTGAAATACAACTGAAGCCTAGAAGTTATCTGTAGGGAGGAAATGGTCAGGGGTCTAAACCTCCTGACCAGCGATATGAAAGATCCGGGGTCCAAAGAGCAGGACCATTGATATGTTAGGGGAGGAGAGGTTACCCTAGGGGCAAGGCCCTCCTTTTCCCAGTTGTGCCCCTTGCTAGGCATCCGGGGCTCTCTGCCCTGCTGAGTTTCTGTTCCTGGCCCATCATCCTTGCTCTGGGGGGTCTAACAGAAAGGCCTATGGTAAACTAATGACTGTAAATTATACAACTTAAGGCTCCTATTTCCCCTTTTTTTTATGAAGACACCACCTTTATTGCAAAACTTGTGTCAGATTAGTTTATCTAGTTAAGTTGTTAAAAATAATGTGCAAACCTTGTATTTGGGAGCTATAAATTTAGGCCATTAAGAACCAGAGCAAGTATTTTTCAGATATCCTAACCAATGAGCAAGCAAGGCTGTCAGCCAGCATGACTCAGGATGGAAAGCTTTGAGGAAAGGGGGCTGCGGAGCCGAGCTCTGGCAAGACGCTGAGCTGACAGGGAGCGGGCCTCCCCGGGAAGCTTTTAGGTTGATGGAGAAACCACAAGCATGCATCATTTGCTACAGCATTTCATCTATTACCTTTAATGTTCAAAATAAGATGGACTATATTACATTTTAAAAACTCAGAGACTAAAAGACAAGGTAAAATAAATAGTACGATGTTAGAGGAAGAGATACCCATGCTAGGTTTGAAATTCAAAATTGTTTTATCCTACAGTTCACACCACTGAACTAAGCTGTTCTTCAAAAAGCAGACATGGGACCCCATGTGCATATGGAGTAAGCACACTGTCAAACTGAGAGGAGATGTTGAATAAAGGCTAGTGAAGCATGGATTATAAACTTCAAAATCTTCCTAAGATATTTTTGGCTTCCAACTGCTATTTTCCCAGTGCTTTAAAACTATAGAAAAAAAAAATCTAAATATTACATTGCAATGACTATCATACTTATCCACTAAGAGTACCCAAGACTATAGGACACTGATGACTTCCCACAGGCCCAGGTGCAGAGAAGTTACTAAGTCTGAAAATAGAGAAGGATCTTTTACTGCAAAAGATACTAAAATATTTACCTCCAAACCTTCAAAACAATTTCCTTCCAGGGAGCTTACCTTGCAGCTGGGCTGTTGTCAGGCAAGTTAATAAACTAGGGGATGTAGTCAGCAGGTTCCAGTGGCTCCCAGCTCTAATGAATCCTTGCTGTCCTCAGTTTCTCCTACATCTGCACGTACTCCTTCCCATACCTCACTATTTCCTCCAAAGGTATCATGTTGTCACCAAATGTGCAATAATTCTGTGATGTAGTTCCCAATCAACTGAAAAAGTGTCCCATTTCATTTCTTTTCTGATATCAAAGATAATCAAATTTATCCACATTGTCTCTGAAATTTGAGTTCTTTTTTCATGTCTTCACTTATTAGTATAAGTGAATTGGCATTTTACCTAAAAATGTACATTACTTTAAATATGAAGTTCTATATTAACTGAACTCGATTTGTCAGGGTTCTCTAGAGAAACAGAACAATAGAATAGAGATATAATTTATATTATTACTTATTATATTATAATCATTTATATAATATATTTAATTTATGTTACAAATATAATAGCTTTATTATAAGGCATTTGCTCATATAATTATGGAGGTTGGTGAGTCCCAAGACCTGCAGCATGAGTCAGCAAGCTGGAGACCCAGGAGAGCTGATGGTATAGTTCCATCCAAAAGCCAGCTGGTTCAAGACCCAGGAAGAGCTGATGTTTCATTTTAAGTCAGAGGGCAGAACGAAGCCAATGTCTTAGTTGAAAGGTCATCAGGCAGGAAGAATTCTCTCTTACTCTGCTGTCTTGTTCTATTCAGACCTTCAATTGATAGGATGAGCCTTACTCATATTATAGAGGACACATTGCTTTATTCAGACACCAATTTAAATATTAATCTTATTCAAAATCAAGCTCACATAAACACCCAGAATAATGTTTGATCAAATATCTGGGCATCCCATAGCTCAGTTAAATGACACATCTGTTTCCTAACCAAAGTTAATACAAATTATTTTAATGTTGATGTAACTTTCTATTATAATAAAATGTATGTAATAATAAGGATACTTTTAAAAATTAATATTCACAAAATCAAATATACATTCTATCATTAATTTCTATAAGATTGCCATTTTCTTGTGTTGTTTGATTTATTTCTAGTTTACCTCCCAATCCATCAATAGCCAGTACTTTTGCATCTTTCCACCAAGTACTTTTATCTGATTTTGTTCCCCAAAACCTTCTTGGTCTCTTCAAATTCTAAATACTATTGTATCATCATTTATCTAAAGCATTATCTTTCATTAATCATGTTATTTCATTCAGAAATTCAAAAATACTATACTTTTAATATAAACTAGAATCTGGGCATGAAGAGGGAAGTCAGCCAGATCTGGAGCCTCAGTGAATATTCAATTTAATAGGGAGACAAAGACTGTCCCTATTCTCTAGGACAAGTAGCTTTAGATTATTAGCAAATAAAAAGGGGGTGGGGTGAGTACATGATTCTCCCAAATTAATAGAAGAGGTAGCTCCTTAACTGAGTCTTAAAAGATAGGTTGATATTCCCCTGTGGAACAAGGCATAATCTAACATAAGAGGTATTTACCTGAAGCATTACTTAGTATGGAAAGAATGTTGACAATATTTTGTATATAGCTATGATAAAACAGAAAATATTTCTGAAGAACAGGAAAAAAGTTCTTAAAAATTACTTTTAAAGGCAAAGCTTAGATAGGCTGAACCACATATTTAGTAGGCTGATTCCACCTTTTCATGTTTATTCCTTAGTATCTCCAAGGATGTGTGAACATTTGATACCTAAATGCAGTAAATCTGTTGACTATTTGATGAACCATATTCCAGGTGCTTATTCAAATAATATATTTCTAAATTTGGCATGATTGAACTAAGAAAAAGTCATCTTTGCGGAGTTAAAGTGTTTTTGATTGAGCTTCAGCTGGTTCTTACCAGCTTACCATAGTGGAGAAATTATTTCATATTTTAAAATTAACATATACTCTGTCCAATCAAACCAGGACATCAAGGTTATACCACATCAAAATGCACACAATGTATAACTATAGCAATAGCTGTATCTTTTTTAGATTGTTTAAAGGGAGTAGATTGGTAAAAGGAATATGAGCTGTGTTCTCTTCATGTTCACTCCATTGTTTCATGAATGACATTGAACTTTGTCCCACAAGTAACCGTGGATATTTAACCACCTGCTCAATTTGGTGGGGGAACACATGCTCTGAAAGGCTGCTGGAAATTTACTGCACAGGCTGAGGGGATGCGGGGATTGCTCAGCTGATTGCAGAGATGGCTGGTCTTGAAAACTTGAGAAAGAGCTTAAGTTAGCTAAAGGTTTTCAGGGCCTGATCTGGCTATATTTGAGTAGTGCCATTTAAAGTGAGATTTAGAATAATGTTTTCTCAGGTGGGGTTATTTTTTTTTTTCAAGGGAGAAGGGAGAGACACTGACATCCTTGTCTATTTACACTCTTGATGTTTCCACAGTACTAACTTTCTGATAGAAAAATGGTGGGAAGAGTATGTATATGTGCATGTACATGTACATATATACTTATGCATGTAATAGCGTATACTAAAATATATAAATGGTAGTTATTAGAAATACTGAGTAAAGCATACCTTGAAATTTATTTTGATTATTTCCTTAAACAGATTTACACATAATGCATATATGAGATTATGACACTACTAGGGGCCCAGTGCACAAAATTTGTGCACTGGAGGGGGGGGGTTCCTCATCCCAGCCTGCCCCCTCTCACATACTGGAAGCCCTCAGGGGATGTCCTACTGATGGCTTAGGCCCGTTCCCTGCTCCCCTTGGGGAGCAGGCCTAAGCCACAGTCTGGCCTCCTTTTGTGGGAGGCGGTGGGACTGATCAGGGGAAAGCACCAGCCCCATCACCCCACTGCTGCAGCCACTGCCAGTCACCGTAGCCACCAAGGTGTTTTCATCAACACGGACTCCAGTCCCTTCACCATGAAAAAATGACAACTTTCTTTAGGCATTTTCAAGATGTGTCTTTCATAGGATATGACATTTCTTTTTTTAATTTTTTTTTATCCTCACCTGAGGATATGTTTCCATTGATTTTTAGAGAATGTGGAAGAGAAAGGGAAAGACAGAGAGAAACATCAAAGTGAGAGGAATACTTTGATTGGTTGCCACCTGCATGAGCCCTGACCTGGGCCCTGGCCAGGGAGGAGCCTGCAACTTAGGTACATGCCCTTGGTCAGAATTGAACCCAGATCCCTGCCATCAGCAGACCAAGAAATTATCCACTGAGCCAAACCAGCTAGGGCAGGATATGATGTTTCTTAGTCCTCCAACAGTGGACCTTCATTTTTTTTGCAAAGGAGTGTGCTGAAAGGAGTGTGCTATATCACCTTTTTAGATTCTTATTACCCAAGTTACTAAGAATATTACCAGTGGCATATAGGGAGCTTAGCCAGTGAGCGGTCAAAAAATGTGTTTCCTCTGTAGTTCATATCGATCATTGGCTCGGCCCCTGCCCAGGCCTAAAGCCTCTGGCCCAGGCTTTCAGCCTGGGCAGGGGCCCCCTTGGCTCTGATCGCAGGCTCGGCCCTGCCCAGGAGCCCCCTGGCTCAGGCCCTTCCTAGGCTGCTCAGGGCCCACACGGGGCCTACCTTGGAGTGACCTGGGTGCTGATGATGTTCCCAGTACTGAGGCCGATGGGTGCCTATGTATGCAAATTAACTGCCATCTTTGTTGGGTTAATTTGCATACTTATCTGATTGACTGGTGGGTGTAGCGGAGTGACACCAATATGCATGATTCTCTTTTATTAGTGTAGATATCCCCTCATATAAAAGTGCATGTAACTCACAATTTTGTTTGTATAATTTGAATGCTTTTGAAAGGTTAATAATTTGGGCACCACAGTTCATCATAGAAGGGTATGTTATTCTCATATATGCAAAACAATTAAGAATCTATGTATATGGATAAGTGTTGTCATCTTCTGTATTGTGAAGTAACATTTGAAGACAAATTTAGAAAACAATAACAGTTCACTTAAAAGGAAGTTGTGAAACTGAATTTAGTAGAACTGGCCTTCAAAATAAAAACACAGGAAAATAATTGCAAGATTATCTAAAATAATAAGTTTATATTAATATGTTGATGGTGAGAAAACAGCAAATTACTTAATTATCATATTGTAGGAAAGTCAGGGATAAAGGTGGTTTTGACTGAGAATTTAGGCAGAAAAGTTACCCCCCATAATTTCATTTACTTGGGGAACCAAGCTTGACTAGATATATTGTGGTGTATCTCAGAGTTCAATAGGTATTGTTGTCTGTTTTTCTCCTTTCTTGACTTGGAGTATAGACATGGACAGGATGATACAATATCAGTGATGCTTCCACAGTATCCAGACCACTTACATGTCTTTTTGACATTTGAAATTTATGATTTAAAAAGAAAATTACCCTCTGTCTCAAAGGCTTGCGTGAGTGTGTCAAATACAGCATAGTGACGTACTGCATCCATGTGGTTCTGATTATTAATGCACCCGAGTTGTTTTTCCTCAAATGCTCAGACAAAAGTCTATGCTGCAGTTCATAGAGTCATACTTTACATGAATTTTGACCTAATACTAGAGAGTCCTTAAGTAAAATTTTTCAAGCCAGTCTACATTGATATGAATTTTTTACATCAGTTCCTGAAAGTTTATTTATCGCCTTACACTAAGCACATATTCCATTTGTTCTTCTGCAGAGTGAGCATTAATCTTTTCTTAAGGCTTTTTTTTATGTATTTATTAACTTTCTGTTAATCCTCACCTGAGGATATTTTTTCCATTGCTTTTCACAGAGAGTGTGAGGGAGGGAGGGGGAGAGAAGAGAGAGAGAGAGAGAGAGAGAGAGAGAGAGAGAGAGAGAGAGAGAGAGAGAGAGAGAAGGAAACATCCATGTAAGAGAGACACATTGATGGTTGCCATCCATTGGTTGCCTCCCATAAGCACCCTGACCTGGGCAGGGAGCGAACAAGCAACCCAGTATGTGCCCTTGACTGGGATCAAACCTGAGGCCCTTGGAAGCATAGCCCAGTGCTCTTACCATTGAGCACCACCAGCCAGGGCACTAAGGCTCTTAACCAAATAATTTGGTGCATCTACCATTTTTTTTCTGAATAATAATGTCTGGATATTTTTGCTTATTTTTATGCTTTAAAGAATTGAGTAGAAAATGTATACCTACCTCATGGACTAAAATTCCAAAGCTCAAGCTACTCTTAGGAAAGTTAAAGTCAGTGGCTTTTATAACTGAAAATAAACACGCAGCAGGGATCTATTCTATTAGAACACTTCAGAAAAGAATCACAGTTAGGCAATTTCGTCCTCTGAATTGCAATGTAGGAAACTTTATGATAATGACAATTGGTTCTATAATTTTTATGTTTTCCTTTATCTTTTTCCCCCTTTCAACTTTATCCCTTAGCTTCTTTCTTCACATATACTAGTAAACATGCATAATTTTAAAGCTTTAGGGAAACAATTTAGTGTTTTATTTTTCAGTTTAATGAATTCTATATGATTTTTTTTGCACTAAAGATTTTTTTCAAAGAGTTTTTTTGTCATAATGAGTCATTATTCAGATGTTTTTTATTTATTTTTCTTTGGATATTTTTTCTAAATAACACTCATTTCAAAATATCTTTGGTTGTAGCATTGCTATGTAATTTGACTTCTCTGTCAGTATTAAAAACATATTCATTAGATATCTTGCTTGCTTATTTTTTCCTTTGCACTTACTATTTTTTTAAGTTTCTATTTCCAAAATTAATGCACTTGAAATTAGTAAAGGTTAAGCAGATACTTATCCTTTTTTACAATGAAAATTTGACCACTTGAATTATATAATAAAACTATTAACTTTCACTTTTCTTCAAAAAAGTGAGAATATTTTATTTTAGTTTCAATAAGTATTAGATTATCATTGGCCCTGAAGGAATACAATCTTTCTATATAAAACCCAAATATGCAAATAGATCAAACAGTGGACCAACGGAACAACTGAACAACCAGTCACTATGACGTGTACTGACCACCAGGAGGCTCACACAGAACATGGCAGGTGTTGGCTGTGGTGGGATGGAGGAGCAGGTGAGCAGGGCCACCAGACCAAGGTGAGGTGCTGGTTGCTGTAATCAGGGCAAGCCTCTGGTGGTTACTGAAAATTCTTTGCTCCTGTGTGCCCTCCCAGCACTGGCACCTGCTATTGGTGCCAGCCCTGCTTGCATCTGCTGCTGGCACCCAGTGCCGGCCTGGATTGCTAGCACCATTAGTGGGTGCGAGCAGCGGCTGCTGGCCCCAATTTCCCCTCAGGGCTTCTCCACCTCCCCCTGCTCCTGAAGGGCAATCCGGGCAGCAGCTGCGACTTGCACCCACTGACCGCCCAGCCCTGCTTGAACCTGCTGCTGGCACCGGCCCCAATATCTCCCTGCTATCACCAGATATGAGCAGGGCTTGTGCCGAAGCTGCAGTGGTGGTAGCAGGGCTGCTGGCAGACAGGGGACTGGGGCTATAGCGGGAGGGGCCGAGAGGGGGTGCAGCGGATAGGCCAAGATCCACTCCTGTGCCCACCACAGCCTGGCAGCCCACAGTTCCTTTCAAGATGCATGAATTCATGCATTAGGCCCCTAGTTATACATAACTATCTATACACTTATTTTTCTTAACTTAAATATAAATAAAAATTGTCATTTACTTTTCAATATGGTTTTTAGGAGGAGATTACATCACCAAAAATATTAAGATACCTAGGAATTGACTTAACTAAGGAGGTAGAAGACATATATGTGGAAAACTATAGGACACTGAAAAAAAAGATAGAGGAAGACATAAACAGATGGAAGAACATACCGTGTTCATGGATTGGTAGAATCAACATAATCAAAATGTCCATACTACCCAAAGCAATCTATAGATTCAATGCACTCCCCATTAAAATACCAATGACATATTTCACAGAACTAGAACGAACTTTCCAAAAATTCATCTGGAATAAAAAAAGACCTCGAATAGCTGCAGCAATCCTGATAAAGAAGAACAAAGTAGGTGGGATCTCAATACCAGATATCAAGCTGTTTTACAAAACCACTGTTCTCAAAACTGCCTGGTACTGGCACAAGAACAGACATATAGATCAACGGAATAGAATAGAGAACCCAGAAATTGACTCAAACCACTATGCTCAATTAATACTCGACAAAGGAGGCATGAACATACAATGGAGTCAAGACAGTCTCTTCAATAAATGGTGTTAGGAAAATTGGACAGATACATGCAAAAAAATGAAACTAGACCACCAACTGATACAATACACAAAAATAAATTCAAAATAGATAAAGGACTTAAATGTACGACGGGAAACCATAAAAATACTAGAGGAGATTATAAATCAGGAATGAAACAGCCTTGTAATTTTGGCAGGCCAACTTTTAATACATACTTTATATTTAACTACATGACATAATGAAAAAAAAAAAGCTTTTTATCTTTGGGTGTAATGACCTAACAAAATAGTACATTGTTTTATAATGACTAAATGAATATTTGGACAACTTGGTTGATATGTAAAATTTTAGAAAACTAATTAATAGTATATAACAATGTAATGTATCAGATAAAAAAAGGTATATTTCAAAGGCAAAGAAATATGTGTATGTGCTTTTCTTTGTGTGAATATGTGTGTCTTAAATATATCATTGTATAAATAATACCTCAGAGATAGAGAGAGAGAGAGAGAGAGGGAGAGAAGAGAGAAAGGAGAGAGAGTTTTTCTAAGGTCAGAAAAGTTACAATGACTTTGTATTCAGCTTCTCAGCCCCCACAGATTGGACTAGTTTCTTTTAGTATAACTTAACAAAATTGTATTCAGGCCTGTTTTTTTCACTCATTTATTTGACAAGAATTCAGTAGGTACTTACTGTGTACAAGGTACTCCTCTAGGCACAGAGGATAAAACAAGGACCCACAATTAAACTCGCTTTACTCAAGAAACTTGGATGTAGTGGGTATGTGGATGATAACACCTGGTGAGTCACAGAGGTAGTATAGTAATTGTGGTGAGAGCTAAGGAGAGAATACAACAGAGAAAAGATGGGTGTTGTGATATTATATAGTGTGACATTTGGCTATAGCCACAAGGATACCTGAAGAAAGAATACGTTTCTAAGTGGTGAGACTCTAGGAAGAAGTGGATCTATTGTTTTTGAGAAAGTGAAGGGGCTGGTATGGCTTAAGTAGACTAGAAAGAGTGATCGATTTATTTATTTATTCTTGACTTGCTCTGGACAAATCTGGGTGACTGCTTCTCCAACATTGTCTGAAAATAAGTCATTCTGTCCTAAAAATAGATCAACGCTAAACTTTGGTAGAGGTGTGAATGCTGTGATCCATTAAATAAGCCCTTTTAAATAATGTTTCACAAAGACTCTTCAACATATGTGGAGGCTGGTCTGGGATGGCTGTACTCCCCACCCCCCAAATCTTAAAAGTTTAGCTTGAGGCCTTAACTGGAGCCAGTCACACACCCATTCCAGATGGTCTGTGTCCATGGGCAGCTTCTGGGAGTAGGGAAGGCAAGTGGAACATACATTCCAAAGAAAGGGGAGGGGATAAGGAGCCTGCAATTGCCCAGATCCAGCTCATGAGTCAAACTGGAAGTCACATCTTCTTGATGACCTCGCCCAACAACCTCCCCCAGGGTGACAATCAAAAATGTCTGCACACATACATGGCCATATGTCCCCTAAAGTTCAAACTCATCCCCAGTTAAGAACCATTGTTTTAGTTAGAGGGAATTACTTTATTTTTTAAATATATTTTTTATTCCTGATAGTATAACAAATATCTCCCATCTTCCAAGCCCCTACCCACCCCCCAGGTCTTCAGTACCCTATTGCCTGTGTCCATGGCTATTTATCTAAGTATATAAGTTCTTTCGTTTAGCTCTTCTTGTCCCCACAATCCCACATCGAGGTATGTCAGTCTATCCCAAACCATTGTTTTAGACTATTCTGAGTTTTGTTTTATATAAGTATTTATCTAATAACTTCTTGGCTAAGGCTCTGGCTGGGTAGCTCAGTTGCTTAGACTTAGAGTGTCATCCCAATACACCAAGGTTGTGAGTTCAATCCCCATTCAGGGCACGTACCAATGAATGAATAAATAAGTAGAATAACAAATCTCTCTCTCTTTCTCTTTTTCTCTCTCTTTCTCTTTCTCGCTATCTCCCTCTCCTTTCCATTCTCCCTAAAATCAATTAAAAAAATAAAAGAACTTCTTGGTTAAACCAAGGTGAGTCCTATTAACATTAGAGTGTCACATTAATCCTCCCCAAAGAGATAACATAACTAAGATCCAGGGAAAAATATTTTTACAACTAGCTTTTATGGTCACAGTTTAATGAAATGAATAGCAGCAAAGTAGAAAGATTATCTAGGAACAACATTGGTTGGTGTGAATGGGGTCAATTAAAACTTTGAGCTGGCTATGCATTTTCACATGCCTAATGATTTCCGAAAATCATTTGTGGTGATGCATTGAACTCGCCAATTTAAAGAGTGATTGAGCAAAGGAAAAAAGTGTACAAAAATAAAACTGATAACAAATTTGGGATAAATTGAGCACCAATCTTACAAAACCTATTTATATGTAACCTCTACAAGGAATATTTACTATGAAGACATATTTACTGCATGCTGTTAAGTTTATTGTAAATTAAGAGTATAATATATGTGTGGTACAGAAATGGATAACTTAAGACTGAGAAGTTATTTTAGTGCCTGGTTAACCAAACATTGATTTCAATGAAAAATTAAAGCTGCAAATAGGAAGGAAGCTTATAGACAGTGGGTTGCACTTAATGTGAACTTGTGTAAAATCAACTGCAGGTTAGCAGTTGGTCATTTCTGAAACACTTCATAATATGACAGTGGTGTTGTGTAAACTCAAACAAATATAAATCATCGTCTCAAGAGCCCTAAGGGACCTGGCACAATCTCTACACCAGAGTGTCTTCTTTTACAGCCTCATTACACTTGCCAGTGATTCATGTGTGTTAGGCTTGACTGAGAAGGGAAGGATGGAAGGGGCTAAGAAACTCAGTATGCTATATTTCAACCATGCAAATGAGCATATTTCTTTGGGACTAAAAGGCAGCATTTCTAAAAGAAATGGATTAATCTCTGTCTATTTTTATTATCCTTTTGTTGAGGTTTTCAAAATAATGCAAGTCCATGTAAAAGTATTCTTAGTCTAGCATTGTATTATTGTATCTTTAAGCTAGAGAGATCAATCTTATCAAGCCCCACATACTCTGATGAGGGACAAGCATAGGGGTGATATGGCTGAAATGGATGTGAATAAAGGGCTAAACTTCTTGCAAATCAGATATGCCCATGTGTGTTCTAGAGTACAGTTTTTGGTCAAATTATAAGCTGCTGAATGAATTCTTCCTACTGAGATAAAACAGCATGTATCTAGGACATCTCTGACATAATATTGATAACAAGGTTCTCTTCTCTGAGATCAGAACTACCAATTCTTACTTCCAGGCCTATGTAGACATGGATTTTTGAGGAGAAAAGAGGGAAACTAAAGCTCTCATAACTCTACTAACAGTCAATAAGCAAATTGAGAGAACAATATTCTGTTGAACTTGCGGTCTGCAGATGTTTCCACTATGCCTGAAATTTTGCAAGTGCTGCATAAAAATGTGACCCAAAATCTGTGAAAACAAAGATTTCCTTTTAAAATTTAACTAAATTTATATTTCTAAGCATAAATGATATTGTACCACACGAATTGTCAAAGCCTATTAAGGGAGTCATATTAGCAATATTCCAGTAAAGCATTTAAATTCATTTTTTGCTACAGTGCCATTGTACTCAGGGTTTCCAATAATCTGAATGTCATGTTATACTGTATATAAAATTAGAATGATTATATATACTTATATGTGTATATAAAAAAGATAAATACAAAACATTGGGGTTTTTATGAAAATATAAAATAGAATGTCTTTCCATTTCTTCAGTACAAGTGATTTCAATAATTTAAGCAGATTAAGTACTATAGATTATTACTAATGTTAGCAATGAGAAACATTAGTAAGTTGTACATAGAAAGCTTATGTGTATTTCTAACAAAGTTTATTAATTCTAATACCATTTACTCATCTAATATTGTTACCTAATAAAACAGCAAGTATAAAATAAAATTTAAAGCACACGATCCATCAATTATATTAAAATATATTATATTTGACAACTTCAACATTCAAAACATAACTGTAAACTTAGAAAAGAGCAAAAACACAAAGGCTGACTTTCCATAAATCAAATTTTCTTTTCAGGTTAGACTTATTTCTGATCTTTTGGTCCATGTATCTAACTCCTGGTTGGTCATCACAACTTCTGTAGCTTAAGGACAGTTGGCATTTAATATAATAAAGATTGAATTAATCATATTTCCTTCTAAATTGGCCTCTCCTTAAATATTTAATATTTTGTACAGCTATTTAGAGTAAGCTAAATCTATCTCAACTTGTCTCCCAAATCAAATTAATCACTCCTATCACTGCTGCCCCGCTGCAGGCCCTCATTACATTTTATTGGAACATTATGAGCGTATTGATTACTAACTGGTCTTCCCATCTCTGGACTTGTTTTTGTCAATACCACCTTGCACTGTTATAGAGCTCATGAAGCCACGCCTTTGCTTCAAAGTCATCTGGGACTACAGAGGATCATCTGCAGTGTAGTGTCCTAGGAATACTACTTTTCATGCACTGCCTTTGCTCACGCTTGCAAGTTTGCACAGACTCCTCCCAGCACAAAGTATATCATTTATAATTCTGTATTTATTCATCTCTTTCTTGTATAGACATAAGAAAAAAAGAGCCTAGCAATATTTTCTTTCAAGGTACTGTAGTCCTGGGTAGTTACTGAATTAATTTTATGACCCATGATTAGCAAATATGCTAGTAATGATAGCCCTGACGTTGGAGAGTAACAATTGCAACTAAAGCAAATAATCTCTGAAATCACAGTGTATATGCAGATTAGAAACTTTTTTCTCTGTCACCCAACAGTCCAACATGAGAGTTGCATGTCAGAGGGTGGCTTTCCACCACCCAGTATCCAAGTGTCTTCAATCTTGCAGCTCCATCGATGTATAGGATCCTGGAACCCTCTGCTTCTGGTCAGCAGAATGAATTTGAGAAAATGAACAAAACCCACCCCTTCTTAAAAACCTCACATTAGCAAGAACTAGTCTCAAGGCCATACCTGGATGTACATGGGGCAAGGACAGGTACTCATTGTCTGGGAATCTATTTCCATCAGAACTTTTCCCTATGCATATTTGGGGATAGCTAGCTATCTCTACCACATGACTTAAGAAGCAAGAATATGTACATTGTGATAAAATAGAACCTGAGGCATGGAAACATGGAACAGACTGAAAAATCTCAGAGGGAAGGGGAGGGAGAGATTAACCAAAGAATTTATACGCATATGTGCATTACCTATGGACATAGACACTAGGGAGGTGAAGGCTTGGGGTGGAACAGGAATCAGGTGGAGGGGGGCCATGGGCGGAAGGAGGGACATCTGTTATACTCTCAACAATAATTTTTTAAAAGGGAACTAACATTTTCTGAAAGTGTTTGTAAAAGAATAAATTTCAGTCATCTGAGAAAGGCCCTTGGGTATAATTTTTTATTACTAATAACCCTGGATGCTATTTGAGGTAGCATCAGTCTTTGGTATGCTTTTCAAAAACAATTAAGCCCATACAACTTTTATTTAGACCTCCAGCAAATTATAGGACCTGCCCAATGAGATTAGGCATATGGAATAGCTCAGTCTCCCTGCAGTAATTACATCTCACCTTCCTAAAGCCAGATGTTCTCCAGTGCAGGAGTAGCTGCATGTTTGCTGAGGCAGGTGGAGTGTTGTCAAATTGTTCTACTTTTCAGATACTACATTTTGGAATAAAAAAGGAAGTATCTTTTCTACCTTTCAGGATAGTCCCCAGATATTACTTCCCAGAAAAATTCTTTTAAGAGAAATTGCTAGATGTCTGCATGTGAATATCAAATAACTGCATCTGTAATGGCCCACACTCCCCCATTTGATATATGTGAAATTAAATTAATGATTTTCCCATTTGATATAGGCAGGTGCTTCATAAACACATCTGTAGGTCATTTAGAAATTACTGTCATCACTCTTTTCATTAAAGTGACATGCATATATTTAGAAACTACTTTTCATTAATGAAATGAAAGACTGTCCTTGATAACTTCTCTATATGTTCACCTATAAATCAGTATTAAAATTCTTTGCATAATGAGATACATATTCTTGGGGAGTAAAAAAAAAGTTTCAATCTGTTCTTCAGTTTTTCATAAAATGTGCACTGGAACTTAATTTTGTATATATATATATATATATATATATATATATATATATATGTCATTATATGTGGTGTGAATTTGTTTTCTTCACATTTTCTTATGAGTTTTCTAGTATCATGTTTTCATTAACATTGAGATGATTGTATTACATTATAGAAAGAAATAATTTAGTTAAGGCTACATCAACATTCTACACATATCTACAAGGAGTCTTAGTTTTTGCGTGATGATTTTCAGAGCATCTCTATTGAGTTAATTGCATACTCTCAGTAAATTATTTCGCTGACATGGTGTCATGCATAAAGTCTAAATTTGTACATGTGAGTTACAACAGCTGTTATCTTCCTGAGTACTCAAAGTCTCACCAAGGCCTGCATTTCGTCCCATGTTCACAAAATGTGTAGGCTGTATGGCACTGCACATATAGTAGAGAAGGTAAAGAAATAAATTTGTTAAACAAATAATTGGTTCTGTGATCATTGTACATAGAATTTCCAAATTTAATCCTCCTTGTATAGCATTTTATATAAGGTCATTTCACAGTCTGCTTATATTGAGAAAGGTAGGTAATGTACATAATTTATTGAAATAGACATTTGTTAGAAGTAAATCAATAAAGTCATTTTTATATTAAAAACTGTGTGAAAGTCATGGAAGCAAAAATATAATGCAAAAGGAATACTAACTTTTGATTACAACACCTGTAGATTCAATTGTTAACATTTCATGTTGAACTGCACTCTAATTAAAGTCCACAGACACCCAAATCCTTTGAGGATCCGAGCTAACAACTCGGGAGTCTTATTTAAAAACTCAGTTTAGCCTTTACACAAAGCGTGCATGTATGAAAAAATGTAGTTTATTACTATTTATTATGTAAAGGACTGTGTTACTTTGATTCTATATTTTTATATGAACAGTAGAAGCATTTGAGAAAGATCTTACATGTGTGTCTTTGGTTGTTTTCATTTTCTGTTGCCTTAAGTTATACTATGAACCAATAGGTAATGATCAAAAATATAAAATAGATCCTTGAACTTAACTATAACCACCCCCCTCCCCCCACAAAAATGGGCTTGGAAACATGGAGACTTATTTATGTTAAGGCTTTTAAAAAAGCAATCAGCTTTTCAAGGAAAAGAATGGCTGCATTTGTTTCAGAATGGTATTACTGTTTCCTGACTAAAAGGTTGGATTCTAAAAATATATAATCCACAGAGAGCATATTGACTCTCCTTTCTATAGCATGTATGTTTTTGCAAGTTAAATTAGTACCTGTAATAAAAATAATTGCAGGGCTATGACAAAAATGTGCATTTATGTCTCATATTTAGTTTATCTCATTTTAAAAATCACACAGTTTATAGTTGAAGGTGAAAGTGAAAGCACAAGCTGTGTTTTCAAGACGTGTTTTTTCCTCAGTAGAATTATGTCATGGGGAAACACTATGGATATCCATCATCGTGAAAACTGCAAGGACATAAGAGCTCATTATTAGTGAACATTGTAACCTTCAGATGGCCCCGGCGTTTCTGTCAGAAAGGGCAAGCAGAATGAGAGATTAAAGCATATCCTGACATCAAAATTAACATCACTACATAAATTAGGGCTTTTATATGAATCTAAAATAATCTTTTTTTTTTTTTTACTTTAAAACAATGAATTATTACAGCTTTCTATCTTTGTAATAAAATGTTAGAGTGAGTTCAAGTTCAGTTAGCTCAACACTGGCTTCGGGTTAACGTTATTGATTGAAACTTGCTAGACTAGAGCATCCTGGCTCGTACAGTCCAGTAACTTCAGACAGGAAACTAACCAAAGAACCTACCCTTGGGATTCTGATGTGTGTTCTGGATGTATGTTCTTCCTACCGAAAAAAAACCTAGAAGAAATAGAAAAAGAATTAAGTGTAGGATTCTGTAACATTGTCAAATGGCAAAATGTTACACATACTACTGAAAACTTTTAGCACATTTTCTTTTTTAAAAAAATTACTTTGATTAAGGTATTACATATGTGTCCTTATCCTCCCATTAACCCACTCATGCCCCCACCCCCGTGTTGTCTGTGTCCATTGGTTAGGCCTATATGCATGCATACAAGTCCTTTGGTTGATCTCTCCCCGTTACTTCCACCCTCCCCTACCTTCCCTATGAGGTTTGATGGTCAGCACATTTTCAGTTAGGTATTTTATTTCCGTTTTTAAGTAATAGTTTTGATAAATATTTTTTTCTTTTTATTCATATCCTTAAAGTGCCCAAGCTTTAAAAATGTATAGTATTGTGATGGTTTTCAGGTAAAAAAAAAAAAAAAGTACATGACTGTTGTACCTAACAGTCTTTGTGGGTCAAATATTTAAATGGCTTTATTACATTTTTAAAAATTTAGATTACTTTTTATTTTTAAACAAGATCGATGACATGATAAGAGGTGTTGGAAAGAAGACTGCAATCTGCTATAATGAAGAAGGCTTTTCTCTTTGCCACCCTGGCTGATATGGTTAATGTATGCATCTATGACCTTGACAATTTCCAACACATGTACTTGAAGTAAAGAGAATTATGCTTCAGGCAAAATGTCATAGCAATCAAAACCTTTGGTGGTTAAATTGGCTGAAAATATTGGCCCATTATTCAATTTATTTCATTTCTTTTAGCAATAGCCTTGGTTGACAGAGAGGTTACTAGATACTTTCATTGAGTAATTCACTACTGATTTTCCGCAGGGCATATCATCAAAATGACATCTTTTTGTGTTTGTTTATTGTTTCTTTACTCATGGAAGTGTAAGGTATAGAGATGAGATTTGAAAATACATCAATGGAACATTCTAAAAGATGGGGCAATTTGAGTTCTGCCAAGCACACATATAGACCTGATATCCACTAAAATGCATAAGCCCTCACATTTAAAAATTTAAATAGTACCATTTAAACTTTTTCCTCTGTGAGCAGCTCTCAGGAAGATGAACATTCCTATAATTGAAATCATCATTCGTGTTCTGACCCTAATTGGGTAAGTTTTATATTAGGTTCATACCAAGCAATCATGGAAGCAATTATGGGCACTTCTCCTGGGGCTGCCATAGCCCAGGTGCTGCTGCCTGATTGTCATTTGGTAATTACCGTGGTACTTCCCAACTACTCCTCAGCGTCAGTTAAACATGCAACATACTTCAAGTAAGTGAAGTCTCCTTGGAAGTACAAGTAAATACTTAATTATTTAGCTCGCTGCTTCATATAGGTGCTGTCTGTTCTCCTGGAACGTGCAGATGTATAATGCAAAGTGTCCTCTGATGAGACTTACAAAGAAGTCAAAATGCAGATGAATTGTTTGCAATTAGCCACACAGTTCCTTTTGAAATATGGAAAATACCTTAAATAACAGTGAAGATAGAAGCTTTGCCAACTTTAGAATTTTTTTCAAGTCTTTGAAGTCTGACTTTGCAGAACAGATTGTAAATCTCTGGCCCATTACACACCTGCAGAGATTTTGGTGTTTTATTTCTCTTGGGTGAAACTGCAGAAGCCCAAACCATGTTAATCACTGTCAGAACCAGTTGTATAAAATGCCAAAATGCAGTGAACCAAGTGTTTTATAATAAATATGACAATGCAGTCAGAATGTTGTTTTGTTAGGCTTGTTATTGTGGTAAGTTTTCATTTATAATATTTGAAAAGAGAAAGTTCTAAGGCTTTTATCAGAAAAATTTTAACCACAGGGGAGATGTCATCATAGTGTATAAATAAGACTCTAAGTACTTGTATAATAATTAATTCAGATAAAAATAAACAAATTTAATACTTATGTTTGTTTTACATGCCTTAAAAATGCCCATTTAAAAAATTTCAATGTCAAATATCACTTCGAAATTTTTATTTATCAATGTGAATGGTTATGTAATTCTTAGAAGAATTAATATTCTCACTGTATTATTTTATAACAATCTTTTATTATCTTTATTTGTAATTGAATCTTAAATTTTTACCAAATAGCAAATATAATAATTGGGTTGAGGAAGATAATTTTAATGTTCTACCAGTGCTCTTATTTATATATTTACTAGAAGCCCGGTACACGAAATTCGTGCATGGGTATGGTCCCTAGGCCTGGCCTGCGATCAGGGCCTATTGGGGCCTTCCAACTGGCAGCCAGGGCCTTCCTTCATTCCATGCTGCCCCCTGGTGGTCAGAGCTTGTCATAGCATGCGAGCAAACTCCTGGTCTCCTGGTTGAACTCCTGAGGGGGCACTTTGCCTATTGATCTTTTATATATATTTATTATTATTATTGTTATTATCATTTGTCAATCCTCACCTGAGAATATGTTTTTCATTGATTTTTAGAGAGAGTGGAAGGGAAGGGGAGAGACAGAGAAAAACATAGATGTGGGAGAAACACATTGATTGCTTGCTTCCCACACATGCCCCAACCAGGGTAGGGATAGAGCCTGCGATAGAGGTATGTGCCCTTTACTGGAATCAAACCAATTTAATGTCTTCAGTCTGTGGGATGATGCTCTAACCACTGAGAAAACCAGCTAGGGCACTGCTTACTTAAAATGGACATTAAATTCACTAGATTAAAATATATTATAGATAGCTTATGCATTGGCTTTTCCTTACATAGTGTTCTGGCATGTATTTTTAATTGAATTCGTAAAGAAAATTTAATCTGTGATGAAGAAGACAAATATGTAATTATATACCATAAATTGATATGGCCAATGAATGATAGGTGATTTTGATATGTATTATTAAAATTAAGCTATATCCATTATTTTAATGTTCATGCACCCTCTGATGAAAATAATTTTAAGAACATGTTCATTTTGATGCAGATTATTCTTCCTATTGAATACCAACGACATACATGTAAAATATTAGAAATTTACTCACAATCAACATTTGTTTCTTATTAACCAACATATAAGCAAAATGTCTTGTGTTATTATTTCTGTTCCACAAATATTTATTTTGTAGCTACCTGACACTAAAATAATAATCAGATGGGATGCAAAATAGAATATGTTCTCCTACAGAATTTTATTTAATGATGCAATTATACCAAGACTTGTTATGTTATCTGTTTTATTTATGTGTTTCCAGGATGTTATGACTATTTTGCAATTGTCTGTGCACTGCTTAGAGTCTTAAATCAAGAATATAAGGTTCTTGAACAGTGACTGTGTTTATTCACTGTTATATTGTTAGCTCCAAGGACAGTGCCTGGAAGAAAATAAGGAATTAACAGATATTTATTTACTAAGTGGGTTAATTAATGCTTAATTGCTATGCAAATTAGAGAAAAATTGACATAATATGGAATGCTTCCATACTATATATATTTCTAAGGCCAGCATTATATAGCCATGCTCTACTCTTTTGCCTACTTTTTGGATTTAAAAGGAGTGAGACTAAAATAAATACCAATTTTTGTTCACTATTATGTCCTAAAAATTCTTACTACAAAAATATATACCACATAATTGCAAATATGTTGAGAATTAGGAATGTACAGTCAGAAATTAACTGAAATTGATAATATATCGTTCTCAAAATTATAAGGTGATGGAATAGTATGTTACCCTTCATTTATATCTAGGGCAATGTTTAGACTACAACACTAAAGAAATAACTGAACTAAAAAAAGCACTAATTAATTATCTACCAAATTAATTTGGGTAAAATTGTATGTCCCCTTTGCAAAGGGATATGTTTTGAATAATTTTAATGCATACTAAAACTATTACCAAGTGAATATTTTGTATGAATAGAATGCTTAAATGCTTAAAAATTTTTAGTTTCAGGGTTCTGGGTTATACACCACTAATTATTGTTCAACGGTGATAGAGAGGCATTGTGTCCTTCACAGACCACTAGCTTCTGATGATCTAATTTTATCTTCAACAATAGTTACAAAGAAGAGCAAAAAACACAGTGTTGAAATGGTGTTTAGCTATTGTACATGTAAATGATTAGGAGGAAGTGGGTTTAGCATTGTGTAGACCAATACTATTGTTCAGATATTTCCTTGCTTGACTTTCCATGATGATAAAATACGTAGTTAATATCATATAGAGGAGACCTATAGATGAGATTCACAGACATAACTGAAAGAAACATTTTAGTTACTAACGTAAAACCAACATTTATTTTGCCTTCTCCACATAATTTACATACATTTACACATTTTTCCAGAAATGGAAATTAAAAGTACATACCTACGTGGTTCCTTCTTTCAAGCAGAACATACATTATCCTGCAGAAAATATAATAAATTTTAATCATTTTATACATAGTTTAGATATTCAGATGAATAGGAAAGAAAATTTTATCATTTATTAATCTCCCCCTATTAAAAAACACTTCATTGTGCCCCGTCCATGTCTCAGTTGCCAACCCTAAGCACTGGTTGAGGTTGTAATGCAATCTCTCTCTCCAGCCATTCTCCAACCCCACAGGGAAAAAAGAATTAGGCCAAAAAAAAAATTGTAGACTTATTTATTTTGGAGAAAATAAAATCTAATGTAATGAAATTACATTGCAAGAAGTTGTAATTTATTTCTCACTTTATAGATACTTCTTCCTTCTAAACAACTTTTTGGGAATGAAATTTTTAGAGTTGGAGATGTAACTGAAAAAAGACAGAATTTTAAAAATATTTTAAATCTAATTAAAATGCCAACTTGTACTGGAATTCTGATAGTAAATAATGGCAAGATTATCAAAGATTAATGACAGAGGATAGAACCAAAGGTTAATGGTTTAATGATGGAGATTTTTTCTAACTACCACTATATCATATTTCTATATATCTAGATCTAGATTTATATCATCTATAATCTATATCTATATCTCTGGTTATTAGCTTTGTTCTCTCCTCTCCTCCTAATATGTGAGATGGCAATATTTTAAGGAAGTAGAGAAAAATGTCTGGAAAATCCATTGACTGTACCCCATCAATGATAATCCCTCAAGTGTTCCTATGTTAAAGAAAAAAATGCTGAAAAAAAGGACCTCTTAATCTTTAAGACAGTGTGGAGGGACCTGGAAAGTATTTTGCTAAGCAAAATAAGCCAGTCAGAGAAACACAAGTATCACATAAACTCACCTATATATGGAATCTAATGAACAAAATAAAATGTTGAACAAAATGGATCCAGAGACAAGAAATCTCATAGGGAAAGGGGAGGAGGGCTACAGGCAGAAAAATATTAACCAAAGAATTTATATGAACATAGGCATAACCCATGGGCATGTAGTTGGGTTAAGGCCTTAGACAGTAGTTGGGTTAAGGCCTGGGGAAGGGGCAGGAGTGGGGTGGAGGGCGTCAACAGGGTGGTAAAGGGGGGCATCTGTAATACTTTCAACAATAAAGATACATTAAAAGAAAGGGAAAGAAAAGGAAAAAAAAAAGTGCTGAAGGAAACCATCACTGGAGCTCTACAAAATGTTTAAGAAAAATAATTTATTTTAAATGATGCAAAATATACTTTGACATTATATACCTCAAGCATTGAAAAAAAAAATATTTAAAGACATAGTGAAACCAAAACTAGGATTATAAGAGAAATTGCATTTTTGTTTAAAAAGAACTTAGAAAACTAAATATGTCTGGGTCAAAACTATATGTATAAAGCCCATACCATTAATGGCTATAAATGCCAAGTATTATCTACTTGGATCAAAATTTTATGGATTTTGTTTTTATATTTCTTATAGCTACCTGCACTAATTTCTAAAGATTATCTAAAGACAATTTTAACAGAATAGAGGGCAAATAAATTGAGTAAGATTTTACTATACAGAGATCTCAGCCCACATTTAGGATGCTCAGATGTATTTAAATGTAACACCAGGAATTTTCTTATAGTGCAAATTACCCACTTGTTATTCATTAGTTCCACATTCTTGCCTCCAGATTTTTGATGGTCCCTGGGGTACAAATACAATGTAGTGATTTATTTATTCAACAAACGTCATCTAAGACATCACTATGTGCCAAGTAAAGTTTGCTAACTATTTGCTTTAATACATATATAGTAACCCCCCAAATAACATTATGATTTAGGTATATTGTTCACCTTTTCAAGATGAAGGAATTCAAGTTCAGGAAAGCTAAGTGCTGTGCCAAACTAGGTAGTTAGAGATTTGCAGTTTGAAGCCAATTCTATTTTATTCCAATTAAAGTTCTTTACACTACACAACTTCAGTTTTTTCTTCCAATCTCTTGTCCACTTATTTTCCAATAAAGACAAATGAACTGCATTCTCAGTTCCCAGGAAGGAACTAACAGATAGGTTTAGATTATGTAAGCTGTAAATATAAAGTTAAAAAAAGAAAGAAATATTTTAAATCAAAGATTAGTTTAACTGTTTTCTTGTGTAATAAAAATGTTCAACACGCTCTCTTTTTTCTCAAGTTACATTAAAAAACAACAACACCTCTTTTCATTTATATTAGGTGTAAAATTATAAAAGACTTGGTGCCCAGTCTCTTTCTTCAGATGAATCAGCCTTATGAATCCCTCTCACTGTAAACACTTCATGACCACGTTCAATAGGAAATTTTATGATATGTGTACACCGTATTATATTTGCACAAGTAAATAACTATGTTTAGAGTGTTTCCTTATCATTTGGAATATTTCAGTAACCACATTTGATGTAATCTAAGTAAATTTTAACTAATAGTATTGACGTACATATTATGATCAGATATTATGCTAAGCATTTCATAGGTTTATGTAACTATTCTCACAGAAATTATATGAAATGGGTAATCCTACTAACCCATTTAGAGGGAATAAAACTAGCAATTTTTAAAGGACACCCAGCCCATGGTCAGTAGATGATCTACATTTGCTTGTTTTGTGCTTTAGGTATACTGTCAAAAGTCACGCTCTGGTTCATCAGATATGTCTTCTAAATTACATGCATGCTACCTCACTTCATTTGAGTTTAACATAACATTATTAATTATATCCCAATGGGATTGGTAACTAAAGTGATAGTATGGTATTTTTTAATACATACAATCAGCAGGGACAATGATAAAAGGTTTTTGTACAATTAGTAACACAGTTAACTAATTGGTTATTTAATTTAAACTACTTAAACCATCATTTTAAAAATCTCATTAGAAATGTAGCACAGGAAAAAAATTAGAATAAAACATGTTGGGAATATAATATGAAAAAGGAAACTGATTTTCATAAAGGAGAATGAAATCATTGAACATAATAGAAATCATTAAAGAACTAGGAACTTAATAATCTTTTTTAATTTTTAAATGTTTTTTATTGATTTTGGAGAGATAGGAAGGGAGAGGGAGAGAGAAATAGAAAAAATGATCAGAGAGAAACATTGATTGGCCATCTTCTGCATGCCCCTACTGGAGATTAAGCTCACAACCTAGGCATGTGCCCCAACCAGGAATCTAACTGGTGATATCACTGTGCATGGGAAAATGCTCAACCAACTGAGTCACATTGGCCAGGCTAGGGATTTAATATTCTTGCTCTAAGGGATGAAAAATAAGATGCGTATTACACTGATTTTATAAGCATATGCATTTTGAAAAAGGATATATATGATGGTTACTCATATTTTGAACTTGTTTGTTTACTTTGTTCAATAGTGGATGCCATCCTGATTTGTTTTTAAGGGAGAAAATCGTTTAGCTTTCGCTATGCTAAATATCAAAATTATTGCACATGTTGTTTAAACTTTATCAGCAACATTATTAATTTATTTAATATGATATATTGTGTTTAAAGTGAAAAAAATAAAAGAATATTTGAATCTAAATTATAATACTAAAAAGACAAGAATTTCAATGAACTAGAAGAAAAGTTCAGTTACTGATATAACAGAATATGAAATAATAATTTCTACAGAGAATTCATTTAAGCAAGTAAATATTTCCCAGCATTAAGGCATTTGTTTTTATTATAATCACCAGATCATTAAATGGAAAAATGTTTCCTACATGATAGAATCTGCCCAGACTTTCATTTAATTTGCTCTTATTTTCTGTTGTTCCCATCTCTATAAGAAGAACTTATAATAATGAACATGATATTTGGTTAATGAAGACTGCATTGCATATTTAGAGATCTACATATTTATGTGACCTTCTTTTGTTCATAAATGCTAATATTTATTGCTTCTTTGTTGAGATTTTATTCTGTTTTATTACAAACAAAAGTACGATTAGTGAAGCTGTAAAGTTCTCATGGTAGCTGCCTGTGTTCCCAAGATAGCAGCATTAGTGTCTACAGAAGCAGTTAATGCTGTTTATCATTAGTGACAGAGGCTGCAAGGACCTTCTGTGGCTTTTATCCTTCACCTTGCCAGCAGAAGTTGATGAGCTTACTGATTTAAATTCATAGGTGTTGCTCCAGGATGTGTATGCACTTCACACAGACAAACATACAGGTAAACCTATCTTGCTGCTGGAGACTAATTAAAATCTTCCTAACATTCTGATACTGGACTTTCTCGTGAAAACCATCACTCCATCCATACTTAATGCCAAAGTTGCCCAATGAGAACATGGAATACAAAATACGTTATGGAGGAATTATTTTATTCATGCCTCAAAAATGCTTTATTGCATTTTGAGTGAGGTTTCAGGTGAATATAAACTAATGATGTAAGTGCATTCTTTTCTTGATTGTCAGTTTGTACAGATTTAAATTTTTAGTAGTTACAGGAATTTTAAAACAAAGCAACACAATTCTAATCATGTAGCACACTTGAATAATACTGGTCACTTTTTTCCTATATAAAAATTTTCCAAACTGTGGTCCCCAGGGAGAGATGGCAGGTATAACCAGAAATCCAGACTTTGAGCGTTAGATTTACTTGACATTTCAAGTGAAAGTTTATGCAGCTTTTCGGACGATGGAAATGTTCTCTAGGTAGGAGCATACAAAATATTATAATTGTATATAAGGACAATATTGTACCTAGTATTTCCTAATTTTTTCAAGAATGTTTTGTGTTACTGGCTTTCCATGGGGCAATGTTATACACGTTTGGTTTTCTCTTGCCCTCTCCAAGTAAAATCTATACTTTTTACAATGAAAAATGAGATTGTATGTGGCCCAGATCTGTCTTTTTCATTGACCTTATAGCATATCACTCTGCCCTTTGCTTCAGCCACTCTTTTTTTTCCCCTCAAACACACCAAGGGGTGGGGCCCCTCAACACTCTCCTAATTTCTTTCTTTCCACAGGAAGTGTTCTTCCCACCTCAGTGTTAATTTCCCTTTTCAGAGAGCTCTTCCTTCCTGGTCCTTTCTCACATCTAATCCTGCTGATACCTGTATCTCAGCCCTCTTTTAGCAATTCACACTTCCAAAAATTAGTGTATATGTGTAACAATATGCTGCATGAGGACAAGCCATATCTTTCTTGTTCACCACCAAGTGTCCAGCACCTTGGATGGCACCTTTTACAAAGTAGGTATTCTATACATAATCTTGAATGAATACACACAATTCTCTCATGAAAAATGGGGGAAAATTTGTAAGAGGTGAAACTTCTTTTTCTTCTTTCATTATGTCCTAAAGAACAAACACACACACACACACACACATGCTCACACACACACACACACACACACACATGCTCACACACACACACACACACACACACACACCAGGAAATAAATGTCATTGTCTAATATTTATTAAACACAAATATGAATGCAACACAATATTTATTGTGTAATATGTAAGGTGGTATTTTAGTGCTGTAGCTAATGAAGGTAATAAAATGAAGGAAAGAGGAATAATTAAAAGTACAGATCCTGAGTCAATTGGCATGGATTAGCTACATTAATCCATGTAGCTAAATGATTATAATAATAATAATCATCAAAATAATAATAATATATGTGGGCTGTTTCAATATCCAAAACCAACAAACACTTCATGTTGTAAATTTATTTTACCATAATTTCATGAAGATTGCTTAAATGTTCCTGACCAGAAAACACTATTTTCTAAATTAGATTGTAAACTTGTCATACCAGATAACTTTGGATACATCTGTAATTTATTTTTAAAGTAATGCAATCTTGTAAGTGTAATTCTACTTATTTTAAACTTCAGATTTTAGAGTAAGGTAAACATAGATGATTTATATCTTCCTAAGTAACTGAAGAAAAAGAACTTTGAAAGTAAAGGTCAGGTGTTTTATTTCCCTTTGGGAATTGATTTGAGTTCACCCAGAGATGTTTCTAGTCTTGAGAAATTTAAATGAGGAGCCAAACTCTTTGACTTTCATGTTCAATCCTTACAACATTGAACATTGAATTTTAATGCAATTTTGCTCTTCCTTTAATGATATCAGATATATATTCTCATTTCTTTTTTTGCAAGAGAAAAGCATCAGAGTAAAGGGAATAGCTTTCAGTAATAACAAGACACTCTACAAATCAATATTATACCCTTCAAAGGAATCTGAATTCACAGGATAAAGAAATTGTGACCCCAAAGATTGCTTTCGTTTTTCATCAACAAAAATACATTTTAGTCAATGTGTTATGTTTTTGGTACCCATCAAATTCATTTTATACTACTGGCAACTGTTATACTATAAAGACTAAAACAGTGGCTTTTATTCTACAACTGGAGTTGATGCCACATTCTTTCCTTCTTTCCTATCACCCATCTTATTCAGTTTTTGAAAATCCACATTCTATACAAAAAAATTTGACAAAAATTTCAATGTTTCAATATGTTTGTAGAAGTCAGCAATAGCTGAATGAGTATACCTGAAAAATTTGATGTTTAATCATTAGCATATTGTTGAGTCTCCTTTCAAAAAGTTTATTTGAAAGTTCTTCCCTATCTTAAATAAATCATCTTGGTCATATGCACATTAATGTAGATTATAATACTATATCTATATTATAATATGATGTAGGTGTATAGATGTGTATTAATGTAGATGTAATATAGATTATAATATGGATAGACTAATATTTATGTGCATTAATATAGTATGCTATTGATATAATATAAATATTGATTGAAACTAAGTTTTCAAGAACATAGAGTTTTTCCTGACAACCATGATAAGTAAGAAGTAGGATAAATATACCAGGTGATCCTGTACCAACAAATTAGAATCATGACACTAAAGATAAGGTTAAAACATCATATCGAAGGTAATCATAAACCCTGGACCAGTGGCTCACTTGCTGGGAGTTCTGTCCTGTGCATCAAAAGGTTGTGGGTTCCTTCACTATAGAGGTGAGCACTAGGGGCAACTGATCAATGCTTCTCTTTCACATCAGCCTCTCTCTCTCTCTCTCTCTCTCTCTCTCTCTCTCTCTCTCTCTCTCTCTCTTCCTATCTAAATATATCCTCCAGTGGGGATTGCAAGAAAAAGAAAAACAGTTATAACAAACAACAACCAAAAACAAAGATAGTCATACTATTTTAAATATATATAAGTATTGATATGTTTGCTTTATAATTAATGTAAATGTGAAGCTAAAATACTTATATGAATCAGAAAAAATATCTAACATTTACACACTGTTTTAGAGCATACAATTTGCACCTACTATATTATATAAAGATATTTTAATATGCATGTTTAATGAAGGATCTCATTTAAAATTATTAAGAATGTTAATTTCAATTAAGTATCACTACTTTTGTTAAACTCAAGAATATGCTTGGGAAAATAACAATATATGTATTAATTTTTAACTCTAATATATTTCTTCCCACTTGTTTTGGAACTGGAGCCCCACACACTCACTGAAATAACCGAGTGAAAAAAATTCAGCTAAATCTTTTTTTTTTAAATATATTTTATTGATTTTTTACAGAGAGGAAGGGAGAGAGATAGAGAGTTAGAAACATCGATGAGAGAGAAACATCAATCAGCCGCCTCCTGCACATCCCCCACTGGGGAAGTGCCTGCAACCCAGGTACATGCCCTTGACCGGAATCGAACCTGGGACCTTTCAGTCCGCAGGCCGACGCTCTATCCGCTGAGCCAAACCGGCTTTGGCTCAGCTAAATCTTAATATATTTATATTTTAATATCAAATCAAGTGTAAATATTTGTAATCATTGATTTTCTTAAATTCAGATATCCTATAATTCACATTTTCTTTTGAGTCAGTTACTTTTCTTTGAAGACAGATACTAAGATTAGAGTGAAATCATGAAGAGCTGCAAAAAAGTGTAGATTACTTACTTGACCTTTCCTTGGGCCCATGTAAGGTGGTTAAGGCAGAAGTTGCTTTTGCTACAGATACTTCATGAATAGTCTATTCAAGACTGGAGATTTGCACAGGAGACACATAGATCCTATAGGTGCTCCATTCTGTGCCAGGCATAGAAGTACCAGCTTCCTGGATTCTGCACTCTGAGTGGTTAGGTTAGGACCATGGCTGTTCAAATCCTGATCTTGCTACTTAATATCTTTGTAATTTGGGGGAAGTTACTTAAATATTCTTGGGCTCAGTGCTCTCATATATAAAGTGGGGATAATGACAATCCTTAATTCTTGGGTTGTTTGTTAGGACTATGAATCTGTTCATTTAAAATCATTAGGACAAGTTTGAGAAACTTAAAAAAATCATTCCAGATATTGAAATCATCATCATCATACAATGAGGCTGATAAACAACAATAACAAACAAAACATACAAAAACAAACACTAAAATTGGGTATCTTCAAAGCAGACACTTTGAATTTGCAATGATGAAGATATTAGAACCATAAGTAATTATCATAATTCAGGACCACTGAGGCATCAGGTTCCACTCTTTCTCGGGAATCAGCAGTAAACCCTTGCCATGTACCTACTTACTCTAACCAAGGCAGTTGCTTTATATTATGGCAATCAGTGCTAAAATATTAAATGTGATCTATTATGAATAGTCCATTCTCAAACATTGCAATGTGACTGTCAAGGAATTATTATATAAATATACACATTCTTGGAGACTTACTGTAGGATAATTGCTTATTTATGAAATAAAAAATAAAACGAGCTGAAACAATAGCAATAACAATTAAAAACAAAGTAAGTTATACTCAAAATCAGTACTGGTTATTCTAAGCTAAGGATGGCATTAGCATGGAAATGCTTAAGTTGATTCTAAGGGAGGTTTATTTTTAAAAGAAGTCTCTATCAGATGTAAACAGCAAGCATAAAGAAAGGTCAGTAGTTACATAAGACAATAATCAATGGGTAGACCCTTTGCCAGAAACAAGAGGAAATATTTATATATTTCAACCAGGTGCAAGGTTGAACTCTATTAATAGTCTAAAACCAGTCTGTTCTCATATTTTTATTGTGCTTTCTGAGACATAGTTACTACATATTTACCTGATGGAAGACATATTGATGATAGATAAATAGATGATAAGTAGATAGATTATAGATAAATAGAATCTTACTAAGTAAAATACATTGATCCACAATATATATTTATATTTGTTGTTTTTTGAAAAGTCATAATATTTTACTGAAGCATAACAATATATATTTGACTACAAAGCAGATCACTGTTAAAAATTAAAACGATAGAAATAAAAACTTTTCAAATGATCCTGTGTTTTTTACAACATAATTGGTTATCTTCTAGTGACTTCACTATAATAATATAGTAGAGGCAAAAATCAAATAATGCACATACCAAATTTTTTTCACATTTAAATGAAAATAAGTAAATGGGGGGAAATAAAAAAAATAAATGAAGAGAAGTAAATTTAAAATTTATTATACTTCTTTATCATTTTAAAAAATTACCTGAAAACTCCATCAGCAAAACTATCAACCTTTAAAAATGCAAAAATGAGACACAGTTATAAGAAAATATAAACTTTCAGGTAATTAGAAAAATACTAGAGTAATATTCTAAGCACTTTATATACAAGACTGGAAAGCTTTTCTTCATGACAAAATGCTTTTACTAAAATGTTCCACATATAAAAATATTTTTAATAAAAAGTTTCACACCCACCACTACAGTTCAATGACCAATAATCATATAGACCACATGCTTCCTTCCATTTGCGTTCTCATCCCTCCCAAGGTTAAGCACTCTTTTAATTTTTCTTATGATTTAGTGTTTTTAATTATAGCTACATTATATTAAATCTTTTTGTGATTTTAATTTATACAAATGATTTCATATTACATATATTGTTCAACAATTTTTCTCTCAATACTTTGTTTTGAGGTTTCTCCATTCATTCTCATTAATTGATTTTTACTGTTAAGAAGTTTTTGTTTGCCCTAGCTGGTTTGGCTCAGTGGATAGAGTGTTGGCCTGTGACTGAAGGTCAGTCAGTCCCGGGTTCGAGTCTGATCAAGAGCACATCTCCCCATTGTGGGTGTGATCCCATTGTGGGGCATGCAGGAGGCAGCCAATCAATGATTCTCATATATATATATATATATATATATATATATATATATATATATATATAGTATTTTTTAATGTATAGAATAATTTACCACAATTTATTTATTTCTTCTTTTTTTGATGAATATTTGTTTCCAGTTTTGTTTGTTTGTTTTTAAACTGTGCTTTTCTGAAAAGCCTTATAAATGATATAAATGTACAATAATATCCAAAAATGAAATACTAGAGTAAACAATGTACAAATATTCAATTTACAGGGTAAAGTATGATTGTTTTTCAAGGGAATAATACTAGTTTATATATAGCAACTGTCTTTCATGAAATGTAGCTTCTATCTTTACATTATAATCTTTGGTAAATAAAATTTTTAAATTTCAATGTAGTGGAATTTATCAATCTTTTTTTTCAAGAAAAGGAAAAGATTATATATCTATTTGCATACAAATATTTTCCTATAATGCCTTATAAAAGCTCTATTTCTTTGAACTATGTTGGCTAGAACAGAAAAGAAACAATATGCTAAATTTTTCTAAGCAAAAGCAGATCTGTTATGTCTGTGGGTAGAGGGAGAGGGAGGAAGAATGTATAGATTAACTGACAGCAGGAGACAGAATCACAGACACGGTTCATTTGTTAATGTTTAGGAGTGCATGTCCTATGGCTTCACACAAAGAAGTAAAACTTAATCATGGATATGTTTTGTAAACAACTTGTTCATCCTTGTTTTATGAGGTTGGAGTATGATGTAGTAAAATCTATCAAATGAATAATAGCAGAGGAAAGAATGGAGTTTTTGTCAGGTTCACATTGTTAAGAGCCATTTATTTGAGAGATCTCAATTTTTTTCCAGAGGAGAGAGAATGTATTTCTTTTAATTATATGGAACATTGACTTTTTTGGTAACTGAAAATACCCTTTAAGAAACACTTTATTATTTTACAGATGTTTTCATGTTTTGGACAGAGAACATTTTTAATATACTAAATGGCATAAGGTTGCATAAACTGAAAAATTTATTAATAGTTTTGAGTCCGATCACCTTGTAGATAAGAAAAAATCTGGAGAGAAGAAGTATTTTTCTAAGAGAGAAGCTGCTCTGAGAATAAATTATTTCCTCGAAGACACAAAGAAAATTATTGGGTTTTTGCCCAACATTTGAAGCTTTCAGAAATGTGCTTTTAAAGTTTTAAAAAATCATGTTTTAGGAATGGACTACATATGTCCTTTATTATGTATATTATCATGCATATGATTTATTATGTATATGATTTTTTTTTGAGATGACAGTACTCCCCACTTTAATCTTTTTATTTTCAGAAAAACAAAGGAAGCTATGCAATGTATCAGATATACAGACCTATTATATGCTGTTTCTGACTATGGAAACAGTATTCACCAGAATGATTGATGTTTTAGCTAGTTCAGCCCTACCATAGCCAGGAAATTCTGAACAATTATGGTGGAAATCAGAGAACCATCAATCAAATCAAATTTGACATCCACCCCACCTCCCCCATTAACAGTTAGGAAAAGCATATTTGTCCATCTGGTCCCTTTTTGAAAGGCATCAAGAGTTTTGATTTGTTTTCCCTGTGCATACCATGATAACTAATAAGTTATTAGAAAAGATTTTTACAGTGAGTTGCCTTCTATAGACAAGGTATATTTTAATGAAGGTACCAGAACAACTATGAGAACCGAACAAATGAAAATTCTGATGTCCTTTCCCCTGCGGTTTGAAAAAAATTGACATATTTTTCATGACACTGGTGTATTTTCTCAGGTGGCATTAAAACAAAGTTTACACATTGACTCTCACACTTACAGCTACTAGAAGCCCGGTGCATGAAATGTGTCCCTAGGCCTGGCTCGTGATCAGGGCCGATCAGGCTCCCCCTCTCCTGGCCTCCCCGCCTCCTCCTTCCCTCGCTCCCTCAGTGCTGGTCACCTGCCATGTTCCTCTCAGCCTCCTGGTGGTCAGTGCATGTCATATCGAGTGATCGAACTCCCAAGGGACAATTTGCGTATTAGCCTTTTATTATATAGGATCATCATTTATAATTTATAATTTTGGCTTAGGCTTAGAACTTACTGAGAACTATCTGGACAATGATTCTATGCTCCATTTAGTACATTAGGATCAAATAAGGTTTTGATCAACTTGCAAGACAGATTTCATGAAAACTTCCAGGGATGCAATGTGAAAGTTGAGTTAAAGTACAGAAAAAACTGGATGTAAGATGACCTGTGGAAAATAATTGTAATAGTCCAGATATTAGGTAAAAAGAGTCCTAGACAAAGATGGTAGTGGTAGGTTAGACTATAAAAGGGCAACAAAACTCCAAATTAACAAAAAATAGTGACTTACGAGATCTATATAGTAAGATAAGTGGATGACAGAAAGTAACTCCTAGGTATTGAGTTTTTGGTATATAGACTGGAATGTAAATTTGACAGTACATACACTGTGGCACAAAGGGAAAAATAATTGGAAAAATGATATTGATTTTGACTTAGATATATTAATATTGAAGTGATGGTGATACAAGCAATTGAAATTTCCAAAATGCATATAATTGATGGGAGAAGGTTCTTCTGAATCACAGACCCGTGTTGAACACAGAGGATGGATACTTGGTAGTCATCTATACAGAAATTACAGCTGAAGCCCTAAAAAAGGGCTCAACATTTTCTAAGGGCCATGCATTTGCATAAAACTATAAGCTCAGAAATGCTAGAAGTTATATACCAGCTTAGGGAGAAATATTTTAAGGATGTGCTATGGAAACACATAGAAGAATTTACATACTAGAAATAGATTAACTGATACAGAACAGATTATATTGAACCTGTCTTTCCTTTGTTTAATGTTGAAAGTATTAATGGTATCCCCATGTTTCCCCCCATTGACCCCTTCCACCCTGCTCCCACTCCCCCAGGTCCTCACTGCACTTTTGTCTGTGTCTATGGGCTATGCATATATACACATCAATTGAACTTGTCTCTTAACTGTTCTGTTAATGGAGTCTTCTGATATTAATTTTAGAACATTCAATATAAGTTGTAATCTCTTTTGTTACTTAAATCTTTATTAAAATACTAGAGGCCCGGTGTACAAAATTCGTGCACTTGGGAGGGTCCCTCAGCCTGGCCTGTGCCCTCTAGCAATCTGGGAGCCCTCAGAGGATGTACGACTGATAGCTTAGTGGGCCTAAGCCATCAGTCGGACATCCTTAGCATTGCCACGGAAGCGGGAGAGGCTCCCACCACTGCCGCTGTGCCCGCCAGCCGTGAGCCTGGCTTCTGGCTGAGCGGCACTCCACCTGGGGAGTGCACTGACCACCAGGGGGCAGCTCCTGCTTTGAGTGTCTGCCCCCTGGTGGTCAGTGTGCATCATAGTGACCAGTCATTCCACCATTTGGTCATTTGCATATTAGCCTTTTATTATGTAAGATACAATGTAGATGAGGCCCCCTAGAACCATAAGAAATGCAAAAATTTCACTCTTAACTCATTCTCGAATTGCTCCCACTTAAAATCAAATGCCCCCCCTCCCCCCCCACGGGGCATATGCTGCACCTTGAGAACCACTGGGCTTGACACTTTTCCTCTCTGAGCTTCATTTCTGAATACATACGCATATACCATGGGAATTGTAATCTCTTCTCTGCCTACCTCACTGGGTTGTCATGAAGAGGTTCTGAGCTAATAAACCTAGAAATGTTTCATCAAGTAAGTGATGTCTAAACAGGAAGGGATTGTTATTTTTAAGCTCACAGGTACCCTCACAGGTAGCAGGTGCTGATTAGGGGAGCAGGGCATGATTGTTTCCTGGAACTGTAGCTATGAAAGCTTTGCAGTGGGTTCAGCAGGCCTGGGAGGGGTGGGGTCTGGCCAGCAGCCCTGTAGCGGTGGTTGTCCCTGGAAGCGCTCCAGGGGGGCAGGGAGTTAGGAGGGCGCGAGGGGGGCAGCGAGGCCGAAGGGGGAGTAACTATCAAACCTTCCTGCTTGGCGCCATTCTTTAAATTGTATGTGGCTGTTTACAGCAGCTGTAAGGGTCAGATCTCCTGGAGTTGGATGGGGCCGGGACAGGGCGGAGTCAGGCAGGCTAGGAAGGCGGGTTTAGCTGCACCCCCAGCGAGGTTCAGGGGGCTTCCCTTGTGGAGACCATGCTGCTGCTGTTGGGAGGGGAGGGTCTGACTCTGGGGGGCTGCTCAGGCCTGCCTTCACCCGGATTTGAAGTTGTAGGGAAGAGAGGCGTGCCCGCCCCCAGCAGAGGGGGCTCCGCAGTGGCAGGCGTGGGCCTAGGGTGCCTCAGGGAGGCTGATGGGTGGTTGCTGACCTGGCAGGGGTGGCGGAGGAAGAGATCGGGAGTCGGGCTGCAGCTACCCCTGAGGCTGGGTCTTCTCCCCATCCGTCAGCCTCCCCGTCCCCCCAGGGGTGCAGGAGTTGGGGTAGGGTGTCCGACTGTCCCCCTGGGGGTGAGGGGGCTGGGGTAAGGTGTCTGTGCAGGGGGATTCGAAGAGCTCCAGGTGGCTGCTTCCTCTTCCTTCTTTGCAGTCTGGGCTCCTGTCAGGCGCTCTCCTTAGACCCCTGGGATCTTGGCTCCAGCCATCCACCCCCTGGTGTGCGCATCAATATGCAATTGGTCCTCATGGGGACTCTGTAATGGCAATTAGCATATTACCTCTTTATATGTATAGATTTTTTAAATGGTGAGACTTTTCCATACTAATTACTAGAACATTGTATTTTCAAATCTTTCTCTTTAAGAAGCTAAGTAAATTTAAGAAGCTCCTCAAATTTTCCCTAATTTAAAAACATTTCGTTTACTTCTTTTTTTTCTTTCAGTCTTTTTTTTTTTCAGATATATTTTATTGATTTTTTACAGAGAGAAAGGGAGAGAGACAGAGAGTTAGAAACATCCATGAGAGAGAAACATCAATCAGCTGCCTCCTGCACACCCCCTACTGGGGATGTGCCTGCAACCAAGGTACATGCCCTTGACCGGAATCGAACCTGGGACCCTTCAGTCCACAGGCCGACGCTCTATCCACTGAGCCAAACCGGTTAGGGCTTCTTTCAGTCTTGACACTTATAGTTAAATGATATGAATACTAGTAAAATTAACTAGACTGGTTTTACTTATGGAACCATGGTTTATTATAAAGCCAGTCCACATGTGTAATCTGTTCCTGAGACTTCATTTATTATTATATGTATGTTTAGGAAATCATTATTTATAAGCTACTTACTGTGTTGAAGAGAAGATCAGAGTTTTGAAAACAGGGTACGTAGAATATTATTATTGCTAAGTTCTTCTTTTTTTTTTTTTTCCCCTGTTTCTGCTTTAGAAATGCTCAGCACATCTAACATTGTAGAATTATAAGAAGATGACTTTTATGCAAAGACAAAGATACATTCTCCGGTTATGAGTCTATATGTACTGATCTTCACAAAACCACTTTCTCATATTTTGTTCTTCAGAGATCTTAACATTCAATGCATGATGCTTACAAAATTCTGGGGGAAAATCAGATTGTCATTATTTTTTCATAGTGTTATCTTCTTGCTGGGAAACAGAAATACCCAAATAAAACAGAATGCATAATAAGGAATATATGAATGGATTCAGAAAGCATGAAAAATTAATTACTTTATTCTAGTGTTAAAATAATTAAATCTAGCCCTAACCAGTTTGGCTCAGTGGATAGAGCGTCGGTCTGTGGACTGAAAGGTCCCAGGTTTGATTCCGGTCAAGGGCATGTACCTTGGTTGCGGGCACATCCCCAGTAGGGAGTGTGCAGGAGGCAGCTGATCAATGTTTCTCTCTTATCGATGTTTCTAACTGTCTATCCCTCTCTCTTCCTCTCTGTAAAAAAGTCAATAAAATATATTTTAAAAAAATAAATAAATAAAAAATAAAATATAATTAAATCTTATGTGTAATTACCAAAAAATAGATTGATTTCAATATAGATATTTTTTGTTTATTGAATTTATTGTGGTGACACTGGTTATCAAAATTATATAGGTTTCAGGTGCACAATTCTACAGCATAACATCTCTACACTGTATTGTGTGTTCACCACCCCAAGTCGCCTCTGTCCATCACCATTTATGCCCCCTATTCCCTTCTCCACTGCCCCCAACTTCCATCCCCACAATCACCACACTCTTGTCCATGTCCATGAGTTTTTTCCTTTTGCTTAATAATGCAGATTTAAGAAAAATTTAAAAAGTTATTATAACTTAAAATTAATAAATCTCCAACCATCATTTAATAAGTATAAATGAAGATAAAATACAGTATATGTGAGGTTCAACTTTGTTTCACATGGAATTTTATGACTATCTGAAAGTTTGTGAATTTTTTACAAAAGAGTAAAAATATAGGAAAATATATATGCTGTTCATTATAGCCAGCCTGATAATGAGATCAGTATTTAATATATGGTGTACAGAAATCGCATTGCAACTAACATTCTCATGAGATAATAATGAATCAGCATGAGTCTACATCACTTAAACTTTATATAATTTAAGAGTTACAATTACACAGTTATACATTGGTGATGGAAGGTAATTCTTGAAATTTTTAGAAAAAATTCTAACATTTTTTATGATTAAACATCCTATACAACTTCCTTCCTTTCTTTTCTTTTTTCTTTTCTTTCTTTTTTTTTTTTTGAGAAAAGGAGAGGGAGAGGGAGAGAGAGACAGAAACATCAATGATGAGAGAGAATCATTGATCTGACGCCTACGGCACCCGCCACTGGGGACTAAGCCTGCAACCTGGGCATGTGCTTTGATGGGGAATTGAACCATGACTTCCTGGTTCATAGGTCGATGCTAAACCACTAAGCCATGCCAGCCAGGCTCCTTTGCAATTTTTAAAAATTACACTCATGCTTCAAATGCTTGTTTGCCATGGAGAATAAATATGGGCTTGATATTAACTTAGAATTTTAAAAATAGTGATAAAATAGTAATTAATTTATAAAATAAATATGCTATTATGCTTTCAATATTTATTCTGTAATCAATAGTCTAAACGTTCAAAATATTTTTTTAACCATATTGAGTATGTAACCATTTTTTTTATGTGATTAGAAGTTTTTAATGTTTGGCTGTTTAATAAGCAAATGTAGGAGATTGATTTATTTTTTTCTTGGCAAATTATATATGTTATTAATAATATTGAAATCTCTTTATGCCTCACCACCTTTGCATGTACTATAATAGCAGGAGTAACAATTTAGACCCCTTTTCTTTGATTAAGTGGTAACTTTATAATTTAGTTCTAATATTTCCCAGGGGACTGGTAATGATTATTATTTTACTAGTGACCCGGTGCATGGATTCCTGCACATTGAAAGGAAATTAATTAGAAGGTGGCCAAGGGGGCAAGACTGGGTGAGCTGGGCCAGACATGCCCTGGAGCCAACCTGCCGTGGTCCCTCCCCACCGGCCACACCTGGGGTGGCGCCGTGGCTCAAAGGGCATCTGTGCAGTGAGCAGAGTCCCTCCAGCAGGTGGGGTCCCTCAGCCTGGCCTGCAGGGATTGGCCAAAACCGGCTCTCCTACATCCCCAAAGGGTTCCAGAGTGGGAGAGGGCACTTTGCAAATTTGCTGTCATGCAGGGTGTGGAACGCAAATGCAAGTGTACAGTAAACCAGATTTGGGGCCAACAGTGCCCCAGCAACAACATAACCCATGGCTGAAGGTGGAATTGTGCGGATCTGTGAGGAATTGGGCTCCCTCCTCTCTGGTTTTTGGGTGTGTCACCAGAGAATTGCAGCTCTGCAGCTCCTGCTTTGAACATCTGACCTCTGGTGGTCAGTGCGTGTCATAGCTACTGGTGGGATGGGCACTTAGCATATTAGCTTTTTATATATAGAGAGAGATTGGCAAATAAAATTACTTAAGTGAATATATTTTCACACTAACAACTTGAATTAACTGCAGCAATAGATTCTGTAATGTATAAATTTTGGAATAATCCTGTAATAACTGAAATTCTTTTATATCATTTATAAATATATGCAATTTTATTATTATTTTTAAATTCATAAATATACTTTTTATGTTTATTATTTAAAGTAAAATAAAGGTAAAGAACAATCTTTTTAACAAATGGTGCTTGGAAACTCTATACCAACATGCAATAGAAGGAAGCTAGACCATTACATAACACATTAAACAAAAATTATTTTAAAATAAATTAGCCTGTCCTGTGTGGATCAGTGATTGAGCATTGACCCATGAACCAAGAGGTCACTGGTTAGGTTCCCAGTCATGGCACATGAGTGGGTTGTGAGCTTGATCCCCAGGAGAGGGTATACAAGAGCCAGCCAATTGCTGATGTTTCTCTCTCATAGATGTTTCTAGCTCTCTATTCCTCTCCCTTCTTCTCTCTCTAAAATCAATTAAAAATTAGTTAAAATATAATTAATTAATTAATTGATTTATTGATTAAATACTTAAATATAGAGCTAACACTATAAAACTTTCAGAAGAAAAAATATGGAAAATTTTCATGATATTGGATTTGGATATAATTTCTTGGATATGACAGCAAAGAACTGTCAACAACAAAACAAATGTAAATTCATTAAAATTATAAAATAACCTGAAAGATATTATCAAGAGAATGAAAAGATAACTCACAAAATAAATATTGAGAATGCATATTTCTGAAAGGGGTTGCATATCGAGAATACAGAAAGAGCTGCTGAAACTCAACAACAGAAAATAAAAATCCAATTAAAAAATAAGCAAAGGATTTGAATAGACATATCTAGAAAGAAGATCTACAAATAACTAATAAGCACATGGGATTATGATCAACATCACAAGCCATTAGGGAAATATAAATCAAAACCAAAATGAGGTATCACTACACATGCATTGAGGATGGCTATTATAACAAACAAACACAGATCCTTTGATCATTTTTTTAAAAATATATTTTATTGATTTTTAACAGAGAGGAAGGGAGGAGGATAGAGAGTTAGATACATCGATCAGCTGCCTCTTGCACACACCCCACCAGGGTTTTGCCTGCAACCAAGGTACATGCCCTTGACCGGAATCAAACCCGGGACCTTTTAGTCCACAGGCTAATGCTCTATCCACTGAGCCAAACCGGTTACAGCCTTTGATCATTTTTTAATGGGATTGTTCTTTTGGCCTTGATTTGTATACATTATTTATAAATTTTAGATATTAACACCTTATCAGACGTATCACTGGCTAATATATTCTCCAATTCAATGGGTTGTCTTTTCGTGTTGTTAATGTTTTCTGTTACTGTGCAAAACTTTTGTAGTTTGATGTAGTCCCATTTGTTTATTTTTTTCTTTTGTTTCTCTTGCCTGAGGAGATACATCAGAAAAAAATACTGCTACCAGAAATACCTGAGATTTTACTGCCTATGTTATCTTCCAGGATTTTTATGGTTTTGGACTTACATTTAAGTCTTTAATCCATTTTGAGTTTATTCCTGTGTAAGGTGTAAGAAGGTAGTCTAATTTCTTTCTTCCTTCCTTCCTTTCTTCCTTTCTTCCTTCCTTTCTTTCTTTCTTTCTTTCTTTCTTTCTTTCTTTCTTTCTTTCTTTCTTTCTTTCTTCCTTTTTTTTGCATGTATCTGTCCAATTTTCCCACTACCATTTACTGAATAGACTGAATAGACACTTCTCCAAAAAGGACATACAGATGGCCAATAGACATAGGGAAAGATGCTCAATGTCACTAAACATCAAAGACATTCAATTCAAAACACAATGAGATATTACCTCAGGCCTGTCAGATGGCTATCATCAATAAATCAACAAACAACAAGTGTTGATGAGGATGTGGAGAAATGGGAATGTTTGTGCACTGTTGGTGGGAATGCAGATTCGTACAGCCACTGTGGAAGACAGTATGGGATAGGTCAAAAAAATGGAACTACTTTATTACCCAGCAATTCCATTTTTGGGAATATATCTAAAACAAACACAATACTCTAGTTCTGAAAATTATATGCCCCCTATGTTAATTGCAGCATTATTTACAATAGCCAATATTTGAAAGCAGCCCAAGTGTCCATCAGTAGATGAATGCATGAAAAAGCTGTAGTACATTTACACAATGGAATACTGCTTGGCCTTAGAAAAGATGGGAATCTTATAATTTGCATAAGCCTAGATGGACCTGGGGAATATTATGCTAAGTGAAATAAGACAGCCAGAGAAATACAAATACAATATGATTTCACTTATAAGTGAAATCCAATGACCAAAATAATTTAACAAACAAAATAGGAGCAGACTCATATAGAGAACAGACTGACATCCTTCAGAAGGGAGTGTTTTTGTGTTTTTTTTTTTGGGGGGGGGGCAGGTGAAAAAGGTGAAGGGATTAAGCAAACAAAAAAACAAATTAAAAAAAGAAAGAAAACACACAAACAGCAGTATGGTGATTGCAAGAGGAAAAGTGGGGGTTGAGGGAGGTGAAAGACGGTAAAAGGGGCATAAATGGTGATGGAAGGAGACATGAAATTAGGTGGTGAACACTTGATACAATATACAGATAATGTATTATAGCATTGTACACTTGAAACCTGTATAATTTTATTAATCAATGTCACCCCAATAAAAATTTAAAAAATGAAAAGTACTAAGTTTTTGATAGAGATACGGAACAATGAAAATTCTCTGTATTGCTGTGGAAAACAGTTGGGAAATTCTTCAGAACGCTAAATATACAATTACCATATAAATCAGCAATTCTACTTCTAGATATAGACCCAGAAAAGTTAAAAGTGGAGACTCAAACAGATACTTGCATACAAATACTTATGACAATATTACTCAGAGAAGCTGAAAGATGGGAGCAACCCAAATACCTATCATCTAATGAATGGATCAACAAAATGTGATATATACCTGCAATGAAATATGATTCAGACTTAAAAAGGAAGGAAATTCTGACACGTACTACAACATAGATGAACCTTAAAAACATTATGCTAAGTGAAATAAGCCATATGAAAATGACAAGTATTATATGATTGCACTTATAAGTGGTACCTAGACTAAACAAATTCATAGAGACTAAAGTAGATGGAGGTTACTAGGACTGGTTGGAAGAGGAAGTGGGGTTTACTATTTAATTACTAGGTGGAGTTTTTATTTGGGATACAAGTTTCCCTGAGGTGGATAGTGGTGATAACTGCACAATGTGAATGTATATAATACTATAACTGCACTCTTAAAAATAGTTAAACTGGTAAATATTGCCCCATCAGGGGTTCTCAGTGGCTAGAGCATCCATCTGTGTACATAAGGGTCATGAATTTGATTGACAGTCAAGGGCTGCATGTTCAAACTCCCTGGTCCCCAGTCTGGATGCATGCAGGAGGCAACCAATTAATGTGTCTCTCTCATGTTGATGTTTCTCTCTCTTTCTCTTTCTCCCTCCCTCCCTTCTACTTTCTCTTAAAAACAAAATCAATGGAAAAATATCCTTGGATGAGGATTAACAACAAAAATTAAATTAAATGGTAAATTTTATGTTAGTACTAGAGGCCCAGTGCACAAAATTTGTGCATTTGGGGGGGGGGTCCCTCAGCCCTGCCTGCACCCTCTCACAGTCCAGAAGCCTTCAAGAAGTGGGCCTAAGCCATCAGTCGTACATCCTTAGCGCTTCTGTGGAGGTGGGAGAGGCTCCCGCCACCACTGCTGTGCTTGCCAGCCATGAGCCAGGCTTCTGGCTGAGCAGCGCTCCCCCTGTGGGAGTGCACTGACTACCAGGGGGCAGCTCCTGTGTTGAGTGTCTTCCCCCTGCTGGTAAGTGCACATCATAGCAACCAGCCATTCTGCCATTCAGTCGATTTGCATATTAGCTTTTTATTATATAGGATATTTGTCACAATTAAAAAATAAACACACAACAAAAACTCTATTTTCAAAGCCAAGAATACCAATGTTGTTGGCTCTGTTCCTAACAAAGTAGAAACATAAAAAAATGAACTCTACCCACAAATACCCAGAGATCTTTCTGGATTCAGCGACGAGACACAAAGGGATGCATGGGAGCAGCAAGTTGTGATCTGAAGTTCCAGGGTCATCCTGGAACCTGTAGAACTTTCCTTTTATATCTCTTTCCCCAACAATTTTCTTGCCAGAGCTCCTTATTTAGGTTTAAGGTACTTACCATGTGTTCCTAGACTCATCAGAGACTAGAGTCTAAAAACTTAAAATTTAGACACTAAAATCTAAGAGTCTAGAGACTAAAGACTAAAAGATTCTCTAGGGTCTTTCTCGCAACCTGCACCTCCACAAAGGTGAAATTTTTACTTTGAGAACAGGTTATACACTTTTAAATGGGGATTTCTTTTGGAAATAAAAGCTGAGTTGTAAGCAGCAATGACTTTTGACCACCTCCTCTTCTCACCACTGTCGGAATAGGACCTCAATTTGCCACATCCATTGGGAATGCGGAGGAGCGGTGCCCTTCAGGATGCCCAGAATGGCCTCAGCTAACAACTATCTCATTTCTCCCACTGGTAAAGGTTCTGGGGTTGAGTAGCTCACGGCAGAGTCCTAGGTGATGAACAAGAAGCCTCTGAGCCTCAGCCCACCAGAGAGATGCTAGGAGGATAAGATGTAGTTCTGAAGATGACTTGGTAGATTAGAGACCATCCCAGAGGAAAACTTGGTAGGCATATATGGAAGATGGCAGGGCCACATGAGCAAAGGATCCTAGGCTGCTCTGTCTCCACAGAGAATCATCTTCATTCAGAAGCACTTGGATTGAATGGGGACATTTTGACTCCACAAAATCCGTAAAACTTTTAGAACGTGCCAGTTCCAGCTGATTTCTCCTGAGATCTTACAATTGGAATCCAGGTCTCTTAGTTAATACCTTTAGGGAGACACTTCAGTTCTTTCCTCTGCTAGTCGCACTGACCAAATACGAAGGAGAGAGGGGGCCTTCAGAGAAGGGAGATCCCTATGATTTTTGGAGGAAGGGTCAGAAAAGTTTCCTCTGTGGAACAAAGAAACTTTAAATCAAGGGAAAGAGCTTCACCCAAACATGTGAACCCCACGATTATGTACTGACATGCCGATGGGCAGAAAAGGGGATATGGCATGACACTGCTCTATTCTTCTAGGTTTTTGTTTGTTTGTTTGTTTTTGTTTGTTTAAAATTTATTTTTTTCTTTAAACACTTTTTAAAATTACAGTTGACATGTAATTGTATATTCATTTCAGGTGTACAACCTAATGATTATATAATTTACTAACTTATCACCCCAATAAATGTAGTACCTATGTAGCATCATACATAGTTATTACAATATTATTGACTATATTTTTTATGATGTACTTTGCATTCCCATGAGTAGTCTATAAATACTACTTTGTACTTCTTAATCCTTTCACTTTTTTCACCCATCCCCTTCCCATCTGACAACCATCAAAATATTCTCTGTACCTGTGAGTCTATTTCTGTTCTGCTTATTTATTTATTTATTTATTTGGATTCAATTGTTGATAGATATGTATTTATTGCCATTTTATTCATATTTTTAATAACTTTTTTTCTTAAAGAAAATCTTTTAACATTTCATGTAATACTGGTTTGGTGGTGATGAACTCCTTTAGTTTTTTCTTGTATGGAAAGCTTTTCATGTGCCCTTTAATTCTAATCTTTTAGGTATGCTGTAAGTCCAGGTAGGGCCTAGAATGTCCAGAGCTCCAGGCTGGTCTTGACTGCAATCAGCATTTTCAACTTCCCCAATTGCACTGAACATGTATCCATTTCTGTTTGAGCCTGCTGACTGCCACAAAAATATTTCCCTAGCTTTTAATGGAGCAGATGTGTAGTGAGCTGCTGGCGCTGTCTTGATGCTTCAAACAAGTCCTAGGTCTCTGGTATGTACTGTTATGGTGGTTTGTACATTGAAGGGCTGACATATTTCAGGGAGAGAAAAGTGCCACACAAAAGATTTTCTGCTCATGTTCAAGTATCAAAAAATCAGTGAGAAGATTGGACTACTTACTCAAGCCTATGAAGCCCTCAACTTGCTTGTGGTGGGGTCCAGCACTTTGAAGCTACAAATGCTGTGTTTGGGAGCACTTAATAAACATCTAAACAGGTTTTCACTTGAAGACATTGTAGACTTCCTCAAAAAAAGAACAGAAATGTGAGCCCCTTAATTTTCACTTTATGGATTAATGATGACTTGCCTTCAAGGACAGACAACTTCACTCAAAAGTGCATCAGAACCCTTCCAATCTCAGGTGACTAATGCAAAAAACACCCACAAACAAACAAACAAAAACATCTTGAAAGCTTCTTGAATGATGTAGAACAACTTTAGAGGGAAGTAATGGAGGATCCGAATAAAAATACTCATCATAAGAAGATCTACAACCGTCTGCTCAAGAAACTGCAAGATGGAAACAGAGTGCAGGTACTGGAGGAACAGAAATGCCTGAAAACTCAAGATACATGAGTGAACAGGTAAAGAGAGGAGTGTGAAAACCTCGACTGAAACCATGATGAATGGCATAAGCTTGCCTGATGTCTTTAGAGACAATCACATGATGACCACTGGTAATTAGAGAAAAAGAGTAAGTTACAAAATGGATATAACCTAGTATATAGTCAGGATTTCATTTGAAGGAACTCACTGATGCTCTTAACTGTTTTTCTGGGGGTTTTTTGTTTTGTTTTGTTTTTAAAAAAGTGAAGAAAAATCATATAAATGAAGAGCTTAGAGGATAAATAAGCCTCCAAACATAGCAAGTATCTTAAGTCTCAAAAACTTCAAATACTGCCTAAAGTACATCAAGAACACAATGAAATTTCAGAGAAAATCAATTGAGGAAGAAATTCACTGCCCAGAAATAGACAGAAAAAAAAATCCAAAGCAAATAGAAACATGAACTACACATATAACAGAAGACATGGATGAAGAATTACAGAACCATTTCCTTCTATCAAAGCCAGATTTGTTTTGATGAGAAAGGTATTCAAGAAAGTTGAATGGTAGGTCTGTCAATTGAGAGAAAGCTCAATATGCAAAGAAAAAAAAAAACCTATCACAACAGACAAACACTAGTGAAAGTCAGGTTTAAGTTCTAGCCTTTTCCAAGTGACCCTTCTGCTCCTGCTATTTCACAGGCAGCCAACAGAGGCCTGGAAGTGTCAGGATCCCCTGGGTCATCAGATCTCCTGCACGGAAGAGGGCCACGCTGAGAGGGCTCAGGGATCCAGGTGACAAGCAGTATTAAATCAGCTTTCACAACAGTGGGCCCCTGAGCAGCGGCCATCACAGCATGACCTTTGCCTGCTGGTGCTCTTTAAAAGGAATTTTGATTTATATTTTTAGTTCAACTGTTATTTAATTGATGCTGTAATTGCTCCTGTTGAAGTTGATAGTGGTATAATACCTTAGATAGTATTTTTCAAATATAGATTTTTTTAATATAATTCTATGAATATATTATTTCCATTTTGTAAGATCTAATAGAATTAGGTGTATAAGTGTTATCTAAACAATAATTGAAGTTTGACATGGATAGAGATGTTTAAAACAGTAAAGTCCATTTATATTAACAACAACAACATCATACAAGAAAGGAAAAAAAAAAACTCTTTGAGTACTAACACCAAACTAATCTATTTGAATCCTTAACTTATACATCAGAAATGTTACTTTTATTCACAGAACTAGACATTTATAATTATAGAAAATAGTAGTCTAGTATTTCACCACAGTGATAGAAGGAAGATTTTAAAAAAACAGATAAATTTATTTATGAGTTCAATTATTACTTCTATTTATGTCCTTTTATATAACTACACTAGTATTTGAAAGGATACTAAACTCAATAGGTTTACTCATATATTATTTATAGGCCATGTCCTTTATAGATTTTTGTCTTAGGATTTTTTCTCTATATAGGGTATTGTTCTTCATATTTTACTTTTCTGTAGGTCACAAAATAATATTTTTCTCAATAAAATTTTGAAGCTCCTCATCTAAAAAAAATCCATCAACTTGTTATTAAATGTATGAACTGGAAGGACTGACCAAAGTAGTGAAACAGAATGTCAGAACAAACTGTGAATTTGCAATTTGAGCCTGAGAGCTCACCAGACGTCCTCCTCGGGACCAATTCATCTTCAAATACACATAGTCTTTCAAATAATACCTCACCATGCTGATGCCTATACTAGAAGCTAGGATCAAAAACTGTAAATCTTTTTGTCACCATGAGTTGTATGAAGCAATCAATCTCTATCCCTTGGGATAAGAATATTGTGAAAAAAAATGAAAAGAAAAAAATTGTATTTCACTCATCATGAAGAACTAGTGAATAACTTCCAAATTTTAATCTTGTATATATATATATATTTCCTAGCAAATTTTTGTCTTGCTTGGAACCATGTTTTCAGCATTAATATTTCTTCACAGTAAACATATTTGAAAGGCTAGGATGAAACTTCACCTTTTAAGATATTTTTGCTGTATATTAGTAGTTATTCTGGGTTTTGATTTTCAGAAGTACTACGTTTCAAGAAAAGGTGCATGAATTTCTTTAATTATTATTATTATTTTTGTATATTGTAGGCTCCTAATGGATTTTTACTGCCCACTCCCTTAGGATTTTCCATTGCTTGAGTTATTTTTATGTGAATTAAATGACAGTGTTTTCTTTAAATTTTAAAGGTGTAGTTCTTCACTACATATCAAGCAGTGAAATCAAGTAGAAAGTGCATTGGATCAAATGCTTAAGTGGATCCTCAAGTGTTGTTGCTCACATCCTCTCTCTCAAGGGCAGTGCTGCTTGCACCCAACCCCTTTGTAGTGAATGCTGTATAGCAGTATATCTGCGCGTTTTTGTTGTAACACTTTTATGGAAGAACAGAACAATGACTTGGCCATTGAATGAGTAAGGGTCTTTCCTGACATGCAATGTGTCTGTAACATAACATAGAGGCATATTAGGGGAGATCATGTTCTTGATAAGGAGAATTTTCCAGTTTTGACAGTAACAGGAAACTTACTAGAAACATTTTTATTAATGCAATCAACTTAGATGTTATTAGACCTTCAAATGCATACATATCTATTTCTGTGAATATATATGTATTTTGTCATGTAGGCATACTAGTGGTTTTTAGAGTTTTAACTTTTCAAATATTCCAAATAAGCAATACATTTATTCTTGTATCTACCACAGTATCCAAAGCTGTGATGTGTGTTTAGCTGAGCAGTGATAGGGACAAAGGCTGTGGTGATATGACATGCTAAACATTCATTGGATTAAAATAAATAAATAAATAGATAAATAAATAAATAAGCAAATATTGTACTTTTTGCCAAGTTTTGTAACTGAATTATATATTGCATGCAAACAAATCAAATGCTCAAACACTGGCCTGCACCAGTTAAGACAGATATGGAATTTTACATGGAAAAAAAATCAATAAATTTAGTGTCCTATGTATAATACACATTTTATATGTGGATAGATGGCATCCATATTTGAAATGTAGATATAAGCAATAAAATTTAAATATATGGACTGCACCTTTATTTAGTGTGGTAGTTTTCAATTCTTTTATATAGTTTATAAACTTGACTTTGCCTGGGAATTTTAGGAATTTGAAAGATTCAAGAATTTATCTAGGAAACTTTATGTCATCATCACGCCATCCCATCTTTTCCCTCTCTTCATTCAATATAGCTTTCATTCTCATTGTCTGATGGGCTGTCTTTACCATTCCATTTCATCTGTTGGCCTTAGGGACTTTATGACAATTTTAGTGATTACTTACAGATTTGTATGTTGCATATGTGTGTGTACATTTTATATTCCTCATAGGAAATGATCAATTATGAAAAAAGAATTAGTGTTTTTAATAAACTCAGACTCTGAATAAGAGTAAAGGAGAATAATTAGGAAATTAACATACATTTTCATAGAGTATGATGGAAAACATGGCCGATGATTATGAAAATTATTTGGTGGGGTTTTTGTTTTGAATAATTATTTGATTGTCCCAAACTCTCTATAAACTATAAATTTTGAAAAAAAGAAATCATGCCCTGGCCAAGTTAGAGTGTTGTTGCATACACCAAAAGGTTGCGGGTTCAATTCCCTGTCAGGGCACATACCAAGGTTGCAGGCTGATTCCTGGTCAGGGTGAGTAATGGAGGTAACTTATCCATGTTTCTCTCTCATCTCTCTCTCTATGTCTGTCTGTCTGTCTCTCTCTCTTCCTCCCACCCCCCCCCAAGCAAATTAAACACACAGACACACACACACACACACACACACACACACACACACACACACACACACATCCTCAGGTGAAAATTAAAATATAGGAAAACATATCCTTGGGTAAGGGTTTTTAAAAAAATCAAAATTTGAGGCAAATTTGAATAAAAGTATCCTTATTTTTAATTCTATTTTGAAATCCAGTCGCTTAACTTAAATATTTCTAAAACATAAAACTACCATTTAATTTGGGGATATCTACATTGAGTGGAATTTGGTGGCTTTTTTCCATATTATCCTGAGATTATAGTGGTATAAACTTTATAAATGTACAAAATTTGCTCTCCTCAGCAAGCTTGTTGCTTTACTTTAAATAAAATCCTTTACTAAATGTCAGCTCTTTTATATTTTGTTACTGCCAAAATTAAGGTGGGAGAAAATGGTTTTTGACCAATTTTGGAGTGATAAAAACAATTATCAGTTTATATAGGTCCTCTTATTTTAAGATTGTATTATACATGGTAGACACATTGGATGTTTGATATTTCTTCTGATAGGACAAATTATCTGAGAGTACGAGTGATAATCGGGAATAGCTAACTATTGTATAAAGCATTAATAAACATATTCAGATGTCTTCAGTAGTTAAATACATAAAGCTAAAGAAACTGAGAAACAAATTAGCTATTTAAGTGTTGCAACTGAGCATTCTGAAAGTCATATCAGAATACAGCACTCATTTAGAAAATCCTTAAATAGTTTCTACACAAAATCTCTTTATTTCATTATAGTACAGAAGATTTAGTGGCCTGACCTAGTATTACTGATTGATAAAACTGCAAATAATGTAATTGAGTCATTACCCTAACACTGTGCTAAGAGATTTATGTCATTCTCTTATTTTTGTCCTCATGTCATAGCTACTGTTACAGTGGTATTGCAGCGGGAGAAATTGGAAGCCAGATTATTTTTAAATATATTTTTTATTATTGATAATATTACAGATATCTCCCATTTTCCACCTTCCTCCCCTCCTCCCAGCATCTACCCACCCACCACAGGTCTTCACTACCCTATTCCCTGTGTCCATGGGCTATGCATATATATAATAATAAAAACATAATATGCTAATTAGACCAGACATCCTTCCCAACAACCTTCTGGATGGAGCCAGGGCTGCAAGGGAAGCCCGGGTCCCGGGTGCCAAAGGGAAACTGATGCTGGCAGCTAGGGGAAGGAAGGCCTACTCTTGCACGAATTTCATGTATCGGGCCTCTAGTAAGTATATAAGTTCTTTGGTTTCTCTCTCCTTGTCCCCCCAACCCCACATCGAGGTTTGCCAGTCTGTTCATGCCTCCATGCTTTGGGTCTTATTTTTTTGGTCATTTCATTTTGTTTATTAAATTCCACAAATAAGTGAGATAATGAAATATTTGTCTTTCTCAGATTGGTTTATTCTACTTAGCATAATATTTTCCAGGTACAGCCATGCTGCCCCAAAGGGTAGAGATCCCTCTTTTTTATAACTGCATAGGATTCCGTAGTGTAAATGTCCCACAGCTTTTTTATTCATTTATCTACTGATGGGCACTTGGGCTAATTCCAAATCTGAGGGAGCCCGATTTAATTCATGGTTCCCTCTGCTGACGGAAGGGCAACTTGAACTCCAGTTAGTCAAACTTCAAATCTTCAATATTTCCATGATAACACTGCTTCTCTGATTCAAATTGCTTAAAAAATTCAAAAATCTATTGTTTTTGGCTCAATTGTGGACTGACATAAAAGTAATTATGAAACTAACATTCCTTCATAAAATGGAAAGCCATTTCTGAGCTAGTACTTACTAAAACCTTCCACATTTTTAAATAGAATGAGAATGAACATCCTTGACTTCTAAATTTCTCTATATATGGGGCATTGGAAAATAGATAATGTCATTGCATAGTCAGAGGGAGACATTGCAGACATGTAGAAATAATTTAAAAATGAAATGACTATAAGAACAAAACATTTGCAAAAATTATTTCAAGTACTTGATATTTTAGGATCCATATGAGAGATAATTTTGCATCTTTTCCACTAAATTTTTATTAAGCTTTGTTACTGTATCAATCATGCATATGTAACACATATGGACTGAATCTTCTCAATTCCTCTCTGAAGTTATTTCACTAAGGATTTCATCATTGTCTTTGCTTCAGAAAAGAAGTAATACAAGGAATATCTGCAGAATATTTACTAGCTATCTGAAATTTTTACTAAATTTAATTTATATCATAAACATTCATTTTCTTAAAATTCTATAAAATTAAAGAAATGTTTCTTCACAAGGAATTCTGAGCTTTTAAAAATTAAACAATAATGTTCAATATATTGTGTATTGTTTTTCAATCTTTCCTCTGATAAATTCAAATCAAATTTAATATTTAGCTCTAAAAACAACTCTAGCCATGCATGGTTGCGTGTGCATTTTTTTTCTATAAATGTCAGAACTATATATTTAACTTCTTGAGTTCTCCACATATCCAAGAATAAACTCATTATATTCTTTTCCAAATCTCATTCTCCTTCAGTGCTCTCCATCTTAGTAAATGAGACTACCCTCTATATATGCAAACATCATTTATAAACACAAAATTTTTTTTCATGCTCCATCACAAAGCCTGACATTTTTACAGCCTGAATGTCATTCACATCTTTCCACTTCTCTTGTTCTAGAAGCATAATCTCTTAACTGATAGAACCAACTTAGTGATCCGTCCCTTGAGCTCTGTACAATTTGGTCCCTTCCTATCAGTCCAACTCCACTTTGTTTCACTCTCCACATAGTTGCTCATACTATACTCTGCTGACCATGTCTTTATTGAAGGTTTCCATAGATAACATATTCCCTTTTTTCTCAGAGCCTTACAAGTTCTTCTACCATTTTGGAATATACCAACTCCTGACCCCCATCTTTATTAGTGAACTCCTCTTAATCTTTCAAAATGAAGTCAAGCATCATATACTCAAAACAATCCTTTCCTCTTCATGAGATCATGCCTGGATAGTTTTTGGTCAGAAAGAAAGCTATTGAGTCATAATGTTTAGAGTTTCTAAAAAGATAAAGTTATCTGTAGTTGCTACCCCTTCCACAAACATAAGGATATGAAGAATTAACAAGTAATAATTTCATGAGAAAACTGAGATAGTATGATTGAAGTCCAAAACATATTGAAGTAAAGGTAGAAGAAAGATTACTCTCTTGGAAAATTTTGAGGGAAAGACTGGGGTAGATCATATACTTCAGGAATACTTTCTGTCAGGTGAATGGGATGACAACACGTTTGTAAGGAGAGTAGACAGATCCAATGCACTCAATATAGCAGGGAGAGTCAGAGTGCCTCACTCATAAAAAAATGTACAAAAACTTAGGTATTCAATTAGAGGAATAAAAAATGCACCGGAGTTTGAATGTAGAAAACCAGACAGCTAATAGTTAAGGTAACATTAAAATAGACCTGGAATTGTCAGGCTGGTGTTGCTAAGTGGAAGAGCATTGGCCCAGGAACCAAGAGGTCACTGGTTCAATTCGCAATCAGGGTACGTATGTGGGTTGCAGGCTCGAACCCCAGTAGGGGGTGGGCAAGAGGCAGCCAATTTTTAATTCTCATGATTCACATTGATGTTCCTATCTCTCTATTCCTCTCCCTTCCTCTCTGAAAATTAATAAAAATAAAAAATAAAAAAATATAGCCCTGGAATGGGTGACAAAATTAATATTTTAAAATTCATCATGTTTTTTTGTGTGGACCAGTTATTCCATAATTCTGAATTTGATATGTTTTGATTTTTGAGAAAGCATAAGGAATTGAAAATTGTTTTATGCCTCACAAAATACAGAGATATATTTTTTTTCTGTGACCCAACAAGAGTTAGATTGTCCTAAGTTCCTAGTCTTGGAGATGCACACACAGAACAGATGCCAAAGTGATGGAGTTTTCCTCTTTCCTGTAAGTACACGAAGTAGCTGCTGTTCTGACAACATGGGGTTGGGCCTTTTCTCTCTCTTAAAAGCATGTATTTTTTTTCCACATCTAAGGGGCAAGCAAATTTGAAATCTCTTTGTTGAAGTACCATTTTGCAATTAGACACACCACAGCCTTATTTGGAGGAATGGAACAAATAGTTCATTCCATAAAGTTTAAAAATAAACAAGTACAAAATATTAGCTAAAAGCCAATTTGTGCCTTTCTATTATCACCTAAAATATAATTTGTTTTTAATCCAGAGACTCACATTATAAAGACTTATTTTTTGTAAATGGTGCAGAAGTCTTTTGGGCATTTTAAGTTATGGATATTTTACATCATTTTAGGTAAATATCCCAAAATCCTTTTCTAATCTTCTAGAAGAAGGACCTATCTGCTGTTACGTGGCTTTATTTAGGAAAATGGGAACCTTAAATTTGGCAATTTTCCTGAAATTCAATTATAGTCAGTGTCATATGAAGTCCTGGGATCAAATGATTTGATGTTTGAGTTGAGTCCTAATAAATCTCAGAGTTGAGAAGAAGTTTGCCAGGCGGTTAAGGGAAGAAAACTTACTATAGAGATATAGAGAGGCACCACATTGTAAAGAGCCTTTGGCGCTATCCCAGGAAATGTGATTTTACATTACAAGTCATAATGAGTCACTGGAGGTTAAATACAAGAATGTTATGATCAGATGTGCATTTTACAGACTAAGTTGGGAATCATGGCGGAGAGAAATAGAAAGAAAAGAGAATAGAGGCGGGAGTCCTGTTTATGGACTGCTGCCTTAATTTGAGTTAAAGATGACAAAGCCCATAGTGAAGACACTGACATTTAATGAAGCTATATTTATAAAATTACGTAAACTGATAAAACCTCGTGAGTAGATGTAAACGTTGCTGATATATCAGAAGCTAGTGGGCTCCAAATTCTCTACCTGAGACAATTGTGTTTCAGAGAAAAATCAAGAATTGGTGTTAGATTTGAGAGTAGAAACTGTGTAGATACTGACATCCTGTTTCATTTCCTGAACAGTTTGCATACATATTCTGCACTAGTGGCATCCCCTTCTCTTTGTTTGCATTCTCCCTGGTTTAATCATCATGAGTTTGATACATAAAGGAAGAAGGACAAGAAGGAACACATCACCAAGTGTGATGCAGCAGTTAAAAATAGTTAAACAGAGCTATTCCAATTTAGATGTTCATTTCAAACCCCAGTTAAAATAATTAAGTGCATAAGTGTGTGCATTCATATGCATACCACCCCCGAGGCCCATCATACCCCATGATCTGGAATCCTAATTCTCACCACATGACTTTTAAAGAATGGCTCTGTTTATTCTAGAGTCATGGTGAACTAATTTAATGATCTTCTAGCATTAGGAAAGCTTTTAGGTAAATGCACTCTATAGCATTGTATCTGATTTCACATTCATTTCCATTTTATGTCCATCTCTTTTTTTCCTATTTTGTTATATGATGATGTTTCCCATACAGCTCACTTTGAAACACATTTGCTATTTTTGTGCAATTTATATATGCACTATTATTAGATCTCCATAATTTCATATTATCTATGCTAACTGTGGAATTTTAATAGACTTTGGTTTAAAACAAAGAACAAGATAGAACAAACTAGTAAAACTATGTGACATATGTTTCTGCCAAAACAGTTAACTCCTTTGAGAACAGGTTACTTTAAGCAATAGCTATGCTGTAGACTAAAGGGACATTCAGAGTGAAGGAGGGGAAAATAAATGTTTTAGAGATTTTCAAGTACATCATGAATTAAAGCTCTTTGCTGGTGATAGTGACAGACAAGAAACAAGTGTTCAGAAGAGATATAAAGCCTCTGCTTCAAGAAGAATATAAATTAGCTACGAAGTAATGAGACAGACCATAAAGGAACAGCCTAAAAAAAAAAAACAGATCCAGTGACCTATCTGGGGCAGGTCAGATAGTCTAATTTTAATGGCAGACAAAACTGGATAAACCAATAGCCTGACCAATGACAATCCCATGCAAAAGATGCAGAGGTGTTGTTTTTTAATGCAAAATATAACTGTTCAAGCAATACTTTGACAAGAGCACACAGAAGTACAGAAATAAATTCTGCCTTTGAAACTGTGTTATATAGTTTGATACGGTATTATGAAGACTAGTTGTGGTAATCTCATCTGTCGGATGAGGGTTGATATAGTGAAAAGCAATATGATTGAGCAAAGAGGTTACTCTTGACTCTTGTTAGAGTATATAAAGGCTTAGGAAACTAACAGAAGGACAGGGGAAGATGAATTTGTACTGAGCTGCAATAGAATTCATGAACATGACTAAAAATCCAAAAAAAAACATGCGTGCTTAAATGGTCATAGAAACCTCAAAGCTTAGAATTCTTATAGTATTACTATAAATATCAATAAAAGTTCAGTATACTTTAGTATACCAATTGATATATTTTGATGAAAAATATACCTGTTTAAATAAGTAGAGCCATTCCCCCTCACCCTGAGAAATTGATCACCAAATTGTAGATTAAGATAAAAATATCAAAGATAAAAAAATTGTAGATTTTCATACTGAATGGCATCAGAAATGTAGTTTAGGTCCAACCCTAGTGTTGTGTTGATAAATACCTAATAACCCTCTCTTTTTTTGGCGGGGGGGGAGACCCTGATTTGTAGAACTTCCCAGTTTTCATGGTTAAATATTTCAATTTTGGCTGTTTTCAAGCTAACAACGTTTTTTTTTTTTTTTTTTTTTTTTAATTCTCACCCAAGGTTATATTTTCCATTGAATTTTAGAGACAGTGAAAGGGAGAGGGAGAGACAGAGAGAAACACCTATGTGAGAGAGAGAGACATTGACTGATTGCCTCCCACATGCCCCCAACCAGAGCCAGGAGCCTGAAACCGAGGTATGTGCCCTTGACCAGAATAGAACCTGAGGCCCTTTAGTCCTCAGGCTGGCGCTCTATCCACTGAGCCAAACCAACTAGGGCTCAAGTTAACAAATTGACATCATTGAACACAGCGTTGAGAAGTGATGCACACATTAGGCTCTCACAAGCCAACTCCAGTTAACCATAGAACTTTGGGTAAAAGCATCATCTCAAGAAAGATATCGTCCTGTGATTTTCTGTAAGAGGTTTACAAAGAATAGGAAATTTATATTTAGAAGAATGTTATTGCAAATTTAGTTTTTGTATGTACTAACTAAGGGATTTGGAACAATTTAATATGTGTTGGATCTTAATTTCCTTATCTCTCAAATGGGCTGTTGTAAAAAGTTTATAAGATTATTCATGGAGAAAATATTTAGAAATGGTAATTTCCTGTTCTAAATGTGTTTTTATATAATTTTAAAACAGTTTAATTCTATTGCCAATAAGTCAAAATTCAAAATATATAGTGCCTGAATTCTACAATTGTAAAAGTGGCAGAGTTCTTAGGGATGGAAGGTCAACAACCAAAGCCATCAGATTGTCTCCTAATGGCACATGGCCAGTTTCTATTGAGACTACAACTGGGCTAGTTCAATTTTCTCTCTATCATGCTCTTGAATCACCAATTTAATGGAAAAATCATATTTAAGTCAACCAGGTACAGTCTCCAATAAATGGACAAGTGAAGCTCTAGTAAAGATAAGAAATATGTTTCACTGCAAAATTATTGTCCTCCTGAAAACAAAACAAAAAAGAAAATATGCAATTAAGAAAATGGGGTTAATAGAAAACTTGCTTAAGGTCAAATAGTACAGACAGTGAATGAAATGTATCACACTACAATTATGCATAATTCGAGAAAAGGTAGTTATAAGCTTCAAGATAAATGTGGGTTTTCTTTACTAAAACACTGATTTAAAAATGAGTTGTTTCCTAAAGAAACCCAAAGTTTTTTGAGCCAGCACAAATCTTTATCATTTCATTTTAGCGACAGTAATTTACTTTGTTAATGTGTATCCTTTATATAGATACATGTTAAAAACTGGTACATTTTCCTTAGTTTGTTCATATGATTACAGTAAAGAAAGATGCATTTGAAAGAAAATAAAATGGGCAAAATTAGTGAAAACATTGATAGAGATGTTTTTATTTTGTCATACATGTTAGTATAGAAACCCAGTTCTGTTTTATAGCTTCAGAAGCTGGCTAGGAAATTGGATAGCAATTTTGATAAACTAATCCTATCTAATAAAGAGGGAATATGTTAATGGACCCTCACACTGTTGCAAAGATGGTGGTGCCCACAGCCAATAAAAAGAGAATATGCTAATTTACTGCCCCACCCTCAAAGATGGCGGCACCCACAGGGACAAGATGGCTGGTAGGGGAGGGCAGTTGTGGGCGATCAGGCTGGCAGGGGAGAAGTTAGGTGTTGATTGGGCTGATAGGGGAGTGGTTAGGGGGTGATCAGGCAGGCAGGCAGACAGGCAAGCAGTTGGGAGCCAGCAGTCCCGGATTGTGAGAGGAATGTCCCACAGGGATCGGGCCTAAACTGGCAGTCGACATCCCCCAAGGGGTCCCAGATTGGAGAGGATGCAGCTTGGGCTGAGGGACAAACCCATCCAGTGCACAAATATCATGCACTGGGCCTCTAGTTTATTGTATAATAGGGCATGATCATAGCTGGTCATAGCAAGTCCTTTAAGGCATCCCCTTTAACTATAATAATGCCCAAGCTAATTAGCACCAGGGTGACTGGCCTTCACCCAAACCAAAGACTCCAACAAGAGTTAAGAAATAAATGAAGATGGTATACAAAAATCTGGCCAAGGTTTCATAAGGAAGAAAAAAATACTTGAAAGGAATAACCTTTTACAGACATGAATGTGGCCATTCAAGTGTTCTACAACTATATAGTTTTGATACATGCACTGAAATGTTTTTTTTATATGAGTGAAACTAGAGTCTGGGGTTGTTTTCCCCAAATTTCTGAAACATTTTAGGATCTCCTTCTCTCTCTCCCCAAACTATACATGTTGATGCCCCATTCCCATCTAAGGGAGCTCCAATGGCTCAGGCGCAGTTCTTTCTGCTGCTCAGCAATCCAGGGGTGGCTTTCATTTACATTTTTATCACAGTATTTTTTAAGCTGATATTTTTAATAAGCACTTTTCCAGTTCCACTATGGATTTTTTGCAACCCTCTCAACTTTTCTCATTTTCTACGTAAACTTTACATTGTCTGTCATTTCTCATAAATTTCTGAAACTTTTCTTTTTCTCTGTGTTATTTGGGGAAAAGTGGGATGGAAATGTGGTATTTCCTTCAAGTACAGATATTAGGTTTATATATTAGAAGTATACCTTTTCCTGAGAATTCTACCTAGTGGTCTTGACTATTCAGCCAAAAAATCTTATTTGCCTGAAGAATTAGGGTAAGTTGTTCATATGCTTTTTAGTTTAAAACAGTAACTTGTGAAAAATAGAAATAATATCATAAAGTGTTAATGCCTCCACTATTTTACCAGAGAGTTTGTATATGAAATTAATTTTAAAGAATCTCACTCTGACTCTCTTAGAGCATATATATATATATTTATATATATATATATTTTATATATATATATTTATATATATATATTTTATATATATATATTATATATATATTATATATATTTTATATATATTTATATATATATATATATTTTTTTATATATATTTATATATATATTTATCAGACCTGGAAACAAAGGTATTTTCAAAGGCTTTTAAAGAACCTGTTGTCAATTTGCTTACATATTGTATCATCAGGAAATGTAGAAATGTACTAAATATTTGAAAACATTTACATATATAACTAAGGCCATGGTTCTCAAATTTACTGTACATAAAAATCACCATGATTTGTTGAGCATTGTTTGTTTAAACGCATTTCCAAGGTCCTCCCACTCAAAAATTCTCATTTAGGAAAGCTTACAAGTGGGCAAATGTCCAGCTTTGTAAAATCTGGTGTAGGAAATAGTAGTCAATGAAGAAGAAAACCACTAATCTCTTTTACTAATCTTAATTTTCCTGCAAATAAATTGACAAGATAAAGTAATTGATAAAAATAACTCTTAGATTCTTCAGGAACTTTTACTCTGGCTTTCATGTGACAGTAGTAGCAGTATATTTCAAGACATTTAAACACACTTTACTAAATTTTACCAGCATTGCACATTTTATAGCACGAGTTCATGGGAGCTATTAATTGCATTTCTGAATACAAGCGATGTACTTCAAACAAAACTTTTGCCTAATGCCTTGATTTTAAGGTTATGATTTGTATATAAATAAGGGACTGAAGACTCATCTGCAGGAGGATCAAAGCTAATAAAAGAAAGTCGTGTTGTCAGCATCATGCATACATATATTAGACTTTCTCTTAGGGATAAAGCAACCAGAATATTTAATTATTGCAAATTTGTGGGGGGAGCAGCATATAATATATTATTTATTGTGGCATTTCATGCTAGATTAAACAGCATCACAGTAATGCTGATGCCATTTAGAAGCTAAAGAATGGAAATAGAACTCTGCAGAGGACAGAACATCAGCATGAATCTTGGTTTATAACAAAACAATTCTTTGCTAAAAATTAGTGTTTCCTATACATATTTCCTTATAAAATAGCTTAATGAACCCTAGCCCCCAATGTAACATTTTGCTTTTTTATAATAAGAATGAAACTCAGATGCCAAAAATTCATTTTAAAACATAGATATCTCTGATTTCCAGAGTTTTCTATATTATAAGGTTATTTCTAATTGTAGCAAAGGATAAACATAATATTTAGAATATTTTTTATTATCTGATTATTCCTGTGCTTTTTTTTTTCCTTTAAAGAGGTTTTCATTGCCTATGGTGCACAGCTGGTATTTCACATTATCTCTTGTTCCCAGGTGTCTGGGGTGGGGCTGGTCCCAGGGAGGGACTCCTGTTGAGGGTCCCAGTGCAGTACTTGGAGTGGAAGAGAGGGGAGTGTGGAAAGGGGGTCTGGCTTTACCTCAACCACTCTGAACTCAATTGTCCTGTCTGTGCCTCAGTTTCCCTACTGGGCCCTGGGAAGGTCCTGGGGAAATCATCTCCCTCACAATGCCCAAAATATCAGGGGACTGTGGCCTGGCCCTTTCCCAAGGGAGTTTCTTCCCATCACCCACCTCCACCTTCTTCACCCCGAAAAAAAATACTTTCATTGTGTCAAAACTGCCTGAAACTTCTGTGGATACAGAAACCACAAACTGATCAGCAAAGAAAAGGGGAGATGGGCAGAAGTAACCGGAACCCATTTGGGGCCAGTATCCTTGTGTGCACAGGTTTCTCCCCCAGCCCCCAGCTTGGCCCAAAGCCTGCTGAGAAATTTGCTACCTGGATGTGCCTTGGCAGGGACCCCCACCATACACACATCTCACATCTCAATCTGGCCTTCACAGAACCTTACACATAAAAAGCAAGACAAAGACACAGAAAAACTTGAAATCGGGCGATGATGTGGGTAGACACCATAGTAGGGGTGTACTCTGGGGCCTTCCCTGGGTTCGGGCAATAACAAACTGAAGCTTTGTTGGCCACTGGGCCTTGGGAGCAGTAGTTGGGATTATATATCTGCAGGCCCAGGCCAAATACCTGGCTGCTCTGGTTGGTGCCCTGTGTGTAATCCATCTTCACAGACCTGTAGGAGTTGTCGCACTTGTTGGTCCCCAGCTTGGTTTCATAGACATGCCATCAGGTCCCAGGAACCATCATGCCCACCTGGCTAGCACACTTGGTGCTCATTTGTGGGCTGATGGCTGAGTGGTCTTGCGTGGCAGGTTATGGCTCTTGGGGTCATACAGATGCCTTCTCGTGCCATAGTCCATCATACATGACTGGCTGGTACACTTGGCGCCTATCTGGAGCTCGATGACACACTGGCCTGCTTCATGGTGGCATTCTGGATGTTCCACTTCTGCTTCTCTGAGTACCTGATGCCACTGTCCATGCCATTCTGCAGACCCTTTGTCTTGGCCTTCCCTGCCAGAGTCAGAAGAGACACCTGCACCTGCATCATGTTCCCTCCCTCAGACAGATCATTGGCCTCAAACAGTCCATGGAGTTCAAGCTGTGGCCTTGATGAAGTTAGAGTAGTTTTCTAGCTGGTGCCAGTTTTGCATGGAGTGGTTGATCAGGTGGTCTGAGCCTGGCTGGAGCTTATTCATGAGTGTGCAGAGGATAATTTCATCCTTCAGAACCGGAAGTCAGAACCTATAGGCCCGTGAGTCCCTTAGTCCAGCGGCAAAGTTCTGCCTCCTACTGAAGGTCCTATTTGGACAGAAGCTCGTTCTTGACCTTGACCTTAGGAGAGCCCTTTGTTGAACTGTGTGGAGTTCATGCCAGCTGTAGCCATGGCTGGACCAATGACCTGGTTGGTGAGATGGTGGGGTATCTTCTTATGCTTTTGATAATAGCCATTCAGTTAAATTATTCTTTATTTACCAAAAGGAAAAAAGATAATTATATGAACCAACTCACAATATTTTCCATTAAAAAGCTTAAATACTGCCGAAACCGGTTTGGCTCAGTGGATAGAGCGTCGGCCTGCGGACTGAAAGGTCCCAGGTTCGATTCCGGTCAAGGGCATGTACCTGGGTTGCGGGCACATCCCCAGTGGGAGATGTGCAGGAGGCAGCTGATCGATGTTTCTCTCTCATCGATGTTTCTAACTCTCTATCTCTCTTCCTTCCTCTCTGTAAAAAATCAATAAAATATATTTCAAAAAAAAAAAAAAAAAAAAGCTTAAATACTGTTCGAAGCAAAAGACCTCAGACGCATGGAGATAAAAGAATGAGTTCAGCATGATACTGCAGAAATGTTAGAAAATAGAAAAAAAAGTTACATATTCACAATAACATAAATTAGAAAAGTGTTATTGAACTGGCCTCATGCATGTTATAAGTGATCTTAAATTGTTACTGCCTTTTAGAGTTCTGCTTTCACCCCTAATCCCTAACCCCCATGGGCAATGAGAACAAATAAATCAGGGTGCTGCTCATAGCAATGGAGAACATTTGCATGGAGATCAGGATGGGCTGAAAAGTTTGTTGGTAATTGAAGAGCTTAAAAAAATCATTTGATGCAGTAAGGAGAGAAAACAATAAAGTTTTGAGTTTTACATTTTAAAATCGTAAGTTAAAATTTGTATCATATAGTTTGTCTTTACTAGCTATTACATATTGCATAGACTATTAAGAAAAGATCAACATGAAAATTAATTAAATTTACTTGCCAAGCCTATTTGCAAATCCTGCCTTTTATTTAATTGTTGTTCATTCACACTGTACTCCAATTTCTCACAGCTCTGGAGGCTGAAAAGTCCAAGATCATGGTATTGGCAAGATTTTATCTTGGACTTTCCATGCTACAGAACTGTGAGAAATAAACATTTGTTGTTTAATTTACCCAGTCTATGGAAATTTGTTATAGTGGCCTGAGCTTATTAAGACAAGTAGCAAGGTACTGGAACCTCTACTATACCATCTTGTTTTATATTTTCATATAATGACAAGCTTTACTAGAAGTAGTCTTTATCATTTAACTAAAGGCTTGGTGCATGAAATTCGTGCACGAGTTGGGTCTCTAGGCCTGGCTGGTGATCAGGACTGATCGGGGCCTTCTGGCTGCCGGCCAATGCCTTTCTTCATTCCATGCTGCCCCCTTGTGGTCAGCGCACATCATAGAAAGTGATAGAACTCCTGGTCTCCCCGACGAACTCCCGAGGGGACATTTTGCATATTAGCTTTTTATATATACAGATAAAGAACAAGTCTTAAAGACATTATAGTCCTATCCCAAATAGATTTTAGACTGTCTTTACCAGTATCATGTAATTTAAAATTAAGCCTAACCAGGGCTTTTTAGGGCAGTGAAACTATTCTGTAAATATTATAATTGTGAATATGTATTATTACACATTTGTTAAAAATTTATAGAATATACAACATAGAGAATGAACTGGTGTAAATTATGGGCTTTAGTTAATAACAATGTATAAGTCTTGGTATACCAATTGTAATAAATGTACCGCATTAATGCAAGATTTTAATGAAGTTAAGGGGTATATGGGGATCTATGAACCTCCCTCTCAGTTTTCGGGCAAATTTACAACTACTTAAAAATAAATTATATTAATTAAAAAATTTAAGCTGGGTAAGAGTTACTTTTCCCAAGTGTTAAAGGTCTATTTTAGTTGAGGGTTTGATCCAACTTTTTAATGATTCTTTCACTGGCATTATATTTTAGTCTGCATCATGATTATTTAAAACTCTAAAATACATGACGTGTTCAAATTTCCAGTGAATTGAAAAACTTCTGACAATCAAAACAGTAAGGAATAGGGTAAAAAAATTAACTCAGATTTAAAATTTAAACTTCACTCTCCCTCATTTCAAAATATTGTTTTCAGTGGGAGCTGGGCATTACTTACATGGTCAGAGAAAGCTGTTCCTTGCTGATTATTTAAAAGTAAAAGATAGTAAGATAGTGACTATTTAAGAAGAGCAGAACATATAGTTTCTTCATCTACACTTTAAAAAAAAATCAATATTATGGATATATTTGACCCAGATCCCTAACTTTTAAATCTTACCGATTCATTTTGAGAGAACACATGAGAAGGGCTAAAAAAAAAGGAGTAAAAAATTATAAATTAGTACAATCAACAATTTTATTGCCTGTTATTTTAGATTGGCATGTTATATGGGTACTCATATTTTTACATCATCAAGACTAATGTACACCATTCATTTATGACATAATACTGAACTTATGTTGTGACTAAAGCAAGGGGATAAATATATGTCTCACTTAGTGATATGGGCTGCTATTTTTGTGTTCTAGAATGTCAAGTTTTAGAGATACCTTTGAGTCTTCAAGTGATAGACATTTAAGCTGCATGGGATGAAGACTCATTTTTCTCCTATTCTTATGCATGGATTTCCTCTATTATATCATGACAGATGCCACCTAGCATTTCCAGCTTATTTTGCATGTGCATTGGGTAGGTGCAAAAAAATTTAAGACCCATTATAGAAATACTAGAGACCCGGCACACAAAATTCATACACTAGGGGGGGTCTCATAGCCCAGCCTGCACCCTCTCGCAGTCTGGGAGCCGTCAGGGGATGTCCAACTGATGGCTAAGCAGGCCTAAGCCATCAGTCATACATCCTTAGCACTGTTACGGAGGTGGGAGACCCTCCTGCCACCACCACTGTGCTCCCCAGCTGTGATCCCGGCTTCTGGCTGAGTGGCGCGCTCCCCCTTTGGGAGAGCACTGACCACCAGGGGGCAGCTCCTGCAATGAGCATCTGCCCCTGGTGGTCAGTGCCTGTCATTGTGGCCAAATGTTTGGTTGATTTGCATATTAGCCTTTTATTATATAGGCTGACTACTACTACTATAAGAACTAATAAAATGATATTAATAGTAACCTGCCGTTTTTTTTAATATAGCTTGCCATATACTAAACCAATGGTTCTCAAACTTTGAGGGGCTTCAAAATCATCTGGGGAGTATTCAAATCTGATTTCTGGCAGTCTGCACCCACAGACACTTGGATCCCATAGTCAGGGCAGGGCTTATGAATGTGCATTTCTAACAAGCTCATATGGATGTGCCAGTGTTTGAGAACCCCTATACTAAATCATTTTTCATAACAGATCCTGCCAAAGCTCAATGGTTAAAAAGTTTTCACAGTGGGAGGAAGGACCAGTTAGGACCATAGCCACATGCCAAGGTTTCATCCTGAGATCATTTAGAGAAAGGCAGTGTAAGAAGGACTACTTGTTTTTTTAACACTGGAGGCCCGGTGCACGAATTTGTGCACCAGTGGGGTCCCCTCAGCCTGGCCTGCGGTATTGGGCTGAAACCGGCTCACCAACATCCCCCAAGGGGTCCCAGATTTCGAGAGGGAGCATGCCAGGCAGAAGGACCCCATCGGTGCATGATCAGGGCCAGGGAGGGATGCAGGAGGTTGGCCAGCCAGGAAGGGACCACGGGAGGGTTCCAGGCCTGTCCAGCCCATCTTGCTCAGTCCTGATTGGTTGAACCCCAGCAGCAAGCCACTACTGGTTGGAGTGTTTGCCGCCTGGTGGTCAGTGCACATCATAGCAAGCAGTTGAGTGGCCTTAGCATATCATTAGTGTATTATGCTTTGATTGGTTGAATGGACAACCAGATGACCAGACACTTAGCATATTAGGCTTTTATTATATAGGATGTGTATACTTTATTATATTTTCTCTCAAACTTTTGCTCCACTAAAATAAAAATAACCGCTATTACACACACTTTTGACCTTATGGATGAACCTACTTACCTATTTTTAAGTTGGCTATTATTTTCTGAGTTATTTCTCCCAATCATTAATTTCTGAGATATATTTTAAATTTAGTTCTACATTTTGAATGCATGAAAAAATTAAAGGTAGTACATAGGTGACTTACTTTAATTTCTACAGGCAGTATGTGGGAAAATGATGATGAAATTTGTAGGGTCTCTATGTGTATGTCCTGTGGCAGGGAAATAATTTATAACCCAAACTATTTCACTTAGGGAAGCATATAATGTGCTTCATGGCAAAAACAAAACTCATTTTTTCTTTTAAGTTTTCAGTTGTAAATTTTTAGGAATAGATGAAATTTGAGGCAATATATTAAAAAACTGAAATTGAAAATCTTTGTACTTAGATTAAGAGAGTCATCAAACATTTTTAAACACATTTTTAAACATTTAACTAAGTGCTTACTTGAAACAAAAGAAAAGAGGAAATTAAACTGTAGTTTTTTTAGGAAAAAAAGATGACTTGGATGGAACTAATGAAATTTTTTTGCTTTTGTTTTCTTTCAGTTGGTAGGAGCTGATGCTCATTGTACCTAGATTGTCTTATAATAAGTGTTGTATTTGGGTTTCACTTTTTTAAAACAAGGTAAATATTTTGGGGTACTTCTGTGAATCATAGACAAACAGGTTTGGATTTGTAGAATTTCACTTGCCATGTTGTTGATGATAGATGCATTTTTTGTTATTTAATTAGCAGAAGAATCAGAATTAATAACATTTTACCCAAAATATAGTACGCATGCCTATCAATAATTTCACTCTTAGTGATTAAAAGAATTTCAGACTCAAGGTGAAGAAAAAATGCTATATATGACTGAAAAAAAGGTGAATACATGATCAAAGAACTTTAGGATGGAAGATAGGCAGAGCTGGAGAATATTGGGGCATTAGGGTAGGTTTTATCTCATGGAGGTGTGTCTGCTTTCAGTCCACCCTCTATTATTATATGCTCTTTGCATTTGTTTCTGTTGTTAAAAATGGAACATTTTGCATTAAAAGTGATCATCAGTTATTGCTTGTTGTTTTAATGTATTTCTATATACAAGTATTTCTATTTTTAAGAGTGTAGGCATAATTTAGGAGCTAATTTAAATTATGTTTGCCATCTCTTCATAGTTAATTATTTAACATGATAAATTAATTTATGCAGAGGAATCATGTTTTCAAAGCCCAGGAAGGATGAGAAACATTTATTCTCTTATGTTTCTTCTCAAATTGCATATTGATTACGAAAAATTACTCTTTGTGGCAAGTTTGCCATCTGTCCTACAAACGTGCATGTAAACTGATTACCTATGCCTGGTGGTCTTGAATCAAATTTTCTTTTCATTTCTAGTTAAGAATTTTTGAAATTCAGCACACTACTTGTGCTTTGCTGATATGATGTTTTCAGTTGATCTACCATTTTACTTGCATATTGGTTACCTTTGCATAATTTCTTTATGTAGACTTTGTATAGGTTAATTTGAATTGAGCTGCTTACAAAACAAGAAAGAAAAGTACAGCAATTATATAAGTAAATATGGCGTATGGCTCCCTTTCTGTTTAACTAGTATGCTGGCAGTAGGTATCAAAACAAAAATTCATTAAATCTATTTCCTGACATTTTATGTTGCTATTGTTTTATATAAAAGAGGAGAAAGGAAAAGAAACCTAGGAGGTTTGTTTGTACCTTACTTGTCATTGATAACTTCAGTATTTGTCTCCTTTGTTCTTCTCCCTAAGAGATTGACATTAGAGTTCAATGCAGGTTTTTATTTGTACATGTATATTTCACTTCCACACTTTAATTAAAAGGGTTATTTGATTATGTGTTATAATCTGAATGCATAAAACGTTTAATATGTGTATATAAATATAAGTGAGCCACACAAAGACTATAATAACAATTGGTGATATTTTTAAAGTTTTGTCATTTGCTAAAATTCTCTCTTAAAAACAACAAACAAAATTGTTATTATTTCTGAATGCCAGAATCAGGCTTAATAATATGTGATTAAATATAGCACATCATTCTTTTAAAATACTTCCACTTTATAGCTTAATTTCATGCTTAGTTATATTAATATTTAATGGAATTATTTATATATAAAGATTTTTATATATTTGTACACATTTTAGGAGTGTGTAACTCATTTATGAATCTTATCTCTTGCTCTTTGTAAACCAAGAATAGGAAAAAGAAATAACGTATCCTGATGGGCCAACCTAGACTAATTAAATTCATGATAGAGTCTGTGGAAGGACTCAACTTCCCCTATCAAATGGTATTAGAACAAAATCACGACTCTCTAAAAAGGCAATAGAATTAGGGAAGTGGCTGTTGGATGTTCGTCTTATTTAGCAACTCTTAAATTGTTCACCAGAATTATTGTATCTTTTATCCTTGTCAGTGGCCTGAGACTGAAGAGCCCCTCTAAAGTTCAACAACATACAGCTCTCATTGCTATGCATTCTGTCTGAGTCCCATTTACTGAAATTTAGATTCCGTGTATGAATGTAATTACACTATAACCATTTGCTTGTTTCTACTTCAGCAGATTTGTGAGGTCTCAGGCTACTGGTTTCTTTTCTAAAAACTTTTTACATGGTCTTCCCTATCAGAGTCAACTCTTGTTTTTCATTCACACAAGCTTATGTTATTTGATAGACCCCTCTTCTCATCCTTTATTGTCCTGTCCATTGTCATCCAATTTCTGATAGGAGTAAAATTTTCTTGCCCATAGATTTTGTTTTAAAAATACAAGACAGAGAACTTATTAGTATTATCTATTAATGTGTGGAATACTACTAATAGGTTATCATAGCACTGGAGAGATTTTTGTGAGAAATATATTTTATTTATCTACATAAATTATCAAGTAAATGAGAGGCAGACTTTTAAAATTGTACTCATCAGAATTTCAAAGGTGCATTCATAATTTAACTGATTTGAGGTTAAGACATTATTTTGCATTATATTTGAAACCATATAGAGGTAGTGAACTCTAAAAAAAACAAAAATTCTATTTGGAAAAAAAACAAAACATTTTGTTGGATTTCCTTCTCTAACACTCTGACAACTAAGGAAGAAGAATGATCATTTTTTAAAGTAGTGCATTTTTATAAAGAGGATTATACAAATGTTCCTAAATATAAGGATAGTTGAGACTAGTATGTAAATTTGGCAACTCTTAGCATATTAAATAAACTTTGGGATAAAATAGCTATTAATTAATGAACAGAGGGAATTAAATATTACAGAACAAAGATCATAAGATCAGACAATTCTAGTAGACAAAAGCTGATTGAACATGTCCATCAAATCATGTGACACCAGAGTACCAGCAATACAAAATGGGTCATGATATATAGAGAGATATATAAGAGGAGAAATACTATGGGGATTGCTTTATGCGGTTAGGGAGTCAAGAAGTGCCATGATGTGCCATTTACAAGTTGCAGGACCAGGAGAGCCAATGGTATAGTTCAGCCTGTGTCCAAAGGCCTGAGAATCATGAGGTCAATGTCAGAAGCCAGGAGAAGATGGGTAGCCCACCTCGAACAGAGAGCAAATTTGCCTTTCTCTGCATTTTTGTTCTATTTAATCTCACAGTGCCTGCTCACAAAGGCCAGGGCACCTTCTTACTCACTATTCAAATCCAGTGCTGATCTCTTCCAGAAACACTCTCACAGTAACACCCGGAAATGGTGTTTTACCAGCTGCTTGGGCATCCCTTAGCTCAGTCAAGTTGACACATAAAAGTAATCATTACAGTCAGCCTACTATAAACAGTGGTGCAGTTGCATTACAGGTTTTGCTTTTTTATGAATTATTTTTCTTCTGTTTAAAATGGACTGAAGAATGAAATTAATATTATTTTTTTATTTACTTCAGGTCAGTGAGAGAAGGCTAATAGATTTAGAGAAGCAAATAACAAGTTGGTGAAAGTTACACTGTAGAAAATACTTAACTGGCCTGGTAAAATGGACCTAAATTAGTAGCACAGAATACACAAACAAACAAAAATATATCCCCAAAACAGATCACATTCCAACTGTTTCTAATTATGACTGACATTTACACCATGGAACAATATTATTCTTTTGCATATTTGAATTTATTCTTAGGTAAAAGAATTTTAGTAATGGTGTAGATCTTAACAAGCTAGAAGCAGGTTAGTGAATCTACTCCTTTCCAGGAATGGTCATTACTTAAAAAAATGGGTTATTTCTTATATGTAAATAAATAAAAAGTTACTCTTTTAATGCCAAATTACCTCCCAACTTCTTGCCTATTTTAAAGGATTGGCAAATAACACATTTTATGCAGAAATATGGGTTCCTCCTGAATGAATGACCGTGTACAAAGATAGCTGATAGCACTTTTCCTAAGGGAAGGTACTAGTATATTGACAAGCATTAACAAAGCTGAAATAAAGGGCTCTGGCTCTCTTGCCACATATCCCAAACATTGCCCCCTTTCTCAGACTACACCTAGCTTCCTGAGTGGTTTGGGACATGTGGTTTGTCTATTATTGAAGAAGAGTGTTAATGTGTCCTCTGAAATCCAAATAGGAAAATTACAGCCAAAAATCTTAAATATATATTCAAATGTGTAATTTCTCATGTTATAAGGTTTTAAATTGTCACTTTTGTGACTGAAATTTACATAAAAGAACACAAACTTTTGAAGATACAATTAATTTCAAATACCACATATTTGCCTATTATATGCTAGCCTTGACATATAGTATTTTAAAAAAATATTAATTTTTTTTTAAGAGAGAGGAAGGATGAAGGAAAGAGAGATAGAAACATTGATGAGAAACATCCATTGGTTGCCTGCTACATGCCCCCTGTGAGGATTGAGCCTGCAACCTGGGCATGTGCCCTGCCTGGGAATCAAACCGTGACCTCCTGCTTCAAGGACCAATGCTCAACAACTGAGCCACACCTGCTGGTCATTCTTATAATAATTTGTTAAAATTTGATTAAAGACCAGTTGATCTAGAATTCCACTTAATAAGAATATAAGAATCAAGGATAGAATTGCAAACAGTGCTAAAATAGAAAAAAAAAGAATTAATTTGGAAACTATCCACATAAGAGAAATACAATTCTTATTAAGATATAAATATTAGAGATCACAAACGTATTCTGTTTACTCAAAAAAGCAGTTGGTATGTTGCTAATCAGTAACTTTGCCCTTTGCCCCACCTTTTCCATCATGCATATTTAAACAGATTAATTTCAAGTAGAAAAAGTGATGTAGGGTTCAAAAGAGAATGTTCAGCCATATATTACCAGACTTAATTACTCTCTCTTGGGAACAGTATTGGCTAGTTAAAAGTACTGACGTTTCTGTTTTTATCTATTTCTCATGGCTATTTTTTCATTTTTTAAAGATCAACTTGCACAGGCATAATGCAGTACTGATATCTTGATTTCTGAATTTATATTAAGATTTTTGTGTAATAGGATTTTCCAGTAAGTTCTGCAGAGCAGAAAACTCTGGTACAAGATGGAGAACTTTCTCTGGACCTGGAATATAAATATGCCTCTAAAAAAGAAATATAATAGCATATTAGAATTATGAAAAAATGCTTATAACTTGTGATTTTCTTAATGATTTTCCCTAGAATAGTGTCTTTTAATTTGGTTTTTTAAAATTGCAATATTTTATTTTGCTTACTACATTATTTCTAGGAGGGAAATGGTTCATGGGACTCTTTCTACACATTTGATTAACATATATCTTAATCATAGTTGTCTCTAGAATCATTGTCAGTTATCATTAGACCCAATAATTTATTTATTTATTTTTAAATATATTTTTATTGATTTCCTAGAGAAAGGGAGAGGGAGAGAGAGATAGAAACATCAATGATGAAAAGAATCATTGATCAGCTGTCTCCTGCATGCTTCCTACTGGGCATCGAGCCCGCAACCTGAACATATGCCCCTAACCGGAATCGAACCCGGGACCCTTCAGTCTGCAGACCATGCTTTATCCATTGAGCCAAACCATTTAGGGCTAAACTCAAGAATTTAATAAGTTGTAATATCATATTTTAGAACTAAATAATAACTTTGTAGCTACCATAATTTGAGGGGTAATGGGAAAATAGAGTAAGTAAGGCTGACTAAATGACTGGCCTACCAATTAAATTGCATAATTATAAGCCAAAGATAGTAGCTCATTTTACCACATCCAGGAATTAAATGGTGGGTACAATGTGGTAGCTGCATGTATTTTATGAATCAAAATTATTTCATTAGAAGGTAAAATAGTAAAATTTAAAATGTGTGCCATGCTCTTCCCTGAAATGTGTTTACGCGATTCATGATTTTTGATAGGTTGAGCATCTGGATTTACCCTTTTCTTGAGAGTATAAACAATAATAGCTGGCCAGTCAATCCATTAATAGTCTAAAAGTCAATACTGTGTGTCATAATTCCTTTTATGAAAGCACTCTGAATGATCAATTTCTGAATTTATACTAAAATACTAGGAAATGACACAGCAGGTATTGTTTGAGTTTGAAATTCTTCATTTGGAATGCAACCGCTATATTATCAACCCACCCTTGCAAACCGCTGCTACCTACCAGCAGTCTATGAAAGTCACAATAGTGCCAGCATTATTCTCCAACACATAATTTATTTTATGCCAAAACTTCTGTCATCATTTTGAATCTGTTGAAATTTCCATGTATAAGATATTGAAAACATATCCCTACTAGTAGTAAATTACATTTTGCTTTGGTTAATTCTAATGTTAAGGAAATGGTAATCTTTCAGTTCTTAGATAGGAAACATGGAAAACTTTTAAAATTTTTTCATTTTATTTTGTGCATCTGTAACTCCAATGGAATTGCCAGATTTGTGATATAACATTAGAAACTATGATGCAAGTTGTTTCTATTTTAGTTAACGCAGGGATAGCTGTATTATTATTTGAGCTGTAGCTTGGTATTCATTCTTTTTAAAAAACTGTATTTAGCCCTGACCGGTTTGACTCAGTGGGTAGAGCGTCGGCCTGCGTAATGAAGGGTCCCAGGTTCGATTCCAGTCAAGGGCATGTACCTTGCTTGCGGGCACATCGCCAGTAGGGGGCGTGCAGGAGGCAGCTGATTGATTTTTCTCTCTTATCGATGTTTCTAACTCTCCTCTCTCTTCCTCTCTGTAAAAAATCAATAAAAATATATTTTAAAAAACCCTGTATTTTTTGTTGACAGTATTGCAGATGCCCCCATTTTCCTCCCATTGATTCCCTCCCCTCCACTCCCACTCCCACTCTTTCTCAGTCCTCCGCCACACTATTGACTGTATCCATGGGTTATGCATATAAATTCTTTGGTTGATCACTCCCCAACCACCCCCTTCCCTCTGAGATTGCTAGGTACTCCTTGTTATGCTCATAGTGCTATCCTATGGGTGATTTCTAAATAGCCTTCTAAAACATGTATAATGTAATGCTGGCTATTTTACTATGAACCACTGAGTGCTTTATATATGATTTATAAAATTCATATTGACCATAGATATGTGTATAGTTTACATTAAATTGAAATAAAGTAAAGGCACATGGTAAAATAGTTCAAAATGTATATTCTTACAATTCAATAGTCAGTAATGGCTAAACAACTTTCTCATCCAAAATAACATGCAAAAAATTGAAAAAATATATCAGCCTTACTAAAGAAATATGCATTACACAAACAAATTGAAATGCATTTGCATGACAATTGGCATCTTTAATTCTGTTTTCTTTTGCCCCCGTGTAGATTTTTCCTCTCCTATTTTGTCTCTATAGATTATTTATGTTATTGATAATATCAAATGCTACCTTAAAAGTTTGATCAAGATAGTTCCCCTGTTTGTTGAGTTGAAAAGCATTTTCAGGTGCATTAATAGTAGTTAAACCCTCTGATCAATGCTTCAGACTCAGATAGAGGAAATGGTTATTTTGTCAGAGAAACTTTAAGCTACTGGTTTAAGTGGTCCTCATTTTAGCAATAAAATATTTGATTTTGAAATAACTTCATTTGAGAGTTAAACAAATGTTTCCTTTGGGTATGGAGGTAGAAAATTTATAATGAGAATGTCCTAGGTATGGGGTCAGAAGACTAGGTTTGTGTCTTGACTTTGTCATGTTTTAGCTGTATTGCACTGCACAATATAGAATCCCTTTATGCTCACTTTCATCATCCTAATATATAAAAAGCCAGGGGCCATCACAATCCACACAACTGGATGGATGACCAAACAGCAGGCTTCATGGGGGGACAAGGTCGTCAGGGGGATTAGTGAGGGACAACCAAACAGCTGAACAGCAAACTGAATGGGGAAACCAGGCTGGTGGTGGGGGCAGTTGGGGGTGACCAGGCTGGTGGGGGGGGGCAATAAGGGTGACCAGGCCAACAGGAGGGCAGTTGGGGGCAACCAGGCCGGCAAGCAGAGGCGGTTAGAGGTGATCAGGCTTTCAGGGGGGGGGGCAGTTAGGGGAGATCTGGCAGGCAGGCAGGTTAGCAGTTAGCCAGCAGTCCCAGAATGTGAGAGGGATGTCTGAATGCTGGTTTAGGCCCAATCTTTGGGATCATGCCTAAACCGGCATTCAGACATTCCCCAAGGGGTTCTGGATTGGAGAGGGTGCAGTTTGGACCCCCCTTCCAGTGAATGAATTCTATGCACAGAGCCTCTAGTCCAGTGGTTCTCAATCTGTGGGTCACGACCCCTTTGGGGGTTGAATGACCCTTTCACCAGGGTCGCCTAAGACCATCGGAAAACACATATATCATTACATATTGTTTTTGTGATTAATCACTATGCTTTAATTATGTTCAATTTGTAACAATGAAAATACATACTGCATATCAGATATTTACATTAAGATTCATAACAGTAGCAAAATAGCAGTTATGAAGTAGCAATGAAAATAATTTTATGGTTGGGGGTCACCACAACATGAGGAACTGTATTAAAGGGTTGCGGCATTAAGAAGGTTGAGAACCACTGCTCTAGTCGATTTATATAAAAGCTTAAGTGACTTTTATGACCAAACAACCGAATGACTGGAACAACCGGAATGACTGGTTGACCATTCCCTATGATGCACACTGACCACCAGGGGACAGATGCTCAATGCAGGAGCTTCCCCCTGGTGGTCAGTGCACTCCCATAACCAACCTCCCGTGGCCCCTCCCCCACATCTGCCCCAATTGGGAGGCCAGCCTGCCAACCTCCCGCGGCCACCCCTCTGGCTTGCCAACCTTCCGTGGCCTCTCACCTGGTCGGCCATATCCCCCATTGGTCCCAATCAAGAGGCCGGCTGGCCAACTTCCAGTGGTTCCTCCTCCCGGCTGGCCAGCTTCCAATAGGCCTCGATCACCTGCCAGGCCAAGGGACCCCACCCGTGCAAGAATGCATGCCCTGGGCCTCTAGTGTACTATAAAAGAATAACAATGTGTCCTTCATAGTGTTCTTCTATGATGCAATTATATAGAATATATTATAAATAATTTTATGTTCTTAATTTGATGTACTTGATGAAAGCAACTGCAGGATTGTAAACTATGTGACTCAATGTTGGGTGCTGGGCCTAAGATAAAGAATAAGGCACAATCTCTGCCTCAATAAGTATAAGCATTAATGACCATTATAGGTATTAATAGTATGTTGTAAAATACAAGTATTATATTTTTTCACTTAAACTTAGAGAACCCACTTTAACATTTTTTGATGCAAGTTTTTCCTTTGTACAATGGAAAAAAAGGTTGACTGCATTTTTATATGGACTCAGAATTAAATATCTCTTATTACTTGCTTCAAATTAATTAACTTATATTAAATGACTAATGTGTCAAATATTGAGATAATAACTGAAAATAAATAAAAGACAAACATACAATTCTTACATTCACATTGTAAATCAGAGAGACATACAAATTATACAAATAATTATAATCTAGGACAAATATTGAAAAATTATGTCTCATAATCTGAACCACTGTTTGTTTCTGTATGTACTGAGCGATAAGTGTTTTATAAATTTTAAGTGTAAAATTTAATCAGGGGAAAACAGTTGTTCAATTTTGTCTCTAAGCTCACAAAACCTAAAATCTGGCCCTTTACAGGAGAAATTTGCTACACTCTGATCTAGTACTATTGTCAAAGTGAACAAAAGTATGAATAAGTTGCTTTGTAAAGGTGGTTAGATGGGAAAAATCAGAATGAGTAGATGGTGGATCATGTAATCTGAAAACTATATAGGGTTAACTTGACAGGAGTGTGTGTGGGGTGTGTGTGTGTGTGTGTGTGTGTGTGTGTGTGTGTGTGTGTGTGTTGGTAGAAAAACAGAGAGAATGTTCAAATATTAGGATAAGCATGATAAGCATGATCAAGGGCATAAAACCCAGGATAAAGACAAGTTAGGAACTACAAGCAGTTCAGGAAGGCTTGAGTATAAATGTTTATGTCCTGTCTAGAGGATTTTCCTGGTGCTAACAGAATCCAGTAGCAGACAAAACAAGGACAAAGAGTTATGAACAGTGCTTGTGCTTTAGAAGAGATGCCCAGAACACAATAAAAAAGATAAGGCAGGAGATTATTATGAAACCTAACAAAGATTTATGAATAAGCAGATGGAGGGGAAAGGGAGAGGAAAAGGGAGAGAGAGAGAAAGAAAGGGAGAGAGACTAGAGGGAAATAGTGACACAGTAGATTTAGAAGCAATAATTATTCCAGGTTGTTCTTCTGTACAGTGAAAAGGGCTTTGTGCTAACACTCCACCTTTTTAAGGTACATGTAAAGTGAACAATAAGAGATCTTCAAGATAGACAATGTTTTAAGCATTGGGTTAATTAAAGGAGGAGAAGGTACTCACTAGGATGGGTGATATTTTCCCAACTATAAACTGGGCGATTATATGGCTATTTTCTTACTAAGCTTATGGAGATTACATTGTTGGATAATTTAAAGTGGTTTGAACTGTACCTAATAAGTAGTAAGAACTAAATTAATATTAGCTATTATTACTTCATTGGACAAGTTACAATACCTGAATCTCAGATTCCTGCTCTGTATAATGAGGATAATAACACCTATCTGTAGTGTTTTCAGGGAGAGATTTGTAACAAGCCTGTGTCACAAGGTTTGTGCTCAATTAATGTAGTTGAATTAGTGCCAGTTATTCTCATATTTGAATGTTCTCTCTGCCTTCTTTTCCAAGAACACACACACACACACACACACACACACACACACACACACACACACACGTCCTGCTGAGCTAACCCTTATACATAATTCACACTGTTGTTTGTGCTGAGGGGGCGGAGTCAGTAGAAGTTTTACAAACATAGTACTAGTGGCGCTGCAAATATGTGATAGGGTGGTTGATATGGAAAGGCCATGAGGAGACGAAACAATTAATTTGGAGCCTTAAAAGGCTGAATGGAAGGAAACTGATGTCTATGGGTGATGACAATTTATCTGGAAGCATGATGTTAAGTTTCTGTGTTAAAAATTTGGATGGGTATAGGTGGCAAGTTTGAGATTGACACTAAAATTTAGGAGTGAGTATTGAGTGTGGAAAAAAAGTACTTTTGAGCTACCTTAATGACCAGCTGAATTTGAAAGCTATTGACTTATACTTAACTGCATGGTTTTTCTCAGCCTTGCTCTCTTACTGGCCTCAAAGGATAAATAAAGAGGTGAGGTTTTACAGAGCAGACCAGGGAAGAGGATAAGGTAGGGTGGAGTCCCTGGTAGAGTTGAGGGCATTGTTGACATGTAAGATGACATAGTCTCTTGGTTGTGAATAAACATAATGCCTGGAAGTTATTTCCCTAATATTAGAAAGGAAGGTCAAGGGCTTTTCAAGAGTCTGTGAAGTTAAAGAACTTGGATATTGGCAATGAAGGAGTGAAAGACCTAGAGAAAATTGGCCCCCAAATTAATAATTGACATCAAAGATGCCATTGGACATGTACCATCTATTATGGCTCGCGACACGCTCTGGCATGCCCATGGAAGCCGCATGCCGGCGTCGACAGTGAGCTGTGGCGGGTGGTGTGTACAGAGTCAGCAGAAGCCACAGAGCAGTGGTAAGAAAAGGGGAGACCTGAGGCTTGTTGACTGAGGGACATGGATTTTGAAAAATGGCACAAGAATTTATGCAGAAATTACTAGTTTCAAGTCCTTGAATAAAAATTTGAAGTGAGTCCCCCTAACCCAAATTGTGGGAAGGATTTGAATGGCTGAATTCTGCAGTTACTTCTAATTCTAAAAGTCAATGACAATTTATGCTATTAATATATTGTAATTAGAGGTTTTATTTTATGCATTGGAGAAAGAGAACTCTTGAGAGTAGTAGTACCAGAACATAAGTGCTGAAAATAAAAATTCCAGATGAAACACTACACATACTAGCTCAGGTGCATATTATTAAAAAAGTAAGCATTCCTCATAATAATAAATAAGCTTTACAAGTAGATCTATAAAATACAAATGGAATCCTGAAATCTCTAAAAACTTAATATTTTCATGTATATGTTTAAGGTCATAATCATCTCAAATGTAGCACTTTTTTGAAACTAGATCAAGAGAAAAAAATATTATGCTCCAATCATATTGTCTGTTATTCATTTGAGAGAGAAAAACAGAACAAAAATTCGAAGCACCCACAATAAATACATAAAATGCTGCATTTCATTCTATTGAGTTACAAGTATTTGAAGTCTTTTTATTTATGTGTTTATTTTATTTCTTTTTCACACAAGGGGTGTGTGTGTGTGTGTGTGTGTGTGTGTGTGTGTGTGTGTGTTCCTCCTTAAAACAGGCTGCTAGAATTTAGAATTACTTTTTTCTCTCTCCTGTGGTTGTAGAAAGAACTCAGTTAGGAAAACCATTATGGGTTGCCTCATTAGAGGATTCCTGAAATTGCTTACTTGTGACTACCCGCCTGGAAAGCAATCTCTTGCTCCTTTGCCAGAGCACTGGAGAAGTAGGGGTTATTGAACCCTCTGTCATGGAAGGAGCTGGCAAATAAAGATAGGTTATACTGAGAGAAATCACAAAACTCCATTGTGCAGATGAATTCTGGTTTGCATATTGCCCCACAGACCTGGAGAATGCAATTGTTGTTTCCAATTATAGGCTATATAGAAATATGGCTAGACAAACAATCAGTTTTTTTCTTTGAACAGTGCTTTAGAGCTACACGTTTAACTATTTCTCTGTGAATTGTATGATTTTGAATGGATCAAAAGAGAACTTTACAAGAAATGATGCTTCAAATCATAGCAGTACACATACATCACAGCACTCAGAGATTACAATGTGAAGAGTATCTAATTCATTCTCCGGCTGGGATAAAAATTATTCCTTGGAACCATGGGGGAAGGTTGCATCTCTTAGCTCTCTCGGTATTCCCAGTTCCTATTGCAGTTCCTGATATCTACAGGCAATCAGTAAATGTTTATTTAATAAATGATGGTAGAAATCAATTTATTAATTTTGCCAAATCTATTTTTTCTAAATTTCAGTGGGATCATAGTTATGCATTTTTCCTAAGATTGTCTTCAATTTTAGAGAATTTCTTCTTATTCTTTCAGTAGAAAGAAATAACTCAGTAATTGTTCTTTTATTAGATTTATATATTTTAAATCTTAAATCTTTTTTAAATTACAGTTGAGTTGACATACAATATTATATTAGTGTCAGGTGTACTCTAGGTGACTAGGCATTATACAACTTACAAAGTGATCATCTTGATAAATCTCATAGCCATCTGACACCATAGATAGTTATTAGAATATTATTGACTATATTCCCTATGTTGTATGTTACATCCCCATGGCTATTCCCTAACTTTTTAAATCCTTTCACCTTTTCTCACTCATTCCCAGACCCCTTCCCATCTGGCAACTCTGAAAATGTTCTCGGTATCTATGAGTCTGTTTCTGTCCTTCTTGCTCATTTATTTTGATTTTTAGATTCAATTATTGATAGATATGTATTTATTGCCATTTTATTGTTCTTATTTTTTATCTTGTTTTCTTCTTCTTAAAGAAGACCCTTTAACATTTCAGGTAATGCTAGTTTGATGGTGATGAACTCCTTTCATTTTTCATGTCGGTGAAGCTCTTTATCTGTCTTTTCAGTCTGATAGCTTCGCTGGGTAGAGTGATCTTGTTTGTAGGTCCTTGCTGTTCATCAATTTGAATATATCTTGCCACTCCCTTCTGGCCTGAAAAATATGTGTTGAGAAAGCAGCTGATAGTCTTATGGGAGCTCTCTTGGTGGTAAATAGCTGCTTTTTACTTGCTGCTTTTATGATTCTTTGTCCTTAACCTTTTGCATTTTAATTATGATGTGCCTTGGTATGGGCCTTTTGGGTTCATCTTGTTTGAGACCCTGTAATTCCTGGACTTGTATGCCTATTTTCTTCACCAGGTAAGGTAAGTTTTCTGTCTTTATTTTTGCAAATAAGTTTTAAATTTCTTGATCTCTCTCTTCTTCTGGTATCCCGTGATGCAACTGTTGGTATGCTTGAAGTTGTCCCAGAGGCTCTTTATACACTATCTTCATTTTCCTTTTTTAATTTTTGCTGTTCTGATTAGATATTTTTCGCTTCCTTATATTCCAACTCACTGGTTTGGTTCTCTGAGTCACCTACTCTACCGTTGATTCCCTGTAAATCATTCTTCATTTCAGTTAGTATATCCTTCACTTCTGACTGTTTTTTTTTCTATGCCATTTTTTCATGCTGTTTAAGTTTTCACTAAGTTCCTTAAGCATCCTTATAAACATTGTTTTGAATTCTGCATTTGGTAGATTTCTTATTTCCATTTTGTTGAGGGGTTTTTTTTCCCCTTGGGGTTATGTTTTGTTCTTTCATTTGGAACCTGTTTATCTCTACATTATGGCTACTTCCCTATTTTTGTTTCTATGTGTTAGGTAGAACTGTTATTTCTTCCAGACTTGGTGAAGTGGCCTTGTGTAGTAGGTGTCCTATGGAGCTCAGTGGTGCAGCCTACCCCGTCATGTGACCTGGGTATTCCAGGTGAGCCTCTGTATGGGCTATGTGCAACCTCTTGCTGTAGTTGAGTCTTGCTTGCTATTGGCATCACTTGGAGGGGTTGATCCCCAGGACAACTGGCTGTGAAGACTAGCTGTGACTACAGTGGAGGAGCTGCTCTATAGGAGTCGACCCTATAGAGTAGGATTTGCTTCAGTGGGGCTGTGGTACTCAATGAGTATGTCACTAATAGAGGTGGTACGGCTGTAATCTGGTCTAGTCTGAAGCTGTCCACAAGGTGCACTGGCTCTGGGGCTTCTCTAGAGGTACAAAGCCATCACTTACGCTCTGCCTGGAGCCACCCAGCATGAACTACAAAATGATCTGCAGATGGCTACTACTAGTGTTGGGCTTAGAGGTACCCAGGAGAGGTCAATCTGGGAACCAAGGTAGGCTGTTGCTAGTGCCAGGCCTGGGGCCACTTAGCAAAAGGTAGGAGGTATACATAGGCTGCTTATTTGAGAGATTTTAGGAAATTTCAAAGTGTGAGGCAAGAGAGGTCAGTTGTATGGAAAAAGTACTAGAAATGACTTGCATGGGCCTGCCAGTTGAGTGGGGCAGGTTCTCAGGGTATCACCAGGACAGGGTGAACAGTGTGAACTAGGTTGATGGAGACTCAGATATGGTTTCTGCTAGTCAACTCTGTTGGGTTTGGGGTGTCTAAGAAAAGGCTTCTGGCAGCCCTTTTGAATAGGAGAAAGCTACCTTTAGCTATTGTCCTAATGCCAGACAGGCAGTTTCTTTTTGTATGTTTTTGGCACCTTTTGAGCTGCTGCCCCAGTGCAGAGGGTGTGAGTCTAAGTAAGTCTGTGTACAGGCCCTTTAAGAGGAACTGCCTGGGACTACAGCAGCCTTCTGCCTCACTCTCTAATGGTTTTTACAGCCAGAAGTTATGGATACTCTCTTTCTGGCCCTGGAACCAGGGGCTATGTGTCTGGTGTGGGACTGGGACTCCTTGCTCCTCAGGGGGAACCTCCACAGCCAAGATATCCCTTCAAATTTTTATGCTGGACAAGTCCATTCTGTGTCTCCAACCCTTCACCTAGTTGTAGGACTTCCATTCAGTCAGATTTCAGGTGATTCTGAATTATGGTTCTTCTGTGGTTTAGTTGTAATTTTGATATGGTTATGGGAGGATTCAAGTATAGCATTTACCTATGCCACCATCTTAACCAGAAGTCTACTTTTTAGATTCTTAAATAGTTTCACTGATTGCTGTTCTTTTATCAGCCAAAATAGTTGTGTAAGTTAATTTTTACTTAGACTTTATTTTCTTAATTTTTTGATTTCTGTTATGTTTCCCTTAAGGAGCCTTAACATTTTAGTAGTTACTGGAAGACCTCCAAATTAAATACACAATAATACAACCAATTAACTATTATTAAAATGTGTCAAAGTTAAGTTTCTTTCTAAAATTTTAATATAATCATACATTTATTCATTCATTAATCCATTCAACAAATAAGAGTTCATTATGTTTTATAATTTGTTATACACATTGGGAATGCAGCTATGGAAAAACAAAGTATTTCTTTATTTATAATATTACCTATAGTTTGAATTCTAAGTTCCCACAAGGATTTTTGACTACCCAAATTATAGATTGTCATCCTGCTTTGATTTTGTACAGTGTCTCTTATTTTGTTTGTCTACTTATTTTAATAAAACTTCATTCTCTGTATTTCTACTAATATCTAAAGTTAAAGGTCATTTTGTAGTCTAACCTCAATATTATCTTCTGAGATTTTAAGCACTCTATTTAATTTAGTATTATATAACAAGAAAAATAAAACTACTGAGCCATGATGCCCCAATGCCTAAATTACTTTCTCATGTTAATGTGACCCATTTAAGAGCTAATTGAGATCTTACTGTCTTACTGTCTGTGGTATTTTCTATCCACTTAGGAGTAGAGATATTGTGCAGTACAGATGTTAAGATATACTAGTATATAATGATTGTTTCTAACTACTTACATGTTAATAACTTAAATTTAGGGATCATGTACAAGCCTAGATTTTATCATTTTATTTCTCAGGCCCTATTCTCAATGAGTTATTCAAATAATAGTTGACAACTCAGCACAGTTAATATTATTTCTTCAGTATTATAATCCTCATGCCATTCTTGCTTCTGATTTTCAGATTTCAAACATGCTTTTTGCCATAACAATAAGCTGAAAAGCTGTGTAAAAGATTGTGTAAATTACTTTTCACTGGGTTTGGCACACAATTGATGCCCAATAAATGGTAGGAGTGATATTCTGGGCTCTTATATTTTAAACCATTAAACATTTGACATTTTGTGGGTTAGTGTGTTCTTTCAATTTAGTAATAAAATGAAGAGGGATGAGGCAGCTCACTTTGATTTATGGCAATGAGAAGGTAATGTGTGACTGAGCTAGATAAACATTGAGAGAGAGAGGTGATAGTGCCATGATTAGGCTAAACCTCAGGTAAGTAAGCACCACACTTATATTTTATCAGTTTAGTCCTGATATTGAAGCCTGATAAAATAATACTATCTAAAGAGATTAAATTGAAGAAATCCAAAATACAGAAATGAAATGAAATAATTTATTTTGTAACTAAATAAGCCATGTAGTTTATTTTAGCACTGACTAGGGATTTTGAAATTTCTTTGTTGGATTAAATAATAATTTTAACCACTTGGTACATGCCCTTTAAACTCAGCTACCAATTAGGTTTCAGGAGAGGAAAGATAATTTTTTTCTTTCAAGGTGTTTCCAGTAAAATATGTGGATGCTTATTTATAACATACATGTAACAGTAATCAACATCGTACCTATTATCATTGGAAGTGGGTATTTCTGTTACCTAAATGACGTTCATGTCTTCATACATCAGAAACTTCATTTTGGATTCCCCACAGACCATTCCAGTCCCTTCTCTTTTATGAAAATGCATCAGAAACAGCCATAAGAATTTTTCTTCTTAACTCTTAATATATTTGTTTAAAACACTATTATGCTATTAATTACACAATGGCTTTTTAATTAATTTCTTTTTAATATTTTCTGACTATAAAAAGAAAGCATCATCATTAAGAAAAAGATACTAAAGAAAAAAAAATCACTCATTACCTCATTGTCCAAAATGTTAACAATTCTCCCTGATACACTATAATTGTTTTCCTCAAACTTCTGTTAATGCTGCAATATGTCTTCAAATGTTCTTTTTTTAGCACTTTCTAAATTGTAGGTGATGATGATAATGTACTTAGAATCAAGACAAAATAGATTTCTTAAATTCCTTTTTTTTTTTTGCTTAGTATTAGACTTTGAGCATATTTATAACCACTAACAGTTTATAAAAAAATATAATTTGGATTACCAAAAATTATTCCCTACTCTGATTTTTAACAACATTAAAAAATATCCTCTGACTTTAGGACATTCAGTTGGTTTCTAATATTTCATTTTTGTAGAATATATAATGCCGCAGTGAGTACTTATAAATACATGATTATTTGCACCTTAAGTTTATTTTCTAACTCTCAGTGTGTGAAAGCTACCACATCTAATAATTTTCTATGAACACAGTAAAGAACAGGTAGTTGAAGATATCCTTTCACAATCATCTTAGTCCAAAGGATGGTTTATGAATTCCTCTTATGAGTAGTCATATACTTTAATCCTGTCCTTATTCTAATAAATTATAGTTAAGAGTTGTATAATATAGGCAGAGGAAATTTTAACTTTAATTCTTATATAGGTTATACATAAAAGGACAGATTGATAGAGTATGGTTGCATTTTAACATCTGCTATTCACAAACACAAAGTTCAATGGATAATAGGAAGCAAGAATTGGAAATGAGTTTTGGGAACTGTATTTTAGTGGTATGAGAAAGGTTCACATAAGACTATTAATGAGTTTATTTTAAATAGAATGAAATACTGCTTGAATGTAAATCGATTTATAATCTCTATGAGTTGAAATTTTTTTTATTTTTGTTCTATAATTTTTATATGTAATATTAAAGCTACTCAATGATTAACAGAAAATCAGCATATTTAATCATTTTAATATCTCTAGCCAAAATGATTGCAGTCAATTAACCCTCCAATAGTTTCATCCTCCAATATACCATGTATTTTAGGACACTTGACTGATTCTAAAATCTTCATGGGCAATCTACTAAGGCAAATAAAGAATATGTAGTAAAGAGGACAATGTAGTGATGACATTTGCATTCTAGAAATTTTCTAATCAAAATATTGAGCTCTCAGGACTATGAAGAATGGTAAAGCAATTCAAAGTGAACTAAAATATTCTTTTTACCTGTATAATGTAAAAGCAAGGTGGATTTATTTAATGTAAGACATTCACATAAATCAAAGTAATTATTTCATTTTAAAACATTACTTTTGGAGGAATTCAACTTAATGCAGTCCCATTAAAAGAATTGCTTATAAGTATATGTAATATATTTTAAAATTAAAAGGTGAGACTAGTTCATTGCAATTATAAGAGAGCATACCTTAGAGTTAATGCATTTCTGTGGCTTTTTCAGATGCACTTCTAAATTCATGAGTGGCAGAAAAAAAGTAAAGAGATGGCAGAGATGAATGAACTTGTGTCTGAGTTTGAAGGAGTTATAGGCTACCACTTGACCTGCTTCCCAGTCTAAAGAAGGTCCATTCTTTAAAAAATATATTTTTTATTGATTTCAGAGAGTAAGGAAGAAAGAGAGAGATGGGGAGGGTGAGTGGATGGGAGGAAATGAACCAAAGATCTTGTATGCATATATGCATAACCCATGGACACAGACAGTAGGGTGCTGAGGGCCTGGGGTGAGGTGGGGGGCACCACAAGGGGAGAATAGAGGGGTTCTGTGAAAGAAAAAAAGTGGACTTATGTAATACTTTCAACAATAAAGAAATATTAAACACACACACACACACACACACACATCAATGATGAGAATCATTGATTGGCTGCCTCCTGCACACCCCCTAATGGGGATTGAGCCTGAAACGTGAGCATATGCCCTTGGCTGGAATCAAACCTGGGACCATTTAGCCTGCAGGCCAATGCTCTATCCACTGAACCAAACCAGCTAAGGCAAAAGTCCATTTTTGAGGAGACAGAAGTGAACTAGGTAGACAGGGATGGGACCATGGGAGGAGAAAGTATAACCCTAGAGTCTAGCTGGGTGGAGTTACTACATGGACTAATGAAGTTTAACACCCAACTGTAACATGGACAGGACGCTCTGGACACTGGCATGCTTTTGGAACCCAGCTGCACCTTTTTGAGGACTAGCTTCTCTCAATAAACTTTGCTTCAACCTACCATTGTTGTCCACAGCTTCATTCTTTGATTTCTTGAGACAATGAACTCAGACTGGATCACCCCACATTTTGGTTTAATTTTGATTCTAGCCATAATTAGAAAATTTGGTTTCTATTCAAGGTTACAAAGTGCCAGGTATGAGACATACCCCACTTACTTTTTCAGCCTTTCATGCTCCTTTTACTCCTTAGCCTCTCCCTGTCTTAGGATATTGTAGGTTGGATGCCACCTTTCTCGAGGAGTCTTGTAAATCTTAAAATTTCATGGATTGACTTTACAAAAACATAGGGAGTATACAAATCTACATAAAGAGGCAGCTGGGGCAAAAAAATACATCACCTGCTTAGAATTCTGGTCTTTCTTTGCCACTGAAAATTATGCAACCTTAGCCTCAGTGTGGTGACCTTTAGATGATAATCTTGTGATATCTGAGATTTATTTCCTAAAGTCCATGATGATAACTTAGGCATTTTTGTTCTTTAGGAGAGAAAAGAAGCTATGTGAATTCTATGCAATGACAGTGTATCGCATTGTTTCCATCATTTTTTATTAGTTAACTTCCTAGTAATATTTATAGTCAATTGCCGGGAGCCGGTCCATGCTTGCTGTTTCAAGGGACCTGGCATATATGGCATACTGTTCTTAATATGTTTGCTCACCTTCTTGGCACTATGTGTTTTAACCAAGGTCTCTGAGAAAGGTTGTTTCCCCAGGTAGGGATTTTCCCCTGAAGTTAGGGAGGGAATAAAACCTCTTAACTAAGTGCCAGGTGGGTAATTAATCACTTTAACTACGAACAATCATGCTTAAGCTACATAATCTTTACTCCCTGGAATGGAGATAAGAAACGCCCTAACCTTTATAACAGAGATTGATAGGATTGAATCAACTGGTATAAATACGGATGTAACAAGACAGCGAGAGACAGAACCTAGCCACAGAACCTACACAGAACATTCTCTAGAGACAGAAGAACTTCGCTGGAGAGAACATGGCAAAAGATCCTGGACAGAAACTGGCCTCAGAACCTAGAGACAGAACCTAGCGAGAGAACATGGCAAAAGATCCTGGACTGAACCTGACTACAGAAATTGTCAAGAGAACCTGACTAGAACCTGGTGACTGAACCTGGCTGGAGAACCTGGACAGAACCTGGCTGGAGAACCTAGCGAGGGAACATGGCTACAGAACCTGGCTGGAGAACCTGGAGAACCTAGCAAGAGAACATGGACACAGAACCTGGCTGGAGAACCTAGCGAGGGAACATGGCTACAGAACCTGGCTGGAGAACCTGGAGAACCTAGCAAGAGAACATGGACACAGAACCTGGCTGGAGATCCTAACCAGAACTTCGCTGGAGATCCAGACCAGAACCTCTCTGGAGATCCAGACCAGAACTTGGCTGGAGATCCTGGCTAGGCTGCTGATCAACTGAACGCTGTCTCCGTGTCATTCCTTCTTCGCTGACTCCGTCCACACCTTTGGGGACCCCTGGACCTGCTGGGGTTGGACTCCAGCAGTCAATACCTTTAAACATTCTATATTGTTCTCTTTTAAAGTACATGAACATGTAACCAAATTCTCATTTGTTGTCAAGTATTTAATATATTTTTCTTGCCTTAACTGTTTTCTTTTGGGGTTTTAAAACTCTTACCTTACAAAAAAATAGATACAGAGGCAGAGCAGCCTTGAACAGACTGTCAAACTACAGCGGGAAGGCTGGGGAGGGTTGGGGGGCTGGAGTGGGGGTAAGAGATCAACTGAAGAACTTGTATGAATGCATATAAGCATAACCAATGGACATAAGACACTGGGGGGTAGGCGAGGCCGGGGAAATGTCAAGGGGCGGGGGGAAAGGAGACATATGTAATACTCTTTGTAATACTTTAAGCAATAAAACAAAATAAAAAATAAAAATAAAAAACTCTTATCTTTTAAATAATTTTAGTAATTTTGTAGTAATTATACACACTCAATTTTGAATATTATTTTATTGACAAAATAAATAACATTTGAAACCAATTTAATAATGCTACTTAACATGATCATTAAGATTTATGAATTAATGTTTTTACATTACTTCTTGAAATTTTAAACTTATTTATGATTATTTTTTTCTCAATTTTATAAATAAATATAATATTGACAATTTCATTTATTTTCAGATTGATGCTGGTATCTAGTGAAAGTAACATAATGTTTTACATTTTTGTTTGATTATCATAGTAGGCTGAATTATATTTTAATATAATCTACCAAATTTTATTTTTCTCATATTTACTTTTTCTAACATTGCACACAAAGATAAATAGGAAGTTTGTTTATGGATTTTTAGTAGCATTTTGTATTAGTTATATATATTGGTGCAAAATCTCCCAAATATGGCAATATTATCTAAGCACCAGGAGAAAGAAACAACCACCGATATTTTTACAAGACAGGTATCTACCTTGTAGAGAGACAAAGTGGTGGCAGAAAAATCACATGCAAAAGAATTCCAGCAGATTGACTGAAATAAAGCAAGTCAATAAAGGAAGTCATAACAGTGAAAGTGAGAAAACTATATGAAGAAGCACATGGAGTTGATAGAAAACTTTAAAGTTAAACAATGTAGATTGATAGAGTTGACTGAGAGAAATAAGAGATGGGGAAGAAAGGGAGAGAAGAGGCTAAATTCTAAGTAAAGAGAAAAAAGAACATAAATTAACTGAAAATACATGTATGCAGATACAGAGACCTGTTCTAAGTCTAATATTTTATTACATGTTTCATGTTTGCTGTCTATAAATTTCAATTTATATATACAAAACCTGAGAAATCATGTTGAAAATGAACACAATCTGCCAATCAACCAACTTTTGTTTACCTACTATTATACAGATGCTTCAAGAAAGCTTTAATGCACTTCATAAAAGATGAACCACTTTAAATATCTCATAGTTGCATTTTCCTGCCTTCTCTTTAGCTTGAGGATTGTAATGTTGATGGCCTCTCCTGGTTGCTGGTCTTTCTCCTATTTCCTCGCTCATCATTATTCTCTTATACTGACACTAGAGGCCTGGTGCATGAAAGTTCATGCACTTGGGGGTCCCTCAGCCTGACCTGCGCCCTCTTGGAGTCCGGGAGCCCTCGGGGGATGTCCAACGGACAGCTAAGCCGCAGTCTGGCCGCCCTCTGCGGGAGATGACCAGCAGGTCGATCTGGGGACGCTCATCATCCTGCCGCCCCCTGATTGCCATCCCCTCCCTCTGCCTCCTGGCACCAGCCTTGCCTGGCCCTGCGCCACCTGCTGGCTAGCCCCACTCCACGCCGACCAATCTTTCAGCTGTTCAGGCTATTTGCATATTATGCTTTCATGATATAGGGTACCCCGGCTCCTTCAACTTTAAAACAACTCACTCCAATCTATACTTACATGCCTCTTGATTGAATATAGCAGAATAAATTACAACAGAATAACAATAAAGCCTGTCAACATGTCAAGGACATAAATTATTGTATTAAATATATATATTTATATATTTATAAATATATATTTTTTTTCAAGGCGGAGTGAAAGGAAATAGTAACGGTTAACAATATTAAAAATTGAAATAAAAGTCAAAATTCTATTAAACATAATGTTTTCCCAAAAGTAGACCCTCCTTTATTTTCTTAAGAGATTTTAGCTATTGAAACATTAACAACAGTTTCTGATCAATTGACAATGTACATATTGCCCTCAGCAAACAGGGCAAATTTTAGAGTTTGGGAGTCTAGCAGGGGTGGGCAAACTTTTTGACTCGAGGGCCACAATGGGTTCTTAAACTGGACCGGAGGGCCGGAACAAAAGCATGGATGGAGTGTTTGTGTGAACTAATATAAATTCAAAGTAAACATCATTACATAAAAGGGTACGGTCTTTTTTCTTTTTAGTTTTATTCATTTAAAACGGGCAGGATCCCGCCCGCGGGCCGTAGTTTGCCCACGGCTGGCTAGAGTGTCTTTTAATTTGTGTGTGAGTTTTGCAGTTCATTAAGTACTAACTATACTCTTAGAAATGTGAAATAAGGATATATTTATAATATTGTTAAATAACTAAGACATCCTGCATGAATATTTTAAAGAGGAATTTCAATGAGATATAGGAAGAGGAAGAAAAAATAATTCAAGTAATTGCTTAAAAGCAAGTATTGCTTGACTTAAGGTAAGTATAGATGTTGTTTTATTAGAGTGCTTATTGACACGTTTTTATTGTCCATATGCTTTTGAATCATAGTATAAAGACAAATAAAAATATACTTAAAAGCTTTTAATCTATGTCATGTGATATGGTAAGCACATAAGACTTTTTAGTCAATCTTATACGTAAGCATCATACAGCTTATAAAGTAAACCAATATATTAATTGTTTTAGCTTCATTAAAATAAATGACTTTGGGTTGATTTCAAAGCAAGTTTTATTTCTTGTATACTCCAAATAAGGTGTAAAGGCTATGTGTTGCCCAATTATGTCATGTTTCTTCTGATTAAATTATGAATTAAGTAAATTTAAATTATATGTATCACAGACCTACCCTATTTCTGCCCATAAATTGTATGAAAACATATTTAAGTGAATTGGTGCTGTGAAACAAAATATAGGGAAATAATACTAATCAAACCAATATTTCAATTCAATAATCTTTCGTATGGCTAGTCTATAACCCACTATCCTCTTCAGTCCCCACCCCATTTCTCTGGTTTCATTTACAGCCAAACCCCTTAAAAGAGACATCTCAATGCTTCCTCCTCATTCTTTCTCAAAACTCTTCCAGTGAGGCATTTATCCCTACCAATTCACTAATTTTTTTTAAATTAAGATCACCAATGCCTTCCACACTATGAACTCTATTTTTCTATTTCTAATCGTTTATTTCTCATATTACTTAACTTGGTGATTTTCAACATCTTTCATCTCATGACACACATAAAACTAATTACTGAAATTCTGTGGCACGTCAAAAATATGTTTTTTTGCCAATCTGACAAACAAATATGTATAAGTTTGATTTACCAAAGAAAATATAATAGTGATGACCTATACTTTTTGCTCCAAAGTGACTTTTTAAAAAAGAAAGTGCCTATACCTGTATGTAAAGATTTTTGGTACCAAGAATTAACCTATCAGACATAACCATATTATGCAATGTGATTAATAAGATATAACTCTATTATATAACCTATATAATTATGGTTCAAGACAGGCAGTCACACTGGATGGCTATTGTTGTGTTGGTTTTGAAAATTATGTTTTTATTCCTATGGGATTTGTACTCTGTCATGTATTTTGGGAGATACTACAAAAGCCACATACTAATAGTCTAACTTGTAACCTCACACTTTCCTACCCTAAATCTATTTTCAACACATAACCACAATGATTCTGTGAGAACATTAAGCAGAGTATGTCATTTTCCTACTTGAAGATTTTTGGTTACTTCCCATCTCAAGCCTATGAAAACTAAAATCTAATAATAAAAATAGTAAACTTTGATCGAATACTTGTACAAACTCATATCCCACTACTCGTTCAATGTTGAAACTTCACTCTAGTTACACTGGACTCCTGACTTTTCCTTAACACGCACACACGCACGCACACACGCACACACACACACACACAACTGCCTCAAGGTTTTCACACTTACTATTCTCTCTGAAATACAGAAATCTGAGATATCCCAAAGATCACTACCTCAACTCCTTCAATTGACACTTTATAATAAGGCCTTCACATCACTTAGCATTGCAGTCCCCAGTGCCCACTCCCACAATTTCTATCATTCTTTCCTGCATCTACCTGTATAATTTGATAACCAATTAGTAGATAACATACTATATAATTGGCTAATTTATTTATGTTACCTGTTGTTTAATTTCCAAATAAGCCCCACTGGGTTTTGTTGTCAGACTAAATCCTGCTATATGACCACATCAAGAACAGCTCCTTGCACAATTTTTGTTAAAATTAGCAAATATTAAGCATTAGGGAAAACAATAAAGGCACTGTTCCTGTCCATCAGGGACTTGCCACCTAACAAGGGACATTCTTGTTATATTCCTATTGAATCTGAGTAAGTAGATATAAATATTTAGAAAAATTTCTGGGGCATTAATAAGTGCTATGTTTCTGTTATCAGTATTACTATCCTCTATCATCAATATCTTCATTTTATTTTCTTATTTATTATTAAATGAGTATATATGTTGTGTGTATATATAAGTCCCAGGAACAATCAGGAAAAGAAGTAGATGTCGGTATCACCATTTTGTTGATGAGTAAAATTTAACTTGAGGGATTTTAATAACCTGCTTGTGGAAACAGCTAGTTTGCTACGAAGTTACAGTGCAATTTAGATCTGCCTGATTCTAGCACTTGTAACTTTTCATTAAACAATGCTTCCCATTAAAATTAGCTTCAAAAACACTTTAAATTACTAATAAAATACTATATGTAGTACATAGTCACAAATTTGTATTAAAATCTGCAGAGAAAATATACTGTAAAATTGTAGAAGCTTTGACATGGATGTGAAATTTAATCCAGCTAAGTTCTTAAAATGTACCCTGTCAAGTGAGATATTGAAATTTTGTTTGTAATGATGTTTAAGTAAATAAAATGTGATATATATATATATATATATAGTCATAATATGTTTATTAGTAAATCTCAGAGAAAATCTGATTCAATCAATATTTGTTAAAACACAATGGGAAATATGTTTTCTTACTTTGAGGCACTCAGATTATTTATCCATTTATCCATTCAATTAATGAGCATTTATTATTTAAAATTTCATGTGCATTTTAAATTTAGAAATAAAAAAAGACAACTTGAAAGAGTTCCATTTTAAGGAATTTGTAGTGGGAGGTACAGAAATGAAGAGATGATTGCACTACATTTAGAGAAAGGCCATGATTGAAGTATGAACTGTGCAATGAAAGAACAGGTTAAGTCTCCTAGAAAAGGTATCAATGAGTTGAGCATTTAAAATAGCAAACTGGATAAAGAAAGAAATCTTTGAAAATGTTATAAAATTTTACTTACACAAATATGGTGACAAATGTTTGTATTATGTAAGCTTGTAATGCAAATACTATATTCATCTTCAAAAGTGCAGACCAGATTGTAAACTTCCACAAATGTTTCCATGATTTTAATAATTGCAAGCAGGGTCTGTGATAGTCATCACACTCTGTGATTGACTTGTGAGAACATCTATTACATTTTACTCTGTATTATAGTTATTTGTTACTTCTTATTTTCTCTATTAGACTATCACTACATTGAAGACAGATATGTTTCTTCTTTTTTGTATCTCAACTGTGCTTATCTGAGTGTTTCAATTAGAAGGAATTTAAGAATAAATGAATGAATGGATGGAATGATGAACTTTGTTATTTAGTAATACAAAATAAAGGTATAGTCAGAGCCTAAGGAATTTATTTAATTCACATTTACAGAAGAGTTATGTATTCAGCTAGGTTCATAAGAAGACATAAAATGTCCCATAATTGTACTCTCAAGGTAATTATATCTCAGCAAGACTATGGTTAGTAGGATCTTTCTGAATGATGAGTTCTTCTGATTTTAGACAAATCTTTCCTGTAGCCTCATTTCACCACTGACTGACAGAAAGTTAAACACTGACTCTCTTTTTTAGCTTTCCTTATTTGAAAAAAAATAATGTTTAAATATAAGAATAAATATTATTAGAATATTCTATGAAATATTTTCAGTGTTTCTTCAGTAGTATGTTTATATAATCACTTCTGTCAGCTAAATATTTAAATGACTTAAGCTTAATATATGTTTTGTCAATTTCATAGTTATAATGCATATAGTAATAAAACTTGAAACTATGCTATGGGTTGACTTGATTTTTAAATTTTCCATATTAGCCCCTGAGGAGAAGATCTATGATTCAAGGAAAAAGTGTCAAATCCTAGAGACAGGTGCCATAAAACAAAAATCTACATTATTCTAGAAACTATTGCAAAATTGTACAGGGAGAAATGGAACATGACATGTTAGAGAACATTTTAGACAATCAGTTGTTACCATGTGTATTTTAGATGTTATAGTGAGATAGCCTTACTATAATATTAGTTCTATGCAAATTACTTGATTTTAGATTCTGTTCAGTATATCTCTTCTGCTAAGCTTAATATTTAATTTGCCTTTAATGTGGTTTTAAAATATGGTTTCATTGTTCAGAATCATAAAGCTTTACTCCTTAGACAGGCAATGGATTCTGTAGTCTACATGAAGAATGATAAAGCAGTGGTTACCCTTCACTTCATTCATCTTGTTTATTGGAGATTGCATTCCATCTACACCACAAGTTATGGCTACAAAGAATTGCTTAAGCATTTATATTTTGCAAACATGCTCACAGAATTTTTATTACCTACATGCCCTCGTGCTGTGACTAAGCAAATGACATTCAGCAGTACATCACAGGCTGTTGTGCTGAATCAAAAGCATTTAGGAATCTTTGGTCCAGAGGCTTTTAAATATTTGTTTGTGTTTAAAAATACCCTGTTTCCATCATCTTTAGGAGATTCTGTTTAAGGCTAAAGTGCAGATACTAATTATGCATTGGCTAATGTATTTTACAATGCAATTGCTCATATTTGTCTTCAGTTAAAGAAAGGCAAAAATTTTATTTGAAATCCTGAGCTTTTTTAAGTGCCAGATATTACACGAAAGAAAAGAAACAAGAAACAAATAAACAAAAAAACACAGGGGACTTTTTAATCTTAGCTAAAGTATTAAACTCCATTTTTTATATAATCGGTGTTCTTATGCTTCTTTATGAAGTTATTTAAGTTGTTGATGTTAGAATTTAATTTGGGTCTTTGTGATTCTAAAAAAATAATTGAAAAACAAAAATTCTAACTTACATGGCAGCATGCCAGTGTAATACAGCCAAACCTGTGATTCTTCCCTTTAAAGTAGTCAGTGTGTGCAGTGGGGAGAGGGGTTGTATGCATGTGTACACATAGAATGCCACATATTCACTCCTGCATTTAAACAGATTCATGACCTTGCAAAAGTCACTTAATCTTTTAATCTACATAGACATCACTTGTCTCATTTATAAAGCAAAAATGTTAGACTGCATGTCTCCTCTAGCACTTTAATAATAATAAAAATTACAGTTGCATTAATCTACCCACCCCTGTATGTTGATTCTCATGGACTTTTCGTAAATAAGGAGATAAACCTGTCTTATAAGTTTATCTTAGGGCTACCAAGTGCTATTATATGAAGGACCTTTATTGAAAGCATGACAAATATTTCATAAAAGGTAATATTGATCATAAGGGTCTGGATGAAGACTTCTTTATAGAAAAACTAGATCTTTTAAGTGAAATAATTCATGGAATTTTCAAAAGTGTTCCTTTTATTGTGTCAAAGTGCACTAGTATGAATTATCAGTGTCAAGAGAGGCATCACCGGTATTCATGAAAATTGGGAATAACTAATTTGAAAGAGATTTCCCTGCATGTTAAATAGTTCAAAGTTACATAATAAAGTTGGAGAATATTTGAACGCATGACCACAAAATCTGAATGTAAAGTATTTTTCAGAGACAATATATTTATTTACATATGGAATATATTTTTCTGAATTTAATTCTTTTTAGCACATAAAATAATACTGTAATTGGCTCCTTGTTTCCTATATTGAAGTTATAAAAATATATTAACTTAACTATTTAATTTACATTAAAGTATCAGTTCTTAAACTCTCATTTGTTCAAATAATATTATAGAGCTAAGAAAACATTAGACATTAATCCAGAAATCTTATTTTACAGATAATAGAAAAATGAAGGAAAATGGATAAAGGAGATGGCCACATTCTCTCAGCTAGATGGTAGTGAAGTTGATACTAGACATTTTTTGTACCACCAATGGTTTTTCTATTATAACTGCCCCACTTTTCATGCAAATTGCCTCCAGTGGATTAATTTTCCAATAAATACTGCTTTATGGATGGTAAATAATGGGTCTGGGATATCAGAATGAGGTTAGATTATAGGTAAGCAGAACAAGAATGAAAAGTTCTCATCAAAATAAATGAGCTGCTTTATTGGTTCCTGTGAGAAGAAGTAAAGGATTAACTTTTCTGTTCCAATGAAACCAAAACATCTAATAAGTGAAGAAAAATCTATCCACCAAAGGCTAGCTCTTGCTGTATTTGGATTGCATTATGTAGAGGACATGGCAAAATCATCTGGAGTGATTTTTTTTTTAAAGTCACATATAATCATAACAATTTATCTGACTCATAAATACATTTTAATAAATGAGAACAAAGATTTCACCAATTTACTTGATGTAACCCAGAGAAAAGTTTATTTAACTAAATGTAATGTAATATTGCACACAAGTATACACATATGCATGCTAAAACACATACATGAGATTCAATCTCAAATTACAGAAAATTATGTTGAGCAAAGTATTTGAGTCTGCTGTTCAGACTTGAAACTAATTTAGAACTTAGATTGGACATTCAAAATAAATAAATACAAGAAAGAAAGCAATAAATTGAATAGATACAATAATAAATAAAATATAGAATGAATGACTTACTCTTACCAAGTTTGAAAGTTTATTTACATAAAATTTGATATTTAGGTGCTCTAAAATCTAATAATTTCATAAAGTATTATTATAAAACCTCTGACTATATACTTGCTGATAACTTTAGATAAGAAAACCACAATGTTATGTAAACAAATGTAATTTATTAAAAATTTATAGCTTTGTTTTTTTTAGATACTGTTTAGCAATAAATGATTAATTGAAACTTATCATGCCTGAAAAAAAAGTGCAGAGTATGAACTTCAAATTAAGACATAATTGGATTTAAATCCAGCTATACTACTTTGGCAAGTTTCCTAATCTCCTTAATTCTTGGTGAAACATAATTGGAAGATCCAACTGGAAGATTCAATAAGATAACATATAAGCAGCTAGACAAATTTAATAAGATCTTTTTGGGAATGAACTCTAGACTTTTCAACATATTTTCTTTGGCTGTAAATCTTGACTCACAAAGACAGGTAGTCAAAAATTAAATTGTAGTCTAAGGTCCCAATTTTTTAAGAGGAAACACAAGAACCTGGAACCTTACTAATCTAGAGAAAAATAGGTAGTGGCATTTTAATTTATACTTACATATTATTTATACAAGGTACTCACCCCAAATTAATATTTAAAGATGAGATAATTAAGAGATTATGCAGGCCCAGTTGGTGTTGCTCAGTAGTTAAGTATCAACCCAGAAACCAAGAGGTGGGGGATGTGCAGGAGGCAGCAGATGGATGATGTTTCTCTCTCATCAATGTTTCTATCTTGTTATTCGTTTCACTCCATTTTTCTCTAAAAATCAATAAAAAACATTTTTCAAAAGATTATGCAGTTTCATTCAGAGAGATTGTCAATGTATGTATATTTTAAGAATTTTTAAAAATTGGCAACATTTAGGGAAATCCAATAGACAGAAAAGAAATTGCAAAATGCTCAAATTATGATCATAGTAATACTTCTTTTAGGAAAAGGAAGATGTTTCAATGAATGTTTAATAGCCCTCTTTAGTTTGTAGTTTTACAATTGCTTCAGAAAATATTCCCAGGTGATCCGAACCAAAGGTAACAGATCCATATCTGAAAACCCACTAGGTTTTGTTGCACATCTGCCACACACCTCACTTTCTCCCTGGAATTATAAGGATTTCAGACACATTCTACAGTCCCTTCTGGTCCATAAGCTCATTGTCTTGCTCCTCGTTGAGACTTTCAGAGTGCCTACCACAGCAACTTTCACACTGTTCCCTCTTGACAATTGATTAGTTAGTGAATGAATGAATTACCAGTTCGGTGTTTGCTATTCGTTGCACAAGGCTGATGTCTTTAAAATGACATTTCATTTAAATTACTACCCAACTAAAAATCTTTAAATCCATTTTGTATTTAGAAACACATTAACAGCAGTCAATAATTTAGCTATTAATGTGAAGTGCCTTTTCACCAGGGATCTATCCTGTGCAATGGATGATATGGATGCATTTATTTAGAAGAGTTTTAAAGTACTTATATGCAGTCCAAAGCACTCAATTTCTAAGCTAAATGCTTCACTAGTTCATTCTCAGACAAGTCCACAGGACTTTGGCTTTAAATTAGAGAGCGATGCTCCCACACATTATAACTTGAAATATCATTTACATTCTTTGCCTTTCTCACTTGCTTCTGTCATTCAAATGATACATTACTTTTCGTAACATGTGCCAGTTTCAAATGATTCCCATAGTATTGCTTAGAGCCTTAGAACAGTATCCATAATGTTAGGAAAAATTTAAGCTCATTTTATACATTAAAATTCAAGACTTGAGTAGTTTCAGCTTCTTTGGCCAAGGTTTCACATGCTGGGTGAGCGGCAAGATGAGAATAGGTACCTGAGACTCTCAGTATCATGCCCAGTGTTTTTGCCCTTTCAGCCTCTTCTCTTTGAGATGATGTCATAACAACACAACTATAACAACAGCAGCAGCAAAGGACATTTAAAGATAAAGTTACAAAGGAATCATTTGCATTGGAGGAAATTTTACTGATGTCCTTGAGGTCTATAGAATCGCATGTTGTTTTTTCAGTCTTTTTTGTTGTTGTTGTTATTGTTCTTTTGCTTTGGTTTTGTTTTAAGCTCTCTATTAACTTGTTGCCTGTTTTCCAATGCATTTAACACATCATGTGTTGTTTAAAGCAATTTAAAGAAACAGAGACAAACAGCTCTCCCAAGCCATCAGTCTTTGTTCTTTGAAAGAGCTTTTTAAAAATTCTCTTTCTTTTGGACTCTGTAGAAATACTCCCCTAGTTCATATAAAGATCTAATCCTCAAATGAAATGTCAGGGGAAATTCCAATTTTGGAAGTTGGCTTATTGTAGCAGATGTGATTTACTCCTCACAGTGTTCTCCAACAGTGACTGTTTGGAGAATGTAATAAATTGTTTACAAAAAATTTCCTAAAAGCTATGACAATAAGTCCTCTACCTATAATTTTATGCAATAGAAGGATGACACTTATATACTGACATATATACAAGTATAGATGTACCAACACACACACACACACACACACACACACACACACACACACACACACTTAAATTTTGGTTAGAAGAGTCACTTGGAAACTAAGCCAAAAGAAGTTTGTACAATTAAAAGGGTGCTGGTCTGTTTGGTGTTTCATAGATTATAAAAATGTCAGTATTAAAAAAAAAAAAAAAACCCGGGCAGTTAACATTTATCTCTTTATTATAAAATGACATAAAAAAAGGTTTTTATTGAATTTTTGACAAAGAGGAAGGGAGAGAGAGGGAGAGAGGCAGAGAAACTTTGATGTGAGAGTGAACATTGATCGGCTGCTTCCTGAACGGGGCCTACTGGGGATTGATCCTACAACCTGGGCATGTGCCCTGACTGGGAATCAAACTGGCAACCTTTCAGTTCACAGAAAGATAACACCCAACCAACTGAGTCTCACTGGCCAGGACTAAACTAACTTTATTAGTATATATAAGCAGGTTACTAAATTTAAAGACACAAACTATTTCAATTTATTTTTATGTTGTGTACTCATTTTTCTAACATGCAATGGTAAAATAGATACATATAATAAAAAAATATTTCTTAAAAAACATCACATTTCTTTAAGTCCTTTAACATAAATTCCATATGTTAATATTATTTTTGTGTCTGTTTTCCTCCAACGTATTAAAAGTACTTCTTAAGTTAGCATGGTTTTAGTAATTATATCCTACTAGATAACAGACCATCTTCATTTAATATATTTTTCATAATTGCCACAATATATATTTTTCCTGTTACATGTTAATATTTTACATAATTATTAAATTATTTTATATATAATTTATTAGATTACCAACAGAGCAATACACTTCAAGTGTATAACCTAAATTTTTCATGTAAAATAAAGTGTGACATCTGTTTTAAGTAATAATAAATAAGATAGTATGAAGATGATTCTATGTGATTTAAGTAATTAAGAGTGTATATTTTATCTAAAACTGTTTAATAAAGAACTTTAAAAGTTATTTGTATGACAGAATTATACTTAAAATATAATATGCTGACTTCAAATGATAGAGCAATTTTGGAATATAAGAAAGTAAATAGTCACAATTTTTGCATAGATTGAATATTCTGAAAATGTGGTTATTACCCTCTTATCCATCCTATATAATAAAAGGATAATATGCAAATAGACTGAACAGCAGAACAACTGAAAAACCAATCAAAGCATAATATGCTAATGATATGCTAAGGCTGCTCAACAGCTCACTATGATGTGCACTGACCACTAGGGGGCAGGCAGTTAACTGGTCAACCAGTCACTATGATGTACACTGACCACCCTGTAGTAGATGCTCCAACTGGTAGGTTAACTTGCTGCTGGGGTCCAGCAGATCTGGACTGAATGACATGGGCCGGACATGCCCTGGAGCCCTCCCACGGCTCCTCCCCAGCCCCATCATGCACCCGTGGGGTCCCTCAGCCTGGCCTGTGCCCTCTTGCAATCCGGGATCCCTCGGGGGATGTAGGAGCCCAGTTTTAGCTCAATCCCACAGGGCACTCCCCTCGGGAGGGCACCAGATGCAGGGCTCATGGCTGGCTAGTGCTGCTGTGGCAGAGTGAGCATCTCCTGATTGGGACTGTTTGGGCACAAGCTTAAGGCAGGCACAGTGGGGCTGGGCTGAACGGGAATGGCAGGTAGGAGCTGTAGGCGGCTTTGGACTGGGGGTTTAGGTTTAATCCCTGCAGGCCACCCAGAGGAACCCCACCTGTGCATGAATTTGTGCACTGGGCCTCTAGTTTTAATATAATATTATAGATAGAAGCAATCATAAAATTAAGACTGTAAGTGCAATATTTCATATGGTAAAATATTTCACATGTTTTCAGTAATATTAAACATCTAAACAATAAGAACAATAAATTAAATAAAAATAATTACCCAAATTAAAAATAACTTTGCAGTCATAATTTTTAAAAATACAGGAGAAGTAACTAACCCTTTCAGCAGTCAGAGTCCTAAAAAGAGAACTGTAGCTGAGAAAGTGAAAAAGCTAATGGTCAAAGATTAATAAAATAGGAAGCTATTGCCATTCCTAGGTTTGAAGGAGCAAAAGAGCATTTTTACAAGGAACTTAATGTTTGATATAAAACCAGATATAGAATCAAAATGTTCATTGGTGCCAAAATGTGGGAGTTGAAGTATCCTTTTGGCACAGTCAAGATGCTTTATCTGCAAAGTGAATGTTCACAGTCAACTTAAATATGAAATAGTTTACCCAGTAATACATACCCATTAATTTAACAAATATTTATAAGTACCCAGTATGAACCAAGCTGAAGTTAAAAGTATTGTGTACAACAGCTACTGCCCTTGCATCTCAGAGAACGTACAGTTGCTTAGTCCTTAAACAAATATTAACACACACAATTATATAATCACAAATTGTGATATGTGCTGTCAAGAACATTGCACTATGTAGTTTATACAATCATGGGATATTTTATTGCTTCAGTACAGCCATAGCGTTTTGCATTTTTTTTTTTCTTGGTGTAAATCATTTCAGATTGCATGTTCCAGATTCTCAATCAAAACAACTTCTCTGCACAGATAAACTGCTGTGGTCAGCTCAGGTCCTCCGAAGAGTTGTCGTCTAAATAATACTCTATAAAGAAGTTAATAACATTCCAATATATGCTTCCCAAAAAGTAGTTTTTTCCATGAGGATAATCTACCTCATTAAGTTAGTTTACCTAAAAAAATAAAATATTTAAAAATTAAAGCCACAATAAAAAATTGTGGTACATCTATACACTGGAATACTATGCTGCAGTATAAAAGAAAGAATTCTTACCATTTGCAACGGCATGGATGGAACTGGAGAGAATTATGCTAAGTGAAATAAGCCAGTCAATGAAAGAAAAATAGCACATGATCTCACTCATTTATGGATAATAGAGACCATTATAAACTGATGAACAAAGATCCAGAGACAGAGAAGCATCAATCAGACTGTCAAATTTCAGAGGGAAGATAGAGGAGGGTGGGGGTAAGAGGGAGAGATCAACCAAAGAACTTGTATGCAAGCATATAAGCCTAACCAATGGACACAGACAACAGGGGGGTGAGGGCATGAGCGGGGAGTTGGGGAGGGTAATGGGGGGATAAGGACACATATGTAATACCATAATCAATAAAGAAATTTAAAAATATATGAATGAAGATTTAAAATTCCTTGTGAATTCAAAAGTAAAGCACATTTAGGGAAATATTGCTAAGTATCTCAGTACATGTTGCTAATTGCACTAATTATTATTTTGTCACATGGACTACCTTCATCTTTCATAGCGTGAGTAATTAAGTGACAAAAACAGGTTTTATATTGTGATCAAACAATATTCTGTTACATCCACCCCACTGATGTCTTCAAAGAAAGTGCTATCACAGTTTCTTCACTAAATAACTTGTAAGTTGATATGTAGAACGTGTCTTAGTTTAAAGAACATAAGCCTAAGGCCTGGATGGACTTGATAGCACAGGTAAAGATACGCAAAGAAAGACTTCCAACCGAAAGTCATTTAACACAATTCTTACTGTCTGGCTGGCAGATGCTCTTTTTTAGCACAGCCATTGTAACTCGCACTTAATATCACAGGATCCTGGTGGAGCACTGGAAGCTGCACAAAGGGTCTCCTCAGCAGAAGGGGCTCTCGATTAATGACTGAGCTTTCTTTTAAGTGCTGGACAGCAGCCAGCAGAAACACAAAGCCCACAAGCCTCCAACAGTTACGTGGCTGGCTTCCACAAGGGGATAAGATAACACGTGTGTGTGCATGTGCGTGTGCTCACGTGTGGATTTTTAAAAACTATATTGGTCAAGCTCTAGGAAGATTCTGCTTTATAGTAGCAGAATACAGCATAAATACCTAAGCTAAACCAAGTGAGACTAATATCCTCTAAAGCTCTGTGAAAGGTGAAATAGTGAATGCCACAGGCAACAATAATGAAATAACATCAAATTACCTTTTTTTCCCATGTTTGATGGTGCAGAATTTTCGGTCTATACATAACTAATGTTTTACTCTTAGGGAGCTCAAAAACTGCTTCCCAATGATTTGAATCTGCCTCTGGATCTGCCTCGCTGTATCGGAAGCACACATCTGGCTGACTTTCTGATTATAAGCATTTTATAATGAAAAGTCAGCATCGTTGGGTATCAGCAGAGACCATTTTGAACCATCCATTATCTAGAGAGCCTGAAGTCTGGTTGAGACAATTGATATTTGAGATTGATTGTCTATTTGGCAGCCATTCCTAGACATTGTCTAAGCTCTGACACTATACCTACTTGAGTCACTATAAAGTTAGATTCCTAGACCACACAGTACTATAGATAGTATTATGTAACATTTAGGTATCAGGTTTCAAATGTGAGTTCAGATGGGCATATAAAAATATTCATAAACCTGTTTTATACCTATTTAAGACATTACACAAAATATCATTCCATTTTCCTTATCTGTATAGCCACACACTGACTTATTTTTGAGTTTTAAGGCTAAGAAAACACTGCTGTCTCCAATGAAATGTGTGCTAACATTTAATTATAAGATATGTGTTTCTCACCATGTTTTCCATTTTCTTGGACTTCCAGTACACACAGATATAATTTTGTGATCAAAATTGTTCTAGATTTCCTCTCTGCTCCTTGTGTTTTAATATTTTATAGCTTATATCATTTTATTAGCAATAGCAGAAAATCTATTCTGAATTTGTCAGAGTATATATAATAATGGTGTAAACTGATATGAGATTTAAATATATTCACATGACTTATAATGAATATAACTTATTAGCTTTATACTAAAGGTTAACAATAACAATATGAAGTATTTTATGCTTTTATGTTTTATTAGTTTGTTATTTTTACAGAGAACACATTTTAAAATATTATTGACTCTCTTGAATCTTTATATACTCAGATATAAATAGATTTTACTTTGATTTCTAATATAAATTTTATCATGATTGTCTATGAAAACCCCAAAATAGTCAAATCTAAAGGCAACTTTATTCACACAGAGGGCAAAGTTGTCATGTACAAAGTAGTACAAAGATTTGGATTCTAGAATGCTAGATATTAATAGACAATGGCGAGTTCCTCACAAGATCACCGTGATTTTAGCACTCTTGTTTTAGAATATGCAGAAGTCATGTTGCCAGACTGTTTAATGACAAACATAGATGTTTCTACTTTAAAACATGCTGTAGAGTAGAAGCAAATTTGAGCAATTTATCCCTACAAAACTTTGAACAATTGTTATTTACAGACACCTATCAAATAGGATGGACTGCTGAAAGTCAGGTTGATTTTTTACATTGGTTTTAATCATTTAAAAATCTTGTATCAGATTCTTTAAAATATCTATTATGAGTTGCATATTTTAACATTGGAGTATTAGTATAAAAAGAATTAAAATATTAATAATGTGCCTTACTTAATCCCATTTTCTCTAAATAACATTAGGTTTCAGCCTACATAAAAATGAGCATGATTTTTACTGAGAATTTATAGTTTATAGCAACAAATCTACCATTATCTTATTTCTTAAGGACCTAGTAAATAAGATAGCTGAAGACTCAGTTGTATATATTTTAAATTAAAGTCTAATATAAGCAGCATTTTTTTACTATTGGGCAGTACTGTATTGTAGAATGTAATAAAACATAAAAATGCCTTTTTAATTTTTGTGGGGATTTTTAAATTAATGGATATTTTGTTTAATTCTTCATATAGGCTAGACATTTTGAATTTATTTTGGACAGTTTCTTTTGGGTGTGGTGGTGCCCAGATCTTGGGGGACATGCAAAGATTTGAAAAATCCAATCCCAAAGTCTTTTTTCACCCTCTGGTTCTCTTTACGTTTTCCCTGTTTAAGGAATAATGGGCTACTATTTTACTCAGGAACACTTTATCATCTTTTCCATCAAAAACTCGTTCTTTCACATTTCTCCTTCTGAAATTCAATCTCTCCTTCAAGTTCAATCTCAGCTAGCTCTTCCTTTATGATCCTTCTTATAGGAAGACATAGCACACATGCTTGTTTGTTTGAACTTTTAAAATACTTCATACTTCTCTTGTGGCATTTATTTTCTGCCTTTTATTGTGTGACCACACATAGAGAATCCTGTCTCTTTCCTGGTATGGATTGAATTATATTCATTCATTGTCTCTGAAAATGCTTAGCTTCATGCCTTGCACAAAACAGGGGCTTCACAGACATACGCATTTTTAATGTTATGTTTACCACTCCTCTGTCTGTGGGAAGGGCATCTTTGCATAATGGAAAGCCCTGTCACAAAAACAATAAGCCTGGGTTCAATCTGAAACACAGTGGTCAAAAGTTGTATTCATTCTTTTAACAAATATATATTGATCCACTGTGGTTGTCATTATACACCTGAGTTGGAAAGTAAAGAGTTAGAAAAGGTCATATTGACTATATTTTTCCATTCTTATTCAGAATGTAGGTAAGGATCAATTCCGTTTTTTCTTTCATTGCTTTTCTGCTTCCACTCTAGGACCAGAGGTGCAGAAAGCATGTTTCCTATAGCTGCTTAGAAGCTATTGAAAGGAGATCAGATTGGGAGCCAAATAAGGAGCAAGCTCTGTGACTCCACCTTCTTCCTCTTTAACCAGGGCAACAATAACATCCTTCCTTGTTTTCTAATTGGAATTCTAGGAAACAAGTAAAATAAAAACTCATATGTAGACTAAAACAACAAGCAGACACATTTGTAACCCATGATGAAGAGGAACACAGTGATGGAAAACTAGGCAGTCTCAGGAGAATTATATTGCATTATTATAGTTTATTGCTTTTGTGATGAATCTTTATAAGTATTCAAATGGAACCCCCATTTTTGCAATATTTCAAACAATTCAAATGGATTTGTATCACTTAACATAAAAATCGGGCATGATTATGTAAGATATAGTATCTTGCAGACCAACTAATTTAAAATAGATGTGGGTTGAATTTATTTAAAAAGGTAAACCGGCCCTCAGTCGTTTTCTGATCCAAAAACACCCACGTAAAAGCTACTTAAGCAATAGTGTTCCTGGTTGGCTCAGTGGCCCTCTTTTCTGAGATCCTCCTATCTTCCCTCTTCCGGATGACCAAGATGGCTGCAGCAGCCCCAAGCATCTCATCCTTCCATCACGTTATCCATTATCCAAAACCATGAAGGGTAAACAAAGTATTTTCCTACCACCTGTCCCTCATTCTGACAGGGAACAAAATTTTCCCAGAATCACTGAAGACACTTTTCTCAACTATGGGTTGATGTCCATGTTCTACCAGGAAGAGAGACTAGAAACTGGAGTGCCCAGCATTTTCAGTTTCTACCCAGGGTGGTGGAACCTGTCATTAAGGAGAAGGGAGAGAATGACTGCTCTGTACCAAACGGCAACAAGGAAATGCCGTCAAGGAGGCATGCTTTAAAAAATGTGTCAGATTCTTACCTATATTAAATTAGTGTGACTCTAAACAGATTCTGAAATAAACTGTATTTAAAAAGTTACTTTGAATGGAACTGCATCATTTTAATTTATGATTTCTCTTGCAATGTTCGCATTGCAAATGGTTGATTGTGTATCACTTGTTTTATTGCTGATTCATTTACAGTTTGTCATTCATTTCCAGATTGTCATCTACCACTTTGCTTTTGAAGCAAGATTCAAAAGCAAGTCTGTTTGAACTCGGCATGCATTTTTGATTGCTGATGCCATTTATGCCTAGTGTGAATTAACATGTGCTTGTATTTTTTTCTTCTTTGATGCTTGTTTTTATGTCCACCAAGCATGGCCTTTGTTACTTCATTGTCTCATCTCTTTGTTTCTATTTTATATTTGCAGAGAAAAAAGATTAACATGTTTTAAAGATATTTACTTAACCAAAAGAGAAATTACTTCAGGCTTTATGTGAGAAAACAGTAGGTGCTGTAGAAAATATTTTCATTCCTTCTACCTCAGTTCTTTACATCATATATAGACACCTTAAACTATATAAATCAAGATTGTAGGATATTACAGTCTTGGAAGTTAGCATTTATATAATTTTCCCACTTAATGTTCATACTAAACTTCACATTTATCAAAGTTCAGAGTTTTCCAACATTCTTAGTGGGTCTCAAACTTGTGAACATTTCTTGAAACAGTGAAACATTAGAGGTTTAGCCAGATTTTATTATACATTTAATTTGCTACCAAAAAGCAAAGAACACTGAAGATAAAAACCTAACTTTGTATTATATGCCAAATTTACAGCTTACATAAATTAATAATTGATTTTGCACTCAGACACATGTATTGATCTATAATTAAAAGACCTCCAAAAGCTATTTATAAGCTGCTCTCCATTCCAAAATGTAACTGAAGTTTTTGAATGCAAGAAAATATTAAGGTTTTAAGGAAGTTTAGAAGAATGAAGGCTTACCCTCTAATCCATGGTTTTGTGTAGATACATTTAAAATTACATTGTGAGATTTTGTATTTTGTTTTATCACTATGATCATTTTTATGTAAAAAAAAAACAACTTGGTAACAGTGCATAGGAAGTTAGGTAACATTAAATATCTATTTTACTACTCCATTTTGAATTGCAGTTAATCTAATAATCAGTACCCCACCACTATCTCCATTCCCTTGAAAGGTAGATAAGGAAAATGCTTAAAAGTCTGCTTTAATATTTTTGGTATGCTCTGTTCACATTTGTGATAGGTGTTATGTTAAAGAAAAATGCGACTACATTATAAGAAGTTGTCTTCCCCAAACAGGAGAATTAGAGGGAGACGGAAGGGAACTCAGGTTTCTGGGAAGCAGGAAGAGCAAAGCCCTGCGGTAGTTCTGGGGGAGGGGAAGCACTTCTCTGGAGAAAGTACCAAAGCAGAAGAGAGAATAATTGTTTCCTTGTTGCAATCACTATGAGCTCCATCCTCATTGTCTGAGAAAAAGAAAGCGGTGGGAACACGGAGGAGAAAGATTGTATTCCTTTTGCCTGTGATTTAACTTTTTAAATTATTTTGTTTGATTTTTAATTAACAAACATTATTTTTCGAGCAGTTTTAGATTTACAGCAAAATTGAGCAGAAGGTATAAAGCGTTCCCATATACTCCCTGTCCCCCTCCATTTTTAGCTTTTATAAAGGAAGCATTTGCTTTTGTTTGGGCACGCGAGGTCTACACTTTAAAGAAGTAAGTGCAACCGTCTAACACATGTGAAAGCTGCCCCCTCACCCCGTCAACCCAACAACCCGTAACATTACACTGTGTGGAATCATCTTTATGCGACTTCAGACACAAGTCAGCAAGTTTGGCAAAGACAAGCAGAGATCATATTAAGAAGAAAGGTAGTGAATAGTACCTTAAAATTTTTGAAATAATTTCCTTTATACTCTTTCTTTCCTGCAACTTCTTAAAACACACTTTTATTGACAGTTTTACTGAATTCTTTATTGATATTTTAGTTTATTTAGAAAAGAAATGTTAGCTACAATGCCTCTGAGTATGAAGTCTTATTATAACTCAGGAGAAAAACATTATAACTTTCTGTTCCTAAAGTATTTCTTACATCTGTCCCATTCCTTCTTTCCCTAATTACAACAACAACCCAGGTTCAAGTTTGCAATGTCTTTGGGCTGGGTTTTATAATGATCTTTCATTGTATAATCATGACCTATTCTAACCTATTCTATTTAATACCATCAATGAATCTTTCTAAATCACAAATTTTACATAGCCAATTCTCAACGTTAAAAGGAGAGAATTAAACATTTATTGGCTTTCTTTCTATCCTCTAATGCTACCTAATCAATGCAACAAATACTATTCCCTGAAATATTAGATTCAGATATAATTAATTTAATAAATAGCAAAATTGGACACCATAGTGGAGAGGAGGGTAATACCTATCCAAGGTTCTGGAGTTTCCATGGTTTTGAGGAAGTGAGCTGGAGAAAGGTGCTCTTATTCCACAGTATCTTGGCCCAGTTATTTAGATAGAAACATCAGTAGAACAGAAAGGAAGGGCAATTAATCAGGTTACCACTGTCTGATAAAATGATCCCTTAAGACCATTCAATTCCCTTTGTTCTAATTCTGTGCTCTCAGGAGAAACATTGAATCTATAATTTCATTTCCTCAGAGTATCCCTACTTACCCAGGAGGGTATGCCCTTGCAGATGACTTGTCCCAGTTGTCAAGCCCCAGAAGATCCCTCCAATATAATTTGAAACGTGGGCATTAGAGCTTATGAATTAGCCTCATGTGAATTTAACTCTAGTGACTTGCTGCCCCAGGACCAGGACACCTGTAGCTTTCTGACAAATCCACATTTCTGAATCTACCCCAAGACCATGGCAATTCCATTAAACTGTATTTCTTCAGGCACATCCTGAAAAAGTAGCATAAGTCACCCACAAATGTTATTAAAATTTAACTTGATTTGACACACATCTTTTAAACACCTGCTTGATTTATTAGGTGATGGCCCTTTTTGGAATTTGTGTTAAGCATTATTGTCCGCTGACTTCAGCAAACTAACTCATCCTGCTGCAATAATTAGTCTGCGTTACTTTTATCTAAAAGCATGTCAATATCTGGACTCTAAAAATATAAAACACTAACTAACATTACACATCAGAAACTTCTGGAATTAAAAAATATTTCAGAAAGATCCTATCTATAAGTTCTTCTATAAAATAAATTATTCCATTTTAAACTTATGCTAACATAAGTCTTTCAATTATAGAAAAAAAATAGCTTTAAAAGCATTAATACTGAGCTTTATTATCTTTAGTAGGCATTGCTCACTTCTGTTAACCAGCATGGTAACATGTAACTCTCGGTATTGTGAATGTAACATGAATGCATTGCTGAAAAATTGTCTGACTATTAATCTGGTAGTGTGGTTCAGCAGATATTTGGGCTCAGAGGCTTTGATTAGATTTTCAGCTCTGACACAGGGCAATGATTTTGCCATGCTATGCTCAGCTCATCTTCTGTAAAAGGAAAATATAGCAGCCACATTATAGAGTTGCACATATAGAGTGCTTAAAGCATTACACATGGCGAGTTTAGCTCTTAAGATCCTGTGTTCAAAAATCCTGGCTTCCTGCAGTAGGTTTGAAAGTCAGACACTTTTTGCTCCACTTCATTGTGACTTTGCTGAGACTATCAGAGTTATGGCCATTTAATGGACCTTATGACTGTGAAACAAGTTTGAGAGATTGTGGAATGCTAAAATATTTCTCCATCGATCTAACAGATGGCAGATTCTCTCAGTGTGGCTCTTATGTGCTTTAATTACAAGGTGAGAGTGATGGTAGCTGCACATAATTTAGTTTTGGTTGGTTTGAACAGCCTACCTCTCTCAAAAAATGCACTTCCAGTATTTTGGTGACCCTAACCAGTTTTGCCCAGTGGATAGAGCGTTGACCTGTGGACTGGAAGGTCCCAGGTTCAGTTCCGGTCAAGGGCATGTACCTTGGTTGCGGGCACATCCCTAGTAGGAGGTGTGCAGGAAGCAGCTAATCGATGTTTCTCTCTCATTGATGTTTCTAACTCTCTATCCCTCTCTCTTCCTCTCTGTAAAAAATCAATAAAACATATTTAAAAAAAAGACAGAATTCTTTATTGATTTTGAATCTACTGAAGCTTCAGAATAAATTCAAAGATGCATTGCCTTTTGGCCCCAGTGGATTCACATTATCTTAGTGCCCAGTTTTATTTAAATAAGAAGTGGTTCTAATTATAAATTTTCACATTTTGTATTAACAAATAATAAATACATACCCATGAGTTATATAAAATATACTAGGGGCCCGGTGCACGAAATTCGCCGGGGTGTCAGGCTTGGACAGGGGACCCCCATCTCCCTCTGATCACTTGCTCCACCCCCCAACCAAGCCTGACGCCTCTGACCCAGGCTTCAGGCCTGGGCAAGGGGACCATCATATCCCCCCAATCCCCGGCTCCGCCCCCCACCCAGGCCTGATGCCTCGGCCAGAGGAGTTGACGCTCATCACCCTCCGATCACCAATCACCGGATCGGCCCCTTGACCAGGCCTGAGGCCTCCAGCAGAGGTGTCAGGCCTGGGCAGGGGACCCCCAGCTCCCCGCGGTTGCAGGCTCCGCCCCTGCCCAGGCCTAACGCCTCTGGCCTAGGCGTCCGGTCCAGGCAGCGGGGACCTGCAGTGGCAGCGGGGGGGCGCCGCGATCGTGGGCTTCGCTTTAGGACCAGGCAAGGGACCCCTAGCTCCTGGGACTGCCAGCTTCGACCGTGCCCAGCTCCCATTGCTGGCTCCACCCCTACTTCCTGCTATCACTGGCCAGGGCGGCAAAGGCGCCTGATTCTCCGATCATGGCTCCCCAGGGCCACCTTTGCCCTGCCCCCCAGCTCTTAGCTCCCCCCTGGGTTTCCGATCACTGTCAGTGGCAGGGGGCTTCTTCCTGCTTTCCCTTTCGCCTCCCTGCATTGTGCCTACATATGCAAATTAGCCGCCATCTTGTTGGCAGTTAACTGCCAATCTTAGTTGGCAGTTAACTGCCAATCTTAGTTGGCAGTTAATTTGCATATAGCCCTGATTAGCCAATGAAAAGGGTAGCGCCGTATGCCAATTACCATTTTTCTCTTTTATTAGTGTAGATTATTTGCATTTCAACCTCCATCCCTGACCCCTGAATGCATAGACATATATTTGGCTGGAATATGTAAATGATATACTTTAAATAATTTAGAAAGTTGTTTTACGGGCTATCTCATAATTAGTTTTAAAAACCTAAAAGTTCAATATTGTTGTTTTTTTTTCATTTTTAGTTATTTAGTTCTTTAAAGTTTCTTGGTTACTAGATACTTTATTAATATTTTTTCTAAAAGATATAGAAAGATTCACAAATTGCAATAAATTTTGTATCTACTCTTACTTCAAATATATATATATGTATATATTAGACCAATGAAAATTTTATATATATAAAATTATGCTACAACTTAAAACTTATTTTAAATTTGGTATTACCATACATTGCTTCTCTCTGCTTTGCTGATCAATATGTAATTCTTCCAAGAAGGAATATGAGCAATGAAGCATAAGATTTTACTGTTTTCTAGTAGTGAGCATATTCTGGATATGAAGATCAGAATAGAATTTTGGTGAGTGATGAGACTGGTTGTTAAAGCTTTTTAGATATTTATAAATGAACTAGTAGCCCATTGGGCAATAACATGTGCAGTAGGCCGCCCGCCGCTGCGATGGGAGCGGGCGGTTTCCACAGCACGCACCGGGAGCAGCGCTGTTTCCACAGGAGCCATGCTGCTTCCGTGGGAGGCGGAAGAGAGCCACCTGTGCCCACAGGAGCCAGGAGGGACCCGCGCTGATTCTGTGGGAGGGACCTGTGTCAATTCCGCGTGAGGTTGGAGGGAGCCACGCTCCTTCCGCAGGAGGAGGGCCCGCTGCCAGCAGCCAGGGCACAGCGGCTTGCCAGCCCCCTGTCTGTCTCCGTCTCCGCTATGGGCCCCACCTGTGCTCGCAACCTCCTCCTGTCTGGGTGTGACCCGTTATGGCATCCTAGCCTAATTTGCATATTTCATCTTTATACATATAAATATGACACCCTAAAAATCTATTATTTTCCATATGTGTATAAAAATAGCTTGGACATGTGGTTATATTTTCATTTTAAAAATTGATCTTTTATCTGCTATTCTGTTACAAAAATGGTCACTTCAATTCCCTACAGCTTTCTTTTTTTCCTCCTCCATCTTGAACTTTTTGCTTGGAAACATTTAATGAAAATGACAAAAAGAAAAAAAATCATCTGTGTGTCTCTTTGGAAATTCAGGTTTCTTGAAGATCAGGGACAGCATTCAATAGATCCTCCAATGCTTAAATTTTCTGAATATGACATGATTTCTAATATTAATGTAAAGGCACATCAAAGTTGGCAATTCACAATGTGACCTGTCTATTGTACTTAACTTTCAGGTGAGGTCCTGAGTTCCTTCCTGCTGTGTCTCTTTCCTGTACCATTTTAGGCAGATGCAAGAAGAATGGCAATGTTTTTTCTCAATGCTTTTACAACATAGTTTATATGAATTGTATTAGTGTTATCATCTAAAAAATAAAGTATGATATCTGGATATTATAGGATTAAAGCTCTGTATTTAAAGGGAATATAAAGTTGTATTCACTGCACTTTTTAATCCTATAATGGACAAGTTTGATTGATTAAATGTCTAGCTACAATAATGTCTGTTTCTTTTACTAACCTTGCTCTAACACTAATAAGTGATCATTGGTTTTAAGACATACTAGGTTTATGCGTGTATTCATAAGGATATATTAGCAATCAAATCAAGCACTCTCATATAAGAGAGAGAAGACACTTTTTCTTATATACTTTTTTGAAGAGCTAAGGATATCTGGTTTCAGATATAAGAATCATTAGTATTTTTCCACTAAGCATCTGGGCATGCCTTAAAGATGAGAAGTAAATGTTTATGACTGAGATAATAACTAATGTGTAATAAAAATATCAAGTAACACTTACTATATAAAACCAAATTATTTTAGTTCATACTGTCTCTCTACCAACTCCTCTCAACTAACCCCAAAGCCGTGTCTTTATTATTTATGTTATATTCACAAGGGTAAAAAAGAGGAATTACTGAATATTTTATAGTGTTGGAAAGGTAAAAATATTTTTATGCCTAAATGTTACCTTTGTCTTAAAACACATCCATGAAGATTATAGGTGTACACTGCTTTTCTTTGTTATTTTCTATCCTTTCCCTAAGTGAGGAAACTATTCAAGAGCTTCCTATTGGTAGTCATAATTAAAGCTATCCATATTAATGATATAATAAAAGCTTCCATATTAATAATATAATACAAGTGTAGGAGATCAAATGAACACAGTAACTCAGTTTAACATATATATCTTTGTCTTTGTTAATGACTTGAAAGTTATCTGACTGAATAAAGATTACCTGAAAACCATTATAGATGGGTCAGAAAGTGGAGTCCTTTCTGAAAGCAAAGAACTGCTTACTGTTGACTTGTGTAGTACTTGTGTTTATTTGTTAAAGCAGGTAACACTAAATTCTCTAAAGGAGAATATATTTTATCTTCCTCTCAGCTGTCTTATATCCTTGGAGAAAAATCTTTATTTTCTGTATGAATAGATATAATTATAAATACTATGTGCTTGTCAGATCCATGAAGTGACTTGGAGCAGGACTTATTTTCAAAATTATCTTGTCAATTTCATTATGACAGTAACAGAGGCAGGTAGCAGCAGTTTTCTTCTGATTATGTTAAAATCTCATCTATTATTTAGTTTAAAGCTGACAGCATATATTATGGCTTAATAAAGGCTTTCAGTAATTTTGCACTAAATTTATCTTTCCCAATTTTAAGTGTTTGTCATTTAAGGGTTATAATTTGATCAAAGGTTAATTTCAGGAGGAGTTTTCCAAAATTACTCCAACATTAAATAAGTAGAGTATGAATTTTGGGGAAATATATCCATATGAAACTATTTTAGGCAAAAATGGAATTATAAGGCAAGCACTTTTTAAAAGCTTTGATTTTTTTTTCTCATATAAGAAAAACGTATGTACTTACCATTTTAGTTCACGTTCTAATCTAGCAATGATCAAGTCTAGCTACACTTCTATACCCTATGTCAGTCATCTTAACTCATGCTCTACTTGAATATGTATAATTTTAATCTCAATGGAATATACTGGACTATAATGATCTGTAGAATAGTATAGATCAATTGTGTAGATAAATATAAGAAAACACAGATTTAGGTGAATATATGTTTAAGGGCTAAACATTTTGCTAATAATATTAAATTTAGTTCTTTTTAAAAATTAACAAAAAATTATATTAATTTTCTGAAGTTTTCTTTTCTAATAGTTTTCTCTCATTGGATGAGATTAGTTGCTAAAGTTTTTAGTCACTCTTGGAAAATGTGATTTCTAGAGTTCAGAAGACAGAAAAATCACTTTTACTTTTCTTTCACACTTGTAAATTGCTAGGTTTAGGGTTAGGGTTAAGGTGGTCTTCTGTAACCAATACTGTGAATATCTGCCAGCTTCAGTGCTTTTTAGAAATTATATAAATGTTATCTGGAAAACAGTGTCACAGTACATGTGTTAGGGTTAAAGGTCCTTCTAGCCAGATGCGCAACTTAATTCTTGTAACAACTGGCCTGGGTTCGCAATAGATATATAGTCTAATTTTTATATAAAAATGTGGCAAGCCAGAATTAGTAAGTTAAAACTAACCTGAATTATAGCAATAAAAAATAGAAAATTTTTATGTTTGTAAATTATTTTTGAGTAACACAATTTGTCATTTAGTGTGTAATTACTGTAAATTAGGTTAAAATAACAATCTTAGAATTTTCAATTTTGGCATGTTATCTTTATTAAGATTATTTTATGTCAAATTATCACCTAGTTAAATATTAAGAAATATGCTACTAATATTGATCCTAAGAAATGCATTGTATCATAATATTGAATACTCCAAATATTGGAAGTTGAAAGATGGTAGTTGTCACAGATAACTTCTGACAAAGCAACTCTGTGAATTATAAATGTACTTTAGATTTTCAAGAACAAGAACATGTGACCCATATTTTTGAGAAGTGATAGATATATCAGGAAAATTGAACATACACCAAAGCTATAGAATGGAAAAAGTAAAGGGCTGATTTAAAAATACTCAGAATGGCTATCATCAAAAAATCAACAATTGACAAGTGCTGGTGGAGATGTGGAGAAAAACAATCCCTCATGCACTGCTGGTGGGAATGCAGAATGGCGCAGCCACTGTGGAAAACAGTATGGAGTTTCCTCAAAAAATTAAAAATGAATTCCCATTCGACCCAGTGATCCCACTTCTAGGAATATATCCCAAGAAACCAGAAACACCAATCACAAAAGATATATGCACTCCTATGTTCATAGCAGCACAATTTACAATAACCAAGATTCGGAAACAACCTAAATGCCCATCAGAAAATGAGTGGGTTAAAAAACTGTGGTACATCTACACAATGGAATACTATGCTGCTGTAAAAAAGAAATAACTCTTACCATTTGCAACAGCATGGATGGACTTGGAGAGCGTTATGCTTAGTGAAAAAAGCCATCGGAGAAAGAAAAAGATCACATGATCTCACTCATTTTTGGAATATAATGAACAACATAAACTGATGAACAGAAATGGATCCAGAGACAGAGAAGCATCAAACTGTCCATCAATCTTCAGACAGAAGGCAGGGAACCGATGGTGGGGTAAGAGATCAACCAAAGCATATAAGCATAACTAATGAACACAGATACTAGAAGAGTGAGGGCATGTCCTAGGGAATGGGGGTGGCCAATGGGGGAAAAAGGAGACATATGTAATACTATATTTAATACTTTAGACAATAAAGATTTTTTTAAAAATAAAAAATACAAAATTCTATTTAACTATTTTAAATATTCATTTGGTATTTTTTAACTTTATTTTTCAATTAGAGTTGGCATTCAATATTACTTACATTACTTTCAGGTGTACAGTATAGTGGGTAGACAATCATATACTTGACAGAATGATCCTGCTGATATTTCAAGTACCCACCTGGCATCATAAATAGTAGTTATTTCAACATTATTGATTATACTTTCTATGCTGTACTTTACATCTTTGTGACTATTTTATAACTAGTAATTTGTACTTCTTAATCCTTCATCTTTTTTTCACCTAGCACCCCTTTCCCCCCTCCCCTCTGGCAACCATCCATTTATTATCTGTATCTATGCATCTGTTTATGCTTTGTTTGTTCATTTATTTTGTTCCTTAGATTCTGCATATAAGTGAAATCATATAGTATTTGTCTTTCTCTGTCTGACTTATTTCAATTAGCATAATACCCCCTAGGTCTATCCATGTTTTTGCAAATGGTAAGGTTTCTTTTTTTCTTTTTTATGGCCAAATAATATCTTATCCTATATATTTATCACATCTTCTTTATCTACTCATCTATTGATGGGCACTTTGGTTACTTCCATATCTTGGCTATTGTATATAACACAGCAATGAACATAAGGGTATCTATATATATATATATATATATATATATATATATATATTTGAAATAGTGTTTTGGATTGCTTCAGATATATGCCCAGAAATGGAATTGTTGGGTCATAAGGCAGTTCCATTTGTAATTTTTTGAGGAAACTAGAGGCTGTTTTCCATAGTGGCTGGACCAATTTGCCTTTCCAATAAACGTGCACAAATGTTTCCCTTTTTTACATATCCTTGCCAACGCTATTGATGATCACCATTATGACAAATGTAAGGTGATATCTAGTAATTTTTACTTGTTTTTATTGATTTTAGAAAGAGAGGAAGTATAATTTGCATTATACCCAGGATAAAAAGGAGGTATTAAATAGGTTTAGATTTCAGGATCTCAGAAAAACTAGGCATATTATTATTTAGCACTGCCTTCCAAAAACTCACAAGAACATGAGATGGTGATACAGGAATTCATAGTAGAAATTAAGAAGCAAAGACAACTTGGTCTACAATAATTGTGCCCTAGGAATAAAGGTAAAAAAGCAGGATGTTGGACTTTGTGATTCAATAAAAAATGGAAACAAAAGAATAGAAGAAGTAGTTATATGGAGTTTAATTAACGTGCAATTAGGAAAGGATTTGTGTGAGCTTAATAGTCTAAAATAAAAAATAATATGAATTGCCAATCTTTCTTCTTTTAGAAATGTTCAAAGAGTGACTACGTGATGATTTTTCAGGGATGGAAAGATAATTTTAAAATTAGTAATTCAAAGATATAGGAATATGTTACTAGATTTGAGATGAAGAGATGACTAGACTCACACAATCAGAAAAACCATTTAGTGTGAGAACTAAGAAATTCAGGCATTAAAACATAAATTAAAGGAAGGTTTCTTCATTTCTAGCTTCCTCACTTAATTCTCAGAATTAAACTGTATATCCTTAGCCCTGGAAAACTCTAATGTTTAACATGTTCTCTTACCCATTAATTTGAAATGATAATTTTTATTTTGTGTTATATTAAAATAACTTTAAAATAAATGATAATTCAATAGCTGTATACTACAGATTTATCATTTCATTCATAGCGTTTTTACTTGAGGTCATAGACAATAGCTGCCTATATCACTTAACAAAGTGATTTAAAAAGATATTTCAAAGATATTTCAAAATATAGTGATTTAAATAACATAGATTTTTATGTCTGTCTCATGCAATAGCTTTGAAGTAAGAGAGTGCTTCAGCCTGTTGGGGTGTCTCAGTTTCACATCATCACTCTGGGATGCAGATTTTTGTCGATCTTATTCCTCTGCCATATTACAGGATACCACTCTCTTCTCCACATGGTACTACTTTTGTGAATCTATTGTTTCTGCTCCCAGGAAATGAAAAAGAGCTTGGAAGGATATAAAATCAAAATTTACATTGCCCTAAGAGTATTTATCTTCTGATAAATAAAGGAACATGAAAATTCCCATAGTGGATTTATGAAAAATCTACCCTCATTTCCATTTCCTGGTTACATTTTTGTACCCTTTATGCTTTTACTGAGAAAGCTTATTCTATGGCTGAGAAACAAAAACGTACCTCCAAAACAAAAAACAAAACAAAAACAACTAATTGGCATTAGAAACGTAATATTCAATATTTTTGTTAAGATATGTGTAATATTTGTATTTTAAATATTAATATTAATCTTTACATAAAAACAGTCCTCAAATCTAATGTGCCAGTCATTTTATTCTTCATACTTTATCTCTAATTTAGGGATCTAAAAGATTCCAAATTTAAATTTAGCCTTCAGTTTCTAGGTAAGTGTAGTAGGATCATTCTATGACAGACTATAGAACTTGATGAAGGTAAGTTAAAACACATATATTAAAGTAATTTAGACTTCTCTGTTTATTCTGGTGACATAATGGGAAGATTTATTTTTACTAACACATTTTTATACCACAGTCTTCTACCACTATTTAAAAATTATTTTACATTTAATATTTACTATGTTTTTTCTCAATTACTTGCCCATTTTGTTCACTGCTAAAATATTTTCTTTCTTAATTACACTAAACATTTTTCTTAACTTTGTTGTTGTTGTTAATCCTCACTTGAGGATATTTTTCCATTGATTTTTAGAGAGAGTGGAGGGGATGGAGGAGAGACAGCGAGAGAGAAACATTGATATAAGAGAGACACATTGATTGGTGGCCTCTTGCACATGCCCCAAACAGGGCTGAGGATCCAGTCTGCAACCAAAATGGGTGGCCTTGACTAGAATTTACCCCAAGACCATTCAGTCTGAAGGGTGACTCTGTATCCACTGAGCTAAACCAGATAGAGCTTCTTAACTATTCTTAGTTGCCCTAGGGAAAACTAGATTTTTATACACACTCATATATGATATAGATAGATGTAGATATAGATACCTATATAGACATAGATGTAGATATGTACAATTCTACAGTGTGTTCCTAAGTCTTATTATGGCATTACCACTGATGTTATAGAACCTGGGTCATATTAAAAACTACAATATACATTTGTTGAAATATAAACATACATATGAAATATTTAGGATAATAGTTTTTAGCAAGGATGCTTAAAATGTTCATTATTCCTTTCATTTGACTTGGATAAGTTGGAGCTGGTATCAGGTTATCTATATTGAGGGAGATAAATACTATTTACTGAAAGCCTACTATGCTACCATGTGTTTAGTGTATCTTTTCCATTCTCACAACAACTCCATATGATAGTTTTATTACTCCCCTCTTTTTTTAGTTGATGGGAAAATTAAGTCTCAGAGAGATTAAGTATCTTGACAGTGGTACTGAACTAATTAATGAAGTTTGGGCCCTTTTATTCTATCACAATATGTGTATTTCATTTATAAATTACTACTAAATTTCTATTTGATTCTATATTAAGTCACCAGTTTTTTACAAAATAATGATGGCAATACTGTATATCTATATGGTAATATGTAATTAATAGTATAACTATTTTATATACAAAATAGCAATAAAATACTGTATTAATTATTTTACTAATCACAGTGAGAGATAATGAGGAAGTAACAATCATGGCAGAAATTCATTAATATTAAATATTTTCCACATAACTCATCCTTATTGGGCACAGCTGTCGATAAAATATGCCCTTACTCTTGACAAGTACCTCCTGTGTTTTGCTTGTAGATTAGCTTACAACCCTACTCTGTATCCTTTATCTTCATCACTGCACCAGTCTTTAATTAGGCAGTGAAATCTTCTGCATAGTGATTAGGAAAGCACAGTTAAGAAGGTGTTACAGAGAGATGTTTCTGGAAACTGCTCTAAATAGCTCTCTGCTTTGGAAATTCCTCTATGTACAATATCAAGGAAACATTCATGTTTCAAAAGCAAGTGACATCTGATCTTGAGTTAATCAGGTTCACCAATTTCACCAATTTTTTTTTCTTTATTGATTAAGGTATTACATTTGTGTCCTTATCCCTCCATCCCCCCCCCCCCCGCTCCACACCCCCCCTGCCGCCACACTCATGCTCTCACTCCCCTGGTGTCCGTGTCCATTGGTTAGGCTTATGTGCATGCATACAAGTCCTTTGGTTGATCTCTCCCCCTTACCCTCACCCTCCCCTACCTTCCCTCTGAGGTTTGATGGTCTGACTGATGCTTCTCTGTTTCTGGATCTGTTTTTGTTCATCAGTTTATGTTGTTCATTATATTCACTAAAATTTTAATTCTCAGTCCTGAAATGATGGGTGTAACTAGAAAAAGTCCTAAGCCAAGGTTGGCAAAGAAAGCAACTTCATTGTTTAACCTGTGAAGCAGAGGTGGTGAAGCACTTTGTATTTAAATTTAAACTCATTTTAGAATTCAGGAGTATATTCTTATGTAAATAATTTTGTTACTATTGCATGCTAAAAAAAAATTGAAAATATACCTTAGAGAATTAAGAAACAACCATTTTTCATAATTATCCTATTAGGAACACTTTATGAAAAGAACTAATTTCAGAAACGAAATTTATATTGATCAAGGTAAATATGACTTGGTAGTACCTACAATACTATAGTGCTCAAGAGACAGGTCATATTCACACATAGTTTTATCAATATGGAGAAACTGTTTTTATTATTATATCAAATGTAACATTAAAGTTATTACTATTACACAAAACCAAGGTATGAAAAAATATTGATGCTGTTAGAAATAAGTTAAAGACATAAAGTTTCAATAAAATCAGCAAGGAAAGCTGATTGATAAACTCCTAGCACAATAATTAACATTTTTTTTATTTTGTTCTGTGATTTGGATGAGTTTGTAGTGATGAAAACGGTAAGGAAAGGCTCATCTGGGCATGATGCTACAAACATTATCAGCATATTATTAGATGAAAAATTAAACATGTTAAAATCAGTATCACCATATTATTTTAAAGTGGTTAAAATAATATTATGTTACAAGATTCTATATGAAAAAGGGTACAAATTAATATCTTTTACCAACATAGAATTGCTTCAGTCTAATTTCATTTTTTTTAAATTAATGATTGAAATATTTAATGGTCAGTTGAAGTTTATCTTATGGTTAGTCACATTCTAGAGATAATTTTAAATTTTTAAGTCTGTTGATAATACCTGGGGCAGCTTGTTCTAGCCTTTCTATTTTCCAGTTTTGTCTCTGATTCACTCTTAGGTCTCATAGTCTCCTCTACCAGGCAGTAAATGATAGTTCTTAAGTATAAAGTCTGTGAATCTAAACTTTTCTGGGTGGAAATCCCAGTCCCTGTCACTTGGACAAACTGTACTCTCTCTGTTCCCCAGTTTTTTTTTTTTTTATTTGAAAGATAATAATATAAATAATAACAATAATCTATACTAATAATAACCTAGGGCTGTCATGACCTAAATGACAAGACAGTCAACCAGTCACCAGGAAGTGCAGGGAACACCTCTCGGTCCTTTCCCAAATCAGGGAAGTTTTCTGTCATTATTTCTTCAAATAGGTTGTCTAATCCTTAATCCTCTTCTTTTCCTTCTGGCACCCTATTTTACCTATGTTACTTCATTTCATGTTGTCCCAAAGCTCCCTTAGGCTCTCCTGCTTTATAATTTTTTTCTCCAATTTCTGTTCACATTATCTGTGTCAGATTGCTGACCTATCTTCTAACTTATTAATTCAATCCTCTGTTTCTTCTAGTCTACTGTTGAAACTGTCCATTGTTGTTGTTTTTTTATTGTAGCTATATCATGTTTTTATTTCCACTTGATTCTTACGTAAGTTATTGATTTTGTCATCTACCTGGTTTATGAACTGTATGACTCATATTCTGAATTTTTTCTGATATACGCCTCTATTTCATTTTGTTTCTTTTCTAGAAATTCCTCATTTTCTTTCCCTTGGGGGTTGTTTATTTGTCTCCCCAGGTTTTGCTGTCTTTTTCTGGCCCTTGGTAACATGCTTGGGGTTTGAGAGATTGAAGACCCTATTGGGGCAATGGTCCAGAAATTGTTAGCCCAGATATTGGGTCTGCCTTGAGGCTCATATCTTTATTGTCTCTGCTCTGAGTAGTATCGCCTTCTCCCATGGATCTGGTCCCTCAGTTGCCTGTTTAAGAATCTTGGGGTGGTGAGAGTGTGTGCACAGTTTTTCTGATGTGCAGTTCTCTGTGAGAACCCATAGCCCTCTGGCATGCAATTTGCTATGCGGCACCAACACCCATGGCAGTGTGGCACCATAGGTCCCTCTGGCATGACACCTGTGGCATGATCCTGTGGCCCCTGGCTGGGCACACTGGCTTGCTCCAGGTCACCCCAGCAGTGCTTTCCTATGGCCTGGAGTTAGGAATGTGCTGGGTTGTTCTGGGTAGCCACTGCAGGACTGTGCCAGGGGCCAGGGAGAAGTGGGTGCTGGTTGCTCTGGGTCACATAGTCAGAGCTCCCCTATGGCCTGAGTGGGACACTGCTGGGCTAATCCAGGTTGTCCTGGCAGCAAGACCCTGGGCTCATAGTGGAGTGGGTGTGGGTTGTTCTGGGTCGAACAGTCATAGCTCCCCTATGGCCTGGACTAGGGCATGCTCTGTGTTGCTCCAGCTTTCCCCAACAGCAGGACCCGGGGCTGGGGGTGGCGTGGTCACTGGGTGGTTCTGGGTCAGGCTAGCAGCACGGTTCAGAGATTTGGAATGGAAGTGGAGCACAGTGTTCCCCCTGGGTCACAATCCCTGTGGGGTCTTGGAACTGGATCTTAGGACGTTGGTTGCCAGTGGGCTGGTGAGGAGGCCTAGTGCAGCAACTCACTCTGGCAGTTTTATCACCTTCTCCCATGGATCTGGTCCCTCAGTTTCCTGTTTAAGAATCTTGGGATGGTGAGAGTGTGTGCACAGTTTTTCTGATGTGCAGTTCTCTGTGAGGACCCATAGCCCTCTGGCATGCAATTTGCTGCAGACTTCTGGGAGCCTTCTCAGAGGTATTAGGCCACTCACTGTTGAGGCACGATGGTGGTTCCATGGGGGTTATGGCTGGCAAGTGGCGTCCTTTAGGCATCCTGTGGCCTTCCTTATTGAAAATTGTCTCCTCAATTCTGTCTAATTTGTTGATCCAAGGTGGATATTCTCTGACTTACTTGCTTTTTTGGCCTGGCCCTAGAAGGAGGTACAGGACACTGCTGCCTATTCAGCCACCATGTTTCAGAAAAGCCTAGAGAATACGTTAAAAAAGAACAATACTTTATTGTTGTTTTGTTGATGGTTTCTTGTGCTGTGCAGAAGCTTTTTATTTTGATATAGTCCCATTTTTTTATTTTCTCCTTAGTTTTCATTGCCCTAGGAGTTGTAGCAGTAAAGGTGTTGCTATGACAAATGTCTGCTATTTTGCTGCCAATGGCCTCTTCTAAGATTTTTATGGTTTCCCACCTTATGTTAAAGTCTTTTATCCATTTTGAACCCATTTTTGTGTTTGGTGTAAGTTGGTGAACTAGTTTCATTGTTTTTCATGTATTTGTCCAATTTTCCCAACACCATTTATTAAAGAGACTATCTTGACTCCATTGTATGCTCTTGCCTCCTTTGGCAAACATTCATTGAGCGTAATGGCTTGGGTTGATTTCTGGACTCTGGGTTCTGTTCCATGGTCTATATATCTGTGCTTGTGCCAGTACCAGGCATTTTTTAGAACAGTGGCATTGTAATATAGCTTAATATCTGGTATTGTGATTCCTCCAACTTTGTACTTCTTCTTAAGATTGTTGTAGCCATACAGGGTCTTTTTTTATTCCAGATGAATTTTTGTAGAGTTTGTTCTAGATCTTTGAAGTATGCCATCGGTATTTTAATGGGATTGCATTGAATCTATAGATTGCTTTGGATAGTATGGACATTTTAGTGATGTTGATTCTACCAATTCATGAACACAGTATATTCTTTCACTTATTTTGTGTCTCCCTTTATCTCTTTTTTTCAGTGGCCTGTAATTTTTTGAGGAAAGGTATTTTACCTCTTTGGTTAAATTGACTAGTATTTCAAAGTACCTTAATTTTTGTGTTGCAATGGTAAATGGGATTGATTTTTAGTTTCTCTTTCTGTGAGTTCATTATTGGTGTACTAAAAAGCCACAGATTTTGGGGTATTAATTTTGTATTCTACTACATTGCCAAATTTGTTTATTAAGTCTAGTAGTTTTTTGATGGAGTCTTTAAGGTTTTTCTAAGTACAATATCATGCCATCTGCAAATAATGAGAATTTTACTATTTCTGTTCCAATTTGGATGCCTTTTATTTCTTCTTCTTGTCTAATCTCTATGGCTAGCACTTCCAGCACTATGTCAAACAAGAGTGGTGAGAGTGAGCATCCTTGTCTTGTTCTTGTTCTTAGGGGAAATGGTTTTAGTTTTTCCCCATTGAGTATGATGTTTGCTTTAGGTTTGTTGTACGAGGCTTTATTATGTTGAGGTATGATCTCTCGCTTCCCACTTTGCTGAGAGTTATTATCAGGAAAAGGTGTTGGATTTTGTCAAATGCATTTTTTCTGCATCAATTGATATGATTATGTGATTTTTGTCTGTCAATTTATGTGATATATCACGTATATTGATTTGTGGATAAAGCCCACTGCATGGGAGATCATATTTGCCAATGTTAACTCATATAAGGGTTTAATTTCCAAAATTTATAGGGAACTCATACAACTTAACAAAAGGAGGATAAACAATCCAATAAAAAATGCAAAGAGAACCTAAATAGACATCTTTTGAAAGAGGACATACAGAAGGCTTAGAGACATATGAAAACATGCTAAAATCACTAATCATCTGAGAGATGCAAATCAAAACAACAACGAGATACCATCTTCCACCTGTCAGAAGAATGGCTATCATCAACAAATCAACAAACAAGTACTGGCGAGGATGTGGAGAGAAAGGAACCCTCTTGCACTGGTGTTGGGAATGCAGCTACTATGGAAAACAGTATGGTGTTTCCACAAAAAATTTAAAATGGAACCTCCATTTGACTCAGTAATCCCACTTCTAGAAATATATCCCAAGAAAATAGAAACACAAATCAGAAAGGATATATGCATCCCTATGTTCATAGCAGCACAATTTACAATAATTAAGATTTGGAAACAGCCTAAGTGCCCATAGCATATGAGTAGATTAGAAAACTGTGGTACATCTACACAATGGAATACTACACCGCTATAAAAAAGAAGGAACTTTTACCATTTGCAACAGCATGGATGGATCTGGAGAGCATTATGCTAAGCGAAATAAGCCAGGTGGAGAAAGATAAATATCACATTATCTCACTCATTTGTAGAATATAATGAACAACATGAACTGAAGAACAAAACAGAACCAGAGTTATTGAAGCATGGAATAGACTGTGCAACCTATGAGGGAAGGCGGGTGAGCGGGTAAGAGATCAACCAAAGGACTCGCATGCGTGCATATGAGCATAACCAATGGACACAGATGAGGTGGTGAGGGAATGTGCTGGGGGTTGAGAGTAGCCAGGAAGAGGTCAATGGGAGGAAAAGGAAACTTATGTAATACATTAAACAATAACGAACTTAAATAAACAAACAAACAAACAAACAAACACACAAAAACCTAGGCAGTGGAAGTCTCTACAGAATAAAGGACCAACTGTTTTTGTTTTTTTTCTTCTTCTTCAAATTATAAGAAAATAAAAAAATAAAAAAACTGGAAAGAGGAAAAATAACTAACTAACTAAATAAATAAATAAATAAATAGAACAATACTTTAAAGTAATTAAGGCTATTTAATCCAAAAGCCTGCTGATATTCTGCCAAATTCTCCAGTTCCTTCGAGGGGTAAATATTGTTTAAAAATACAGATACAACCTCTTTTCCTCCTATAAGCATTTATCCCCACCAGGGGCTTCCATAAGTCCTGCTGATCGAGGGCTCTGAGAGCCCCTGAGTCACACCTGTTCTTCATCTTCCCTTTGCTTCAGGCTTCAAATCGTCTTGCTTGTAGATTGTGTGAGCAATCACTGTGTAAAATCATGAAGACATATATTTTATTTTCTTTGTTCATTTTAGACCACATAGGCAAGAATGACATTCCTTTGGAGATAAAATCTATGTATCATTTTAATTAAATGTGGAAAAAGCAATTTCTATTTCAAAACTTAACCTACTTTTACAATTCATTTTGCCAGGGTTATTTCCAAAGTGTGAGAGACAGAGGAGAAAGGGGAGTTAGTGCCGAGGAGCTGGTTCTCATAATTTTTGTGCCCATCCATTCATACTGGTTCAACTGAATGGATTTTAACCAAATAATACTTTTGGTTAAAGCCAAGTTTAATAATGATTTTTAACTTAATTGAGAAGTATTATTTTTCTTTTCTGTACATTTTTTTTTCAATCCAGGGAGGAAAAGGTGAAATTATAAATATAAAGTACAATATGTTTATAGATATGCCCCTCTTTATTCAACAAGTAAAAGAAGGAATTATGTTGAAAGGAGTTTGCTTATGATTTTTCATTCTGTTAAAGTAATTTAATGATTTATGGAGGCCAAGAAAGAAAGATCATTACAAAAACAATCACAAACCTGAAGTCAATTCCTGCATGCCTGACAACTTGGGACCTCAGTCCTGCTAACTCACCCCTCCTAGAGACAGTTCCCTCACTTATATGTATCATTAAGTATAATCTCTTTCTTGCATTCCCTTAGTATTGTTACAAAGATTAAGTGAAATTTTACTAATGAAAGTAATTAAAACTTAAGTGGTAACACATGATGTGCAAAGTTAATATTTTATATTCTTAGCCTGTGTTAGAATTCTCCAAAGAAACAAACTACCATGATTTATGGGTTTGCTTGATAGGTGATGTGAGCCAAACTCCTTATAGACAATTTCGGGGCCTGGGGGCCTGGGTACATATGGACATAGGTGTTTCTAATCCCAGGACTACCTTGCCCATCCCGTAGATCCCTTGAGATCCCTCAATATCCCTTTTCCTCTAGAAAGAGTGGGTTGCAAAAAAGGTGAGAGATTCATTTTCAGAAATTGGCATTCCTCAACATGAATCTAGGATAAGGGTAAATTACTGCTAAATTATCATGGGCTTTATGGATACTAAGAACTAAATTAATCCATAAATAAAGATAGTCCCACCAAAATATTAATAAATATTTTTGAAGCAATATAATATGCTAATTTAATCATTTAAAGTGCTCTGATGAAGAAAAAAGTAACTTCTAAAATTAATGGAAATTTACATCTCTGAAAAAAATTTAAAGAGCCAGGCACTATTTCTAGTTGTTTTATTTATTTAAATGTATTATGATTATCTCTTAATTTTAATTAATATTAATTGAGAGAATTCATTATTTTTCAGAGCTGGTAATGTTTATAATATTCAGATTTGAATATCTTTTATATTAATTGCACATGTGGTACTTAAAAAGAACAAAAAGAACAGTAAACTGTGTCTATCATCTAAATAAGACAAAATAATGAATCATTGAAGAAAAAAATTTGCAGGCTGTCTATATTTCAATCTAATTATACACTACCTCAAATGTTACACCAATCTATTGAGATGTCTGTTTTTCTAAAAATCAATTTGCTTAACAGATATCACACACTGAAAAATAAATTGCATATACAGTATTGGATAAGGTTATTTTGGTATGTTGACATGCAAAGTTTTGAAAATTGTTATAGGAAGAGAGCTTCTTCAAAAACCTTTATAAAATTGGGAAGAAACAAGTAGCACATTTTGAACTTTTAGTCTAGCATTTCAATTACATGTGAATACTTTCCCAGCATTAAACTATCTATTTATGTTAGAGAATTTACCCCTCTACCTCTTTTTAATAAAACACTTATTGAAGGAAATATTTCTCCATTTAAAAAGTGATATTTTTCAAAAGGAGTATAGAAGGTTTGCAAGGGAAATTGCACAAATGTTGAATTGAAGAGGGTAGAAGATTTAACTCAGCCTCTGTTTTGTTTCTTATTCAATCCTTCCTTGAAGACTTTGTCATGTTGTGTGCACATTATTGTAGCCCAAGGTCAACAGTTTGCCAATGCACTACAAAGACAGCAGTTATAAGCAAATTCTGCAGACCACTCAACCAGTAGAAGTCTATGCTTTAATTTTTAATAATCAATCAATTGCCAAACACAAAATAGAGTATCATTCTTAATGCTGGGCTTTAAAAAAAAATTATGATCCATAAATGGAGCAGAATCTACTTTAAAAGGCCATATCCTTGAAAAAAATGTTTCATGCTACTTTTATCTATCTACATACATATCTGTCTATTAATCTATCTACCTACTTACCTACCTACCAATCTTTAAACATTCCAGTACAACCTTAAGATTTTAGTTATACCTTTGTAGGAGCATATATTTTAGACACACCCACCCACCCACATACCCATCCATTTTGTAGGCAATCCAAGTGTTTCTGAAAAATAATAACATGCTCTTTATTGCAGTATTCAAGTGACCATATATGAATCCATTAATGGCATTCTATTTTCAGTTCATGTGTTTTACAGCATGTTACATCGAAGAACAGATTAGTAGTTTGATTAGTAAAGATATTTGCCTGAAGGCAAAACTATTAAGTATGTGTTTCTCAAACCTCAAGAAGCAAGAATACCATATTGTTAAAAAAAAAATACTGATTTGCTTTCTCTAATGGCTAAATAAGCATAAAAAGTTTGCTGTTCAAAGTTTAAGGATTCTCATCTCCCCCCTTTTTTACATAGCTGACTTAGTTACTTATAGAAAATACTCTATTAATAGTCCTTTATTTTAACACCTGGTTTTCAACATCTTTACATATCTAAGGAAAAGAGAGATTTAAGCAGAAGAAAATGAATGTGAGAGAAAAAAAAAGAAGATGTGTTAAAATTCTTAGAAGTGGAACTAAATACTGTGAACTATAACTTAAGGTATTTTAGAATTAAATAGAACATTTTAAAGGTTGTGGAAGAGTACATTAGACACTCATAAATAGCCTATCTAATAAAAGAGAATCATGGTAATTAGTGTACGACTGCTACCCTTCCCACTAGCTAATCAGGGGGATATGCAAATTAACTGCCAGCCAAGATGGCAGCCGGCAGTCAGGCACCTTAAAACTAACATGGGGCTTGCTTGCTTCAGTGACGGCGGACTCCAACATTCCCCACCTGCCTTGCCGGCCTCTGAGTCTGCAGTTTGAAACATTGTAACAAATATAGAAGCTAAACAAGACCCCAGAAACCTGCTTTCAGCAATCCTGGATCTCAGAGCTGGACTTATACATTGTTTCGATTATAGAACCCAAACAAACCAGATACCTGCTTTCAGCAGCAGAGGCCTCAGAGCTGGAGCCAGAGCTAAAGCTGGCCCAGAATAAAAAAAAAAAAAAAGAAAGAAAAAAAAGCAGTTGGGTGCTTCAGCCCTCAGGCCCTCACCCAGACTGGCCAGGCACCCCAGTGGGGACCCCCACACTGAAGGGTGTGTGGCCAGCTGCAAACAGCCATCATCTTCTCATCCTGGCTGGCCAGGCACCCCAGTGGGGACCCCCACCCTGATCCAGGACACCCTTCAGGGCAAACCAGCCAGCCCTCCCATGCACCAGGCCTCTATCCTATATAGTAAAAGGATAATATGCCTCCCAGCAGCGGATCAGTGGAGCCGCGAGGCCTCCCAGCAGCAGGATCAGCGTGACAGGAGGCAGCGCCCAAACCCCCTGATTGCCCTGCGGCTCTGTGTGTGACAGGGGGCGGGGCCACAACCTCCCTATCCGCCCTGCTCTGTTTGTGACAGGTGAAGCCTCCCCAACCTCCTGATCAGCCCTGCTCTGTGCCTGATACAGGGGAGCTGCTCAACCCCCTGATCACCCTGAGGCTCTGTGTGTGACAGGGTGTGGCACCCCAACCTCACCCCCCACAGGCCCTGCTCTGTGTGTGACAGGGTAGAGCCATAAACTCCCATCAGCCCTGCCCTGAGTGTGAGAGTGGCGGCGACCCAACCCCCTGATCGGCCCTGCTCTCTGGGTAATAGAGGGCGGTGCCCCAACACCCTGATCTGTCCTGCTCTGTGTGTGACAGGGGGGAGCTCTTCAACCCCCTGAAGGGCCCTGCACTGTGTGTGACAGGGGGGAGATCCCCAACCCCCTGATCGATCCTGCTCTGTGCATGACAGGAGGCACGCCCCAACCCCCCGGATTGGCCCTGCTCTGTGCATGACAGGGGGTGGCGCCGCAACCTCCCCATCGACCCTGCCTTGAGTGTGACAGGAGGAAGTGCAACAACCCCCCAATAGGCCCTACCCTGAGCATGACTGAGGGTGGCATCGCAACTTCCCGATTCGCCCTGCTCTGTGCATGACAGGGGGCGGCGCCCCAACTCCCCAATCGGCCCTGCTCTGAGCCCGAACAGGGGCTGCACCTAGGGATTGGGCCTGCCCTCTGCCACCCGGGAGCAGGCCTAAGCCAGCAGGGCGTTATCTCCCAAGGGGTCCCAGACTGCGATAGGGCACAGGCCAGGCTGAGGGACTCCCCTTCCTCCCGAGTGCACAAATTTTTGTGCACCGGGCCTCTAGTATATATATATTTTTTTCTGTGTTTTCATGCAGCTAACATTTGAAAGAAAGACAAAAAAACATAAAAACACAAAACTAACAAGATTATGCTGTACAGTGTTATGATGATTATAAAATAATAGAATGATATGGTCAGGTTGATTTTTTTGAAAAAAAAATTATATATACATATATATATACATATATACAGATATACAGATATACAGATATATACATATATACATATACATACATATACATATATATACATATTTATACATATACATACATATACATACATATGCATACATATACATATATATATATACATATTAGAGCCCGGTGCACAAAAATTTGTGCACTCTAGGGGGGAGAGGGTCCCTTAGCCCAGCCTGTGCCCTCTCACAGTCTGGGACCCCTCGGGAGATAACGACCTGCTGGCTTAGGCCTGCTCCCGGGTGGCAGAGGGCAGGCCCAATCCCTAGGTGCACCCCTGGGTCGGGCTCAGAGCAGGGCCAGTTGAGGAGTTGGGGCACCACCCCTGTCATGCACAGAGCAGGGCGGATCAGGAGGTTGCGATGCCACCCTCAGTCATGCTCAGGGTAGGGCTTATTGGGGGGTTGGGGCACCGCCCCTTGTCACACTCAAGGCAGGGTCGATGGGGAGGTTGCGGCGCCACCTCCTGTCACTCACAGAGCAGGGAGGATCAGGGAGTTGGGGCCCTGCCACTGTCACACTCCGGGCAGTGTCAATGGGGAGGTTATGGCTCTACCTCATCACACACAGAGCAGGGTCCGTGGAGGGGGGTTGGGGCGCTGCCCTCTATCACCCACAGAGCAGGGCCGATCAGGGGTTTGGGGTGCCGCACCCTGTCACACACAGAGCCGCAGTCCGATCGGGGGGTTGGGGAGCTCCCCCCTATCAGGCACAGAGCAGTGCTGATCAGGGTGTTGGGGCACCTTCCCCTGTCATGCTGATCCCGGTGCTGGGAGGCATATTACCCTTTTACTATATAGGATAGAGGCCTGGTGCACGGGTGGGGGCCGGCTGGTTTGCCCTGAAGGGTGTCCTGGATCAGGGTGGGGGTCCCCACTGGGGTTCCGAACCAGCCTGGGTGAGCGGATGATGGCTGTTTGCAGCTGGTCACACACCCTTTAGTGTGGGGGTCCCCACTGGGGTGCCTGGCCAGTCTGGGTGAAGGGCTGAGGGCTGTTTTCAGGCTGGCGGGTGACTGAAGCTCCCAACTGCTCCTTTTTTTCTTTTTTTTTTCTTTTTTATTATGGGCCAGCTTTAGCTCTGGCTCCAGCTCTGAGGCCTCTGCTGCTGAAAGCAGGTAACTGGTTTATTTGGGTTCTATAATCGAAACACTGCATCAACTCCAGCTCTGTGATCTGGGCTGGCTGAAAGTAGGTTTCTGGGGTTTTGTTTAGCTTCTATATTTCTAACAATGTTTCAAACTGCAGGCTCAGAGGCCCGTAAGGCAGGCAGGGAACATTGGTTTCCTCCATCACTGAAGCAAGCAAGCCTCATGTTAGTTTCAAGCTGCCTGGCTGCAGGCCGCCATCTTGGCTGGCAGTTAATTTGCATATTGCCCTGATTAGCCAATGGGAAGGGTAGCGGATGTACAGCTAATTACCATGTTTCTCTTTTATTAGATAGGACATAATCTCTTCTGGACTACCTAGTTATTGTATTGGACTTTCCTCTCACTCTCTGGAGAAATGATGAGAGAACTCTGGACTATGTGTACAATGAACAAATTTGATAGTCTGACCCCTGAATAATTTAACAGAAACTCCATCTGACTTTATCCTTATGAATCACTCAATAAATGATTGTAGCAAAGTATTAAAATAGTTAGTTATTTTAAGGCTTTATTTCAAAACAGAGTAGAAAAACTTACTATTCACAGGAAACCATACTTTGAAATAAGAATAATTTTGAAATATAAAGTTATTTAGCTCCAATGAGTTTATAATAAAGATTTAATGTCTTCTTTAATTATATGAATAAAGGATAAGATAATATGATCTGTTGTTTAGACACCTTTTATACATTAGTTATTTATATAACGTTTTCTGATGACTTTTATAAGTTTTCCATAGTATAATATATGGCAGTCCAAAGCCCAAACCTTTTAATGTAGTCTGAAGTTCTCTGACTAAATCAATTATACTTGTAATGATGTTGAAATTTGAGTTTTTTAGCAGCAGTGCATGAAGCCATATAAAACACTTTTGGCTTCAGTTTTATAAAATAACTGAGCCCTGTTATTAAATATTTTGTTTTTAAATCTGGGTCATTATCTATTTCTATAATGTCTCTAAAATTATGGGTGGTAATATAATGATTGAACAAGATGCTTTTGAGTGATGAAGAAGTTTTGTTGCATGTGACAATGGGAATCGGTACTTCATTTTATCTTCAAAATGCTTGGAATAATTGACCAGAAAATGAAATTAAAAAGGGAATCTTATCCATTATTTAGGAGAAGAAACAGCCTAGGAAATTTAATTATTGCAGAAACACGTTAAATAAGTGATGAGCCCCACAATTTTTTGTTGAAGTGAAAATCTTTCACTTTTTCCCATATTTTCAAGTTCATTGAAATCCCATGAATTGTAAAGCTAGAGAAACATAGTGGTGGGAAATGAGGAGATGAAGTAAGGAGAAGGCATTGGACATGGCCAAGGGGAAATCAGCAATAAGAAATGGTGTAACAAGCAGAATGGACACAGACTCATACAGAACAGGCAGATAGCTCCGATGTGTTTGGGGGGGGGGAGGGGGAGTGGGGGAGGAGGAATGGAGGGATTGAGCAAAAAAGAGAGAAAGAGGGAAAAAAGAAAGCACTCATGAACACAAACATTGTGGTAGTTGTTGGGGTGGGGGTGGAGTTGGAAGAGGGTAAAGGGGGTAAATGGTGATGAGAAAAAATAAAATAAAGATGAAAAAAGCACAGAAATAGTGTATTGATATTTCTGAAGCTATTAAACACTTCAGTGTGCTCAGCCTTATGCCACGTTTTCTTTATAAGTATGTATCACTTACTTCTTTGGTCACATATCTAAGTATGAACTATTTTACCACTTGTGCAGTGGAAAAGGTAGCTATTGATTGAGGAATGTTCCATCTAGAGGACAAGCATCAGGAGAAGATTCACATACGGGGAGAGATAAAGCGAGGTGAACTAAGCCATGTTAAGTGCCTATGATATGCAAGACTAGGTTTTCTGCTCCATATAATTTTATTACATAGAATCCTGACAACAACTTTCAAAGGTGGTATTTGCTCTTTCTGATTTTATAGGTAAGAGAAACAGTAGGCTCAAAGAGGTGAAATAACTTACCTGGGGTCACATAACAAGATAGTATTGGAGCAGAAATTCAAATGCAGACTTGTCTGTTTAACACTTAGAATTTTATGAAACCTCAATGTATGCCCATCACTGCTTCTCTGTTAATTGATCTTTGATGACATTTATCTGAAATGCTGAGTTTTCAACTCTTGATTCACTGTAAATCACAGATTTGTCAGGGTCTCTATATAAAGATCTGTCCTAATTAGGTAAACGGTAATTTTTTAGGCAATAACTTAATAAAGCATACTTTACTGGCAACAATGACTTCTAAATTTTGATGAAAATTGATATGTTATATTGTGGAGTTAAGTAGAATCTATCTATATATATATATCCTATATAATAAAAGCCTTATATGCAAATGGACCAAACAATGGAATGATCAATTGGCAGGGGGGTGGGGCTGGACAAAAGGTGGTGCCAGGCCCTCCAAGGTGGGTGCCAGCGGGCAGAGGGAGGGGACATAGATCAGGGAGCAATGGCGACCTGTGGTGGAAGAGGGGCAATCAGGGGGCGGTGCCGGCCGCTCGTTAGCTAGCACCATCCCCTGATTGGCCCGCAGGTCACCTCCTGCAGAAAGAGGCCAGACTGTGGCTTCAGCCCACTCCCTCTGAGAAGTGAGCCTAAGCCATCAGTTGGACATCCCCTGAGGGCTTCTGGTCTGAGAGAGGGTGCAGGCTGGGCTGAGGGACCCCCCTGAGTACACGAGTTTTCGTGAACCAGGCCTCTAGTGTGTATATATATCTATATCTATATCTATATCTATATCTATATCTATATCTATATCTATATCTCTATCTATCTATCTATCTATCTATCTATCTATCTATCTATCTATCACTCTTATCTAATAATAGACAAACATGGTAATTGACCATACCTTCACTACACCTCCCATTGGCTAATCAGCACAATATGCAAATTAACCACCAACAAAGATGGCGGCTAATTTGCATACTGCAGGCAGGGCCGGAAAGAGTGAGCTGCCAGCACACCACCATCCAGGGCAGGCCCGCCCCTAGGAGCTGCCAGGGATCCGATCGGCGTGTCCTGGGCAGCAAGGCAGCCCCGCCCCAGAAGCCCCAGAAACAACCTGATATGGTAGTAACTCTATCAGTAAGCACTCTGAAAGTCAGTGGCATAAATGCAACAATTAAAAGACAGATTATGAGGGTGAATCAAAAACAAAACCCACTTTAATATAAAGACAAATATAGATTAAAATTAAATGAATTAAGCTGCAGCCTGTTTTGCTCAGTGGATAGAGCATTAGCCTATGGACTGAAGGGTCCCGGGTTCGATTCCAGTCAAGGGCATGTACCTCAGTTGCTGGCTTGATCCCCAGTCCCTATCAAATCATGTGCAGGAGGCAACCAATCAATGTGTCTCTCCCTTTCCCTTCACTCTCTCTAAAATTCAATGAAAAAATATCTTTGGGTGAAGATTAACAAAAACAAAGTAAATGGATTAAGTAACATTAAAGAGATTATAAGAAAAATATATTCCAAATTTTGTTAGTTGTATAATGCTTATGTTTAAATTATTAACACCTAAGAAATTGGGTGAAGGGTACATATAATATACTCTAGTATTTTATAGATTTTTTTACATGTATGAGATTATTTCAAATTAAAATATTAAAAAATTAATAAAATATTAATTGAAATGTATCTGCATTACATGAAAAATCTCCTAATTGCTTCTAGCATAATTTATTAAATTGCACTAAAATTTGCAAGGGTTCAATTAAAAAATATCTTAATTCTAAATGATATAATAGAAAATACATAATAGTGCAGTTATAAGCACTTATCGGGAAATAAAAATTTAAAGAAGTGAATTTAAAGAAGGGATTAGCCAAAGAAAATATATGTACAACCCATGGACACAGACAACAGTATGGTGGGGGGCAAGAGCTGGGTAGAGGGGGCAAAAGGGGGGAAATAGGGACATCCTATATAATAATAATAAAAGGCTAATATGCACATTGACTGAATAGCAGAATGACCGGTTGCTATGATGCGCACTGGCCACCAGGGGACAGACACTCAATGCAGGAGCTGCCCCCTGGTGGTCAGTGCAATTCTATATGGGGAGTGCCATTCAGCCAGAAGCTGGCTCATGGCTGGCCAGCGCAATGGTGGTGGCAGGAGCCTCTCCCACCTCCATGGCAGCACTAAGAATGTCCAGCTAATGGTTTAGACCCAATCCCTTGGGGGCCTAAGCCTTCAGTCGGACATCCCCCCCAGGGCTCCCTGGCTGCCAGAAGGATGTCTGACTGCAAGCTTAGGCCTGATCCCCTGGGGAGTGGGCCTAAGTCGACAGGTGGACATCCCCCAAGGGGTCCTAGACTGTGAATGAGCACAGGCCGGGCTGAGGGACCTCTTCCTCACCCTGAGTGCACAAATTTTTGTGCACTGGGCCTCTAGTATATATGCAAATTAGGCCAGTATGCCATAACGGGTCACAACCAGACAGGAGGAGGTTGCATGTGTAGATGAGGCCAGAACAGCCGTGGGCAAACTACAGCCCGCAGGCAGGACTCGGCCCGTTTGAAATGAATAAAACTAAAAAAAAAAAAAAAGACAGTACCCTTTTATGTAATGATGTTTACTTTGAATTTATATTAGTTCACACAAACACTCCATCCATGCTTTTGTTCCAGCAATCCGGTCTAGTTTAAGAACCCATTGTGGCCCTTGAGTCAAAAAGTTTGCCCACCCCTGGGCCAGAAGCGGAGACAGATAGAGACAAGGGGGCTGGTGAGCCGCCACGCCCCACCTTGGGCCAGCCCCCCAGAGCCAGAGTGGGCATGGACAGGGACAGGGGGCCGCCCGCAGCCTCTGTGACAGAGAGCAGGCCTGGAGAGAAGACGGTGGGCCTGCCTCACACAGAAGCAGCATGGCTCCCCCCCACCTCCCAAAGAATCAGGGTGGCTCCTTCTTGGCTCCCATGGGCACTGGCGGCTTGCTTCCGCCTCCTGCAGAAGCTGCAGGTCTCCCGTGGAAGCAGCGTGACTTTCTCCAGCTCCCGTGGGCACCAGCAGCTCTCTTCTGCCTCCCGCGGAAGTCGCACAGCTCCCGTGGAAGCAGCGCAGCGCCTGGGGGCACACTGTGGTTCCCGCGGGCTCCTGTGGCAGCAGCAGGTGCGCGATGGGCTACTAGTTAAAAAATAAACAAAGATTCAGTTGCCTAGTTATTTCATTTGGGGTCTTGCTATTTTTTGTTTACTGTGTAACTTTTTGGTGTAGATGGGATATTATTTTACAGGGTGTTTATGTATTTTATGCTCATTTTAGAAACCTACATAGGGAGTAGAACTTTCAAAGAGAATCTTAATAAAGGTTCATGGCTTTGAACTACAGGTAATTTTACTACTTTAATCGTGGAGGTGGTCAAACCGTTATGATTAATATCAGATATTTTTAGTTTGGTCACTGCCTTTATCACTGGTTATTTCCAATATGGAGTACACTTGTGAAAAACTGGCTTTTACCTACTCTTTCATTATCAATTTAAGTTTTCTGTAAACTTTTATTTGTTTCGTCAACCTTATTTTATCCATTATCAAGACTATATTTAAAAATCCATGGAAAAGGTAATGTAATTACATGGCCAAGAGCAGGGATTGAGTGAATTCATACCCAGTCTCTGCTACTTCTGTTTTGTTACTGTGGGAAAATTATGTGTCTTCCATAATTACTTCATACTTAATAGGCCTCACTCTCCTCATCAGTAAAATGATGAATAGTTGTGCCAACACTGTGGGTTTATCAGTGATGATTAAGTAAGCGAATAGTAAACAATTTGGAATATTTGTCCCATAGTAAGTATTATGGAGGGTTTGCTTTTCCATCTCTGGACATAATAATTTGAATAGACTCATCTTTAAACTCATATCCATATCAAATAATGTATATTACTTGTGCAGAATCTCATGACCAAGTCATGAGATTTTGTTTTTGGAGAAAGGAATAATGACATTGGCAATTTACTCTAGGGTATACATTTACAGGTCCTCAGTTATATGATGACAAAATATAAAATAGAAATTTTTAGGGCAGATACATACACAATTTTTAAAAATAGCCACAAACTCTTTAATATCTATTGTGTTGTTTTAGATTAATTTTTTCTCAAAATATTTATGTCAACATTATTCTCCTTTACTCTTGGAAAGAATATATTTTGTTCTAATAAAGCATAAACTTTGTATGTTACTTCAACACAGTTGGGAGTCTGAACTTGATTCACTTTCATCTTGTTATTTAAGGCCTATATTTGTATACACGAGGAAATACAAAGTAGAAATAAATGTGGCTATGTTTTTAATGATTAATTTTGTATTTTATTCATAAATTTTAGATCTGATGATATATACATTAATATTTGTAACCATTCTACATTTAAACATGTTTTTGGCACATGCATAAATTATATATAATGGGCATATTATATTTTTATTGATATATTTTATAACTTATTTATGTATGTATTTATTTACTTTGTTTCTACAATCTAGAATGTTTAGTATTTATATGTATGATCAAACTAAATCAAAGTGCATATTAAAATGATTAATTTACCAATAATAATCTAGGAAAGTGCTTCAATATTGGAATTCAAGACAAGGAATTCTTCTTTTATTCATAATGCTCAAGCCTCTTCTGTGAATTCTATAAGAGTGAACAGATTCTTATTTAAATGAATAACTTACTTATTTGGAAACAATCTACTAACAGCATGACTGTTAAGATGGTGAATAAATACATTGGAACAATTTTATTGAAAAGTGAGAAAGGGCATTTTGATTTGTTTCCGACTTGGTAAAGCTTTTGTGATTCCCACCCATAAACATGTGAGGTAGGAGGTGAGAAGGTTTTGTTCTATAATAATGAAGAGAATTGCCACTGAGATTTTAGGGTGGGGAGATTTAATATCCGCTAGCACAATATCAGTTTCTTTCAAGAATATTTGAATTCTTGCACTAGGATTTCTGTGAACACAAGATACCAACCAAAGTGAATTTTTTTTTCAGATATTTAAAAGAACTTCATTCTTTTTATCCCCTTTCTTACTCTTAAAACATAAATACCACGATGAACACTTTATTGATGTTATTAGTGTTCTTTGTGAGTTGGAAGGAAAGTGGCACTTCAATAGAAGTCAGAAAGAATTGAAAATACAAACAATAAACAGAGATCAATGGGACAGTGCATGCTGTTTTCTTTTCCTACTGGGCAATTTCAATGTAAATGGGAAAAGTATATGTGATGATTTGACTTGCTAGAATACATGTTACAAAAATATTTTTTTTTGTAAATGTTTATTGAAATTCAATATATTTCTTTTATTCTTAGTGCACATTTGATATTTTCTATGCTGATTTATTAAGTTTGTAGCTCTGTGAATATGGGAATTTTTCATTGACCTACTACAACCAAGAAATATAGCCCTACCTTTCTCCCAGACAGGGAGAAATGAAAGTCAACTAGATTGCAGTTCCAAATGCTAAGTTTAATGAAACAATTTGAAGCATTTTGGTTACAGTCATATTTCTGAGGGTCTGAATAATCCATAACAACATTGGGGATTTTGTCAGGGACTTTCCAAAATAATGGACATTCAAATATAATTAAAGCCATTTCTAAGTTTCTCTTAAGTTGATTTTAAAGGCATTGGCTTATCAAGCAATCTCTTTGACTTTCAATTGTTTTGATTGTGATGAGTAATTCTATATTTTAAAAATATATTACTGTGCTGGACATGTGACTAGTGTGTGGCAACCGTCAATTGTAAGAAGTTAGGGTAAAGATGTATTTTAACATGTTATATATGTAGTGTTTGGCTTGATATTTTCAAAGAAAACAGTATTTTTTTTAAATACCTCTTCTTAGGTTAATTCTCATGAGGTAATTATTTTATAAAGGTCATCATAAACTAGAGAGTACCTTTTTAAAAATATGTTTTTATTGATTTCAGAAAGGAACAGAGATAGAAACATCAATGATGATAAAGAATCATTGATCTTTGCCTCCAGCATGCCCCCCACTGGGGATAAAGCCTGAAACCTGGGCATGTACCCTGACTGGAATTAAATTGTGACCTCCTGGTTCATAGGTTGACATTCAACCACTGAGCCACACCAGCTGGTTTGAGAATACATTTCTAATCCTTATATTCTATAGCTTTTAAAAAATATGTTAAATTTATAAGGATGACATCTATACTAATGATAGAGGAATATGCAAATTGTCCAGGATGCCATCACAGTAATAGTAACAACCAAACAGCAGACTGCGTGGGGCAACAGGGCCGGCAGAGGGGTTAGTGAGGGACAACCAAACGACTGAACAGCAGGCTGTGTGGGGCGACCACGCCAGCAGGAGGGGCAGTTGGGGGTGACCAGGCCAGGAGGGGGAACAGTGAGGGGCAACCAAGCCAGCAGAGGGGAGCAGTTAAAGGTGACCAGGCCAGTGGGGTGGGGCAGATGGGGGCAAACAGGCTGGTGGGAGAGGCAGTTAGGGGTAATCACGCAGTCAGGCAGGCAGGTGAGCAGTTAGGAGCCAGTGGTCCTGGATTGTGAGATGGATATCCAACTGCTGGTTTAGGCCCAATCCTGGGGATGGCAGTCAGACATCCCCTGAGGGGTCATCATAAACTAGAGAGTACCTTTTATTGGAGAGGGTGCAGGCTGGGCTGAGGGGACCCCCACCCCTCTGTGCATGAATTTCGTGCACCAGACCACTAATCTAATATAATAATAGAAGAATATGCAAATTAGCCATGATGCCGTAACATTAAGACCAATCTACAAGCAGCAGAGATCTACAGGAGGGCAGAGCAGTGAGCTACGAGTGGTGGAGAACTACCAGCGGCTGTGAGTGGGGGGCCAACTGAGGCAAGTGGCAGCAAGCTACTTGCACACAGATTCGTGTGCAGGGCTACTAGTCAGTTAATAAGATTATATAGGTTTCAAGTGTACAAGTCTATGATAGATCTTCTGTATATTGTATTGTGTGCTCACCACCCAGAGTCAAATCTTCTTTTGTCACCATATATTTGATCACCTTTTACCTGTACTAATTTACCCTCTTCCCTCTGCTAACTACCATATTGTTGTCTGTGTCTATGAATTTTGATTTGTTTTTCTTATTTGTTCATTTGTTGCTTTTAGTTTTATATCTCACATATGAGTGAAATCATATGGTTCTTCACATTTGCTGTCTGAATTATTTCTCTTGGCATATCATCAAGATCCATCCATGCTGTTGCAAATGGCAGTATATCATCTTTTCTTATGTCTGAGTAGTATTATATTGTGTATATGTGCTACATCTTTTTTATCCAGTCATCTAACAAGGGACAGTTCAGTTGTTTCAAAGTCTTGACCACTGTAAATAATGCTGTGATGAACATAGGGGTGCATACATCTTTTTGAATAAATGTTTGCTATACCAGTTTACATTTCTATAGCTTTTTAATGTAGAAAAGATATACTTTGAATGAAATAGTAATAGAAGTGATAATATTTAATTTTTATATTTTGATATTTAGAGAGCAAATTTTTATTAAAAAATAATATTAAATATCTATTAAGACAACTTAATTTATGTATACCCTGGCAAGCTTTTTAATTATGCTATGGATACATAAATATTTAATGGAATTATAAGTAATTATTAAATCATTCTCTTGATTTCACTTCTAGAAACTGAACATAAACCTATTTAATCTTGGCTAACAAACAATTATAAAATTATCTTTTATATATGGCCTTAAACACAATTTAGCCTGACCATGATACAGTACAGTATTGTTTAAAGAGGTATGTCTATTCTTTTATTTTGGTAAAAAATATATATATATATATATATAAAATTTTCAATTTAACCATTATGAATGTACAATTCAGTGGCATTAATTGCTTTAATAATGTCATGCAGATATCACCACTATTTATTTTCAAAACATTTTCATTCCCCTAAACAGAAACTCTGTACCCTTTGAGCAATATGTTAGCTAGTAAGTACTAAAGTGTTTTATTTTTTGAATTTGAGAAACTTAATTGTATGATGATTTATATGTTAGTGTGGATATAATTATTTTTTATTTAGAGATTTTGCATATGTATATCGATATACATGTATATATGATATATACATGTATACATATCCTATCTAATAATAGAAAAACATGGTAATTAACCGTAGCTCTGACAGGCTTCCCATTGGCTAATCTGGGAAATATGCAAATTGACTGCCAACCAAGATGGCGGTCGGCAGCCAGGCAGCTGAAGCAAACAGGAGGCTTGCTTGCTCCAGTGATGGAGGAAACCAAGGTTCCCTGCCTGCCGCTGCTGGCCTCTGAGCTTGCACTCTAAGAAACAATGTTGCAATTATAGAAGTTAAACAAAACCCAGAAACCTGCTTTCAGCCAGCTGGGCTTCAGCCAGCAGAATCGCAACAGTGTTTCAATTATAACTTATGTTCAGCTGTATAAATCCTAAATGTCACATATTTAAAAATTAAAACTATTATTCCATATTTTGAGAATAAATTGCTATGATCTGTGAAGAAAGAAATTCTGACTCTATACCTCTTAGGATTTACTGCTTTATAGAAATTAATATTTGAAAATTGCCCCAAAGCCGTGTTAACTTACTTCCCTCATGTTTCACTACACATATTCAGACATAGGCTTCAAATGATTCATTAAAGAACACCAGCAGGTGATTGATAACCTGAAAAACAACCATATCCATGGGAATACATAAAAAACATCAACATCCTGCATGTGTGATAGGCCACCATTATTTGAGCAACTGTATGCAGCAATAGCATCTAGTCATTGAGCCCCTAGAATTCAAAATGACATCAGCAAAATCAAAATTAATTGCTTGTAAACTACCCTCTTGTCAATATAATTATATTTTAGTAACATGAAAAGTAACCATTCATTGCATTAAATGTAACCCAAATTAAAAAGCTTTCTGATTTTTTTTAAATCTATAGGAGTCATGATTAGAAGGAGAAATAAAAGGTTTTACCCCAGGAGGCATGTCTAACTCTGTGCCTATGAGTAATTCACTAGAAATTCTGTGATGTTTATTGAAAAGAAAAATGATGAGTATGAGGTAATTCAAAACCTCATAATGTACTGTTGTGAATTCAAAGGTTCTGCTAGCATAAGGAACAGCATTTTATACTAAGTATAATCCATTCTTAATAATGATCTTCAGAACTTGCTTTTATTTATTGCTACTGAGTTAAGAACAGAGTAGCCGAGTAGAAAATGGTGACAGCAGTGCCACAGCAGGTAATTTAGGCACATTTAAGTTAAACTCATCTACTTCTCAGGGAAACATATAATTTATAGTTTCCTATATTGCAAAGTATTTAAATAAGTTTGACATTAAACTGCTGTCTTCAGAAAACTACTTGAAAACAATTTTTTTTAAATCTGTAGGAATTATAAAAAGCAACACCATTTAAAATTTTATAGTATGTATAATTTATACTGCAAAGTTAAGCATTTTTTGAAACTGGTAAAACTGTTTTATTTTTTAATTATTTTTTATTTTCTAAATTAAATTTATTGGGGTGACATTGATTAATAAGATCATATAGGTTCCAAGTGGACATTTTTTATGATACATGATTTATATATTGCATTGTGCGCCCACCGCACAAAATCAAATAATCTTACATCACCATGTATTTGGCCAGATGTGCATTTTTACAGACAATAATTTGGGGAAAAACAATAATAATAAATGGAAACACTTTTTACTATTATGTGAATACTTACACAAATTCATATTCTAAGTCTGTTATAACATTATTTATGTAAATATACTTAATTTCCATATTGAAAATGTTTTATAATAGCTTGGGAAGAAAGATTGTCAAGCAATATAGTTCAAGAATAAATGCCTTAGTAGATTAAAATTCAATTTTATTTTCACTATTATTTTAAATAGCTGGAAAATTTTAACAATTATTGTGGAAAAATCTATGCTTTCCCATTCTCTATAATATTAGACTGTATCTTAGCAATTGTCTACAAAATAGAAAATGCTTTTTAATAGGTTCTATTAAAAAGTTTTCCAACAGGTTTGATTATCCTTATATGCATATGTACAATGAATGGTGAGACCAATTGGTATAACGATATTTTAAAGTTATTTTATGATAGAAAACTCCCAATAAGCAGAAACAACTATATCAGAATCTATGTATCTTTCTAAACCTTTAAGTAATAGGAGCTAAAAAAAATGCTAGAGTCTAAACATGAATTTCTATGGAATATGTCAAATTCAAGGTAATGTAAGGTCAAAATATAATCTTAACATTTTCCTTTGAAAATATGCATAGGTAGGCGAGATAAAAACAAATATTTAAAGTAGTCCATTCTTTCTACTTCAATTAATGGATAGTCCTTGGGGACAGGAAATTGTCTGGTTACAGATTTACAAAACTACAGATTTACAGTTCTGAAATATCAAAACTTTTGTCCTCATTTTTTTTTCCATTTCTACCAACTCTTATCTTGACTTATCATTAGCATAATGTCAATAGTCAATGCTACCACCAATCAGTTCTTAAAATATATATATATATATATATATATATATATATATATATATATATATATATATTCTGATCTTTTTAGTTTGCCTGAGCTATGTTTGAATCATTCCTTTCCCTTTTGTATCAGTAGATGCGATACTAGAAAATTTCAAAGGGATCATTGCAGTGTGTGCCTGTGTGCACACGCATAATCTGGGAACAAATGCAAGAAACTATCTGGGAAACATGCATTCAATGCCCAATACAATCTATCTGACAAATAACACCTGATTCTGTTCTTTCATTATCAATGCTAAGCTCTAATTTGCTCATACAGCCCCCTCCTTGGTTAGAATAAAAGTTTGCTTCTTTGTGCCTCCAAAATGAACACTGTTTTACACTAGATATAACACGTTCTTTAATATCTCCTATTTGCTTTATTTGCATTCACTTTAGAAAGATATCTAGAATCTCACCAATATAACAATTTTAAAAATATTTTACACATCAGTAATAAAATAATTTAGAAAATTACCTAAAAGTAATAAAGAAATGCTATTTTCTGTGTTCATAAAATTAAGAATGCTTTCTTCTTAAAGGCATTAAAGGTCAGACATGTAATAGTGTGGACAAGGTTGCCTCGACTAAGCCTGAAGGCTCCTCAGTTTTTCCCTTGCTCAAATTTGTATTGACTGTCAGATGAGGAAAGAAGTCCATATATAAGTTAAATTAGTTTTTCCAAACATCTATGTACTTTTATTCCACAAGGAAGAAGGCAAGGGAAGTCCATTTGCATTTATATTATATTTTTATATTAAAATTATAAATTTGGCATATTTTTAGGACAGATACTAACACATATTCAGATACAATAATGTAGTAACTATGACTGAACTTTTTAAAATATTTACTAGTCACTTTGGGTGTATCTTAGATGCAGCCCTTTCTGAGGATGATGAAAATATATATATATATATATATATATATATATATATATATATATATAATTTTATTACTTTTTTTTCCTTTTACTTCAGTGTTAAAGGAAGTGAGGCTCTGTCTGTACCTCGCACATGGAGATACAGTAAAAAATCAGTACAGTGAACCTTAATAACAAAAAGAAAAACTTTTATATGTATCTCTGTTGAACATGCCCAGAATATTATGCCTATTTACTTATATATTCCTACTAGAGGCCCGGTGCATGAAATTTGTGCACTAGGAGGGTGTCCCTTAGCCCAGCCTGCACCCTCTCCAATCTGGGATCCCTCGGGGGATGTCCAACTGCCTGTTTAGGCCCAATCCCTGTGGGACATCCCTCTCATAATCCTGGACCACTGGCTCCCAACCGCTCACCTGCCTGCCTGATTGCCCCTAACCACTTCTGCCTGCCAGCCTGATCACCCCCCTGACCACTCCCCTGCTAGCCTGATCAATACCTAATTTCTCCCCTGCCTGCCCGGTAGCCTCCAACTGCCCTCCCCTGTCAGCCCGCTTACTCCTAACTGCCCTCCCCTGCCGGCCTCAATCACTTTCTACATTGTTTTTATAACTTGAAACTGAAGACGGAAGGCATTTGTGTTACAGCACTATAAAATAAGGTTGTATCTTACAATGGATGGTCAGGTAAAAATTAACCTTGCTCTTGTGCAATTAGTCTTCCAAGGAATACATTCATAAATAAGAGGATTCATCTATTTATATGGCATTGTGTCTCTTTAGACTGAGATATTGAAAGGCTAATACGTTCAGTCTGTAAATTTATGGTAAGTATGATATGAATCTATTAAACTAAAATTTCTAAATTTAACATATTTCTGTTTTTAAAAAATTCTATTTAAATCTTACCTGTTGTAATCTGTAACATCAATATACATGTCAGCATTAGTAGTCCAGAGGAAAACAACTAAAAAACATAATGATCCTCTAAAAACAGCCTTAAAAAAAAAAAGAAAAGGGGGGAATTTATTCTAAATTTAGGGGACAGAAACAAGTAATTTTGAACCAAGCTAATATGAATATTTTATTTATAAAAGTAATTCCATGTCTTCCTAGAGTCAGGCCAGAATGAAACAAATCCATATATTTTATATTTATCACCAAAATCCTATATTATGCAAATTATTATTCTGAATCATAATTCTGAAATACTAGAAAAATTCTGAATCATCTAATAGCATTGATGTTATTTATTAGTGAACTTTGTAATACCTTAGATCGCTAAAATCCTTTGCTTTTAAAAAGCCACTTCTACCTATATTTTCTTATTTTAATTCACATAAAAATCATTTGAATAGCTATTGTTATTCCTCATTAGGCTGAAACTGAACTCAAATGGACTAGTCCAGTGGTCAGCAAACTCATTAGTCAACAGAGCCAAATATCAACAGTACAACAATTGAAATTTCTTTTTGAGAGCCAAATTTTTTAAACTTAAACTATATAGGTAGGTACATTGTTATTAACTTAATTAGGGCACTCCTAAGGCTTAGGAAGAGCCACACTCAAGGGTGCAAAGAGCCACATGTGGCTCACGAGCCGCAGTTTGCCGACCAGGGACTAGACTATTTGCCTAAGGGTCACAGATTTAAGGTCACACACCTTAGTTTATAGACTCAAGACTTCAACTCAGATCTTCTTATTTCAAGTTCAAAGTTCTGTCTACACTATGTCTGGCCTCATGAGTTATAATACATGTGCTAAAAGACATTTTAGGAAAAAATCAATCTCAAGGTTATGCACATTTTAAAAATAAAATGGATAAACCAAATTGCGGTACATACACACAATGGAATGTTATTAAGTAAAAAAAGAAATCCTATTATATGCCACAACATGAACCTGTGGACATTTTACTACTAAGTGAAACAAACCAGTCATAAGACAAATAGTGTGATTCCACTTATATTATACTAGAGGCCCGGTGCATGAAATGTGTGCATGGTGGAGAGCCCTCAGCCCAGCTTGCACCCTCTCACAACTCGGGACCCCTTGGTGGATGTCCGACTGCTGGTTTAGAGGTTAGAAAACAACCTTGTGAGGAAAAACAAACAACAAAAAAAACCTAAAACAAAACAAAGGCCACTCCAGAGAGTGTGGGTTCTGAGGAGCTAGGGTTAACTGTCTGGGTGAAGATTCACCAGTCCAGGGAAGAGGGGAGGATGTAGTGAGTGTGTGTGTGTGTGTGTGTGTGTGTATCGGTTGTGTGAGAGAGATCCCAAAGACTCCAGACTCTTTTGTTCTAAAGCACAAAACTTTGCTTTCCCCATATTTATTGCATGTCTAAACACAAGCCATCATGTACTTTAAGCAACATGTATTAGGGAAGGAGAATGCAGCCTTAAAGCAAAGGGTGGGGGTATCAGACGTGAGTAACTCCTCTCGTCCCCCCAGCTGAAGCTCCTTGGGGGCGGCCTCTTTGAGAACCCACATTTATCTCTTGGCAGGTGGGAGGTTAGGAAGGGCAGCATTATCCTGGAAGGGGAAGGTCACCGGGACTGCACCTGTGGTACTTGCCCCTCCTTTAATTTCCTCACCCTCCCGGGTTGCTTTCCACCCCACCACGGATCCAGTGAATGGGGTCAGAGATCTGCCTCTAGGCCAGTGGTTCTCAACCTTGGCTGCACATTAGAATCACCTGGGAATCTTTTTAAAATCCTGATTTCTGGGCCTCATCCTCCAGCAATTCTGTTTCTTTGTTACTAATGTTGTGGCCCCACCCCATAACAAAGAAACAGAATTCCGGAGGATGAGGCCCAGAAATCAGGATTTAAAAAAGATTCCCAGGTGATTCTAATGTGCAGCCAAGGTTGAGAACCACTGCTCTAGGCACGGCGGAGAGTGTGCTGGGGCCCCGTGGGCCAGTTCCAAGGCCCCTCCGTCCTCGCCCCACCCCTGCCAGCTTCCCGCCTATGGGCAGTGGCTTGGGGTGTTCCACCCCGCCCTGCACCAGACTCAATCCAACTGGGTGCAGGGAGAGATTGGGCAGATCTGTGGTGGGCAGCTCCCTGGCTAGCACCTTTAAATTGCACACGACTGGGCTGGGAGTGGGAAGAAAAGCCTCCCCAGAAAGATTTTTCAAAAGCCTTCCGGGACTGGGAGGTTGGCCAGCTGGGGCCTTCCTTCCCCTGGCTGCTGGCAGCCGACCCTGCCCCCCCACCCACACCCACCTTGACCTGGAGCCACCCACATCTGCTGCCACCCATCCCCGGTTCCCTGTTCCCCATCATGCAGTCAACCCCTGCTGGCCGGAGGGAAGGACCAGGAGGTTGGACAGCAGGCCATGATCAGGCGATCAGAGTGGTCCATGTGTCAAGTGACTGTCATTCTGGTCTTTCAGTCATCTGCCCTAAAGGTCGCTTAGGCTTTTATATATATAGATGAGGTCTGACTTATTTAAATCATTCAGACTTATGGAAGCAAAGAATAGAATGATGGTTGTGGATGCTGGAGGTAGGGAAAGGGGCAGTGGCTAATCAAATTTCAGCTGTGTAAAATAAGTTCTAGAGATCTGATATTGTGACTGCAGTTAACAATACTGTACACTTAAAGATCTGTAGAAAGGGTTGATTTCATATTAAGTGTTCTTACCCTATGGAAATAAAAGAAAAACTTAAACCTAAAAAAAAAAAAAATCAATTAGTCACAGTACCTTTTTCACTCAATATTCTGCTTAATGCAAATTTTCTCTTACTGTAATTTGGGAACATATCTATTGATTGCCTCTGCATGCCCACCTTAAAACTTAAAAAAAAATAGCACACAATTAATAACTCCCTTTAAAACTGCAGTGTTTGTTAATAAGATGTTAGTAGTTAGGTATTATCACTTTAAAAAATAAAATGATATTAAATATTCCACTATTTCTAAAAAGAATAGTCTGCTATGTTTAAATGACTCACTATTATTTCTGATATCTAGGATAGAACATTGAACATTTCTGAGATGTTTTCACAAATATACCTTTCAAAACTAATCATCGTTCTGTTTTTAAGTCACTAATCTGTGATTTGTCTATCAAGAAGAAATATCAACTCTTAGTTTTGAGAGAAAAATAACATGGTAAAATATTCTTGAATTCAGATAGTTGCAGGAAAAAATAAAGAAAATCATGTACATGCCACATGTACACAGGTGCAAATTTAATTTATTTTTATTGAAAATGCATTTTTAGATTTTGAAAGAAACATATAATTTTTCTTGCTCTGAACATTTCTCAGAACACTTAGGTTACCATTTGTATTTTTAAGATAGAGCACTGAAGCATCTATTGAACCACACAATCTGAAATGTGTAGAATGCCCTGTGCAGATAATATGTGTGTCTTATGATTGTGATATTTTGCTCATTTTCAAAGCCAACATGGAAGGTCCTTGCCTTATATCAGACAGAGCAGTGAAAGTATGGAATGCGAACCAACCACTTGTGTAGTTATATGATAGCTGAGTTTTATACCTGTGTCATGCTGAATGAAATGGGTACATTAGTGTTGTTTGAAATGGATTTATTTTAATAATAACTCAAAATGAAAAAAAAATAGTGTAAGTATGTCAAGGGAGATATTTACTGGGCTTATTTTGAATTTTTTTCTGCAGAATCATAGTTTCTGTTTTATGTATTATGAATCAATTTTTGAATTATTTTGCTTCATATTACTCAAATAAAGTTACAGCAATAAAAACAACCAATATTCTGTTGTTTGAGTCTATGAGTTAATGTTTGTTTGCTTTTCTTATTTGTTCATTTGTTGCATTCCATTTTATATCTCACATATGAGTGAAATCAGATGGTTCTTGACTTTTTCTGTCTCACCTTTTTCACTTAGCATTATATTCTCAAGATCTATAAATGTTTCAGATGGTAATATTTCATATTTTTTTATGGCTGAGTATTTTTTCATTGTGTATATGGACCACACTTTCTTTATCCAATCATCTATAGAGAGACACTTCAGTTGTTACCATGTCTTGGCCACTTTACATGTTCTTCCTCGAAAATTGTCAATCTATACCTTCAGTGAGCCTGTCTTTTTATTCATTCATTCATTCGTTCGTTCGTTCGTTTGTTGCATCTATGATGACATATTTTTGGAAGGTCAGAGTAATTCCCTTTTTCTAGACCCCTTAGGCACAATCTTCCACCAAAAATTAAGACCACAGAATCCCTCATTGTTCTCTTGTTCTCAGACCCCATATTATCTCTATGTGCTTTACTTGTTAATTGTTAACTATCCTATACCCACAATGTAAGAGAAGTCTGGATTTATGTTTTACTTTGTATCCAACTTCAGAGATTTCCCCACTATGGTTTCTCCCCTCTTCCTAATCTACCACCAATGGATTTCATGTATCTCCTTTTTGTTTCCCCTTTGTTTCTGAATTATAAAATAAGTGATAAACTTCCATATTCTGGAGCATTTTTTCAGTTGTTTGAGCTTTTGCTTTCCAGTGATTGTCATCAGTTTGGGTCAAATAAACTCATAAAAAATTTCTACAGCTTTGGACTATTCTTATGTCAACAAACATATATAATTTTATTAAGCCATGTCACCCCAATAAATTTAATTAAAAAAAAGAAATACAGAGTAGCATCAAGTGAGAATACATGATGTGAATAACTTTGGATGTTACATTTTTAAAAAATATATATATAAGATTTATTTACATTGTGTGAAAAGCTTACTTATGCCACTTCCTTTGATCCATTCACTCTTGGCAATATACCAATTGTTGTCACATATACTCTTCTAGCCACTTAAATGTTTCATGTGTATAACTTTATTATAGTTCTCTATAGTAGATACCTGATACCTCTAAGTGGGAAAAAGTCATACTTTAGTCAAATTTCAGCATTTAATCATTATTTATTACATTCTAATTTTAGGAAAGATTTTTTTAAGACAATAAATTCTTATTGTCTTCTACTTTAAAAAACAGCAATGTGATTCTACATATTCAGTTTTAAAACATAAATGTTAAAATAAAATTCAGAAGTAATTTAGTTAAACTATTAACAATCAAATATTTGTGATAACTTTATTGATTATTTTCCTCCTCTAATCACAAGTAAGACTTCTTCTTATAAATAGATTGTTTCTAGATAAAGAGACATCCCATCCTATATAATAAAAGCTTAATATGCTAAGTGTCTAGTCATCTGGTTGGTCATTCAGCCAATCAAAGTGTAATATGCTAATGATATGTTAATGATGCTCAACCACTCGCTATGACATGCACTGACCATGAGGGGCAGACAGCCAACTGGTTGACCAGTTGTTATGACATGCACTGACCACCAGGAGGTAGTTGCTCTGACCAGTAGTTTAGCTAGCTTCTGGGGTCTGGCCTATCTGGACTGAGCGAGGTGGGCTGGAGCCCTCCTGTGGTCCTTCTCTGGCTGGCCAACCCATGTCCCTCCGTGTCCCTCCCTAACCCTGATCATGTACCAGTGGGTCTCTTGGCCTGGCCTGGGCCCTCTTGTAATCTGAGATCCCTCAGGGTATGTTAGAGAGCCAGTTTTGGCCAGACAGTTGAACGACTGGTTGCTATGACATGCACTGACCACCAGGGGACAGACACTCAAAACAGGAGCTGCTCCCTGGTGGTCAGTGTGCTCCCACAGGGGGAGCACCACTTAGCCAGAAGCTGGGCTCATGGCTGGAGAGCGTAGCAGTGGTGGTGGAAGCCTCTCTTGCTTCTGCAGCAGCGCTAAGGATGTCCTTGGGGAGTGGGCCTAAGCTGTCAGTTAGACATCCCCAGAGGGCTCCTGGACTGCGACAGGGTGCAGGCTGGGCTGAGGGACCCACCGGAGTGCCTGAATTTCAGGCCTCTAGTTTATAATAATAGAATTGTCTGTATTATTTTTACTAGTCCAGCAAAGATAATGTTTATCATTTAAAATTATGTTTGAATTAATAGCTTCTTACCAGTAAGGAGTTATATCTGAATACTTAATACAAAAAACAGTACTGAAGATTCTTATATTTTGCCAAAAAGTAACGACATCATTTAAGTACAAGACAGATTTGATAGGAAAAGATAGAAAAGACAAATGTAATAGCATATAGTTATTGTTGTTTATTCTGGTACTAGATTAATTTTATTTCTATGTCTATATAAATTGGAAGATATTAGCCAGTCAAAGAAGATGTAGAGGGAAGACTGGTTAGAAAGGAAATCATTTGTTATGGTCTTAGGCTACCTGGGCAAAACAATTCTGTCTATTAAAATATCAAAATCAACTGCTCAATGCTAGTTCTACACTTTTATTGGATATGCTAATGAGTTTTATGAATAATATTAATAACTTCACAAATATAATCACTTTAATATAATTTCAATATATACTAGCATCTAATAAAAATGCAAAGAATAAATTAGTATAGATTTATTTAAAGAAATATAATGGTTTTAAGTTTTTCCAAATAAATTTCTGTGATTACTAACTAAAACTAAAGGGCCTCTTCCTTGTACATATGATCTCATTTTCTCACAATGTGTTCAGTTGTTCTGACACCACTATTAATTACATCCTTTTAAAAGTACCCAGTTTAATTAATATAAGGTACATATAAACTTTATTGAATTTCATGGTTTTAATCAAATACTATAAATGTTTCCGCTCTATGTAATTTCTTTCAGAAGTATTTATGAGGAATCATTGTCTCCTGTTAAAAATAGAAATCCTTTGCTAAGAAAACAAGCCCAGGAGTTAAGTTGACAATTAAAGTGAAGTGAATTGTCACATGAAAAATTGTAATTATACGTTTTTCATTTTGGCTTTATGTGTTTTCATTCTACTAGAGTGCCAACAAACTCAACATAGGCATGCTGCCTTGAACAATTCAGCTTCAGAGTTTACCTGAGGGAATCGCTGTTGCTCATCTGTCCCAGGAATGCGGCCATTGCCTTGCCTGTCTACTGAGTTGCTACTGGGACAAAATTGAACATTTAGATTTCTTGAGAGCTCTAAAATTTGTACCTCTGGCGGGAATAAAAGAATTTGTCACCTGAGCATATTATTGTTGAGGTATGATTTCTCCTAACTGATAGATTATAAGAATTCCACTTTTACGGAAACTGCCACTTAAACACTTATGGCAAGTCTTATTTCATGGAAAAATAAATTCTCACATGTAACAACATAACAGCAAGGTTGAAATGTTAATTGCCCAGGGCAGCTGTGCTGAAAGAGTTTTTAAAACATGCAATACCTGACTATTTATTCAGGGGCTCTGACCTCTTTTACCTTAGATTTTCAAATAAAAAAAAATTTCATAGCCAACACAACAATAGCTGGCTGGTGTGAATGAATTAAAATTATACCTATTTTTTTGTCAGATTGGCAAATATATATATTTTGGTGTGTTGCAGAATTTTAGAAATTTATATATAGTGTGTATAAAAGCAAAGTGAGCAGAACCTCAGAAGGACCAGAACGACTGGCTACTTTGATGTGCACTATGGCCCCGATTGGCCTCCCTGAGCCCAAACTGGAGTAGGACCAGACCACCCATGGCCCCTCCCCGTGGCCGGCCTGGCCCCTGTTGGGGTGGGTGAGCTGATTGGGAGTAGGGCTGGCTGGCCAACTGCCCATGGCCTCTCTCATGTCCTAGCCAGCCCCCATTTGGCTCCCTACCTTGATCCGGGGCGGGGCTGGCTGGCCAAACTCCTTAGTCCCCTCCCTCCTGCCGGCCTGGCCAGATAGTCCCCCATTAGGGCAGTCCAGGCTGACCAGACCCCACCCATGCACGAATTCATGCACTGGGCCTCTAGTTAGTTTATATGTGACATGAGAAGAAAAAAAGGTTGAAAATCACTGCCCTGGGAATGCCATGATTTGGTGGTTTTAATATTTTTTGGAGTAGAAATTTTTGTTAAATGCATTACAAGATCAGCTTTAAAAATAAAAGATCTGGCAACAGCCCAAGTGCCCATCAGTAGATGAGTGGATAAAAAAATGCTGTGCAGGGGGGTGAGGGCATGAGTGGGGTGTGGGAGGGCAATAGGGGATAAGGACACATATGTAACACATACCTTAATCAATAAAAAAAATATAAATTAAAAAAAAAAGCTGTGGTGAATTTGTACACTGGAATACTATGCAGCAGTAAAAGAAGGAGGATCTTTTATTCTTTGAGACAGCATGGAGGGATCTGGAGAGTATTATGCTAAGTGAAATAAACTGGTCAAAGAAAGTCAAGTATCACACGATCTCACTCATATGTGAAATCTAATGAACAAAGTAAACTGACAAACAAAATAGATCTAGAAACATAGAAGCATAGAATGAACTACTTAATCTCAGATGAAAGGCAGGGGTGGGCAGGTGTGTGGGAAGAGATCAACCAAAAACCTTGTATGCATATATATGCATAACCATTGGACACAGACAATAGGGTGGTGAAGGCCTGGGGCAAGGGGCCAGGAGGGCTAGAAGAGATCAATGGGGGAAAAAGGGGACATATGTAATACTTTCAATTTGAAAATAAAATAAAATAAACTTGGAAAATATGTTTTCTAAACATATTTTAAATTAAAGAAACAAATTTACTCAATTATGTAATATTCATTTTGGTAACAATTTTAAAAAAAGAAGTAACAAATGAGTGGGCTTACTTTTTTTCTCTCTCTCTGTACAAATGGTTACAGACTTTATTGTTTAGCCACATTCAAGAGCAATTTTTTTTCTCTGAGTTTTAGCTTCTTCCTAAGATAGATGGATGCAAATATGATAGAAAACACTAGCAAAGGTTTCCTTCTAGCCATCATATTCTTATGCTTCCTTGCTTCTTTTTTATTTTTCAATTACAGTTTGTATTCAATATCATTCTGTATTACTTTTAAATGGAAAGAAAACACCAAATCTCAGTTCCTTAGTTTTAAATTGCAGAAAAAAATCTGATATTCACACTTCTTAAAATACCATAGTAAAATATATTTGTTTTATAATGTTGTTCTAATTCACTTTCAGTATGGTATTTTATTATTCTACTTAAATTTATTCAAAAATTATTAGTCTGCATTTTAATAAACTGGCATGCCACCAAAAACATGTTTGCAATCTCCAAAAGCATATAATCTTGTATTTTTGTATTCATTTCAGAAAGGTTAGTCATTCCTCCTTAATGTTCACTCCATAATTGCTTGTATACAGCACTGTCTCAGGCATAAAGTTGATCTCTGGGTGACCTTGAGGTTTATATAATTCAATGGTAAGAAACTAAAAACAGGCATTAGACATGGCTGTACTACCTAGACAAGGAATTGAGGTGACACATTAAGCCATCATTTCCACTGAGGACTGTATTGACAGACTGCATTATTTTAATCTTAATTAAAAATAATTGTGCTGCGTGTATGCTTTCTTAGCCTTTAATTAACATAAGCTCTTCAAAACCAAAGTGGCAGCATAATAATGCATTTATAATTTATAGTGTAAATGTTGGCCCTAGGGAAAATGCATTGCTATAATTCTTTTGTAGGTCTGCTGATGTCACACTGTTGATGAAAATGCCATTCAACTACACCATGAAAGGAAGAAAGAAAGCATTAGACACGATTTATATTTTGTAAAGAATTAAGTTTCTTGTTTAACCATTATGCATGCCGATTAGTAAATCTACCTCTGTGTGTGTGTGTGTGTGTGTGTGTGTATTACAATGTGCTATATTTCTGAATCAGGTGTATCTCCAGGTCATTGTCTTCTTAGTTTAAACACTACAGGCTTTCATTAGAATTCCAACTCTGTAGCCTGTAAGTAGTTAAAGAGAGATAGATTATGGCTGTGGTGACGCAAAAACAGGATCCTCAGTTACAAATACCTGTAATGTCAGTTTAATCTTCCATGAATATCTTTACTCACTCCTAGCTTTGATGATCTGCATTTTTGTAAGAGAATAGTGGGGCAGATAATTTAAAAATAACCAACAATCACCTAAATAATTTATGCATGATCTTGGGAAGAATGTTATAACTTGGACAGGAGACAGATTCACATTCATGCTTATCTCTTCATTTAGCTGAAAGTGCAATGTGAGGTCGCCCAGAGGAATTCAAGGTAAAAAGGGATTGTCCTAGAGTGACTAGTTCAGATCATGCATACATGCATTGGCCTCAGGTCACTCTGCTTATTTCTATAAGAATCTAGCGCCTGCTTGTTCTTTGTTATTCTGATGATTTATCCTATCCTGAGACCCAATCAATGATCACAGGCCAGCAACTGCTGGGTCACCTTTAAATAAAATAGCAAATGTTAGTTTAATTATCCCACTTAAACTATTTCATAACAAAATACAATATACAATTTTGTCAAAGAAAAACTACAGATTTTTTCTTGTCCCTAACAGATAAGAACTCTCAGTAAAACTGAAGCTGGCTATGCACTTTCACTAATCGGTACAGGAATATTTTAGAGCTGCCTACTGCAAGCCATTATGAAACAATTTCTTTCTTAAGAAGTAGATATTTTTATCTCTATTAGGTAATGCTTACTAATTTGAGAAATTTCTTTACCTTTCTCATTTATTCTTTCCAGTAAATAAAAAGATTATTGATTTTATTTCTGGATATAATTCTGAATTTATGCTTATTTTAACATATGTTCTCTTCTAGGGAGATAGAAATATTGTCTTCTATATGCTTCATAGAAAATTTTTTTTATTTATAAAAAGCTAATATGTATAATTTATGTGAAAAATATTGTGCATTTCAATCACTTATTCATTAATTACAAAATTCATTTCATGATTTTATTCTTAGACTCTATTTTTTTAATCAATCAAGTTAGATACACCAGTAATTGTGCATTTGTTAAATAGAAACTAGTCACCACAAATTATTTCATTATTGCTGATGCAATCAGTAGGATAATAATTATTATCATTATGAAATTTATGAATTGTTACCTAATTTCATTCTCAATACTAATCTACTCACTGAAATGTTTTCACATTTGTATTCATAACTGAAATATTGTGAATCATAACTAAAATATGTATTATTATGAAGTAAAATAATTTTGCATTGTATATATTTTGAAAGTGAAATTTATTATTAAAAAATCTCCATAATCTAAGAGGAAAAATAGATAAAATAGAAAATTGAAATGAAGTTTAGAAATCTTTCCCCTCATGGGAGGAATTCTTTTTAAATCATTTTAGTACAGGTTGTTTACAATTCTTTTCATATTCATATATTGAAAAATAGCGCTTTACTCTGCCAAATAACCCAAGCCTTTATTGGACACTTTTGGAATTAGAAATTCTCTCTAAACTTGAGGAAAAATCTAATTTTTAGTAGCTTCTAGACATTTGTCCTGGTTATATATCCTTAGAATAAAGTGGTATACACCTCCTGATTGTGCTTTAGAAAATCCTTCATATGTTTGAATGATGCTTTCATCTTCTAAATTTTCTCTGTTTTAAAGATAAACACAATTAAATCCTTTAATAATCTTTGCATTTCTTACCTTTATTTTTATTTATCTTAATTGTTAAAATATTACAGATGTCCCCTTTTTTTGTTTGCTTTTTTTCCCCATTGACCCCTTCACTCCATGCCCAGTCCTTCACCACTCTATTATCTATGCCCACAGGATAGGCATATATGCATATAAGTGCACCAGTTAAGCATTCTCCACCTACCCCATCACCCACATCTTCCCTCTGAAATTTGCCAATCTGTTCCTTGCTTCTAAGTCTCTGGATCTGTTTTGTTCATCAGTGTATTTCTTTTTTCAGTAGAGTCCACATATGAGTGAGATCACGTGATACTTATCTTTCTCTGACTGGCTAATTTCACTTATCATAATACTCTCCAAGTCTATCAATGCTGTTGAAAATGGTATGAGTTCTTTCTTTTTTATAGCTGCATAGTGTTACATGGTGTAAATGTACCATAGTCTTTTTATACACTCATCTGCTGATGGGCACACGGGCCGTTCCAAATATTAGCTATTATAAATTGTGCTTCTGTGAACATGAGGGTGCATATATTCTTTCTGATTGGTGTTTCTAGTTTTTTAGTATGTATTTCTGGAAATGGAATCACTGGGTCAAATGGCAACTCTGTTTTTTGTTTGTTTGTTTGTTTGTTTTGAGGAAACTCCAGACAGTTTTCCACAGTGGCTGCATCAGTCTGAATTCCCACCATCAGTATACTAGAATTCCCTTCTCTCCACATCCTTGCCAACACTTGTCGTTTGTTGATTTGTTGATGCTAGCAATTCTGATAGGTGTCAGGTGATACCTCATTGTTGTTTTAATTTGCATTTCTCATATAATTAGTGACTTTGCGCATTTTTTATGTCTCTTGGCCTTCTGTATGTCCATTTTGGAAAAGTTATATTTAGGTTCTTGCTCATTTTTTAATTGGGTTGTTTGTATTCCTTTTGTTAAATTGTATGAGTTCCTAATTTATTTAAGAAATTAACTCCTTATTGGCTGTATCATTGGCAAATGTGTTCTCCAATGCAGTGGGCTCTCTTTTCATTTTGTTGATGGTTTCTTTTGTTGTGCAGAAGCTTTTTGTTTCTATGTAGTCTGCTAGTAATTTGGTTATATTCTCCTTAGTTTCCTCTGCCCTAGGAGTTGTATCCATAAACATATTGCTATGACAGATATCTGAGATTTTTCTGCTTATGGTTTCTTCTAAATTTCTCATGATTTCATGACTTATAGTTAAGTCTTGGATAACCTGGATAAAATGAACATATTCTGAGAAAAACACAATCTTCCAGACCTCAATCAGGAAGAATCAGAAAACCTTAATAGACCAATAACTACTGATGATATTGAAGCAGTACTACTACTACTACTACTACTATTAATAATAATAATAATAATAATAATAATAATAATAATAATAATAAATAAACTCCAAACAAACAAAAGCCCTGGACTGGATGGTTTCACAGGAGAGTTTTACCAAACATTCAAAGAAGAACTAACACCTATAGTCCTCAAACTATTCCAAAAATTCCAAGAGAAAGGCACACTTTCAGGATCTTTTTATAAAGCCAACATTACCCTAATTTTACAACCAGATAAAAACACTACAAAGAAAGAGAATAACAGGTCAATATCCCTGATGAACATAGATGCTAAAATTCTCAACAAAATATTAGCAAATCAGATCCAGCAATACATTGAAAAGATCATACACCACAACCAAGTGGATTTATTCCATGGATGCAAGGCTTGTACAATATTTGCAAATCAATAAATGTGTTACATCACATAAACAGATTGGAGGCAAAAATCATGTGTTCATATAAATTTATGCAGAAAAAGCATTCTACAAAATACAACATTTTTTTAATGAAAACTCTTAGCAAAGTGGGACTAGAGGGGTCATAACTCAATATAATAAAAGACATATATGACATACAGCCAACATCATACTCAATGAGTGAAAACTAAAACCATTTCACTTGAGAACAGGAACTGGACAGGGATGTCTTTCACCTCCCAGAATCAACATAGTATTGGAAGTCCTAGCCACAGCAATCAGATAAGAAGAAAGCATAAAAGCCATCAAAATTGGAAAGGAAGAAGTAAAACTGTCATTATCCATAGATGACATGTTATTGTACATAGAAAACCCGAAAGATGCCATAATAAAAAAAAAAAAAAAACTATTAAATTTAGCCCCAGCTAGTTGGGTTCAGTGAATAGAGCATTGGCCTATGGACTGAAGGGTCCTGGGTTTGATTCTGGTCAATGGCACATGCCCAGGTTGTGGGCTGGATCCCCAGTAAGAAGTGTGCAGGAGGCAGCCAACCAATGATTCCCTCTCATCATTGATGTTTCTGGCTTTCTATCCCTCTCCCTTCCTCTCTTAAATCAATAAAAATATATTTTAAAAAACAAACTACTAGATTTAATAAATGAATTCAGCAAGGTAGGTGGATAAAAAATTAACATCTAGAAATCTATGGCATTTTTACACACCAATAATGAACTCAGAAAGAGAAACAAACTAAAAAACAAAACAAAACAAAACAAAATCCCACTTATGACTGTAACAAAAAAAATCAAGATATTTAGGAATAAACTTAACCAAGGAGGCAAGAGACCTGTACTCAGAAAACTACAGGACATTAAAAAAAGAGAGGCTCCCACCACCACCACTGCACTCGCCAGCCGTGAGCCTGGCTTCTGGCTGAGTGGTACTCCCCCTGTGGGAGCACACTGATCACCAGTGCGCAGCTCCTATGTTGAGTGTCTGGCCGCTGGTGGTCAGTGAGCATCATAGTGACTGGCCGTAGCAGTCGCTTAGTCTTTCATTATATAGATTTATTTGTTTGCTTGTTTGTTTATTTATTTATTTATTTATTTTACCCTTGACTCATTCAGTTTATGTGAGTCAAAGCAAGAGAAGACTCAGGTCTACATGTCTAGTATCTTTTTATTTTAAGTCAAAATAGATAATGACTCCATAAATGTCTATTTTGGTGATTAGGACCATTATTATGCCCATAACAAGGAAACTTTATGTATCTGTGCATCTGGTGGAGGTAAGAGAATAAAAATATTATCATCAGGTTGCTAGCGTGTGCAAAAAACATGAAGAATACAAAGTACCTTACTATGGTATAAAGTATGAGGAGGAATTAGCTGAAAATAAAGCTAAATTCTTTGGCTCTAGTGTTTCCTCTTGTTTGAGAGATTAACAGAGAGTTCTAAATAATTTTATGCTTTTTAATCTATATATTAAAAGAATGAACTTTCATTCAGATAAAAGTAAGTATAGAAAAATATATTGAAAGTATTTTATTTCTGAATATATTTATAAACAAAAATATATTTTAAAAACTATTGCAATTTTACAAAATTTTATAACTCTAATCATTTTATGATTATTTATTGAATTAGAAGTAGAACTTCAATAATACATACATTTTATCAAAGGACAAGTAGGATTTCTTAAAAATCCATCTTTTTTTTTCTAACAATGATTTTTTTTTTTTCCTAGAGAGGGTACAGGAATAAGGTAAAGTGTTATGGGATAGATGGGAAAATTGCCAAAATAATTGACTTTTGAATATTATCTTCAACTTTTTTTAGGATTGTATTTATTTATTTATTTATTGTCTAAAGTTTTACATATGTCTCCTTTTTTCCCTGATTGACTCTACCTTCCCCCCCCCCAGCCATTCCCACCCCAGGCATGCCCCCACTGCCCCAGTGTCTGTGTCCATGGGTTATGCTAATATGCATGCACATAAGTACTTTGGTTGCTCTCTAACCCCTTGGTTCCCCAGCCATTTGTCTCTGGATCTATTTTTGTTCATCAGTTTATGTTGATCATTATATCCCACGTATGAGTGAGATCATGTGATATTTATCTTTCTCCAACTGGCTTATTTTGCTTCGCATAATGCTCTCCAGTGGATTAAAAAACTGTGGTGCATCTACACAATGGAATACTATCTACACTAATAAAAGTGAAATATGCAAATTAACCATCACTCTGATACACCCACCAGCCAATAAGGAGTGAGTATGCAAATTAACTCAACTAAGATGGCAGTGGCCACGGAGCTGGAGTGATCAGGAGGCTTGGGTTGCCCCCGGTGATGGTGGAAACCAAGTTTCCCTCTTGCCTTGGCCGGTCCTGGGCTCCACTCAAGGCTACAAAGTTTCAATTATAGAAGATAAATAAATCCAGATACCTGCTTCCAGCCCACCCTGGCCTCTGCTCAAGGAGGCACTGAAAAAAAAAAGAAAAAAAGAAAAGGAGAGGCTGGGAGCTTGGGTCGCCGGGCTGGGCGTGGCCAGCCTGAAAACGGCCATCAGCTCCTCACCCAGGCTTGTCAGAAACCCCAGCAGGACCCCTCCACACTGAAGGGACTGTGGGCAGCCTGAAAAATGTCCCTCAGCCCCTCACCCAGGCTGGCCACACCCCCATGGATTGAGGGTCCCCACTGGGGGGCTTGGCCAGCCTGAAAACACCTATCAGCCCCTCACCCAGACTGGCCAGACACCCCAGTGGGGACCCCCACCCTGAAGGAGGTGGGGCCAGCCTGAAAACGGCCCTCAGCCCCTCACCCAGGCTGGCCAGGCACCCCAGCAGGGACCCCCATCCTGATCTGGGACACCCTTCAGGGCAGACCAGCCAGCCCCTACCCATGCACCAGGCCTCTATATATACTAACAAAAGGGTAATATGCTAATTAGACTGGGAGACCTTCCAGGAGAACTTCCCCACATTCTTCTGGACAAAGCCATGGTGGCAGGGCCGAAGTAGAGGTGGTTAGAGGCCAAGAGGGGAGTGCAGTTGTGGGTGATCAGGCCAGGATGAGACAGCAGTTGTGGTGATCAGGCTGATGGGGGTCTGGGCCATTGGGGGTAAGCAGACCAGTAGGGGGGAAGTTGGGGGCGAGCAGGCCATCAGTGGGGGTCAGTTGGAGGTGATCAGGAGAGCGGGGGGAGGGCAATTTGGAGTGAACAGGCCAGCAGGGTGGCAGTTGGGGCAAGCAGGCGGGCAGGGGGGGCAGTTGCGGGTGGTCAGGCTGGTGGGGGGGCATTTGGGTGTGAACAGACCGGAAGGCAGAGTGGTTATGGGCAATCAGGCAGGCAGGCAGGCAGGCAGGCAGGGGAGTGGTTAGGAGCCAGCAGTCCCAGATTGTGAGAGGGATGTCTGACTGCCAGTTTAGGCCTGATCCCTGTAAACCAGCAGTAGGACATCCTTAGAAGGGTCCCAGGTTGGAGCAGGTGCAGGCCGAATTTTGTGCACTGGGCCACTAGTGCTGTTATAAAAAAAGAAGGAACCGCCGAAACTGGTTTGGCTCAGTGGATAGAGCGTCGGCCTGCGGACTGAAAGGTCCCAGGTTCGATTCCGGTCAAGGGCATGTACCTGGGTTGCGGGCACATCCCCAGTAGGAGATGTGCAGGAGGCAGCTGATCGATGTTTCTCTCTCATCGATGTTTCTGACTCTCTATCTCTCTCCCTTCCTCTCTGTAAAAAATCAATAAAATATATTTAAAAAAAAAAAAAAGAAGGAACTTTTACCATTTGCAACAACATGGGTGGAACTGGAGAACATTATCTTCAACTTTTAAAATAACATTGACCATTTATTTCTATATATGCACACAGATATACAACCTGTCTGTGTGGCAGATTCCATATTTGTGAAATCTCCTGTTCGTTAAAATGTACTAGTAACTCTGAAGTCAATACCCACAGCACTTTGTGGTCATTCATAGAGATGTGCAGCACAGTAAAACGTTTGAGCCCCAACCAGGCTATGTTTTCAACTAAGGTCAAACAAGATAATACTCTGACTTTTGTTTCAACTCTCTAATCATAATTTATCAATATAATTTATAAATATTATTATAGAAAGACTTATCTTACAGATTATATTTTAATTTATGTGTCTTTACATATATTTGTTAGTAGGGTATTGATATAATAATATTGAAGAAATTATTTAAGTATTACTCCCCTAAATAATAATAATTATTATTACATAATATAATTTTATATATTAATTATATATTAATTATATATTATATTATTATATAATATATTTTTAATAATGATAATAATTATTATTTTAAATATATTTATATTGATTTCAGAGAGGAAGGGAAAGGGAGAGAGGGATAGAAAACAATAATGATGAGAGAGAATCATTGATCAGCTGCCTCCCGTTGGGGATCAAGCCCACAATCCAAGCATGTGCTCTGACCAGGAATCCTACTGAGAGCTCCTGGTTCACAGGTTGATACTCATCCTTTGAGCCACCAGGACTAGGCATCTCTAAATTACTTTACCTGTATGTACTTTCTAATTCACCTCATCATAATTCTATGACAATTTTGGTGATCAGACTTGTTACAACTATCAATGTTCTTTAAACTCCCCCCCCACCCCCCAGAGGAAAAGAAATGCAAAATATTTAGTCTTCAGGGATCAAAACAATCATATAGCCAGAATACTGTGGGCCAGTATAATAAGTAACCAATTATTTTTTCACTGAGATTTTAGAATTATAATTAAATACTATGAACATTCAAGGAGTTTTAATAATATCAGAACACCCTATGCATTAGGTAGTTGGGAAGAGAGAAATAACAAAGGGCAGAAAACAGTAGAAGGAAGGTCCAGTTGGCCCCACATTTTACAGAGCTTATCCCTCTTTCCGATGCAAATTTCAAGAAAGTTATTAGCAGGACATATATGCTCAGGTTTATACATAATCATACAGATTATTAAAACCCCCAACATTTAAATTTGTTAAATTATTAATATTAAGTAACAGTATCAATTAAATGTATCTTTGATTAGGTATTCTTGAACATTATAAACATATTTGGAGGGACTGAGCAGAAAATGATGTTACATAGATTTGGCAACCAACCATATCTGAAGTATCCATGTAGATATTTTTTTTAAAAAGTAAAAACAAAACAAGCAAACAAAAACAAACTGTGCATTAAGCTTTATGGTAGTAAAAGCAAATGCTGAGAATTTATGGAAATTTGTTGATTAGGATAATTTAACATCAATTTTATATAGAAGGCCAGTATTAAATCCCAGTTGCTCAAAAAGTTTTCAATTTCTTCCTTAAGAGATGGGATAAAATATTCAGCAAAATGAGAGTGATGCTTTACATTCCATGTAAATAAATATTTAATACAAAGTAAATTACTTTCACCTATTAAGTTTGTGAAAACCAGTATTTTTTAAGAAAACATATCAAGCTTTTTTTTAAGATGAAAATATTACTGTGAACACAGCAGTTACTCAATAAGTATTTTTGAAAGAGAGAACAACCAATTGTCAAAGTACTGGAATTCTGTGGATTATTCAAAGTTTATATTGATTATTAGCTTAAACAATACAAATGACTAGGAGAAAATAAAATATATTTATAACATATACTTCTTACACATAATTCCACTTACATTATTTTTGTATTTACTAGTGGTAGAGATATAAATACACACAAATATCCTATGTGCATTTACCTTGGCAATGCTTTGGTACCAATGAAAATATGTTCTTGTGTTTGATAATTAATTAATGGTATAAAAGTATATTATATGAGGACAATGTAAATAATTTTGATAAGGAGGACAAAATAAAGCATATTTATTATGTACCTTTCTTCATCTTAAACAATACACAATATATTTCTAAGGTAGTATACAAGGATGTCCTAAAATTGACATAAGACTGATATATTTCTTTTAAAAAATCATACATGTAAACATTGAAAAATGTAGAGTCTACTTAAATAAAAGAGAGAATGAGAGAGATGTAACCAAGGCTTTAGGACTCAATAAAGTGCCCGTCAGAATGAAACTTCATTGGGAGATATTTCAGGAAAGGCCACACGTGGAGTAAGTAAGCAAGTAGATGAGCTGACTGACAAGAAATATTATTGAGATATAACACTGTCCATCTAGGCACAGTTTATTTATGTTTTCTTTAGAAACTTGTAATCCACCTAGTTTCCTCATAACCTCTATTTCTTGCTGCCTTAGTGAATGCAGTTCAGAATGTTGTGGATTTCAGGTCTTGCCAAGGAAAACAAAACTGCTCAATTAGGCTCTTGGGAAAGGCTTCCTTTGTCATTGTGAATTACTTTGGTCATTGGCTACTATTAAAGAGGAAAAGGGGAAGGGGATGAGGAATCATGCTCCGCGAACAGGTCAGATTAAACTAGCTAGAGGGTTCATGGTGTCATCCATATTGTAGAAAAAAGAAAAGAAAAAAGTGGGGGGGGGGAGGTGGAGCTTTGATAGCTGATCACTTAATTATCTGCCACTATCAGTTTGGAAGAACTTTTAAACATGTCCAAAATGTCCACCAAATTTTTAGCAGGAGTGACAGTAGATTTTTAAGTAAGGATAGAAATGCAGCAGTCTTTCTAGAATAAAACTCTGACAGACTATGATGAATTACCTTATTATAGCTGCTCGCATGACAAATGTACTTGATCAGTGTTTTTTCCTGGGAATAGTTGAGCTTATCCAGAGGCAAAAGTTGAAAGGAAATAAGAGGTAACTAGTAATCCTAAGTGTAATACATCAATATTTCCATGAGACTATTCAAGAAAACCTTATCAATTACTGTTTATGTCAACATAAAGTATTTCCCCATTCCCTCATGATATAACCCCTTTTTGAGAACTTAAGTGGCTTTTCAAAAGGGAGATATAGATCATGGAGAACATTTTTAAAACTTTTTTTTTTCTCATGTCTTATAAGTTATTCAGCTTCTAAAAAAATCCTCAGACATTTTCCCAGTCCATGATTTTTATGACACTGTAGCTACACATTTTTCACTATACCCCCAAATACAAACATTACCATTTATTCAAGTATTTTAAAATGGAAAAAAAAAAGAGCAATTGGATAAATAATGGATTAAGAAAACTGAGTACATTTCTGGAAATATTTAAATCACTGAGTAATACATTTGTTAATAAGCTTATTTAAAGGAACAGTATTTTCAAACCGTATCTGCACTTGAATCACCCCGCTGCTGGTATTAGAAAACATGATCAGGAAATCAAAGGCATTGCCAAAATAGTAGCAGTTATTTTTATGTCACTATTTAAGAACAGGTTGTAAAGATGTCTACTGGGCTTCACAATTTTATATTTAAAACTAAAGCTAGGTGTTTGTTTTTTGTCATTCCTTAGAAATTCATAGTAGAAAGTTGGTTTTATTGTTTGGCATATGTTTTCTTTGATTCATGAAAGTTTAACACAACCTTTATCTTGTAGCCTCATTCTTCTATTTTTTTTGAATAAATTTTATTTTGTGAGTAGTATTTTCATTTTATTGTTACACAATGCATTAATAGTTGAACACAGTGCATTGCCAACACCCTTGTGTATTTCTTCACACATCTATTTATATGATTGATCAGGTCAAATGACAAATATATAAATAGATTCTTAATGTACTGCCATATCTGCCTTAAAAAATAGGGTTATGTGCCCAGATGGTTCATGGTGGAGTGTGATCACAGTTATCTGTGCCAGCTTCTTAGCTTCAATGAATACACAATTTATTAAAGCTATGTACATAGGCAACAAATGGGAGACTGTGTTCTGGAGTCTACCAACATTGATATCACCTATATATTTTTTATTATGACAAAAAACATATAGCATACAATTTTCCATTTTTTCCATTATAGTTCACATTCAATATTAGTTTCTGGTGCACAGCATAGTGATTAGACAATCACATACTTTACATAGTGGTCCCCTTAATATGTCAAGTACCGCCTGGCCCATATATAACTATTACAATATTATTTTTTTTCATCCATTGACCCCTCTCTGGCCACTCCCACCTAACCCAGCACCTGCCCTCACCCCCTAGTGACTGTGTCATCGGTAATGCTTATATGCATGCATACAAGTCCTATGGTATGTTTTCTAATTTTCTTAGAGTATATGATGTTCATGCAGAATGTATTCCATGTGAATGAGAACTGAGCAGTAATTTTGAGACTGCAAGTTCTGACTTATTAGTGAGTCATGTTAACAGTTTAGATGTTTATGACCAGTATTTTAAAAAAAGAAAATAAAAACACACAAATATATGAATGATTATTGTTTTACCAATTGAGTTTTAGTTAAATATATGTGCATGTACTTATACATGCAAATATTTTCAGAGGGTCGCCTCACACATTTGTTTACTGTGGGTTGCAGAATCTGTGAAAGACCCTGGTGTAGTGACTCAAAGGAATCAATGATTAACACAGTAAGAGCAAGTAAACTGAACCCACACTTGAGAAGCTTTGACCTTAGAGCAGGGTTCTGATCACTGGTGCTTACTAGAACTGAGGCATTTTTGAAATATTCACATGAATGCTCTCTACTTTTATCTATTTACTTCCAAACACTTGTTATGTGGCCATGTCTGGGTGCTGTTTTTAGAACTCTCCAGGTGATTAGAAGACGTATCCAAGTTATGAAACCTCTGCTGTAGATTAGCAATCATGATGACTTTATTTTTTATTTTTACCTTTGCTCTCATTATGTGATTTTTAACAGTTGATACCTCGGGGTGTAAACTATTTAGGCCTCAACAGCTACAGATTAATAAATAAGGAAAGGAAACTTGGGTCACAGTGAAAAAGGTGTTTAAGAAATTTTCAAATATTACAGATTTATTCTATGTTTGTACACATTTTTATTTGTGTACCAGTCAAAGACAGGTGTATCAGAAACAAGTAGTGTAGTTAATGATGAAGAGTGTAATTATTGGAAGCATTAATAATGTTGTGGTTGGTTTTCCATCCTCTTAAATAATAGTTCTATTTACCTAGTACTTAATTAAAGATCTTTGGTATTTTTATTTACAAACCTATTTATGTATTTTGTGTGCATATTTTAAGTTCATAGTTTTATATTTTCACCTAAAGGACAGCTTTCCTCTTCTCTTATGAATCTTCAATGCTTATATTCTCTTCCTCTGGTTCATAGTCAAGTATGTTCTATTTTTTTCACTCAAAGTTAATGACAAAAATTATTGTAATATTTATAAAATCCCCAGTGTGGAGATGTGCAGAGGTAGAGGGGCACTGATACCTGTGGGAAGTAAAGGGATCCTCTTACTTCTGTCCCTCACCATCCTTGTCTATTGATCTGTACATCAGGTTGCTAAAGTTTGGAAAGGACAGTATATGCTTGGACTTCAGTGTTCCTTTTGTTTAGTGCTTTTGTTTTGTTCTGATTAATTAACCTGCTTTTTAGCTTGTACCTCTCAAAGCCAGTGCAAAGTCAAATTCAGAGAAGATTTAAATGCTATAACAAGTTTGGCCAGCCCAAGTAATGCGAATCAGTTTGACATCCATTTAGAATCTTTGAGCAGGACCACTATATGCAAGACTAACTTCCTGTCCTTAGCCTTCTTGAATGTTTTCAAGAGCAGGTCAGACTTCAGCAGCACATGTTGACATATGAATATAAAATGACTACAGCACAAATTTGAAAGGAAATAATTTTAATTTGACAAAATTCTTCTGATATTTATTTTGCATCAGTTTGGGCTTTGTGTTTTTGCATTTATACTAACTATATTTTAACTACTATATAACTCATGAATGATTAATTTCCAAATTTAGATATAAACATTGAGGTGATTTCAATAATTGTACAGAACAATTCATCTCTTTTATTAAAATCAAAATCATTCTTATAGAATTAAGTGCTAAAACTATAATTTCTTGCCAAACATTTTTTTTTAACAGACACATACACAGGTATGCTATCATTCAAACTTTTTACCTTAAGATACTTTGCCAGATAATTTATCTAAAACAATATTTTTAAATGCACATTAATTATGGTAGTAAGAGAGATGTTTAACCAAGGGGATTTTTTTTCAGAGCTTGTATTTTAATTATGCTATTCATGTATAGTTGTAAACTTATCTACTTTCTCTGAAAAAAAAAATCTACTTCTTTTTAAACAGAACAAGGTAGACAATATAAAGTATTCTTTATATTTAAATCCATGTGTTTTTTCACTTTGCAAATATATTTCCCCCATTAGACAATATCCCTGATTAGTCAAAACATTTGTCTTCATAGCTCTAGGGCCTCCCATGTTGTTTAAATGAGTTAATGAAAGAAAAAATAATTTTGTCCTTCTGTTTTCTTAAATTTATTGTATTTATGGGTTTAAACATATCAATAGTTTCTGATGATCTCAGATAGGTACCAAAGAAAGCTAATCAATGTATCATTCTCTTAGGAATGATTTAACCAGTAACCAATTTTAAACTCATGGCAATAACCAGATATGCAGTTACAAGTAATATTTCCTAGCATTTATTTAAATTACCATTATTGTTTAGCCAAGTTACAGAAGTCTGCTTAATTGTGCCCTGGATGTGTATTTTTACTCATTTTTAGACAGTAATGAGTTTTTTTATTAATATTAATCATTTCTAATATTTCCATTGAACTCAGTATAAAAAATATTTGGACAGTATCTAATCTATGTGCCTTAAACATGTAGGTCAGAAATTAAGGTGCAACGAGCCAGGCTGGAATTGCTCAGTGGTTAAGCATCAACTTACAGGAGGTCAGGGTTAGATTCCCCATCAAGGCACATGACAGGTGGCAGGCTCCACCCCAAGTAGGGGGCATATAGGACGCAGCCCATCAATGATGCTCTCTAATCGTTGATGTTTCTATTTCTCTCTCTGAAATCAAAAAACAAATATATTTAAAGAAAATAATGTAAAAAGAGGTATAATCCTAGAGTTATATTCATGAACATGCCCCAAATAGGCAGTGTCAAGCACATACTGTCTTTTGTATTACATCCTTGTGCTTTCTATGACATATTACTTCCCTTGTTACTCACAAAATCATGAATTGGTAAGGTAGGTATTATTAGATTTTCTTTTTTCTCAAAATATCTAATACCAGTGGTCAGCAAACTGACTTTTTACAGAATTAGTTTCCTGACCCCTGATTTATACTATGTTATAAATAATGTGTATTCTATAAAATGAAAGACACTTTAGTTCTGTGTAAGAAGTTTCTTAGCAAACCTTGTTTAAAAAGAAGAGAGTACACTTTAAAAAGACAAACCCGTTCTCACCTTCCAGTTACTTGGGAAGGTGACCTGAGAGGGGTTGAGGTGACAGTAAAAACCTTGATTAGAGTGAAGAAGAAGGGCTCTGGAATGAAAGAGTTCAAAGGGAAGCTAAAATAATGATACAGAGGAAGGCTAGGAAACTGATATATTTTTATCTGAGGCTGTACAAGTTCATTGGGGACCAGGGAATCAGGTCAATGAGATATGTAAATTTCCTTGGTCTTGTTTTGAATTAAGAGGTGACTTATGTCAAGTAATTCAGAACTAGAGACATTTTAAAACCTGAGAGCAAAGTAATAAAGTTGCTGAGCAGAATAGATTTTTCTGAACAAAAATGAAGAGCCTGATACTGAAAGGATATTGTGTGTTTATGTTGTCCCCCAAAAGAAGCTAGAGATCACTACCCAAAGGAAGCTGAATTATTTTTATTTAAATTTTAACATTGACTGTATATACGTCACAAAGATGCTGTGAATATGTTGAATAATTTTGGAATTGATTTCATAAAGAATTGATTACTTTTGGAAACAGGCGAAACGAATAATGACCTTCTTAGTAAAGTTAAAAACCATTGGACTAGAAATCAAGATCTGTTTTAGTCTAAGGCCTAGGCAAATCTCTCAATTCCCTGTTTCACATTTAATATGTTAGAACATATCTAAAGTTCCTTCAGTTATTATATTTGTGTATCCAAGGATCCAGGAAATGTGGGGATATATAAATAAACCCCAATAAACAAAATGGAAATCACCATAAACTACAGTGACTGTGCTGGAAACATAATGCCTGATGACATCATTATCACTATCGTGGTGCAAATGACATTGCAATTCATATCCTGGGAGGCTACTGTGGTCTTGTTAGAAAGTTGATATACTATTTAGCTATCCCTGGTGACTGCATAAAAAAAAAAAGGTATAGATACAATTAGATGATATGTTTAAAGGATTTAAGTTACATCACTTGTTTTCAGCTTTTAAATATTATACCCATGTCTATAAGATGAAATTAATTGTGGTTTTCATTCACAAGGGCAGTAATCTGTACTGCATTAAAAGTTATGCTTTGTTAGCAGTCCCATGTTTCTGAGAGGAGCATTGTGGACTGTTTGACAATGGTAAATAATTAAATCAAAGTGAAAACTGAAGTAGAACCAGCCTCTAGATAGGCTTCTGACTTCGAACACAGCCTGACACAGTTGCTATCATACTGTGTTTTGAACAATATTAAAATTAAAATTTTAATTTAGGCAATATTAAAATTTTAGGCAATATTAAAATTAAAATGATCAGTCCATGAAATGCATCACTCCTAAAAATATATAGTACTTAACTCATTATGAAATAATGGAGAATCTTATAATCTCACAGAGTGACAATCTTCTTATAATTATGGTAATAATAATTTTGAATATACCCTTTCAAAAAATCTAGGACAGTCTACAAATAATAAACAAAAAGAAGCAATCTGGGCTCACTGCCCATATTATCACAAATATGTATAATGGAACAAATAAAGAAAATACATACTTATAAGCACAACTGACTCTATGAAGAAGAAAATTAAAAAACAACATCACACAACACGGTAATTGGTCAAAACCATAGTAGAAAATAATTCTAGGCCACTCATGAATCTTCTTTATAAAAAACTACATGCCATCTGTAACTAAGATTTTTGTTTAGAATTCTTCAGAATTCCTTTGAGGTAAATACAAAAGAAGTTACCTTTCTTCTGTATTTCCCCTATTTTACAGGGACGAGGAATATTAATCAAAGAAATTGCAACTTACCTAAAATGTGCAAATCTGCCTTAACTATGTTAATTGGAAAATCAGCATATTCCAATTAGAAATTCTACCTCTCAAAACAGACATTATGTGAAATGAATTGCATCTTTATTGGTAAATAGCAACCTAGAATTGTTGTTTTAGGTGCATAAAATTGCCCAGAGTTGCTCTCTAATGTCCTATTAATGTGTCATTCTAGTTTATTGAACCACAAAACACTGTTGATTTTTTCCAGTTTTAATTTAAAAAGTTTAAGAAAATATTATTTTTTAGCTTTTCCAAGTAAAAGATAAATAATCAATCAAACAAACATACCCTGTGTATTTAATAGTCAATTCACTTGGATTTTATTGTACAGTACCCTAACTTCCAGGTTTAGTTATTCTATGTGATCAGTTCAATTATTTTTGATAAATATATTTATTCTGTAAAAAACCACGAGTTTCTGTTATATATCTAACACTGTGCTTCATGTTAGGGTAAAAAAGCAAATATGATTTCTGATCTCATGGCACTAAAAAATAATGAATACAAGAATAATGACTCTGATGAGGGTTCCATAAACTCTAGTCTAAAACATGCACTATAAAACAGACTCCAAAGTAAATATATGATAATAAGCAGCTAATAATTTCACAAAATTAGAGTTTTAAATGTATCTCTTTCAAATTTATAATCCCAAATAAGGTAATATACTAATATTTCACACCTAAAACTTTGAGATGTCCAATTTCACAGTTCAGGTGATATTATCTACCTCTACTTAAAACCATCTCTCACCCATAGGAAGAGATTAAGGTGTTCTATACATTGGGCTCCTTTCTCAAATATGGAGATGCAGAGGAAGATAGAAAAATTTCAACTTTTAAGGATCATGATTCCAACAGCTTATTTAGCGATTTCTAGTTTACTAGTATAAAGTAGAAAAGAGTAACTTCTAATTTCACCATAAATCTATTATTTGCTTACTAGAGGCCCAGTGCATGAATTCGTGCATGTGGGGGAGGGGGTCTGGCTGGCCCAGCCTCAACTGGGGTGGATCAGGGCTGGGCCTGTCAGGGGGAGGAGGAGATGGCAGGAGGTTGGCTGGCCAGGCTGGCTGCGGGGAGGAGCTGTGGGTGATTGGCTGATGGGCCATCACCCCAAATGGGGTGGGGAGGCCGATTGGGGGTCAGTGGCTGGGGAAAGGGCCATGAGAGGTTGATCGCCCAGCCCCACCCCCAATAGATGTGTGTCGGGGGGCCCATCAGGGGCAGAGCTTGCTGGGGGAATGGGTCAGACGTGGTTGGCTGGCTGGCCCTGCCCCTGATCTCCCCCCTACTCCAATCAGGGGCAGGGCCAGCCAGGGATAGGGACTGTGGGTTGATTGGGGTGGTGGGGGCCCATTGGGGATGGGGCCACCCAGGGGAGTGGCTGCAAGATGTTGGCCAGCTGGCCCACCCCTGCTGGAGTGGGGTGGGCCAATCAGGGGCAGTGCTGGCTGGGGGTAGGGGCTGCAGTGTGTTAGCCAGCCGTCCCACCCTCCATCAGGGTGGGAGATGCCAATTGGGGTGGGGCTGGCTGGGGTTAGGGGCCGAGGGAGGTTGGCCACTGGCACCAGCCCCTGATTGGGTGGTTCACTGGCTGCAGTGGGCATCATAGCAACCAGTTGTTCCAGCTGTTATGGCATCCTGTTTGCTGGCATATATATATATATATATATATATATATATATATATATATATATATATATATATATATATATATTCATAGACATATGACATAAAATATATATATGACATATAATCTGGAATATAATATGTAACTGATAGACATAGCATAATTCTTTAGACATTTCGTTATTTCCACTCCATTATTACTGAGCTGATTTAAACACACCTGCATTCTAACATTTCCTAGGCAAGTAAATATAGCATAATTGATACTGTGGTAGAACTTCATTTGTAGTAAGGATATTTCAAGATCTTTTGGGAAGTAATACAATTCAATAAACCTTTTGTTGACATCTTTTTATTTGATTCATTGTATGCTGGTAGCAGAAGAGAAATGGCAAACATAGATGTCTTCAACTCAATAAAAATGTACTTGCCACCAAGTCATTTGTAAAGGCTCTTTGGCTATGCAGTTTTGGACCCAGCTAGGTCCATTTGATTGAGTGTCATATTAATAAAGATCTCTGTGAAGTAAAGGAAAATAGAGGTTGTAATGAGAGTTGTGATTGTTTATTGGCCCTGTCTTATATTTTCCACTGCAAATTTCAATAAGTATTCCTTTGAAACTAACAGAATTTTTTTTTCTCTCTTTTAGGTAAGCACATTAATCATCCTTGGTATAATCAGACTGAATCAAGGTAAAGCAAGAAAAAGTAGTATAATTATATTTCATGTGAATGATCAATTTGTAAATATATGTGAAGTTTTGGGGAAAAATGTTCAAAACCAATTTTCTTTTTGAAAATACCTGTGGAAAATCCAAGTGTTCAGTTTCTTGTTTGTCTTAATGTCAGATGACAATGCCATAAACTTGCAGTTCTTGAAATTATTTATCATATAGAGTATTAATGACATTTGTTAACTTTTAAAGAGGAAAATGCAAATCAGAGTAGATTTTAAATATAAAACAATTTTTGTCAATATGCAAGTTAATATTTTGAAGCACACATGGGGTTGAAAAGTAAACTGAAACATAGCAAAACAGTGATTTTCAAATACCAGGAGATACTTATACCTATTGTTTTTAAAGAATACATCTTTTTTAAACACATACTTTTAACTAGAAAAAACAGTGTTATTAATCAGTGTTGTTTATTATTTTAAAGATAAGTTATCAACATATCTGAAATAAACTTCTCTATAAAGTATATTAATCATTTTTCCAGTAGAATATGCTACAGTCTATAAAAGTCATACTATTGCTTTTTCTATAGTAAATCAAATAAGAGTTAAATATGATGTTTTGGTATACACAACCGAAAGAGGCAAATCTAATCATAGTTATGAGGGAGTATATGTTCTAAAATTTTCTGGACATATACAAAACACTTAAATTAATTTGCTCATAGAAAATATTTGTTCCAATTTCTAATATTTTTTAAATTATAAAACAAAATAAGAGTAGTTATAATTTATTTAAATGTAGACTACTTCTTTGACTTTTACATTGAAGGCCTGAGAATTCCAGTTTGTAGATGTATATTCTTTATAGGTAGGCATTTGTAAGGACACATAATGAAATTTATTTCCTTTAGGACCAAAGACAACAAATGGTGGTTCAGGAACTTAAATGGCTTTAGAATTTAGTAGTTTTGAGCCTGGAATCACTGGAAGGGGAAGTGAAGGCTCATTGTTTCAGAAAAGGAGAAAGTACGTTTAATTAGAAGAAGAGCCATCATCGTTCATTACAATGGTTTGAAAGTAAATAATTTTCTAGTGATACAGCAAGGGCCTTCTCTTTTCTCCAAATATGCATTTGAACCACATCTTTAGTAAGTAGAGGCTGAATTTTACTTGCAATTTTTTAAATCATGCTAAAGATATGGTTTATTTTTCTGAATGTCATAATTTTCTGGTAACTTTAAACTAAAATGTTGTATGAATGTGAATATGGTGCACCTTTATAGCAGTGAATTGAGAAGAGAGAAGGCTTGTTTGACTATTGTTTGACTTTATTTTTGCCTTTTTTTTTTTGCTTTAATGTGATTCATTGGGACTCTTTGTTCAGTGTGTGTTGTTTTAATTATGAACTAATATTAATGGATTAAATTAAACTTTCTTTTTGTTAGCATAAATGTCTATAATGTAAGCAAGTATGAGAATCTTTCTAAATGCTTTGCAATTGTGTGTTTCTCTTGAAAGATTTAGTAACAGTATGTTTTTGAGTGAATATTGTAGTTATGTATATATTAAGAAGAAAAAGTTCAAAAATTTGTCAATGTGCAACCTATTTATAATGAGAATGAACCATACATAATTTTAAAGACATATACTTTCAAAACTTCTCTGACCTCAATATTAAGTATTTTGACTTGTTCCATATTAAAAAACCTAAAATTCAAGTGAAGAATCTCATGTTTTGATTAAATAAACCTTAAACAGAAAATAATTTATTTTAAATTTTGTTGATGAAAAATATATTTAAAGTACATTAGCATGCCCTGCCGGTGTGGTTCAGTGGTTGAACATAGACCTAAGAACTAGGAGGTCACTGTTCAATTCCTAGGCAGGGCACATGCCTGGGTTGTGGGCTAGATCCCCAGTGTGGGGAATGCTGGAGGAAGCTGATGAATTATTCTCTCTCATTATTGATGTTTCTATCTCTATCTTCCTCTCTGATGTCAATAAAATATTTTTTAAATACGTTAGCATAGTCTCCCTTTAACTATGTAGTTAGAAATAGTTTAATCTTTCTTTGATGACTGCAAATTATGTCGTATATCAGAATCTATTGTAATAAATGGCCTAATAAAACATCATAAGACTGAAAGATACATGTATCTATGCATATAAAAGCCTAAGCCACCAAATGACTGAACGACCAGTTGCTTTGATGAGCACTGACCACCAGGGGGAAGATGCTCAATGCAGGAGCTGCCACCTGGTGGTCAGCACATTCCCACAGCCAACCTCCTGTGGCTCATGCCTCCACCGGCCAACCTCCCATGGCCCCGATTGGCTGATGGCCAGCCAGGCCGTGGGACCCCACCCATGCACAAATTCGTGCACTGGGCCCTTAGTGTGTGTGTGTGTGTGTGTGTGTGTGTGTGTGTGTGTTTACAAAAACAAAATGTATAAACATAAGCAAACAACAATAACACAAATTCTTAGTCATCTCATACAACAGCTTATTTTATTTTCATTTGGCATTTTCTTCTAAATGAAAAGCAGAACAAATTTTTTAGCATTTATTGTTAGTTGGATTCTAACTAATTGATGCTTTACTTAATGGTAAAATGAGAAAAAAATCCAGACTGTATGGTAGATGTGTCTTGTCCATTTGAGGCTACACTTTGAATATGAACATCCAAAGATGACTGTGTAAGTCTAAGATTGATAGTTATTTAATTTAGAAACATTTGTTGTTGTTTGATATACTCCAAGCAAATTCTCTACCTTAAAATTCAACACACAATTTGATTTACCTTCATGACATAGGAGCTCAGCATAAGAATACTGTTGACATTGATGCACAGGTTATAATCAATAGTTGTGTGTGTCTTTGGTCAAGTAAATGTCTATAGACTTGGTCATACATAATTAACATTAATAAGAACAGTAATGGACAAACTCTTTAATTCCTTTACTCAATATATTGACATACCCAAACATAGGGTCTTTCATGTTTAAGGGAATGTAGAGGTATTTTTTCAATTAGAAATCCTTTATTTTAATGCTCTTTGAGAATTAATAAAAGCACAACAATATATGTTATCAGAATGGTGTTCTTTCTCATGTTGGTCATAGTGTTTCAAACATGTCATATTATACAGAGCGTTGCAATGAGAAAAATACCCAGAGACAGACACTACTGTTTATTTGATGTCTAGTCATGTTTTATAATATTTAGAAACACAATGAAGACCAACATAATTGTAACTGGATTTACACTGTTTCATGATTTATATTGAGATATATAAGGATTTAAGATACGTATAACAGTGATCATGCTGAGGATTAGAGAGTTCTACTCTAGGATTTTTATGGACAGAAAATATCTATGAAATAAAGCAAGGGTGAGTTTGTCCTAGGTGAAATATGAAAACTCACAAAATGCCATAATAGTGATTATGTGTATTGTAATTCCAAGGTGACCTGACGTCCTATAATGGTATATGCATCAGATGTATTTTTTCTAAGGATTTTTTTTTTTTTTTTTTTTGCTCATTGCTAACAATCCAGTGATATCTTGTGACCTTTCCTATGCAAATATGAACCATTTGAGGCTATCACAATCTCTCATGCATTGATCCTTAAAGGGACAGGCTTTATTGCTTTTATAGTATCATTTTTATTTTAACCTTCGTTACTTATAATATCATCTTTGAAGCTTGAAGTTAACTTTTATTTCTTTACCATTTTATCCTTTCCTGTTTTGGTAAGCATTAATTTTACTTTTCCAATGAAAGTCTAGGGGGTTTCATGCAACATAGATATAATTAAATATGATAAAGTACATCTTTATTACATTACTAGGGGGAGGTGTCTCTCAGCATGGCCTGCGGATATCAGGTCAAAACCAGCAGTCCAATGCCACCTGTTGCTCCTGCCTGCGGCTCCCACTCATCCTGCCCCCTTTGCGCCTGCCATGGGCTCACCCCCAGTCAGTCTGGATCGAGAGAGGCGGCGGCTGCAGTGGCGCTTTCCAGCTGTGAGCCCTGCATCTGGCGCCTGTAGGTCAGCTGAGCAGCACTCCCGCTGTGGGAGTGCACTGACCACCAGCGGGCAGCTCCTGCATTGAGAGCTTGCCCCCTGGTGGTCAGTGCATGTAATAGCGACTGGTCAACTGGTTGTCAGGTCGCTCAAGCTTTTATATATATAGATTTTATTCATCACATTCACTGAAAGAGAAGCATGCATTTATTTTCCATGGAGATCAATCGAAGATGTACTATTCTTTTTCACATGGAAACTAATGACAGTTTAACAGTTATTACCTTTTGGATTTTCTTTTCCTATTTAAGTGGTTTGTTTTATTTTGTTTTGTTTTGGCACAGGTTGAATATATCATTCCATCCTTAAAGTCATATATATTGTTATTTACATATGCTCCTATTACTACTGAGTTATGAGGCAATGGCAATGCATATTTTCTATTCTAAAAATAAAATAAAGCAAGTTAAAGTTCAGATTTCTTTGTAGTTATCTTTGTACTTAGGATATACCCCATCAAGAAGTCAGAAGCCAGAGTCCTGTGGCTGAAGTTCATTTAATTGATTACTTTATTTGTGTGCTTATATAATTTTTTTAACTTTATATTTCAGCTACAATTGGCATTCAATATTGTTTCATATTAATTTCAGTTGTATAGCATATTGGGTAGGCTATTATGTAATTTATAAGGTAATCCACTGATAATCTAAGTATCCACCTAGGACCATACACAGCTATTACAATGTTATTGACAACTAGAGGCCCAGTGCACGAATTTGTGCATGGGTGGGGTCTCTCTGCCTAGACAGCAATTGAGGCCTATCAGGGGGCTAGCCCGCTGGGGGGAGGGAGCACAAGAGATTGGCTGGCCGGCCCCCTGATCGGGGCTATGGGAGGTTGGCTGTGGGAGCGCACTGACCACCAGGGGCAGCTCCTGCATTGAGCGTCTGCCCCCTGGTGGTCAATGTGCGTCATAGCAACTGGTCAACCAGTCGTTCCAATCATGTGTTCGTAATAGTTGCTTAGGCCTATATATATAATTTCTTAGACTGAAATTTACATCTGCTGACTAATTTGTAACTACCAATTTATACTTCTTAATACCTTCTCTGTTTATTTTTATTCCTTCCCTCTGGAAACCATCAAAGTGAAATCACATGGCATTTGTCTTTCTCTGTCTGACATATTTCACTTAACATAATACCCTCTAGGTCTATACATATAGTTGCACATGATATAATTTCATTATTTTTTATGGCTGAGTAATATTCCTTTATATATATGTACTACTTCTTTATCCACTTTCTATTCAGGGGCACTTGTGTTACTTCCATATCTTGGTTACTGTAAAAAATAATACTGGAATGAAAATAAGGGTGCCTATATCTTTTTTAATTAGTGTTTTGGATTTCTTTGCATTATGCTCAGGAGTGGAATTTTTAGGTCGTAAGGCAGTTCCATTTGTAATTTTTTAGGAACTTCCATAATGTTATCCACAGTGGCTGTACAGTCTGCATTCTTACCAACAGTGCATGAGGATTTCCTTTTCTCCACATCCTATCAAAAATTTGTTTTATTACTGATTTATTGATGATAACCATTCTGACAGGTGTTAGGCAGTATTTCATTGTGGTTTTAATTTGCATTTCTCTGAGGATTAGTGATGTTGAATGTCTTTTCATATATCCATTGGCCATCTGTTTGTCTTTCTTTGAGAAGTATCTATTCAGGACCTCTGCTCATTTTTAAAATGTGATTGTTTGGTTTATTGGTGTTGAATTGTCCAAGTTCTTTATAAATTTTTGATAATAACCCTTTACCAGATAATTAGGAAATATTTTCCTTCTTTCAGTAGGTTGTCTTTTCATTTTGTTGATGGTTTTCTTTGCTATGCCAAAACATTTTAGTTTGATGTAGTCCATTTATTTATTTTTTTCTTTTGTTTCCTTGCCCAAAGAAATATATCAGGAAAAAACATTGCTAAGATAAATTCACAGATTTTATTATGTTTTCTTGTAGAATTTTAATGGTTTTGAGACTTTTATTTAAATATTTAATCCATTTTTACTTTATTCTTGTATATGATGTAAGAAGGTGGTCTAGTTCCATTTATTTTGCCTGTGTGTATTCAATTTCCCCATCACTATTTATTGAATAGACTTTCTTTACACCTTTGTGTGTTCTTGCTTCCTTTGTCATACATTAATTACCTATTTCTGATTTATTTCTAGGCTCTCTGTGCTGTGCTATTGATCTATATGTCTGTTTGTATGCCGGTACCATGTTGTTTTGATTATTATTGCCTTGCAGCGTAGTTTGATATCAGGGAGTGTCATACCTTCCTCTTTGTTCTTTCTGTTTTTAAGATTGTTGTCTCTATTAAAAGTCTTTTAGAGTTTTATATAAATTTATATATATTTATAGTTTTATATAAATTTTACATTATTTGTTCTGTTTCTGTGAAAATCATCATTGGTATTTTGATAGGTATTGCATTGAATCTATAGATTGCTTTTTGTAGTATGGAAATATAATGGTGTTAATTTTTCTATGTCTATTAAGCCAGCCATTGAAAAAGCCTTGGGCAGTATGCAAGTTTCCTAAGGCAGATTCTCAGGGAGTCACAGGTAGGGCAAGTGGTTTTCACCAGGTTAATGCAGCTTCAAACCTGTTGCCAGTTCTGTGTCTGAGGCCACTCAGCAAGTCTCAGGGTACACTGAAGCCAACCACTGTCTGCCTGGGGCCCTTGCAAGGTGGCTGGGTCTCAGGAAGTCCTCAGAGCGGAGCTAGTAGAGTTCACCAAGCTAAAGCAGATTTAGAAGTGGCCATGTGGAAGGAAGGCCTAACACAGGAAATGTTGCACCTCTGGGCTATATGGGAAGACAACCCTTGCTCTAAAGCAGCAAAACTCAGTATCTCTCTATGGGTACCTGGCACTGCCCCCCCAAGCTTTACTGGAATTTCTGAAGAGCTTTTCAAGGATGAAGGCAACTGGGGCCCAGGCTTGATACTGTTAGCAGAGTCCCCAACCCTTTGCCCGTTGTCCAGTTATCAGGGAGGCGCTAGTGTAGTTCATCAGGCTAATGTCCTTTGGGGAGAGGGCCATGTTGAAGAAAGATGATGCCCAAGGACCTTGAAGTAGGAGGACTCAACAGAGGGACATTAGAGACTGTCCTTCCAGCCCTCACCCAAAGCTACACCCTCAGCCTTTGTCTGTATGACTCTGGCACCACCCAGCCTTTGTCCCACTGCTGGAGCCCAGGGTGAGCACCTGCAGCCAGAGCTTGTGCATGGTCTCTTTAGGAGGACACCTGGGTTTCCAGCAGTCTTTCCTCTCATCAGATGGTCAGAGGACCCCCTGCTGATTTTCATAGCCACATGTTATATGGGCACCTCTTCCTGGTTCTGGTACTCTGGGCTGGGGAGCCTAGTATTGGGCTGAGATCCCTTCTCCTTCTACAGCAGAGATTAGCAATCGCCTCATGTAGTTGCAGAGCCCGCCCATTCTGGTCTCCGTCCCTCCTACCAGTCTTGAAGTATTTGTGTGTGTGTGTATATATGTGTGTGCATGTGTGTGTATGTGTGTGTATGTGTGTGTGTGTGTGTGTGTGTGTGCGTGTGTTTTGCATAGCCTTGGATATATGACTTCTGTTCCGTTAGTCTTCAGTTGGTTATCCAGGTTAATTGTTCTATTCTCGAGTTGTTATTTTGATGGGGTTATGAAACGAGGTGAGTGCAACTTGGACCTTCACAATATCAGTCTTCTTAGATTACCACAGATTTTTAGAAATGCAATCATTTGGTCCAAATATTAGTTTTCTTAAAAAGCAGTTAATAGTATAGCTTCATTTTTCTATTCTAGAACCTATGCAAGGAAGAAAGCATGGAATCTGTTCTCAAAGTCATGATTGAATTGTGGAATGAACGATAGATATCTGAAGGTTTATTTATAAAACTGAGGTAAAAAAAAAAAAGGTCTGTTATTTATAAAAATGACATGGTCCGATTGAGGATAGTAACTTCTAAAAAGACAAAAATACTTTATTTTAAAAATTCTACTACTAGAATTGTAGCATTGAAGTACTTTTTATTTTTAGTGATTTGACATTGGAAACCAAATAAATGCATGAATTAAATTAAAATTATTTTTAACAATATTTATAGTATATATTTTGCCCAAAACTATCTTTTTATTCCCTTTTTAGAACTCATATTGCCGAATGATTGTTTTCTAATATTCCTGTGAAGACTGTCATTATTACTCATATAATAATCCTCTAACAATATATTAGTAGACAGACAACTAGACCACTCTGCTAATTCTAATTAAAAAAAATAATGCTTTTAGAATAATTCTATAGGATTACAAGCATAGATACAGAATTACCCAGTCTCTGAACTCAAGAAAAATAATGATAGTGTGATTTAAAAAAAAATATTCAAACTTAAATTTCTATTTGACTTTCTTTTCTACATAAACCAATTTTAGAGTTATTTCCCATATTATTTATTCTAAGATCAATATATGGTTAGCATTAATGTTTAGAGTTTTAGAGCTATGTCAAATGAATCAATTGTTATTTTAATACACAGACTATTAAAATATTTTTTAAAAAATTTAACCATTTTAGGATTTATATACTTAAACTATGTTAAAATAACATTTTCCTCAACTCATATTCTTTCACCATTAAAAATACAAAAGCAAAAACTTTTACTATGAATTATTTCTACTCCATGTGCCATTACCATTGGGACTCCACTTTAATCCACATGTTTAATCACAGCTGAAAAATATACCTTCTCTATTCCAGCCTACTTAATTAACAGTTTTATTAAAAAACTTTGTCAATATTGTTAGAATTGCATCATCATCATTTTAATAACCTTACAAACAATACTATTTATTTTTTACTCTAATATCTAATTTTTTTAGACTTTTCATTTCTTCTTTTAGCTTCAGTTATCCAAATACTATTAAGAAAGATTTCCAAACACCTTTTCCATTTATTTTATAAAAATTTTGAATGACAACTAGAATAATAAATGGTAAATTATTTAGAAAAGAGTTTATATACTGCATGCAGCCCTTTTTCAAATAGTGAGCAGAATTATATCGCTGAGCCTAATATCATTTCTCACTTATTATGTAAGCTCTGATTCAACCACTGAGTCAAGTTATTTATTTTGGGATAAGGAATGTTACCAGGCATATGATGAATTCAGTGTTCATTTTGTTCCTATTTGATAGCACACTTAATGGTAGCAAATTTACAAGGTTCTAACTGTTTTAAAAGATAGATGCGTAACTATAAACACAATATAGTTAAGTATTCTATATTTTTAAGAATCAACCTTTCTTCAGTATCTGATTACATGTTCTACATTTCTTTCTGAGCCTTCAACAAAAGAATCTTTAACATCCATATTCCTAACCAACATTCTGTTTAAAATAGTCTAGGCTTGCCCTAACCAGTTTGGCTCAGTGGATAGAGCATCAGCCTGCGGATTCAAGGGTCCCAGGTTTGATTCCGGCCAAGGGCATGTACCTTGGCTGTGGGCACATACCCAGTAGGGAGTGTTCAGGAGGCAGCTGATCGATGTTTCTCTCTCATCAATGTTTCTGACTCTCTGTCCCTCTCCCTTTCTCCCTGTTAAAAAAAAAATCAATAAAGTATATTAAAAAATAATAAAATAGTCTAGGCTTTCAATATTAAATGCCTCCAAGAACTGTCAGCCAGCCACTACTCATTATCACAATTCAAAGACCCTTCCACATCTTTAGGTACATATTGCAGCACACCTTACTTCCAGGTATCAAAATCTGTGTTAGTTTCCTGTGACTGCTCTAATGCATTGCCACACACTTGTTGGCGTTTAGACCAACAAAAATGTACTCTCCCGCAGTTCTAGAGGCCAAAGTCTGAAATAGTATTACTGGGCCCAAATCAGTGTCAGGCATGCCTGCCACCTCGAAGGTTTTAGGCATGTACCTCTTCCTGGTCTTTTCCAAATTCTGGTGGCTGCTGATGTTCTTTGGTCTGTGACTGCATCACTCCAGTCTCTGCCTCTATGATCATTTCTCTTCTCCTTTCCATATATCAACTCTTGCTTGTCCTTCTCTCATAAAGACACTGCAATGACACTTAAGAGGCTCCAATATAATTCAGGATAAAATCTTTGCCTCAAGATCCTCAATTTAATCACATTAGAAAAGGCTTATTTTTCTCATAAAGGAACTTTAACAGGTTTCAGATATTTAGGATTATTTTTAGGGGCATTTTTCAGCCTACTACAGGAAGCTCTTAGATATCTGCCTACCACTTTCTGTAATTAATCAAGTTGTATTATTTCCTTTTCAGCATACTTCAGGAATATTTATAAAAGTATTAAATTCACTGCATATTATATGATGTAACTATATTATGAATATACCTATATCGTAACATTAGGCAACGGTCTACGCATGCTAGATACTTTTCATCACCTTGGTCAATTCTGATTGAATGATAGTCCTCTATTTAGAAGCGATTTTAATCCACATCTAGGCTAATTTTGAAATAGTGATGTACATAGGGGTTGTTGTATTAGCATCTCATGTTTGTGTTTTATTACCTGTGGTAATAAAAGATTTCTGGTGATAATTAGATAAAATAAAGAATAAGAAATAAATATGTATTTAAGCAATGTCTTCCCCTTAAAGTTAATATTTGATTTTCTTCTATTTAATATCACTGACTCCTTTTATAAAATGGTATTAGATTTTATTATCAGCTAATTATTTACTAAATTGTATATTTTCCATAATCTCATATTAATGTTTTTATCATATACTAGAGGCCCAGTGCATGAAATTTGTGCACTGGGGGGGGGGGCGCTCAGCCTGGCCTGCAACGATGCCAGTGTCCCTCGCCCCAGCCTTCGACCCAAGGCCCCTCCCCTCTCCTCTCTCTGTGGTGTTGGGGCGCGAACTCTGGGCTCGTGTTGCTGGGTGACGCAGCCAGCATCCCACCTCAGCCACTATGGGCTCTGCCATCTTTGTCACGGAGTGACATATAATTTATATATTGCTCTTTTATTAGATAGGATAATCTGGCTCTTCCACTAAGTAGATCTGTGGCTAACTTTTATCTTCATCTTAGAATAGTACCTACCTTGTTTGTTTATTATAAAAATGCAATACTATATGACATATTTTTATTAGTGTGGTCAAGCATTAATATTTTGTTGCTAAATTTGCTTGCTTCATTGACATGCTAATAAGCAAGACATCAAATTCCTACATGTTTTTGAGGAGTTAAAGTCCTATGGAGAGCTTAGGCTATAAGTTGATTAAAATTTAGTGTAGGCCTTGCCAATACATTTAGCTGCTTGGAATATAATCCTGAGCACCAATGGGTAGTGGGTTTGATCCCTGGTTAGGGCACATACCCAGATTGTGGGATCTATCCCTGGTGTAGGTGCATGTGGGAGGCAGCCAATCAGTGTTTCTTTCTCACCTCCATGCTTCTCTCTCTCTCTCTCTCTCTCTCTCTCTCTCTCTCTCTCTCTCTCTCTCTCCCTCTCCCTCTCCCTCTCTCTCCCTCTCTCTCTCCCGCTCCATCTCCCTCTCCCTTTCCCTCTCCCTTTCTTTTTCTCTTTCTCTCTAAAATTCATGAAAAGATATATTCGGGTGAGGATTTAAAAAAATTCAGTATAAACACAAAAAACAGCATTAATTTATAGAATTAAAGTAAACCCATAGTAGCTTGATTTTCTATTTGGGGAAAATACTACATAACTTGTCAAAGTTACTGGTGCTATTTTAAATATGAAAAGAATTTAAAGAAAGCAATGCAGTACAGGTTGTTTTTTTATGCCCACTGAATTTGGACAGAGATTGTATAATGAAAGAAGGTTCTGCATTACTGAGTTAAAAATGAAAAAAAATTATTATAAAATAGAACATGCATTTTATTAACAATTAATATTAATTTTCTCAATGGTATGCACTGTTAACAGCACTATTATTCCTAAAGATGTTAGTGAAATATCTATATATTTATTCATTTTAATTTCCTGTGCATGACATACTCAATGTGATTAATGAAATGACATTGTTACAGATATAAACTTTAACTCTTTCATTTAGAACTAAGAGTGAACAACATTATCTGTAAATTTTCTATATATAGTTCCAAAGACTTCTATCAAGTCTATTTTTAAAGAAAGGAGTCAAAACATTATTAAATAGCATTTATTAAAGTTTGTAATCCACATAGTATCCTTTGTTTAATATATGAATAACACAAATATAAATAAAACATATTTTTGAAGATGTGGTGCAACATTCAAAATATCCCAAAATCTGAAGAAAAGTGGATACATTAGGACAGGTTTCTACATAATTGTATTTTCTGCTTAACTTGGGACATCCTACAGGTTCATGTTATTATTATTATTATTATTATTATTATTATCATTAATTTTAGGGAAATTCATTATATAACTTAACTAAAACAACTGTAATAAATGGGCTCTTTTTGAGGATTAAGACTTTTCCCTCCAGGACTACATACCCATACATGTGTGAGTAAAAGTTGGGTTACAGTTGTGAGTACACAAAAGGCAGAGTTTATTTTTATATTATTATTTATTAATTATTTTCATATAAACAACTTTAAACCTATTTTTCATATAAATAGCTACAAACTATTTTTATCCATCCCTGTATACAAAAGCTTCCTAAGACTTAGCTAACTATATCCACTGTTTTACACTCAGTACTATTGGCTACTTATGGCTATATGTTACAAATATTGGTATTTTACAAATATTGGTATTTTAAAACCCAAATGGTAATTAATTGTAATTGTCATGATTCTGAATAAATCTAGAAAACGCATTTCAGAGTAACAGGTTTATAAACTGAATCTATTAATTGCTATTGTACTCCATTCTGTTACTTTTCTGTTCTGTTCAACAAATTAATTAAGAAGGTTGTGAATTCACTGCGTAAAGTAGGAGCAATTGGTAAACACACTTAGTAAATTCTGAAGATTAAAATAAGAAGAACAAGTGTCAAAAAGTCAAATCTAATGGACTCAGAATTAGGGAGTAACAGAGAACCAGGCATCAGGGAAAGAGAAGGGGAAAAGGAGAGAAGGAGGCCATAGGTGAGGACATAAAACCAGAACATTCAATGTAAGAAATCAAACAATGAGTATGCAGCACTATAAAACAAGTATCTATAATAATAAAAGCATAATATACAAATTGACCAAGCAGCTGAACAGCAGAATGACTGTCCTGTCCGGACGACCTTCTGGATGAAGCCAGGGCTGTGAGGGTTGGCCGAGGCAGCCAGGGCTGAGAAGGCCTACTCTTGCACGAATTTCGTGGATCAAGTCACAATATAATTTATAGCTCACTTACCTCATAAAAGCAAGGAAACCTGAAGGAAGAGCAATAAACAAGCATCTCCTCTGACCAGACCCCCATGCATTAGCTAGATTAAATGTTCATTTACATGCATGTATCCTATACAAGTTGTAGACTACTTGAGTGCAGCATAGTTGTTAGGACAGATTCTCATGCATTTTAATTTATTTCTCATGAAACAGATCTTAGGATTAGAAACCCTCCAACATATAATGAGTCAATGAATGACCAAACAGCTTTTAATTTCACATTCATCATAGCTAGAGAAAGGAAGCGTCATCATAAAAAATTTTGAGTTAGGTGTATCTACCTATGAATTGTGGATTTGTCATTTATTCATGAATTAAGGCAAGATCCATGATCTATCTCTCTTCCCTTATCTGTAAATGATATTAATAATGAAATATAACACACAAGATGATCTGAAAATGAAAATATAATTATATAAACAAAGCACACAATGTATATATTAAGTATTCAACAAAATGATAACTGGGAATATTTAAGTATACATACACACAAACACATACACTCATGTGTTTCATTGACAAGGAGTAATATTTTTTTTCCAAATATATGTATTCCTAATTGCTTGCTTATCTGAATTTTTCCTCTAGCTTTCAGTGTAAATATTCTTAGTAAAATAAATAACGTATCAGTCAGGGTGAGTCTCTGTCACTATATAAGAAACTGATTTATTTTTCTCTCTTCTTTTGTTAACGAGAAAGCATCAGAGCATGGGAATGTCCTGGATCTGTAATGGGAAAAGGTGTGACCACAGAGAGGAAAAGTAAGGACAGAGTTTCGTTGATCTATTTATAGAGCAGCAGAAAATGAACCATGCTGGATGTGTACACCTTAGCCCAACAACAACAAAAAAAAACTGATTATTTATTGGATGACTTAATCTGAAATATATTTACTGTATTGTGAGTTAATTGGAGATAAATATAGTTTGAGGAGGCTATTCATACATGAATGCCAAAATATAAATACATGTGCAGGCTGTAAGAAAATCATCAAAAGCTATGAAGGTCACCTAAAAGAAACTCTACCTCTAGTCAAATTAGAAAAGTGTTGTTTTTTTTTCCTTTGTGAGTTATCACCTCCAAAATAATATTGACCAGAGGTTGATTGATTTCACTGAGCATTTTTTTTATTCTTTTTTATGGGGGGGGGGTCCATTTTATTAATTTCCACTTTGATCTTTATTACTTCCTTTCTGTTTTTTTTTTTGTTTTTGTTTTTTACTTTGTATGTAATTTACTCTTCTTTTTCTAGTTTCTTAAAGATACCCCAGAGAACTTCCTCACCCCTCACCATGTGAGGACACAGCACAAAGGTGGTCATCTATGAACCAGGAAACTGTTCTCACCAGACACCAAATCTGCTGGTGCCTTGATCTTGGACTTTCCAGCCCCAGAATTAAGAGAAATAAATTTCTGTTGTTTCTAAGCCATCTAATAAAATGGTATTATGCAAATTAACCATCACTCATCACAAAGATGGCAGCGCCCATAGCCCCAAGATGGTGGCGCCCAGTCCTCTCAGTCCCACTGGAGTCCTCCAGTCCCAGGGGGGTGGCCGCTGAGAGCAGGCAGCATGAACGGCCTGGTGGAATGCTTGCTTCATCGCTGCAGTGATGAGGCAAGCATTCCACCACAGCCATGGAGGGCCTCTGGGAAGCGGCCATGGAGTGGGGGTTGGGGGGGAATGCTTGCATAGTCGCCCTGGCTATGAGGCAAGCTTTCTGTGCTCAGCTGTGGAGGGCCTCTGGCCAGGCCGGGTGCAGAATGCTTGCGTCATTGCAGGCCAGGCTGAAGGACCCCCTCCCCCTCCACAAGAATTTCATGCACCGGGCCTGTAGTTTATAATATTCTGTTATAGTAACCCAAACACACTAAGATAATCCCTTAAACAACAATTGATTGAACAAGTAGACATAATTAATATCAGTAAGAATATAGCAAATTTGAACAATCCTGTCAACCTACTTAACCTAATTGACATGTTGAGAACACTCCACTCACCAATAGACAATTATACATTCTTTCCAAGTGCACACAAAACATTTACCAAGTAGAACATATATTACACCATACAACAAATTGTGATAAATTTAAAAGAATTAAAGTAATATAATATGTATTCTTTGAAGACATTAAATTAAAAAAATAAAAAAATGAAATGTTTTCTTGACAATGCCCAAATATTGGAAACACATTTACATAACTGAATGAACATGAGAAACACTATATGACTATTTCTAAGATGCTGCTGAATTAGTATTTAGGAGGGAACTTACAGCTAAAATAATTATATTAGGAAAGAAGAATGTTCTCAAATCAATGACATCAAGTTTAACCTTAAAATTTTCCTGTAAATCTAAAACTGTTTAAAATTTTTAAAGTTTAGTAAAAATAAATTAATATAATTTGACTATATTAACATCAGATAAAGCAGATTTCAGACAATGAATATTACCAGGAATGAAGAATGTAATTTATTAACAATATAAGTATGTCAGTTCATCAGGAAGATATAAAAAATATTTCACATTTATGCCTATAATAGCATAAGTTCAAATATATGATACAAAAAGTGACGCAACTGCAAGGTTAAAATACACATCCACGATCATAGTCTGAGATTTCGAAACCCCTGCCATAGAGTGAATGTTTGTATCCCCCCCAGTTTCAGATGTCGAAATATTAACTCCTAACAAGACATTAGGATGTGGGGGACGCAACTGCAAGGTTAAAATACACATCCACAATCATAGTCTGAGATTTCGAAACCCCTGCCATAGAGTGAATGTTTGTATCCCCCCCAGTTTCAGATGTCGAAATATTAACTCCTAACAAGACATTAGGATGTGGGGGTATTTGGGAGAATACTAGGAACTGAAAGTGAAGACCTCATGAGTGGGATTAGTTCCCTGATTAAATATAGTAGGAAAGGCTCCATCCACCTTACTGCCAGTTTCCCCTTTATTTACATTGGCCATTGGTATAGTATTTTTCTTACAATTAATAAACCGATAGTGAAAGTTGATTATTAACTACAGTACATACTGTATTCATTTCACCATTCCACCCAGATTACCACATTATAGTTAGTACTCATGTCTCTTTAGGTTTCCCTTGGCTGTGGCAGTTTCCAGTTTTCTATTTGTTTATTTGTTTTAATTATTGTTAGCATGCTGTCTTCTTGCATCCTCTTACTTTTATCGTGCGCGTGCACGCGTGCGTGTGTGTGTGCGTGTGTGTGTGTGTGTGTGTGTGTTTATTTGAGGTATGTGTCCTTTAGGCAGCATATAGATAGGTATTGCTTCACCCCCTCCGAAGATGACAATTTTTTAAACATATTTTTATTGATTTCAGAGAGGAAGGGAGAGGAAGAGAGAAATACAAACATCAATGATAAGAGAGAATCATTGATCAGCTGCTTCCTACACACCCCCTACTGGGGATCAAGCCCACAACCTGGGTATGTGCCCATGACCTCAGTTGAATCCAGGGCCCTTCAGTCTGAAGGCTAAGTTTCTATCCACTTAGCCAAACTGGCTAGGGTGACAATATTTGTTTTTTAATTGGGCCAATCTTTACCCATTAATCATTCCTCTTTAATGTGATTATTAATTTGGTTACTTTTAAGTCTATCATCTTTCTAGTTGGTTTTTATTATTTTAATTTATTTCTATTTTAATTTTTAAGACTGAATAGTTTTATAGTTTCATATATTTCATTCTTTTGGCTTATTGTCAATAGTGTTTTTTATTTACTTATAAATAAGTAAATAAAAAACACTATTGACAATAATTTATCTCTTTTCAAGTCATTAGAGGCCCGATGCATGAAACTCATGCAAGAATAGGCCATCCTTCCCCCAGCTGCCTGCACGGGCTTCCCTTTGGAACCCAGGACCAGGACTTTCCTCTGGCACCTGGGACCTGGGCTTCCCTCGCAGCCCTGGCTTCGTCCAGAAGGTCCTCCAGAAGCAGGTCCAGAAGGATGTTGGTCTAATTAGCATATTACACTTTTATTAATATAGACTTTAATAATTGTTTTAGTGTTTCTAGTTTATGTCTTTGAGTTATCAAATGTACTTTCAACTGATATTATGCCACTTCACGTAGAGGAAAAGAACTTTAAAATTATATATTTCAATTTCTCTCCTCCCAACCTTACTCCTATGATTGCCACAAATTTTACTTTTATATATTTACTAAAGGCCTGATGCACGAATTTGTGCACAGGTGGGGTCGCTTGGTCTGGCTGGCAATTGGGGCTGATCAGGGCCAGCCTATGGGGGGGGAGGGACTGTGGGAGGTTGGCTGGCCTGGAAGAGAGACTGTGGGAGGTTAGCCAGTTGCAGGAGATTAACTGTTGGAGCACACTGAACACCAGGGGTCAGCTCTTGCATGAAGCATCTGTTCCCTGGTGGCTAGTGGGTGTCATAATGACTGGTTTACTGGTTGTTTAGTCATTCAATCACTTAGGCTTATATATATATATATATATATATATATATATATATATATATATATATATATACAAACACACACACACACACACACACATACACACACAAATACACTGGAGACCTAGTGCATGAAAATTCATGCACTGGAGGGGGGTCCCTCAGCCCGGCCTACCCCTCTCACAATCCAGAAGCCCTTAGGGGAAAAAGGTGACCTGGCCATCAGGGGAAGGCAATGCCCCCATCACACCTCTGCTGCTGCCACTGCCGGCAGTGCAAACCTCTGGGCCCTGGTTACCTGAGCCTCAGGTGGCTCTGGGTGCTGGGCAGCCTCCATCCAAGGCTTGCCTGCACCTCAGGCTGGCCTTGGGTGGCTGGGGGGCGGAGGGGACTTGGGGATTCCAGAGGCAGGCACACACCTGCTGCCCCAGCGGGGTTGAGGGGACTGGGTGCCACCATCTTGTGGCTGTGGGCACCTCCACCTTTGAGGGTATGGCAGTCAATTAGTATATTCCCTCTTTTTTTAAATATATTTTATTGATTTTTTACAGAGAAGAAGGGAGAGAGATAGAGAGTTAGAAACATCGATGAGAGAGAAACATTGATCAGCTGCCTCCTGCACATCTCCTACTGGGGATGTGCCCGCAACCCAGGTACATGCCCTTGACCGGAATCGAACCTGGGACCTTCAGTCCACAGGCCGACGCTCCATCCACTGAGCCAAACCGGTTTCGGCAGTATATTCCCTCTTTATTGGTTGTGGGTACCACCATCTTTGAGGACATGGTAGTTAATTAGCATATTCCCTCCTTATGGGTTGTGGGTGCCACCATCTTTGCCATGGCATGAGGGTCAGTTAGCATAATCCCTCTTTATTAGATAAGATAGATAAACCTGACATTCTATTGTTATAATTTTTGTTCCCAAACTCAATTACCTCTTCAGCATTCTGTTCTGAGAACCAGGGCCACCATGGGGTAAGCCAGGCCCTTTCTGGGTTTCCTATCTCTGCAGGAAAACATGGGCATTCTCTCGACGCAGAAAACTGGAGTATTTTAAGGGCTTACCTCATTTGCTGTCCATCTTTCACAGCCCAGTGTCTTTTATTCACTAATAAACAATGTTTAGCAAACTGCTACATCATATATTTTGTTTGTATCAGTGGGAGGTAAATCTGGTTCTTGTTATTGCATTTTGGCAGTCTAAATAAAAGAAATTAATAGTAGATCCTTAGCCCAGCCAGCTGGCTCAGTGGTTAAACATTGAACTATGAACCAGAGGTTATGGTTTGATTCCTGGTCAGAGTGCATGCCAAGATTGCAGGCTCCGTCCCCAGTGTGGGGCATGCAGGAGACAGCTTACCAATGATGCTCTTTCATCATTGATGCTTCTATCTCTCCCTCTCTCTTCCTCTCTGAAATCAATAAAAATATATTTAAAAAAATATTAGATCCCCAGGCAAGGTGATTCAGTGGTTAGAGCATTGGCCTGCACACTGAAGAGTTGCCAGTTATATTCCCTGGGTTGTAGGTTCGCTCTTGCCCCTGTTCATGTGTGCAACCCTCCCTTCCACTCTGTCCGAAAAGCAATGGAAAAAGGTGTCCTCTGGTGAGGATTAAAAAAAAAAATGAATAGTTCTAGCAGGAAGTTAGGACCCCATGCAAAGTCTCTCTCTCTCTCTCTCTCTCTCTCTCACACACACACACACACACACACACACACACACACACACACACACACAGTTTAGCTTCTCACATCCCAGGCTTCTTTGTACTATAAATTATGGAATTATATTTAACACAAAAATGCAAGGCTACATAGTAATGAGATGCAATAGGAGAAACATCAGACTTCAAGTCAGATCACCTGGATTAAAATTCAGAAATGTAGCTCTGTGACTCTGAAAAAAATGACATAGCCCATCTCAGACGCATTTTCTCATATGAAAACTGACTTAATAATTCCAAGCTTGCAAGGTTATATTGAAGACCAGAATGCCAAGCATATTACAGAGCTCATAATAGATCCTCTAAAGTGCTTGTGGTTCTTCTGCATTAAAATGGGCTTGATTTCATGTCAACTTGCATAAACTTGAGTGCTCAATATGCACTGTACACCAGAATGTGTTATACTTTACCATCTAAAAACTCTGTAAACATAAACTACTGTACTACCCTCTTAAGAGCTAAGGAAATAGAATCTCCGTAAAATAGATCATCATGGCAGAATGAGAAAGTGTTTTCTGTAGGACTTGAACCCGGTTTAGTTTTGACCCACACTTTTTCTTCTTCTTTCTTCAGAGTTTAAGACTCCTTTTCATAAAATAAATTATATGAATATGTTATTCTTAGGATATCAATCTAATATCAGGATTTTAAAATATTTTATACTAGTGTTTCCTATTTCATTCTATATATATATATAATTTTATGGGATCTATAGTTATGCACTTTCACTTCCACAAATTCTACCTTGTAATAAATACTCAAAATGTCACTTTTCATTGTGTGCACTTCATTTTATTTATTCATTTATTTTTATTTTTAATTTTTAAAAATCTATTTTTGTTGATTTCAGAGAGAAAAGGAGAGGGAGAGGGTGATAGAAACATCAATGATGAGAGAGAATCATTGATCGACTGTCTCCTGCATGTTCCTGAACAGGGATGGAGATCAAAACCTGGGCATGTGCCCTGACTGGGAATTGAACCATGACCACCTGGTTCATAAGTCAATGCTCAACCATTGAGCCATTGGTTACCACTTTTTATAGTTTATAATTCAGCATGCTTTGGTTATTCTTTATCATCTTTAAGATATGATCATTTCTATCACAAGACTGAAAATTGACAATATTAAAATAAACAGTATTTCAGAAGCCTGGCAAAGGTTATAACCTTTCTTAAAAGCACATGCTACTATTTCATGGTAGTGTTTTTATTTTTATATTTTAGCATTTTTATTTATTTCATAGAGGAAAGGAGAGAGAGAGACAGAAACATCAATGAAAAGAGAGAACCATTGATCGGTTGCCTCCTGCACACCTCCTATTGGGGATCAAGCCTGCAACCCAGGCATGTGTCCTTGACTGGACTCAAACCTGGGACCCTTCAGTCCACAAGCTGATGCTCTAGCCATTGAGCCAAACCAGCTAGGGTGTCATGGTAGTATTTTTAAATTTTTGCATTAGTAGCGCTCTGAATCATTATAGTGAGGATTACATTTTCCCCATAATACTAGTATGTTATACTCTCTCAATGTGACACTTTCTTTTGGTCTATTTTGAGTTGATCTCTCTTTCTATGGAGTATTCTTTGGTAAAAATGTTTTCACAGTACATTTCTCATATATGATCTTTGAGACTGTATTTCTCAGTCTGATTCTGTCTCCTCCCTGCACTTATAGACACATGCTACTTTTACCACAATCTCAGAAACACAGAACATCACCTCTGTGTCACCTTTCAGGTCTACTCACTTTTCCACTGGCCAAGATCTCAAGGACCTACCTGTCTTCTTACTTTTTCATGTTTCTCTTCTCAGTCACCTTCCAGTTAGAATGACCCCAGGCACGTTAAGTACCACACATCCATTTGCTGCCATGTTTGTTCATGTCATTTTTGAGAAGAAAATTCTAGAGTAGCTTAGCTCTAGATCAATAGTGGGAAATACCAGTGTAACCATGCACATGCATGTACAGGCACATGTAAACACTTCCTTTCTTTTAAAAGCTTAGTGGTTCAGAGCTCAGAATCCTGGGAACCAAGTCCAGCTTTTTAAATAATAACTGCATGGCATTCAACACATTGCTTAGCCTCCTGTATTTCAAGCTTATAAGTAATAAAATGTTGTTATGAGTGTTATTATGCTTAGAAGAGGGCCTGGTATATAAATTATACGTAAATGTTAGCTATGACTAATGCTAGAGTTAATGATACTATTACTATTGCATTAACAATTACTGCTCTTGTATTTAAAGTAAGAATTCATTTGGCAAATATATGCCAGAAGCAAAATATTAATTTTGGTGACTCCATATTATACCTTTCTCCCACACTGACCCGTAAGCTAGAACATCCCTAATAATGTTACTTATTTTCTTTCTATCAAAAAAAAGTTTTCTCTCAGGAAAACAAAACAATGGAACCATCAAAAAATAAAATATGATTTTTAACTATGATTATAAAAAATATTTACTCTCAAAATCTTTCTACTTTTAAACAGAAAGAAAACCAAATCAGTGAAATTACCTGTTTGAGGAAAATGTTAAGTGTTGCAAAACTTTACATGCATCACTTTATTTCATTATCCAACCACTAGTCAAGAATGTATTACTGTAAGTGAAGTTATGAAGTTCATAAAAAATGAAATAGCTTGTTCAAGGTAGGATATAAAGTAAGAGTTTGTATTGAATGTTGAACCCAGTCTTTTTTGGTTTCAGAAATAAAATCTTAAATCTATACTTAGAATTTCTGATTGAGTCACACTTCTTAAGTAGCTGATTAAGAAGGTGTTTTAGCAGTTAGTGATCACGCATTTTTTAAGAATACCTGCAGTTTCTGCTTTTTTTTGACAACTTTATGATTATAGGCCTTTCTCAAGCTTGGTAAAATGGGCAAGCAGTAGATATGGTTACAGTGGGGTGAATACTTTACTCTTTTTTTGTGCTAGAACTAAAAGAGCCGCCAGACTTGTCTTACATCCATTGATTCGTTCAGCAAGTGATTTAATTAATCCTCAGTACTATGTGAGACCTTGTTGGTCCTTTAGTATGCTATTCACATAATGTTAAATTCTAATTGCTATAAAGGTTATTCTTTAAAACCATAAGTGATGGTTTAGATCATTGTCTTAGCTTGGGCTGGTATAACAAAATGCATCTAAGTGGCTTATACTGCAGGGATTTAGTTAACATAGTTCTGGAGTCTGGGAAGTCCAAGATAAAGGTAGCAGTTGATTTTGTTTCCTGGTTAGTGCTCTTTTCTGGCTTAAAGACACCAGCCTTCTTGCCTGGCCCAGAGACTAACCTCTGGTTTCTTCCTCTTCTTATAAGGACACTAATCCCATTGTTCGGCCCCACCCTCATGAGCTCATCTAAACTAATTACCTCCCAAAGGCCCCGCCTCCAAAAATCATTACATTAGGGTTAAGGGATTACACATATGTATTTTGGGGGAATACAGACATTCAGTCTATAAAAATCATGTTGCTTTTCTGTTTTAAACTCTTTAACAATTGCCTATTGTAATAAAAGTCAAGCATTTCACGTTGCTGCCCAGGATCTGCTAATGCTGTAACTGTAGTCTCCTGTGGAGCCCCTTCCAGTCATGTACTGCTCCTCTCCACACGGACTTTCCCTCAGATCTTGGGATGCATTTCCCACCTCAGGGATCAGTGTTGCAGGGCATTGCTCCTTCTAGCTGTGATATCCATGCTCACTCCCCTCCAGGTTAATTCATCTTCAGGTCCCTCTTCAAATGTTACTTCCTAGAGCTATCCTTTCTGAATTCCAACACCTTCTAAAGTCCCCTCCTATTCTTTCTGTTAACTCCCTACTTTTCTCTTTCACAGCATTTGTCAAACCATGTAAGTACACATTTACTTGCATTTATTTGTGTAATGATTTTTTTTTCCCCACCTGGTAAACTCTGTAGGTCAGGCGACATCTTTCTTGATTACCACCATAATCTCAGCATCAGACAGAGTCTTATACATAGGATGCAAATAATAAACTCTTAAGAAAATGCATGATTTAAATGATAGATAATGTCTTTGAAATTAGCTATGTGGGCTTCATAATTAAATTGGTATATGTTGAAGAAAACACAAAAAACTCATTACTGTATGACCTTAGGAGGGTTCCCCAGTATTCTTGGAACTCTGTTCCCTTGTCACTAACGTGGATATAAAAATACCCTCTTCAACAGAAAAAATGTGAGAATTAAATGTATAAACCTGCCTCAATATGTGGTGGTTACCGTCTCTTTCCATTAGAGACCTAACACTGATATATACATGTGAACTATATTCATCGGCCGTTCTTCTGCTATAATCATAATTGTCTTTTAAGAGCAGCTATTTAGTTTTATTCTGAGTGGTCATTATTTTCATTCATATCTTTTTTTTTTCCTCACAAGCTCATGACTAAATGTGGTATAAATTTCTTCTTTTTAAAGATGTTTTTATTGATTTTAAAGAGTGATGACAAGAGAGGGAGAGACAGAAAAACATCAGTGAGGGAGAGAAACAGATTGTCTGCCTCCTGCATGCCCTCTACATTTGTCCTGACTGGGAATGGAACCCTCAATATATGGGTGCATGAATTGATGCTCAGCCAATTGAGCTACGCTGGCCTGGGCAGTGCCAATTTCCTGATCCCAGTAAGTTACAGAGTAATCAAAATAGTTTCAACTCACTCAACTTTGTTAATAGTTGCAAGAGTATGTTCACCATTCTTCCTACTGACTTTATTTATAAATTTCTGACTTGACTTCTTTCTCTTCTTCTCCTCTCAAAATGTTATATTTAATAAAAATAGTTAGGAAAATAATTATGAAAAAATATTTCTCTCAAATCCAAAGATACTTGCACAGCCTATAAAGAAAAACACACACAAAAAAGTAGAGAAGACAGAGAAAATTTATGTGAAATGAAACAAAGTAGGCATTCTTCATAAAGCCAATTCTTCAATTACTGTTATTATTGTCACTACACTAGTTTATAAATGGTACATGTCTGTTTTAATATTTTATGAATGTCAAAAATAAAAATAGAAAGCAATGTAGGCAGTTTTGTTGTTAATACTGAAAAAAACTAGGCAGTATTTTCCCAGATCAAACTGCAATAATGTAAAGTAGTTGTTACTGTTGGCTTGCAATTTATGAAATTTAGAAGAACATTATCTTCATAAGCATACATATGTCATCCCTGTCTCCAGAGCAGGGTTTCCATATTCTGTTCTTTCTTTAAATTGGTAAGTGGCTTCATAGACTATTAGCATTTTAAATATCTTTAAATTCCCTAGCAGAGTAAATCATTATTTTTAAGCTACAATCCTCTTCTAGATAAGCCTACTTTGCTTTACTTACTCTCATAAATCTCTACCCATGGAAAGACTGTTTTATGATTTTAACAATAGGAGCATCAGTATTAGTTGCAAATGACTGGAAACTCAAGATTTCATTGGCTCATTTATGAAAATCCCAGGGCAGCGGGTTCTCTGCATGCTGGCCATATCTGAATGAGTTACCTAGACAACTTGGTAAATGTGGCGCCCTCTATAAGCAAACCGTAGAGTTCCGGTTCTGTGCTGACCAAATGGGAATAAAGGTAGTCTTTCCTGATGCAGCGATCAATAGCACTGCACGCGAGCTTGATTGATGATTTATATGGAGAACTTATTTACATTGTTAAAGTGCCCAACCTTGACAACTAACCAAAGACTAATTTTTAAAATATTTTGGAGCAAAAAAAAAAAATGATTCCAGTTGTTAACCAAAACCACAGAGATTTTAGGTTGTAATAAAGAATTTTAAATAATGAGGGGTCTGGATGAAAAAAGGTGAAGGCATTAAGAAGTACAACTTGGTATTCATTAAATAATCATGGGGGGTGTAAAGTATAGCATAGGGAATATAGTCAATGATATTTCAATATTATGTGTGATGCAAGGTGGGTACTTAAAAATATCAGGGGACCATTTTATAAAGTATATGATTGCCTAACCACAATTCTGTATACGTGAAACTAACACAAAATAATGTTGAATGTCGATATTAATAAAAATTAAGAAAATAGAAAGGGCGCTTTTCTAAAATGGAAATTAAAAAAATATATATATTTGAATAAAGGAAAGGATTGCAATCTGGAGCCACAGATTTGGGTAGCTATCTGAATTGCGGTCTGAAAAGAACAAAGAAAGACAAGGTTTATAAAAGTAACACCATTTAGATTCTCATCTAGATTCTCCATGGAAAGGAAGGAAGATGGTTAGGGCCATTGGGATTAGTTAGGTCCATTATACAAATGAAGGATGCTGATTGTTGAAACGGATCAGTTCCTTTCAAGGTCAAGAATACGCATGATCTGGTCACCATGATAAGGAAAAGTAAAGTTTACATGTGTCCATGGGGCAGTAATTGATGCGGGATACTTGTAGTTCAGCTCTGAGCTGAGTTTAGCAACAGTTAAGCAAGTTGACAGTCGTTCCAAACACTAAGACATGAGGTGAACATAGACTCCACTACCTTAATAGCTACTAATTCTGTTTCAAGTGACTCTCTTAGCAATGAGTATTCCATTGTATTTTCTCCATTATCACAGCATAACAGACTTTCTGAGATTTCATCAGATTTAGGCATAAATGAAAATTTGGCCTGTATGAATTTTATTTAAGTGGCATGAACCAAAACAACATATTCAGTTATACAAAAAATAAAATAAAATATCTACCTATCTATATCTATATCTATATCATCTATATCTATATCTATATCTATATCTCTATATACACATTTAAAAAGTAGTTTTAAATTGTGTGGAAAAATGCATTATCTAAAAGATAAATCATAAACAAGTAAATGAAGTAACCATAAGACATAATACAAATAAATAATACAATAATTAACAAATAAATAATGCAAGAATACACTCTGTTTTGTGTATCTTTTTTCAAACAGTCATGGTGATTATTACAAATTATTTTCTTCTGAAAGGAATAAAGTCCTGTAAATCCAGACAGAAATAGGGCAGATAGTGTGTTAAATAATTACTGCAGCTGAGGGTCATTAGCTTTAATCAAGGGCCAGCATAGACACAGCATATGAAGCAGAAGGTGAGTTTGATCTTTAGCCAGATCAGAAGCCATGCACCATGGAGGCCATCTGGATGCCAGAAAGTTAGTTTAAATTCTGGTCTTTGATTTTCATGTAATTTGCAATAAGTTCTTAAATTCTAAAGCAAGAACTAACCTTTATATTGATAGGCTGGGGATCTCCTTTTCTTCAAACATCTTGTTACTATTGTAAAATATTCAATGCCTATCATTTTAGAAATGCCACTGTCAAAGAAGCTAAGATACAAAATATACAAAATTATGCATTATAGTTCAACCCTCGAAAAACTGAAATCTGAATATTTACTCAGATGTGCACTGTATGTTGATATTTCCCTCTTTGTATTTTTTAGGAGAAAGTTCACTGCCCACTTAGGAAAATACTGAACTTATTTTTGTTTAAACAGCATTTGCTGAATTTGAGTTATCTGGTTTCTTAAAGACATCTATTGTCTTAGAACGTTAATCTTTCCCATCACTCTTGTGTTATTCTTACATAGAACAATCTGTATTTGTACTGTTCAATATAGTAACCGTTGGCCACTGATAGCTATTTACATTTGAATTTAAATAAACTAAAAATATATTAAAATGTAGTTCTTCAGTTATTATATCTATATTTCAAGTCCTCCCTAGTTACGGTGGATATGGATTATTTCCATCATCAAAGAACGTGCTACAACGACCGCACTACTATACTAGATCAGGTGCCAGTAAATGGCCCTTTAGCCTGTTCCTGTGAATAATGTTTAATGGAGCACAGCCATGACCATTCCTTGAAGCGTTATGTATTTACAAACACAATGTTAAGAAGTGGTGTGGCAGATGACAATATCTTCCTCAGAGCTTAATATATTTACTGTCTGGCCCTTTGCAAAAGCTGTTTGCTGAACTTTTATCTAGACCATTGTATAAAAATGAGTAGCTTTGACTTTTGTCTTCAATTCTTTTAATTTTTTATGTAATTTATGTTTTGCATAACTATGTTTCAATGCCCCTATCTTTTCCTATCTTGGGTTCTCTTTGCAGAGTGATAGCTTTAAGTCAGCGGTTTTCAAGAGTGTGCTGCAAGAATTTTTTAAATTTGTAAGACCTGACTATTTAGTCAGGTGCTTTGGCCTCTTTTCCCTTATATTGTCAAATTTAAAAAAAAAGGACAACAGCCAACACAATAATAGATGACCAATGTGAATGAATTAAAATTATACCTAGTTTTGTCAGATCAGCAAGAATGATAATATATTTTTGATGTGTCACAGAATTTTTAGTAATTGGTTTATGTGTGCCATGAAATGAAAAAGGTTGAAAATCTCTGCCTTAAGTGCTGTTTCAGATCCAGGTAGAAAAATGATTGCAAAGAATGGCTACCTTTGTTGTTTATCTCAATTTGAAGTCATAAATTCTCTAGATACAGGGGAGGCTGGGTTTTACAGTGGCTAAGCCTGTCATCACAGCCACAGAATGTATCATAAATCTGTTGGAGTTGGGAATATGTACAAGCCTCTTTATTCATGTCTATTTTATAAGATGTAACAAATTCAATTCATGATGTTCCTCAGTAATTTGAAGTTCATTTTGTATTTACAGATTCGATTGCACTTTATATGCAAATGATTCATTATACTTTAGAAAACAGTATGTTAATTTGATTAATTTCTTACCTTATTTAAATCTTATGAAATGTCACCTGCCATTCAGTCTACACACTGGTTATAACAACACAACAAATGATACAAAAAACTGAAGCATTAAATTTCTCCTAATCAGAAGACAGGTGTGACAGGATTCACTTTATGAACATATGAATACTGGATGTGTTGGAGATTTGAAACACTTTGCTACCAACTTTTGCATGGGTCCTAAATATCACACTCGATAATAAAAATGCCCATCTAAAATAGATTCCTGGGAATGCTGATTCCATATTCTATGTGGTTTCAGTAGTTTATGAATTAGGCAATTTCTGTTTGCAAGTCTGAGGTACAATATAAATAAAACATGGCTTTGCAAGTATCTTGTGTGGCAACACCTTGTTTCTAACATAATGCCATCCCCTTTGAAGAAGTCTGTTTCCTCTTGTCATTGCCTCTGGTCATGGGGAATGATAAGGATAATTATGTTGTCTACCCTTGTGAGACTTGGTGCTGTGTGTCGCCCTGGTAGGATGCCATAGTTCCTCTTTTCAAAGCAGCTTCCGTTCCTTCTGTCCACTGACTCTCAGCTTTAGGAAAAGGGGAAATGTACAGCATGACACTGCAGGCGAGAATTTATTCTTGGAACAGAAGGGAAATTAGCATGGTGAGGTAGAAAAAGCAACCCTACAGCAGAGTAACCCTGTAAGGTCAGTTGGCTATCACATACAAACGCTGTGTGTGGAAGAAATGATATGCAACTTCTGTAGACTTGTGTCCTCATGTGGTTCTTGTGGCATAACTGGATGATTTATTAAAGAGAGTGGAACTTTGGGACTGTTGTTTGTCCCAGCAAGGCCACTGGAAATTGTCCCACAGAAGAAATACAGTGATTGAAAAGGCACAGACCAGTAGGTAGTCCTGGGCTATTTAGGAAGCAAAATTCAGAAAGGAAACAAAGACATTTTGTGTTTAAGAGAGTGACTAATAGAAGGGAAACATTAATTTCAAGAAAAAATAATAACAATATGAAAAAGATAAAGAGGAAAGAGGATTATTTAAATGAAAAATATTGAAATGTGAGAAAAAGAAACACACATACCTTGTATTCGTTAAGAAAAGGAAATTCAAACTGAGCACTACCAGCTTAATAAAAAAGAAAGTATAATAAATCTTAGTAATTGGCTTGATTAACACATCCGGAACTAGTCTTTTTGTTTTTTATTTGATGTTTATGTTCAAGATTGGCAAAAGTCTGTATTGTTTTCTTACTCTTTCTTTTAGATGATCAGATATATTTATTCCTTTTTGGGTTTGGCAAGAACAATTCCTATTTTCATTGACTTCATCAAGTTTTATGTAGGATGCTACTCTGAGGTTATTTGAACTTGTCATTTCTTTTCACTGGATCACTTAATACAGAGCCTTTTAGCTTTTTTACAAAGGAACTTTGCAGTGATCTTGACTAAAGTAGGAATATGTAGGCAGACACCCGGAAATTCAGAGGTGTGTTGTTTGCTCATGAAAGTAGGGGAAAGATTTAGTAAATATGAGAGATATGCACGGCCAGATTAGTAGAACATTATTAATGAATTTAGACTACAGTATATGTTTTAATTGATGTTTATAAATAGCTTTGCTCCCTAAGGTTTTATAATATAACATTTACCAAACGTCTTTTTTGATGGAATTTACATATGGCACATCAGGATGATTAAAAGCCAGCAGTCTTTTCACAGCATGGCAAAAAACAGGACTTGATTTATCTTCATGCCTCGCCTACCACTTGCTGTGGCTGTACTTTTGAAATTTTAATATTCTCATTTCTCACAAGGAGCTTGTTATGTAAAATATCATGTAAATAACTTTTAACATTTCTAAGAATTTTTTTTGAATTTCCATTCGATAAAATAATTGATGAGAGAAAAGATATGCTTGGTTCTCACAGTCTGTAATGTTGTCTCAAGGGATATTATGTTTTAAATTAAACAGAACTGTACCTATTCTAACATATTGGAGTATTGAAATCATTAATACCATGACTTTTTAAGAAGTATTCAAAAGGCTTCAAAGTATTATCTAACTTGGCTTACATTAGCATTGCTGGAATATTGTTAAAAATTAGAAGATTAACAGAATTGAATTTGCAATTCTAGGAGCCAATGGAATTCTGAATTAATTGTTAAATTGATGTGATGTATAGAGTGGAATATATTTTGAAATGTTATATGGTTATGAATGCAGATTGATGAGAGTAGAAGTGTGTGTGTGTGAGAGAGAAAGAGAGAGAGAGCAAAAGAGAGAGAGAGAGAGAGAAAGAGAGAGAGAGAGATACAATGTTAATATAAGAAATTACTTTCTTTTCCCTACAAATAGAATAATAGAATAATCACACTGATTGGTGAATGTAACTCATTCATATTTTAAAGTGACAGGATTACAACAAGTTAAATTAAGTGATATTCTAATTTAGGTAAAATAGACTGAAAACATTTTTTAATGATATCTCCTGATTTTATATAAAATTGTACTAGCTACTGTGAAGTAAAAACACATTATGTGTGAGAAATTTCACAAAATCATCTTATTTCAGCATTATTATAACTTTGAGTTATAAGTAGCATTAAATTCCGCAGATGGAATACCTTGGATTGGGGTAGTTGATTAACATGGCAAGTGGTCACAGATAGCAAGTAGCAATGTCACGATTTGAACCCAACATGAAAGGAATAAAAAGTACAAATTGGTAGTTATCAAAGGGTCACATGGATATAAAGAACAGCATAGTAAATATAATTAACAATATTGTAATAACTATGTATGGAACCAGGTGGATACTTGAAATATTGGGAGAATAACTTTTTAAAGTATATGATTATCTAACCACTATGCTCTACACCTTTAACTAAACAAAATAATATTGAATTTAAACTAATTAAAAATCCTATCTAATAAAAGAGTAATATGCAAATTGACCATCACTCCAACACACAAGATGTCCGCCCCCATGTGGACACAAGATGGCTGGCAGAGGCGGGCAGTTGTGGGCGATCAGGCCGGCAGGGGAGGGCAGTTGGGGGGGACCCAGGCCAGCGGAAGAGGGCAGTTGGGAGGACCAGGCTGGCAGGGGAAGGAAGTTAGGGGCAATCGGGCTGGCAGAGGAGCAGTTAGGGGTGATCAGGCTGGCAGGCAGGCGAGTGGTTGGGAGCCAGAAGTCCTGGATTGTGAAAGGGATGTCCGACTGCCGGTGGGATCATGCCTAAATGGGCAGTCAGACATCCCTCGAGGGGTCCCAAATTGAAGAGGGTGCAGGCTGGGCTGAGGGACACACACCCCCCGTGCACAAATTTTGTGCACTGAGCCTCTAGTTTAAAATATATACATAAAAAAAAAGATTTGAACTCAGATATCTATAGCTCAACCCTTTAAACCAAAGTCTACATTTTTTATTTAAAAATCAAATAATTCTCTGTATTAATGGAGATCAAGATATGTAAAATTTGTTTAAATATGATAAGCTATACTTTTTTTTTCCAGTAGACCCCACTTGGGTGTAAAGTTATAAGGTAAGTATTTAACATATTGGAGAGAATGTGTAGGAAATTGTTCCTTCGAATGCTTTCAGACACACTCTAACAAGAACTCTCACACTTATAGGCCTTTAATAGTGCGGCATTTCTTTTCCAGTTTCTACATCACTTTCGTGCTCATGGTTTCTTTTTGACCCCCATGGCTTGCCAACTACACAGAAGTGAGAGTCTCATTAGATCGCTGTTACTGGTGGAGACTTGGGGCGCTTCGTACAAGTGTCCATGGTTGTGAAGTGACTGTGCCCAGACCCTGGTCCTGGCCGTGAAAGGAGCCATGCTCTTTCCACTTTCCTGCAGCTGCTTCCATGAATGAAAGTGGAAAGAGCCTGCTTTGTTCATGCTTGTTTTAACGCTTAAGGAAAAAAAGAATTTTGAGGTGCTGGGAAAGATTTCAAAGTTAAAAGCTAGGGGTCTGGAGGTCAGGGTCAGATAATAGACACTGTGTTGTATGAAATTTTTACCAAGAATACTATTGTCAGGAAATTCTTTATGTGGTTTCTAGTCTGCTTATAGTAAACCGCAGTGGTAAAATCACTCCACATTCACTGCTTCTGTAGATCTGATTCTGTCACATGTACTTGGGTTTCTGCCACGTCAGTCTGATGTGGGAAGTGAGAGAGCTGATGGTTGGGTATAGGAATGAATTCCTAATCAGCTACACTGACCTTTAAGGACTGTAATGTCGTGATTTGAATACATTATTTTGCAGAGCTATATATAACATTGTGTGGGGGAAGCAGAAGAATTTGAAATGTATGCCTTTTAAGACTGAATATGTTTTTTGAGTAGGAAAAGCTTTTTAATACAACATTCAGATTATGAGTTGTTTTGCCTTCGTTTGTAAAAGAAAGACTGGATTTAATATCTCTATGATCAGTTTGTCAGCCTAGGCAACTAGTTAGATGTTAACAAAAGAGAAGGAACAAACCTGGCTGAGCCTAAGCCTGCTTAAGTCTGGAAGTACAGCTTCAGACACCCCATGGGACAGCTGTATACTCCGCTAAAAGGACTTAATCCCTAAGCAGGTGGCTTTCCAATCACCCCAGATAACAGCTGATTTGGTACCCAGATTACTGGAAGAGGAAGAACCAGTAAAGAGAAAATTCCTCTGCTGAGGCATGAGCAGTAGGAGCCAAGTTGGTAACAATAAGGGGAGGTGCCTAACCTGGGGAAATGATTGGACTGAATAGGGGGCATGAACCTCCACCTCCCCCCACCACCACCAAGATCCAGAAAAAGGATTGGTTAGGAAGAGCGCCCAACAGAAGCCTATGAAGAACCAGGAAAGAGATTGTTTGTTTGAAATAAAGCTTACCCCTTCACAAACCCAACTAGATATCACCACTAGATATCATCAGAGGGAGAAGGTTCTTTGGATTTTGCCTTGGGTGGTTGGTTGGTTCTCGCCCTCTCTCTCTGTAGCAGCCATGTGAGCCTAGCAGCCACCAAGGCCCAAGTGCAGGTCCAAGCTCGCAGCCTTGCAGAGATGTGCGGTTGAAATGAGACACAGATGTTCTGCATTTCTGGGTCCTGGCTCTCCTGGGCCTGAAAAGCAAGCATGTGGGCTTGTGCTCCCAGAGACTGGGATGGAGCTGAGCCCTTGGTCCTGGATGAGACACCAGGTAACTGGGAACAATGCTTTGTTTTCACTCCAATAAACCTTGCCACTGGGCCTCAAGTCCTCCTATGTGGGTTCCCGAATGCTTTTCTTGTGACTCTGGAAGAGCCCTATTTCCATCAGCAACAGATTCACAAGCATAACCTTCTTGGTTTAAATGGCACTTAAAACACTGTCATAATGACAACTTTTAGATCCAAATTATTAAGATTACATCAAAACAAACAAACAAACGCAGTTTAGTGAAATTTTCCAGGGCTTGACTTGTGATTTCACACCTTCGCTAAGTATGATTACAAATGAGAATGTCACAGATCAGGCTGACTAAGATGAATTATATTGACTCATAAATCAACATACCCTTAAAAAATAAAAATAAATAAAAATAAATAAAAAAATAAACAAATAAACGTACCTTATAAGTCCACAAGTGCCCTAACTTTATCAGTAAAATACATATAAGATAATACTAAATTTTTAAGAAGACTTCCCATTTTCATTCACGGCTATGAAATGTTTCCAGGACATGGGGAGCCCTTGCAGTTTTCTGCGTTCTTTGTTCTGCTTTCTACCTCCCTGCTGCTCTGGATGCCCAGGGTCTAGTAATTCCTTTGTAATTCTATCCCTAGCTCCTCTTTTCATTCCTTTCTTCCTTTCTATTATTATATGCTCCAGCTCTGTCATTCCCTATTTAATTTTGTTTTAATATATTTGTCTAAGTTCTATTCTGCTGGAGGTTCACCAGGTACTTTAACCAAATCTTTATAAATAGTCCATGCTGTTTTCAATGACTGAAACTTTTTATCATAACATTCCTCAATTCATTAGCTCTTTTCAAGCGGAAAGACAAGTGAAACTGAAATGGATTGAATAACAGAGGGAGATCAATTAAAAACAACCAATATTTTTGACTTGAGCAACTGGATGGATGAGAATACCATTTTTTTTTAAATAGAGGGAAACAGACAAGGTGAAGTTTAATAAATAGGCATTTTGGTGAAATTGGGATAAAATCAAGAGCTCAACTTGGGAAATATTAATTTTAAATTGCCTATGTGACTGCAAAGTAGAAATGTTACTTAGAAAATTCAATATATGAGTCAAGAGTTAGGAAAGAAATATAACTAGAGATAATAATATGTGATTCATAGAATAGATATTATTTTCTCAGGAGGGAATACCATGAAAGAGAAAAGGCCTGGGGGAAAGCCCTCATTCAGGATCTTCATCAGGATAAATCTATCCACCCATTAAGTGTGATTTTAATAAAATTTTAACTTTAAAATTGTATGTTATCATGGAAGCCAAATGAAATCCCTATGATTAAATTTATTTTCATCAAAATCTGTAGAATAAAAGTGGCTATGAATATACTAAGTTATCACCTCTAGTAAACCAGGTGCCTTCAAGTATATTTTAATTTTCAAAGACTAACACATCAGAGCCTCTTATCAGCAGTCTACCTGCAAAATATTTTGCCTCTTTTAGGTTCTGGGCTCTTTTCTATGCCTTTGTTAAACAATGAAGTCAATAGAGAATATTATAATATTTAATTGTCATCTTTAAGTACAAACAGATTCTTTACATGTTAGACTGAAGACTATTTGAAACATTGACTGTAACACAGATTAGAGAGGACAAATATGCTCATCCAGGCAGCCACCCTCAGCTCTCATGCCAGTGGACATGTGATCAACATTTACAGCACGTCATCTTTGAGTCTAGGCCTGGCTTTAGAGTACTCTGTACATCACTGAGATTATTTCAAACTCCGGTATTTGATTGATCCCATTTGTTATCCCCCACTATGATTTTAATGTGTAATTGTCAAGTACTTATCAAATAATTGCTTCATAGAAATAATTTGTGGTGATCGATACTGCATTAACTTGCTAGGACTATCACAACAAAATACTGCAGACTGTGTGGCTTAAACAATAGACATTTATTTTTCACAGTTTTGGAGTCTGAAAATCCAAAATCAAGGTGTCAGATGGCTGCAGATGGCTGTCTTATTCCTGTTTCCTCACAGGATTTTTCTCTGTGTGTACACTCCTGGTTTCTTCCTCTTCCTGTAAGGACACCAGTCCCCTTAGATGCAGAGCTGGGCAAACGTTTTGACTCGAGGGCCACAATGGGTTCTTAAACTGGACCGGAGGGCCAGAACAGAAGCATGGATGGAGTGTTTGTGTGAACTAATATAAATTCAAAGTAAACATCATTACATAAAAGGATACGGTCTTTTTTTTTTTAGTTTTATTCATTTCAAATGGGCTGGATCCGGCCCATGGGCCATAGTTTGCCCACGGCTGGATTAGAGCCTACTCTCCTGACCTCATTTCACCTTAATTACCTCCTCCTAACTATAAATCTAGTCACGTTTGGAGTTAGGGCTTCAACATATTAATTTGAGGTGATTCAATTCAATCCTTAATAGATACTAAATTCAACAAAACAACTATTAAAAAATAAACATGCCCTCTAATATTATCCAGCCAATTTGGTGCAAGGATATGTATTTATATATTCATTATATGCCTCATGTATCTATCTATTTATCTATCTATCTATCTATGTACCTATCTATCATCTATCTATCTATCTATGTACCTATCTATCTATACAGGTTGGGGCAAAAGTAGGATTACAGTTGTGAATATACAAATCACAGTGTTTATTCTTGTATTATTATTTATTAATTATTATATTATTTTCTCTATGAGCAACTGTAAACCTACTTTTGCACCATCTTGTATATCTATATCTTTATCTGCACATACATATATACATATATTCCCAAGTATTACAAAAGGTATTATGTACTAACTTTTTTAGGATAAGTATAAACTATTATCAGAGGTTAGACATGCATTATTAATCAGCACATAAATGAGAGGAATGACCAGAACAATATTTAGGAAGATAAAAGGACTATATATTAAATAATTACTACATGCAGAACCATGGAAGTGTTGGTGCCAGGATCCAGAGGTAAACTGAATAGATTCAATGCCTGGCTGCACTTGCTGTATAGCTGAGATCAATTAATTCATTCTCTAATCATGATAATGAAAATAATAATAATTATTGTTATTGAGGGAATTCAATTGGATAATACAGGTAAAGTGTTTAAATCAGAGGCTGGTACACAATAGGAGGGCTTTCTTGTTCTTGTTAATCTTCACCAAAGGACATTTTTCCATTGATTTTAGAGAGTGGAAGGGGAATGAGAGACAGAAAAAGAGAGACATCACTATGAGAGAGACACATGGATTGGTTGGCTCCCACACAACCTGATTGGGGCTGGGGATCCAGCCTGCAACTGAGGTATGAGGTATGTGTCCTTGACTAGAATGGAACCCAGGATCCTTCAGTCTGTGGGTTGATGCTCTGTCCATTGAGCCAAACCAAACTAGGGCTAGGGAAGTAGGACTTTAAATATCCCTTAAAATTATATGTGTGGTTAAGAGGAAATAAAAAGTAGGCAAACACATAGAAGGGCCACAACGAGTATACACCGGTAATATTTTCTTAATAATTTAAAACATCTTCCTCCATGAATATGTGTAGTGGCCCTGACCAGTTGTTCTCCACTACAACATAATCCATCATCTCCCAGAGTGATAGATTGCCTGTCTCTTCTCAGGAGTTGATTGCATGGTGGCAGCCATAAATTTCACTCTCTTAAAACCTTAAGATGCCCTGTGACATCTCTCCCAGGCTTTAGAGCTGTCTCTCGACCACTGAACTACCAAATGTCAACCTTGCCCCAGAATGTGCACACAGTAGGAAATCAGTAAAGGCTGGCCTCGCAGTGGCAGCAGGAGAAAAGGGGCATCTTACTGACAGACTTGTCTAATCCTTGCCCTGGGAACTTGACCTCATTCCCATTAAGAAGTTTACCTTAACATTAATGCAATTTTTTTTTAATCCAAAAACTTTATTGATTATATTCTGGGCATTGTTCTAGATACTGCTACAGATTGTTTGGAGTGAAATAAAGAACTATTTACAGCATTATTGCTATTGTGTTTGTTTTTTTTTTTTTTCTTTCCATTATTTGTTCACCTTTTTTCACCTCTTAGGATACTGTGTATTATATTTACGAGGCTTTTATTGTATCCTAAAAACTCATGTAAACACACTACTATTAAAACAGGAGTCATAATAGGAGTCATAAGAATGGTCTTATGACAGAATAAAAACCTCATTCTAAATGGCATTTTTAAACAGCCTGTGTCCTGGCTCTCCTGTGAAGCTTATATTTAAATATGTTGCCACAGCTATTAGAATTGACTGCATGTCCTCCAGCTACTGCCAAAAGGGGGAAATATTATCTCCATTTCTGTCATGTCTTTATTATTTCTAGTACAAAATGGATTTGGGAGCATTTGAACCCCTTAGCTAATTATTATAAGAAAAAAAAATGTTTAGCATCAAGTGTATCAAACCTAACTTCAATAGTGACAGATACTCTACATGTAAGTGAGCGATACTTTATGGTTTCACTAAATAATTCAAATCAAATCATTCAGCTACTGAAGGTGACCCTGTGCAGCTCACTCATGCTGGAGGATCAATAGAGACACGTCAGTGAAATTGTACCAAGAACATTTTTAACATATAATGTTCTTACTATATTTATGTTGGAAAAACTAGAAAACAAAAGAACATATGCAATTTTTTCTGTAAAAAATGTTATTTTCTCAAGAAATTCATTCTTCTGATGACAGCAGATATCCTGGTTCTCTACCTGGACAAAAATAAATCAGATTCCAAAATGCACACAACAACAAGTATACTGCCTCTTGGACACACATTTAAAGTTATAGAACTCCTTCGGCAGAAAACAAAGAGCATAAAAATATTATGTATTCAGTAAAAATTCATTGCATTCCAGTGTTCAGATAGCATCTATTTCTCCACTCTGAACTAATATCCTCCTCTTTCTTTTAAAAAGTTATTGTGTGTTGTTTTCAAATTAGAAATAAATTTACACATTTTATGCATGTAAATGGAAAATAATTAAAATGATAACATAAATTATGGCGATTGAGACACAGGCAAGTAATCACATATTTGTTTTTGACTGGGTGCATTCTGGTTAAACGTAGAGGCGAGACACATTCGATGTGAGGTCAATGTTCTAATGCAAACTTCAGAAAGGTCTTGAGAGCAGGACACAGAGCTGACAAGACACTTATGCAAGGAAGCAAGAGAAAAAATTGCTGGTTTAGAGAATTTTTTTGCATAAAAGTACAAGAGCTTAAGCAAAGGATTAAAGACAAGTGCCAGAGAATGGCCAGTTGATATGACAGCTTTATTTCCAGGGTGAAATTCCTAGTTTGGACATAATAGACAATGGGCCACTTTTATGAATTTTCATATCTAATGGCTAAAGTCAAGTTTGTGAATGACATGTGTCAACAATAAAGGAAGGAAAAAAAGAAGAAAGAAGGGTCTGCTATATTTAACCCCTAAAGGCCTTGCAGTTTGTAAGATCCTTTTGTCAAGTCCAAGTAGGATACACCTCATATTGGCAGAACAGACTTGGGCAGAGCCATCATCGCTGCTATACATCCCAAACACTGGCCAGAATTGTGGCTTCGGATAAGGACTGTGAGATCCTGTGTTTTTCAAGGCATGTTTTCTTCCTGTCTTATACTCTCTCAATATAGTAGACACCAAAATATTAGGATGAGAACACATAGATAAAATGCCTACTAATTTCAGTCCAGTTTCTTTTCTGTCCAGTTTCCCAATACAAGACAGGTGACCACATATGGGAAATTTTATACTTTTTAGGAAAGTTTTTATTTTCTTAAAATTAAATAGCACATAAATAGACAGTACTAGTGTGATTTCCTACTATATACCTGACCGTAGCAGCTCATCATACAGGATTAGTTCTTAGAAATGTCCTAAACTATACTGCTCCATTGCCTTGATGCTCAAGTCCCTGGGATATAGATTTTTACATACCTAAGAAGGTGATCTGATAAGGATGTTCTTCAAAATTCTAGCATCATGCTGAGCAAATACTGGGTAGGCCTGTTGTTTGTCAATCTTGACATCTCTTTCATTTTTTAATGCAATTAATCACCTGCAGAGATACTAAGGTTTGCCTGGATTTTTCACATTTTGAGTTGCTTCTTTGATAGCATCATCCATGTTTTATTTAAATAGGAATTCGAATAAACAATTAAAACAGCTAATCATGCCACTACCCTCTCTTTCCCCTTGACAACAGATACAGGAGACATATCTACCTTTTCTCTTTTTCATTTTCCCCACCTTATTATTCTTTTGTTTTAAAAGCTGACTAGAAGTAAAATACCCTAAAAACATATAACATAGCATTTATTCACACTCAAATGCATTTACAAAAATAAAAGAGAATACTGCTGTCATTCAATTATACACAGAGAAGATTAATTGCAATAAAAGACCAAAAAAAAGGATGTAATAAACTTAATTGCAGATTATCAGGCGCAGCTTACAGACGTGCAGAATACTAAAATAACTGCTTCGCTGAGGCTGTCCCCTTGATGATGTCTACCTTCTTTGCTGGTGAAGCACAGATCATATAATCAAATGGAAAGAAGTGAGTAAAATGAGGCCAAAGAAGGTAAATGGAGTATTATATAAATCAAGCTGTAGTCAAAGGGAAAAAAAATGAGACTTCTGAGCTAAGACTCTGTGCAGGTTTAGCAGAGAGAAATGCATCAAACACCGTGCTTTTTTTTAATTACTTGTTTTACATTGATATCGTCTATATAAAGTATTTTTTAATTTTGTAAGCTTATTGTAGTTAAAATGAAAATGAAGGGATTTCCATTTCCTTATTTTTAATACGTGTGGAAGTAGGCATTCAAACACAAATAAAGTATATTTTGTTAAATATTCATCATTATGATGAATATATATACACAAATAAAATTATTCAGGTACAATGAATTAAGTATTTGTTATTTTGATGTAAAATTTTATTTGAAAACTGCATTTTTTTTTCAAGCTAGTAATAGCAGATTTGTAATATAATACCCAGCAAATGGATAGTTCTTTGCAAATATTTGTTCAGTGTTAAGCACTTAAAATTTTTGGCATGGTGATTTCATAAAATTCAAGCTGCTATTTATGATTGTTTGAATTATACAGTGCTATGGATGGCAGCAATTAACCGAGAAAATATGAAGTGAATTATCCAAATAATTAAATCAGAGCCTAAGCTGTAATTACATATTGAAAATCCACTTGCAACATTTAATAATTCAGTAAGACTTGTATTCTTTTTTTTTTTTCTTTTTGTCATAGGAAGCTGTAGGACACTGAGGAACAAAAGCTGACGTAGCAATCTGGGACCTTTGGTTCTACTGTCAGTTCCCAAACTAACCTACTTGGGGTCTGAATTCATCACAGGTTATTTGGCTTTACAATAAGAAGAGAATTGACTGCTTAGGGCCTTTCCATCTCAGACACTGTTATGAAACCAATCACAAAGTTGAAGCTCCACGTTGTCCAACATGTTATGGAGTATTTGCACATAAGGGATCTTTGGTGCCCATTATGATTAACAGTCAGTCATTAGCCTTAGCCAGTTTTCCTCAGTGGATAGAGCGTCAGCCTGCTGACCGAAGTGTCCCAGGTCCCATTCTGTTCAAGGGCAAGTACCTCCGTGGAAGGCTGCTCCCTGACCGGGGCTCATGCAGGAGGCAACCAATCAATGTGTTTCTCACGCATTGATATTTCTCTCATCTTTCCCTATCTCTTTCACTATCTCTAAAAAAAAAATTAAAATTAAATTAAATTGCCGAAACCGGTTTGGCTCAGTGGATAGAGCGTCGGCCTGCGGACTGAAAGGTCCCAGGTTCATTTCCGGTCAGGGGCATGTACCTGGGTTGCGGGCACATCCCCGGTAGGAGATGTGCAGGAGGCAGCTGATCGATGTTTCTCTCTCATCGATGTTTCTAACTCTCTATCTCTCTCCCTTTCTCTCTGTAAAAAATGAATAAAATATATTTTTAAAAAAATTAAATTAAATTATATATCTATATCTATATCTATATCTATATCTATATCTATATCTATATCTATATCTATCTATATCTACTAATAAAAGAGAAACATGGTAATTGGCATACGACCGCTACCCTTTTCATTGGCTAATCAGCAAGATATGCAAATTAACTGTCAGCCAAGATGGCGGCCGGCAGCCAGGCAGCTTGAAATGAACATGAGGCTTGCTTGCCTCAGTGACGGAGGATCGTTGGAGGAAACCAACGTTCCCCGCCTGCAGCTGCAGGCCTCTAAGCGGGCAGTTTAAGAAACATTGTAACAAATACCGCTGGACTTCAGCCAGCAGATTCACAACATTGTAAGCAAAGGCCAGAAACCTACTTTCAGCTACAGAGGCCTAAGAGCTGGAGCCAAACCTCAAGGTAAAGCTGGCCCAGAATAAAAAAAAAAAAAAGAAAAAAAGGAGCGGTTGGGAACTTCAGTCACTCCCAGCCTGAAAACAGCCCTCAGCCCCTCACCCAGACTGGCCAGGCACCCCAGTGGGGCCCCCACCCTGATCCAGGACACCCTTCAGGGCAAACCAGCCGGCCCCACCCATGCACCAGGCCTCTACCCTATATAGCAAAAGGGTAATATGCCTCCCGGCACCGTGATCAGCATGACAGGGGGCAGCGCCCAAACCCCCTGATCGCCCTGTGGCTCTGTGTGTGACAGGGGGTGGGGCCCCAACCCCCTGAGCAGCCCTGCTCTGTGCCTGATAGGGGGGACCTCCCCAACCCCCCCCCCCACGGGCCCTGCTCTGTGTGTCATGGGGTAGAGCCATAACCTCCCCATCAGCCCTGCCCTGAGTGTGAGAGTGGCAGCACCCCAACCCCTGATCGGTCCTGCTCTGTGGGTGATAGAGGGCGGTGCCCCAAACCCCTGATGGGCTCTGCTCTGTATGTGACGGGGGCAGCGCCCCAACCCCCGGATTGGCCCTGCTCTGTGCATGACAGGGGATGGCGCTGCAACCTCCCCATCGACCCTGCCTTGAGTGTGACAGGGGACAGTGCCCCAACCCCCCAATTGGCCCTACCCTGAGTGTGACTGAGGGTGGCATCACAACCTCCCAATCTGCCCTGCTCTGTGCATGACTTGGCTGCGCCCCAACTCCCCAATTGGCCCTGCTCTGAGCCTGACCAGGGGCTGTACCTAGGGATTGGGCCTGCCCTCTGCCACCTGGGAGCAGGCCTAAGCCAGCAGGTTGTTATCTCCCGAGGGGTCCCCGACTGCGAGAGGGCCACAGGCCGGGCTGAGGGACCCCCCCCCTCCCCCCCGAGTGCACAAATTTTTGTGCACCGGGCCTCTAGTATATATATATATATAAAGGACTTATATGCATGCGTATAAGCATAACCGATGGACACAGACACCAGGGGGGTGAGGGCATGAGCAGCAGGGGGAGAAGGGAGGATAAGGACATATATGTATACCTTAATCAATAGAGAAAATTAAAAATAGTAATAATAATAAACAAGAGAAAAAATCAATGGAAAAATATCCTCAGGTGAGCATTAAAAAAAACAACAAACAACAAAAGACAGTCTTTAGATAAACATTGGAAATTTTAGCACTAATCTTAGCAGGGAGATCACAAGTCAATTCATAGAGTTGGCTTTTAGAATAAGTTGACTAAGATAAGTAAGGCAACAGCTGCCCAATGCCCTTTGATAGCATGAACAAGGGCAGGTGAATCTTATGTGAAAAATTGCTGCACGGAATGGACATAATAGAGGAGGTAGAAAGATGCCTTGTTTAGGCACCTGATTTCAGGTATCAGTCCTGAGTTATAAGCCAGCCTCGGCCACTTATTTGCATTATTAACTAGGGCAAGTTATTTTACTTTCCATGGTTAGTTTCTCTGCCTATGAAATTGTTTCTACTTCATAGCATTCTCAAATGACTAAAGAAATAAGGTGCTGTACTGTGGACTTACTCTAGTGCTTGCCAGACAATATGTGCCCAATAACTGAATTCAGTATTATTTATTATGAGAGAAAGTATTGGTTGTGAAGGAAAAGAAGGATAAGAGACAGAGTGGGTGCCATGGATAAATTAATTCACATGCTTTCCCTAAATGATTGCTCTGCTAAGGAGACAATCCCTGGAGTTTATTTTTTTCCCCAGAGAACTGGCTCATTTCCATTTGTTTGCATTTTGTTTATTCACAGATGTCTAAGAGTAAACTCATAGAGTCTAGTAGGTGTGCGCTTACTCGCGCTTTGTGCATTCTTTTTAAGTTACACCAAGCAGCTTATCTTTGTTCCACAGGACAGCATACAGTACACAAGAATGTTGACTATTACAGAGAAAGCCTCTAATTCTGTTAGGAAGATTAAGACACGGCTGAAAAAGGAACCCTTTGTCTAACACGGGCCAGGGAGAACACAGGCTCCAAAGCCGCCTTCTTCCTGCATCCTTCGCTCTGCTCTGCGGCCTGCCCGAGGGGCACTGCACTCCTTTCCGCAAGCTCTCCTCCAGGTCCCAGGAGTGGAGCTGCAGCACCACTGAGAATTGTCTGCCACTGAGAAGTGTCCCACAGCATGTTGGCATCTGCCTTGTGGGAACACTTACCAAGAAAGGCCCCTATTATTTACCTACTGCCAGTATATGGAGAGTGTAGGTTGAAGAATAATTTTAACCCTTTTTACAGCGCTTTTTAAGATTCAAAGGAGCATAATGACTATTGTAAGACTTTGAAGCGGGCTTCACAAATAAGCCACCATCTCTCTCTGCTTTGGATCGCTTAGGCAGTGTGCTGTGTGAGACTGCGGCTCTGAGACCTTCTCTGTGGCACTGTTAAAGTCAGCGTGCAGGGCCTGGTTAAATCACAGCTGACTTGGATTTCAAGTAGCTGACAACTTGCTTGGAACTCCCACTTAATCCTCACATTTACCTCAACTCTCTACTGATTTCATCCTTTTTCATTGGACTTGAGCAATATCATGTTATGACCTCAGAGATAACATGCCATAGTCGGAGGTGTTTAGTTAATATAAAACTATTTCAGCCCGTGGCTTTGCCTAAGGATAAATGTGTGCCACCCTGGCCAACATGAATGGGAAATTTGCAGCAGTGAGAGCTCGACAGTCTAATTAATTATTTAGAGGCTTCAAGAGGGAGAGAGAAGTCTAGAGTCCCAGAGTTCCCATTTGCAGTGCATTAAACAATCAGAATAATAATAAGAAAAAGCAGAGAGAGACTGTCCTGGCTGTCTGGAATGTGTAGGATGTAATTTAAGGGCCCAAATTAGAAATAACCTAGGATCTTAAAGACAATTTTTAGGCTGAAGGTTACAGAAAGGCAAATCCTTCTACAATTGCAATGCTGTTTTTTTTTTTCCTTCCTTTGCCTTTATCTCTGTGTCTTGAAATGTCTGCGGAGCTTTACTTCCTTGCTTCCTATATTGCCTTCATGCATTTTAAGTCTTTGGCTGAGCATATTATTAAAGAGTCCAAATGTGAACACCAGGGAGAAAGGTGTCTAATAAAGAAAGTGGCAAACGCGAATTTATTAAAAGTAGGTCACGTCATACATTGTAATAGCCGTCTTTGGCATATCTCCTCACTTAGGCGATAAAAATAATGAAAGGGTATTGCATACTTAGGTTTGAGAAAAGCATTTGTTAGAGTGCCACAGAAGAGATGCCTATAAATTAATTGCATAAATACCTGAAAGAAAACCCGGTTAAACAAAGTGAAGTGAGCGTCATCAATAAACGCAAGCCCTCCGAGTGGAGAGCTGCAGGAATGTCTCAAGGGGTCAGTATTAGCACATGTTAAGTCTTTTGTTAATGACATGCTCACATCTGTGGAATACATTTTCTGATAACAGAATCAAATTAGCCAGGAAACACACAGAAGGGCAAGGCAACCTGCAGAGTTAACAGTAGTGAGATGAAAGCCATAATGAATGTAAACTAATATTAAAGTAGAGAATACACAAAAGACAAATGTAGCAGGAGAACTTGGTCTGGAAGATACGGAATTGGAGAAACATACATGATACACACAGGTTTAGGTAATTAATTTTTAACCATTCTTATACTTACAAGCAATTGCATGCATAGTAAAAATAACTGTAGATATATACAAATTCACATAATAGAGTTTTTCTATATACTTTATAATACAGTGGGGCCTTGACTTACGAGTGTCCCCACTAACGAGTTTTTTGAGATACCAGCTGTCTCTCGGCTGATTTTTTTGCATTGAGTTGACAGAGTAATTTGAGTTAACGAGCTCCTTAATGAGCTCGGTCTCGGAACGAATTAAACTGGTAAGTCAAGGCACCACTGTAAGTGAATAATCAGTAGATGAATGTTAAGAAATAAGAACAGATACTTGAAAAAGTACATACAAATGGTTAATAAACAGTTATGTTCATACCTTTTAGTTATTGAAGAAATTTAAATAAAAAATGTTTTACTACAAAATGATAAAATTACAAATGGATAGCAATAATAACAGCAAACATATATATCATTTACCCTCTACCAGTCTTTGTACTAAGTAACGTAATGTATTAACTTATTTAATAATTGCAACTCTCTTAGGAGGAAACCATTACCCTAATGTTATCTTATCATTATCTTAGCCTTACATAGAAGAGAGAGTGTGGTATAGAGTAGCCTTAGGTCAGACAACTTGTGCTGGTGGGATTAGGATTCTAACCCACGTAGTCTAATCCCAGCATTTGCACTTTGGTTCATTACTTTGTACTATGACTACCCATATTTCTGGAGTTGAAAATATTTAGGCTGCATCATGTATTTTAGATTCAGGCACTATAAACTAGGAAGTACTTCTTATCTAGGTAAGACATACTTCAATATGGGAGAGAGATTCAAAAGTCTAGGTCCATCGGTCACCCACTGAGGTCCATGGTTCTCTGGGTGGTCCTCACAGCGACACAGCATCGCCTGGGACTTTGTCCCAAGTGTAAATGCTCCGACCCTGACCCAGACATGGAATGAGAAATTTGGGAGCAGGCCTTGTCATTTGTGTTTTATCAGTTTCTGTGGGTGATTTTCGTATACACTCTCAGGTTTGGGAATCACAGATCTAGCTAACATAAACTCTTTCCCACTGGTTAAGTTAGATCATCACAAATTAAAGACACTTGTTTTTAATTTCTTAAACTTGTATGAAGGATTTTAAAAGCAGCTAATTGTGTTGCTACATTCACACACCCTCTTCCCATGAATACACTTTTCATTATTCTGAAGCAAAAGACAGACTTATTTTTGAAAAATTTATCTTTATTATTTAAAGTATTACAGATGTCAGATTTGTTTCCCCCCTCCTCCCTTACCCCCTTCCTAAGCCTTTGTCACACTATTGTCTGTGTCCATAGGCTATGCACATCTATACTAATAAAAGGGTAATATGCTAATTAGATTGGACAGCCTTCCGGACAAAGCCACGGTGGTAGGGGCAGGGGAGGGCAGTTAGGGGCAATCAGGTAGGCAGGCAGGTGAGCTGTTAGGAGCCAGCCATCCCAGATTGTGAGAGGAATGTCCGACTGCCAGTTTAAGTCCGATCACAGGGATCAGGCCTAAACTGGCAGTCGGACATCCCCCAAAGGGTCCCGAATTGAGAAGGGTGCAGGCCAGGCTGAGGCCCCCCCATCTCCATGCACAAATTCCATGCCCCGGGCCTCTAGTATGCATATAAATTCTCCAGTTCATCGCCCTCCAAGCCCTCGACCCCCTTCTTCCATCAGTCTGTACATGGTTCTATATCTCTGGACCTATTTTGCTCATCAGTTTATTTTATTCATGAGTTTCCACATCCGAGTAAGATCATGTGATACATATCTTTCTATGACTAGCCTATTTCCTTTAGCATAATACTTTTAGGTCCATCATGCTGTCTCAAGTGGTAAGAGATCCTTTTTTACTGCCACGTAGTAGTCCATTGTGTAAATGTACCACAGGCTTTTTATCCACTCATTTGTTAATGAGCACTTGGGCTGTTTCCAAATCTTAGCTGTTGTAAATTGTGCTGCTATGAACAGAAAAGATGCATGTATTCTTTCTGATTGGTGTGTCAGGTTTCTTAGAATATATTCCTAGGAGTGGGTTCACTGGGTCAAATGGGAGTTCCATTTTTAATTTTTTGAGGAAATTCCATACTGTTTTCCACAGTGGCTGCATCAGTGTACTAGGATTTCCTTTTCTCCACATTCTAGCCAACACTTGTCATTTGTTGATTTGTTGATGATAGCCATTCTGACAGGTGTGAGGGGATATCTCATAGTCATTTTAATTGGAATCTTTCTGATGATCAGTGAATTTGAGCAATTTTAAATATGTCTCTTGGTCTTCTGTATGTCCACTTTGGAGATCTGTGTATTTAGATCCTTTGCCCATTTTTCATTGGACTGATTATCTTTTACCTTGACCTAAAATTCATGCTTTCTCTTTCCTTTTTGATGATCATTTGAATTGAGTTCCCCTTTGCTCCCTTTATTCCAGCCACTGGCCATCCAATCCCTTGTGGCCATGACTTTTTCCAAAGTTGATAATAATTTTAGATATTCTCTACTAAAATCCGAGTCAGTCTTAGATTTAAATTCAATTATTACTTCCTATTGCAATTGTACATTTATATAATTACTGTCAAATTAATATCTGTTTCCCACACTGAACTGTGAGCTTCATTTGGGTTGTCTTAGATCATATGGTGACTCCTTGAGTAAATAAATGCATTCATTCTACCCGCTTTATTTTTTTTAAGCTCCAAGCATGACATAATTTCTTATTAATTAGAAAGTTAATATTTTGTTTTTTCAAGAATCAGTTAACATTTTTCTATGTAAAGAATGTTTTCTTATTTTTGTGAAAAAAAAGAAAAAAAACTCTTATTCAAAGTATTATTCACAGTGTTACACAGCTTTTCTCTTATGAGTCACCATACAATGCAACACATTTTTAAGTACCTTTTTAAAAATGTAAATAAAATTCTAAACTCTCTCTTTAAAAAATGTTGTTGCTTTGCATATAATTTTAGAGAAATAACTAACACCCTGAATTCCACGTAAAAACATTATTTTAGATAATTTTGTCAAATGAAAATTCCATTTTGTCTTTTTTGAGTTATGCTTTACTTATAGTTTTAATTTAGAAAAATACTGTAAATCCTAAACTAATTCAGTTAAATGTTTTCAGTATATATGCACACACACTTTTGTGAGAAATGAGAGACTTCATATTTTTAGCATCCTTCTTAAATTGTAAAGGCAGGTATATTGTAATTACTATTTTAAATTTTTATCAGATATATCATGTGTTATTTTAACAGAATCAATTAGTGGGACAAGTAGTGCAAAAAGACTGTGACTAAATAAATATCATTTATAAAATTCTAAAACTTTAAAAGTACAAAGGACTTTAAACATTAACTATTCAACCATTTTATTTATAGGTGATGGAATTGAGGTTTAAATGTGATAATTGACTCATTAAAGATCAAACAATTAGGAAGCAGAACTAAAATTAGAGCTCAGTTCCACAATATTTGAATATGACATTTAAAAAAATAAATTGGAGACAGGTGTGCGTTATCAAATATCAGAATCCCTGAATCTTGCAATAATTAAATCACTGAAAACTTTTTAAGAAGACCTCCATCCTGAAGGACAGTCTCGTTGGAAAAGGACTCTACTATTATGTGATGTGTTCCTTTAGAAATGCATCTTGTTTTAGTTCCCTTTTTTTTAAGATTTTATGTTTTTTGCTACACATGTTTTGGTACAGCCGGTCAATTTTATCCTCTTATGAAATCTATCTTTTCTATAATTAAGGAAATATTATTCACCAGCACATTTTTTAAAAAAAAACAAAAGAAAACACGGTATTAAGGGAATCTAAGTCAGTAGATAAATGACCATGAGGAAAGAAAACATAGGCGTTCTTCTATAACAGAATTGGAATTAGGACCAAAAAGTTAATGATGATGGTAACTGTTTACCAAGCATCTCATGTATTAGATACTTTATTTTTTAAAATATTTTTTTTATTGATTTCAAAGAGGAAGGGATAGGGAGAGAGAAAGAAAAAAAAAAAAAACATCAGTGATGAGAGCGAATCCTTGATCGGCTGCCTCCTGCACACAGGACACTGGAGATCAAGCCTGCAACCCCGGCTTATGCCCTGACCTGGAATTAAAGCATGGCCTGCTTGTTCATAGGTCAGTGCTCAGCCACTGAGCCTTGCCAGCAGGGCTCATGTACTAGATACTTTAGATCTCTCATTGTGTTTTGTTCTTTTAAAAAGGCAGATATTATTTTTCATAACAATATGCAGAAAGAAAGTGAGTTTCCCATGGAGACATAATAACTGTTAAGTGCTGCAGGCCCGGCCTATTTTGAGAAAAGCTGATTTGAGCCACTCTGCTACATTGACTATTTACTGTCACTTGGGAAAATTACTTGGCCTTAATTTCTGTACAAAACATTCGAGTTCTGTGATTTACCTGTCTGATTTGTATGCTGTATATAAGCCACTGCAAGCTATAATGTTCTCCTGTAAGACACTGGTACTCAAACGCTAAAGTACAGAGCGATCCCAGGAAAGCGCTGTAAGAATACCTCTTCCTGAGCACCTACTGCTGGAGTTTCTGCTGCAGGCCGTGTGTGGCACCCAGGAGCCTGCATTTTCACATGGACATCCTGTGCGATGTACATCCAAAAGGGAAGGTGGTCTCGGGGTCCTAGTAATGAAGAAAACTATTAGAAGTAAACTCACTGTTAAAGGTATTAGGACACTTAAAACATTATTATAAAAAGATGCATTTCCTACCTCCAGGAATAAGCATCCATAAACTTTATACTCGACAGACATGAAACAGATTACACAGCGATTTTAATCAGAAAAGCTCCTGAGTATTTGTTCTGAGTGAAAAGGAAAATTATGGTACATATGTGAATAAAATCTCAATGTGGCAAATAGGTAGTGAATTGATCCACTGTTTATTCTTCAAAAGTAATGTGACCTGTGTTCTAAGGTGTTCTTGTATTATCTTAGAGATCTCAGTAATGAAAATTTAAAAAAAAAAAAGAATGACAGAAGTTGAACATGGTTTAAAAGAGCATTCTCCACCTAAAAAAATCAGTATTACATACAGGTACAGGGTGATAAATTGTCATATTTTTGCTAAAATAGGTATCCAAATAAAAAGGCATACTGGAATTTTTTAAATTTAATTTGCTTTAAAAATGGCATGAATTTATTCAAAGTTTGCCTAGCTCTAAAAACATAGTTCAAAGCATTATATTACCAACTTAAAACCTGGTGATCTTATTTTTTAAAAAATCTAAGTGTGCCATTTTTTACACTGTGCTTTTACATATAAAGTAAAATGTAGAGTTAGGACAAGTTATTCCAGTGTAATAATTATATGAATTGTATGAATATTTTATATACAAAATCAGTGTGTTATATGTGACTTATAAAATACTGAATGTGTGTGAACCTGGTTTTAGATCATTGTCAGTGTGTTTGATGATTTATGATAATTTAAAATATTTCATGTTGCTTCTATCACACTCTCCATTTTCTTGGTTGGCATTTACAATGTAAGGTAACACTTTTTCTACAACATCTTAGATATTATTCTTTAAAATAACTGCCTTGGTTCAGATACTGACAAACATGCTGATGAAGAAAAGAAGATAGAGTGTCAGTAGTATTTCTGGTCTTTCGGTGTAATTTAAATTGATTTAACCTAAGTACATTTTATATAACCAAGGTAATTATGTTGTCAGATGATATGCATGGAAGCAGGAAATAGATTAATCCACCTTGAAATCTGGTATTATTCTTATTTATACCCTAAGTCTACATTATACTTTTAAATTGTTGTTTAATACATTTGCTAGAAAAAAACAGTAAATTATATGATACATAGAAATCCTTATAATTTTCTATTAATACACCCTTAGACTGTCCTTTGTTTCATGAGGTATTTTAAATCTTCACAGGATTTATATGTATGTTGTCATTTCCATTATTCTTTATTAACAGTATCGATAATAATTATATGTGTATATATATATACATATATATAAACTATATATGTAGTTTATAGGTCAGATTGCAATTTTATTGAAGACATTAGAAAGAGATTTGAAGTATTTCCATATTTAAAATATTTTAAAATTAAAATATGTTAAGATTTGATAACTTAATTATTTAGAGATGTTTATATTTAACTAAAACACAGAGTAAGAGCTAAAATTTAAATAATACATATTATCTATATGTAATATATATATGTATATATATATTCACACATATATGGATATGTTATTGATTTTGCATACTCTAAAAATATAGCTCAAAAATTATACTGTAACCTTTTAAATATCCATAAGTTTACCTTAAACAATGTTACTATTTAAATGTCTAAGGTAAATTAAAAGAGTCATGCAATATAAATAAATTATAAAATTCCATACAATTTACAATGGTAGAAGTAATATTTAAATCTTAAAACTTATATCAAAACATCATATTAATGTTACTCAGCCCAGTTGAGAGAAAGCACAGATTGCTCGAGGTGGGCGGAGACACTGTTTGTTTCACAATTGCAGTGCTCTGAATAATTTTGTATTCTCTCATTAGGAACAACAGCATAAGAAATCAGACACCAATCATTTTTCAGTGCTCATAATGTCCTGTGCATGCTTAGGCAACTATATGGTGATTTATAAATCAGGACAGGCATCAAAATTGCTGAACTCAGAAAATAATTCACAGTGTCAATATGAATAAATTTTTAGATTTTGACAATATATTTAGTCCAATAAAAATTATTTTTATTCATGAACAAATTTGAAAGGTATTCAAGCAGGACTCCTAAACCATTTACTTTGAATTATTGGCTTTATTATTTTAATATCATTTTCATGTCACTTTGTGGTAACCTTGTGACTGCATAACAAAACTAGAAAAAGAGATCAGTGTAGGGCAGGAAGAGAGTTATAAATCAACATGTATGGGTTTTTTTTTTCCCCTTTAGAGAAGGGAGAGGGAGATTATGTGTTATAGTCAGAGTTACCTAATGTCTCAAGGTTTCCTATAAGAATGAGCTGAGGTGATAAAATTTGTGTGTGTGTGTGTATGTGTGTGTGTGTGTGCGTGTAAGTAATTGCAGCTAAGATGAAAATTATCTGTTACTCATGAATTTGGAGAAAACAGATATCAGAGAATTATAATAGGAATGAAAATAAAATAAACAACTCACAATTATATTAAAATACTAGAGGCCCGGTGCACAAATTTGTTCACAGGTGGGGTTCCTCAGCCTGGATGGTGATTGGGACCAATTGGAGGTGCTGTCTTGGGGGAGGGGGGAGGGACCAGAGGAGGTTGGCTTGCCTGGAAGTGATTGCAGGAGGGCTTCAAGGCATGTCTGGCCCCATCGTGCCTGTTTCCCATCAGGGCCAATTGGGGCCATCTTGCCCAGTCCCAATTGGGGCTGATTAGGGCTGGCAGCCCCAACTTGTGCCCCCAGCCTCGCAGCCCTGCAGTCCTGCCTGGCATCCTCACCTACTCCACCAGCCTGCCTGAGGGGTGATCAATCGGGGCTGGGCCCCCCGGCTGGCTCCCTCAGTGCCTGGGAGCTGGGCAGCAGCCCTGTCCCCTGTTAACTCCACTGGTTTCCATCTGTGGGATGATTGGCAGGACGATCAGGGCCCCACTTGCACCCGCCTTGGCCTGGTGCTGCACGCTCACCTGTTCTACCATCCCGCCACCATTCCACTGTCATTAGGGCCCCTCAAAGCTGGCAGCACCTTCACTGCCATCTGCTGCCAGTGTTGTGTCACCGACACTCGCCATATTCCGCACTGCCCCCTGGTGGTCAGGGAACATCATAGTGAGGGGTCAAACTCCTGGTCAAACTCCTAGTCAAATGACCACCCGAGGGAACAATTTGCATATTAGGCTTTTATTATATAGGATAGGCTTTGAATTTTTTCAACATAATAGTAGAATATAAGTTGGTGTTTACCCTGTAGATTTTTATTACATTAAACTAGAGGCCTGATGCACAAAATTCTGCAAGGATAGGCCCTCGCAGCCCCTGCTGCCTCACAGCCCTATTGCCCCGCCCCCCACCCACTGGTCATTCTGGAAGGTATTCCACCTTCCAGTCTAATTAGCATACTAGCTCTTTATTATATAGGGTATTCTTTCTTAGGAAAACCAAGGATAACTAAATATGATTATTACTGATATAAAACCCAGTTTGAGGCTCTTCTTAAGAATTAAATAAAATAGTAGCCCAAACTGGTTTTCATTAGGGAGAGTGAGATCACACATACTAATAAGGTATTGTATTGTAACAAAAATTGTTTTGTGATTTTTGATAAATATACTCCAAATGGTTCACTTAGTTGTAAAAACGTCAATCCGCATTACTTTCAATAAGCCAAAAGTAAACATATGTTCATTGTGCCACTTGCAGACGCTTGAGAATACTTAACCTACTATTGAATCCAGTACAACCATGTTCCCTGGCCACAAACGAGATTCTTCATAAGAAATTATTTCACTATTGTTGTAATAATAGTTAGTAGGTGTTACTCAAAATTTAATTTCTTGTATTTATAGACATAAATCTATATTTGTAACACAAAACCAGTCTTAAGACAAATAATTTAAGTATTAAGAAAAAGAAGCAGGTGGCATGCTTTCAGGTATTTCTCATATCTGCTTGTCTGCTCATAAAACCCATCTAATTAAACTTAAGGAATGAAAACCACAAATTTTCCCTGGTGTGTGTGTGTGTAGGAAGGGAGTGTGAGTGTGCGTGTGTGTGGGTGCGGGGGGTGGGGGGTGGCGTGCACGTATGCATGCACATGCACTATAGAGAGAGATACTATGTTCTCTTTGTTTCTCAACTCCACATTTTTTATTAGTAATATATAAGTCCTCATGTGTTTCTCATTAGATAGAATCAATTGTAAGAAATATAAATATATCTGGAGGAAGAAGCCTGACTCTGCTGTTTTGAATATAAATTTTGCTAATGGTGGGGTAATTTCATGGTTTGTAACAAACAGTGGCTAAAAAGTTAGCACCTCTATTTAAATAATAGGATGAAAAGCAATAATAATGTGGAGTTTTTCATAAAATATCTGGAATGAATTTTCTTTTCAAAATGGCTTTCAAAATATCATAACAGTTTAGTTAACATATTGATGTATTTTTCTTACTAGATTCAATTTATAAAATATGCAATGAGTTAATTAAGAATTTTGTAGACTTAAATTTATGGTTCCGTAGTCATTTCAGTTTTCCAAAGGAACATTTCCTAGAACATCTTCTATGAAAATGTGTGAATATTTGTATATTATATGCTCTCAGCTACTTGATAATAATAACTTGAATTTTTATAACCAAAGCTTGATTATCTATTTCTCCCACTTCTCAGTTAGGAGAAGTGTTGATTGAGAAGCTATCCCAATATTTAGCATGTATGAGGTCCCGTGCAGGGTACAGATGGCATCTTAACCCCAACCATATGTTTAAAGCATCTCCTTCATTTGGAAATCATACAGGAACCAAAACAATCATGGAGAGAAATGGTCTTTAAATTTTAATTTTATCGCAATAAACCATATCTCTTGTGTACAAATCCTTCGCCAGAAATGAATTTTCTTCAACAGAAAGCAAGCCAAACCTAGTTTGTGAAGTCCCAAGCAAAGACTGATGAGCATGCACTTCATTTGATGAGAGTTAGATTGAATTATTTCTGTATGGCTCTGTGGTGTGTTTTTTATGTGTACATGTTTTTGAGTATTTTCTAATAATGTACAAATAGCTTGTGTTTATTTTTGGAGAGATTTTGGATTTTACTCTCTATTTATTTAATTATCTGTAACATTGTTATATATCACATATTTAAAATTCATGAACATACCTGGAAAAATACATATATACTAAATATAAGCATATATATTCTACACTCACCTTAATGTTTCATCTAAAACCTAATTAGTAATAGTTTTACTCTAAATGTATGAAAGTAATTTACTTTTTTTAGATTTTGCTTTTGTGTATGAAAAACTCATCTACTTTGATAAATATATTATCCTGCACATTTTCTAGTTAAAATCTAAATGGATATGTCCTGTCTTTGTAAGGTTTCATTTTTTAAAATGTAGTCTATATTTTTTGATAACATGAACTCTCAATGCTTTTTTAAACCTTCTAAATTAATATAATATTTAATAATGTATTAACAAATTAATCAGTCACAACTTATTTCCATCAGGCTGAGGTTTGGTGAGGAATTAGATAGTAAATGTGTTTCATTCATTTTTGTTTGTTTGTTTTAAACTGGTGCATTAAGCATTTAGAACACAATACACTTTTTTAGAAAATTATTTTTATTACCTAAGTCCTTATTCTCCCACAATTTAAACTTCACTTCTCTTTAGTTTGAAAACAAGCCAAGATTTGTGGGAAGATAGGAAGAGGGGAAACTCTATTTAGCGACAACAATTTTTGAATGATATTAATTTAAATTGGAAGTTTAAGGTATTAAGTTTTGCTTCCAAAACCTCCTAATAAATCCACCTAAAGAAATAAAAATGTACATGTCCATGTTGGCATTAAAGTGTCTTGGAATAAGAGGTTCTTTGTGTCCTAGCTCTAGTTTTGAAACTCAACTAGTTCTGCTAGTTCTGAAATGCATAAACACTATTTTATTTTTCAGGATTAGGAAAATGTAGAATACATCTTAAAGTGAAAAAAAAAATGTGCTCCTGGGAATGTCTCCCAATTTTCCAGGAAACATTTCTACATGCCTGTAGTTTCTTTCAATGCTAAGCTGGTGAATGAGGGGATACCAGTTTTATTCACAGCCGGCTTCGGCACCAGCAGCAGGTGCACTGGCTTGATGACCAGCAAGGTCACTGGCGCCACAGAATCTGAGTTCCTGGCAATAGTCACTTTGTGTTAACACCCTTATTGATGGTGGTCCAAGCAAGGTAGAAGTTGCCAAGGAATGATCTGAAGTGCTAGATATTGCTTTAAAAACGTAGATAAAAGAAAGAAAGGATGAAAGAAGAAGGCAAAAAAGACCCAGATTCAAGTGCTTGGCTTACTTCTAACACTACACCTGCCAAATCCAGTCCACGTGGAGCCGAGAGTTGCTGCCACTTGAGAGGCAGACACGCTGTGTAGAGGAAGTTGGAAGACTGAAAAGTCAGCGCTGAAACTAAAAGCGAAGAGTGCCAATGCAAATGCTGAATTGTGCACAGAATTTTTTTTTTTTCACACTGAGGCATTTCTTTTACCACCTCCTGTTTTGATCCAAAACAAAAGTTCTCAACTCTCAGTAACCAAATTGCTCTGGTCGTGTTACACACATTTATGCAATAGCTGCAAGTGAATAGGGTTATTAAAATGGCTTTGCCTGTAAAATAATCAAGCTTTAAAACATACACAAAATAATATGGCAGTCACTCATGAACCCAACCCCAAATGAGAATGTGTTGCTGGATTTCCTTCAGATTTAAAAACAGTGGGGGGGGGGGGAGGGAGGGAAATCTTAGTGATGCCTTTTCCATATGTATTTTTTAATTTTATTACATCACTATGAATCCGTAATAATAAGACTATTTATTTCAAAATGTAAATTAATTGTTTTGTTCACTACAGCATATCCCTTGCCTAGAACAATTACGATTTCATAGAAGATTCTCAAAAAGGAAATACAAATTTTTAACTGAATACTGATATGTTATCCCTTCACAATTTTCTTTTTCATTCAATAATATGTTTTTGATATTTACTCATGACCTGGCCTCAGTGTGTGACTCCACAATAGTTTCTTTAGTCACTCCAATGTCCTTTTACTCTTCTAAACAGCAACCAATGAACTTTAAATTAAAATTCCAAGTTAAGGTATTCATCGATACCTTGGCACCATGTTTAAGATGTACAGTGTTTGATGCTGAATGAGAAGATCTTAAATTTCTTGGAATATTAAGTATTACTTCACTTTCATCATTATCACCAATAATGACATCCAATTAAAAATTAAATGGATTTCTTAGCTAAGGAAACTCCCATTTAAAAATTAAATTTAAGTCAGAGGACAGATAATTTAAATCTTCCATGGGGTTTCACATTCCCTGATCTTTCCATAATCATAAGACCTTCACTTATTGTTTAGGAGATCAGAACAGGAGGCAGTCAAACATTATGAATACCATTGACTTGCCAGCTACTGCTTAAGCATTGGGAATACAGCTATGAACAAAACCATCTGCTCATTCATTCACTCATTCAATAAAAATGTACTATACCGTTCCTTTTTATGTGGATAGGCATTGTGCTGTGATACAATTTTAAGGGCAAACAATATACAGGCATTGAGTTTATCTAATTTGAGACTCTACTCAAATTTTCTAAATCTCTTGCCTCTGCATATTTGTGTCAGCTTTACAATTTCAGAAAAATAACATTTCTCATTTATTAAAATCAGGAAATAAGCAAGAGAGGATAAAAACATTTGGTTGGGTGGTGATAATAATCAGGAAAAATCTAAAGATAATTTTGTAAAAAACACACCTCAGATTATAGGTAATAAAACAAACAAACAAAAACAACCCAGCAGTCTAGTAAGGCTACAGACACTCTCAGAAAATGTATGTCAACTTTGGTACTTGTAGCTGGGTAGTGTTGCTCAGCATGCCATGAATTCTTCACTTAAATATTGTAGATAGTTTGGGGGGATATGGAGTTTAAGATATCTGGACTTGAATTGCTAACTAGTCCTCTGAACCTTCGCATAACTGTTAACTGTAATACCTACTAAGAATTGGAAACATGTATTATGTGTAACAAAATTGCTAACCCCTGGTATAATCTTAACAATTGCTAATTTCCTCAGAAAATACTGTACCTCTCTACACAATTTGTGGCCTGATTGAAAATATATACACATTCATCTTTCTTCTCTATTCACTTTTATTTTGCTGGGACTAAAGTGAGAACAGATGTATACGACAGCCAATAAAATGTGCTATTATACTTTGTTCCTGTTTTACTGCATGGCCCTTGCCTAAATCCACTTACCTGACCTGTATTAGAGGCTTGACCACTTTATTCTATTTTGTGAAGGTATCTGGTGTGCAGAAATATCTAATTTGTGGTTTAATATTTTTTCCTAAGAAAGTTCTTATATAAGAAAGACAGTAATGTCCTTACATTTGTTAATCAGTTTCCTTGAAACGTGAACACAGTGCCATACTGTAACACTGGCTCTGACGTCTTGCTCAATTTATAAATTGGAATTGATGCTACACTATCACATGGGAAAATAAGATTCTATATATATTAGAAAATTATTAGGCAACACAACTGTGCCAGAATGTAAAAGTCACTTAGCAAATGAACTTAATAAATTATTAAAAACGTGAAATTCTGCTGGGGGTTAAGAGAAGGACACTGCCACATAAAAGTGAAGCAATAGCAAATCTGGCAGAGTACCTGCAGGGAAATCTGTATATAGTAATATCTATTTTCAGGAGTTTAGTGAGTAGATGAAAGTGGATATTTGATATTAAATCAAATACCTACTTACCCACACCACCATTTTAGATCTTGGGCGATCTAGAAAATGTTTCCACATATTGCAAGAACAGGGCATTTTTGATGGGGAAAACCATACTTAAAGCACAAGACCAAAACTAAATTAATCAATTGATGTTACTCAGTTATAAGGAGACAAAAAATACACGGAAAAGAACCACTAGATTACTGATATGAAATTTTGCATTCCATATAGATTTATTTTTGTATAATATACTGAGAATGTAGCTATTTTTAAAAAATCTGCATCATGTTGCAATTAAGTTAAAAATGGAAATACTTTAAAGCAAGGCATGACAAATTGAAATCAGTCAAGTAAAATTGTGATAAGACTATAATAAAACTGACTTTTTGCAATGCTAAAAATACTTGAATAGAAGTATATTAGGTATTTAAAGAGAAAAGAAAAACCGCTAGTTTTATTTCTCCTTCAAAGTGCAAGCAAAGTATTTTTGAAAGAGAGAGAGAGATGCTATAGAATAGATTAGTGTTATTTTTAATTCTTTTGTTATCTATGAACCTGCCAGCATAACCCCTTGAACAAAACCCCAGATCTGAGCAGAGGCACTGGATGTCACCAGGGATTCTACTGCTGATTCTCATTATCTTGAGAACTTAAAAAAATAGGTAGCAGAAGTCCAAGACTTTGAGTCAATATCTTCCTTCACATATGGAGCCCAAAGGACAGATGCAAATGAAAATGAAGTTAGTGGCTACAATTTCGCACATAGATTATTGACCCTGCAGCCCTGACATATGTGTTGACTCAGTGGCCTGAGGGAAGCATGGGAAGTAGACATTCTGAGTGCACATTATGAGTGACACATGCTTCCTGTGTCAACAGAACATAGATCTCCAATGAGTCACAGTGAATCTCTATTCATTCAAGTGCTTAATTTGATCCAAGACTATTTTAAGTGTCTTCCTCTGAATTCCTTTAGCAACATTTAACTGTATACATTACATTATTTTGTCTTTACAATATGAATGTAAATGATTTCACCACAGAGTGTCTTTTGTCTTTATTTAACGTTGCTTTGAGTGGTTCTAAAAATTTAGTTGTTCAGCCCTAGCCTGTTTGGCTCAGTGGGTAGAGTGTTGGCCTGTGGACTGAAGAGTCCTGAGTTTGATTCCAACCACAGGCACATCCCCAGGTTGTGGGCTCAATCCCCAGATGTGTGTGTGTGTGTCGGGGGGGGGGTATTCAGAAGGCAGGCAATCAATGAGTATCTCTCTCTCCCTCTTCTTTCCTCTCTGAAATCAATAACAGATCCAGAGACAGAGAAGCATCAATCAGACAGTCAAACCTCAGAGGGAAGTTTAGGGGAGGGTGGGGTAAGGGGGAGAGATCAAACAGAGGACTTGTATGCATGCAGAGAAGCATAACTAATGGGCACAGACAACGGTGTGTGGGTGAGGGCATGAGTGGGGGATGGGGGGGCAACAGGGAGATAAAGATACATATGTAATTTAAGATCAATAAATAAAAAAATAAAGAGGGAAGAGAAGCACATATACAGTGAAGTCAGCGTGACATAGGGAAAATACTTGCCTGTCTGTCTAACCTGGGAACAAAGATCATTGGCTGGAGGGGTAGAGCCGTTGCAAACTCGTGAAAATTTGGGAATACATAATCCCCAGACAAAGGAATTCTCTTCCTCTCTTGTTCCTCTGCTTTTGCTCCTGCTTCCTTGCACTCACCTGTGAACCCTCCATGAGCCATCTGGTCCTGGAAGCCACATGGCCATGCAGACCCCACACACAATGGACTGCATCTGGGAACAAAGCTAAACTAACCTGTTGTTGGACTGGGCTGTGCAAATATGGAGCAGAAACTCTGGACAATGGTGTTAATCCTAGTTCTGCTGAAGATACTGCTGGACTTCTTCCTTAGCCAGGCAGAGGGAGATGGGACCTTGGAAACAAGGGTTTAATTCCATGCAAATACGTAAATATCACTCAGTCTCCGGGAAAAAAAAAATTATTGTTCAAAGCCATTAGTTGAATTTTGTGTGTAACAAATTAAGAGAACATGCCAAAACCGGTTTGGCTCAGTGGATAGAGCGTCGGCCTGCGGACTGAAAGGTCCCAGGTTCGATTCCGGTCAAGGGCATGTACCTGGGTTGCGGGCACATCCCCAGTAGGAGATGCGCAGGAGGCAGCTGATCGATGTTTCTCTCTCATCGATGTTTCTAAGTCTCTATCTCTCTCCCTTCCTCTCTGTAAAAAATCAATAAAAAATATTTAAAAAAAGAGAACATGATGTATTCTCTTTTTTCATTTTTGTGGTAAATACACATAACATAATATCTAATATTTTAACACTTTTTAAGTGCATGAATCGGTGGTAGTAAGTGCATTCACATTATTAAACATTCTCCCTTAAAACAGGTGGGCTTTAATAATAATTACAGAACAGAAATCTGGAGATGAGATATGCCTAAAGGAAGTGAGAAGTCCCAAGAAAGAGTCTAGCCTGGGCTAATCACCTGTAGCCCCTCCACCCAGCCCTGGTCAGTCCAATTGCAGCTGGGCCAGCCAGACCCCGCCCGGGCACACATTTGTGCACTGGGCCTCTAGTATTAAAACAAAGGAGTTAACTCAGACAACAAACATCCCTAACACTCTAACATTGTGTCTCCATTGATACTCCTAGGGTCTGTTACTTACTTTAAAATGTTTATAGAATCTTTAACTGTACAAAGTTAGTAAGATATGTGATTGAATTTATCTTCAAGACATCGACTCATGCATTTATATGTGGGTGCTTACTACAATAATTTTAATGTATATACTTATGTATAAGCCAGAAAAATATATTGATTGTTTTTAAAGAAATAACTAGATATAAATACTTATATCTAAACTATAGGCCTGGTGCACAAAAGTTTGTGTACTCAGGGGGTGGGGATCCCTCAGCCCGGCCTGTGCCCTCTCGCAGTCTGAGACCCCTCGGGGGATGACCACCTGCTGGCTTAGGCTTGCCCCCCAGGGGATTGGGCCTAAGATGGCAATAAGACATCCCTCTGGCAGCCCAGCAACCCTTGGGGAATGTCCTCTTGCCAGTGGGGAACAGACCTAAGTTGCAGTTGGACATCCTTAGCACTGGTGAGGAGGTGGGAGAGGCTCCCACCACCACCGCCATACTGTCAGCCATCAGCCTGGCTTGTGGCTGAGCAGAGCTCCCCCATGTGGGAGAGCACTGACCACCAGAGGGCAGCTCCTGCATTGAGCATCTGCCCCCTGGTGGTCAGTGCGTGTTGTAGTGACGAGTCAATCCCAGTTGTTCTGCTGTTAGGGTCAGTTTACATATTACCCTTTTACTATATAGGATAGAGGCTTGGTGCACGGGTGGGGACTGGCTGGTTTGCCTTGAAGGGTGTCCCGGATCAGGGTGGGGGTCCTGCTTGGGTGCTTGGACAGCCTGGGTGAGGGTCTGATGGCTGTTTGGAGCTGATCACACCCCCTTCAGGGTAGGGGTCCCCACTGGGGTGCCTGGCCAGTCTGGGTGAGGAGCTGAGGGCCGTTTTCAGGCTGGCAGGCGACTAAAGCTCCCAACCTCTCCTTTCTTTCTTTCTTTTTTTTTTTTTATTTTTTTATTCTGGGATTTATTTACCTTCTATAATTGAAACATTGTTGCCTTCACTGGCACTCCCAGCTCTGAGGTCACGGCCGGCTTAAAGCAGGTATCTGGGGTTTGTTTAGCTTCTGTAATTGAAACATTGTTGCTTTCGGGCTCAGAGCTGGGCCACGGCAGGTGGGGAACCTTGGCTTCCTCCATCACTGGAGCAAGCAAGCCTCATGTTCGCTTCAGCTGCGTGGCTGCTGGCTGCCATCTTTGTTGGCAGTTAATTTGTATATCTCCCTGATTAGCCAATGGGAAGCATAGCAGAGGTATGGTTAATTACCCTTTTTGTCTTTTATTAGATTATATTATAGGAAAGGAGGAGAAGGATATATTTAAGGGGTGTAGCAATCTACCTATTCATGACTGATAAATAAAAACTATCTAAGGATGTGAAGAAATAACTCACTGAAATGTGGACTTTGAGATTTGTAAAAGAGATGTTAAATAATTATCCCATCAAAAAGTACCAATATGTAAAATAAAGAAGCAGAAAACATTAAATATTCTACATGGACACAAGAAGTATAGTTCAAATTTTCATATATATGTAAATATAATTTATGACAATTGACATACATCTAGCAATTTTAGAAGCTGGACAAGACTTCACTAGCCATTGTGAACAAAACCAATTAGCTAGGTTATGGTGTTCTTAATTGCAGATGGTATCAAGCCAATCTATTCATACTCCATGGAATTTTTTTCTGTTTATGCTCACTAAATAGCACTGTTTGTAACTGCTCACAGAATTGTTTGTCTTTGTACCTTGTGCATGTATCCACCAACCTGCTTGTAAAGAAAAAATAATAATTTGAGTCCCATTTTATGTTATTTGCATTAACTATATTTAAAAAGGGTTTAGAGTATTTTAAGAGACTGACATTTAGAATGTATAATCTTTCATCTAAGAAGTTTCATCTTTGTCTCTTGAGGCTTCTGTTTATATAAGAAGAAAACTGCAATGTGACATTTGCTGAATGTCTGCCGAAGTAATGCTACATCTTCAGGGCAGCCCATAGACTTGTAAATGGTGGCAATTATTAATGAAATAAATGAAAGCATTTTAGAGCACAAAACTATTTTAAAGTAAACTCGTTGCATTTGATGCATACTAACTTTTCAACCCTATAATAAAAAATATGGATTTAAAAAGGCCATCTCTCTTTGTGAATCATATAGTTGTGCTGTCTAAACATAAAATATGCAGGTTTTTAATTACCACTTATTATGTGTGTAAATGTGAAGAAGACAATCTCTCTGCTAATCTCCCCCCATTTATAAAATAAAGATAATAAAATGTTCTTATTTTTTGAAAATCCAATGAGATTATGTACTGAAAAAAATCAGAGATGTATTATACATAAACTTAAATATTAGTTAAAATATTTATTCAGAATTATTTCACATTTAAGAATCCCCAATCCCTTCTATATTTAATTTTTTTAACTTACATTTATTTCTTTTTTGTTTGTTTGTTTGGAGACTCCAACTTGTTTATGAGTAAGAACTTAAATGTCCACCAAAATCTACAGCACGGAAGGTGGCTCTAAAGGAAATGCTGCAGGCTGCAGCAAATGCCCTCTCCCCAGGCTCACTTGAGTTATAGAAGACAATTGAATGCGTTTGAGGCACCAAAGCTTTTAGAAAAAAATACGTTGCTAAATATTTTATTTTGTTAATTTATTAAAATTATGGCTTGATAAAATAGTCAAATTTTTAATTCTTCAAATGGCTAAAAAAACACATATATATATGATTTTTGCATATAGTTCCAAGGATTGATTTTAATAGATTCTACATAGAATCCCATCAAAAATTGTTAGTAATAATAGCACAAAACAAGAAATTATGCGTGGTATTTAGCTGTCTTAATGGTGAGTGGTGAATTATCAGACTTAGAAACTGAGAACCAATTTATGAAACTTCAAATTTCCTTGATATATACTTTCAATTATGAAAAAATTCTACTCTCTTTCCCTCACTCTTAAAATAAACTTCTTATTAATGTATACCTGGTTTTATCCTTTTAGCATCCTCTATTTTAAATCTAATTTAAAGTAAGTTCCAGAAAGTCAAATGGAAAATGAAAATTAATCATTTAGTGAAGTAAAATGTAACTACAAACATTTAATAATATCAACTACATAGACAGGAATTTATAGAAGAATAATTTAATGTCTAAATTACTGCATTTTATTGTAAAAGTTGACTTTAGATTGCATAATCACTTCCTATATTGAGTGTATGTAATTTTATACCTATTTGAATCAATGAAAAACATAAATACCCTAACAATAAAATCCCTTCTAGAAAACACTAGAAACTTGCTAATAGGTGAAACTATCTCACAGTGAAATGCTATGTAATAGCATATTGTGTAGTAACTGAGAAGATGGAAATTTATTTAAATTTTTTTTCTAAAATTGTTCTAATACCCAGGACAAGTGATCTGCAGGATATATTTTTTAACTACTCTGCATATTCAAAAAGGAAAATGTCCTATTGAGCACTGTTTCCACTTTGACCCATGAAAATGATGAAAAATGAACACTCTGCAAGTCAAGGTCAGGCAGGCATGCTAGGCTGAGACTTGCAACACCATCAGGACACAGCGAGAATCAGGTAGAAGAACATGGCACCTTAATGACTCAAAATTAGGAAAATCTACTCAGTGTATTAAAAGCTGAACGTGTTGAATTTTTGTTTTTAGTTTAGTGGAAGTAGGAATTATAAACGTTTAGTAATTTTAAGAAATCTCTGCAGCATCATTTGATAACCATCTAATTGCAATTGGAAATAACAAGAATGTTATTCAGCATACTTTCCTTGTTGTAGTGCTGTCCTTCTGTTAGGAGGCAGGCAGGCTTAATCAGTCCTCAGCTCCTGGAACATCTGTGGTTTTCATAAACAACTTTATTCTGCATAATGAATGCTGTGACTTTTAAGTGACTCGGTTTTCCTCTTTGAATTGGCTCCTAGAGAGCTTATGGCCAAACATATTTCTAATTTTTAGGGAATTAAATGTACATCCTTTGTAGTCAGATACACCTGTGTTTGATTCCAAAATGTGCCATATCCCCACTCTGCACCTCAATTTCTTTATTATATGAAGAAGAGATATTGACTATTTCCTAGGGTAGTATTGACGATTAAATGGGCCGACACTTTTAAAGCATATAAAAGAGTGCTTGGTGCGTGTAACCTCGTCGGCTGTATGATTGTGCCCATTGTAAATAAAGGCCCCTGTAGGTGTGCAGTATGCAGCATGTGAGCAACGTACCTCAAATGACTCCCTTTGGTGCATTTTTCTTTCTTTATAAGAATGCACTCAACATTGTTATATTACATGAATTTTGAAACCAACCTTAATTCTTTTAGTAAAGCACAAATAATAAAATAATTAGGATTATTTCCCTATAACTAGATTTTATATTGTTAAATGTACTTAGAGAGAAAAAAAAATGTATTGTTTGGGTTTTCTCCTCCCTGGTAGCCATAGTGAAAATATTTCTTAGTATTGTTTTGGAGAAGAAAAAGGGGAAGGCTGTGAGCAGAACCTTCCTTAAAGTTCACTGTAATAATAGAGACCACATTATGAGACCACAATTTACACTGTTCAGTGGTACCAGAGTGATATAAGCAAGAAACTTTACACAGTTTAACATGTAGGAAGTGTAGGTTGCAGGGTAGAGGTAAGGTAGTAGAGCAGAACAAGTAAAGATAATAAATGTCTGAAGGACATATTCTAAATGTCCTTACATACAAAACACAGATAATTTTAGTTCTTTGGGAACACTGTGAAGTCATCATAGTTTTTGGTTTTTTTTAATCAAACATTTCATTTTGAGAGAATTATAGATTTATGTGAAACTTTAAGATATAATAGACATCCCATCTAACCTTTACGCAGTAGCAGAACATAGATAATGAAATGGTAACACCTTACAAAACCAGGATACCATATCACCACCAGAGTCCTGACATAGATACAGTCACCACAAGGATCCCTGCTATTGCCCTTCTGCAGCCATACTCGCCACCCCTCCATCCCCATTGCTGACCCCTGGCTATTACTAACAAGTGTTATCTAAATGGAATTAAATTGTATGTACCTTTTAGAATTATCTGTGGTGGGTTGTTTTTTTTAAAATATTATTCACTCTAATTACTTTGTATCTATACAAGTTATGCATATATCATTAGTTTGTTCCTTTTTTAATATCATATGGTAAGAATAATCATTCAGCCATTGGAAGATATCGGGGTCGTCTCTAGTATTTGGCTACTATGAATAAGCTACTATGACATGTGTACAGGTTTTTGTGGTAATACGCTTTTATTTCCCTGGATTAAGTGCTCAATGGTGCATTTGCTCTCTGGTATCATAACTGCATGTTTAGTTTTATAGGAAACTGCCAAACTGTTTCACAAAGTGACTGTGCCATCCCGATTTCCCCCTGCAAAGCATAGATTATCCAGGCTCTCTGAATGCTTGCTCGCATTTGGTGTTGTCAGTGTCTATTTTAGCCATTCTGTTGGGTGTATTATGTCACCATAGGTTTTTAATCCTGGATGAATTGATTTATCGGTGTTTTAGAAGACACTTTTCAATGGCAACAAAATGAGAGATGGAATGAAATGGGAGAAACTCGAGTCAGTCATATTACCTAGAAATCTTTTATATGATTTAGATCAGAGAAAAAAACCTGATCTGAGGAGGGTAGGTAATGTTGGGAGGGACTCCTGCAAGAATCTTGCAATCTTGTAAAAATATTATTCAATCTTTCTAGACATTTCTAGATTGGCAAAGTAAAACTGGTTGTTTGATTCAAATTCAAAGAACATTTTCTTTGTTCTCCAGTGGCAGAACAACCCTATTATTTAGAAACACAACTTATTATATATGACTGTTATCAGAGAACAACTAAATAACACAAATGATTAATGATTATTCTTTAAGTTACATTGCTTTTATGAGTATAGTTTAAAAAATTTGACAGAGTAATCTGAAAACTCAGGATAACTGATAAAAGATAGACTGATGTATCTTTCAGTCTATATATTTAGTTATCAATCTATCTGTCCACTAGCTATATCTAAAATATGTTTGATTCATTTCTACTGTTAAATAATTTTAGTCCCAACAGAAACCTAAATAAACAAGGATTAATAGTGAATACACATTCAAAAGAGGCTACCCAATATTACAAAGGAACTACTTTATAAAACCCAGGTAAGACGATTATGAAACCCTAATAAATAGGAATGAATATAAAGAGCCACAAAGGAATAAAATAATATTTTAAGAAGCTGAACTAATAGGTTTCACCAAATTCAAACTATAGTAATATATTTAGCTCCAGTCTTATAGACCCACCGAGCAATTCATGTCTATATTGTAGTATTAAAGTTCTCCAAGCTCTAACGTGAAATTTTTCAGAGCACAAAAATAGGTAGCATTTCTTAAAACTGATTTTGAGACTTAAATTAGAGTATAGAAAAATTTGAAACCTAACACAGTGATTGGAAATACTGTACATTATTAGAGATGGTTGTTTTATTATCTAAGGGAAAAATATAGAATTCTGGTACTTCCATTACAGATAGTATGTATTGCCACACATCTGAAAATCAATAAAACCTGTTTTGGAAGAGTAAATGATTACTTGATAATTTATCTTCTACACCATATTGCATTAAAAGTATTACCAAGATTGTGTGTGAATCTAATCTGGTGTGGAGTGCTATTGGAAAGTAAGAGTTTCAGTGCACAAAAGGGAAACTTGAGTTGAGATTTTAAAGAACTACTTAAGAATCTTTTACTTTTCTACATGCATACCAATATTAGCAGCATGATCACTGTTATTCTCGCTAATTATGCAAAGCCGATGTTAAAGTGTGGGCTTATACAGAGCTGCTGGTAGACTGCTCTAGAAATCAGAGTTTCAATCTTTGGCAGTCTGAATTTATTATTCCCTATAATTCGGTTTGTACCTTTCTGAATTAATAATTCCACACAGAGACCTTTATTTGACATAAAGCTCTAATAAGTTTACCAATGAATCTGCAAAGTAAGAACATTAAACTAATAAATTATCTATATAAATGTACTTTCAAGATGTTAATAATTTATTCCAGGTAGTCTCATTTCATATAATTTCTTTCCTTGAAATGGCTTTCTTCAGTTAAGTTATAAAGCTTAGTGAAATAGAATTATAGCCTTGAATTGTTACACTTAAGAAGACTTTCAATATAGTTCTCTAAGCAGTTTTCTTTTCTGCTGAATTTTGTAAGCTACTAATTTAGGAAAATGTCAGCTTGGTGTTTGTGTATGTGTGTGTGCGTTTAAGCATTAGTGAATAAGTAAAAAGAAAACGGGGCATAAGGGCACATACGCAATACCTTAATCAATAAAGAAAAAAATCACACCATCATTGTCAAAATCAATAAAATAATAATTTCTCAATAAAACATAACAAAATACTGGTTTAAAATTAGTTAAAATTTATTGTTATTAATAACAATTATAAATACATATTTTGTTCTATATATTTGAATAACTGTATATAGCATATTGAATTATTATATCACCTTGTAAAGTAAAATATTTTTTCTTATGTTTTATCGAGAATTCAAGTTAATGTTATTTCTCCCAAAGATGTTTGTCTTGAAATTTTTATCTTTAGTTGTTGGTAGATTATATCATATGTAAGTGAATTTCTAGCAATGATGGGTAAGTCAATGACCATTTGGTGAAGGAGATCTCTTTTCGAGGGTATGCTGAATTTATATTAGAGTCACCAGCCCTACTAGGTTTACAGCTATGAAAAGCATGGTCCTGACACCAGATAGGTGAGGCATATTTTGCAAAGACCACTCACATTGCCAAGGTTGAGGACAACTTCCTAGTTTATGTTAGTTGTGCAACAAGCCAGCATATAAGAACTTTGCTTTTAAAATTTGTGTGAATTTTCATGTTACAAAGCTTTATATAAAATAATATGAACTCACATAGCTTTTTAAATTTACTTAAGCAGACACAAACATTAAATCCATGTGCATAGTGCTCTAATGGAGTATACATAAAATGAAATGATTTTAGCAATAAAATATTTTTTATAATGCAAGCTCTTGCATGGCAATCCAGACTTATTGGTGCTGCTATATAAAACCGCACCACTTTTAGTTTACACTTGGCCACCTCTAGGTTGTTGCAAAATTAGCTTGGGTCAATTTAAATACTGTGAATAGACACCCAAATGTTAATGCCTACAAAGTAACAAGCCATTGCTAAATGAAACAGCAGTAGTTACTGCAATTTGGGTATTGGGACCAATTACACATGTTTAAAATCACTGCCCACATTCACACCCACCGAACTTGTCCATCATTTAACATCTCAACTAAAATGTTACACATGGGAAACAATCACTAACAGGCAAAAATGCCAGTCCTGTATATTCATATTGCAGATATACTTATGTCAGCAAGCAGGGGATTCGCAATGAGAAGCTACAGCTGCAGCAGCTGGAACATGATTTACGAAAATTGTTAAAACATTAAAAACTGTTTGAAAATATACACTTCTTATGTAGACCACCACTGTACACACAACTATAAATATTGCCCCCTATGTAAACAAAAAGGAAACATATAATAAGAGATTTGAAAATGTGCATGTTTGCTTCCCAACTGATATTAAAGGCTATGTCTTTAATGTAAGACATTATACTGAAAGGACTATTGTACTGTAAAGACAAGATCACTGTATCCAGTTTTTTTTTTAAAAAAAATTATAGCTATATTAATCAAAGCATTTTTTGTATAATACAATGGTAATGACCTTGATTTTCACATATATATATATGTGAAAGCTACAACTATCAAGGAAGTGATCTGGAGTAGTGTATATAGGAGCTCTTTGGACTTTCTCTTATTATGCTGAAGTGCTCATGCTTTTAGGATTTATATTACTGCACTCTCCAATGCCAAGCACGGGGCATGTTCAAGCATATGGTACACCATCCCCATACACGTACACATTGGTGGGGGAACAAGCCCCTCCGCAGCAAGCGTGGATTGCAGCCTCTGGTGCTCCCAGCTGCGGGCTCTAGGAGTGTCTATAAGTAACTCTCTCTCCTGTGGCTGGAAAGGGATTAGAATGTGCACACTGATGTAGTGGCTTTTGCCCGCCTCTCGGAGGGCACCACCCAGAAAGTCCGTTTGAGATGCTGGTAGGGTTGGCAGCCTTGGCAGGCTGGCACTGTTTAACTGGGCAGCAGTTCTCCAGACTCGGCTCAGAGCTACAATGCACTGAGGATATTAAGCAACTGACACAAGGACATTGCTGGGCTTCCCAGGACTGGAGTTTTTTCTGTTCATTTGCTGCACGAGGTCATAGAAGATCTTATGAACATTTATTTTTCATGTTGCTGAGGATTTTTAAGAATGCAGAGTTGTTCCATCGTCTTGCTAGATTTTGACCTCATTCCTTTCCTGCAACTCTTTTGTCTGCCGCGTCACACTTATTACTAAACAGAATCACTGGAACATCATCAGTGTCTGTAACTGGAAAAATCTGCTGTCTCATACCTTGTAACTGGTTAGATGTGGGCCGAGCCGTGACGGAATACACTAGTGCGAAGCCCTGTCTGTTTTCCGTGCAGTCCCTCATTGCTGTAACCTGTTCCGTTCCTTCCGCATCGAGATTTCCAGCACACACTGAGCGCATCTGCTTCAGCTTCAAGAATCTATTGTAGGATCATATTTTTCAACAACAAAAATCCTTGAACAAACTGTGCAGTCACAGCAGATTTTCCAACGCCTCCTGAGCCGAGAACAACCAGCTTATACTCACGTTCGGTGCAAACTTGTCAAAAGCTGGTTCCCCTCCCACCGTCACATGCTCCTGCCTTGGTGCTCTGGCTGGTTCCCAGGCCTGACTCGGGGCAAGGTTTTCGCACATAAAATATTTTAATGGAAAAGAACTCATTGCCCCAAATGGCAAAGAGTTAACTGAGACAATAGTTGTAATTTAATTCATAACCCAAATGTCAGTAACCATACAATGTAGGAAATTGTGTGAACTTAGTGATTGTGTCTTTACTATCTATAAGTAATATGATATAGTGAACGTTACTGGATTAGAAATCTTTGAATTCTAATTCAGGTTATGACCTTGCATAAATATGTGATCTTGGGGGGGGGGGCATGTTTTCTTGTATACATTTTGTGCATAAAATGTAGTAGCTGGATTAGAGTTCAGATCCAAGATATCTACAATAAAACTATGACCCTCACAGTGGCTTGCTGAGACCCTACAATTCGATCCGATCTTGTTCCTGCTTTACCCTTTTCAGAACCTCTGTGACTGTTGATGTCTAGTCATTTTATTGTACCACTCTGTATGACATTTCTACTCACAGGGACCAGGCCCCACAATCCCCACCATATCACTGAAACCAGGTAAGGGTCTATTGTATTTTGTTCATTAGATGCAACATATGGTATGAGTGAAATCATGTGGTATTTGTCTTTCTCTGACACTGCACAAGGGTTCCCTTTCTCCACATCCTCGCCAGCACTTGTTTGTTGGTTTATTGATGACAGCCATTCTGACAGGTGTGAGGTGATATCTTATGACGGCTTTAATTTGCATTTTTCTAATGATTAGTGATGGTGAGCATCTCTTCATATGTCTCTTTGTCATCTGTATGTCCTCTTTAGGAAGTTTCTATTCAGGTCCTTTGCCCATTTTTTAATTGAATTGTTTATTTTTTATGTAGAGATTTATAAATTATTTATAAAATTTGAATATTAATCCCTTATCAGATGTATCAGTGACAAATATGTTCTCCCATTACTGGGCAGTCTTTTTATTTGTTTATGGTGTCCTTTGCTGTGCAAGTACTTGTTAGTTTGGTGTTGCCCCAATTGTTTATTTTTTTCTTTGTCTGAAGCAATATATCAGAAAAAAATATTGCTATGAGAAATGTCTGAGATTTTACTGCCTGTTTTCTTCTAGAATTTAGAAACTGACTCATAGATACAGAGAACAGACTGACAGTTGTCAAAGGCGAGGTTAAGGGGTTAAGCAAAGAAAATAAATAAATAAGATTCATAGAACACACAGTGGTATGGTGATTATCATAGGGAAAGGGAGTGGGGGGGAATTAAAAGAGAGTAAAGAGGGGATAAATGGTGATGGAAGGAGACTTGATTTGGGGTGGTGAACACACGATAAAATATACTGATAATGTATTATAGAATTGTACACCTAAAACCTATGTATTTTTATTAAGACATGCCACCCCAAAAGATTCAATAAAAATTAGAAAAATTAAAAACAAGAAAAAAAGTCTATAGCAGTAATTTCAGCAAGAAGTACATCCTAGTTTTAAAGTTCAGCTTCTGCTTCCCCAGCACTGATTCCAGACTCTGCCTTGGTGTATCCATAAAATATCTCGCTTTATCACACTAGGCACCCCTCCACTTCACTTTACCTAGTTCCCTTACCTATGCGGGGGTCAGACTTTGCTCAGTTAAAGTTCAAAGCCCTTATTTCTGGTGCTCACTCTCGGCGGGCATTTTAGTCTTGGGCACCCCCTTGCTCTTTTCTGTGAGAATGGGAGTTTGGACCTTGATGCTCACTCAGCACTGTCACTCCGTGCCTAATCATAGACAAAGGATGGGTTTGCTTTGGCAACACGGCTTATCTCCCTGTCTAATTAGTGCGTCCTTGGCTGGGGTACTACCAAGATAGCAGAAATTTGGCTTCTAGCTTTGTGCTGCTAATGAGGATTTTAGTCTGTAAGTATGCTTTGCCTTTAGCAACTTGGTTTATTCTCTTCATTTTGGGTCCACTTGCTGTCAGTCCCTTACACTGTTCCAATTCCGTAAAATGATGCAAAGTCACAAGAATGTCTTCCTACTATGTCTCCATGGCAGGATCATCTGCAAAAAGTGTTCCCCAACTGAATCATGTACCGAACCCACAAACTGTTCAGCTTCCCATGGCATTACTACCCTTCAAGGACTTGGTGGCTTCATCTCATTTAGAGCATAGAGACATTCAAATAGGCCCACGTTAAACAAAAAATCCAACTTGGTAACTGTACAAAAGAAAATATATGCTCAACAGGAAAGCCCATAATTGCATTTTCTATTTCTTTAGCTCTGCATGAGAGTAGTTATCTCTTAGTTTTGCTATGAGAAGCCACATGCACACATTGGGAGATTTCTGCTCTCACGCATGCCAGGTGTTTCTAATGAAGTGGTTCATCAGTATACTTTGCACACCCCCTGGTCGCAGGAAGGGCACCTGGCCCTGACCGAGGCGATGCTGGAGCTTCATCCTTTTCTCCAGATGGAGGACCCATCACCCAAGCTGGACTAGAGTCTTTCATGGAGATTAAATGGATGCTAGAGGAGTGAGAGTCTCTCTTCTTAAAATTGCCTTCTGTGAGGATATTTAACTCTTTAATCATTAAAGGCCCTTTCTTTTCTGCCAGTGCTAGCCAGGGTATGAAACAGAAACTGTGAGGAAGGAAGGGGCATACTGTTTGGATGTAAACAGCTGTTAAATGACTACACCTGGAATTTTCTTTTACAAGTACCAATAAGTTCATCTTTTTCTTTTTCTCACTTTATTTTTATTAGACTCCTTGAACAAATAAACTTTAACTTGCCAAAAATATACTTTTAAAAATTATTGTTAGTAACTTGACAATCTAATAGTTTGCTCAGTTTTTCATGCAAGATAAATGGAGATAATAGTGACTATATCTTTGACATGATATACATATGTTGCATTAATTATATGAGATTATATGCTTGGTAGTATTATTATGGAAACTTAACAATTTAAGAAAACTCTATGGTGTGTAATTTAAGGATTATGTGTGCAGGATATGTTTCCCCACAGTCAACATAATTTGAGATGGTACCTCTAGGACAATAAGATGTTCCTCTATTGAATGAGGGAAAGGATGTGAGAGTGCAAGTGGGAATGGACTAGAAATATGATTCTTAATGGTATGCACAAATATGTGAGATAAAGTTTTTCAGGAAACTGCAAATAATCCGAATTTAGGACTAAAGAAGACACTCAAGCCCTGGAAGGGTGGCTGTGTTGGCTGGAGCCTCATCCTGTACTCCAAAAGGTTGAGGGTTCAATTCCCAGTCAGGGCACATACCCAGGTTGCAGGTTCGATCCCTGATCTGGGCAGATATGGTAGACAACTGATCGATGTTTCTCTCTCACATTGCTGTTTCTCTTTCTCTCTTCTTCTCTCTCTAAAATCAATGAAAAACTAACCTCGAGTGAGAAATAAATACATAAATAGATAAGAGGACACTCAAAATGTACACAGGAGTCAAAATATGAAGAGTTCTAAACATCTCTAACCTCTATGAACTTTAGCTCTTTCATTTATGACATGGAGATGGGAAGAATGTATTTCCTATAAAGACTTGTGTAAATACAATTTCCATAGTGATTAGCAAAAAACAACAACAAAAAATGCTGTGTAAGCGACTTTGCATTATTACAGAGATAATGAATTATGTGAACCTCCTAGTATATTCCCAAGATAGCCAGCTTTGCTTTAAACATAACTTATATGTTATAAAAACTACTGATATAAGTAGTAAATTTACATATTTCAATAAAAAGATGTTTTGTTAGAAACTATAATTTAATCACCGTTTGTCTGAGGAGTTAGGCAAGGGTACCCTCTAGTGGTATTATGCTAGAACTGCAGACATACAGTCCTCATATCTGAGAAAGAATTCAAAGTACCTGCAGATTCAAGGCACTTGATGGCCTTATTTGAGAACAAAGAATACCTGACAACCCTGGAAACATCATATCTAAACTCCTGCCTTATAAATTCTATTAAATTTCTTAACCTAAGATATTTTTTAAAATATGAGTTTAAAGTATTACTTCCCAAAAGACACTAAAAATGCTGAGATTACACACACACACACACACACACACACACACACACACACACGTTGGTATGAAATGTATTCTCTTAGAAGTATTGTCTTATTTTATTAAATGACTAGAGGCCCGGTGCACAAAAATTTGTGCATGGGGGGGGGTATCCCTCAGCCCAGCCTGTGCCCTCTCACAGTCTGGGACCCTTCGGGGGATGACCACCTGCTGGTTTAGGCCTGCTCCCTGGAGGATAGGGCCTAAGCTGGCAATCAGACATCCCTCTGGCAACCCGAGAGCCCTTGGAGGATGTCCATTTGCCAGTGGAGAGCAGGCCTAAGCTGCAATCTGACATCCTTAGCACTTCTGAGGAAGCCGGAAAGGCTCCCACCACCCCCGCTGTACTGGCAGTCATCAGCCTGGTTTGTGGCTGAGCAGAGCTCCCCTGTGGGAGCGCACCGCACTGACCACCAGGGGGCAGCTCCTGCATTGAGCGTCTGCCCCCTGGTGGTCAGTGTGTGTCATAGTGACCAGTCATTCCCAGTCTTTCTGCTGTTAGGGTCCATTTGCATATTACCCTTTTATTATATAGGATAATACATTGTGGCTCTTTTTGTTTATTTATTCATTTGGATTTAATATTCTAACTTTTCAAATTGAGGAGTTGTCAGTCCAACTTCAATTTGTACAGTTTTTCAAAGTTGTACTTTTTTCCAAAACCAAAAGTTTGAAATAATGTTATCTCTATTTCATATGAAAAATCTCCTCTATTGTGTTTTATAATAGTCCTTTAGTGTTCCCCAAAAGCCACCCAGAGGAGATAGCAACAAATGAAACATAATTGTGGACAACATCTTATTATAAGTTAATGATAGTAAAGATCATTGTAACAAATTCTCCTCAATGTCAAGTTCAGGAAAATGAACTTCCTGTATAGACAGTGAAGTCTATTTAACCCATCTGAATGTTTCATCAGTTGTTTCTCCATTTTTGCTGCCTTACCGTGGGTTTTTCCATTTACATTGTGGATTCACCATTTATAAACCACTTACAAATTAGAGTTCTAATTAGCTACATTTAAACTACAACAGTTTTTTAATGTTCTCTTATTAAAAACATTTTAAATGTCTTAAATTTAGCATTATAACCTTTGATGCCTATAGTTTGTGGGTTTTTGTTGTAATTTTAAAGTGAAGTTTGTTAAATAATCTGCTATAATCCTATATAATTAAAGCCTGATGCCCTCGCACAATGCTGCAGCAAGATGGCTGTCGCAAGATGGCCGCGTGCACAGCAGAGGCAGGCCCAGTGGCTGCTCCGTGCAATGAGGCCTGGGGGTCCCGCAGCTCTGCATGGCACAGAGGAGGCCGGTTTGGAGGAGTAAGCAGGTTACGGCAGGGGAGGACAGTTGTAGGCTATCAGGCCAGCAGGGGAACAGTTAGGGGGCGATCAGGCCGGCAGGGGAGTGGTTAGGGGGTGATCAGGCTGGCAGGCAGAAGCAGTTAGGGGCAATCAGACAGGCAGGCAGGCGAGTGGTTGGGAGCCAGCAGTTCTGGATTGTGAGAGGGATGTCCAACTGTCCATTTAGGCCCAATCCCACACCTCTGTCAGACATCCCCTGAGGGGTCCCAGATTGGAGAGGGTGCAGGCCAGGTTGAGGGACACCCCCCATGCATGAATTTCATGCACCGGGCCTCTAGTTCTTTTATAAAGAGCTCTGTGTAAAATTAGAGAATAGATGGCATTTCTAAGAAAAGAATACCTTTTTTATTTAGAAAACGCATATTTCATCCAGTATCCCAAATCAGCTCTTCTGTTCCACTGAAAATTCCTTCTCTAATATTACAGGATTTATATAAACCTTCTGTATTCATCTCTTCTCATTTTTCCCAAGTAGCATTCACATAGTGACAGTAGGAAGTTAGCAATGTCAGATGTGCTGATGATTATGGAGTAGTTTGAAAACAAAGATAAAAGCACAAATAAAACACTCTGAAAGGTAAATCAGAAGACAAACCACTCATCACCAACCCTCTGCCACAGAAATGAACAGATTGTTAGTAGTATCATTTTGTGATTGGGCATTGGATTTTTCTGTAAAATAGGTTTTCATACTGGTAGGATAGAGCTGTTTTGTAATGAGAGTTAAGTGAAGTTAAAAAGAGGACAAAGGCCATATATTTTTAAAAATAATCTAAATTGATTAAGACTCTAGAGTTCTTTCATTCAACAGCTTTCCAGAAGGCAAATTTATATGCAGTTCAAGCACTTAAAACTAAATTTTATTCATCAGCATCACTTTCTCCAGTTATTCTCCATGGAATAGACTCATGATACTTTGCAAAGGAATGTAATTGTGCAACCTGTTATTACTTGTGTGTGCTGATAAAGGAGGAGGTGATAACTGTATTCTTATTTTTGAATACTATAAATTTCAATTTCAATTAAATCAGATTGGGTATTATGTTCTATGCCATCTTTATTTAAAACTAGAGGCCTGGTGCACAGATTCATGCAAGGCTGGGGTCCTGAGAGGGGTGGAGGTGTCAGGATGCGATCAGCCCTCCTGGCAGGTGGTGGGATGCCCTTGCGGGCCCAGGATCGGGATCTCCCCCACTGACTTTCTCACGGGTTGTTGGGAGCCACCTGGCGGTCATCTTTGTGTTGTTTCTTCCTTGTGGAGCATCTAGGGAGGGGAAGCAGTCACGGTGCCCGATGTTGACTTCCAGGAGGCCAGCAGTGCTGTTGGGATCGTGCTGGTGGCACTGGTACGTAGGTGCTTGGCCAGTTCTCCGGAGATTAGACCTGCAGGACTACTGAGGGAGTAAGTGGCTGCTGCCAGGCTGGTAGGCCCCAGGGGCGGGTCTCAGCTGAGTGGCACTCCTGCTGTGGGAGCTCACTGACCATCAGGGTGCAGCTCCTGCATTGAGCATCTGCCCCATGGTGGTCAGAGTGCACCATAGTGACCAGTTGTTCTGGTCATTCTAGTCCTTCTGGTCAGTCTGGTCATTCAGTTGCTTAGGCTTTTGCATATATAGATTAGCTGTGATTAGTTTCTAATGTCTATTGCTGTTAGTATCAGCTTTATTACTCCCATCGGTGAATATGGAGTGAAGGCATTCATACCTTTCCATTATATTTATTTGTATTTTGAATTTACCAAGTTGTCATTAAGAACAACAGCCTTGTAAGCATTGAAGCACAATGTGAGATAGCTGGTAAAAGTTTTAAGTTACTTTCAAGCTGTGTTTTATTTTATCCTCAAAATAAATGAGTAAATCAATTTTAAAAAATCTTTTAAAAATTTTTTTTCAGGTACCTTTAGATCCCATGCTAATATCTAAATCAACTAATAAATAGATCTGAGCAAAGAGGTTTGAATCATGAACCTTATCAATAGTGTTTAAAATCTAATCCTTTAACAAATGTAAAAGCTTCCTACAAACCATCATTCTTCCTACTTCTGATCTTTTTCCTCTATTTCCTTTGCAACCTATTGAATCCTAGGCATTTATTGCCTTTATGGGTCTCTTCTTTACTTCTCATCCTTAGCTCGCCCACACTTGTTGGGTGTACTGTCACTGTCTTATTGTAGGGCCAGGCCATCTCTCACTTTGTGCCTGCATCAGCCTCCTAGATGGCATTTCTGACTAGCAAATTTATCCTCCAGGTACCGGGCTGACTTGTCTAAAATGTGAATGTAGTCATAGAATTCCTTGACTATCCATTGCTTAATGATAGAGTCAAGTTTGTTAAACTGAAATGGGATAGCTATTGATTTATTCCAGGTAATTAAACTTACATTTAATTTTGAGAATATGATGGTAAAATTAAGTCTTAAAGTTAGTGAAACAATGTCATAGGCCAAAAAAATCTAGAAGGTGTATGGAAATATAGATAGATTTTAAATTGGCTTTGATTACTTCCAAGAAACTAGCTTAGGCAAAATCTCATTATAACTGACATTATTAGACTAGATATCTGTGTATTAGCAAAATTTTTTAAAAGCCCCTGGTTGGCCTCCTTTTTGTGTAAAGCAAGACTTATGGCTGGCTGTCAGAAGATGACTGGCTGATAAACAGACTCTCCCATTTCTCTGACTCAGCTAGCTGACAAGTCTCTTTTCTCCTTGCTGTCTTAGTCTTAACATCTGTCAAATGGGGATGCCTGGCCTTTCTCCTAGTGGGGAAGTGAGAAAGTGATGTCACATTGTAACAAATACAGTAAAAACAAAATGTTTTCAAATGTTTTAGGTCATTGCAGCCTCACAATAAGGCAGTTGTTAAAGCTCTATCAGATGCTAGACACTTTTCATGTAGAAAATGTTTTACTATGCCCTATTTACAAAAAGAAGTTAACACATAACACAACTTTAATATATGAGATTTTTAAAGATAATTTCAATAAACAAAGATTATCTTAAAAATTACATTACTGAAATTATTGAAGTCATACTATAAAATAAGACTCAATTCCTGCATTTAAAATAATGGATGTCCCTGTGCAAATAAAACAAAAATGGGCTCAAGTGATGTCTCCAACTTATCTAAATACCAGAGTCCGGTGCACAGAATTCGTGCATGGGGGCGGGAGATCCCTCAGCCCTGCCTGCACCCTGTCCAGTCAGGACCCTCTTGCAATCTGGGACTGTTGGCTCCTAACTGCTCACCTGCCTGCCTGCCTGATCACCCCTAACCACCTCTGCTTGTCTGATTGCCCCTAACTGCTCCCCTGTGGCCTGATTGCCCCTAACTATTCCCCTGCTGGCGTGATCACCCCTAACTGCCTCTGTCTCGTCCCCGCACACAGGACCCAGGCTTCCCTCCCTCTGGCCAGCTGCAGGCACCCAGGACCGGGGTCGGGCAGCTTCGTCCAGCCCCGACTTTGTCAGGAAGGACGTCTGGAAGACAGCCAGTCTAATTCGCACATTACCCTTTTATTAGTATAGATATTTATGTTACTTATGCATGTGTGTGCACATGATTATGTGTGCATACATACATTCCACAGTTTATGTATATGTTTACATTACACGTGGGAGGAAGTCATCAGTCTGAGCTATTGGTCTACAAATACCTTGAACAAATACATATTTCCACTCAGATAAATCTTTGTCAATGGCTTAACATTTAAATTTTTAGAAAAACGAATAATTAGTTCCATTATCTTTTCTGTTTATACTACTAGTTATTTGAAATTATTAAAACTGGGGAGCTTTATAGTTTAGGTTATTATTGACCTATTTTAATCATTTCAATTGTTTACTACATTGCCATCTACCATAATTTAGTAGTAATTTACCATTTTAAGTGTAGAACAATAATATCACCAGTAGAAAGTTTAAAGTTACATGTCACTTATGTTTTGATATTTCCTTTGTTCCACTTAGGAAAAAGAAAAAAGAACTTCTCTGATGCATCTTAGTTTGTGAGAAACTGTGGGTGGTAGTTTAAAGGTGGTTAGAAAATTATCCCCTAAAGACATTTTAGGTTAAACAACATTCAGAATTAGAATGGAACCAACCCAAAGGTATTGGAATGAAGGGGTGATGTGGGTGGTAAAGGTGGCTTGTGGCTACAAACTAATTAGCATTGAATAAATTACTAATCAAATTTCCTTTTTCAAATATAGATATGATTTATTCCAGGGAGGGTCTTGGTATAATTGACCTAAATATTGACCTATTTTTGCTGTCTTTCCTGGTATCAAATAAGACTCTTTATAAATCGGAATTTATCAAGTGGCTTTTCTCATATTATTTCATTAATGAATTTATATTTTTACTAAACTATAATATGTAGCAAATCCAATTACAAAAATGTTGTAAATGTCTAAAATTTTGTTTATCACAGTATTGTGTTAGAATAATATTTTATTTGTGAGAATTAAGTCATTGACAAAACGTAAAGTTGTTTAGGATAAGATTTGGCCAATGGGAAGTACTCAGAATATCTCAACTATTATTATTACTTTTAAATGTAGATTCATTACCATTTATAAAAGTGTAGATTTCTATGCACATGCATTTTAAGAGAGTTGTTTATTATATAGTATACCCAGAATGATTTTTGTTTTTGCTTTGTTTTTACTTGTTGACTTGTTTACTTGGGACATAAATCGTCATTATGTGGGATGTTTCCATAGATTTTTTAAATATAATTTCTTTTCACAATACATTTTTGAAATGTGTTTATTTTTATGGAATTATCTTAATTGTATGAGTTTACATTTTATCTAATCTGTTTAAGTAGCAATTAATATCCATATTTGAATGCTTTTATAAAATATTTTCATTGCATTCTTTCATTCATTAGACCAACCAACAAATCACGAAGAGACTACATATTGTACACAAATATTTAAAGCATCCCTTTAAGAAATGAAGCTAATATCTAAAGGATGAGACTTATATAAGTAAAACGATTAATCTCTTGTCATAAGTGCCCAGCAGAGGTTTGTAAAAATTAGAACAAATCCTTTCTAAAGAATTCAAGGATGTCTTCAAAGAAAGGAAAGGTCTTTGAGGGTGATTAGGAATTTATGAAACAGAGACTGAAAGAATAGGTGAGGAAAAAGCATGTTTCCAGAAATGTACTTATTTTTAGAATGACTTATTTTCTGTATTTGCAATACGATGACAAAATCCTTTGTTTAATAACCTTTTATTTAAGAAGATTTTAGAATTGAACCCTATAACAGTTGAGAACTTGCCCAATAATCCCTGGAGCCAAATAAACTTGTTACTATGTAGAAAGCTGGGCTATTATCTCTTTATTTCCAAGTTCCTTGATAATGACCTGAACATTTCTAGACAGAAATAGGGCCAAATAAAGACAATTAGACATTAGCAAGTGGTAAGTGAGCTTCATGAGTATTTAGACTTCAAAGAAAGGTGAAGCAAAAGTTTTAGGTATATAGTCTGATTAAGATGAACTTTAAATGAAAGTATTTAATTTGTAGTTGTTATTAGAGAGTTACTTGGTAATGTATTGGGATTAAAAATAAACAAGACTAATCGAATAAGAAAAAACATGAAAAGTTGCAATAAGCCAGAAATCATAAGTAGGTAAATCAAACAAATGAACCCAAAAGTGTTCAACTAGATGAAAAATTATTAAGTTGGTATGTTTAGTATACAAAGTATTTTGAAACTATTTACTGCAAAAGTAATACATGAGTACTGTCCTATTCAACTTGGGCTGCCATAACGAAATACCATAGACTGGGTGACTTATGTCCTTACTTATTTTTTTACACTTTTGCAGGATGTAAGTCTGAAATCAGGGTGGTAGCATGGTCAGGTTTGGTGAGAATTCACTTCCTGGTTTTCAGATGGTTTCCTTCTTGTGTCCTTGTGTGGCAGGAAGACAGTGAATTCTTTCTGATACCTATTCTAATAACGGTACTATTCATCATGACTGCTCCTCCTGCGGGAGCTCATCTAAACCTAAGTACTTCCCAAAGACCTCATCTCCAATTACCGTCACCTTAGGGGCAGGGCTGCAACATATGAATTTGAGAGTGACGCAATTCAATCTATAGCAACCTCTTAAAGTAGGGTTATCAGCATGGGAGAGCTAGTTATCTTGGGAGGTCTTTGGACAGATGCTGGGAAGCTGATAGAGTAAATGATGAGTAAGTGGAATCCTTGTTTCCTCACCTTTGTCTTGGTGATCATTGGCAAGTCCTTTGTGTACCTTCTCTAAGCATTTATTTCTTTTCCAAAATAAAAGTAATGATACCTAACAAAAATGTGCTCAGGACTGAAAGAGATAAAGTGCTTAACTGTATAAACAGTGCCTGATATATAGGAAGTGCTCAATAAATATAGTTTTTTTCTATTTTTTTACTGTCTTTTAAGAAGTAATTAAAATGGATTCCTAAACTTTAAGAACTTTAAGCAGAATATTTTTTTCAAAGTTCTTGCATACTTCAGGTACTCCTTGGAAGTCTGTGAACCTGCGTATCTCCAGCATAGCCAAAACCACTGTTATAAGAGCTATAAAGACTCTGAGATTTGTGCGGCTTTATATATTTTGAGTTTCCTTGAATTAATGAAGTCTTAATCCATTTAATCCATTTTCTATAAATAGTTGGAAGGCAGAATTATATTTTTTACTAGGTTTTCATCAGGTTAAAATATAAACACAATATGTCAGCTAGCAAAAACTAATTTAACCAGATTCACACAAATTTTTTTGGAATTGAAGTTTTAAGAATTTCTCTTCTGGAAATGACTTTCGAACTAAAGCAATAATAAGAGACCATGGGAAGGAAAAAGTTAAAATTATATTTTTGCATATGTTAAATGATGAAAATATCTCCATGCAAACACAATAAAATCAATACAGTAAAAGCTTTCAAAACACAATAGGAACTGGGGAAAGGATTTTATTTTAGAAACATTCTAGATAATTGAACCTACAGTTTTAAATACTTCATTAGGATTAAACAGAATGATGATATTTTAAAATAAATATTTGTCAAATGTGGGACTAAATGAGACAAAAATAAACTTTTAAATAATTCTTAGTGTAACAATTGAACATTTTGAAAGGGGTAATACTATAAATGGTATAATTTCTAATTATTTCTGTATATTAAGAATACCTAAAATCAATGTGTTTAAATAAGAAATGTTAGCATTAATTTTTTTATTTTTCAGAAAGAAGTATTCAGAGATGGATAGAATGCTTATCAAAATTGAAATATTATGAAGTGCTGTAATTTAAGATATAATTAAATTTGATGATTCAAGATATAAAAAATTCTAATATAATGGCTACCACTCACATTTTCAAATCTATGTATTTATTTAGATTACTTAGCCTGATCATGTGGATACCTATAGAATCATACAAATACTTTCTAGCATCTGTTGTTAATAGAATATGGCATGTTATTGAAATCTGACAGCAATAATTTTAATTTCTTATCATAATTGAGGAGCTATTTTTATTTAGGATGCATTTAGTTTAAAGATCATCCAGTATTGTATAAATATAAACACAATGAGATGTATACACATCAGTCATGATATTTGATGGTCTAGTTCTAAGGGCCTTACATATTTAAACAAAAATAAGAAAAAATTAGGTGTCAGAAAAGAAAGCTGTGGAATACTGATAATATTCCACTGGGAACATTCTGTATATTTCAGTTTGTAGGAAATTAATCCTTTCACCTTAATCATGTCTACAAAGGTTCATTGTTATACTAAGATATAAAGTTCAAAATTAAAAACAAATTATGCAAATAATATTATGCCATCTATAATAATGCAAAAATAATTCTAAGACCTAATTTATAAATGTGTTTATAAAACATATATGTGTTTATAAATATGTGTGGTGGTATTTGTCATCAAAAAGGATAAAAGGATTTCCATAGTTTATGTGTTTATAAATGTATGCTATGGTATTATGTGTTTATAAATATGTTATGGTATTTGTCATTAAAAGGGGATAAGTGGATTTCCCTATTTTCTGAAGATGTGACATTTAAGGTGTCAGCACCAATCAACTGGTGATATCTGATTATATTTGTGTGAAAAAGTAACACCTCTTTTTTTATTCAGATGTTCATATAGCCAAAATTCTGTTTTGTTTTGTTTATTATTTTAAGGCAAGTGAAGAAACAGGATGGTGTCCTTAGTGAGGAATGCACAATATTTTAAATTTTTTATGGATTCTGAGAGAGACTGGCTCTGCTTGTAATGTCTGAAAGTTACATTTCAGCTCTCAGAAACCTGTGATTTTGTACCATTATCTCAGAAGTTCAAAGCTGTGCTTCTAAGATAACTTCTTGTAGGAGCTCTAAATATTTTATCAATTAAATTTAAGCTTTTTTTGGAGAATAAACTTGAAGAACAATTAGTCCAATCAAATTTAGTGATTTTAGAAATTTATCAAGATTTATTGTGTATCTGTATTTAGAATGCAATTGATTTTTAAAGATAATACCCAAACCAGAATAACGCATTGTATTAGATTTGGAGTTTTGAGATATGAGTTTGATTCCTGATTCTTTTCATTACCATGTTGGGTAAGTTGCTTAATGAAGCTGAGTCTTATGATTTTATAATATGAGAAGAAAAATACATTCCTTGTTTACCCCACAGGGCTATTGTAAAGATCAAATGAGATAATATGTGTGTGGAAGCTCTTAGTAAAACTTGAGCCATATATACACAAATGATACCATTCATTTAATGGATATGATACTGCTTAAAGAATGACATCTAAAAACTAAACCTAGCCATGCTCCTTCTAGGGATTTTGTTCTACAATCTGTGATTTTGTTTATTGGGGAGCCACCACTAATTAAAGTGTGGTTGATGTTCCTGCTGTTCACATTTGTCCAGTATTTTACCCAAATCTACTGGTAGTAATTAATGAATATTTAAAATGTACGGCAGCAGTCTGCTCAGGCATGGCCTATCTCACCCTCCCCTTGCTCATGCTGGGCTTTCACAATGGAGCCTGCTGAGACAAAACTGTTTCACAGACTTCTTAGGGTGGATCACTCTCCATTTATCCAGGATAAACCAGGTTTTAAGCAATTCGTAGCAAAAAAAAAAAAAAAAAAAAGAAGAAGAAGAAGAAAGCACACAGAATTTCTATGCAAAATAAAATCTATTTCTCTTAAAGAAAATGTGAATGAAAAAGTAAAATAAGAACAAACACAATATTTCATAATAAAACTGTTATTTCCCATTTATATTTTGTTATAAAAGATATGGAAATTATGTAATGTTACGGAGATCTCAATATTTACATTAGCCGAAAATAAAATTTATTTTTGGAAGTGCAAATATCAATTAAAACAATGCAAACATGATTATTTTAAGCCCACATCTATTAATTAAGCCAAACAAAAGGTACAGATATACCACATCCCCAAAATTGTCCACACAACATCAATAAATAACATCTTACATTCTAAATCTAAGATCATTTTGATAATTCAATATTTAGTATCATCTCTGAATAACTTTACTTTATTACAAAAGAGAAAAGTTTTTCAAGCATTATGCCAACTAAGTAACCCAAAATAGTCTTCACATTCTGGTGTGTAGGCCTAATGACTTTCCACTATGTCAGGAGTTAACTACTTTTAGCCCATAGACAACCATGACTATGACCCTACAAAAGGTAGGGGGCTTGACAAATGGAGATTCCAGTACATGAGGATGAGGGGCAATGAAGAATGGATAACACATGGTATTCATTGTGATAGAGAGATTCTGGTACCATACAAATGAAAATTCTAATCTTAAGTACAGAAATCTTGCTAAGATTTAGTTTTCTATTCTGAAAATAGGCTTAGTAATACCTACCTTATTGGGAATCGTGAGGATTAAAAATGCTTGTACATAAAGTGGCTAAGGCCGAGCCTGGCCGAAAATGTGTTGTCAGAGGAAGCTACTACGTGTTTATCTCTGGGGAAAAAATAGGAAATTAGACATAAACCAAGGCCAGGATGACAAGAATAGAGCTACTCCTGGCAGACATTATTAATCCATCATGAAAAAAGTGAGCACACAGAAAGAAATTATTAGCTCCAGTAAAACTAGGGTGTATTCCTAAGTAATGTATTATTCGATGGACTAAAGAATCCAGCTGGGTGTAACCTCACCCATATACTAAATGAAATGCCTTAAGTTGTGAATTCAGATTTTATATTCTTAAGAGGAACGGCCTTGATGTACCCTGCCACTGACCACATACTAAAGTGGCCAGATTAGAATTCTTGGTGACACTACTAGCCACCTCCTATGATCCTTGAGTGTGCACATCTCTTTGTACCCTGTGCCCCCACTTTAACTTGGTACCAAGTGGCTGTCTTTACTTCATGGGCTTATTTGCTACCCATGAAGCGCCCCCTCTGGGAGATACCTGCAATGATAACAAGAAATAGAATGCACATACAACTTGGTGAATGGATCTCAATTCAATGACAAAATCTTAAGAATAGGTAATTTGTAAATTCCATAGCTGACTTATTTCAGAAATAAAATATGTCACAGTAAATAATGCATCCTTCACGTAATTTAATGCAATTGCCATAAAATATTACCAAAAATGCAAATTCAAGTAACAGGAAGATGCTAGCATTGGTTAAAAGTCTGACCACTGTTGATGATGTATAGAAAAAAAATATTTTAAAACGGATGTTTTGATTTCAATAGAGCAAGAAGGTGACCTACCTATGGTTAGTTATGCAGAGATGATGTCCAAAGAGCATGCCTGCTAGTTGATTGGAGGGAGAGCGCTCACTCCACACTGACAGTTAAGTTTGATAGCAGTATTGCACGAGGGAAGATGGCAAGCAGCAATGAGAGCAAGTAGATCTGCATGAACATTTTTTGTGTTGAATTTAATAATGTATTCTTCATGCTAAATCACTTTCTGAAAACTTATTTCATCTGATTTGAGATGTGATTTGAGAACTGGCAATATGTTAGGCAATCTGCTGCAAAATTGTCTATTTTCACCTAAGTACCTCTGCATCTTCTTAGATTTGCTTGGTACCAAAATTTTTTTATGCAGTCCTACTCTGCAAATCAGAGAGCTAAACATGTGCTTCCCGTAGCAGCAGTATGCTAGGGGGATTATTTTTAACTACATTTGGAGGCCAGTAAGCAAAAGTAAGTGTCAGCATTGGGGCAAACACTAGGGTACATGTAAATAGTGCACCTGCTCAGAGGACCAATTAGATTATACTGTAAAAGCAGGACACCCAATGGGAGTAACTCCCCACCTCATAGGACTTCCAAAGCCTTTGAATGCCTGTCCATTCCACATGCTGATGGTGAATGCATTAAATATTTTACTGGTAAAAGTTCATTCTTTTAAGTTTTATGTTTCCAAAATGCTATCCCTAATAAAATATAAATACCACAGAAGGGCTATAAATTATATTAGAAAGATCACCAGAGGGAGTCCCCAGGGACGATTTTGACTAGGGAAGTAGTGAGAGATACTCTAAAGGGTAGAAATGTGTCTGTGCGCTAGTGCGTGTGTAGGCGTCTGTAAAGAACATTGCATTTTACTACTTCACCGTTTTGTTTGACTCATTGCCCAGAAGCGAGAGTTGCAACCTCATTTTAGAAATCCTGTGTGTTCCTAGTTCTCCTGCCATAATATTTGAGCTCCTAACACTAAAAGCCAAATTATTTAGATGCAGTGGCTTTTAGTTGAATCATTTTCTTCAGAAAGTAGTTGTGGTCCAGTAGAAGGTACAACAAAGTAATAATCAGCTACAAGACCGTTTAACTCTAACCAGCTATAATCATGCTTCTGACATCTGCCTCCGGAACCTCACGCTGCTCCTCCTTATGCGCCAGCCATGTGCTTCCCCATCCCTTACGGGGGGCACCATTTGGCCTTGAACTTGTACTGATGTATAAATATGACAATAACCCCTAAATATATACATTGAAAATATAAAGACAACACAAAAACTAACATTGTTTTATACATGTGACTTTCTCTTTGGTTCTGTTGAAAAATGTATTATCTAGAAATGCATCGTTACTCTTTTTATTATGAACATAGAAACAATTATAATCACCATGAAAACTCTAACCAAATTACATGAAACTTGGTGGAGTTAAGGTTCAAAATTTATAAAATGACAATAAATACAAAGGAGGAGTAAGAACACATTACTGAAAATATGTTAATGGAAGAAATTAGTAAAATATATAAATGGAAATAAACATCAGATTTAAGGTAAAATGCCACATGGGTAGCATGGGATAAGTAGCGAATTAGGAAAAGAGTAGTGCTCCAAGATTAGCAATAAGAAAAAAGTAACTTGGTCTAAAGTCTATCTTAAGAGACAGTTTTGCCCTGGCCAGTTGCTCTGTAGTTAGAACATTGGCCTGCAGACCTAAAGGTCTCAGGTTTGATTACCAGTCAAGAGCAAATACCCCAGCCTTGACCGGTTTGGCTCAGTGGATAGAGCATAAGCCTGCAGACTGAAAGGTCCCAGGTTCAATTCCAGTCAAGGGTATGTACCTTGATTGCAGGCACATCCCCAGTAGGGGGTATGCCGGAAGCAGCTGATCTATGTTTCTCTCTCATGGATGTTTATAACTCTCTATCCCACTCCCTTCCTCTCTGTAAAACATCAATTATATATATGAGCAAGTACCTCCAATCTTTGGCCCTGGTAGGGGTGCCTGTGGGAGGCAACCAATCAATGCATCTCTCTCTCCTGCTCCCCTCCACTTTCTCAAAAAAAAGTAATAAAAATATTAATATCCTCAGGCGAGGATTAAAAAAAAGAGAGACAGTTTTATGATAGATATATTTAAGAACAGGCTCAGGGAGTGTATAATTGGTTTAGATGAGAATAAATCTAACATGAAACTATTAATTTGGTGATCATCGATAGTTCACATAGAGAGGAGCCTTTCTGCAAAGTTCACCAGACAGGCAGAGCCAACCAGAAGGCTGACACGTTGACTAGAGAAACATATTTTGCTAATTACATCTATACCAAAGTAGCCTTTCACATGTCTCCAAAGATCATGCCAAGGTATAGAAAACAGTTTTTCATAAATATCAAGAATTGAAGTCTTAAAGCAACAAATGTGGAGGATATGAGAAGGCAAATGCTTCATTGTGTTTGACCATAGTGAACTCATTACCTAAATATCGCAAACTTTCAGAAAGCAGCAAAACCACTAGAACAAGTAAATGGACTAGAATAATAAACACATGGTATGTTAGAGTAATTTGAAAGAATATCTGAAGAAAGACTTACAAAGAAAGCATAATTTTATTTACTGGGTACTGTGACAATAAAACAGCTAATTATATGAATTCCATTTTAAATAAGAATGAATACTTTCAAAACTGTTATAGAATTTAAAAGAACAGTGTAGGGACAACAATTAAAGGAATGTCATTGAGAAAAAAAAATGGGTGAAAAGGGTCTGGAACCTAGGTGATAAGGAATTATTTGCTAAGCATAAAAGGAATACATTTTGTGAAATGAAAATTGGTTTGACAAAGACAGTGTCCTAGAAGAAAGCTGAAGCAACTGGCTGTCAACAAAAATAAATTTAATGTTAGCCCTGGCTGGATAGCTCAGTTGGTAAGAGCATTGTTTTGATACACAAGGTTGCAAGTCCTATCCCTCCCTCCTTTCTCTCTCTAAAATTTTAAAATAAAAATTGTAAAACAAATAAATTTAATTTTAATTGAAATATGTTCTTACTATAAGCAAAAGAGAACTAGGAAGAACTTTTAGGCTACCCTATAACTAATATTTTTTTAAAAAAAGATGATCATATTAAAAAATTTAAGAACTCATTTTCTTTTGATTGTAATGCTTTTTGGTTGATTAGTATTTTGGAGCTCTTAAGCTAAGATGATTCTGGTTTGCAAAACCTCTTGTGAGAAAATAAGAGTTTGCTACACAGTAATATTACTCTTTGCCTAGCAACACTTGAATGTAAGTAACTTTTCTGAAAATAAAAAAAAAATGGTCTATTACAATTGTCTCTTCTTTTCTAGTTTAGAGGTTTTCAGTCTGTTATTCATCTGAGCAGTCAAATGTTTTGTTTTGTTTGTAATATCAGTGAAATGGAACCTCTATTGATGCTAAAATTCTGAGCACTATGCAATCTGTGCAAATGAAAAAGAATTGAAGATGATCCATTTCCTTAGCATATGTACTTTTGCAAGTCTGGACAAGTAAGGGTACATTTAAAATGCAAATATTATACTGAGATGCTAAAATAATTTACATTCTGAGACTGCAGTTTAAATATAATTGTATTACATTAAAACACGGTTTGGTTTATCGTGTGATATAAATTTGGTTTATTTCTTACAGATTTATGGTGACTAGGATTTTGTTTTGATCTTGTAGTATATTCAGAAATTTCAGAACCATCTCTTAGAATTTGTGAAGCTTTAGCAGCAACATTTGTAAACACAAGGGGATGTTTTCACTTTTTAGTAGGGGAAGAGCAGATGGTTGGGATTAAGGGAATCGCTCCTTCGTGTTTAATAATGCAGCAGGGAAGGCAGTAGCAAGCTAACTTTTCACCAAGAGAGAATAATTTTTCAGAGCATCAGCTGCATCTTTCCTAGCTAGAACAGAGTCTCTTCAGATGTGTGCCATCTGCATGGGAGTGAGTCACAGCAAAAGATCTAATAATACTTGTAAAATACAGTTTGTTCCCAATGAGTTCTATAAAGAGAAAATACTTTCTGTATTTGGTGGAAAGGACTTGAGAGGAGAAATCTGCTTATAAGTAGAGTACTCAGAGATAGAAATCCAATCAGGCAACAGAAGAGATAGACAAAATAATCAAATATTAAAACAAACAAATAAAAACATTTTTGGCAATATTCTGCATCTATTGCAGCATATAGAATGATTCAATAGAAAAAATCTGATGATTTTAAGAGATATTACTTAAGCATAATTTAATATATGAATTTAAGAGTGATCCAGGGAAGTTTTGGAAAACAGTAATTTTTATAATATAATTAAAATTGCATATTAATTGAGTAAAGTATGATTGAAACTAAACATTAGTAAAATTATGTACTAGTACATAATGCAAGCACCAAGACAAAGAAAAGTACACATCGAGGGTTCCTAATGGATATAGATTTTCATTGTAATTTATTATTAAAAGAATTTGGTATCCTGAAGATCAAGTGATCCCCTCAACACCTAGTTTCATATTCACCACTAAGAACAATGCGGCGTAACTGACCCCTTTAATGGTTGTCTCAGTTCAGTTGTTCAACACCAAATGCTAAAGGAGCTGCTGTCAAACCATCAATTAAACGAGTCAAAGGAGAAAACTACAACCACAAAATTAGTAATCAAACAGCAATTTGGCCTGAATGAAGCACAAGTTAGAGAGGATGGAATTTAACTCCTTTTCATAGTTTTGTGTCAGCAATACTTTTATATCTATGCCTTCATATAAAAAAGAAAAATCATGTGTTATAGTGAGTATGATAGTCTCATAGCCATAGATTTAGACAAAGCCATCACTAGAGAAATTGCCTTAATAAGAATTGTATGAATACTAGATTAAAAAAAAAATTCTTCATACACCGTGTATTATGTCTACCTCCGAATGCTTTACCAGTGGTCATTGTCAGATGGCTCTTAGGTTTCAGAATATTTTTCCATATTTCATTTGATGATGGCTCTTGCGTTTCAGTTTTCCTTTTCCTCCATATACAGCCTAAGCTTAGTTTTTTAAAAATGCGATTCTATTTGTTTGAAAGGCTAGGCAATAGAATAAGAAAAAAAAATCAGCTTCCCTTTTCCCCTTGAGTGTCAATTCTGCCAATTAAAATTCCACAGCCTTAGTTTCTTATCTCTAAAATGAAGAGAGAATCAGTTGATTATTAATATACTAATCATTATAAAAGTTAACGTAGCTGTATTCTTGGCCTTTGTGGGGATTCCTGAAGCATCTTAGAGCATTTATTTGGTATGGACAGGATTTTTCAAGGGATCTGCAAATAAATATGATTAAATGACATTTCCATTTAGACAGATGCACATACATAAGACCATGAGTCCTACTGTGATTAATAAAATAAAAATTAATAGTTCCTAAAATAACTGATATAAACATAAATAAATGTCAGTGATTGTCAAATGCCTGATGTTCAAATAGGGATTTTGTATTTTAAAGGGCTTTGAATATTTACATTATGGAGAGCAAAGCAGGAGGGAATCAAATGAGAGAATTTACATTATGTGCTAACTGGGTCAAGGACTCTTTCTAAATTCTCATTGTCACCCCTTTCCTAATGTGAACAGAGGAAGACACAATTGTAGAAACACAATAGAGATTTATTTCTGTTAATCATAAGACAAATTAATGTAGGTTAATTGAAGAATCGTATCGGAGTTGTATCCACTGAATAGAATGAAGGGAAAAAAGTAAAGCCGATTGTAGTTAAATATCCCAAGTACGTGTTTTATATCTTGGCTCTTTCTGGTTACATGTTCTTGTTCATGTTAATTCTCAAAAACATTAGGTAGGAGATCAGACTTCTCAGCCTTGTTATTTAAATCATATGATCTTTGAAATATTTTTATTATTATGAGAGCATTTGAAAGGTTAATTACAAATATTCAACATAAAAATTGCACAGATCTTTAAAGCTTTTTTAAAGAGCCTCCATTTGCCTGGCTCAAGGGCTTGAGTTTTATGTTAGCAACAACAGTTTTTGTCTTAAATGGAAATTGGAATATCTGTATAATAAAAGCCTAAGTGACTGTTACAGCAGAATGACCAGAACTACTGGTTGCTACGATGTGCACTGACCACCAGGGCAGACACTTCATGCAGGAGCTGCCCCCTGGTGATCAATGCGCTTCCACACGGGTAATGCCACTCATCCAGAAGCCGGGCTCACGGTTGGTGAGTGCAGCAGCGGTGGCGGGAGCCTCTCCTGCCTCCACAGCAGTGCTAAGGAGCAGAGAGCCAAGTGGTAAGGAGCGCAGGTGGGCAGTAAGGAGTGAGGGATCCTGGATTTTGAGAGGGATGTCTGCCTGCTGGCTTAGGCCCAATCTCCTGGGCATAGGGCCTAAGCCAGCAGGCAGACATCCCCCAAGGGGTCCCTGACTGTGAGAAGGCATAGGCCAAGCTGAGGGACTACCCCCCCCCCCAATGCAAGAATTTCATGCACCAGGCCTCTAGTTAAAATATAAAAGTTCCAAGGTTTAATAAACTAAAATAATTTTATTTATTTAAATAAAAATATAGAAATAGAAGTTACAAGAAATTAAGTGGCCATTTAAAGTATGATAATTATATTTTCCATGTTTCGGGCTGGAGATAGGAGGTAGTCATTTTGTTGCTCAAAACTGGTTGGCAGGATGTGAATGATTAAAATTATTAATTTTTGAAAGTCAGAAACAAAGTTATAGAACCAATTCATGGCGCGCGCGTGTGTGTGTTTGTATGTGCGCACGAGTGCAGTCGCATACATGTGTGTTTGAAGTGAAAATAATCAGAAAGAGATAATATATTTCTGTTTAAGCTTCCATTTAAAGAAGATGGGGTTAAGAAATGTGACTAGAAATTTGCAGAGACCATAAACTAATACAAATTATCGCTATGTTATTAGGGAGCTATTTTTGTGTTTTCATGAACAAGGTATATTTTTAAAAATGTTTTGTTCATAAAACTCAGTGACAAAGAGACTAGTCTCTAGATTCTGTTGTATGTGAAATATTATAACCTGGGGCTGTGGGTTCATACATTAGCTATGCTTAAAGTATGCTTGTTACTACTTGGCACTGTCAGTTTTAATGCAGCTTTTGTTGGCTTTAAACACTGAAACAAATAGAAAACAATCAGGCTCTAGTGGCTTGGAACCTGGATAGCAGCCCAGCTTTCATTTATTAGGACCCTGGGAAAATAAGTTTAAAAGGGGAAAATTTTCAAATCTCCTTTCAGGTTACATTTAGCAAGTACTTCTCCCAAGGATCTTCAAGCTCTTTTTAATGTATATGTCTTCTGCTGATTGATGATATAAATTGTAGTAGGAACTAATGCATTTCAGGACTGAAGTGTCTATTCAAATAATTATTGGGTCTGAATAGAGCACCAATATTTATTCATAAATCATGGGAATTTATTTATTAGAGTAGCAGCTGCAGCTAGATATGTGAGTATGTACTGTAATATTCGTCTTTAGGGATCTTTTGTCATTTAATAGTATATTCACTGGTCTGCTTTGTTCAGTGAAAAATCTTCTAATATTGTCCAATTGAAGGGTATGGCTAGATTGGCAACATATGCGAACAATTTACAGAAATGTATTTTATTGCTGTGCTATTTTCATGGTTCTACCAATAGTTGGACTGCCTTAACCTTACCATTTTGTGAATGGCCCTTAGGTGTAGGCTTGTGAGAAATCAGTTGCAGCCACATTTGGTAAACTAAATTTAAACAATATGCTACTATGCATAGTATTATGTAGCAAGGTTAGTTAAAATATAAAGTATATAAAGTGTTTTAAACATTTCAGATCTTGAATTGTAATTGTCCATTATAATATAAAACTGTTAGTAAAAGTAGGACCTCATACAGTCCCAGACCTTCTCTGTGAGAAGATTGGGGCCATTTACTCTATGCTGAATACCTCTTGAGAGAGATCACTTCATTTTATCTATTGGTTTCCCAGTTTTAGTAACTTCTCCTTCTAAAGCTGCAATATATGTATCTTGCTCATAATTCTAAAGAGCAATATTTAAGCACAAAATGTTATAATTCCATCTTTTAATAAAATTATTAAATAAATGTATATCTTCATTGATGAGGTTTCTTGGTATTTCATTGTTTTTCTTTTGGCCAGGAAGCTCGGGTGTATGAGAAAAAAAGATCCTGTCTCTATGATAATTTTTTGTGAATTAATAAAGCTAATATTAAAATATAAATCTAATTTTATCATGTGTATTTGTAATTTGAATACTGGACTTAGTTTCTGAAATCACTATACCAAGATATTCATTGTATTTTTAAAAATCTAAAGTATATTTTGCTGCTTTTAAAAAGTCACTGCTTGTTGATTTCTCATGGAATAATAATTTCTATTTTTTTTGTTTTAGGCATGTTTATTTAATTACATGCAAAATGTGTTTTGTTCATTTTGACCCACATGTATCTCTGTGTGATTCTGTCTTCCTGTTGGTTTATTTATATGTTTTATTTTATTACCTTACTAGAGGCCCAATGCACAAAATTCATGCAAGAGTAGGCCTTCCTTCCCCTGGCTGCCAGCATCGGCTTCTGTCTGGCACCTGGGACCCAGGCTTCCCTCACAGCCCTGGCTTCATCTGAAGGACATCCTGTCTAATTTGCATATTATGCTTTTATTATTATAGACTAGAGGCTCAGTGAATGAAATTCATGCACTTGGGGGTTCCCTCAGCCCAGCCTGTGCCCTCTTGTAGTATGGGAGCCCTCAGGGGATGTCTGACTGCCAGCTTAGGCCTGCCCCCCATGGGGAATGTGCCTAAGCTGGCAGTTGTACATCCTTAGCACTGCAGCAGAGGTGGGAGAGGCTCTTGCCATCGCTGCAGTGCTTGCCAACCATGAACCTAGCTCAGGGCTTCTGGCTAAGTGGTGCTCCCCCTGTGGTGAGTGTGCATCACAGCAACTGGTCATTCTGCTGTTTGGTCGATTTGCATATTATCCTTTTATTATATAGGATTCTATTTTTAACTATTAATATCTAATATAGTAACACATTTGAAGTCTCTTATGAACTATAGTTCCCACCTTGATCTGAGTTATTACTGAGGGACTAAATGACTATACAAATCAAATATGGATTATTTTCAGGTAACTTCAGATCATGAGTTCTGCATTTACGGAGCTAGGAAGTCATCACTCCAGCCTAAAAAGTAAAAGCCTGAACAGAATAAAAAATCAACAACTCTTTTTGAATCCATAACAGAAGGGAGGACACAGGGCAGTGTGCTACTCCCAAGAATGGAGAGACAGACAAATTCAGGGAGTTGAGGTTTACCCAAGCAGAGACTCACAAGCAGAAACAACCTTGAAAAACCAGTACCTGGGTAGGAAAACATGAATTGTAACTGTTGAAATACTGGATGCTTAGTTCAGACAAATCTGAGTTAAAAACTCTAGGGGGACTCACGATAGTATGTGATTTGCATCCAGGTTGTTATTCAGCCATGAAAAAAGAAAATCCTGCTATTTGTAACAACATGGGTGGACCTTGAGAACATGATATCACATATATATGGAATCTAAAATAAAAGTAAAATTCATATAAACAGAGAGTATAAAAGTGGTTGGCAGGGTTTGGGGAAAACAGGAAGCGATTGCTATCCTATATAATAAAAGCCCAATATGCTAAGTGTTTGGTGGTCTGGTCATCCATTCAACTAATCAAAGCATAATATGCTAATGATATGCTAAGGCCTTTCCACTGCTCTCTATGGTGTGCACTGACCACCAGGGTGCAGACGCTCTAACAAGTAGGTTATGTTGCTGCTGGGGTATGACCGATAGGGACTGAGCATGCCCTAGAGCCCTCCTGTAGTCCCTCCTGACTGACCAACTTCCTGCGTCCCTTTCCAACCCCAGTTGTGCACTGGTGGGGTCCCTCGGCCTGACCTGCACCCTCTCACAATCTGGGCTGAGGAACTCCCCCCTGCCCCGAATGCACGAATTTTGTGCACCGGGCATCCAGTTCACCTATAAGATGAATAGGTCTGAGCATCTAGTGTAAAACATGGTAACTGTAGTTGATAACACTTTATTGCAGATAAAATTTGCTAAAAATATATAACTTAAATTTCCTTACTAATATATAGTTATGGGTGTGTTAACTAAATGGAGGGAATCCTTTCACATTGTATAACTATATCAAATAATCACAATGTATATTTAAATATCTTATAATTCTACCTTAATAAAGCTGATTTTTTTAAACAAAGAACAGGTTGAATCAAAAGTAAGCCTAAGAAAATAAACAATAGGAATTAGAGCAGAAATCAATGAAATTGAAAAGAAGAAATTATTAGAGATCATCAGCAACACCAAAAGTAGTTCTATGAAATAAAACTAAAATTGAAAGCCTAAAGCTGGGCTAAGAAAGATAAAAAGAGAGAAAACACAGATTACTAATATCAGAAATAAAAGAGAGACTATCAGTGCAGATCCGATGGAAATTAAATGAATAGTAACAGAATGTTATGAGTAACTCTGTGCCCACAAATTTTATTACCTAGATGAAATGAACCAGTTTCCTGAAAGACATGAGTTATCAGAATTCACATAAGGAAGAATGATACATTATCCAAATAAGTCTATATCTATTAAAGAAATTGAATTAAAATTAATCACCTTCCAAACAAGAAATTGCTAGTCCCAGACAGGATCACTGGTGAATTCCACCAAACATTTAAGGAAGAAGTTATATCAATTCTTTACAATATCTTTCAGAAGATGGAAGCAGAAGAAATAATTATTAACTCATCCTATGAGGATAACATTACCTTAATACCAAAACTAGACAAAGGCATTATAAGAAAAGAAGCTATAGATTAATAATTTTCATAAACAGAAATGCAATAAAAGATTTGAAAATTCTCAATAAAATATTTTCAAATTTAATAAAACAACACATAATAATAAATAAATAAATATTATAAAAAAGTGGGATTTATCCCAGCTTTGTAATAGTGGTCCACATTCAAAAATCAATTAATGTAATCCATAATATTAACAGACTAAAAAAGAAAAATCACAGAATCATATAAATATATGTAGGAAAAACATTGTGAAGATAAAATTTCTCCTTATTTTGATCTGTAGTTTCCATACAATTCTAATCAAAATCCCAGAAAATTATTTTTTATACAAACTTATTCTACAATTTATATGAAGAGACAAATAATGCAGAATAGCTAACACATTTAAGAAAAAGTTGGAGTACTGAGGTTACTTAACTTCAAGACTTACTGTAAAACTATAGCAATCATGAGAGTATGTTATTGGCAAAACAATAGACAAATAGATCAAAGGAACAGCATAGGGATCCCAGTAACAAATCCCATAAATATAGTCAACTGATCTTTGACAAAGGAACAAAGGAAATACAATAAAAGTAAGATAGTCTTCACAATAAATGGTGCTAGAACAACTGAATAGCTACATAGAAAATTTAATCTGGACATGGATCTTACACCTGCCACAAAAATTATCTCAAAATGGATCATAAGCTTAAATGTAAAACATAAAACCATAAAACTTCTAGGCAATAACATAGGAGAAAACGTAGTTTACTTCAATATGTTGATGCCTTTTTATTTATTTTTCTTTAGAATACTTTTTTTGACAAGTGTACATATTTAGGAACATCTTAAAGGGTCCTATAATTTAAAAAAACCTTTACAGAGCACTATTTCATGAGCATGTTATTTTTAATACAGTTTATATTCAATATTATTTTGTATTTGATTCAGGTGTAGAGCATTTGATCAGACAATCATATACTTTATGAAGTGCCCCCCAGTGTATATATATATATATATATATATATATATATATATATATATATATATATATATATATATATGTATATATATATAGTACCTGCCTGGCACTATGAATAGTTATTACAATAATATTGACTATCTTCCCTAAGTTGTAATTTATGTCCCTGTTACTATTTTGCACTACAGATTTGTACTTCTTAATCCCTTCAACTTTTCAACCAGTTACCCAACTCCTCTACCCTCTAACAATCATCAATCTGTTCTCTGTATCTATGAGCCTGTTTCAAATTTGTTTATTTTGTTCTTTATATTCCACATGTAAGTGAAATCATATGGCATTTGTCTTTCTGACTAACTTATTTTACTTAGCATAATACTTTTAAATACAACACCAAAGCCACAATACATGGGTGAAATAATTGATAAGCTGGACTTAAAAACTTCCACTCTTCAAAAGACAATGCCAAGCAAGTTGTAAGACAAGCCCCAGACTGGAAGAAAATATTTGCAAAAGATGCATCTGATATAGGACCCTTACCTAAAATATGCAAAGAACCCTTAAGACTCACCACTAAGAACACAAAGAACTGATTACTAAATATGCTAAAGATTTAACAGTGTGTTGCCTTGAAACCTGGAAAGTTCCCTGGGTGAAATCCAAAATTGGCCCCAATACACAGTGGGCAAGGAAAGATGGAAGAAAAAGCCAGATTATTCTAGTTTGGCAGCTGACAGTCTTAATGAGCAAGGAAATTTACATAACAGGCACGTGTTGAGTGACTGAAAATGAGTAGATCTCCTCTCACCTGCTAGAATCTTAAGAATTTACAGAGGACTTAAGTGGATTCAGTCACTATACAATCCAGATGATTTCAATAACACATTACTCTTTCAAGGCCACATCCTTGAAGCAATTCCTGGTTTGGAAACAGTGGGTGGAACATACATTCCAAGGACAGGGAATAAGGGTCCATAATTTCCTAGCTCCATTAAATGGTCATGTCCTCTTGATGACCGTCTTCAACACAAATGCTTCACCAAAGAAGATATTGTAGTGTTTTTGGAGAGATAAGATAAGAAATAATTTACATGACATTTCTACAAATGGGCACAAGATTGTCAAGAGATTAAAAATCACTCTATAATAAATAACTCAATGTAAGCATCTTGCCAAACTCTCAAACCCATCTGGTAAAGTTTAGATACCATCTTAAATTTATCTAAATCTGCTTACCACTACAGTAATGCTTGCAATAATGCAAGGTAATTCTGCCTTAACTATGCTTCTCTATATATGCATATATCTTAAATGCTGTTTATTAGTGCTAATTTGTATATAATGTACATATATATCTCTTTGAAAGTCACATTTTATTCTACATCATATAATATCTGTGTGACAGTGATATTTTGGTTTCTAATTCTCCAGAGATTGCATAGTAGTGGAAAACAAATGATCAAAGAAATTAAAATGTTTTTATACCTGCAGGAGCTAGAAATCTGTGATTTTAAAATTAATTATTAGTTTCAATACCTAAAATATAGACAGTGCTACAGGTACTCAATCAAGCTGTTAGCATGTCCTCTTTTGAAACATAAGGAAATACATTTTGTCAAAAGTGTATCTGAATATGTGAAGCTATCAGATTTATTAGATTTCAATAAAAAAATGTAAAGCAGCAAAGTTGATTAGACGATTCTCCCCTCTTGATAATAACAGTACAAATCTAATTGCTACATACTAAAAACTCAAATACTGCTGCTTTTCAGAATGTATTTAATATTCTTTAAAGCCATCTGTTAATTATTTACTTTGAAAAACATGTTTAATGCTGAAAAAGTTTAAACTTCTACATAAACTTTAAACATTGTAGATATGGGGGTTGGAATATTAAAATTACAGGTTATCTCTTTGTGACATAATTTTGATAATTCCCCATATGATTTTAGGTTATGCGACCTGGACCTAGCCAGATTGGTGTTCTAGCCTGGTTCTCCCAGGTGCCTTAGGAGACACATTTTAGGGGACATAAGTCTGACGTTATGGTAGGTATTTGTAAATATGACTTATCTAGCCCTTTGACATTGTGCTAATTTAAAAAGAGTCACCAAATTAACATTTTAACAGAAGCATTTTAACAAATTACATCCAAGTTTGATTTCAGCATTCTGACTAGGCTTCAATCTTTCTTTATCCAGGCCTTTCCATCAAACCAAAACCAAATCAGAGACAGAAATTTGGAGCTTTCTTGAAATTCACATAAACATAAGCACTCTTTCTCAGCCTCTTCCAGTATGCTAAAATATCTGGGATTTCTAAAATTAATATTTAGAAGTCTTTAGACAACATTTATTTCTCCATTTTGTGTCAAGTAATAGTTTTATCTGCAGATTGCATTGTAAAACACTCAACATTCCCCATAGGGAAAAAAATGCTATTAGCTTAAAGAATCTATAATAATAAAAGCATAATATTCTACTTAGACTGGACAGCCGAACAACCTTCTGGACGTCCTTCCAGACAACCTTCCAGACGAAGCAGGGGCTGGCTGCAAGGGCTGAGCCCCTTGCATGAATTTCCTGCATCAGGCCTCTAGTTTATATAATGAAAACCTAAGTGACCTTTATGGTGGAATGACCAGAATGACCGGTTGCTATGATGTGCGCTGACCACCAAGGGGCAGACGCTCAACACAGGAGCTGCCCCTGGTTGCCAGTGTGCTTCCACAGGGGGAGCGCCACTCAGCCAGAAGCCAGGCTCATGGCTGGAGAGCGCAGCAGTGGTAGCAGGAGCCTCTCCTGCCTCCCCGGCAGTGTTAAGGAGCTGCCAGCCAAGTGGTAAGGAGCAGTGAGTAGGCAGGCGGTAAGGAGCGAGGGGTCCTGAATTGTGAGAGGGTGCAGGCTGGGCTGAGGGAGCCCCTCTCCAGTGCACAAATTTCTTACACCGGGCCTCTAGTAATTTTAATAAAGAGAATTAAGGTGTAATGAAAAGGGCACTGCTCCTGTAATTAGAAAACTTGAAAGCTAGCATTGGTATATGTCTATTTAATGGGTGATCTCTCAAAAAATGTTTTTTGACATAAATATATAACAGTATTATGTGCCAAACTTTCTGTATAGGTGCTGATGATTCTTCAGAAAAAAAAAAAATCCTAGCATTCAATGAGTTTACATCTAGTAATAGAATAGATAGATATCTAGATCCATAGATATTTGAATGCAAAGATATTATCAATATATACTGAGGACCTCTAGGATATGAAAGGAATTATTCATTCTTTTTGTTGGATTTTTACTAATCAAATCATTCCTAACACTTTAGAGTCATATTGAACTTCCTATTTCAAGTGCTGAGGTACACAAAGCAGAACTATTGTCTCCAGGTTGGCTGTTGTGTAGCCCACAAAGCATTGACCTTTCTTTCCTGTCACATTGCATTTCAGCCAGACACCTGATTTGTTAGCTACCTTAGGATCCTTTTTGACATTGTAACCTATTCATTTTCTTTTATACTTTGAGTTCCTACCTTTTAGAATTACTTGCTATAAAAGTTGTATTTGTTACAGAGCAATGGTTAGCAATCATTTTGTGTAGAAGCCACTATTAGGACTTGGATATCTTTTAAAGATTGAATTGTAACATTATATTGTAGTTGGAATTACAGTCTTTTTACGTGGCATAGATCTTAAAGATCACTGAGTACTATCCTATAATTTCATAGTGTTTAACCATCTAACACAAGGTCACATAGATACTGGTAGCAGAGATGGAACACTGTGCAGAATCCAAAGCTCTTTATACTTTTTTCCTGTCTACAAAACCCTCATTTTTATGCATTAACAATGTTCCTCCTTACCTCTTTCTCCCTGTTCCTGAGTTTAACCATAACAATGTACTGCTTTGGCAAAGCTTGTAATGCATTCTAACCATATTTACCCCCGCTATTATTTTCTGTCAAAATTACATTCTCTAAAGAAAATCACATACTTTTAAAAAATTAAGTAAGCATTCAGACATTTTATTAGAATTAGGTATAGAGGAATCTCAATTGATTTTAGATGAACAAGAAAGAGTCTGGTGAAAGTAAATTTCTTAAAGAACAGCAAAAATGACCACAAGATTTATAAACTATTTTAGGAAGGTCATAACTGACACTCTCAGATATTGTTTTATTTTAACTCACACCAAGAAGTAGCTGAACTTAACACAGGAAAATAAAAATACGTGTTTAAAGTGCCTAGAAACTATATAAATAATGATTTTTTTTATGCTTTACAATATTTCAGGGCAACCCTGAAAATTTAAAAGAGGTTTGGTTATTTCTCCAAATATAATTAAATAAAATATTTTCATTCACAAGTATATCAGTAAAATCTTAAAAGTAATAATAATATTTAAGTCTTGGTGCAATCTTGCTCAACAGTAAAGCTTAGTTGATAATTTTTTTTGTTGTTATTTTATTTTACTTTCAAATACAAATTATTGCTTGGTAGGTGCTGATTTAGAATATCTTTTGCCCTTTTAAGCATCCTTATATGTTCAAATGTAAACATATAGTCTGTTTCTCTACAGCAATCAAGATTTTGAGACATACTGAAAGCAACAAATTAACAAACAAAACAAAAACAAACACTCATTGACTCAAACAACAGTATGATGGTTACCAGAAGGAACAGTGTGTGTGGATTAGTGAAGGAAAGAGGAGGATGGGTGTATGGTGACAGAAGAAGTTTTGACTTTGGGTGGTAGGTACACAATACAATATACAAATGATGTAGCATAGAACTGCATACTTGAAACCTATATACTCTTATTAGCCAATGTCACCCCAACATATTTAATAAAAGTAGAAAAAATAATTCTAGACACAATAGGAACTTTGACAACCATAGATTAATTTAGACATTTTCTGATGGACAAGCTGAGGCTCTAAGGGATCAAGTAAATACTTCAGCTCTGTGAACTCCATTAGGGTAGGGGGTAATTTTATCTTGTTTCTCAATGTTTTGCTATGGAACCACACCAGGTCCTCAGATAGTTAAGGGCTGTGGGAGCACAGTGGACTTGCTATCAATACACCAGAATGCCCAAAGGCTGCTCTGGGCATGTGCCTAAACCAGCCATGGGCAAACTACGGCCTGTGGGCCGGATCCAGCCCATTTGGCTGTTCTATCTGGCCCGCGGAGCCGAAAGAGTGGAGGGTTCTCTTGCTCTCCACTCCGCTCCTTCACCAGCAGCAGTGTTAACATGGCAATGTCGGGAAACACGGCCTCAGCTCCTTCTTCTGAGTCCAATTTAAGAGCCCATTGTGGCTCTCGAGTCAAAAAGTTTGCTCACCCCTGGAAACGGAACATTCAAGGACTCTGAGTCGGGGAATCCTAATCAGACCAAGATACCATGAGTGGCTGCAAGGACACACAGTACAATGTGCCCTCCAGTCGCCAATATGATTGATGTAACTATTGGCACGAAGCCTTCTTTGTCTAAATGGTATAAAAGTAGGTTACTGACCAATCTAGTCAGCTGAGGTGGGCGTGAGTAAAAGCTGGAGTGTGGAGACAGAGCAGCTAGGATGGAGTGTGTGAAGAAGTTTGCTAGAGAGGGCAGCTGGGCAGGATAGCCAGGAGAAGCTGCTGAGCCAGAGAGCTCAGTACTGCTACGATGTGAGACAGTGAGGCTAGGAGGCAGCGTATGACTGCTCAGATACTAGCTGTGGGTACAGAGACTGATGCTATTTTATGGGAAAGATATATGTTCATCAGCCCAGGTCTGGCTGCCTGCCTGTATGGGCTTTGCTGTGAGGATATCTTCTCTGATGGCCACTGGCTTCTGCAATAGACTCATTCTTATACACACACAACCTTTCATGGCTTCTCCATCTAAAACCCAGCTTCCTAGGAAGCCCAGCCCCAGGCAGGGGGGCTCGGACCCCACACCTGTTACTAGTGAGCAGAGGATGAAGGAGGAAGTTGTACAGTGGGCAGGGTTCAAGCAAGAACCAGCCCTGGCATAGTCAAATGGGAGAATGCAGAAGAATACATGGACTCAGAACAACTAAGAGCACCAGAGCTTGTGCAAGGCTCTGGCCGCGCTCTGACACTTGCCTAAAATAGAACAAATCCCCATTAAACGTCTGTAGCATGATCCAGTGATTTAGTGAATGAGTGACACCATACACTAAACTCTATACAACTAAAGAAAGGAAGTACTTTACGAGTTCACAAATAGCATAACAGCAATACTGCTTATGCTTTGTATCTGTTTGAGATTTTTAGAAATTTAAACTTAAAACTCTGCATCCAGAAGAAATTAATCAAGAATTAGGATAATAAACTAAGGCAGTTTTCTAATTTCTTTGTGATTCACTATATGCTCTGTAGTTGTTGTTTTTTTTTTAAAAAAAAATACTGTCAATTCTTATGCTACCACAACAGCCAAATACAAATATTGTACAAAGTGGTTTTTTAATACATATAAATTATTTTGAAATTTTTCATCCATCTGCATCACTGCTATACTCATTGAAATAGATTTTTGAGGCGTTGATTCTGTAGAATTGGTCAATCTACAGAAGACTGATATAGTCGATCTAACTCAATTTACTTCTAAAACAGAATGAAAAGATAATTAGGTAGAAAATGACAGTGTTTGCCATATCACTTGACTGTGAATTCAGTTCCATTGACATGATCACAAAAATGAGAGGATATAAAGATATAAATAAGTAGAAATAAGTGCCATAGAAATCGCACATATATGTATTTGCATATATATCTCTCTATCTAGCTAGCCAGCGACTCTATTATCTATTTACTTATCTTTTTGTGTTCAGTGGCAACAAGTAATGAATATACTATGCCTGTGTATATGTGTATGTCATTTGCTCTCAAATGAGATACAGGAGAGATGGAGTTGTGTGACAATGATGTCTCTCTATACTGAATATTTAGAAATATTATTTTTGAAATGTGACTATGCATCCTATATTAATATATATGCATATATTTTCCCTTTGACTAGGGGAACATCTTTATCGGAAGGGCATTTATATTAAAATGTTTTTTAAAAAAACATTGTTTTGCAATTATGACATTTTATGTAAATTGTAAATTGTATTTCAGGATATCTGAGTTTTGTAACATCGCAGATATAAATAAACCTTGGAATATTTTGGTTTCATTACTTGAATAATTCAATTTTTAAATTAACTCACAGATCCCAATGAAACATCTCCTATTTGTGGACAACACAATTCTTCTTCAGATCTTTTTTTTTATTTAGACTAATTTATACTAACCTTTTAAACCTTTAGTCCCAGGTTAATGTGTGCTTGAATAATTTTTGTTTTGTTTTTTGATCTAGAGCATAGCCCTATACAATTTTTTTAAAAATTATATTTGAAAGTTTTTTGTATTATTTTATTATGTGTTAGCCTCAGTGATTTTAATGAGTCTGTTTTTCATCATATTACTTCATATTCTCTTTAATTGTGTCAATTTTTTCCATTTCTATTTTCTTTAGTTGTTCTCCTCGCATCTTATATTTATGAATTTAAATTTATTTACACAAAAGTATGACTTAAAACTGATGGAAAATCAGCAGAAATCTTAGAAAAGCCAGAAAAAAACTCAAAGCAAGTCAAATTAAACTTATCAGCAGGAAACGATTTCACACACCTTTTCCATTCAATGGCCACTTTTGTAATTCAAACTTCCACTTAGAATTAAAAGCAATTATGATTAAAGGCTTCCAATTTTGATTTGTCATTAAAGTGTAGCAATGTTAGACTGTTAATGCTACAAAGATAAATTTGTTTAAGAGAGTACAGTTGGGGATTTAAATAAAATGTGGTTATTTAAAACCCTCTTAATTTATGTTCCGACACTCCTGCTGTTAGAATCTGTTTCAGAACTTAATTATCTTGATAACTATTGTAAAACTCTGTGACAAATTACCTTAGGAAATATAAGAACATAATTTAGGACAAAAAGGTTTTAAATTAACTATTTTCTACTCAATGAAGTTCTATCAGGCAACCTTTACTTTATAACTGAATATTGATTGAGAGAGAAATAGAAAAATTGCAAGAATTTTCATTCATTTTTGAAAAAAAGTTGTATTCTTCACATTTCATGTGAATCAACAAATCCTACAGCACCATCTGAAAACATGAGGCATTGCTCTTTTTAAGATTTGCTGTTTTACATGAAATTTGAATTTATTTATTCATTAAAGCTCAAAAAGAATGCAGGTCTTATAGCTTGCTTGCTGGTCATGTGATTGATATATTTCTAAAAATTACTGCTGTGAAATGTACATTGTGTGTCATATCTCAAAAATATACTGTATCAATTTATCTCTATGAAATCTGTGTGCATGTGTGAATATATGAAATGTTTGGCAGCAATATATATTTTGAATCTTGCAACTGCTATGCATATACATGTACACATGCCAAAGGTGTTACATTATCCCTTCAGTAGAAATTGCATGTGACCCATGAAAGTATTCACTCTTTGCATTTCAAAAAAATTATTTTATAATTTATCTTTATTGTTGAAAGTATTACAGATGTTGTCTTTGTTTGTGTGACCCCCTCCACCCCGTACCCACCACTTTACCTTTCTATTGGTACTGACCTATACAAGCAGAGTTAAGAAAAACCCTTTTTGTGCAGAAGGTGATGTCTACTATCTCACTAAACATGTTGCTCTAATTATTATGGATAATTACCCTACTAGATGATAAATTTCTTAACATCAATAACAGAATGTTTCTCATGCTTATATCCTTAGCACCTAGCACAATGTCTGACATATAGTGGATCCAAAATTACGTTTAAACCCTGAGTGCATAAAAAAGTAGAAGTCCGTCATCCTTGAGATTGTACCATGATGAAACTCAGTTCCCCGGATGCATTTCTACCAACAGTGCTGCTGGAAGTTTTTTCCTCCAGGGGAATATGGGAGACTCGGAATATGGGAGACCTTGGTCTTTGGGATTCTTGTTCAACTATTTAGCTTTGCAAACAAAGGTTTTTAAATGACTCCCCCCCTTTTTCCCCCAGAAGTTCATCAGCCTCCTGGGATAATTCTCTCAGGAACTCACTTGCTGTTCCTGAACTTATCCTCCCTGCCCCTGCTCCTGGGAAACAAAGGAGTTATGTGTAGTCTTTGTAACTAACCCCTTTTCACTGGCTCATCATCTGTGTCCAAGGCAGATGATTTTAGTTTTAGTGGTACTTTCTATTTCCCATCTGTACCTGGTTGTACTTTATTTCATTTCACCCTGAACAGTTGAATTTCAAGCAATACACTTAAAGGCATGTTTTAAAAGTTTCCTGCATATTTTGAAATTGGGTCTTCCAAATTAATCAATGCAATGAAAAGTGGGCTAAACTTCATAGGATGTTCTTCTCATCAAGAAAATAATTATCCACCAACCTTTGATATCTTAATGCTCACTCTTAAAAGGCAGATCTGTTATTTATAGTATTTTAAAGTTACCTTTTGGTTTATCTTTCTCTTTGATTGTGTAGTTACAAAAATGATGAGATTAAGAAAATATATTCTTTTTAAAAAATTTTTAACATCCTTAACCAAGACTATGTTTACTGATTTTAGAAAGAGGAAGGGAGAGAGAGAGAGATGGGGACTGAACCATCAAACTTTTGGTGTATAGGATGACACTCCAACTAACTGAGCCACCTGGCTAAGGCAAGAAAATATCTTCTTAAACTATTTATTCCATTTGAAGTAATTAGAATTATACTATAAATATTCAGAATGTGTTATTTTATTTTTTCTTCTTTGATTTGCTTTCTTTCATTCACCTAATCATTATATATGAAAGAAATTATAAATACCATATTCTTTTTATGCACATAATTTATTTAGTACTTTAAATTTACTATGAGCTTTAATGTATATTTTATTTAATCCTCATAGCCGCCCAGAGAAATAGATAGAGCATATGACTAAAATTACACTGGAGGAAAACTGATGCTCAGAGAGAGGCATAACTTGGCTATGTTGAGGTGCCAAAGCTTGATCTCTCATCTCACATCTAGCAACTTTTTCATCTACCTCTTAATATATCCGCCACCTGGTCCTTTTATTTCCTTTACTTATCCAGCATCATTTATAAAGAGTATTGCCACCAAATGTACATTGTATGTCATATGTCAAAAATATACTGTGCTAATTTACCCATATTAAGTCTGTGTGCATGTGTGAGTATATATAATATTTGGCAGTAATATGAGTTTTAAATTTTACAATTGCTATACAATAATGAACTGTTGGTGAACAAAAACTTCACATGAATGATTTACCATTTATGCTTTCAGAAAGTTTAGTGGATATTTGACCAACTCCTTGGATCAATCTCATACCATGGTAAAGATTGATGCTAGGATCTTTTCATTGTGATGCTAATTAATTTCTGCCTAGCTTCTACCATTCTCATATATCTTCCTAAAGTAATCAATCATCATGCTAAAGCAAGGGGAATTCAATCCATCACTCCTGGATTTTGATAGAGGGCTTATGGGGAATGCAAGTCATCTCCCCAGCAGTAATCAAGCAGCTGTGATACATGCCACTTTACGCTTATATCATCATATAATAGATGGCTTTCCTTTCATGGAAACTTGCCTTAAAATTTTCAGACAGATGGACTCTCATGCAAAGGTTTCATTTTGTGGAGTTTAAGGCTGTGAACTAGTTATTGACAAATACTAGATCATCAGTTCCAGTTGAAGACACAGCCTAATAAGTAGAACATTGGCACTAATCCTTATTTAATCAGCCTTAAAATGGTAATTTCAAATTGATGAGGGCACAGGGAATAGATTCTGCTCTCATAAAGTGCTTCTAAAAATACCAATAATGTGTGTATACAACCCAAGGATGAAATTAAAGAGACCCCCGAATGTATAATAAGATGAATAAACTATAAAGAGCATGTTGCCCTAACTGGTTTGGCTCAGTGGATAGAGTGTCGGCCTGTGGATTGCCGGGTCTGAGGTTTGATTCCGGTCAAGGGCATGTACCTTGGTTGCAGGCACATCCCCAGTAGGAGGTGTGCAGGAGGCAGCTGATAGATGTTTCTCTCTCATAGATATTTCTAACTCTCTATCCCTCTCCCTTCCTCTTTGTAAAAATCAGTAAAATATATTTTAAAAATAATAAAAAATGAAGAGCATGCCAAAAGTATGACTGAAGGACCTTATGAAAACAGAGAGACAAATTCTTTCCGGTCCCTCCAGTAACACATATTCATATTTACGTATAGTCTTGAAATGTAGTCCATGGAATAAATATTCATATGATTGAAAGAGAAGGGTTTTAACATGAGAGGGTGTGTATCATTAAGAACTTTTGTCATTTCTGAATGCAGGGAATTCAGACAGGGAACAAGTTCTAATTTTGAAAGGGATTTTAGAACTCTTTGGGTGCAAACCAAGTATTTGCTAGAAGTAGGGCAAGTGAACTTAAGTTGTGCAGATAGTGAGCTCCTACACAAAGATTAGAATCCAGACCTCCAGTTGCTCTGTGTTTTTTGTTCTTGTACTACCTCTGTAACAACAGACCCATGAAGAAAGTATTGGCTTGTATCTGTCCCATGAGGAACCATAGTCCAATCATTTTTATGTCAGCTTTAGCACTTCCAGTTTCTGATGCACAAAATGAGTCTAGCGTAGCTTTCCAACTTCTCTATCCTCCCTGTGACCAGTCATCTAGGACATGTCATTCTACTCTCTTTAACGTATTGCTAGACTTTATTTCAGTAAAACATCTATGCACAACATATGACCACCTCGTGTGTGTTAACAAGGAAACTTTCCTGCATACCAAACCTCAAAGATAAAGTTTCATGGCCTCAGAATGAATCTATTTTGTGAATTTTTAACAGTTAAAAATAATTGGACCAGAAACTCTGTGAAGCAGCCATACCTTTCACTCTGTGCTTCAGACCACTTTATACAGGTGGCTATTTCTTAGGCACTATAGAAAATTTGACTTCAATAATAATGGTGGCAGCAACTATATATAACTAATATAGACTGAACAAGGTACTAGGATATTTGCATATTATCAACATATTCTTGTTGCATACTCTTTTAAATTCCTGCTTTAGATATGAGGGAAGTATGGAGAGTTTAAATAACTCACAGAGTGTCTTAAAGCTAGCATCAAAATAGAAATTGAACTCTCATCTACCTGATCTAAAAGTTACCTCCCAATGATCTTAATGTACTATTTACTACCCCACACTCTCTTCCCTATGCTAGAATTCTCTATGTCACACTGACTTCCTGTCTTTACATTTCCCATTTCTCAATGACTGGAAGCTAATGTATTCATAGAAAAATTCTAGAGCCCACAGCTTAATTTTTATAGAATTATGAATTTAACATATCCCACTTTTGAAGTAATATAGGATAAATACATATGTATATTGAAATGTTGAGACATTTATTAAAATTTTGTGGACAAGTATCACACTGAACTCTGTGACTTAACAGAATTAAACTTTTAGTTTTCTTATATAATAAATACATAAATTAAAACTATATAATATATAATATACTTGTTTCATAGCTGATATCCATGTGTAGTAGAGGTTTGTATAGTTTATAATATTTTGGGGCAACTACTTCTAGCCAGTGTCTTAAATGATATGAGACATAAAAATAAACAAAGTCTGAAGGAGATTAGTATATCTACAATATGAAGCAGATTCGGGCAAAGTCTCTTGAGAGTGTTGTAGGGTGCTACAGGCAATCAGAGGATGGGGATACACATTTCTTACTGTGTTGGTCAATAAAGACTTTAAGAAAGAGTCCATATCTGAGTTATACCTTAATGTAGGAGTATGTAGAAAGAGATAAAGTGAAAGAACTTATTTCAACCAGGTACAAGGTGTCAGGTGAAAATTGAAGGAAATATGAAACATCCTGGTTTTATTGAGTATCTTTGGGAAATAGTCTATATATAAATTAGAAAACAAGATTGAATGTGCAATTAGAAGTTGAGAATATTAAAGAGATTTGAGTGTGGAAATGGTATTTTTAAAATTTTAGCAATGAGAAATGTCAGTGACTGAATAGGAGAGAGATTAAAGATGGAGCAGCCAATAAGAAAGCTGATAGCAGAAGCAACTTTACACATATTGTTTTAGTTATTTGTTCAACATCTCTAAAAATCAGGTATTAACATTTTTACAAGTAAAATCATTGATAATCAGAGAAATTAGATAGCTTGCCCAAGGTCATAAGATTTTTTAAATGGAGGAAGTTTTTCAAGAGATATATAAAATGATAGGTGATTAATATTTGATGATTAAAGGGACATTGGTAAGCAATTTCTTTATAGGGGTGAATATTTAAGACAACAAAGAATGAAAAAGTGAAATTCCATTTTCATAAATGAATAAATACATAAAATCTATAATTAAAGTGTCACATAGTAAGCTAAGGAATTGTTGTGTGTTCATGAACACACTATGGAAATGGGTGATTTGATCATGAGGGTGTGGGAAGGAGAAAATAGATTTAGCTAAGCAAGTATCACAAGTAAAGTCAAAGGTGGTGAAAGATTAAGGAGATCCTTATAAAATTTAGACATGAAAGTTAACAAAACTGAAGAAACTATACATTTATTTGAAATGAATCCTCTCAATTCATAAACATATAATTAAATTGTTTAAGTGACATACAATGCAGTTATTCTAGCCACTACAGGTAAAGTTTTCTACAACTACCTAATATTTCAATGGTCTATTCTATTTTTAAACTATGTGGCATGTAATGATTCTGTTCATATGTTAACCAACCAATTTTAGTTCACAGCTTTTGTTTGCCACCAAGTGTCTGATAAAACCTTATTTTAAAAATAATATTTATATTTTTTTAAAAAAACTGTATACCCATGTTACAAAGTATTGTATTTTCAATAAATATATCAGACTTGAAAGGAAATTCTCTTGAATAGGACCACCTATTCATTAAGTCACTTTCGGCTAGATTTATCATATACCATCACACTGTCAGCTCTGAATTTCTGAATTCAGTGATATTATACTGAATAACCATAATAAAAAAAGTTTGATTTTGTTTGCATTTTATTTATTTAAACTATGTGGGACACATTAAGGACAATATTGACTGGCTTTTAAAACTTCAGTAGTGACAAATAAGGCAATTAGAATGGCTAGATTTTGTTAATTCAGGGCAGACACCAATAAATGGCATTGCAAAATACATGGGCTAAAGAATCCAAACATACCAGCTATGCCTGCATAAAAAGTAAATGTAATTCAGTTGTAGGTGATTATTTAAGAATCTTTGAGGCTAAAACTAAGATGGCGGCATAGATAAACACCGGGAAATAGTCGCCTCCCACAACAATTGAAAATTATCCCAAAGGACGGAGCAAACATCGTCCAGAAAAACAGGAAGGCTGGCTGAGTGTAATTTCTACAACTAGAAGAAAAGAAAAGCACGCTGAGAGCCAGAAGAGCTGCGGAGGCTGAGTGCAGAGGTACCGCGGCGGCTCGCACGCGCGGAAAGAGGGTGGCACCTGAGGACACGGCTGTCTTTTTGAATCACAAGCTCCCGACTGCTCTGAACTCCGGTTCTGGGAAGTCTCTGGGGACCCAGGACTCATACTGGGAGAGGCTGCTCTGTCAGGCGGCAGTGGGCGAACTTGAGGGCGGATTTCCCTCAGAGGTGCTTGCAGCCGTTACCGGGACACAGACTCGCAACTCCTGGCATGGAGAATCAGCCATTGCTTCTTTCTCCACCCTTTGACTCCCTGAGACCCCGCCCCACCCAGGCTGCGGGCACGGAGAATCACCATAGCCGCTTCCTCCGCCTTTTGACTCCCTGAGACCCCGCCCCACCCAGGCTGCAGCAGAGTGAATGTGAATGTACCTAACTATAGCCCAGTCAAGCAGACCCGGAACTTCCAAGAGAAGGCCCAAGGCCCCGCAGCGGCTTGCATTGCTTCACAGCTGAGCCTCTTCGTGGCCCAGGCTGTGAGGCCTCAGGCAGGGGCTGAATTAGCACCTCCTTAGATCCAGGAGCCACTGTACCCAGTGGTCAGAGGGTGACCATTCTCCCACTTCAGACACAGCTGCTTCCCACAGCCAATTGGCCTGGAGGTCAATTCCTCCCAGTGATCCTACAACAACCAAGGCACCAAGAGTGCACCAAGAGTGTCCACCCCAGGTAACTGGGGAGGCTGAGCCACTGGGCCCTACAGGACACCTGGCGCACAGGGCCACTCTATAAACACAGGGAAGCAGCCAAAATGCGGAGACAAAGAAACAGGTCACAATTGGCAGAAACGGAGGAGGGCAGACGACTGGATATAGAGTTCAAGGCCACGTTTATAAGGTTTGTCAAGAATTTTATGGAAACCGCTGATAAATTTAATGAATCCCTCAAGGAGTATAGTGAGACCATGGAGGACATGAAAAAGGACCAACTAGAAATTAAGCATACACTGACTGAAATAAAGAATAATTTACAGAGATCCAACAGCAGACAAGAGGATCCCAAGAATCAAGTCAAAGATTTGAAATACAAAGAAACAAAAAATACCCAACCGAAAAAGAAAAAAGAAAAGAGATTCAAAAAATATGAAGATAGTGTAAGGAACCTCTGGGACAACTTCAAGCGTACCAACATCAGAATTATAGGGGTACCAGAAGGAGAGAGAGGGCAAGATATTGAAAACCTTTTTGAAGAAATAATGACAGAAAACTTCCCCCAACTGGTGAAAGAAATGGACCTACAAGTCCAGGAAGCGCAGAGAACCCCAAACAAAAGGAATCCCAAGAGGACCACACCAAGACACATCATAATTAAAATGCCAAGAGCAAAAGATAAAGAGAGAATCTTAAAAGCAGCAAGAGAAAGACAGTCAGTTACCTACAAGGGAGTACCCATCCGACTGTCAGCTGATTTCTCAACAGAAACCATGCAGGCCAGAAGAGAGTGGCAAGAAATATTCAAAGAGATGAATAGCAAGAACCTGCAACCAAGATTACTTTATCCAGCAAAGCTATCATTCAGAATGGAAGGTCAGATAAAGAGCTTTACGGATAAGAAAAAGCGAAAGGAGTTCATCACCACCAAACCAGCATTATACGAAATGCTGAAAGGTATTCTTTAAGAAGAGGAAGAAGAAAAAGGAACTCTTACCATTTGCCACAGCATCGATGGAACTGGAGAGTGGATAAATACCACAAGATCTCACTTATTTGTGGAGTATAATGAACAACATAAACTGATGAACAAGGACTGATCCAGAGACGGAGAGGCTTTGATTGGACTGTCGGGCCTTGGAGGGAAGGTAGGGGAGGGTGGGGGCAAGGGGGAAGGATCAACCAAAGGACTTATATGCAAGCATATAGGCCTAACCAATGGACACGGACAACGGGGGGGTGAGGGGATGAGCGGGGGGGGGGGGGGGTAGAGGGTACACATATGTAATATCTTAATCAATAAAAAAAATATTAAAAAAAAAGAATCTTTGAGGATTCTTTTATGCTGACCAAACTAATTATACACTGTAGAGTATCTTTAGGATATATGATGCTCTAGGTTATCACAAAGATTTCTCTTGTCCTGTTGTGTTGTTACTAGTTAAATTTAATTTGAAGTAACTTTAGAGTAAGTAATAATATAATAAACAAAAAAATCCCAAAGGAGAGGGAAAAATATCAAGAGAGGAATGTACTTTAAAGCTTTCTTGGTTTGCTTTAACTTCTCTCAGCATGCCTGAGTTTGAAAATAAGTAAAACTGAAGTTAAATCAATTCTATATTTTCATGTCTATTTTTCCAAATAATTATTTAGCATATTCATATGCTTCTTTTATTTTTTATTGAAAAATAATTGGCATATAATATTCTATTAGTTTCAGGTATCCATCATTATATATATATATATATATATATATATATATATATATATATATATATATATATATATATTGCAAAATGGTCACGACTATAAGTCTAGCTACCAACTGCCACCATACAAAGTCATTACAGTATCATCAACTATATTCCCTACAAGAGGCCCAGTGCACAAAAATTTGTGCACTTGCAGGGGGGGCGTCCCTCAGCCCGGCCTGTGCCCTCTTGCATTCTGGGACCCCTTGGGGGATGACTATCTGCTGGCTTAGGCCCGCTCCCCAGGGGACCGGGCCTAAGCTGGCAATCAGACATCCCTCTGGCAGCCCGGCAGCCCTCAGGGGATGTCCACTTGCCTATGGGGAGCAGGCCTAAGCTGCAGTCGGACATCCTTAGTGCTGCTGAGGAGTCAGGAGAGGCTCCCACCTCCAATGCTGTACTAGCACCCATCAGCCTGGCTTGTGGCTGAGCAGAGCTCCCCCTGTGGGAGCGCATTGACCACCAGAGGGCAGCTCCTGCATTGAGCATCTGCCTCCTGGTGGTCAGTGTGTGTCATAGTGACCAGTCATTCCCAGTCCTTCTTCTGTTAGGGTCAATTTGCTTATTACCCTTTTTTATTATATAGGATAGAGGCCTGGTGCATGTGTGGGGGCTGGCTGGTTTGCCCTAAAGGGTGTCCCAGATCAGGGTGGGGGTCCCGCTGGGGTGCCTGGCCAGCCTGGGTGAAGGGCTGAGGGCCGTTTTCAGGCTAGCCACACCCCCTTCAGGGTTGGGGGGGTGGTCCTGCTTGTGTGCCTGGCCAGTCTGGGTGAGGGTCTGATGGCTGTTTTCAGGCTGGCCAAGACCCCCAGTGGGGACCCTCACCCCATGAGGGTGTGGCCATCCTGGTGAGGGGCTGATGGCTTTTTGCTGACTGGCCACAGCCCTTTCAGGGTAGGGGTCCTCGCTGGGGTGCCTGGCCAGCCTGTGTGAGGGGCTGATGGCTGTTTGCAGGCTGGCCAAGCCCCCCAGCGGGGACCCATACCCCATGAGGGTGTGGCCATCCTGGTGAGGGGCTGATGGCTGTTTGCAGGCTGGCCATGGCCCCCTGCCACCCAAGCTCCCAGTGGAGGCTGGCTGGAAGCAGGTATCTGGGATTTATTTATGTTCTATAATTGAAACTTTGTTGCCTTGAGCAGAGGCAACAGCAGGCTAGGGCAGGCGGGAAGCTTGGCTTTCTCCATCGCCAGGGCAACAAAGTCTCCTGCTTGCTCCAGCTCCATGACTGCTGGCTGCCATCTTGATTGGGTTAATTTGCTTATAGTGTCTCTGATTGGCTGATGGGCGTGGCTTTGCATGTTTCTCTTTTATTAGATTCGATGCTGTGCACTACATCCCCATGACATATAACTGAAAGTTTGTATCTCTTATACACCTTTACCTATTTCTCCTACTTCCCACCTCCAAGTCTCCCCCCTCTGGTAACCACCTGAGTTTCTCTTTCTTATTTATTTAACTTAGCTCTAGGTATCCATCTATGTTGTTTTCATTGATACTGTGTTTCCAAATTTCCACCATGCTTTTACAGTTCTCTCTTTCTCTCAGCCTCTACTTTCCATCTACACTCTAGCAGAATGCCCTGTTTGTGACAAACTTGTGTAAGAAGTCCTATTCCTTGCTTACCAAATAGAGAAATTGCTCTAGATTTGCATCAGAGTAATGGATGATTCCCTAACATGCATTTCATAAAATACCAACTCTCTAAATTTCTATAGACAGAGAGGCATTGGAGAAATGAAATACATCCGTCTAATCCATAGAAGTGCTCAATAAATATTATTAAATATATGCTGAATAAAAAATATTACATCTAACTTCTTTAGTTGAAATGTCATACTTTGTTCTGTTCTGAAAGCAGAAAGAATAGTACATGATAGATTGAGGCAATAACAGTATTTTGGGCTACGTTTATTTACCTAATAAGACTCTGCAACATGAGAAAAAAAAAATCTTTTCAAAATAATGACTTGCCTGGATGGGTAGTTCAATTGGTTATCTTGATACACCAATATTGCAGGTTTGATTTCTGATCAGGGCACATACAAGGAGCAATCAATGAATGCATAAATAGGTGGAACAACAGATCAATGTTTCTCTCTCTCTCTCTCTTCCTGACCTGTCTCTCTCAAATCCGTCAATAAATAAATATCAATAAAAATAATTTTTAAATAATGACCAAAATACTTTTGACCTATTCATAATTAAATAAACTAATATTTTATATAATTTGAAAACAAATAGTAAGCTATATAATGGAAAAACATATAGGTAGTCATAGAGCAATATGTTGCTCTCATGGTGGAATTATAAACACAGTCCATCAATAGTTTTTTTTACCAAATATGTAGAAAGACATGGAAGCTCCTTTTGTTCCTTGATTGAAATATTAAACAACAGGTTGTTTAAAAAGGGCATAGAATCAATTAGGATAGAAAGATCCTCCATCAAGTAGAGCCAGTGATGTATAATCACTTCCAGAAATTTCGGAGTAGTCGCAAATGTTCACATTCAAAAATGAACAAATTTTGTGCCTGCTGTATTCTTGCTTGGGATACAGTTGCCAAATGAAAAATAACTCCCTATTCTCAGAGTTTCTGTCTATTGCTAACAATGTGCTGAAAACACATTCAAAGTTAAAGTTATTCTACTCTCTAAACAAACCAGCTCATTTTATAGCTTTAGCTGACATTGTAGTGTTACTGGTGAGGATTCTCGTTCTGGTAGAACTTGGCACAGTGATGGGTACGGGGCAGGGAGGTGGTTTCTCAAGAATAAGAGTCAACTGATTGAGCCAAAAGCCCCAAATTTGAATACTAACATTTTTTGCCCAATTGCTTATAAAATCAAAATAACTCGCTTTGAAAAAAGGATGGGAGGATATATAAACATGTTTTATAATCAAGTCAACTTGGAGATTTTGTCTACACCTCCAAAGCATTGTTCTGTTGTTTTGTTTTTAATGTTTAGTGAGCAGTGCAGGTACAAACTGAGGTTCTAAATGAATAATTATACTTTTTTTAATTTTTAAAATACAGTAATTGTAGTGGAGTTTTATTTTTTAGAATGATATTAAAAATAATAGAAGCATCAATCCTAGAGAAAAAAGGGATGTTTTTGTTTTTTGTTTTTGTTTTTTTTTTTTTGTTACAAGTGACTAGTGCATGTAAGAAGCTCCAGAATGAATCAACATACATTAGCTGAATAATGTTTGCCATGTATTTCCAAGATACATTTAATCTCAAATATCTGATTTAATTCCTCCACTATGTTAGAGGTAACATGTATATATTATTTAAAAACTACTGATTGTCTTAAGCAGAACACAAAACAGGACTTTCTAATGGGCCAAAGTGATCCATCTACTTTGTAGATGTCTGTGTGTACTTATCTCTAGCACAAATGGGCCTTAAAAGACTAAATAAAAGTTATCTTCAACAATCTTTTTGTACAAGATCTTTAAATACAAAAATTTAAGTGCTTCCTATTTTGTAGTTATTTGAATTCAAAATAAGTGTATTTAAATATGTATGCTTATATATAATTAATGTTTTTTTTTTCTTTTAGCAGTTTATTTTTTAAAAAATTAATCTTTGGAACAATCAGTGATGTCATAGAAGTTTACATTAAATTGATTATATTAATGAAGATAAGGCAGTTGATTAAAATCAAAGCAACGCAGGTTAATGAGTGAATGTTTTTGATACTTGCAATATACCAAGCACTCTTACAATTGGTTTACATGTATTGATTGACTAAATCATGCAATATGTGATGGAATCTGAGGCACAAGAATATTAAAGAATCATCATCAAGGTCACACAGCTGGAAAGAAATAGATTTGAGATTAAACTCAAATAGCATCGCTCCATTGATTGTGCTCTTAACCACTTTGTTAGGGCAACTGATAACAAATGTATAAAGTAAACATGAAAATTATTTTTAAATTTATAACATTATTTTTAAGGTGAGATACTAAAAATACCAATATAATGAAAGTTTAAAAATGCTTTCAACATGATTATGACTAAGTTTGTGTTTGATTTTCAGTAGAGTCATTTAATAGAGACTATTTTATTTTATTTTTATGTGTGTCACTCATCCTCATGAGTGTTAAAACTTGAAATATAGTTATGTAGTCATTTCTCTGGAGAGCAGAGAAATGTGTAACAAGACAGGAGTATAGAAAAATTGGTGGTAACCATTACTCACTTAGGTATTATCAGATACTGCTGACCATATAAATCTGAAGGTTTATTTGCTGGCAGATGAAAACTAATTGAATGTAAAGAAAAGAGGTGTGAAGGTTTATAAGTAATCAAAAAGAGTAATGTGAAGGGATTAAGAAAACATGCATTTTTCTTATTAACATGCATTTCATGGTTGACTGTAGCAAAAATGGTTTGCTTTGGTAAAATGTTAGAAAGTTTGCCCATTGCTTTGTCATAGGTAACACATTTTTTTTTCAGTGAAAACATATCTTTGTCTTACTGATCATGATAATGATTCTAATGACATTACTAATATGTCTCCATTACCTGTAAAATCATTTTTGACGACCTTTCAGAACACTGACAATAATCTATATATATAAAAGGCTAAGCGACTAGCTGACCAGCCGACTGGCCAGTAGCTATGACTTGCAATGACTGCCAGGGGAAGATGCTCCAACTGGTAGCTATGATGCACACTTACCACCAGGGGGCAGACGCTCAATGCAGGAGCTGCTGAGTGACAGGAACTTTGCAGAATGCCCTCTTGCACTCTGGGACCGCTTGGGGGATATCGGACTGCCAGTTCCAGCCCTACCCCAGCAGGCCAGGCTGAGGAATCCCTCCTGCTGGAGGGACCCTGCTCACTCTGCAACACTGTTCGAGCCCTAGTGCCACCCTAGGTGTGGCCAGCTGGGTAGGGACACGGGAGGTTGACTCCAGGGTGTTTCTGGCCCATCTTGCCCAGATCCGCCCTACCAGCTACCTTCTAATTTATTTTCAATGTGCATGAGTCCATGCACTGGGCATCTAGTTTATTAATAACAGACCTCAGCACAACACACAAAAAATAATAAAAGCTTTTAATTTATTTAGGACTAATTGAGTTCCTACCTTATAATTTAATGTAATAAGAAATACTTAAACAGGTAAAGGTCATCCCTACCTCAAGATGCATTAAAAGAAAGTGGAGAAAAAGACCTGTAAACTAGCTCTAATAAATTTCTAAACATGTAGCAGTAGCTTTAAAAGTGATCCTGAACAACCAAGAAGAAAGCCATTCTGTAGGAGAGTGAAAGGTTGAGGAGGCTTTCATAGAATGTCCATCCCTGAAGTATACCTTGGAAGATGAGTATTAAATTACTAAGGAAAAAGGGCGTTCTGGTATGGACAAAAGATCTGATGAAATAAATCCCAAGGCCAGTCAGCTATCTTCTTTATAGAATGGATAAATTTGATAATGCAATGGGAAGACAAAAATGGGAGCCTTGGATTCAGAATAAGATGCATTTAGTTGGGGAGCAGGTGGATGTGGCAGCTGCATTTGGATGAAGCCAATAATTGTCTAAGATTAGGTGGGATTGGAGGCAAAGTTTCAAAGTGAAGAGGGCCTTAGTTTGAAGCTACCATGGCCAAAATTAACTGTTCTAGGGAGGAGAAAAAGATTTGAATCCTAACCATTCATGATTAGCCAGGGCCAAAAGGAAAAGTGGATAGACTACTAGACTTGATCATTGATTAGGAGCTGCATACTCATAGAAAATCTCACAAGTCTAGCAAAGAGATCAAGGTTGAGTCACATGCTGCACTTCAGGAACTTATACATGTATATATTGATAATATTACAAGACCAAATTGACTTAAAATATTCTTATTTTGTGTAGTTTAGGGGAAATATTTCTCATTTGTTGCAGGAAATAATATATAATTGCAACAACAATTACCATTTAGTGATTACTAACTAAGCTCATAGCCATAGTTAGCACTCTTCTATATTATTTTCATTAATTTACATATAATGCAAAACATGACATATTCAGTTAATTATAGTGCCTGGGTTTCAAATACCATTTCCTTGAAAATAAGAATTGCAAAGTGTTTTCACATTTTAATTTTAAATTTATTTATTGATACTATTATTAATAATGGAAATTGGAACTATAATACTCTAATCCTATGAGTAACATTTGCACATTTTATAAATCATTCAACTGCAGAACTGAAAAAATAACCAATTAGTGAGGTATGTTAGGTTTACAATAGAGGTCAGTAGATTTAAGATGTAGTATCATAATGCCAAATTTTTATCATTTTGAAAAAATTAAAATATTACTCATGCTAGTCTGGAAACAATTTCCCAATTCAATTTAACTTTGTAACATCATAGGTTTGTTATGAGAGGCATTTATTGAAACATTATAAGTATAGGGAAAAGTACAAAAATAGCAGTATTGAAGCACATTTTTATTATTAACTTGATAGTTAAATCTCAATAAGTATATTAATCACATATTGATGTGTATTTACCCTAAAGTAATGGACATTAGATTGAAATCAAGTATTTTTTTAAGATTCTTAATTTATACTGTGACCAGTCATCATATTGATTGCATGTCTAAGTACAGAGCTAACTGATCATGAAATCTTTTGCTATAAATTACAGACAGGGAATGACAGATTTCACAGGTTGGTTGTGGCTTAATGACAAATTTCATAGTTTGAAAAGAAAAAGGATATAAACACACACAGGAATAAGATTACACTGACTCATGATGTGAAAGTTAATTTCTAATGCACACAGACACATTCATAAATCAAATGTGAGACTACAAAAGAAAATATTAAAGCAGTGAGGAAATCACTATCAATTGTATCTATCCAAACCTAGGTTTTAAAAGGATAGACAGATGTATCCAGGATTTTATGTTGAAAATCTGCAACATAATACCCATTAAATAAAAACATACACTTTAATTAAATGAAATACTACTTAGTAATATATGATATTACTCATATAATATCATATAGGGGTCCTCAAACTTTTTAAACAGGGGGCCAGTTCACTGTCCCTCAGACCGTTGGAGGGCCGGACTATAGTTAAAAAAAAAAAAAACTATGAACAAATTCCTATCCACACTGCATATATCTTATTTTGAAGTAAAAAACAAAATGGAAACAAATACAATATTTGTATTTGTATGTGACCCGCGGGCCGTAGTTTGAGGAATATATATATATATATTTATCCTGGATTTTTGTAGTTAATATTATAGCATACATATATGTCCACAACAAACATTTAATATATTATGTAATATATTAAATATAATATAATACATATTTATTAATATAGATAATGTTTACATTCTGAGAAAAAGTATAATACTTCAGCTAAAAATAATAAAAAAGATTGAAAAAGAATTTGCTTATTTCTTAAGTGGTCCCAGTTAATCTGCATTATAAATTGAAAGAGAAAATACAATGTTTTTTTTTCTATGTTCTACTTCATCCTATCTAATAATAGACAAACATGGTAATTAACCGTACCTCCGACACACTTCCCATTGGCTAATCAGGGCGATATGCAAATTAACTGCCAACCAAGATGGTGGCCGGCAGCCAGGCAGCTGAAGCGAACAGGAGGCTTGCTTACTCCAGTGATGGAGGAAGCCAAGGTTCCCCTCCTGCCACTGCTGGGCTCTGAGCTTGCACTCTAAGAAACAATGTTGCAATTATAGAAGCTAAACCATCCCCAGAAACCTGCTTTCAGCCAGCCGGGCTTTAGCCAGCAGGACCGCAACATTGTTTCAATTATAGAACAAACGCAGAGACCTGCTTTCAGCAGCTGAGGTCTCAGAGCTGCAGCCGGGCCTCAGAGCTAAAGCTAGCTCTCAGCTCCAGTGACAGCCATAGAAGGTAAATAAAAACCAGAATAATAAAAAAAAAAAAAAGATAAAAAGGAGAGGCTGGGAGCTTCAGTCGCCCGCCAGCCTGAAAACAGCCCTCAGCCCCTCACCCAGACTGGCCAGGCATCCCAGTGAGGACCCCCACACTGAAGGGGGTGCGACCAGCTGCAAACAGCCATCATCCCGTCATCCAGACTGGCCAGACACCCAAGCGGGACCCCCACCCTGAAGCAACAAGATGGTGGCTAATTTGCATACTGAAGGCGGGTGGCTGTGGGCAAGGCTGTCCTCGGTCTGGGACCTGGACCTGTGACCCTGCCGGGCAGGGGGCACCACAGGAGGCTGTCTGCTGTCCCAGGACTCGGATCTGTGACCCTGCCAGGCGGGGGGCAGTGCTTGAGGCTGTCTGCGGTCCCGGGACCCGATCCGTGACCCTTCCCGGCGGAGCGGCAGCTCGCCCAGGGGTGGATTGGCTGGGGTTGGGCAGGGCAGGACGCCTGGCTTCTGCCCAGCTCCAGTCACTCTGGGCAGGTGAGCAGCGCAGAGAGCCTCTGGACAGGGGAGGCAGACCGGCGGAGGGCGGCCTGTACTCCCCACATGGCAGTGGTGACAGCTGTGAGCGCACCAAGAGGAGCCTGCAGGCTGAGCTGAAGTAGCGCCTGCAGGACATCAGTGCCCAGGAGTGGCTGTGCAAGATCCGCCTCCTGGCCCAGAAGGTGCAGGATCGCAGGGACAGCCACCTTCACGGACCAGACTGACGTCCTCCTGGCCGCACCACGGGGGTTTGCGGATCTGCAAAGCCAGAGGCCTCTGGTGTGCACATCCCCCCTGGCGTGTGAACATCCCCCAGCACACTGTCACCCTCCCCCGCCTGCAACAGTTGCAAACCAAGGCGTGCACAAGTTCCCCCCCGCCTCTCCACCACACTTCCATCAACCCAGCATGCCTAACACCCCCACAGGATGTGCACACATCCCCGCTGATGCACTCACGTCCTTTGGAGAGTGTCTGGGTGTTCTGGGGGCTGAGGGTGGGAGCCTGTGAGATGACAATGAGAGGGCGGAGTGGTGATGCCCTGTTCCCACCGAGGCCAGTGCAGCTACGAGATCACCTCTGGGGGTTAATGCAGGTGCTGAGGCAGGAGCAGGTGCAGACAGACACACCTGGTGGGCACGGGCGGCCCTCTCTGAGGTGCCTTCAGTCAGCGTTCAAGTTCAAGAACCCAGAGGAGGAGAGGAATTCTGTCCTCTCAGTGAAACAGTGGGATAGTCAGGGCGACTGTAGAGGAGGAATGTGCTCTTTGGGTGCCAGCACCCATGAGAGAGGGTTCCCTGACTGAGCCTCGCTTGCTTGGGGCCTAGCGAACTCCTGCCGGGCAGTGGGTGACAGGACGTGCTTTTCCAAATTAATGAGAGAAAACGTTGATTCTCCTGCTGCCCATGAAGGTGGAAAGTGAAGTGGGGAGACATGTGGGGAGTGAGCGAGGTTCCCTGTCTGGGGGTCCCAAATCTGCTGTTGGTTTCTTTCACCGCTGACTAGAGATATACAGGGTGTCCCCCCAAAATGTATACACACTTTGAATACCTACTAATTCCAATGGTTTTAAGTATAAGAAAGAAACAACAATGGAGCTGTTATCTGTTAAAAGTGTGGGCACAAACAGGCAGTTGGACATTCCCTGAGGGGTCTCAGATTGGAGAGGGTGAAGGTCAGACTGAGGGGCCCTTTCCTACCCCCACTCCAGTGCACGAATATCATGCACCAGGCTACTAATTTCACTATAAAATGCCTTCTTCATAAACGTATGTACTCTTTTCTTCATTAGTCCCCGTGCCTATTAATGCCAACAATCTGCAGGGATTGTGTGATGTACTAGTAAGCTGTTTATGACCCTTTCTTTAGTCTGTTTCTACAAACATACAAATCTCTCATGTGACAAATTAGTTGACTTCGTGTGTGTATAAAGTATATAGATGTTGAAAATGGAAATTTGTGACTACAATGCCTCTTAGTTGTGTTTTATTTTCTTTTTATGGTATTGGCATCACTCTACAGGGTGGAAAAGGCCCTTTTATGTCTAGATGAACTTACCATCTTTTTATATAAAGGTCAAAATGACTACTTTCATTCCAAAATATAGTCATGGCCACCTATAGCCACTGATAACCTTCTTTTAGCTAAGGAATGCAGTATTTCTCTAGGCACTTAGAGTTGCTTTTAAAATGTACTACTGATTGAGCATTTGCTTATTCATGGCTAATGTATAGATATCTTTATGATATATCTCATTTACTCATTTCTAAGTCCATATTTATTATTTATTTGCTTCTGTGTCTTAGATGTCTTGTGCTTCTGCATACTCTCTATAACTACAATTGTAGAAGGAAATAGTAAAGTAATTTAAAAAGAAGGAAAAAAAGAAATGGGGAAAAATGGCTTTGATTTCCTATTGCCGATATTTTCCAGGTTTTTTTGTTGTTTTAGTGAACTTCTGTGAACCTTTATTTTCTAGCCCATTCTCTTTAATATTACTAATGTAAAACTGCCCTTAAATATCCAACATGGATTTAAAATAAGAATGATTTATTCCAATCAGAATAAGATCATTTTAATGGACAGAATTAAACGGTAAGTTAATTCTAGATAGTGTAAATGCTTATAAATTTTACTATTTTCCTAGCCACATTAATTTAATTTTCTTTTTGCTTATAGAGGAGAAAAAACGTGCAGTGCAAAGTAGAAATAAAAATAATGATGAAACTTCACTAGACTAATATAATTCCTTTAAACTTGTGGCATTTCATTTGCAGCACTCATTTTGCATTCACATGATGTTATCCCATGGATTCACAGTTCCCGCAGGCTGCAAAAGCCCTTAATATTTACAGATAGTCACATGCTCTAAAGATTGACTTCATGTAATGTATACCTTTATAGAACTTACACTATGATTTGATTTTTTCCATTTCATTTCAGAACATGTAAACAGTGTGTTCTCAATAACAATTTTAAGAAAACTACTGACTCAGCAGTTTTCAGTATGTCCACTAAGAAGGTATAAAATAGTAAGGGGAGGGCTCTGCAGCTCCATTCTGAGAAGGACCATTTGACTCTTAGTGGTAGCTGAAAAATCAGAGCTTATCCTGCAAACTCATGCTGAATGGGAGAGTGTTCAGTTACGCTGTGATTTGTCAGGCATTTAATCACTAAACTGATTCAATTTTTTAAAAATCAACAAAAGTTGATAATCGCTAGTAATGATATGCAGTAAGATCTGATATACTAGATCGGTACTGCAATAAAAGCAGTTCACATAAACAAATGTCCATCTTTTAAGTTAAATTTATCAATATAATTATATTATTAATATCCAATTACTCAATTTCATTCTGAGCTTTCAAAACAAAATCTTAAGCATGGAATAAAATATAATTTACATGCATATAGATGGTGTACAAAGGGAACATGGAAACATCATTTCCACATTAAATAAAGCTATCAAAAATTGAGCAACTTCCACACAGACATTTCCCTCTTGTTACATTTTATTATTATAATTATTAAGTTTCTCTTTAAATTTGTTATTTGGCATATATTATCACTGTTTCAGGTGTGTTTTTGCATTTAATCCTTAGTAATTTATATTATTCTCACTGTGGACAAAAAGTTTAACAGATACTAAGTGAATGGATCTTTTCAACATGCATAGTCTCAAAATAACATAATTTAATATTTTAAACTCCCTAAATATATAGATTATAACAATTTTGTATGTCTTTTATTATCATAAGATGATTAAATAATGCAATGAAAACAATTTATTTATAATAGAATTAAAATATATATGATAATGCTAGTGATGATTATGCCATTGGGTGCTAAGAGGGGAATCTGATACTCTATCAATTATATAAAAGACTAAATCATCCAAAGAAAATAAAGCAGAGATACTAACAACAAGCATGGGTACAAAAACACGGTCCAGGTATAATTTAGCTTAGTGATCAGGCTGTAAATAACTAGAGTAAAAGTAAAATATATAAAGTAAGTAATATAAACAAGGAAATACTGAAATGCATTAAAATTGTTATGGGTTACAATGAAGCAGAGGAACGAAGCATTCTTTAATAATAGAAACAAGATTCTTGCTCTGTCTTCAGATTTGTTAACTTCCATTGTATGAAGTTGTTTCCCTGATTATTTTATCAAATGATTACTTGTTATTTTAAACATGGAACAATTCTATTTCCGGGTGGGGTCTCATCTTTAAAATTTAGAAATCATCCTATCTAATAATAGACAAACATGATAATTAGCCATACCTCTGCTACCCTTCCCATTGGCTAATCAGCAGGATATGCAAATTAACTGCAAACCAAGATGGCATCCAGCAGCCAGGAAGCTGGAAGCGAACAGGAGGCTTGCTTGCTTCAGTGATGGAGGAAGCTAACGTTCCCCGCCTGCTTTTCCAGCCTCTGAGCTTAAAGTTTAAGAAACACTGTTACAAATATAGAAGCTAAACCAATCCCCAGAAACCTGCTTTCAGCCAGCCGGGCTTCAGCCAGCAGAGCCACAACATTGTTTCAATTATAGAACAAACGCAGATCCCTGCTTTCAGAGCTGGAGTGAGCAGGACAGCAACAGTGTTACAATTATAGAACCCAAACAAACCAGATAACTGCTTTCAGCAGCCGAGACCTCAGAACTGGAGCCAAGCCTCAGAGCTAAAGCTGGCCCAGAATTAAAAAAAGAAAGAAAAAAAGGACAGGTTGGGAGCTTCAGTCACCCACCAGCCTAAAAACAGCCCTCAGCCCCTCACCCAGACTCGCCAGGCACCCCAGTGGGGACCCCCACCCTGAGGGGTGTGACCAGCTGCAAACAGCCATCATCCTCTCATCCAGGCTGGCCAGGAACCCCAGTGGGGACCCCCACCCTGATCCAGGACACCCATCAGGGAAAACCAACCGGCTCCCACACGTGCACCAGGCCTCTATCCTATATAGTAAAAGGGTAATATGCCACCCAGCACTGGGATCAGCAGAGCTGTGAGGCCTCCTGGCTACTGGAGCAGCATGACAGGCGGCAGGACCAAACCCCCTGATCGCCCTGTGGCTCTGTGTGTGACAGGGTGCGGCGCCGCAACCCCCCCGCCCCCACGGCCTTGCTCTGTGTGTGACGGGGTAGAGCCATAACCTCCCCATTGGCCCTGCCCTTAGTGTGACAGTGGTGGTGCCCCAACCCCCTGATCAGCCCTGCTCTGTGGGTGATAGAGGGCGGCGCCCCAACCCCCTGTTCCACTCTGCTCTGTGTGTGACAGGGGGCAGTGCCCCAACTCCCCTATCGGCCCTGCTCTGTGCATGGCAGGGGGGAGCTCCTCAACCCCCTGATGGGCCCTGCTATGTGCGTGACAGGGGGTGGCACCCCAACTCCCCAATCGGCCCTGCTCTGAGCCCTACCAGAGGCTGCACCTAGGGATTGGGCCTGCCCTCTGCCACCTGGGAGCAGGCCTAAGCCAGCAGGTCCTTATCTCCCGAGGGGTCCCAGACTGCGAGAGGACACAGGCCGGGCTGAGGGAACCTCCCCCCACCCGCCCCCCCTGAGTGCACAAATTTTTGTGCACCGGGTCTCTAGTCTACATATAAAAGCCTAAGTGACCAAATGACCAGTTGACTGGTTGCTATGACACCCACTGGCCACCAGGGACCAGATGGTGAATGCAGGAGCTGCCCTCTGGTGGTCAGTGTGCTCCCACAGTGGGAGTGCCGCTCAGCTGACCAATGGGAGCCAGACGCCAGGCTCATGACTGGCAAGTGCAGCTGCAGTGGCACGAGACTCTCCCACCTCCACAGCAGCGCTAAGGAGCAGCAGCTGCATCAGGTGCAGGGGGGCCAGGCTGAGTGGGAGTGGGGCCCGGTCCGGGCTCCAGCTCCTCGGCCTCCTGCCACTTTGTGCACTATTGCATCCTTTGGGGAATGATCCCCACAGTCTGACATCCCTCACTGTGTCCTGGATTGCCAGCCTGAGGGACCCCACTGGTTCACAAATCCATGCACTGGGCCTCTAGTTTTATAAATAAATAGCATAAAACTTCTTAATCACTTAATATAAAAACCGTCTGTGAAAAATCCCACATAGTTAAATGAGTACACATAATTTCATATAGTCTATAGTCTCAAAACTGGTGTTTTGAGGTATCCTGGAACCAAGTTACTAATCAGAGATTATTAACTTTTCCCCTTGCTACATATTGGCAACACAATGTTTTAAAATAGCGTGAGGAGTGCACCTTCCCTTTCCCTGGAAGACTGCAGGCCAGGGAGCAGGCAGAGCTGCCTTGCTGACGAGCATCTGACCCCAGGCTGCCTCACAGCAGTGCTGAGGCAGCAGGTGAACTGTGCCAAGGCGGCGGCATTGTCACAGCCATGCTGGACCACCACTGAGCTTTTCCTTCTTCACTGCATCCCCAGTGGGGGATTCCTGTTAGGGTCTGAACTGGTGCCTAGGACCATCCGTTGACAGTTCTGGTCACCTAAAGAGCTAGCAGCTGTTCCAGGTCCAGCATGTCAGAGGCCCCTCTGGATCACAGCCGGATCCGATGCCGTGCTCTCTGGTGTCCTCCTGAGGAGGGTCTTGTGCACCTGCTGCAGGCACAGTTCCCCCTTTGGGACACCAAGGCAAACACCTGAGACTCTACCCTCCAGGGCCCTGCTGTGGGACAGAGATGCCACTTAGCAAGAGCACTGAGCCAGTAAGCATGAGATATTCACTCAATTATTTGCCTACCAAATTAACTTAGCTCATTATGAAAAATTGAATTAATTTTATTTGCAGGGAACATTAAAAACAAAGGAAATCCACTTTCAAAATGTGTATAATATGTACTGTGACTATATCTAGCACAATAAAGCCAATTATTTTTAACAATAAAATCTAGTACCAGGTAAGATCTTATCTGTAGCAACAGTTGGGTAGTTACTCTTGTCTAATTTTGAGCAATGAAAAGTCAAAGCTCGCAAATGGTTCTTAGTGCCCTTGTATAATAAAATGTTAAGTACTCCCAAGCATATTTTGCCATCTGCCTCCATCAAGGCCTGCAGTCTAGTTCTCACCCAGGGACCAGGTCCCCCTGTCCCACAAAGGCCATATACAAACCCACCAGAGTGTCTTCTTACCCCGAGCCTGGGGACCTCCTCAGAAATGAATTCCTCCGAGCCCTTTATAGAAGTCAATTCCTCATTGCTTAGCACTTAACTCATAACAGGACTTATGACAGTGACAGGTACTGGGAATAAGAATTAATAAGATTAAGCAATTATAAAAATATAGCATGAAATGAGGAAGCCCAAGATGAAGTGAGGGGAGAGGTATCACACTGCTCTTTTCAGCTTCCATTATTCAAAGTTACACTATAGCTAAGAATGGCATGAAGTGATTTATAAGTAATAAAATAGCAACAATGAAATAAAATATATTTTTTTGTTTATATATTATAAAACTTGATATGCTTTGTACTGTTGATTGATACTCTTAATCACTTTGCAGCTTCCAGTCTTTATTCTACTCACTTGATTTCCAAAGGATAAACCTAGTCCAAAAGTCTTGCTTCACCTTCCTGGTTTTACCTTGGTGACTATTTACCTTGCTATACTTTATATGTATAAAGTATTGATCTTTGTATTATTTTTATTATAAATTTAAATTCTACTCAACAAAATTGTGAGAGGAATGCCTATTTGTTAACTGCATATACTACAATATTGAACACACACTTACCAGCAAAATTTAGGGAACAGTAATCAGGGTATATCAATAATTCACTTTTCTGCAACATAAGATATCCTAAATTCCAATTGCTCTTTCTTCCTATAAACCAACCTCTCAAATTAACGTCTTGAAATTTCAATTAGCACATGTATTTTACTAGACCGACATTTATCTTTATATATAACAGTGGTACTGAAGTTTTGTAAGTCTCTCAATGGGAAGAACTCTTGTGATATAGTTCTGTTTTCTTCCAGAACATAACAGAAAAACCCACATTGACACTTTGTAAATATCAATGCTGCTCCCGATATTGGGGAATAAAAGGCAGACTCAAATGTGTGTATACACTCATGCGTATGTTCTTATATTTCCCTATAATTTCATAGTTCAAATTTTTATTTTGTCCTCCAGATCCTGGGGGGAAAGATGCCTCTTAACAATTCTTAACACTAATGTTAACATGTCAATGATTTTAGTGAAAAATAACAGGGTACTTTAGGAGATTTGACTTAGGGTGTGGGCACACAGTGCAATATGCAGAGGATGCATCAGAAATGTACACTTGAAACTTTTGTAATCTTACTAACCAATGTCACCCCAACGAATTTAATTTAAAAAGTTAAAAGAGAAATATACATTAAAAAGAAAATATTATAATATAAAATAAAAATGTACGTTTAAATACATGCAAAAAGAAAATATAAGTAAGAAAATTATTTCTATAAATAACAATTTCAAAAGATATCTAACTAATTTTTTTAAAATGTTTATCGGCTTTTAGAGAGAGAAGACAGGAGAGGGAGAGAGAGATAGAAACATCAATGATGAGAGAGAATCATTGATAGGCTGTCTCCTGCACACCCCACACTGGGGATTGAGCCTGCAACCCGGGCATGTGCCCTTGATTGGAATCAAACCGGGACCCTTCAGTCCACAGGCTAACTCTCTATCCACAGAGCCAAACTGGCTAGGACAAACTAAATTTGATGCATCGCCATCAAATGTGAAATATATGTATCATAGAAAATGGAAAGCAAATATTTTGGAAAATTTAAAAAAAATGTTCATTAAAAATAAAGCTAATTAGACAAAAGATAAAATACCTAAAGTTGTTAGCATTAGAGTGTTTAAAGTTTCTGGAGCATCTGATTCCTGGAACAGAACACATACATCCATATTCCTAGCCATTATTAATAATAATAACAATTCTCAAAAAAAGCATATTGCAAAACCCCAGGAAACAAAACAGCAAATGTTCCCTTCTTATCCTGTTTCTCATTGCAGGCAGATTCTCCAGTCAAGATAATGCTATTTGTGCTAATTGTTTATTTCTGTCAACTTAAAAAACGAAACAGATTAAGACTTCATTGTTCTAAAAGTAACTGCAAAATGCAAGACTCTCTACACTAATTTACCAGGTTATTCTCACTTTCTCCCCCAAATAGAGGTCCAGATTGGATCTTACACTTTCTGTGCAGCAAAGTCAGTTCCCTCACACTCAGATCAGCCCTTTCGTTATGCCCTGAAACAATCTGTTGCCATTCTCTAATGAACAGGTTGAATCCTAGCCACTCCTCAAATTACACTTGTTAGTGCTTAGCACAGTGGTTAGGAGCGAGGACTCCGGTAATTATGAGTGAGTCAAATCCACTCATTAGTTGTTATTTTATGTGATTTACTTAACCTCTCTCTGCCTTAACTTCCTGCCTGGTCAGATAATGACAGTAATGCTATCATAGGAGTGCCTGGCACATGCTAAGTGCTCAATGAGGATAGCAATTATCATTTTCTCATAAACATAACTGCATTTCCTTCAACAATATGGACTGAATGAAGAGCAACTGAACACCAGAGTGCCAGACACTTTGTTAAATTAAAAATGGGAGAAACAAAACATTAGTTAGAACTTTAGCTTCAAGATCTAACAGGGAAACAAAAACTCCACCCAGAAAATTAAAACACAATTTAATAAATCCTGTTGCAGAGAACGTGCAGGGAGCCGTCACTGTGCTTGTTACTTCAGCACTCCAGACACCATGAGGATTGATGATCAGTGGATGCAAATATAAGCATCATGTCAGGCAGTATTTTTTTTTTCCTGAAATTAGAAGGGAAAAACAGATATCACTAGTACCTAGATTTACAGATATTAACTGGTTGGAAATGGATTTTCTTTAGAAACAAATGGATGATATTGGAACTTAAACTGTCAAGAAGAAAAGAAAGAGGGAAGAGTGAAAGGAGAAAAGAAGGAAGGAAATGATCCTTTAAAACCAGCTACAGTGTAGTCTCATTGTGCTAATATTCTTTCCATTTCACTCAGTCCTCTTGGCCATACAGATCACTGACAATCAGTTAAATATACCACTGAATACTTGCTATCATTAGTTGAATTAAATTTGGTTCTTTTGACTATAAGCTCCAAGAGGGAAGACTTTGGCTTATCTAAATCTGACTCATCAGTGGCAGTATTTCAAGAGTTAGTACTAAAGGACTTCTGAGAATTAAGATACACTGAAGATCACTTATTCCTTTCCTTTGCCCCTTTAGAAATGTGTTGTCTTTTTTACTCAACTAGAGGCCTGTTGCATGAAAAGATTCATGCAATAAGCCTTCCCTTCCCCTGGCTGCTGGCATCGGTTTTCCTCCGGCACCCAGGACCCAGGCCTTCGTTCTGGCTGGAGCCGCCTTCAAGCCTTCGCTGCACCTGCCAGAGCTGCTTTCAGTCTTTGCTCTGCAGCTTCGCAGCTACGTATACAAATTAACCGCCATCTTTGTTGGCGGTTAATTTGCATATTGCGCTGATTAGCCCATGGGGGGCATAGCGAAGGTGGCGTCAATTACCATGCTTGTCTATTATTAGATAGGATAGGAAATACAATATTTTTTTCATCCCTCAGAAAGAGATTTAGACAGTATAATGAGGCATTTCACTTATCATTAAGGAAGAATTCTACCACAACCTCCTGTCCCAAATCTCAATGTCAACATTGCTTATATAGAAGCAAAGAGAATTTGTAACTAAATATTCTAAATTGCACACTGTCAGAAATTCTAACGAGACAAACGAGAACCAGCACACCAACTGATAAAAATCATTTTAAAATCTATTATAAAAAACACAAATACAAAGTGTGATTAAATGCCTTTTAATGAAACTGATAGTTATTCTCAAATGTGTGAGTAGTCACCACAAATATGATGTCAAAGCTTTAAACTATTGGCAAGCAGAATTGACTTATATCTAAAAGCTTCATATCTTTTCTTTTGGGAAGTCCATGTGTACAGAGTGATGAATTTCCATGCAATAGAATTTAAGCTAAATATATAATATTAAAAAATGAACAGCTACAAATTGGTAGATCATGTACTGTTTTGAAACAAAGGACCTAATATAGTTAATATAATCATTTGGCTTTTATTTCACTGTAGACAACCGCATCATAAAATTTTGCATAGAAATAGAATGTTCTACAAAAATTCTTAGAGAAAAGAATAAATACACATAAAAACACATATAGCCATGTGTAAAAGCAATCAATCAATGCATAGATATATATGTAGATATAATATTGGGACTATTCTCAACCAAAAAAAAATAGTAAAAATTCATTTTAAGAAGTGTTCCTAATTTAAAACATAAAATTGACTAGCAAATCTTTATTTTGCTAATAATTAATTCTGTCAGTGCTAACAAGAATTTCTGTAAAAGTATTAAACATACCAATGTTATATGTTCTAAAAATACTTTTTTAAAAGTTGTGCAATTCTGAAAATATATTTTCAGCAATGATTTCATATAACTTGGATAAGACCCAAAATCTAGGTTCTGGATAGCACTACAATTAAAAAGTTCAATGCTCTTAAAATTTATATAGCTCTGCCTCCACTTGATGCTGTCATTTTTTTTTAATGTGACTCAACCTATGAATAGTTTCTAACTTTAGTCAAATACCTCTTTAAGATTTGAAAGAATAAAGCTTCATATGAGCATGAATTTTTTTTACTTAGTTCTAGTTTTTAAAGTTATTTTGAGATGAAATCTAATTCCCATTGACTTCCTATTGTAAGTAAGATGTCCTTTGTTTTATATTTATTTATTTATTTTTTTTTTTTAAATATATTTTATTGATTTTTTACAGAGAGGAAGGGAGAGAGATAGAGAGTTAGAAACATCGATGAGAGAGAAACATCGATCAGCTGCCTCCTGCACATCTCCTACTGGGGATGTGCCCGCAACCCAGGTACATGCCCTTGACCGGAATCGAACCTGGGACCCTTCAGTCCGCAGGCCGACGCTCTATCCACTGAGCCAAACCGGTTTCGGCCCTTTGTTTTATATTTAAAAAAAAAAAGAAATAAAGTTCCAGGGATGCTTTTTTTAAGATAATGTTCTTCAACAACAAGAGGCATCCTCTAGGTGCTGTCCTTATAAAGCAGACATGAATTGGCCTCTGTTTCAACAGAAATATACAATGATTTTCTAGTTACATTTTAATGAACCTGAGCACATCATGAGTATTTGTCAGGTAATCAAAAACCATGTTTTGTAATTAGATAGTTAAAGAAGTAAGAATGATATAACAAATTGTGTTTTAGAGCTGTGTTATATAAACCAGTATATGGAAGCTACTTTCAAGTTCTATGATTTTTTTAATAAAAGACAATAATGAATTTTCATGAATGAAATATTTAAAAACAAATAGGAAGAGAATAATTCTAAGGGGGACGTCATATCCTCATGTTGTTTACTTATAAGCATATCTGTTAAAATCAATAACTACCTTTGAACATTTGAATTAAATTCTTATCAGATGTTTTTGCCCAATACCTATAATAGGAAATAATTTATACTTGAAGTGTATTATGTTCTTATACATCCTCTCTTGGTTCAATACAATTACTCTGCTCTTTTGTAATAGTGAAAACCTGTGATAAAATAGACTCAAGTTTATGCTGGGCAGAGGTTTATTTATACTAAATGGTATTGCTTCAAATCTTTTTTTTTATTTTCCCTTCAAATGCTGAAAAAATCCTGTGATTTGGATAATGAACACAGGTTTTACAGATTTTTAAAAAATCCATCACAATATATCTGGCACATCAAGCAATCAGGAAACCAGCACTGGCCTGAGTGTGGTGACAACCTGTCAGACTGATGTGCTGTGCCTACCCAGGCATTTTCATGTTTTGTAGATAACAAGGTGAAAAGTGAGCAAACACCACACAAAAGCACAAAAGAATTCCCATTTGCATTCCATTTCTTACATCTTCGCCAAGGGTTATTTTAGTTTTACAAAATGAAAGTATATATTTAAGTTTAAACCTGGAAAATGAAAGATAGATATGAATGCATATAAAATCTGAATTTAGAAAACCAAAAATTCAAATTACTTATCCTACATGAAAGGAGGACTATTTTCATATGGTTGCATATATGGATAGAAACAAAGTCTGAATTCTTACAAATAGATTTTATAGATAGACACCCCCCCCCACACACACACACACACACACTACCATAAATGATGACTTTTTTTTTTTGGAGGAGGAGGAGAAGTGGCAGAGCAATCCTATACTATATAAGCAAGATACAAAGTTATGTATTTAAATATAAAACTTCTATTTAGTTTTTCCCTTATGACATACAATATGCAAAGTCTACATATAACCCTAATCTTGTTTTCTACACAAAACAAATTTATCATCCCAAATCAAAGGAAAGTGCATTCTAAGAATAAAATGTCTTTACGTAACTTTATTATAGTTTAGTTCATTTAGACTTGCTGGTATTGTGTGTTTTTTTTCTCTTTCTTTGTCTTCATATCTTTCTAAAGAAAGCTCTCTTATGCAATATTCTACAAGTTATTTTAGCTGCTTATTTAGTAAATTCTTACTCTGTAGATTTACTGTTCTTAGATTTTCCTCAACAAATGTTAGCCTAAAACTACTGACATCATTTTTCTTCCACTATTTAAATTTGTAAACTTATGATGATGATTCTAATCACATTAATCACATATCTTACTTCTTTATCCAATGGGTTTTATATGCCTCCAAACTGTGGAGACGTTTGAAATACAAAACCAAATATCAAGTCAAAAAAACATTAATCATTTAGTGACTTTAATTTATGTCATTTTATTCACCGCTCTCTTTTAAACTCTTATTTTAAGACTATTTTAATTTATGTGTAGTCCACAGCTGTAATAGTTAGAAGTTTCATAGTAATCTTTTCTTTCAGTTAAAACAAGTATTTATGGAATCATTGCATTCATTTTGAAGCACATTCCCTACTAAGGAAAGGAGTTAAGTGCATTGCTTTAATTTAAGGCTGGTTTTCCTTGTTATTTATAAGAGTGGTCTCAAAAGCCAACTGCATTTAATCAGTATTCAACTGTCAGAAATATTGGCTTACGGTCACTAATTTAAAGCCAAAACATTCATATTTCAGATTATTCTTAAATATTTAATTGGTGTATTTGAAATGCCACTTATTTCTTGTACTTATATTTACTTTGTAACTGATGTTCATGGCAGTTTAACTGAGAAACTACTTTGCTTCAAATTCAACAATTTACATGTGGATATGCTAGTTAAACTTATGTTATTTGTCGACAATTGTTATCTCAAACTTAAATTGAACAATTTTTGGAAAGTCCAGTTGGTTTTTGAAGTTTACATTCATAATGTAATCCCTAAATCCAGCCAGACTATTTGACAGTTGTAGAGCTGGCGCATAATGATGTGTTCCTCAGTGAAATGCTTTTATAGAACTTCACCTATGCATGACACTCTGCCGTGTATGAAGGGACACATCAAGAACAAAGCATACAAACTGGTCTTTATGTTTACTTTATGGACTTATATAGACTCCCCCTGCCTATGAATATAAACTGGAGAAATGTTCCTTCTCATGAACAATGATTATTGGGAGTTCAAATAATAGACTGAAGAAGAGGATCAGTGATTTGGGTTCAAATAAAAGCTCAATATTGGACAACTTTCTAAACAATCTAAGCTTCAGTTTTCTCATCTGTAAAATCGATATATTATTCTTCTCACAGGATTGATATGAGGAATAAATGAGAACACATTGATCTCATAAGGTAGTTAATATCACCCCTGTAGCCCCTAAAATTTCAAATGCTACTGCTGTTGCTGATGTATATTACATCTTCTTTCTTCTTCTTACTTTTATTTCCTGGAATCAATCTTTCCAGATGCCTGGGCAAAAGTAGATACGTATTATATGGTCATCTTTGCAATGAATAATTTACTTTTTAAGAATAATTTGTTTTTATAACATTCTATTACCCAATAAAGAAAAAGATCTATAAACTCCCTTTAAACTTGTTAAGATAAGCAGTCTAAATGTACACCATGGTAAAGATGTCAATTTTCTAAAAGTGTATCATTATACACAATATTATCTGGCAAGTTTTAAAAGAAGATGAAAATGGAGAAGATTTAGGTATGGGTGAAGGTGTCTATATTAATTTTTAACTTTAAGTAAATAATAAACTTTTATCTTGTGTGGTGATCAAGAGACAGTTTATTATGAATTTAGGTACTGTGACAGATATCAGAACAAAGTTGTTCCTATTTTGCATTATACAAATAAGTGGCTACAAATAAACCACTGATTTAAAATCTATTTTATCTACTGCTCCCAATATTTATATTAAAATATTATGAATTAACAGATAACTTTGATCTTACTTTCACATCTATCAAACTTGACTGCCATTCATTTTGGAAAACTGTATTGAGAACAAAATTCTTGGAAATTATACAATACTACTTTAAAATCATAAGGCCAAATAATAATGCTAAATATATACATATTATTGTGTTTTAATTAAAAGTATTTGTCAGATGTATAACAGATGCTAAAAATTAATCATATATTGCTATTTAGAATAAAAACTTGAATAGTAAAGTACTATTTACACAGTGTATGCTTTGGAAATTTACCATTTCAGTGTGCTGTTTAGTTAAATGAAAGATCATAAGAAAGGAAAAAGATTACATGATATCAAAGCAACAGCTCACCTTATGACAATAATTACAAACATTCTGTTTAATATAAATATAGCTGATCTGGCAACTCATTCTTAGTCATTACTGATGTCCCTTCAGTAGCAGGTAATATTGAAAATGTTGAATTGAACAGCTTAATTTATGATGAAATGAAATGAATCTCAGTAGAATAAATCAAATGTCTCACCAATGAAGGGTAATTATCTGTCTTTTTCTCAAAAAAAAAAGAAAAAAGAAGAAGAAGAAGATATCCATGAGTGAGATATGCCTTTTCACACTTAGAAAGTAATGGAAGGTCTTTTAAAGTAGATATTTATATTCCATCATTTAATTTCTAATATTTTCTTATAATTTTACCTGATTTTCTAAATATATTATTAGTAAAACCACAATTACTTTGTCAGGGTAGCAGCAGAAAAGTTTCTTATTTAGTTGAAAAATATTAATTATTAACTAAGTTCTGAAAATTGGAAGAAACTGTCATTACTATGAATATTTTTCTAGCTTTTAACTTTGTGAATTCTGTTTTTAATAATTCCTCACTTTTCCCTTTTCCTTTCTTAAAAGCAGTAAGTTGTACATGAAAGAGAAGTTGAAATCCCCTACAGGCATATCAGTCAGTACATAGCTTGGCCTCAATGACTAAGGGCAGAAATGAACCTGTTACTATAGATAAATATTTAACTGTCAGAGTTAAAGGGCCCGCTCCCTCACACAGTTTTCAGAGACTATGGGGTCAAACCAGAGTTTTCATTGAACAGCGTTATGGGATTTTAGTTAAATTGCTTTCATTAGTATTAGTAAGAGACTCAAAGAAAAGCCTGCACAGCACTTTAAAATAGTAGCAATATAACCCCCTGGTCACAGCCAATAGTGTGGTGAAGGCCTGGGGTTGGGTCGGGTATGGGCTAGAAGGGGTCAATGGGAAAAGGGGGTGAGGGGTGGGGGGGCTTCTGTAATACTTTCAACACTAAAGATAAATTTAAAAATAGTAGCAATAAAGTGAATGTGCATTAAAATGTTTTTTAGTAAATTCCTCTTTACTGTTTTGTGAGTGTCTGAAAACCTTCTGTCTAGCATTTACAGTCAACATTATTCAGGAGGTCAGTAAAATGACCTTTTTATTACTGAATAAAAATATATTTATTACTGAATATAATAAAGCTGCCTTTGTAATTCTGTTTGCTTTCTTTCAGAAAGCATTTCACTTTCCCTGCAGACGTGCACACTAAAGACTGCTAATTTGGCATGAGTCCCGATTGTTTTTTCTATAAGGTTCCGTGTGTGTGTGTGTGTGTGTGTGTGTGTGTAGATTACACAAACATCTGTACATACGTATTCATATATGTATACCTATATAGATATTCATGTATGTGTACGTATGCATATAAACATACATACATACAAGAACTACCTATAAATATATAAAAGTGGTACTTTCCATAGTGAATGTTGATAGTCATATAAAAGAATAGAAAAAGGCTATTTGAATTACAGTAGGTGAGCCACTTTAGTATTCTATATCGTGAACCCATAAAATGACCAACTATATAGCTATAGCATATGATATTTCATTTTCCCCAAGGCGCTTAAATAAAGAAAAGCTGTTATGGTATTTTCATGCAATAAATTTCTAACATTGTGGTTACTTAAAACTTGATGAAGATAAAAGATAAAAGTCTCATGGGAACGCAGACTGGTGCAGCTACTGTGAAAAACAGTATGAAGATTCCCCAAAATATTAAAAATGGAACTCCCATTTGACCCAATAATCCCACTTCTAGAAAACAGAAATGCCAATCAGAAAGGACATATGCACCCCTATGTTCATAGCAGCACAATTTACAATAGCTAAGATTTGGAAACAGCCTAAGTGCTCATCACCAGGTGAGTGGATTAAAAAACTGTGGTACATCCACACAATGGAATACTATGCTGCTATAAAAAAGAAGGAACTCTTACCATTTGCAGCAATGTAGATGGGCCTGGAGAGCATTATGCTAAGCAAAATAAGCCAGTCAGAGAAAGATAAATATCACAGGATCTCACTCATTTGTGGGATATAATGAACAACATAAACTGATGAACGAAAATAGATCCAGGGACTAAGAAACACTGATGGGGACATCCAGCCTCAGAGAGAAGGCAGGGGAGGGGGAGTGAGGGATCAACCAAAGGACTTGTATGCATGCATATTAGCATAACCCATGGACACAGACACTGGGGCGGTGGGGGCTTGTCCTGGCGGTAGGAGTTGTGGAGGGGGCGGGGTGTCAATCAGGAAAAAGGAGACATATGTAATACTTTAAACAATAATAAAAATACTACCAAAAAATAAGGAATATAGAACAAATAAAAGGTTAGCCCTCCAACATGCTATTTCTCATTACAGTTGGAACTAAATTTTAAAGTTTTTATTGAAGATATAATTTAGTTAGAGAATTTGGTACAGTTACAGCAAACTGATGGTGTGTTGCTATGATTTGTTATGATTCTTACTGGATTCTCCTAAGTTTCTCATCCTGATGTGCCTCTCTGCTCTGTTTCAAAGTAAGCCGCTTGCTAACGCTCCCCCAAGCACTGGAGGTGTTTGAGTGTTGGGCCGAACAGTATGAATCCATAGTAATAAAAGCATCAGCAGGATTCATTTGCAGCCTCCTGCCAGGAGACACTTTACCTTAGCAGCTCAAATTATATTGAATCACAATGAATGAAGAAGTGGATCCCTGCCAGTGAATAGTTTGTAACTTGGAAAAGTAGATATAATTACATAATAATTCTGCCATTCCAGAAGGTGCCTCTGCTTTAGAAGTACCTGATGTTATTTACAGCCATTCCTTGCAGCTCTGTTTACTCATCGTGTTGGTGTATCAATCAAGCCCAAGAATTTTATGTTCTTTTTATTTCAACTTTACTGCTGAACAAAAAATGTAATGACACTTATTTCACTCCTGCAATCTATCTAGGATTTCAGCATCTTAACTCCTAACACTCCATTGTAAGTTTTATTTAATGATTATAACTATCTATAACATGGAGGTATTTTTACAGCCTCTCATTCTCTTCCTCTTCCTCTCTCTTTGCCTACCTACATTTGCTTGATGTAGGATTTAACTGTATGACTTACCTCTATAAATATTTATATACTTAGCTCATGCAGATATCCTACATATAGCAAGAAATAGCAAAAGCTTAAAAGGTTATAATATGGTAATGTCTTTTTAAAAAAATTATCTCTATTGTTAAAAGCATTAAGTATTGTTAAAAGACTTTCCCTTGTATCCCCATTGATCCCTCTACACCCCCCCCCCACTACCACCTACTATCCCCTGCCCTCACCAGTTAATCTCTCCTCACCTACTCCTCCACCCCTGCTTTCCTTCTGAGAAGCATCAGTCTGTTCTTAAGAGTTCTTTAAAGCCATATTCAAATTTTATATTTTTAGTTCTTTGGCTTCTATCACTTTCTCTTAATATCCTAAAATTAAAGGACATTGTGGTAGTAAATTTATTATTCCATAATTTGTCTTAGTCCCTTAATGAGGCATAATATTGCCTTAATTAAGCATAAAACATAGGAATAGGGACATATTTGAAAAAAATCTTGCTCTATTTTAGACATGAGGGTTATCATTTTAAAAAGCATTTGTGCTGTTAGTTTTAACAACATATACAAACACTTCCAATAGTTTATCCACATACATGTAATAGCAATCTCAGTGAACTTCGAATGGCATATTGTGGAATATATATATATATATATATATATATATATATATATATATATATGGAATTTTTAACTAACAGTTCAAAGACTCTTTAGATATTTCATTAAAAGTAGTTTGCAATAAAATATTTATTGATGTGCAAAGGATAATAAAATTAAATTTTCATTTAATACTTAAATATGAAACTTATTGCTGCTTCATAACACCAATTCTGTCAGCAAAATGATAAGCAAATTCTCTGCTAAAAGAAACAACTACTAATGTGATACAATTAGAAGCAATATCTAGCAAATGCTGATGATGAAGAGAACAAAAATGACTTAATCAGTACCACTGAGAACAATATTTGAATTGGTTCAAGTTTATAGATGAGTGTGTTAGTGGCGGAGAGAATGAAAGTGCACCAGGTATTAGACCAATGGGCTCAGACTGGACCTCAGTTCAGCAACCTTGGTACTTGAGTTCTGGTTAGGAAAAAATTTAGAGCCAAGACTCAAACTACAAGAGAAGGTTTATTTAGAAAGTCACAGAGGTATAAGAAGTGGGTTGTAGAAGAAATGGGCTCAGAAAACAAGTAGCAGAGGCAAAACTAAACCACTTGGAGCTTAGGGGAGAGAGCAAGGAAAACACATGTGGGACAGGGGAAGGAAGAAGGTGGGGGTGGGGGGGAAGCACAGGCTGCTGGGTCCTCCACCATAAAGACTTTTAAGGGTAAAGATTTTAGGGGAAGTCCCAGGGGAGAACCTCAATAGAATATTCATCAGCTTTCCAGGTGTGTCCTTCCAGAGTGTGGTCTCCACTGACTGGTTAGCTCCAGGGCTGGGGGTCACTAATAAACGCAGCTGGGTCCCTTGTCCGGCTTTGCTGTTTTTGTAGGCCTGAAGCTAAAATACAACTGAGGCCTATATGTATTTGATGCAGCTCAGAACCTCACTGTCCTGAGGGCTTAATGCTTAAGGCTATCCTCCAGCCCCTTGTTTTTCCCTTCTAAGCGGGTCTAACTTGCATGCCTAGTGACATGCCAGGGGAGAGAAGGTCAGGGGAGGATCTGCAACACATGACCAATGGGAAGAAAGGTTACTCTGGGGGCGAGGTCCTTGTTTTCTCCATTTTGTTCTTTGCTAGGCACCCAGGACTTTCTATTCTGGTGACCTTCTGTACTTGGCCCATCTTCCCAGTTCTGCTCATGTCTGCCTAACTGCTCACCAGAAGTGGATGTGAAATATCACAAATTAATAATAGATATTTTATTAAAAGCCACTTGCAAAGGGGGAATGAGATTAAAGCAATGGCGATTATCCATGGTGTCATGCGTGATGTCAGGTAGGTTTGCCTATATTTCATCCATTAGACCTTTACAACAAAACGGTGAAGCTGACATTTTAAAAGAAAGTTCATTTAGACACAATGCAGGCTAATTTCCCCAAGGCTATTAAAGAACAAAATTAAACGGAGTAAATTTGAAGATCAAATTGACTTTGTTAAATGTGTTATGAATCCGGCAGCATCCCATTTACCAACTGGAAGGGCACTGTGAGGGACTGTGCAATGTGGAAGGTTTTATAGGGAGAAGGGTGGGCCAAAGGGCTCTCAACAGAATAAAGGAAGGGATTATTTTTAAATCAGAACATCTTTCAAGGAGAAGAAAATGGCAAGGATTTTTACCATGCAGATTGTCACTTATTATGGGGGATGGAGGGGGTCTACAGGACACATTACCTCATTGTTGTTGACGAGAGAAGTCCAAACTGTGTGAATAAGATTATATTTCTGGGAGAAATTGAAAGAGAAAGTTGGTCAAGTATTAAATCTGGGTCTGATATCATGGATTTTAGCGCAAGTGACACGACTTGGACCTGTAGTTTGCTCTTTAACAAGGCAAACATCTAAACAGAGGTTACCTGTGTGTCATCCAGGGCCTGGGTAATAGGAAAGCCCACCACTGCATACATTCACAAGAGACATACATTCCCTATGTTCCATAGTTTCACAGTCAACCAGGCAATTACATAATCAGATTGGTTAGAGATGAGCAGATTTGTTTACACAACTCCATTTTATTAAACTTTTCAGGTTCTTCATTTCTAATATAGAAATAATAAAACCACCTATTTCACGGGGTTGTTTTGAAGTTTTAGTGAGTTAATTTATGTCAAGTGGTCATTAAATGTTTGCTTTCTTTTGCTTATTGTTTGTTTGTTTGTTTTCTACTGTCTGGTCTCTGCAGGGTTTGGACAGTACTACCTGTGATGTGAATAATGAGTGGGGGTAAAACAGACATAATATTCCTTATCCATTTTATATATTTGCAAGATACCTTGTTTCCTATAATATTTTATACTTTATTCTTTATAGGTGTGATGATTAGGTGACACTTTACCATGCTCTGCAATTTCAGATATCTGTGGGTTTCAAATGTTCTCTGGGTTGGTCTTTTCCTTCTACCTCAGCCCTGCTTTACTAATATCCTGAAATCTAGTTATGTTGAATTTCCTTCTGACCCATGACTGATAATCTTCATCTTATATCTTGTTGTATGAAAACCACTTTCCCTCCTGACTTCTGGCTGGCACAACTGACTTCTCATTCAAGTTCAAGGATTAAATTCTGTTGGACTCCTTACCTGCACTTACTGCCACCTCTACTTTGTAGGAAGAACCACTTCTCAAAAGAATGATTCTTTAATGTTCATGTGCATAACCAACACCCCAGTTAGATCATTAAAAAATGTATATTCTCAGGTTCCATCTCCAAACACTAAATCAAAATATCTGAAAATGAACTCAAAGAATCCGCATTTTTAACTAATGAGGCAAATGATTTCTATACAATTCCAGGTTCATAATTTGAAAAACCCTACATTAGGAGAAAATGTAAAATTTATATCCATGAAGAATTATTTTCAAATAACTCAGTAGGAACATTGTGTTTGGTACTAAATCTAGACTTACTAATAAATAAAGTGAAGCATTCATCTCTTAAAATTTCTAAATGCCAATTAGGGTTTCACCTTTAATCACATTTCTCTATATAATCCCCTTCCGACAGAGCAGTGAGATAGATCATTTAATATATCAAAGAGATGTCCTGTTTAAAACCCTGTAATAGCTTCCTAATGCCATTACAAAAACAAACAAACAAACAAACAAAAAATCCAAACCCCTTTCTCTGCCTACAAGACATTTCTGGTCACTTCCTCTCTTTCTGGCTATATTTCTCAGCATCATTTCCTGTTTTTGTTTGTTTATTTGTTTAAATAATATCAACTGTATCTCTTTTCATTCCTCAAAAACACCAAACACATGCTCAACATGGGGATTTTTGTCACCACTATTATCTGGGAAGGTCTCACTTCTTTGTCACACTTTGTCATACTTCTTTGAGGATATTTACACAGTTTCCTTATTTCAGGTCTTACTTCAAATATCATCCTTCAGAGAGGCATTTCTAAACACCCTACATAAAACATCTCCCACCATCTGCATGCTACCCCACAGAACCTCCAGCACTTAGAACTGTGAGAGGCACACAGGAAGCTCAAAAGAGATGTACAGAATAATGAATGGAGAGCATATGATAGAAGCTCTATCCTAGTCTCCATTATCTATTTATAGGATATTCATATGCCATTGATTACATAATGCTAAGGCTGAAATATTCACATTGGTATATTGGAATAAGTATTTCATCAATTTGAAAAAGCCTGTAAGAGCTTCCACAATTTGAAGAAGTGTGTCATCAGTTTCAGCCACCAAGTGAAGTTATATAAAAATACAAAATAAGAGAAATCAGAATGAAGGAAAGACGTTAACAAGACAGTCTCTTCAAAAAATTAATCTGTCATTGAAACAGCTACTTCCCTTATTTAAAAAATGAGTATAAATGGTTGATTAAATGTTTTAAAACAATAAAATTCTGATAGTCATTTTAAATTTTAGTGTATTTAAATAGTTTTTATTATATTTTCTTATTATTAGAAATTATATTTTAAAACAAAAATAATAGGGAAATTTTGAATTATATATATATATATATATATATATATATATATATATATATATATATATATATATTCTTTGCCAAAATGTCCAATTTAACTCTCAAGAAATGATAGTGGTGTCATTTTAATTTCATTTAAATTCTTGTTTTATTTTACTAATATTTGCCAAATACCGTTCCAGTCAAAGACTTGAAAATTTCTGTTATAGCTTTGATATTGTTATGCTTTGCTTTTCATCTACAAAGCTTAAATGACTTCCAATACGAATTAAGCAAATGAGCCATACTACTGAAGTCTGAATAATATATCATTCGATGAGCTATTTTGTGATCAGATACATTTACAAAAGAGACTGGTTTTGGCTGAAATAAGCAAAGCTTTTTGGCTGGTTCTTTAAAATATGGCTAATTCTCTCTATCACCATATGGTTTGAAACTTCAGTCATAAGTACCTAAATTACAAAGAGCTAAATTTAGACTATACCCAGGACAACAAAACATTCAGAGATTCCCATGAGGTAAATATCTTGTTTTATTACTCTCATTATGGTGCATTTTTGTGAGTATTTGCGAAATTATCTAGTGCCTGCAAAGGCCCATGTCCAGAGTCAATTTTTTCGTGAGTCACAGTATGAACAAAATTTGTCTTCATGGAATGTTAACTTTAATTTACATCTCTTGGAAATAAAACATATTTTGTTTGCATAGAAATTTAATGTGAGTTTCATACAATTTTAGGTTAAAAAGAGTATAAAATGGAATAAATTGAGTATTCTCTTTTTTGAAACCCTATTGTTAATTCAAATACTTGGAAATACAGTGTAGAACCTTAGGAAATCAGTATAGTCAACTATTGGTAAATACATCAAACCTATGGACAACATAGTAATTTCCCTAACTAGGAAAAATATCAATATATGCAGTTTACTTATTTTTTTGTTTTTCAAAATTAAATCTTGATTAATTATGATATTTTCTTGTTGGTTATAAAACTGGGGAAAAAAGACAACCTTTTGGGAGGAGGGTGTCCAGCTTTATAACCCTAATTTTGTCTAATCACATTTTCCCATATGATTGTTATATTCCTGCTTTAGCAAATTTAGTTTGCTGAAGATAATGCATCTTTTATTGATGATAAATGCATTTTTCTAAGCAGGAGCCCCTCTTTTTGATTACATACCTACAGTGATGGCTGAGTCACTTAGTCTCCATAATCCTACATTTTTTTCATTTGGAGACAGATATAATAGTTCTTATCTCAGAATACTATGAAATATAGTGTATTTAAGAAGTGAATAAGATAGTCTACTTGGTTGGACCATATAAAATTGCTTGTGAATATGTTAGTGATGCTTGGTTTTTCATAGCAAGTTCACCTGGGGCATGTGTCCAGATCTTATCACATATCACTTAAATCAGAATTGTTAATAGTGGACCAAGGACATATATATATCCTTAAAATTCCAAGGTGATTTTCATATGCGGCTAGGGTTAAGAACCACTGTTGGATGTAATCATTTTTTTTCATAGAATCTCAGTGTCCACTATCTTACGAGCAATCACTATATCAAAAGAATTACCTCCCATACAAAAGGATGAATAGAATATTTAAAAAAAAGAAAAACTTTTTAATGAAGTATTAAAGTTGAAGTGCTTTCAAATGTATTCAAATTCAATGTTATGCCATGTAGCCTTCAAACATGAACCTTCTCAAGAGAGTGGATTATAAAACAGTGCATAGTGGTTGCTAGAGTATCATCAATACTGCCTGCTTTTGATAAAGAGAAATGCAGAGATATTTTAATAAGTATGAGACTCTCCAAAAGCAGCTATGAAAGATATGATCAATTTTAATAATAAGATAAATAAATAACAGTGAGAGTGCTTTTAGTCTAAACCCAGGGCTCTTCAGGTGGGAGGTAAAGTCTCCCTCGCCTGAGAAAGCTTTTAGGGACGCTGGCCTATAGACAGGAAGCAGCGATATCAGGAAGGTGGGAGAGAAGAGGGGCATAAGACAAAGTAACTAGGTATAAATGTAGCTACTTTCAATGAAGTATACAAAATGCACAACTGCTTTCCTCAAGGATCAAATTTTTTATAAAGAGAACATTTTCTTAATGTATTAAAAAATTGCAAACATGTAAATTCCAAAGCTTTATTTTTTCTTATAAATGTATATTTTAGATGAGATTAGTGGGCTGAAAGGTGTGCTAAATTCAAGACATTGTCAAGGACTTCTTTTTTATTTTAAATATTGTTTTCAACTTTTTTTCTTTTTCTATCTACTTGTAAAAGAAGTGTGTTTAGTTGCACCTAAGTGATGGCTCTAATTTATGTGAGTTTTAGATAGCATCCCAAGAAGAACATGTCTCTATGTAGCAATGTATGTCATAAAAGGTTGTACAATAGCGGTCAAATCAAAATTGAGTTAGTACATTTTTATATTATTTTTTCACACAATTGTTTTCTAGAAGTAATTCCAATGTGGGCCATTAAATAATTGATTTCCTTGTGAATAATGTAATTTTATCTCTATGTACATGAGTGTAGAGATCTGTTATGTATAGTTCTCCGTGTGATATATCAAATCAATTATCTTGGACACAAATTTATGTTTCCAAGTTTCTAACCTTCTGATAAGACAAAGATTTATTGACAGAAACTATTTAGCATATTTTAAAATTTAACGAACACTCTCTGTTTATGCATTTAATTTCTAAACAAAAGTTTAAAACCATTTTTAAAGTGTGTGTTGATATGTGAATACTGTATGTGTTAATCAACTATTTATGTTATTAATAGGGTTTCCAGGCAACAGTAGGGTATTAATATTTAATTTTGGGGGAAGTCAAAAGTTATATGTGAATTTTTGACTGTGTGGGGTTCTGTACCCTAACACCTGAATTGTTCAAGGGTCAACTATACGTACATTTAACATTTTATTCTGATAATTTGTGGCTCGTGTTTCTTGACATAGGATTATTTTAAAGATCAGATTATTTAATCCATGATAAATATTTAGCATGATACTAGTCATATAGTAAGAGCTTAAATAAAGACTAGTTGATAAAATTAAGCTTTAGTGAATGCTTCCTAATGTTTCTTTCTTTGTAGCTTGTTTTAAGATTCTATTGCTATATGTCTTCATATTTATTTTTTTTAATTAAGTACTAGTGGCCCAGAGCATGAAATTCATGCACAGGGCGGCGGGTGGTGGGGGCGGTTCCTCAGCCCAACCTGCAACCTCTCCAATCTGGGACCCCTCAGGGGGTGTCTGACTGCCCTGTGTGATCAGGCCTAAACCGGCAGTTGGACATCCCTCTCACAATCCGGGACCCCTGACTCCTAACTGCTCACCTGCCTGCCTGCCTGATCGCCCCTAACCACTCTGCCTGCCAGCCTGACCACCCCCAACTGCCCCCCATTCCAGCCTGATTATCCCCAATAGCCCCCAACTGCCACCCTCTGCTGGCCTGCTCACCCCCAACCACCACCCCTCCAGCCTGCTCACCCCCAACTGCCATCCCCTGCCACCCTGATTGCCCCTAACTTCCTCTGCCTCGGCCTCACTCACCACCATGGCTTTGTCCGGAAGGATGTCAGAAGGTCTTCCAGTCTAATTAGCATATTACCCTTTTATTAGTATAGATAGTTGGTATACAATCTTATATTAGTTATATTAGTTTCAAGTGTGCAATATAGAGATTTAACAAATTTATACATTAAAATATGTTCACTTCACTAATTCTAATAATCTTTTTTTTTTTTTTTGTAAACACAGTCTCATTAAAATGTTAGGAATCATGTCCTGCCAGATGCACAAATATTTCCCAAGAACTCAGTAGTAAGAGATATATTTGGGAAGAGAGACTAGATACTCTTTTTCTCTTCTATCTCCTTATACTCCTTTTACTTTCATACATGATAAACTATTTTATAAATGGCTAAAGCTTTGCTATTACAGAATTAAGTGGAAACATTCCAAGGGCTAGTCACAGTAGCCATCATGGAAGTAGATTTTATGAGCATTTTTTGTAATATTTCTAAGATTGTTGTATACTATGAAACATTTTTAAAGAAGTATTTTCTCTAATGTGTTAACATTTTGTATGTTCCAAATCTTATAACTTGAAGAAAGAAAAATCTTTGAATTAAGAGTTTCCTTTTCACAAATTTGGCATTGCCTTTTCTTGTTAACACTAGTGTAATAATGAAATAATTCGTTATATCATGTAGAATCTATTTTACATTAAAGCAAGAAATTTAAGAGCATACAATGTTGTTGTTGCCAATAGGGTTGTTGTTAGGGTATAAATAAAATATACCCTAAGTCCTTGCAATGTATGGTACTAATTTTGATGTGAACCTGGAAAAATGCTAGGGAACAACATGCATGTATTAGTTCATTTAATAGGAAATGGTTAAATGACTATTATATTTCACTAGAGGCCCAGTGCACAAAAATTTGTGCACTTGGGGGTGAGGGGGGGTCTCTCAGCCTGGCCTGTGCCCTCTCGCAGTCTGGGACCCCTCAGGAGATAACGACCTGCTGGCTTAGGCCTGCTCCTGGGTGGCAGAGGGCAGGCTCAATCCCTAGGTGCAGCCACTGGTCGGGCTCAGAGCAGGGCCGATTGGGGAGTTGGGGCTCCGACCCCTGTCATGCACAGAGCAGGGTGGATCGGAAGGTTGCGATGCCACCCTTAGTCAAGCTCAGGATAGGGCCGATTAGGGGTTGGGGCACCGCCCCCAGTCACACTCAAGGCAGGGTCGATGGGGAGGTTGTGGTGCCACCCCCTGTCACACACAGAGCAGGGACACTCAGGGGGTTGGGGCTCCATACCCTGTCACGCACAGAGCAGGGTCGATCAGGGATTTGGGGAGCTCCCCCTTGTCACGCACAGAGCAGGGCCCATCAGGGGGTTGAGGAACTCCCCCCTGTCACTCACAGAGTAGGGCCAATAGGGGAGTTGGGGCACCGCCCCCGTCACACACAGAGCAGGGCGGATCAGGGGGTTGTGGCGCCACCACTGTCACACTCAGGGCAGGGCCTATGGGGAGGTTATGGCTCTACCCAATCACACACAGAGCAGAGCCCATGGGGGGGGGGGGCGGGTTGAGGTGCTGCACCCTGTCACTCACAGAGCAGGACCCATCAGGGGGGTTGGGGCGCACACCCTGTCACACTCAGGGCAGGGCCAATGGGGAGGTTATGGCTCTACCCCATCCCGTGGGGGTGGGGGGGTTGGGGCACCGCACCCTGTCACACACAGAGCCGCAGGGTGATTAGGGGGTTGGGGAGCTCCCCCCTATCAGGCACAGAGGAGGGCTGATCAGGGGGTTGGGGCACCTTCCCCTGTCACAAACAAAGGAGGGCAGATAGGGAAGTTGTGGCCCCGCCCCCTGTCACACACAGAGACGCAGGGCAATCAGGGGGGGTTGGTCGCTGCCCCCTATCACATTGATCCCAGTGCCAGGAGGCCTCGTGGCTCCACTGATCCTGGTGCTGGGAGGCATATTACCCTTTTACTATATAGGATAGAGGCCTGGTGCACTGGTAGGGGCTGGCTGGTTTGCCCTGAAGGGTGTCCTGGATCAGGGTGGGGGTCCCCACTGGGGTGCCTGGCCAGCCTGGATGAGGGGATGATGGCTGTTTTCAGCTGGTCACACACCCTTCAGGGTGGGGTTCCCCACTGGGGTGCCTGGGCAATCTGGGTGAGGGGCTGAGGGCTGTTTTTAGGCTGGCGGGTGACTGAAGCTCCCAACTGCTCCTTTTTTTCTTTTTCTTTTTTATTTTTTTTTTTTTTTTTATTCTGGGCCAGCTTTAGCTCTGAGGCTTGGCTCCAGCTCTTAGGCCTCCATTGCTGAAAGCAGGTATCTGGTTTGTTTGGGTTCTATAATTGAAACACTGTTTCAACTCCAGCTCTGAGATCCCAGCTGGCTGAAAGCAGGTTTCTGGGGTTTTGTTTAGCTTCTATATTTGTAACAATGTTTCAAACTGCAAGCTCAGAGGCCGGCAGCGGCAGGCAGGAACGTTAGAGTCCTCTGTCACTGAAGCAAGCAAGCCTCATGTTCTCTTCAAGCTGCCTGGCTGCTGGCCACCATCTTGGCTGGCAGTTAATTTGCATATCACCCTGATTAGCCAATGAGAAGGGTAGTGGACGTACAGCTAATTACCATGTTTCTCTTTTATTAGATAGGATTATATAAATTTTTAATAGGCAGAATGCCAACAAATATCCTGAAGACCATACATTAACCTTAAATTCTCCAGATTTTGATACTATTTCAGTGCCAGGTTACCTGACTATAACTGCAATCATGTATATTTTTTCTTTAATGAAACATGTATACAAGTACACAAAATTTATGTATCTTCTGAATTAAAGAAATGCAAAGATAATTCTCACGTTGAATTAAATCATATAGCTTAAAGCATGCTTTAATATTACTCAACATGATTACTTAATTTAATTCAAATCATAACCTGTTTTACATGTTCTCGGTCTTTAATTCCACTTGCATTTAATTTTTATAAGAACCATAGGAAGAAAGTGATGGTAAACTTATATTTTCAGAAGAACTGAATTTCCAAAAGTGATAATAATTTACTCAAGGGCCCAAGTAATGATCTTCCTACCGCTCAAGGCTGCATCCCCAGAAAAAAACAGTATATAGAGGGAAATGTATTTGTCACAAACCTCTGGGTGAAAACAGGGCAGAACAAAGCTCCTAGACCAACCGTATGAAGTCTAAACAAAGCCCCACACCATGTGTTTTATACTAATTTTGTTTAAACAAGGAAATATATAATATTTTAAATAACATTTCTATAGAGTATAATTCCTGTGACCAAAAAGAAATGACCCTTTGAAGCAATAAACTTCCTTAGGAAGTTTTGACAGTTAAAGAATGTTTAATAAATGTTGATTTACAAGTATCATTATTATTTATTAATTGAATATGTAGGTATCAGACATGTCTCATGAACACTCAAATTAAACAAGAGAGAATATTCTTAAGATTTCAATTTGAAAGGAACACTGTAATTAAACATCTATCTAAAATTTATAAATTTTAAAGTACATTGACAAAGTATTATATTATGATAAAGATGTTTGCTCAAATTCTGGACTTATTCCAAAATTATAATACTTGATTTCTTTATTTACTTTTTTTTTTTTTTTACTAAATAACTATATCCACAAAATAGATATAGCTAGTCATGGAAACATTCAAAATATATTTTAAACATTGAATATTTGTTATTTGGCCAAATTTATGATGTTTATGACAAGAGACATTTTTCTACACACTGATTTTACATGTCTTAGTGGAACTATGTATAAGTTATAATTTAAATAACTTACATAATGTCAATATTTTAAATTTATTATGCATCAATTATATTTGTGCTACTAGTACACTTAGCACAGAGGATATATTCCAGATTTTGTTTTCACTCCAAACATTTTTTACCTATCCTTATGAAGGTTATTTTTAATAGAAAATATTTGAAAATGTAACTGGATGTTTCTTCAGTTTTGCTTTAAATGTGTTAAGTATTCTATATTTATTATTTCTTCCTGAAGTTTTTTTTCCTTCTTTCAAAAGGGCAGTATTTTTTAATCTCAAAATATAATATTAGCAATGTATAGACATAAAGCACATAAAAGACAGATATTATGACTTTTTTTTACTGTGGTAATCTCCAGGGTATTTTTCCCAATATAAATTTAGAAAATATTTTTAAAAAGGAAAGAAAGGAGGAGTAGAACACTCTATAAAGCAATAGTATTTATGATTCTAACAGTAGAAATTACAGAGAAAATTCCTTATAAAGAGTAAATAAGAACCAAAATTATTGCAAATTTATTTCAAAACATATTAATAGTAGGATTTAAAAAGTTATGGCATTTCAAAGAATGCATATATCAGTTTCTCTTAGTTTTTCATTTTCAAATCTCTTATAATATCATGTGAGACAATAGTTGGGTGTCTTTGAAGCATTCAAAAGTAGAGATATGTTAATATATTTTGCAATCATTATAAATTTTTGAAAAGAATGTTATCTATCTCACTACCTAAATGTTTGCACACAGGACCTTTGCGTTTGTACTAATATGTTACATCATTCATTAATTCCAGGACCAACCTTAAATAGATACAGAAAAATGTACTGACTTTGTGAATCTTTTTTTTTTTTTTTTAACCTCATGTCACTGAGATATCAAATTCAGGTAACTTGCACAATTCTCCACAGCCTAAATTTGTCTCAGTTTCTTTATGGTGTCATTTAGCATGTTGTTCTCTCTACACTTTCTAGAAATTGACAAATTGGTCTATAATTTTCCTATTAATGTAGTTCCTTATTAACAGGTAAATATTTTTGATACCATTGTATTGGTAATTTAGAGTGAACAAATTTTATCCTGCTATATCTTAAGAGTAGGTTTTGATATGAAGAAAAATGGAGAGAAAGGCTGTCATCCAGAGGGATGAAGATTCAGGGCAGAGGGTATCAGATAATCCTGCCCGCCGACCCCTGCCAATTTTAACTGAGGCACACCCCTATAAGTAATGAATTGTTTGAAGGGAGATAAAGTGTCCTAATAGGGCTAGCTCTGAATGCTGGTATAAAATGTATAATGTCCAATGACCATAACAACGTAAGGTGACATGAAAAGAAAGTTAAAATATTGAAAAGGAAACTGCCTGACCTCCAAATTGCTTTATGGTTCAAGAGTTTGAGAAAGCAAGAAATATGACACAAACTAGAAATGCAGCATCTACATTAGCTTTTGTCTATTAATTTTTCATTAGTTAATTTAAAGCATGTTTAATGAGCACCTACTAAGTGCTGAGCCATGTGTTAACTGTTCTGAGAGGACTGTGTTCCTCAGTTCCCATCATGCCACTTGGAGGTTATTTACCTCTACTATGTGCTCCTGTGGTACACTGTGCATTTCATCACTATAGAACTTATCACTAGGTATTGTAGTCATCTATTTTTATTTTTTTCTCCATTCCCCAACTGCTACAATTCAAATTTCATTTTTGTATTTGCATTACTAAATATAATACCTTACCAGTCAGTTTCTCAAATGTTTGTTGAATGAAAAAGCAAATCATGATCCTTGCTCGAGCAACCAAAGGATTTGTATATATGCATATTGGCATAACCAACGGACACAGACACTGGGGTGGTGGGGTCTTGCCGGGGATGGGAATGGCTTGGGGGAGGGGTCAATTGGGAGAAAAAGAAACATATGTAAAACTTTAGACAATAAAAAAAGGGAGGAGAAACAAAGATGGCGGCAGAGGTAAACACCTGAAATTGCTGCCTCGCACAACCATTCAAAAATACAACTAAAAGACAAAACAGACATCATCCAGAACCATAGGAAGGCTGGCTGAGTGGAAATTCTACAACTAGAGGGAAAGAGAAAAGCACACTGAGACTCAGAGGAGGTGCGGAAGTAAAGTGCAGAGGTACGGAGGCGCATGCAGAAAGGGTTGGCAACGGAGGACTTGGTTGTCTTTTTCAATTGGATGGGAGACACAAGCTCCCGACTACTCTGAACTCCAGTCCCAGGAGAGGCTCTGGGGACCCAGACTCATATGGGGAGAAACTGGACTAGCTGGCATCGGGTGGAACTTGAGGGAGGCTTACTCTCAGAGGTGCTTGCAGCAATTACAGGGATACTGAGACCCGGGGCCTCTTAGGGCAGGGCTGAGGATCAGCCATAGCTGTTTGCTCTGCCCTATTGATTCCCTGAGACTCTGCCCCAACCAAGCTGTGTGCAGAGGCTTTTGCATATGAATGGGCTGGCCCTTTGCAATCTAAAATTATCTAACAAACTGCAGCTGGGTCAGAGAGACACAGAACATCCAAAAGAAGGTCCAAGGCCCCACAGCAGCTTGCATCGCTTCACAGCTGGGCCTTATCTGGGCACCTCCAAACCCCAAACAAAGAAGAGGAATCTGCAGATCTCTCCATAGCTCCTGCTGGGTAGCCCCAGGAAGAGGCTAAATTAGCACCTCCTTAGAGATCCAAGAACCAGTGTACCCAGTGGTCAGAGTGGGACCATCCAGATTACAACTCCTCAGATCCATAAGGGGCACACTCAGGGGGCAGACTCAGTGAGCACCAAAGCCCCACTGAAGCAAGTCTTTCCCCATAAGAGTGTCTCCAGCACAGAAGTTCTCCCACCATAGACACAGCTGATTCTCACAGCCAATTGGCCTGGAGGTCAATTGTTCCTAGTGATACCTACAACAATCAAGGCTTAACTACAACAAGATAGTGCACAAAGCCCACAAAGGGGTGCACTAAGAGTGTCTACCTCAGGTAATTAGGGAGGCTGAGCCACTGGGCCCTATCAGACACCTAGCACAGAAAGCCATTCTATCAACACAGGGAAGCAGCCAAAATGCAGAGACAAAGAAATAGGTCACAAATGACAGAAATGGAGAAAAGCAAACTATTGGATATAGGGTTCAAAACCACACTCCCAAGGTTTTTCAAGAATTTTCTAGAAATCGCTGATAAATTTAGTGAGACCCTCAATAAATCTAGTGAGTCCCTCGAGGATATGAAAAAGGACGAAGTAGAAATTAAGCATACACTGACTGAAATAAAGAATATTATACAGAGATCCAACAGAAGACTAGAAGTTGCAAGAATAAACTCAAAGATTTAAAATACAAAGAAGCAAAAAACACCCACATGGAAAAGCAAAAAGAAAAAAGAATCCAAAAATATGAAGATAGTGTAAGGAGCCTCTGGGACAACTTTAAGCATACCAACATCCGAATTATGGGGGTGCCAGAAGAAGAGAGAAAGCAAGATATTGGAAACCTATTTGAAGAAATAATGACAGAAAACTTCCCCTACCTGGTGAAAGAAATAGACTTACAAGTCCAGGAAGTGCAGAGAACCCCAAACAACAGGAATCCAAAGAGGACCACACCAAGACACATCATAATTAAAATGCCAAGAGCAAAAGACAAAGAGAGAATCTTAAAAGCAGAAAGAGAAAAACAGTTACTTACCTACAAGGGAGTACCCATACGACTGTCAGCTGATTTCTCAACAGAAACTATGCAGGCCAGAGGGAGTGGCAAGAAATATTCAAAGTGATGAATAGCAAGAACCTACAACCAAGATTATTTTACCCAGCAAAGCTATCATTCAGAATTGAAGGTCAGATAAAGAGCTTCACAGATAAGAAAAAGCTAAAGGAGTTCATCACCACCAAACCAGTATTATATGAAATGCTGAAAGGTATTCTTTAAGAAGAAGACCATTTGCAACAGCATGGATGGAACTGGAGAGCATTATGCTAAGTGAAATAAGCCAGTCAATGAAAGAAAAATACCACATGATCTCACTCTTTCTGGATAATAAAGATCATTATAAACTGATGAACAAAAATAGATACAGGGGCAGATCAGCATTGAACAGACTGTCAAACTACTGGGGGAAGGCTGGGGAGTGTTGGGGGGGCGGCGGGTAAGAGATCAACCGAAGGACTTGTATGCATGCATATAAGCATAACCAATGGTCACAAGACACTGGGGGGTAGGGGAGGCTGGGGGAAGATCAAGGGGGGGAAAAGGAGACATATGTAATACTCTTTGTAATACTTAAAGCAATAAAACAAAAATTTTTTTAAAAAAAGAAGGAATCACAGATTCAAATCAGATCTGATACCCAAAGGTATGGCTTTTGGAGATTAGGAGAGAGTATATTATAGGAAGTTTGATAATGTTGATATAGAGGAGATGACATTTAGACACTAGTGAATTTATAATCACATATTTGTCAGGGCTGAAGAGGAGGGATTGGTAGCCCATGTATTGGTATGGAGCCTGCAAGGTCATGATACTCTTAGAGAGCAATACAATGGAGGGAGTGTCTGGTGGGCTAGGACAGCTGATTGGGGCCAGATTATGAAGAAATTCAGACAGGATGCTAAAGAAAGTGGGTATTTTTCTGATAGTAGCAAGGTGTCAGTGGAGGTAATCAAAGTCTGGTAAAGATTATTCTGATAGCACCTTAGAGGAAAAATGGGTCAAAATAGACTATAGCCAGAGATCAGTTTAGAATTATTGCAGAAATCTGGCGGTTATTAAGGTCTGACCCAAGATATTTGAATTGGATTTAATCATTATATCCATATGCATACTGTAATTTAAGGAAACCTTTCAGCTACATTTATAACTGGCGTTAAAAGGTAGGTCTACATCCCCTCTGTCTTTGCCTAATTTACATCCTAGTGAGTTCACAACCCAAATCCAACTAAACATTATTTGAACAGTAAAACCTAGGAGGTAGCATTATTAGCCTGAATCAAGAGCCCTAATAATGACTCACGCTACTAAAAACCTAGCTTTATAACTTATGGCATGTTAGAATTTAAATTAGAACCTCCAACGCAGCATTAAGTGCCATGAACATGTTATTGTTTTAATGTATTGCATTAATGCATCCCAGCTTCTAGCCCTGGCTGTTGTCATTTCTTCATTAAAAGAAATAATAATACGAGAAAATGCTGTTTTTCCAGTTCAGTTAATCATCCATTATGTAAAATTATTTTTTCTGCCCAGCAACCTCATCTCCATCATCACAAAAAAACATAGAACTACAGTGAGAAATTTTACAATAGGTTGGTTTCCAGAATAAGTTCCCTAACAATCTAGTTTTCATATAAAGGAGGGAATAAGTTGTGTATTTTCTACAGCACTGAAATCAGGTTGAAGCAGCCTGCATCCTTAATCTTAGTCTTGAATTAATTTTTCCCCTAATTCCCACTGTTAGGAGAGGAGGGAAAGAGCCTGAAGTTATTATCCAGCAGAATTATTTCTAATATGTTAAAGAAAACATTTCCTTTGAAACTCCAAGGGACAGGAATATCAGTAATGACAGCTGGGATATTTGAATAAATGAGGTGTGTTCACTTGCTATAGTTCTGGGGCTTTGTATCTCTTTGACCTTCAAAGGAGAACTTTGAAATCCTCTTCACAGAGCTCAGATGAAAACAGATACATAAAAAATGAGAAAGAAGTCATTCATGCGTTTGGCAAAGATTAATGGAAGACTGCTACTGTTTGTGTTGTTATATGGAGACTATCTTCTTATACTTTTACACAGAACATTTCCTTTTACTTTTGTTTGTTGATTGTTGAGAGAGAGAGAGAGAAAGAGAAACCAATTTGTAGTATAGTGGATCGAACCCGAAATTTTAGCATATTGTGATGATGCTCTAACCAACTGAGCTACTTAATCAGGGCAAGCATTATCAAATATTACTCTCTAATTTCTGACTAAATTTCGTTATTTCCCTGGAAAATTAGTCAAAGATATAATATAGAATAAAGCTAAACTTTGGATACACTAAAGATATTATTTCAGTTGTACATCTAATAGTTACTGGTTTACTACTAAAATTGGAAACTAAAATATATGAGTTTTACATAAGGAAAATAACAAAATAAAAAAAAAACTGACAATGAAAGTAAATAAGAAATATCAACCTCATAGTAAGGTGAAAGAATCAAATGTAAATTAAAAAAAAATAATAAGAAAACAATTCAATTATTGTTTATTGATCTTTAGATGAACTTGAAAAATAAATAAAATATTTAAATTATAATAATAAATGTTTTACAAAAAAAATCAAGCGTATATTATTTGCTCAGAAAACCTAATTTGCCCTAGCTCATTTGGCTCAGTGGATAGAGCATTAGTCTGCGGACTGAAAAGTCCCAGGTTCGATTCTGGCAAGGGCACATGCCTGGGTTGTGGGCTCGATCCCCAGTAGGGGGAATGCAGGAGGCAGCGATCAATGATTCTCTCTCGTCATTGATGTTTCTATCTCTCTCTCACTCTCCTTTCCTCTCTGAAATCAATAAAAATATATATTTTAAAAATACTAACTCTATGAGATAATTGTCCAAAGTTTAGTATAACTTCTTGTGAAGATACTGCTTAAAATGATATTAATGAGGCAGTAGTAATAATGAAATACCTCATAGAAAGATCATTTATTATTCAGTGCAGTACAGTCAAGCAAGTTTCGAGTTGCATAATTGTGGTAGGAGCAGAAAGTGACAAAGATAGAAGAAACTTTGTTACAGGGTACAATTTAAATATAGTATTTGAGTAATGACTAGGGAAGACATTTTCCCCTGAAATTAAAACCACCTTATCTGCCTGGCTTTCTTTTTCACAGTGTTTCATCATTATGTTTTACCTTGTTGAATTTAAATGACTGTGACATTCTTTTTCCTACCTTGGCACATTTTCTAAAGATTATCTTAGGTATATTAATAATTCTTAATTATGTTTTAAACTTTGGTTCGAAATGGCAAAAACAATTATAATATTAATCGTTTGTGGTTTAATTTCTTGATAGATATTTCTTCTACAAACTACTGTTGACCATAAAAGTGGAATTGCTATTTTGAATTATATTGTACTTGTTTAATGTAGCATGTACACTTTCTTGGCTCAACGTGGGATGCTTCACAAAACTGTATAAAACTGGCTTGTTTTTTAATTCTCCAGCAGTATGGTATACTGCATGCATAATTCAACTTGTTGAAGCATGCTAGAAAAGTTTCCTTTATTGTGAAAATTGTAGCAACATGTAGAAATTAATTATTTGTTATAACACAAAGAACTTTTATGCTATAGTCCCACTTTTGTTTCACTCTGAAGTCTTGATTTGCAAATGTGAGTGAAAGATTAACTTTAAATATCCAGAGATGATTAGCTGCCAGCTCTAATCAAATTGAGAAGTAATTAGCAAATCAAAACTTGATTAGCTCTTTGCTTGATTTACTAAAATTATAGTTTATGCTGTTTAAATAATGGGGGAGGGGTGTTGTCTATACTCCAGATATAGTAGAGTCTACTATGTTGGGGCAAGAAGGGAACTCCCTGCTTTAAGTACTTTCTAAATGACAATATATTTTTTGTCCCACTGTGATACTATAGATATTAGCGTTTCGCTTTTGCTTGTCTGAGAATAAAGCTTTCTCTTAATTATTACATATAATAAATAGGTTACATATTATTTACCTTTTGAAGGATTATTTTTAACATATGTAGAATCATTGTTTAATCATGGGTAAGTCAGCTATAGTCAAGATTTTTTCACTTCCTGGATATAAGAGACTTGTAAGCCATGCCTATCTACACACTAAATTCTTGGATATTTAAAATCCAGGAAAAGAAAATCAGTACACTACTGTACTAGTCTGCAAGGGCTTACCATAACAGAGTACGACAGGCTGGGTGGCTTGAACAACAGAATCTTTGTTTTCTCATAGTTCTGGAAACTGGAAGTCCAAGGTCAAGGTGCCAATAAGGTTGTTGTCTGGTATGGCATCTCCTTGTGCTGTGAACAGCTGCTTTCTTCTGTGTCCAGGACTCGCATAGCCTTTCTTCAGTGCTGGAGATGGTGGTGGTGGAGGAGAGAACTTCTATGTCTTTTTCTCTTCCTATTAGGACACAAGTCTGATTGGATGAGGGGCCCACCCTTGTGACCTCATTTAGCCCTTATTACCTTCATACAGGCCTTATTTCCAAATACTGTCACAACGGGGGTTAAGGCTTCAGCTTATAAATGTTGGGGGGCACATTTCATTACATATCAACCACTGATAAGTGTTTTTATACTGACTTATAGGAACAAACAAGTGATACAAGAGAAGAAAATTGTTGCTGTGCATCGACCATCACTGACAACAGCAGCTACAATCTTGTTTCACTCTGAAGTCTTGGAGGCATAGCAGCTGGATTCAGAGCTTACAATATATATTCATATCTCTAGCATCTATGGAGAAAACAGAGCTATCGTCATCCTTTCAGAGTTTACTCTCAAGCAGTGGGGGGTTTGGGCCACAGATAGCAAATATGGTATCTCTTAGCTGAAATTATATCTTAAACTGATGTTCACTTATTTACTTATTTTTACAACTCCAAGTATGTATTTTCAAAACTTTATACAATGATATTTTATATCAAAATATTCAGAAATAAAATAACACAATAAAAGAAAAACCTTATTTTCAAAAGTAGAACATTTTGGGGCGGGGTGGGCGGACAGAATGCTCATAACCATACTAGCTTATTATAAAGTAAAGTTTTTATCCAAGTGTATATGCATTTTAAGAAAGAGTATTATAAATATACCATTAAAAATACTGAAGACCCAAAGAAAGAAATAGAATTTTAGGCACCAAGATAATCTTTCCATTTGCCTCTCAAAGCATAACATAGAGAGGGTCTGTTATTACTTACACTTGAGGACTAGGCCAGATTTAAATTAGAGAATAAACTGTTATTACAATGATATCTGTCATATTAGGTGCCAATGTGTTTTGCTGTTATTCATTGATTCTATTTTGTCACTATTTAAAAGATAGTAATGATAAATTCTTTGAACTGTCTTTTATCTTAGCCTTATGGTAAAACATTAGGTATGGTGTAGGTCTCCTATCTATATAATAAAAGCCTAAGAGACCTTTATGGAGGAATGACCAGAACAACCGGTTGCTTTGATGCTCACTGACCACTAGGGGATAGATGCTCAATGCAGGAGCTGCCCCCTAGTGGTCAGTGCACTCCTACAGGGGGAGTGCTGCTCATCCAGAAGCCGGGCTCACGGCTGGCAAGTGCAGCGGTGGTGGCGAGAGCCTCTCCCACCTCAGCAGCAGTGTTAAGGAGCAGCAAGCCGAGCAGTAGCGGTAAAAAGCTAACAGGCAGGCAGTAAGGAGCAAGGGATCCAGGATTGAGAGAGGGGTGTCCGACTGCCAGCTTAGGCCTGATCCCCAGAGAGATCGGGCCTAAACTGTCTGGTGGACATTTCCCAAGGGGTTCTGGACTGTGAGAGGGCACAGGCCGGGCTGAGGGACTCCCCCAAGGGCACACATTTTCATGCACTGGGCCTCTAGTAGGCATATAATGTGCATCTGTACATAATATAACACTTATTTTATCTATGAAAACCAACAAAGCTAGTCTAGGGTTTTTTTTCTAATATTGGTTGGATTTGTGATCTTGGTCATTTTAACTGTTTAAAGTTTGCTGTCATAACCTGTAATATAAAATGGGTTAAATTAGATCATGAATGGCAAATATGAGGGATGACATTTCCACCCCCTCTTCCCCACTACACACCCATGTAAGACTCACTCAAATAATCAATCAATCATATATTCTTTTTCTTGCTCAAAACTTAAAATATTTGTTTTAACTTGTACCACAAAGCCATTGCATTTATTTGGCTTTAGCAGTGAAGATAAAGACTATTTTTGCAGACCCAATATATAGATATACACAAAATATTACTTTTGGCTCAAATTTGTTATTGTATGATTTCTTATTTCTAGAAGGATAACTCACTCAGAGTGGATCTCAGTAATTTGCTAAATATATACATATGTGAAATCAATGAGAAGTTCTTAAAAATGCTAAGATAAATTAAAGGACCACCCTTATAGTATTACCAGTCAGGGAAAACAAAAACAAAAACACTCAAGTTCATTTATTTTGGAAACTCAAAAACATTTTTGAAAAGTGATTTCGTGGTGTGATTTTGAATATTTGAGGAAATACTCCCACAGTGATTTTTTTTTATTGTTGTTTCGAATTGATTTTGAGAAAATGTCATTTTAAAATAAAGTTCATTACATCCTTACATAGTACAAAAGACAAAAGACAAAAATCAAGATGCTTTCTTATTTTATAAACTAGAGGCTCGATGCATGAAATTCATGCAAGAGTAGGCTTTTGCAACTCCGGTGGCTGCCTTGATCCCACTGCTGCAGTCCTGGCTTCATCCAGAAGGTTGTCCAAAAGGACATCTGGACTGCCATTTGGTCAATTTTCATATTTCGCTTTTATTATTATAGATACGTTTAGATTAGTAATTATAACCCAACATTTCTGGGCCCCCACTTATTGAAACAATGAAAACTACAAAGTTTAATCTGTCAATTAAATTACTATTTATTCATTGCATATCCATTATGATTAATTTTTCACAGGTTTATAAAAATAAGAGACAAGAATTGATTTGCCATCAGTCTATTGGAGTTTTTATACCAGTAGTACCTTCCTGGGCTTAATTCAATCTACCTTTATCATTTCCCTAGTGTCTTATACATATGTCCTCCTTCTTTATCCTGCACTTCTATTAATTCCATTTATTTTCTTGGTTTAGTAGGCAATTGAAATGATTTATCTCCTGCCTATCAAGGAATTGTTTCACAAAGCTCTTGTCATAACTTGAACACAGATTTTTGCCCATGTTTCGATAGTGTAATTTAGGTAATTTTGACAGAGACAAAGCCAGTTCATTAAAGTTAATTAAAATTTTCCATCTCTTCACTTTCAATTAGTTTCGTTGATATGACATATTTTTTTCCTATTTAATGTCTCACTGTTATCACTAGGCAGTACACAGGTTATGCTCGTCTGTCAAAGAAATAGTGATTATTAAAATAATCTTTGAGTAGACATTTTTTTGATGTTTTAATTGTCCTCTTGTCTTTGAACAGCTGAGTCTTGTAATTAGTTTTTACTACATTTTATGTAGCAATTTTAATTTGTTCTTGAAGGTTTTTTGTTTTGTTTTGTTTTCTATCTCAAAACCAGAAAAGGTTTAATGAAATGCAAAAGAAGTAAGAGATAGTAGTATAATATATTTAACTACATTGTGGTAGATAAAATATTATTTTAAGACTATGGAGTTTATAAATTTTTCCTGATCCCTTATTATTTAAAGATCATTTTTAGATGCATATTTTATTTTATTTTATTTTATTTTATTTTATTATTTTATTTTATTTTATTTTATTTTATTTTATTTTATTTATTTTATTTTATTTTATTTTATTTTATTTTATTTTATTTATTTTATTTTCTCCTTTACCTTTTATCCCTTCTATACCCTCTTCCACCTCCACCCACCCCTCACAGTCACTACACTGTTATCCCTGTCTATGTGTTCTCTCTCATTTTCTTTTTCTTTTTTGCTCAATCCCTTCACCCGGCCACACCCTCCATCACTACCAGAGTTGTCTCCCTACTCTCTACCTATGAGTCTGTCTCTATTTTTCTTGGTAGTTCAGTTTAAAGATCATTTATGTTACAAGATTTATACATTGTACCATGTGCCCAACACCCAAAGTCAAATCTTCTGCCACCCTATATTAGGATCTCCTTCTTTCCCCAACTTCTTCCCTCTGGCAACCACTACACTGTTGTATGTGTTCACAAGTTTTAGTTTTATATCTCACATATGAGTGAAATCACATGGTTCTTAATTTTTTCTGACTGACTTATTTCACTTAGCATAATATTCTCAAGGTCCATCCAGGTTATTGCAAATGGCAGTATTTCATACCTTTCTTATGGCTGAGTAGTATTCCATTGTGCATATGTACCATGTCTTCTTTTTTCAGTCCTCTGTCGTAGGACACTTTGGTTGTTTTCATGTTTTGTCACCATGAATAATGCTGCAATGAACATGGGGGTGCATATATCTTTGTGAATACGTGATTTTGAGTTTTTCAGATATATGGCCAGACGTGGGATTGGTGGGTCATATGTCAGCTCTATTCTTAACTTTTTGAGGAATTGCCAGACTGCTTTCCATACTGGTTGTACCAGTCTACTTTCCCACTAGAAGTGAATGAGGGTTCTCTTTTTTTCACAACCTCTCCAACACTTGCTGTTGCTTGTCTTGTTTATAATGGTTACTCTTAACAGGTGTGAAGTGCTATCGTATTGTAGTTTTGTTTTGCATATCCCTACTTACTAGTGAGGTTGAACATCTGTTCATAGACAACCACACCTGAAACCTATTTGGTCATTATATGATCATGTCAACCAATGTCATCCCAATAAATTTAATTTAAACCAAAGAGATAATAAAGATCTTAAATAAAACAACAACAACTAAGTTTACACCTAGAGGAACTATAATAAAAAGAACAGGTAATCACAAAGTTAGCAGAAGGGAGAAAATAGTAAAGATCACAGCTGAAATAAAGAAAGTAGGGACTAAATAGTAGAAATGATCAGCAAAACCAAGAGCTGTCTTCTTGAAATAATTAGGAGTTGACAAAACTGTAGCTAGATTGACTAAAAAATAAAAGGAGAGAAAACTCAAATAAATTATATAATCAAATATTTAATAACACAATTCTTCAACTTGTAGACTTTAAATATACACAATTTTATGTGTTAATTATACCTCAATGGAAAAAATAAAGATCATTTACCACATGGGAAATATAACTATTTTGAATTCTGTTTAAACGTAAAGAAACTTTTATAGAAATGTGATCAAGGAAATTTTTATAGATTAATGTTATATTTACCCTAAAGATAAGTCTGTCATTTAAAATTTTCTCCAAGGCTGAAGTTTACCTGAATAGTAGTTTTACAGACACATTATAAACCTTTAAATTCACCTTTGTGATGTTTTTGAATTTTGCTTTTGTGAAAGCCATGTAATATTCATGAGTGTATAATCTGTCAATAGTAGTTTTGTTACTGAACACAGGTTCAGCTGCCTGCCACAGTGAAAGAGGAGAGAGGAAACAGGTTTATTCAGGTATCAGCAGCCTGAAAAGATGCAGGACTCCCATCCCAAAGCCCATCTTAAAATCTCAGTGCAGGCAGGGGTTTTGTAGGGAGAGAGAGGAAAAACAGAACAAAGCCATCATGAGGAGGGGCTGTGGATGTGCAGTCGGTGTCCTTGCTGCTCTCAGTATGGATATTTATTGTCAGCATACTGGATCTAATCAGTGCTGGCCAAATTCTTATAGGTGTGTGACCTGCAACAACTGAAGTCATGGTCAAGGCCATTTTTTGCACAAGCAGGAACTGGAACTGTTGACACCCATGATATGATTATAAGAAAACTGTCAGTGTGTGAGTTCTTTTTATAAGTTAGTTATAACATTTTATTTTAATTCTATTTCATGGGAAGTCAGATTAGTATAAAGTTTGATTCCATATTACAGTTTAGGTTCTTATATTCTTACTCATAAATTTAGACTCATAAAGCCCCCTCTTTTTCCTTCCACAGTGGGTTATAGGTCATGTAAGAAAGAAAATAAGTTTATGTGTTGGTCATTTATATTTTTACATATTCCATTTGCCCTCTATTCATAAAGATAAGTTAATCAGGTTGTTTGGAGAGGATATTTTTTTACAGTACACCATCCTTCTCTATGACAAATGAGATCATTTAAAATATGTGAGTTCTAAATCAATAACAAAACAAATTAGACAATAAGTATCTTACACAAAATGTTATTTGTATTTAGAATACTTCTTTCATTCCTAAGATAAGCAATTTTCCTGCAATGAAAATCTCAACATTAATCTCTACTTTTTGAGACCACTTCTGTTTCTTAAGTGTTTATTCTGTTTATTTTAAAGTTAATAAGTATATTTGTTCATTGGTTAGTGTAATATTTTTGTAGAGTCCTTGAAATGATCATTCTAACTTAATTATTATTTTATAGAACAGACAAGTTAACAAGTAGCCACAAAATATGGTGGAAATGTGCATTGCTTCTTAATTTTTATCTTGGATGTTGTTTCCTAGGAAGTTATAACTTCCATGTTTTGGAATATGTGAAGCAAATCTATTCTAAAATCAAGCAACATTTAGTTATTATGTTCCATAACAATGCAACTCTGGATATCACTGTCATGGGGTGCCTTTAATTACAAAAATTGCTTACATTACTTTAAAAGAAAGGAGATTTATTATAAGGACATAGTACATAGAACTAAAGAAAAGTCAATAATGGACTTCACCAGGGCAGCTCTTAGATCACTAAAGGCACCATGATTCTACCATCATGAGTTGTCATTGGTGTGACTCAGCTATGAGCTCACTCACATTCCATCTCTCATGTTTCATATTCTAAGAGTTAGTTGGCTCATTCCAGTTAAGGATTTCTTCTCATGTGGTCAGGTGCTAGTCAACTATGGTCAGAATAGATTGTGTCACATTATACAATGGCACAACTAGGCCTGTGGGAGAGGGAGTATATAGGAGAGGGATGGGGAGAAGTCAGGATGAAAGGAGAGCAAGGAAGCAATCAATAGCCACTATAGTCATCTCTGTCAGTCTTTTTGAGGCTTATTGGATTTGCATCCTGTCTATGAAATCTCTTCACTTCTGGAGAGAGCTGTCACCTTTCTCTTTAAATCCTAGTATTTCTAATTCTATATACTTAAATTGAAATTGTTATATTCTGCTCTGTGTGCTAGTTATTTTTATGGCTATTTTATCTTCTCAGATGGATGAAACAGAATGACATCTCAGAGGCAAGGGTGGTGGTGGGAACAGGAAGATATTAACCAAAGGATTTCTATGCATATATACATAGCCCATGGACACAGACAAGGTTGTTGAAGGTTAAGGTGGGGTGGGGACTGGATGGTGGGGGAAAAGTGGGGGAAATAGGGGGCATCTGTAATACTATCAACAATAACTTTTTTAAAATTATTATTCAGGAAAACAGATATCTTATACATGGGAAAAATCATGTTCTCTATGTTCAGCTTTCCCCTGCCCCAAGGCACAAGGGGTAAAACTGAAAAGTTTCTCCAGAAGTTAAGATCTCCATATATACCCATTATATTGGTGGGGAAGAAGGGAGAAACATTTCTGTGACAAATGTTACAAGTAGAAAAAATCCATTTTTTGAAAGTCTATGATAATTATGTTTGAAAAAATAGGCATGTATATGTAATAACACAGAGTTATGTTATAATATAAATTAAAAAAGAAGTTTAACATACCAGTTTCAAAAGTATACAAAGGATATCCTATATAATAAAGAGGTAGTATGCAAATTAACCCTCACACCCTCACAAGATCACTGCCTAACACCAGGTCTGCAGGGCGGTTAGTGAGGGACGACCAAATGACTGAACAAGCAGGCTGTGTGAGGCAACCAGGCCGGTGGGGGGTGGGGGGGTCATGAGGGGTGACCAGGCTGGGAGAGGGGGGCAGTTGGGGACAACCAGGCCTGCAGAGGGGGCAGTTGGGGGAGGCCAGGCCACCAGGGGGGCCAGTAAGGGGTGACCAGGCCAGTGAGGGGAGCAGTTAGAAGTGACCAGGCTGGCAGGAAGGGGGCAGTTGAGGGCAACCTTTCTGGCAGCAGGGGGCAATTAGGGGCAACCAGGCCAGCAGGGGCGCAGTTAGGAGCAAACTGGCAGGCAGGCAGGTGAGCAATTAGAAGCCAGCGTCCATGATTGTGAGAGGGGTGTCCGACTACCGATTTAGGCCAGATTCCCAGGATCTGGCCTAAACCAACAGTCAAACACCCCCCAAGGAGCCCCGAATTGGAGAGGGTGCTGGCTGGACTGAGGGAACCCCCCTACCCCATGCACAAATTTCATGCACCAGACTCTAGTTCATTCTATGTGTGTGGGTATTACTACGTGTTAATGTGTAGGTGTTTCTGTACATTAATCATAATTTAAGGGTGGGGGGGAATACTTGGAAAGATAAATGCCAAAATTTCAAATTGGATTTCTCTTGATCAGTAGCCACCAGTGGTTCTCCAACGGTGAACATCATCATGAATGTCACCTAGTAACTTGCTAGAAATACAAATTATATCTGCTAAATCAGAGGTTCTGAGTACAGGGCCCAGCAATCTGAATTTTAAAAAGTACACCTACACTCAAAGCGATTGTGTTGGAGCCTAATGTTTGAGAAATTGTACATTAGTATAGAGGGCGTGACTATAGGTGATTTATTTTCTCCTTGGTGCTTAATGACTGTGTGGTGTGTTTGAATTTATAAAGCACTACAAATGTTAATTTTCTAAGGAAAGATGCCTTCTGAATAGCCACATTGTATACTTCTTTGTAAATCCCACTCTCACAGCAGACATTTACATATACCAGGTGTGAGAAATACATGCTGATAGCTTGATTAAAATTAGCTTTAAAGTGTACCTCCATCTCTGCCTGTTTCAGATTCAAAGGAGTGTATTGAGTATGACCCACCAAGGTCAAGGTTTACAGTTTGAACTACTTTTGGTAATGAAGTGTGAAATAATTTATTTTAATGCACTTATTTAGAACCACAACATAAGTAAAAATTGCTCTCGTGGAAAAGATACTGTAGTATGGAATTATTAAAGTTATTTCAAAAATTCAAATAGGAACTAATTACATGCATTCTGGAAAAAGCAAGACACATTTTCTATTAAGCTGGGAGTTAACATAAATGTCTCATTGCTATTCTTCAACTTATTGATGCCTGCAGGTCATATTAAAAGTTACTTAACAAGAGCAACGATGATAAGATAGCAAATCACAAATTAGCCTTGTCTTTGGGGATTTGTACTCCACCCACTTCAGTTTTCCAGTCCTTAAATATTTTGTAACAGTTGTTTTATTTGTATATTATGTTATCTGGGCAACACAAAGGCATCCAGAATGAATTTGAAAAAAAAGAGAAGCTTCATAGAAATGATTTTTAGGAGGGAAATAGTTTTTCAACAAAATGATAAAGGAATGAAGAAAGAACAATAGTGATTAGAGATATACTAACAATATTGAAAATCTATACTAATAATAGAGGAATATGCAAATTGTCTGGGACACCATCACAGTAACAGTAATGACCAAACAACAGGCTGTGTGGGGTAACAAGGCTGGCAGGTGGGTTAGTGAGGGGTGACAAAATGACTGAACAGCAGGCTGCATGGGTGACCAGGCCAGCAGGGGGAGTTAGTGAGGGACAACCAAACGACTGAACAGCAGGCTGTGTGGGGCTACCAGGCTGGCGGGGGAGCAGTTGGGGGAGACCAGGCCAGCAGGTGGGGCAGCAAGGGACAACCAGGCTGGTGGGGGGGGGCACTTAGGGGCAACCAAGCAAGCAGAGGGGGGTAGTTGGGGGCCACCAGGCTGGCGGGGGGGGGCAATTAGGGATGATGAGGCTGCCAGGCAGAGGTAGTTAGGGGTGATCAGGCTGGCAGGAGGGCGAGTTAGGGGTGATCAGGCAGGCAGGCAAGTCAGCAGTTAGGATCCAGCAGTCCGGATTGTGAAAGGGATGTCTGACTGCCTGTTTAGACCCGATCCCAGTGATCGCCCCGAGGGGTCCTGGATTGGAGAGGGTGCAGGCCAGGATGAGGCCCCCCATGCTTGAATTTTGTACAGGGAGCCTCTAGTTGTATTATAATATAGTTGTATTATAATATACTAGAGGCCTGGTACATGAAATTCATGCACTGGAGGGGAGGTCTCTCAGTCTGGCCTGCACCCTCTCCAATTCGGGACCCTTTGGGGGATGTCTAACAGCCAGTTTAGTTCCCAGCCCTGTGGCAGGCAAGGGCATAAACTGGCAATCTGACATCCCTCTTGCAATCGGGACCTCTGGCTCCTAAATGCTTGCCTGCCTACCGGCTTGATCACAGCCTAACCGCTCCCCTGCCGGCCTCGTTGGCCCCCAACTGCCCTTCCCTGCCAGCCTCATGGCCCCTAACCACCTCTGCCTCGGTCCCCACCACAATGGCTTTTCTAGAAGGAAGTCAGATGGTCAGAAGATGTCCGGTCTCTTGGTCTAATTAGCATATTACCCTTTTATTAGTACAGATTTCAAATTACTTAGTCTTCTTTAATAATTGTATACATTTCTACATAATCTTATTCTTAAAAGAAGTTTAGGTCATGCTAATTCATGATAGGTTCCCCAAACATCATTAATCTTGATTTTCTGAACTCTGACCAGACATATGATTTGCCTTGCATAATCTCAGTACTCAGTTATATTAGTCTATGGATAAAATGTTTAACAAGTGTTTTAAGATGTCACTCATATACCAATTAAAAAGTAAGTCTTGAGAGCCAAGACATGCAGTGAATGCTTCCCTGATACCCTCACTATGGTCTAGTAATTATTTCAAAAGTATACTAATGGATTAGGTTACAAGCTTTCTAGAATCAGGATCCAGCATGTGATATCTGCATTAGTTGTCAAAACAAATTACCCACAAAGTTAGTGTCTTTAAGCAACTAACATTTGTTATCTCATAATTTTAAGAGGAATCTTAGGCTTAGCTTAGCTGCAGCTCTGACTCAGTGTAATTTACAAAGCTAAAATTAGGGTTTGGGTACAGGTGCAGTCATCTCAAGGCAAGACTCATGGACAATATGCTTCTAAACCCACTCCTGGTGGTTATTGGAAGAATTCAGTTCCTCAGTGACTGTTGAACTCAAAGACTCAGTTCTGTGCCACACAGAAAATATAAAGCTTCTAATAACAAATAGGTGACTATTTGTTGGAACAGAGTAAGGGGGGATGTGATAGAAAGTAAAATCAGAGGGAAAGAAGTGGAATGTTACATATGACAGTTTTTTTTTTTTTCCTCAGAAATCAAGGTGCATATGAATAACCAGGTGATCTTTTAATGTGTAGATTTAAATTCAGAAAATCTGGGGTGACACCTGAGATTCTGCAGCTCCAACAATGTGATGTTGATGTTGCTGGTCTGAGGAACAAACTTTGAGCAGCAAGAAATGAGGGTATTGGAAATTATTGGTCAGCTGTTGCTTTTTGCTGTGAGTGAGATGGGGAACCATGGGAAGAATTTAAACCTAAGTGAGATGTGATCTTTTCCCTGGCTGATATGTTAAGAATAGACTTCCACTATAAAGGGCAGAGGTAGGAGACCAAAAACAAAAACTATTGAAATACACAGAGAGCAGGTGATAGTGACCTAGATAAAGGCAGTAGCAGTAGAAAGGGTATGAAGTGGAATTCCTCTAGACATATTTTGAAGGTGGAACTGCCAATATAAGTTGATGACTTGGCTGTTGTGAGTAAATAAGAGGGATGTAAATGACCTCAAGGTTTTTGGCTTCAGTAACAGAAAGATGGTGTTTGTGACTTTTGAGAAAAAGACTACAAGGGAAGCAGCAGAATTGTTAGGGGAAAGAGTAGGAGTTTTGGACAATTTAGACTTGTGATATTTATTAGATATCCATAGGGATATATTTACAAGGTGGAGCAAAAATAAGTTTACAGTTGTGAGTACACAAAACACAGATTTTATTCTTGTATTATTATTTATAAATTATTATATTACTAGAGGCCCGGTGCACAAAAATTTGTGCACTGGCAGGGGGGTGGAAGGTGAAGGGGCGGGGGGTGTCCCTCAGCCAGATTGTGTCCTCTCACAGTCTGGGACCCCTCAGGAGATAACCACCTGCTTGTTTAGGCTGGCTCCCCAGGTGGCAGATGGCAGGCCCTCTGCCACTCCGCCCCGCCCCGCTGCCCACCGCACATGGCAGGCCCAGTGGGCGGTGGGATGGGGCGGGCGGATCGCGATCGTCCGGGCGGGCGGCAGGGCGGGGAGGGGTGGATGGGGTGCAGGGCTGGCAGGACGTGATCCACTGCGCCCCCACCAGCCGCTGGGCCGTGCACATGGACTGCAGGCCCGGCCGGCAGCAGTGCAGGGCGGGCTGCCAGACCACGCACACAGACTGCAGTCCCAGCAGGCAGCAGGGCTGGGTGGGGCGCAAGGCATGGCGGATCGATCCGCCATGCCCTGCCCCGCTGTCTGCCGGGCCACGCACACAGACTGCAGGCCCCGCCAGCCACCGGGCCGCGCACATGGACTGCAGGCTGGGCAGGCAGTGGGGCTGGGTGGCTGCCGGGCTGCGCACGTGGATGGCAGGCCTGGTGGGCGGTGGGGCAGGTGGCGTTGGCAGCAGGGCTGGCGGATCACACTGTCCCGCCCTGCCTGCAGTATGAAAATTAGCTGCCATCTTTGTTGGCAGTTAATTTGCATATCATGCTGATTAGCCAATGGGAGGCATAGCGAAGGTACGGTCAATTACCATGTTTGTCTATTATTAGATAGGATTTTTTGCTACAAACAATATTATCTTACTTTTGTCCCACACTGTATATCCAAAGTGTTTCAAATACTTAAGGGAGGGATTGATGTTGTCAAATATTACTATAGTTTAAGTAAGATGTGGAGTTAGAATTGACTATTGGCTTTAGCAATGGGAAAGTAACTGACGACCTGGGCAAGAGCAGCACAGTGGATTTGTTGGGGCAAAAACCTGACTGGAGTCAGCTTAAGAGAATGGAAGAGAATAAATTGAAGATTAGATGACTGAGTAGTTATTTTAAGTAATTTCACAATAAATAGGAACAGAAAAACTGGGTGTTCATTGGAGGAAAACTTGTTCAAGGGAGGAATATATTGAGTTGAAACAAGATCATAGTTGTGTGCCCATAGGGAATATGGAATAGATAGAAAAATTTGATGATGTAGTGGTAAAGGTACAAAATCATTGGAGTAACAGCTTTGAGTAGATGAGATGGAATGGGAACTAGCATATTAAGAGAAATAAAGGCTTTAGAAAGAGGCATGGAGAGTTTATCATTCTAACAGCTCAGCAGAAGAGAAGGAATTATCTATATAGTAGACAGAATAATGGGTAGATGTGTTGATAAGGCTTTTCTATAATTCTCTTCTGAATTTTCCTTCCTTTTTGCTCCATAAAATTAAGTATAGTAGGAGTAAATTAAGTGATAGATGTTTGGTGAGTGAATCTGAAGAGTTATCTAGGCTGTGAAAAATGAATGTTCTAAAGATATGTAGGAATTCTGGTTAGACGTAAGGATTTTAAGATTAGTGGCCATGAATTTAAAGATATACCATATACATTTGGTTGTTCTCTTCCCCTGGTATATTTTTGTTTCTCCTTAAAAATACAACATACTTCCTTTAGGGTTAGTAAATTTTTCATGTGCATATTCCAAGTCCAATGGTAACATCAGGACCATGTACTTTGTAATTCTTTCATTCCCTATACCATTGACTACAGTGCATGAAACCTAATTGTTTATTGATTGACTTAAGGTGTTAGTGATAAATGAGAGACAATTTATGAAGGAATGTAGGGGTGGAAAAAAAATTTAGACATCATTGAGTCTATTCACAAAATTTTATGTTGAAAAACTAAGTTCTACATTGGCCAGTAAGCTGGCGTAAGGTCATACAGTTTGTTCAGACTAGGGATTATAGAGTAGTGAGGAAATTTGTATACTTTAGCTTGTAATATTACATTTCATATTGGTTTTTCTTTGTTAAAACCGCCAGTGTTGTTCTCATTACCTGAAATGAGAAGCAGGAACCCACTTTAGTAATTCCATAGTCTGAACCACTTATATCTGATTGTCACCTAGAAATAAGAGCTATCATTGTTCAGTGTTTATTTCATGCCAGACACTGCACTAAACACTTCACAAGAACAATCTCATGCTGCTTTCATATGGATCCTATCAGGTGAGAATTTTTGCACAGATGGAGAATTGGAATCTTATCCAATCCAATGTAAATGACTTGCCTATAATCACACAGCTAATAAAAGAGTCATAGCTTGAAACCCAGACCCAGTTGAACAGAGTGACTCAAACTTTGAAGTGCATCAGGATTCACAGAGGGGCTTATTAAAACAAAGGTTGTTGGGCCATATTTCTTGAGTTCCTTAGTCAGTGGGTCTGGGATATAGCCCAAGAATTTTCATTTCTAACAATTTCCCGTGTGATTCAGCCGCCTCCTTCACATTGCTCCAGAAGCCCCTCTCCTCTTCACTATCCTAGTTAAAGCCTTTGCTCCTTGCTTCACTCTCCCCTGCACCTTTGAACACTGATATTATGAAAACTTCTCACACATCTAACACTGGAGTATATGAATTATGAAGTACAATTTACATGTTTTATGTTATTAAAAACTGCTATAATTTTAACTATTATTTGGAGGTTAAATTATTTAAATTTATTTGCTGCTGTTTGTTGCGGTATAAGCATTTTTTTTTTGTTTCAAAAATTATAAAAATAAAAAAAGAATAAATAAAACCCCCATAGAGTAATCTATTTATCCATTAGTATCACGCATTATAGCTTATTTATATAGAGATTTAACAATTTGCAAAAAAATGAAGCCAGACTATAAAAGCTGCTTCCAATGGGACCGTTCTGTGTTGTCTCTTTCTATTGTATTCAAACTACACATATTAACTAAATCAGTCATTTTGTTGTGAAATTCTCATCATTTCATGGCTCATCTTAAGAAATTTCAATGAAATCCAAATGTCTAATAAATTAAGTCCAAATTGAACACATTGGAATTAGAGATATACAATGTGGTATCAATTAATCTGTCCAGCCTAATTTTCCAATTCAATTTCCCTATGTTCAAAACATCTGCACTAATTCTGAATATGTCCAAATCTAGTGCAACTAGACCATTATTCATGCAATTGCATTTTCTTCGGATATTCTTGAGTTTTTGAAATATAACCTTTGCCTCCGGGCTTATATAAAAAATATCTCTCCTGTGAAGATTTCCTAAACTTCTAGGTAGTTGCATTTTCTTTCTCTCTTTAGCTCTTTTACAGCAAATTTTGGTACATTTTTTAAAGAACTATTTAAGGTGGCACATATATGGGTAATAAATGGAGATTGGATTTAAACCCAGGTCTGAGTGATTACTTCCACTTATTCTCTATTTGTTTAAAGCCTCAATTTTCTTTTCAATGAGATGAGGGGAAACAGTATGTATGTTTTAGAGGCATTGTAGGGAATAAATGAAGTAATACTTTGAATAGTCTATGGCATTTCTCCTTGAATAAAGTGTTCTCAATAAATGTTAATACTAGTAATAGTCCGGAATCTTCCAGTTCTAAGTAACAGAAATCTAGCCTAACCTATCTTGAAAAAAAAATAAATTAATGTTTCCGTAACTTGAAAAACCAGAAATGAATTTCAGTCTGAGCGTATCTCTACCCAAGGTTTCAAAAGACGCCATTATAGTATTCCTCTCTATCTCTTTGTGTGTCTAATTGGCTTCACTCTGTATGTAGGTCTTAATTCGCAGATATTTAAACTATTATAAATGAATATATTTAGCAGTTAATATTTGTAATATATATATACATATACATACATATATACACATATATGTATGTATATGTATATTTATATACACATTATATATTAAAATCTTTCTAGATTCATGAATTTTTGGTTTAAAAACAACACTGATTTATATTAGGGTCCTTATACCATTTCAGAAGTTTCTGATGAATCCTGCTTGGATTACTTGCCCAGTTAGGACTAATCATTGTGGAGGACACTGTCCTATGATTTTTCTAACTAGTTCCGTGCCCACCTCTGGGGAATATAATTGGCAGACTCATCACAATTGTATTGAGTGAAAGTGGTGATTTCTTCAGGGAAGGAAGCCTGGCATGCGAGACCATAGCTATTATATTTTTCCCCTCTTTCTTTGTAATATAACAATGTGTGCCTGATACCCACGGAAGCAACTATATACTTGTTTTGAATTAGTATTTATCTACTCTTCTCTTCATGTTTTATAAACTTGAGGATGTGTACTATGAGTTACTCATAGTTTTATCTCTTATATGCACACACTTTGCACAAGGAATGCTTTCAGTAAAGGTCTGGGATGCACTTGATTTAACTATAAAACGAAAAGTAAACCAAAAAGCAGTCTGGAAGCATGCACACACAGAGAAATCTACAAAAAAAAAAAAAAAATGCAGGAGGAAAATCACTCCAGGAATGCATGTTATTGGAGCATTTTATTGTCTGGTCTTCTTTAGCTCAGAATCCTAGATAAAGTTTTCTATAAAACACTTTGTAGTATTTATATTTGCACATAAAGTCAGTATATGCCTGAGAAATAAAACTTGCGACAAGTATGAAAAACATGGTTGGGCCAGGGCAGTGCTTCTCAAAGTTTGATGTGCATTTGTATCACCAGGATCTTGTTAAAATGTAGATTTTCACTCAGTAGATCTGAGGTGGGATCTAAAATTTGTTGTGACTAACAAGTTCCAAGTTGGAAAGGATGAGGTTCATGGAAATACCACACTTTGAGTAGCAATGGTTCAGACCAGTGGTCGGCAAACTGACTTGCGAGCCACATGTGGCTCTTTGGCCCCTTGAGTGTGGCTCTTCCACAAAATACCGACTTCAGCGCATGGGCCATGAAGTTTCAGTCACACTGTACATGCGTTCCCGCATGTGGTATTTTGTGGAAGAGCCACACTCAAGGGGCCAAAAAGCCGCATCTGGTTCGCGAGCCACAGTTTGCCGACCACTGGCTAGAGCGCAAAGTGTGAATCACATCAAGTTGTGGACATTGGCTGTTTTGACACCACAGATTTCAACCTTTTAAAATAAAGTTAAATGCCTTCTTATGGATTTGGATGCTGGCACTTAGCTAGTCCTTATTTTATTACTTTAAAAGCTATTACTTCTCAAATTTAAATTATTAACTTGCTACCAGCGAATATTTAGGGTTTAGATTCTTGTTCATAGATCTCTCTATTCATACTAAATTATTTCTGTGCCTAATCCGAATGTTTCCAGGAGAGGTCCTTTATGAAAGGTACCTTGTGTGGGACTGCAAATAGGTGTGGGATTCCTCTGCTCTTGATTAAAATATATGAGTACATTTAGATCTTAGTCTAATCATATATAGTAGTTTCTATTCTTCCTAAAATGGAAGGGGTATATAATATGTTGGTGGGGGCAGGGAGGCAGGAGGGAGAGTTAAGTGATGGTTTGCGAGATTTTAATTTTTAGAGAACAGTAGATAGTCTACAACCTTTTAGATTTTCTCTTTAAGAGCTTTCTATGTCCAGATCAAAGGAATTTATTAGGCTTTTAGCTCTCCTGTGTTTTTTTTTTTTTTCCCCCAGCTCAAAAAAGAACAAATTTTCAAGTACAAAAGAAATGCTTTAAAAGAGTTCTTTTAGTCTTTATTTGAAATCTCCTGCTCTCCTCCAGTTCACAGATGTGCCATACACTGAATGGAGGAATCAGACTACTACACTTTGATCATTTCACTATCTTGTTTGATTAGTGTTTTCAAACTATGGAGTTTATCAGCAGGGGGCAGGTTGATCCCTGTGGCTTATAATGGGCAAAGTATGGGGGAAAAATAGGTTTTTAGAAATCGTTTAAGATCAATCAGTTTCTTCCTTCTTCAAGGTTTAAAAATAACATCATGGACAGATAGACTTTGACACAGAATAAGATCAGATATTTCCAAGGGAAAACTGACCAGCATGGTACACTTTCCCCCCTCTTTTTCTCTTTAAAATCGTGACTTCTAGTCTTTACATTATTACAAACTATAATCAAACTCCTTTAAAAAGGGAAGCAAGAGTCACAACTGCTCAATTTTAACTTTCATTTACTGTACAAACATAGCTTTCAGAATGAAGCGTAAGGTTGTTAAATGAGATTTTTAAGAATTCAGCTCTTTGGGGGAAGGTTTTGAATTATGTTGCCTGTGTCCGTTTTAGCCATTGTTGTGAACTTGGATTATTCATCCTCTACTTAGGGATTGTTAATTTGTGGTTCCATATCTAGAATTCAGGAGACATAGTTTTGCCTCTGATGATAAATCAATACCAAACTATGGTCTTGCTTGTGTGGTATTTGGAAATATCCTGCGTGGCAATGCTATGCATGTTGTCAGCTGGTGATCTTTGAATGAGGCTGGCAACATATTAGTTCAATGACTGACTTCCTTGTAGATCTGGGGAATGCTGTTTAATTATGCATTTTTAATTTTGGGGGTAAATTATATCATATGTAACTTTTCAGTTTAAATACATTTAGCTGGTTTTCAATTTGAAATGAAAGTATGGGCACAGAGAACTGAAAGAAAAAAAATGCTAATTAGGTCAGATTCTTGATGAAAATTTTCCTTTCACCATCTTCCTGCTTCCTGATGTTCCCCTCTGAGGTACCTAGTGGGGGCTTCTTGTGATGAAGCTGGTCTCCTTTGACAAGCTCCTTGGGTTGTTCACTCTGCAAAATGTACTTGTCCTCTTATAACCCTATTTGTGTAAAGAAGAGGGGAGTCTGGCTGGTGTGGCTTAGTGGTTGAGCATTGACCTATGAACCAGAAGGTCATGGTTCTATTTTAGCTCATGGCACATGCCTAGGTTGTAAGCTCAATTCCCAGTTGGGGAGAAGGGCATATAGGAGGCAGCCAATCCATAATTCTCTCTTATTACTGATGTTTCTATTTCTCTCTCCCTCTTTCTTCCTGTCTGAAATCAATAAAAATATGTTTTTAAAAAGAAGATGGAAATATTAAATAAACTATTTCATACTAAAAAGTAAATGACCACCAGCTCAGATGGCCAAATGAAGAGCATTTTAATGGTAAAAATCTCAGGCATTTTTACGGAGATTATCCCCAAGCCTATAGGAGATTATATATATATATATATATTTTATAGGTATCCCAATAGTCATTTTGAAGTTTTGTCAAAAGAGTCACCAATTGTTAGTTTTAATTTATTATAGGGGCATTCACTATAAATACATGTTATATGCTATTATCTTTAATTGAAAGCAAGAAGTCATTCTATATTTCTTGTAGTTATATATAGAATAGGTAATATAATTTACTTCTTGTTTATTTATATGTACCTTAATTCAAAAAGGATTTATATATTTGAGTTATTTTGGAACATTTTATAGTTTGTTAGAATATATCAGTTCTAAACGTGTATGTCAGTTAAGTCTTCATATTAGGTAGCTAACTATCCTATAAAGAGCTAATATGCAAATAGTCATCACACCCTCACACCATCACACCATAAAGGCTCAGATGAGAGAGAAATGGGGACCAGCCAGGCTCCGGGAGAGGAACAAACTGCCCGCCCCATGGTCCCAGGTGCCAGTGGCTGTACCTATGGCCTGGGAGAGGGGCAAGCCACCCCCTCTGCAATCACGGGCACCAGTGGCTGGGGCTGCAGCCCAGGAGAGGGACAATCCGCATGTCCCACGGTCCCTGTGGTCCCGGGCACCAGCGGCTGGGGCTGTGGCCTAGAAGAGGGACAAGCCACCCGCCCCGTGGTCCCAGGTGCCTGTGCTGTGGCCCAGGGGAAGCCACTGCCTATGGTCCCCTGCAGCTGCAGCCAGCCCAGGCAAAGCTGAGTCCTGGGTGCGGGATGAGGCAGAGGCAGTTCCGGCGATCAGGCCAGCAGGTGATTAGGGGTAAGCAGGCAGGCAGGCAGGTGAGCAGTTAGGAGTCAGCGATCCTGAATTGCCAGAGAAGCAGTCGGACATCCCCTGAGGGGTCCCGGATTGTAGAGGGTGCAGGCCGGGCTGAGGGCCCCCCCCCCCAATCCCGTGCATGAATTTTGTGCACCAGGCCTGTAGCATAATATAAAATAATTGATAGAGAAGTGTGATCTCTGTTCACTTCTTAATTATTGATAAATGATTACTTTTTTAACAATTGATTTTAAGAAATGATTTCTTAACTTCAAAATACTGAGGATGTGGGTGATTTTTTTGGTACTAGATATACCAAGAATGGGATAACGTTTTTTTAAAAAGCATTCAAAAACTGTGATAAAAATTAAAACATAATTTCAAGAGATTTCTGTTAGTCATGAATTTATGTCTCCATCCTCAGAATTGCAGCTTCACTTCCAGTTACTGGGAAGTTGCAGTAATCAATAGAATAGTTTTGTTGCCTCACATAATCTCTCCCACTCTCTTTCCGAATATATCCTCTGAATTGAGCCCAGTGTTTTCTCCATAAAATGCAAATCCTCTCTTGCCACCTGCCTCCCTCTATTTTTACATAGCTCCTCAGCCCCCCGATCATGTGTAATCTCCCTGCAGTTACCTTTTCTCCCAGGTGCAACATCTTCAGGCCCCTGCAAGTGACATTTTTTTCATGCCTGTGCACATGCTGTTCTTTCCCTGAGGACTTTGGGTTAATTCTTCAAGAATCTTCCTAAGCATTTTACCACCTGCCTACCATTGTTGACACCTTTTTTTCTAACCTCCCCCAAAGCTGGTGAACACTCTTCCCCTCTAGTTCCATTGAACATCAATTATAGCACTTTTCATGGTATATTGTGATTGTTTAATTGCCTATTTCTCTACTATAATATGAATATTGTAAGAGCCATAACTGTGTTCTCTTTCTGGAAAATTCACAAAACCCCCACTACAAAAGTACAAAATTGCAATAATTTTCTAGTTCATGTGTTCCCATGCTTGAAACCTTTTTCCTTTTCTGCACTCCATATTTTGGACAATGGCACTAAGGTCAACTGATTGCCCTAATCAGATCCTTAATGAGGTCCCAGAATACACAATTCATGGAAGCAGTGAGTGTAGTAATAAGTGCTACAAGCTATCTTATATATAAAAGGATAATATGCAAACTGTCCCATCGGGAGTTCGACCGAAAGACCAGGAGTTTAACGTGTGCTGACCACCAGGGGATGGCACAGAATAAAGGAAGGCCCCGACCAGCAGCCAGAAGGCCCTGATTGGATCTGATCACCGGCCAGGCCTAGGGACCCTACCTGTGCACAAATTTCATGCACTGGGCCTCTAGTGTATGAACAAGAATCCAAAAACTAACCTTTTCTAATTATAAAATCTTGGGCAATTTCCTTAACTCCTCTTTATTTCTACATTTCTTCAGCTCTAAGGTGAGAATGGCAATAGTCATACCTCATTGGACTGAACACTATTTCCTACTATTCTGAAGCTAAATAAAGTTGCAAATGAGCACACTGCATGTTGACTGGACTCCCTTTAAATTCTGGCCCACTGGCCTTGATGATTTCTAGCAATACCAGTCTATTCACTTTTCCAGTTCAGTGACCATGTTGTACCTCTCCCTTCTCCTCACCTTCAATACATCTCTTATTCTTACTTTCATCTGATGATTCTGCTCTCTGCTTAGTGAGAATAATAGCTCCGGTTAGAATTGAACTATGCACACCATGCACCATCTGTCAAACACTGTGCTCATGAATGATGCCTTTTCTTTGACTGTTATTACTGGTGGAAACCAAAATCTTCATTTGTGCTCCCACCTCACCTTTTATCGTGGGTGGCAATAATGTGCCAACAATTGCTCCATTCTCTTTACTACATGATCAGTTTTCACCTCCCACCTGAATCTTTTCTATCAGCATAAAAACATTTGTTATTTCTCTCTTCTTAACAATGTATTGCCCCTACTTCTTTTGTAGCTAGAGCTTCACTCTCCCCTCTATATCCTTACCACAAAGCTCCTTAGAGGAAGTGTCTCCACTGTATCTTATTCTTGTACTTTCATGCTAGCCTGAACTCACTGCACCAACTTTTCTCTGCCACCACTCCATCAAAACTGTTCTAGACAATGCCAGTTGTAAATTTTGAGATCTCATCTCAGTGAAAGCAAAAGTATTTTACCCAGTAGATCACTGACTCTTATGGGAAATATTTTATTCATTTGCCTGCCAGAAACCCACCCTTCTGATTTCCTCTCCACCCTCACAGGATGCTAATGCTTCTCTCAGTCTCTTTGGGTGGTTCCTCCTCAATTCCTCAATCTCTAGACTTTTGTCCATTCCCTGGGCCTCTTTTCATTTTCATTGAATTTTGTTTAATTAATGATATTGTTCATTTAAAGTTTTTAAATACCACCTATAAGCTAGCAATTTTCAAATTTCTATCTATAGCAAGAATCTTTCCTCTGAACTTTAGAGACATGTAATCAACCACCAATACCTACTTTTGTGTCTAAAGCCATTTCCGAATTACCATGTCCAAAATCACTTTTTTAACTTTATTTTTATTGTTGACACTATTGCAGATGTTCTCACCCACCTTTGCCCTCTTCTTATCTTCCCCTGAAATATGTTTCTTTCATAGCATTCTACTTTTCATATAGTGACAAATCCATCCATTTAGTTTTTCAGAACAAAAATACTTAGAGGCATCTTTTACAACTCTTTCAAATCACACCCTACTTCAGATTCATGAACAAAATTTCTGATGGTTTTACCTTTATTATATACCCAGAGTCAATTCAATGCATACTACCCTCCCACATAACTATTACCATTTCCCCACAATCCATTAACCTTTCTTGTCTTTATAATAGCTCCTCTTGTATTCTGCCAAATCCATAGAACCTTGAAGTGTGTATAGCTTGTAGTAAGATATCATTCAATATCTATGAATTTAATGAAGTAGTACTGTTATTATTATTTGAAATTGTGTTTTCAACATTCCCTATTTTTTATTTGAGTGTTATTTAGCAGTACCAGACATGTTGTAAATTCTTAGTAGTTGTAAAAACCTTCATTTTTTCATAAGTGGAGTGGCCATTTCTAATCTCTTAACATATAACCTTTAACTGTCTGATTTTGCTAAATATAATTTAATCTTTATTAATTCTAAAAACATTTAAATGTAATGAATTGGAATCATTATTGATACTGCTATACACAAATTGGGTACATGTTTGCTCTTAATATGTACTGTTTCTTTGTTATACACTGGAACTTAGTTGCTATGTAAAATAAATCTCTAATAACAGTTAATTTTTGTTTTTAATTTGCTTCTTTCAAATCAAAGTGAATTGCAAAAATTTAACTCTCATATATAGGCTGTGATACCCCATTGTTTTACTGCTAATAGCTATTAATGGAAATAGAAGGATTCTTTTGCCAAGTGATATTATTTTCACTTAAGCCATTTGTAACTTTAAAAGTGTCCTTTGTCTTTCTGTTAATCAACAGTTTTTACCATTGTTTCATTAGCATTTTAAAAAATTATTTTTAAAACTTTTACATATGCCTCCTTTCCCCAAAATTGATCTCTCCCCACCCACACTCACCCCCCAACAGATGTCCCCAGCCCCCTATTGTCTGAGTCCATTGTCATGCTCAGATGCATGGATACAAGTCCTTTGGCTGACCTCTTAACCCTGCCTCCAACCCTCCTTTGCCTTCCCTCTGAGGTTTGACAGTCTGTTTGATGCTTTTATGTCTCTGGATCTATTTTTGTTCATCAGTTTATGTTGTACATTACATTCTATAAATGAGTGAAATCATGTGATTTTATCTTTCTCCAACTGGCTTATTTCACTTAGCATAATGCTCTCCATGTCTATCCATGCTGTTGCAAATGGTAAGAGTTCCTTCTTTTTTAAATAGCATAGTATTCCATTGTGTAGATATACCACATTTTTTAATCCACTTATCTGCTGATGAGCACTTACACTGTTTCCAAATTTTAGCTGTTGTAAATTGTGCTGCTATGAATATAGGAGTGTATATATCCTTTCTGATTGGAGTTTCTGAGTTCTTGGTATATATTCCTAGAAGGGGGATCACTGGGTCAAATGGGAGTTCCATTTTTAAGTTGTTGAGGAAACTCCAGACTGTTATCTACAGTGCCTGCACCAGTCTGCATTCCCATTAGGAGTGTATGAGCTTTCTTTTCTCTCCACATCCTCGCCAGCACTTGTCATTTGTTGATTTGTTGTTGATAGCCATTCTGACAGGTGTGAGATGATATCTCATTGTTTTGATATATCTCTCTCAGATGATTAGTTACTTTGAGCATGTTCTTATATGTCTCTTGGCCCTCTGTATGTCCACTTTTGAAAAGTGTCTACTTAAGTCCTTTGCCCACTGATTTTAATTTTTTAAGATTTATTTTAATTTTTTAATATCTTTATTGATTAAGGTGTTACCTATGAGTCCTTATCCCCCCATTACCACCCAACCCCCTACTCATGCCCTCACCCCCTGTTGTCTGTGTCCATTGGTTAGGCTTATATGAATGCATACAAGTCCTTTGCCCATTTTTTTATTGGATTGTTTATCTTCCTGTTGTTAAGTTGTATAAGTTGCCTATAAATTTTGGAGGTTAAACCCTTTTCCGATGTAACATTGGCAAATATGTTCTCCCATGCAGGGGGCTATCTTGTCATTTTATTGAAGGTTTCTTTTGTTGTGCAGAAGCTTTTTATTTTGATGTAGTCCCATTTGTTTATTTTCTTCTCAGTTTCCACGGTCCTAGGAGATGTATCAGTAAAAATATTGCCACGATATATGTCTGTTATTTTGCTGTTGATGGCTTCATCTAAGATTTTTATGGTTTCCCGTCTTACGTTTAAGTCTTTTATCCATTTTAGCCTGTTTTTGTGTTTGGTGTAAGTTGGTCATCTAGTTTCATTGTTTTTTATGTATCTGTCCAATTTTCCCAACACCATTTATTGAAGAGATTGTCTTGACTCCATTGTATGTTCTTGCCTCCTTTGTCAAATATTAATTGAGCATAATGGCTTGGGTCAATTTCTGGTTTCTCTGTTCTGTTCCATTGGTCTATATGTCTGTTCTTGTGCCAGCACCAGGCAGCTCTGAGAACAATGGCTTTGTAGTATAGCTTGATATCTTGTATTGTGACCCCTCCAACTTTGTCCTTCTTTCTCAGGATTGCTGCAGCTATTCTGGGTCTTTTTTTATTCCATATAAATTTTTGGAGAATTTGTACTAGGTTTGTGAAATATGCCATTGGTATTTTAATTGGGATTGCCTTGATTCTATAGATTTCTTTGGGTAGTATGGACATTTTAATGATATTGATTCTACCAATCCATGAACAGGGCATATTTTCCAATTATTTATATCTTTCTATATCTCTTTTTTCAGTGTCTTGTAGTTTTCCAAGTATAGGTCTTTTACCTCCTTAGTTAAGCTTATTTCTAATATCTTATTTTTTGTTGTTGCTATGGTAAATGTTTTTTTTTTCTTTCTTAAATTTCTCTTTCTGTGAGTTCATTATTGGTGTATAAAAATTCCATAAATTTCTGGCTATTAATTTTGTATCCTGCTATGTTGCCAAATTCTTTTATTAAATCTAGTAGTTTTTCAATGGAGTCTTTAGGCTTTTCTATGTTCAATATCATGTCATCTGTGAATAATGACAGTTTTACTTCTTCTTTTCGAATTAGATGCCTTTTGTTTTTTTCTTCTTATCTGATTGCTATGGCTAGCACTTCTAGTACTATGTTGAACAGGAGTGGTGAAAGCTGGCATCCCTGTCTTGTTCCTGTTCTTAGGGGAAATGATTTTAGTATTTGCTCTAAATACTGATGTTAGCTGTAGGTTTTTCATATAAGCCTTTTATTATGTTGAGGTATAATCATTCTATTCCGACTTTATCTGAGAGTTTTTATCAAGAAAGTGTGCTGGATTTTGTTGAATGCTTTTTCTGCATCAATTGATATGATCATGTGGTTTTTGTCTTTCAATTTTTTTATGTTATATATCATGTTTATTGATTTGCAGATATTGTACCAGCCTTGCATCCACAGAATAAGTCCCACTTGGTCATGATTTATCATCTTTTTTATATTGCTGAATGTGATTTGCTAATATTTTGTTGAGGATTTTGGCATCTATGTTTATCAGAGATATTGGCTTATAATTCTCTTTCTTTGTAGTGTCTTTCTATGGTTTTGGGATTAGAGTAATGCGGGCTTCATAGAAAGAGCTTGGAAGTATTGTTTCCTCCTGAATTTCTTGGAATAGTCTGAAGAGGGTAGGTTTTAATTCTTCTTTGAATGTTTGGCAAAACTCCACTGTGAAGCTTTCCAGACCCGGGCTTTTGTTTGCTGGAAGTTTTTTTTTTTATTACTGCTTCAATTTCATTAGTTGTTATCAGCCTATTCAGGTTTTCTGATTCCTCCTAATTGATTTTTGGAAGATTGTATTTTTCTTGGAATATGTCCATTCATCTAGGTTGTCCAGTTTGTTGGAATAGAGTTGTTCATAGTATTTTTTTTTTTTATAATCCTTCGTATTTCTGTGTGGAGAATTGTTATTTCACTTCTTTCATTTCTGATTTTGTTTATTTGGGTACTCTCTCTTTATTTCTTGGTGAGCCTGGCTAAAGGTTCATAAATGTTGTTTATCCTTTCAAAGAACCACCTCTTGGTTTTATTGATCTTTTGTACTGATTTTTGATTTCTATGTCATTTATTTTCACTCTGATTTTTATTATTTCCTTCCTTCTACTTTCTCCGGGCTTTCCTTGTTGCTCTTTTTCTAATTCTTTAAGTTGTAGGGTTAGATAATTTATTATCAGTTTTTCTTATTTCTTGATGTAGGACTGTAGTACTATGAATTTCCTTTTCAGGATTGCTTTCACTGTGTCCCATAGATTTTGGATTGTTGTGTTTTCATTGTCATTAGTTTCCAGGATGGTTTTTATTTCTTTTTTTTATCTCCTCTGTAATCCAGTCATTATTTAAGAGCATGCTATCCAAGTGTTTGTTTTTTATTTTTTTTACTGTAGTTGATTTTTAACTTTATGCCATTGTGATCTGAGAAGATGCTTGATATTATTTTAATCTTATTGAATTTAAGGAGACTTAGACTGTGTCATAATATGTGGTCTATCCTTGAAAATGCCCCATGAGCACTTGAGAAGAATGTATATCCATAGCTTTGGGGTGAAATGTTCTGAAGATGTCAATTAATTCCATCTGATCTAGTAAGTCATTTAGGATGGCTGTTTCTTTATTGATTTTTTGTCTAAAAGATTTATCCAGTGATGTCAATGGGGTATTAACGTCCCCTGTTATGATTGTATTGCTGTTCATCTCTCCCTTGATATCTTCCAGTTTTTTTTTTCTTTTTCTGTTTTTTCTTTCTTTTTTTTTTTAATGTATTTGGGTGCTCCTGTATTGGGTGCATATATGTTTACCAGAGTTATATCTTCTGGTTGTATAAAGCCCTTTAGTATTATGAAGTGGCCTTCCTTATTTCTTATTATGGACTTCACTTTGAAGTCTATTTTGTCATATATAAATATTGCTACCCCAGCTTTTTTTTTTTTTTTTTATTTGCCTGAAAAATATTTTTCTATCCCTTCACTTTGAGTCTGTGTGAGTCCTTTGTTCTGAGGTGGTTTCTTATAGACAGCATGTATATATGGATCATGTTTTCTTCTCCATTCAGCCACCCTATGTCTTTTGATTAGAGCATTTAATCCACTTATGTTTAAGGTTATAATTGACTAGAGGTCCCATGGATTCTTTCACCAGTGGGGTCCTTCGGCCTGGCCTGTGGGGATCGGGCCAAAACTGGCTCTCCAACATCCCCCGAGGTGTCCTAGATTGTGAGAGGGTGGTTCTTGGGTTACACAACCCTGGAATTGGGCTCCCTCCTCTGGTTCCAGGTGCAATACCTGAAAACTGCATCTGCCAAATCGCTGCAGCTCAGCAGCCCCTGCATTGAGTGTCTGCCCCCTGGTGGTCATTGCACTTCATAACTACTGGTCAGTCAGTTGAATGGTTGGATTGTCACTTAGGCATATTGTCACATAGAGGTTAGTGATAATTATAGTAAATAATTATAAGTAAAATAATTATAAGTAAATAAACAGGAGAGTTCAAGATGATCAAGTGGAAATAAAAGACCTCTTACATTCTTAGAGCGGAAGAATCTATTTTTGATACTGATTTCCTCATAAAATCATAATAGAAGCAGACAGGGAGTGTAACTCACTTAAATCTCTTAAAAGCAGGAGGCTTGGAAGAAAGCACTTTAGAGCAGCACTGCACAATAAAAATATAATGTGAACCACAAATATAATTTTAAATATCTATTAGCCACATATTTAAAAGTATTTTTAGAAAACATTAATTATAATAAAATATTCAGCTCAATTGTATCCAAAATGTTATTTCAACATGTAATCAATATGAGAATTATTACAGAGAAAACTTATATTTTTTTCTAATACTCAGTCTTCAAAATCTATTATGGTTTTTCACATACAGCACATCCCCTCAGACCAGCCACATTTTAAGTGCTCAGTTGTCCTGGTGACTAGAGGTTGCCATTTTGGAAAGTGTAGCTTGAGGTAAAATCAATGTAAGTAAAGAGCTCTCTCCTCTGAAGCACACAATTTGCATACCTAAAGACATCATCCAGGAGACACCAGGCAAATCTGGATTCCCGCTTTCAATTTTCTCTCGGCCTGTCCCAGTGATGGCTAAGGGAATAGTCTGATTTTAGGAATGACTACTCTTCTAATCTCACCCCAAATGCCTTAAATCTACTCAAGGCAGGCACAAGAGCAGTGAGGGAAAGGGGATTTGTTATCTATCAGATCTCCTTACTACCTAAATAACCTCAATTTTAATTCTCTAAGTCTTTATTTCCTCAGCTATAAAATGGTACTTATGATATAATTTTCCTCATATGATTGTAGTAGAAATTAAATGACATGATGAAGGTAAGATATAAGCACAGCATCTTTGTCCATACTTGTTGCACAATAAATCTTAACTGGTATTATCAATTCTTCTATATGTCAAGGCCAAGTTATCCTAACTATATATTGACAATGTTGGCTCATAATAGACCTTAAATAATTTTTTGCCTATGGAGAATGCTAACAAATTAAATGTGAAGTACTTTTAACTGAAAGTTTTGGATATTTTGATATTTTTAAAAATCTTAGAAAATCAACAATTCAGTGATAGTGGTGGCCAATAGTGGGAGGTGATCCCCCCTATACCCAATATGGCTTTCTGCTCTTTCTCTTTCTGATAACAAAATCAGAAAATAGGAAAGATATCAAGCACCACAGTTTACCATCATCTGCCCTGAGAATGAAGAAGATTGATCATGTCTTTCTAGTGGCCAAGCAAAATACTCTAATAAACCTGGTGTTGAGGTACAAATACGTTTATTGTTTTGTTTTGTTTTCACGTGAATAAGGTAATTTATAACTCATACATCTGAAGTGCATATAACATGTGGTTTATGTTCTTTTGATTCTGTACAATGCCTTTGGTTATTCTTGTTGTTGTAAAGTCAGCTACATTGAATTCTCTAAGAAGAAATGAATGTATACTTTACAGATCATAGACTTGATTCAACTTTTCCCCAGATAGTAAAATTCAGCTTTCCTTTTTATTGTTTGTAAAAAGAAATAATTTCTCCAGATAAAATGTAAATGTGGTTGACAAATTCTTTGTTTCATGTATTAAAGAGCTTTTTAACTTCAAACTTGTTTACTATACCCATTCCTACCTTCAACTTTATTTGCATCATTTTATCTTGACATTTTTAGTATTTTTCGTGTGTTAAGGAAATTTTTTTCTTCAATAATTGATAAGATAAAGAAACATAAGACTTCACAACTAGGTCATTTTTTACTTAAATTGTTCTGCAGCTATCATTTGCAGCAAAAAGTACATTCTTTCCCCAAGGCCGAAACAATTATCTTTGATATCATACAGAAGTAAAACTGGCACATGTGAAAAATGCTTGATGCATTTCACTCTATGTAAAGAGCACCAGCCACTGTGCAAAGCAGTATAGATCAACCTCAAATAATTAAAAATGGAACTGCCTTGTGACCCAGTGATTCCACTTCTGGGAATATGTCTGAAGAAACCCAAAACACTAATTTAAAAGAATATATGCACATTTATGTTCAGTGCAACATTATTTACAATAGCCAAGATTTGAAGGCAGCCCAAGTGACTATCAATAGATGAGTGGATAAAAAAAGTTGTGGTACATTTACACCATGGAACACTACTGGGCCATAGAAAAGAAGGAATTTTACTTGTTTGTGACAGCATGGATGGGGGGGGGGGTGGTATTTGCTAAATTAAATAAGCCAGTAAGAAATAGATAAGTACTCTATGATTTCACTTATATTTAGAGTCTAATGAATGAAGTAAAATGAAATAAACTAATAAACAAAATAGAAACAGACTCATAGATACAGAGCACAGACTGACAGCTGTCAGAGGGGAGAGGTGTTGGGGGCTGGGTGAAAAAGGTGAAGGCATTAAGCAAGAAAAAAGACCTCATAGACACAGACCACGGTATGGTGATTACCAGAGGGAAAGTGAAGTAGGGGGAGGTAGAGGACAGTAAAGGGGGGATAAATGGTGATGAAATGAGACTTAACTTGGGTTATACACAATACAATATACAGATGAGGTATTATAGATTTGTACACCTAAAACCTATATTATTTTATTAACCAATGTCACCCTACTAAATTCAATATTTTTTTAAAAGAGCAGCAAAAGGCTAAAGGTCTTTTTGAAATTGGCATTGGGAAGTATTGGGCATAAAGGATATGCAGGTAAAAAGCAGAGATAGATTTTTTTTTCAAAAAATGAACACAATTTTCCTTGCATTTGTAAAATATGAGCATTGGTCAGTTAAAAAGCAATTTTGATTATCACAAAATAAGGACTGATGTGTAATTTTTGCCTAAAGAACCCCAACACAATGTGAATGCCTAAATCTTTTAGAGCAATTTCAAAGAACAGAGAGATGTAGAATCAACAGTAATACATAAAAGACAGAATAGAATATTGGGTAGTATCCCTTTCTCTCATGCATCCCTAGACTAGCAAATTCCCAAGCCTAAGAATAAATATAAATAAAATTGATATACAAACATCACAGATTACATGTTCAACATGTTGATTACTTTTGTTGTTATTGTTGTTGTTAAAGTTTATACCATTATGATGGAGTAGCAACCTGATATCATGGCAATGCTGCCATGGGACAGAAGTCTCCTATATTCTCTTTTCAGCTGCAATTTCAATAAACTGTGGCCTCAGTAAACTCAAACACTCTCCTCCAGGTTTAGTTTCCTCATCTGTAAGATAAAAGGGTTAGATTAGATGTTCTCTAGGTCATTTCCAGCACTAATGTTCCCCGTTTCCAATTCTATGTTACAAACTTACTTCGGGTCGTAGTGGAGAGGATACCGAACCCGAAATATGGCCTCAGTGAATCCTGTATGTAAATGAGTGACACTCTTGATCGAAGCCTCCTTGGATTCCCATTCACATATGAATTACTTTTCCTAATTAAAAATGAACCTATTTTTGTTGTTGTTGTTCTGGAGATGTCAACTAAGAAATAAATTACAGAATAACGTGTATATTCCTTTTTTTCTATAAAGAATTAGGAAGTATGCTTGAATTGCCTTCCTTTTCCAATCTCAAGTATCCCAAACACAACCCTTATTCTAAGATTATGTCTCACTCAGTGTTCATTAAACATGATTTCCAAATTCCTGTTCTGTGTTCTGCTATTGACATTTTATTATTCTATTCTTCTCCTCAGTTCTCAAGCTCAAGTCATTCACTACCTTCCATCACTTCTTCATAGTTCAGCTCAGATCCAAGTCAATCAAACTCAGTGTCTTAGCAATTTGCAAACAAAAAGAGCACTGAGAGTAAAAATCAACAGCAGTGAAGCTGAACATGACATGTTAACATTAAAGAGTTCAGCATGATGGCCATGTATGATCTGAAGTTGTGGGGAGTGCTACCTCTGCTGCAGATACGCATGATATCAAGAAGAGAGGTGAGAGAAGAGACAGGGAGAGAGCCACTGTCCGTAGGAGAACACGGGTGACTCCTGTGGTCAGCTCTGCTTTGGTCCCTGTTTTTCTCCCATTCTGACTCTGCTCTTGCCTTTCTTAAGCTCAGTTGCTTCTCAGCCGTGAACCGATCCCCTTTCCCCCTCTGCTTGCAAGCCTGACGTGGGATTTTTCATGGCAGAGTGATTCAGTGATCTTTGTGTCCAGTCAGTCAGTCCTATTTAGTTAGGCTAAGTGTGTGGAAGGCCTGACCTTTCTACCAAACTGAGCATTACAGAGCTTTGCTGAACAAGAATTGCCAGCTTCTGGAGTTGAATAATGATTCTTCCATAGAAGGAAGAATCTGCCTTATCAATGTTTCTATTAAATCGTGTGTGTTTTTCCTCTACATAATAAATTTCCCATCACTTAGAGCAGTGGATCCCAACCTTCCTAATGCCGCAACCCTTTAATACAGTTCCTCATGTTCTGGTGACCCCCAACCATAAAATTATTTTCGCTGCTACTTCATAACTGTAATTTTACTACTGTTATGAATTGTAATGTAAATATCTGATATGCAGGATGTATTTCCATTGTTACAAATTGAACATAATTAAAGCATAGTGATTAATCACAAAAAAAATATGTAATGATATATGTGTTTTCTGATGGTCTTAGGCGACCCTTGTGAAAGGGTCGTTTGACCCCCAAAGGGGTCGCGACCCACAGGTTTAGAACTGCTGACTTAGAGCAACATGAATGAATCTCTGTAGCATGCAATCACAAAGACCAACTAAAATAATAAACGTCTATCACTTGATTTTAAAGTTTACACATGTTGGTATGGGGATAGGAGAGAATGGAGTGTAAGTTATTTCCTTCTCTGATAATTATCCCTGCCCATTTTTTATAGGAGAACAGAGATCTTATTTTCAAACAATATTAATTTAATCATTAGTTGATACAGTGGCTCCTGCTCTTCTATTTTTCAAGGCAATGACTCCTATTTCAAATTTTTATTTGGTAAATATTTAGTAAGTGACTGGAATGAGCAATGAAACCTGGATAATTCTAGCCCCTCTTCAACTGCATCCCACTTTCTTTAAGTCTACAAGATTCTACATTATCTGACATTCTTTGCTACTTTCCCTCCTCCTCCTTCTCCTTCTCCTCCTCCTCCTCCTCCTCCTCCTCCTTCTCCTCCTCCTCTTCCTCCTCTTCCTCCTCCTCCTCCTCCTCCTCCTCTTCTAAATCTACATCAGCAACACTGACCTTTTCCCTGCTTCTTTGAATATGTAAAATGATTTGCTTCCTTAAGACTTTTGCACTTGCTGTTCCCTATACATGAAAAATACCCCCTGGGATACAAATATAGTTTACTCCCAATTTATGTTCTCATAGATGCATTCTTTGATTATTCATTCTAAATTAGCACCACTCATTATCCTCTATACCCTAATATTTCCTTTTTGAAAAACATAGTCCACAGCACTATGTGAGATTATTTTATATTTTGATTGATTTTCTCTTACTACTTAAAAATGTATGTTGTCTTGAAAATAAGATTTATGAATTCAAAAGTTTTCTCTTTGGGTCACTGTAGTTTACACAAAACATACAGTAGGTGTTCAATAAACATTTATTGAATGAATGAAGCAGAAATTTAGTATGGAACAATAAGTTTAAAATCTCATAGAGTTCATAAAAAAAAAGTCAAGTGAAAAATGAACAAGCAAGTAAAACCTCCATGATTCTAAAATTTACTTCTAAGTTTTCTTAATGTTATGGGCTAAAGGCTCCCAATCTGATAACACTAATACTCAGTAGCTAGGTCAAATAAACCTCTACTCTAATTACTCAAATACCAGCCTCTCAAAGTAACATATCATTTAGATCCTTTGGGAGACAAAAGATGAGCTAATTCCTTGAATTTCTGATAATTTTTATGTATCAAAAATTTTGCAATTAAAATTTTCATTTAGCCGCTAATTCAATTGATTTTTAAATCCTCTGAATTTATGACATAAATATAAAGAGTTATAAAATACCTCATCTTTTTTGACATGTTGACAGAAGTGGTTTACACAATCTTAATGCTAGATTATTTAGAAAATACAAATAATTTTATTCTTTATTTAATCTCAATTGAATCAGATTTTATAAGTAAGCACTGATGCCAGATCAAAAGCATGTTAAAAGAAGAAAGAATTTAGAGTATACCTTATGTTTCTGTAGTTTTTTCTCTTGCCTGAATATAAGAACTGTGTTAATGCAGTATTTCTTGCCTGACTGTTTATCAAACCATTTAGGGTCAGGCTTCCTGGGACTAAACTGGTAGCCTTTGAATTATAAAGAATGTCAGGTAAATGGATGTAAATTGTCTGTCTTGTGACCTGAAGGCACAGACAAGGCATCAAGAAACAAGTGTTCCACAAACCCATCCCATTACCCAAGAAAGCCCTCTGCCTGTGTCTGGGGACAGGAGGTTACGCAGCATGCAAGTAAAACCTCACTGTCACTTAGTCATGATTTCTCTCCCAAGTGTAAAAGAATGCACTCTGTGAGCCAACATTACTCAGCTTGCAAATTCTGTCTGCTCTGTTCTAAGACACTGACTATCCACCTAAAGGTCTGATTAAGAAGGAAAAATAGGGTAGTCTCCAGGGGCATACTAATTTCAAGCTTATGTGAGTGTTCTCATAGATAAATTCACCAAGGTTACAGTGTGCTTGCTCAGAAATGTATCTAGATTACTGAGAAGGGAGTACTGTAGGAGGGGAAAAAATTACCAAAAAAAAAAAAAAAATCTTTCCCCCAAAGCTAAAATAATTATTTTCATCTACTAGATATGAAGAGGGAGTATCTAAAGAAACTCCAATCCAAACGGAACTATGGAATTATAAAGATATCAGTACTGCTCTCTGTGAAGGACTTATATATGCTTAGGATATTAATGGGAAGGAAGGAAGGAAGGAAGGGAGGGAGGGAGGGAGGAAGGAAGGAAGGAAGGAAGGAAGGAAGGAAGGAAGGAAGGAAGGAAGGAAGGAAGGGAACATAGAGGGCGAGAGAGGGAGAGGAACAAAGTAAGACTGTATATTCCCTACTCTAGGTTACTGAATTAATTTTGCTACACCTATACTTTCTTTGAGATATATGAGGTAATGGGAAGAGGGTGCTAAATCAGAAATTTTTAGTGTTGAAACAGAACACTAAAGAATCTGGACTGGAACCCAGATTCTTTCTCCACCAGAATCGAAGAATGAATCCAAGGAGAGAAAGTGGTATAGCAAAGGTGGAGATTTATTGAAGAACAAGTACAGACTCCCACGTGGGGAGAAGGAGTCCCACGGAATGGACTCCAAAGTAGGGAGGGGGGAAAAGGTCCCACTGAGTTCCTTTCCCTATGGCTTATAAAGGCTGCCGATCCTGGGATCCTGGTGCCTTGATATGTCCTCTGATTGGTCACTATTCCCTTAGACTGGTTACTATAGTAACTCCTGAACTCAAAGGTCAAACACCACATGGGACATGTGATTCTCTCCTCCCTCATTGTTTTCTTCTTTCTGGCTTTCTTCCTTCTTCTTTATTTTGTAAATATAGACTTTTTGGCTACTTCCAGCTCCCTTGTCTTATGTAAATGCAACTGTTGCTGCTCCCTGCACCTGGCTTCCTTGTATTATGGAGATGTACCTTCTTCCCATCTGTAGCCCTGTGTTTTTCCATGGGCCCCAATTCTAAAAATTCCCTAAATCTGCCTGTATACACCCGAAATTCCTGTTTCAGTGTTATACACTGAGTGGCCAGATTATTATGACCACCCCATCAGTACTTCATTGGGCAACCTTTTGCCTTCAATACTGCGGCGATTCTTCTTGGCATTGATGCTACGAGATGTTGAATGATGATGCGAGGAATATGACACCATGCCTGATGAATAACACTGTCCAGTTCTGTGAGATTTGATGGTTGTGGAACCAGCTGCCTGATGGCTCTTTTAACTTCATCCCACAAATGCTCAATTGGATTGAGATCTGGTGATTGTGGGGGCCACCTAAGCAAGGTAAAGTCTCCCTCATGTTCTTGAAACCACTCCTGCACAATACGAGCACCGTGGCATGGCTCATTGTCTTGTTGGAAGAAGCCATCTCCATTGCGATATGCCATCAACATGATAGGATGAACTTGATCAGCAACAATACTTAGGTATGTTGTGCTATTCAGACATTTATAATGATCTGGCCCTCTAGCAACTTCAGTGGGAAATTATAGCTAATTTGCCTACAAACCTAAAGAAAAATCCTGGGATCCTTCCCACCTAAGTTTAATTCAAGTAGGTTATATATGAGCAACCTATTGTTTCACAGGGTTATTCATTAATTTGATGAACTTATAATAAGAGCTGAGCACTCTGTTAAGCTGGGAACAATAGTCAATGAAAATAAAAAAGATTCTGAGCTCTAGAAAATAACATTTTTAGTAGGGGAGACAGATAATAATAATAATATGGTACACACAAAAATGCACCAAATCAATGTAAATACACCTGCAAAAATGTAAATAAAACACACTCTACCAGTGTGATGAAGGAAAAGTTGTCCAGGTTTTGACAAGCATATGAAGGATCAAGAAAGGATTTTCAAAGAAGTGGCACGTGAGGTGATGGAGATGTTAACTAAACCTATTGTGTTAATCATTTTGCAATTTTTATGCTTATCAAATCATCACATTGTACACCTTAAACTTACACAGTGTTAAAAGTAAATGTATCTCAATAAAACTTGGGGTGGTGGTGGGGGGAAACAGAAGTGATATTTGAAGAGAGAGTAGAAGGCTCTCAAGGAGGTAAACAGAGGAAAGCAGCAAGAGCCTCCAGTATAGAGGTACAGGGTGGGAGAAAATGAACCAAGAAGTCAAAGGAGCCTGCAGCCCAAAGGAAAGGAGGTGCTGGGGTAGATGAGGGTGGAGAGGTAGACAGGGTTGCATCATTCTGAGCTTTTCCTTTCCCATTACCCACAAAAGATGGGAAGAGGAATTAAAAGCAAATGTAAAGGTTCCAGATGATTTCCCACAGTGATTTTAAAATTTGTGACGTACTAAGTTATTGTAGTTTTACATACCTAAAACAAATCATATTTCTTTAAACAAAACCAGTGGTCTGCCAATAAAAACTTGAAACAGAATATCTGAATTTATTGAATATTATCTTACTGAGATTAGAAATGCACGTATTTTAATGATTTATAAAAATGGTAATTAGCCCTGGCCGATTTTCCAGTTTCTATCAGTGGTTAGAGTGTTTGGTCCATGGGTTCGATTCCAGGTCAAGGGCATGTACCTCAGTTGCAGGCTCAATCGCCAGTCCCCATTGGGGCACATGTGGTAGGCAACCAATGGATGTGCCTCTCTCACGTCTCTCTCTCCCTCTCTCTCTCTTTTTTTCTCTTTTTCCCCTCTCCTCCCTCCCCTCCACTCTCGCTAAAAAAAGCAATGGAAAAAAATCCTAGGGTGAGGATAAAAATAAATAAATAAATAAATAAATAAATAAATAAATAAATTGTAATTAATAAGCAAACCCTTTATAATATATAGCTAAATATTTTAATTACTACACCCAAATTAGTATTTCATTTTACATTTTGAGATTATTTATATTTTTGACTATTTTACATTATATATTGTGTTTTAGATTCAAATAACTTTATAGAAATTACTATTTTTATTTTGTTTTGACTGTGTCAAGAATGAATAATTGGGTTTTAAATTTGAGCTATGATACAATTGGCTAAATAGAAATTTCTCATAATCTCTAAAGTACCTTGCAAATAAATCACCAGAAATATAAATAAAGCTGAGAAGAAAAATTGCTATAGCAATATTTGGAGAATATATATATATATATATATATATATATATATATAGGCTTAGTTGCTATGGCTTCTTGGTTTCTGAAATATTAAAATGAGATCATTTAAATAGATGAAGGCAAAATCATTAGTTTGTGATGAACATGGATGTCATGATCTGTCAGCAATCACTGTCCAACTATAAAACCATCAGAACTTTTAATAGTATTTTGTTGAATGATTTGTATTGATGTGCCTGAAAAGTTCATCATAAAATCTTTCTAACCACATTAATATCCTTCCTAGGTTATTAAGAAAGCAGCTCTACTTTTGTGTCATTTGTGTGAATAGAATTACAAGCATCATAAGGGACATTTTGTATTTAAGTATCAAATTCCTGTTTATAAAATGACTAGAGGCCTGGTGCACAGATTCATGCATCGGTGGGGTCCCTCAACGTAGCCTGTGGGGATTGGGTTGAAACCAGCAGTCCAACGCTGCCTGCTGCTGCTGCCTGTGGCTCCTGCTCATTGTGGCCCCGCTGCGCCTTCTGCCCTCGCCACTTGGTAGGCTCGCTGCCGCTCTGCTGCGGTCTCTGTGAGCCCTGTGTCTGGTGCCGTCAGTCAGCTGAGCAGCGCTCCTGCGGTAGAAGCACACTCACCACCAGGGGCAGCTCCTGCGCTGAGCGTCTGCTTCCTGATGGTCAGTGCACATCATAACAATCAGTCGTTCAGTTGACTGGTTGCTTAGGGTTTTATATATATGTAGACTACAGGCCAATGCATGAAATTTGTGCACTGGAGGGGGGTCCTTCAGCCCAGTCTGTGCCCTCTCGCAGTTTGGTACTCCTGGGGGGATGTCCACCGGCTGGCTTGTGGCTGGATGGCCTTTTGCTGCTGCACAGCCTGCTGCTTGAGCTTCAGAAGCTACTACACTTGCACAGGCTGGGCCACCACAGTCTGTCCTGTGAACACCATCGAGTGGGTGAGTCAAACACAGAGACAGGCTCACTCTGAGTTCCCTACTCTTCCCTGAGTCACAGAGTTGTTCAGTCTGACTGCCTTCTAAGGCACCAGGATTGGGCCTAAGCTGGCAGTTGGACATCCATCTTGCAGTCTGGAACCCCTTGGGGGATGTAGCAGTGGGCCAAGTGGCAGGTGGCCAGGGAGGAGCCCTAATTGAGGCTGGGTGCTGCACTGCTCACGCTCATCCTGACCTGATGCACCTGATGCCACCACTCAATAGTGCTGCCGCAGAGTCAGGAGAGGCTCCCGCTGTGGCAGCCACACTCACCAGCCATGAGCCCAGCTTCTGACTTAGTGGCACTCCCCCTGTGGGAGCACACTGACCACTAAGGGGCAGCTCCTGCATTGAGTGTCTGTCTCCTGGTGGTCAGTGTGCATCATAGCAACTGGTTGTTCCGGTCATTCTGCCATAACAGTAGCTAAGGCATACAGATAGGTAGATAGATAGATAGATAGATAGATAGATAGATAGATAGATGACAGATAGATAGATAGATAGATAGATAGATGATAGATAGATAGATAGATAGATAGATAGATGATATAGATGCCTGCCACCTAGCCAGTGGAGCTCAGTGGTTGAGCATTGACCTATGAACCAGGAGGTCACTTTTGATTCCCAGGTCAAGGCACACGCATGGATTGCAGGCTCTGTCCCTAGTAGGGAGCATGGGCATGCAGGAGGCAGCCAATCAATTATTCTCTCTCATCATTGATGTTTCTATCTCTCTCTACCTCTCCCTTCCTCTCTGAAATCAATATATATAAAGATGCCTGTCCTTTATTCCTGTATTAAACAGTTATGTTTTGAGTCTCATTTTGACTTAAGCTAAATTCTCCAGTTTTGCCCTCAGTAGAGCAAAAGTGCAAATATCAAGAGAGCTGATTTTATTTGTACCTTGCTAAATATTTGCTGATCATTTATTAGTTTCAGATTATTTATCTTACTCTTAACCCTTCCTATTATTAGAATAATGAAAAGGTACTTACATACCAGCTTTCCCTTTTTACTACTAGGATATATGAAGTTTTAACAAATCTGATGCTCTTAATTTATAAAGTTATCCAGATTTGAATATTTCAAGTTTTCATTTTTAAAGTTATATTTAGCACTTCTACTTATAAGTATAAACATTAGTTGATATTTTATCACATTTAAGGAATTTATTTACTTTTCAAATCACAAACTTCTACTAGCCATAAAGAATGCATGTTTAATTTTAAATAAGGATTTTTTTAAATTCTTTGAAAAAGGCTTTTTTTTTGTTTTTCAGCATACTGTTTTTGAGAAAATTAAGTATAAGAAATAGTGAATATAAGTACTCTGTGTGTTTGTACCAGGGATTAGTGAACTGGATTTTAGAAGCCAAGTGATTCATATATGTGCTGCTATATTTATTCAATATTTATGCACTCACTATATAGAACAGAGACAGAGTCCATGTTTTATCCCTCTCTCCTGGTATTTTCTCGAGTGCTTCACATAGAGTAATTTTTTAACAGGTTTTTTGTTTTTGTTTTTTGGTGAAGATGATGAAGGAGAAATGGACAAATCAGAATGTCTCTGTAGGTTAAGTTAACAAAGGATTTCATGGGAAGTGTTAGGAAAAACCACCCATATAGTAGATGCATCTAGCTGTTCTTTAATCATGGAGGGTGTGCCTTTGTGACCAAAATTTCATCTAAACTTTATGAGAATTTAAAAGTAAAAGAGACTTAAAAAACAAACAAACAACAACAACAAAAAAAAAACACACGAATTAACTTCTTCTTGTTATATGTGTGTGTTTTGATGGTAGGGGATTGTTGAAAGAAAGAATAAATAATTTGCATGGCTTAAATAAAAAGTTATTTTTGCATATTATAACTGCGATCAAGTTTTTACCATTTACTGGCTATCTAAAGAAACTACCCTTTTCAGAGACAATGCAGAATCAGTTGGCTTTTGGCACGCATCTGCACTGAAGTAGCCAGCACTTGCTGGGACGCTCATGGCTATTGAAGCCACAGCAGATGCCTCACTTTGACGTCTTCCTGATTCCCACTGATAGATGTGTTGCACTAGGCCTACATGCCTGAATACTGAAACACAGCCCATTAATTCCACGGAGTCTCTGTCCTTTATAATAAACGAGCTTACATCACCCTTAAAATCAATTAGTTTCACATCATAGAAATCTAGACTCAGGGTGTAATGATCATCTCATTTACTCCCCTCTCAAACCCCAATAGAAAGCCTGAATTTTATTTGGAATAAAATTCCTGCCTCCTGCTATCCATGTTATTCATGAAACTTTTGATAATAAGAGCTCCTTAGGAACCCATGTGTATAATTTAAAAATGTAATCCTGTTTTGAGGTTAAAAATGTGAAGGATCTTCTTCCTTTGTAACATCATAATTTATCTGTTTATTTAAAATACAGTTTTGATTGTTACAGCATAGGACAGGGTAGTGAGATTTAGAAGTCAGTAATATCATCAGAAATAATTTCTCAATCACACAGGACCTTCCATATTGATATTACACTGACTATTGGAAACAACTTTCTTATATCGAGTCAATATGTAGTTTCTTCCCAGGGAACCAAGTTACACTTATAACAGTCTGTTCATAAAGTACATACATTCTTCTTCTGCTACACGATGATCCTTCTACAACATGAAAACTGCTTTTCCTTTTTAAGCATATTATCTCTCCAAATTAGACAATGCCAGTTGATTCAACCTTTCCTTGTCATCCAGTTCATCATATGAACAACATCCTCGCTTGCCCTTGATTAAACACCTTAGAAATGTGGCATCCTCCTAGATTATATAAAACTTTCAAGGGTTGTCTGCACAATGAATGGTGGCATGGGATCATCCATGGCCATACCCACACAGGACACTTCTGATAATGGAGCCTAACACTGAGTGCACTTCTTCAGTTTCATGACAGTGTTTATGTATTGACCTAATTGCTGATTAAAACACCCATGTTAAATTGTTTTATATCTATATTATATCTATATCCTATGTAATAAAAGCATAACATGCGAATTGAACCGAGGAACGACCAGTCAGCGGGGGGCGGGGCTGGCGAGCAGACAGTGCCAGGCCAGCCAAGGTGCGTGCCATCCGGCAGAGGGAGGGAACGGCGATGGGGGGTGGCAATCATCGGAGGCAGAGGGGCAATGGGGGGGGGGTCGGCACCGTCCCCTGATCGGCCCCTCTGGTCACCTCCTGCAGAGGGAGGCTGGGCGGCAGCAGCAACGGGGTGATGGAGGCAGTGCCATTCCCTGATCACCTGTCTGGTCACTTCCTTCAGAGGGAGGCCAGAGTATGGCTTAGGCCCACTCCCCTGAGGACTCCCGGACTGTGAGCGGGTGCAGGTCGGGCTGAGGGACCACCCCCCAGTGCATGGGCATCTAGTATAAACGCCCAAGTAACTGGTAGACTGAATAACTGAACAACCAGTTGACCTGTCACTATGGCGCACTCTGACCACAGGGGGCAGATGCTCAACACAGGAGCTGCCCCCCGGTGGTCAGTGCGCTCCCATAGCGGGAGTCCCCACTCACCTGATTGACAGGCACCAGACACCCAGCTCACTGCTGGTCATTGCAGCCCAGAGGCTGCAGCGGAGTGGCAGCAAGCCTATTGAGCGGCAGTGGCAGATGCAGCGGGGCCAGGATGAGTAGAAGCGGCAGGCAGGAGCTACATGAGACACTGGACTGCCAGTTTTGGCCCAATACCCGCAGGCCATGTGAATATATTTTTATTTTGTTACTTATTACAACTTTATGTCATTATAATATTTACCCAGTTGTTCCATCTATTATGTCATTTGAATGTTCAGATGTAATGAATGAGATTTTTGTTGAGAATTTATTTTTATATACTATATTGAAGTAAGCTAAGAGTGCGATAAAAAAATAGAAACTCAGTGAATCCCTAGTCTTAAGAAATGGGTGCTACAGGAACTCACCAAAAATGAGAGAAGACTAGTGCAATATTATGTTAAACAATTATTTGTTATAGCACATGGAATTGATGAGTGAGAAGCCAGGTTTCTGGCCAATTATGTTGGATCAGTTGTGAGGTGGGAAATGAGGCAGAGAATAGGAGTGAGGCTGATGTTCCAGGGGAAACTTTCAGTAAGTGTGAGCCATAGAAACATGATGTAACAGGGAGAGTAAAGGAGACTGGGGCAGACATCTTCACTGGCCCCTCTCTAGTTTAGACCTTACCTACTCTAAGGTGCTTGACTGTCCCAGAAGTTGTGAGGGTCCCAGGCTTTCAACTAGTACTGGGTCATAGTTCCAATTGTATGCTATTTGTTCACTTGTCTTTATACCTGTATTCTCATATTGATACTAATCTTTGGAGTCCTTATCCTTTAATCATCCTACATATCATGTAAAATCAGTCTTTCTAAAATTCTTCTTTGTTTTAGGAATCCATAATGATGGTCAATAGTCTGTTTCTTATTGCCTAATAGTGGAGTTCATCTGTAATAGTACTGCTAATAATTATTTACTGAAGCTTTAACATGCACCAGGAACTGAGCCAAATATCCTCAATGCATTATCTCATTTAATCCTTATAAAAACCCTATGAAATTGATAACTTAATATTAATCTAGCATTTGATTGTATGATGCCTATAGCAATTCATTCATTCCATTATTTATTCAACAAATATATAGTAAATTTATATTATGTGTTGGACACTAATGTGTCCAGAATAGTAGGTCTCAGCTTGGGACACTTTTGCCCCAGGAGACATTTGGCAATATCTGGAGATATTATTATTTGTCACACCTGAGGAAATGGCTATTGGTATCTGTAGGGCAGAAGTAAAGAGTGCTGCTATGCACCCTACTATGCACAAAGCAGCCTACCACACAAAGGATTATCTGGTACCAAATGTCAATAATGCTGACTGGGAAAAACTATGTTGTATAGTGAAGAGATATAATGCCTAGAAAATCAGACACATATCTGCCTTTGTAGAGCTTATGTCATTAGTTTGGAGGCAAATATAAAATCAATAACCAACAAATTAAATACATAGGTGTTAAATGTGATAAACTAAAGGAATATATGGGGTACAATCCTATATAATCCTATATAATAAAAGCATAATATGCAAATCGACCAAAATGCAGAATGACCCATCAGCGGGGCGTGGGGCCGAAAAGCAGGTAGTGCCAGGCCAGCCAAGGTGCGTGCCAGCGGGTAGAGGGAGCGGACAGCGATGGGGTGAAGAGGGTGGCGGCTACCAGAGGAAGGGCGGTGGGGGTTGGTGCCATCCCCTGATCACCCACCCAGTCGCCTCCCACAGAGGGAAGCCTTGGTCAGTGGCAGAGATGGGGCAATTTGGGGCAGGGCTGGCCGCTCACAGTCCCCAGATAGGCCCATTGGGGTTGCCTCCTGCAGAGGGAGAGGGGCCTAAGCCATCAGCTGGACATCTCCTGAGGCCTCCCAGACTGCGATAGGGCGCAGGCCGGGCTGAGGGACAGCCGCCCCCACCAGTGCACGGGGCCTTTAGTAAAAGAATAAAACAGTAGTGGTTAATTTAGATTCTGTTATAGGGAAGTTTGGGAGAAACCTCTTTGAAAAATAAATATTTAAATTGAAATCTAATGGAAAAATCAGAGTTCACAAGGCTAACCATATGGGGAGGATCTGAAGAGGGAAGGAACATTACACATTTGAAGAGTAAAAGGTATGCCAGTGGGAATGGACCAGAGTATACATGGATGTGTGGGTGAGAGATGAGGCTGTTCTCTGATTGTCTTATGTATATAAATCTTTTCTAATAAGATTACAGACTCCCACAAGGAGAACATGACAAATACAATATTTACTTTCTATCCCATGGAGTGTTTTGAACAATATTGGGACATAATAGGTACACAATAACTTCTTGCTAACTTGACTCGTGTATTTTTCCTAGAAATCCAATTTTTAGATTGTATTATGCCAGTTTCCACTTTAGGGGAATGGTAGGGCCTTTGACAATCTTTCCAATTAATTCAGGAATTGCTTCCAATCCTAGACCTAGCCGGAGCCCTGCCATTTGTCAGGCAGTCATCGTGTCTGCAGGCTGCCTGGGGCTGCACTGAGCTTTTTATATAACCACAGTTACTAAATCACTTGTTGTCAGCTGGCCTTGTTTTGGAATTTCAATAAAAACCATACCTTTTCTTAGTCTTCCTGAAAAATTCTTACTAAGTACCATTTTCCTCTCTATTGCATATTTGTATTGTTTAATAGTAGGGCAAATAGTTACTTTGCTATATGAAGAATTCTCATTATTTATAAGACCCTGAATTATCACAATCCATTTAATTCCAGGATATAAATAACATACATACTTATAACAGATTTAAAATATAATAAATAAAAGATCCCTTTGGAATCAGATTTTCTTTGGAAACCATTTCAATTATTATTAACATAAAAAGGTGGATTTTTTAAAGGCCCTTGTTAGGCACAGGAGAATATCCATAAATAATAAGTTTGAGTCATTTCAAGTTATATTGAATTTATATTATTTTTTTTATAAAATGAAGGTGCTCATTTAGGTCAATAAAACTACAAAAATACTTCATACTTATAGGAAAGTATGATTAATACATACTTCCTGTTATGCTAAATAAAAGTTAAGAAAACCAACTTTGCTCAATTGGAAACATTTTGGATTAAACTTTTTCTAGAAAAAAGATAGAGGACTTGTCTTTAAAACTTTACAAAAGGAAAAATCTTTTCCTATTGTCACAGGTAAAGAGAATGCCCTCTACTCACAGCTGTATATCCTACATATAATTATCTCTAGCAATTTATGTATACTGAGTTAATATTTTGTTAGAGTACTCTCTTCAGTGTTTCTTAGTGTATGTAGTTGGTGCTCTAGGTGCTCCAAAAATGTTATCAAATAACAGATTAATACATAACCATTAAAAGCCTAATTGTGTCACACACTCTACAATATAATTGACAAATTGTGTGTATGCATATATGTGTATACATATATATGTGTTTACATGTAGTGTATATATGAATGTGTATGTTTATGTGTATATATATGTGACTATACACACATATTTGTGCACAGAAATACACACAGACTTTTTCATACCATTTTCATAGAACTTTGCTTTGGGTAATATTTAAATTTAGAAAAATTCAAAAATATCTCTCTAGTTAGCACATTACTTTTTATCTGTTCTCTTGACTTCTTCTGGATTGCTTGCTTTCTGGAGTTTGCCTGCTATTCTTCCAAGGCTGCAAAAATGATGCAAACTTATAAGGTCAGTTCAAGCTCATGTTCCTTTGGCCTCTTGCCACCCAGAGGATAAGGTTCCTGATAGAGGACTGTGTAATCACTTCAGAGAATACTGATGTTTGAAGGAGGGAGAAGGAAGAAAATATATGAAAAATTCATGGGCCTTCATTGGCATGCATACTGTTATTCGGTTTTCATCAGACAGTAAATGAGAAGAACCTGAAGTCCTGTTTGTGTTAACAGAGCTCTTTTAAATGCTGGACAGCCCCTGTAAATAAATGCTCAGCATGTCATAAAAATCCTTCCACTGCATACAAGAATAGACTTTGTCACATTGGGCCTAAATATAGGCAGTGATATCCATGACTGGCCACTCTTAAGGAAAACATTTACATTCTTAACAAAATGCATGGAAGAGAAAAGAATATGCATCATGAGAAGAGGTTATCATATAGGGTGCAGAGGCAGGTGTGAGATCTACAGTTCATTAGGCATGCTGATTATATTCAGCACAACTTAATAGAGAGAGATAAAAAGAATATCAGTTTTTGCAAATGAAAATATGCTTTTTGGAAAGCACTTTCTGGCTAATCTTTAAGCTACGAGGTGAAGGTGAAATTGAAGAAATTTTTATCTATAAGAAAATTTAATGAACATATTAATTGTAGTATAGAGTTAGTGGCATACCTTAACTCTGCAGCTTTCTCTGAATGATAATCATCTTTAAGCCATGTATGTGTGAATGAGAGGCAGTGTGTGATTTATAATATTGAGTGGCAAAGCATGTTAAAGCTGAAAGTGACCTTAGCAATCACCTAAAATTCTCTGCCTCATTTTTCAGTTGATGAAACTGACGCCAGTGGAGTCAAATGATTTCTCAAATTTTCATGATAAATTTCTAAAAGTTCTATCCCATGCTGTCAACCCACTTAGCTTCTTAGTGTCACAGAGAAAAATTTTAAATATTTTGCTTTACTTGTAGAACTCCCAATTAAGTTTTCTTCCATTGATTCTTACTAATTATTTAGTAATGTCTAGGACAAAATCATTGCAAAAACATAACAGCTTTATGCAAATACCTGATCTATTTCATATAGATCACCTCTTAGAAGTAAAGAAAAATCTGCTAAAGGTTTTAACATGCATTGTGCAATGTATAGGAGACAGACATTTTTATTTAGTTGATGATTTGTTGCTTTTAGCCATGAAGCAAAGAATGTGCTTTGGATTGCTTTTCTCACAGCTTCATTCCTCATGTGTCTCAGTGACACAAATAGACAGGCTGACAACAGATTTATTACCTAAAGCTTAGCTGAAAAATTAAATGATACAGCTAAAAGTCATAGTCTGTCTGAGCACCCACTTGCCAGTTCAGGAGTGAGCATTAAGTACCCCAGGATACTAAAGTGGTGAAACATTTGGTAGAAAAAGAAATTGGGAATAAATCACTAATTTGATGAGTCTCGACTGACCAAACAGAAAATAATTATTTAAAAATGCGTCCATCTTTAAATTAGTTGACTTACTACGTAGAGGAAAGCTTCGTCCTTTCCAGTAATCTACTAGTTATCTCCCACATTTTCACAATGTGATCGATTCGTTATTAGAATTTTTCCATGTTTCCTCGGATTATCTGTTGAGCATTACAGGAAACTAGTTTCAGCAGAGTGGTATGTGAAGGTGTTTAAACTGAAGTTGGAGACCAGAGAAATATTTGATTTACATATTTTCAAACAACATTGCATATATTGAATATGTAGTGTAAGGTAGCTAAGAATAATTATTTATATAGTAAGAATTGCAAGAACACTAAATGTTTCTTATTGTTTTATTATAATGTTTGCAAAGAGCTTCCTTTTTAAATAAAAGCCAAATTAGCATTCTGTATTTAATACACAGAGGGTCCTGAATTCCACTTTATTAAAGATATTTTCACATTTTTCTCTTACATTCTTTCAAGAAGACGGTTCATTAATCCTTGTATTCTTTCTTAATTTTTTATACAGTCATTAAGAATTATAAGAAAATAAAAATATCTCCAAGTCTAGGAGATTTTGTTGGGTTTATATTCCATGCCCAAATGTAAAACTAATCTCATGTGTCATTGAATCTGTGCCAATACTTTCTCCCTTTAATGATTATGTAAAAAAGTTATTTTGAAAGAACTGAGGGGTTTATAATCCCAGTGTATTTATGCAGGGTAGGTGAAATAATATGAACATAATAAAAATATTTTTACTGTGAGTGCTACTTATATATTAAGTATACATGAGCTCAGAAGTATATCTTAGAAGGAGCTATATCCTAAATCATTGAACTCTTCTACATTTATATTTTTAGAGGAACATGAAGATGAGGGAGTGGCTGGAGGCAAAATAGTTTTGACATTCACTATTCTATCTAAAAGTCTCAAAGTTTCCTGATGCGTTTATTCAGAATTATCCTAACACAATATTGTTCTCTATGGTTGTCTGATCTCCTTATATGATGAACTCCTGGACTTAGGGTAAAAGCAAAATGAATGCAATAGAGCTGTGTATCTTTTTTTTTTGACACTAGAACCCTTACTAAAAGCCTAATAACTTCAAACATAAAATATGAATCTTGCTCTACCTTTCTGGTGAATTCTTTTAATATTATCTTATATTTTCACAATTACATGGAATTCAAAATATAAGGTTAAATATTGCTCTCCAAATTATGACTAATTTATCCTTTGTGACACAGAAATTCTTTTGCTGGAGAGTGTAGTGCTATTTAACATGACGAAATGCTCAGGTTACCTAGGATAGTAGTGAACCAACCTGGTGCCAGTAGGAAAACTGTCTGTACTTTCAGCTGTGTCCTTGATTCCCCCAATTACATAGAAAAGAGTGGGAAATTTATGGAATACAGATATCCCTAATTTATTGTTTTTCCCCTACTCTTCCAAGATGTTACTCTTAGAGTATAAGTCCTTCAAATAAGTAATCACTATGACTATTCAATGTATGACAATACTAGGTCTATATCTATGTGTGTTTGTATGTCTTGTGTTTTAACAGAGAATTGCCTTCTTCTGATTACAACTGGAGCTACATGATATGATATGTTCACACCCATTGGCAGGCCAACCCTAATATCTACAAGGTATAGAACAAGAGATCAAATAGAAGCCCGCACAGAATAGGTCTTAATATTTAAAAATTGCAAATCATGCTAATAAACTGTACAGTCAAATATGTTTGAATCTCCTACCTTGATAACTACATCCCCCTAATGGCCTGGAAAAATTAATTTGAATTTAGAATTCTTGAATTCCTTTGAATTCCTCATTTAACATCGTGATACAAATAAGCTGGCCCCTCATCCACCCTAAGTTACACATCATGTAAGAGGAATCTTTGCTTGCAAGTTAGGATATCCCAGAGAATGTGTCAACTCTGCATATATACCCTTAAAGACAATTGCCTATAAGTTTAACAGTGGGCAAACCAAAAGAGAGACCCAGTAGGGCCCTAAAATGTCTCAAATACAAATTTTTAGTACCTTCTCTTTATTTTAATTTTAATATATTTTTTATTAATTTCAAAGAGGAAAGGAGAGGGAGAGAGATAGAAACATAAATGATGAGAAAAAAATAATTGACTGGCTGCCTCTTGCATGCCCCACACTGGGGATCAAGCCCACAATCCGGGCATATGCCCTGACTGGGAATCAAACCTTGGCCTCCTGTGCCATAGATTGACACTCAACCACTGACACACGCCGAGCAGACTCAAATATATGTTGATAGCTAGTTCTAGGGTCTTTTGTGCTTGGAACATAGTCTGGAGCCTTGATCTTTACAATTACTCCAACAAGCAGTATCAGTAAAACCTGGAATCATGTTAGAAATGCAGAATCTCTGGCGGCAACTCAGAATTACTCAATCAGAATCTTAATTTTAAAGGATTACCCAAGGATTCCTCTTGGCATCATAGTTTAAGACTCATTGATCTAAAAGATGGCAGGGTGTTTGTTACAGAAAACAGATGGGCATATTCCCTTGCCTGTCAGACTTTTCACCTATCAAATCACTAACTTTAAAATTAGCCTGTAAAATACATAGAGACATGTCTTATTCACAACTGTAGCCATTGGCTATTCCTTTATGGATAAAATTACAGACTGAAGATATGTTCTAATATATAATTCAAACATTCTATTTCTTACTGATAGGAAATGATGATTTCAATAAGAAGCCTGGATTTAAACAATCAAATGACTTGTTGGCTATAGAGATTTAAAAATATATTTGTTATTATTTGTTTTCTGCTTAAAGGTATAACATCTGTTCTATATATGTAAATACATACATATGCTACATGAGGTACATAAGCAGCTATTGATTGTAGTCCAAATGCCAGCTGCATGAATTCATAAATTACAACAAAGTTCTATAGTTAGCATCTAATGTGTTTCTAACATCAAAAACTAGAGCATAGTTGCTCTGCATAGTTTTATCATTAGTGCTGTAATTTTGGGTTTAGTTTTACCTCAAGTCTTCTTTCCCTTTCTGCCAAAACTAATCATGTAGATATTGAAAAAATCAATATGATGGCCATATTTCTCTTCTTAGTTGTCTTATATGTATTTTATAAGTAATGCTAATTGTTGGTGTCTTCAAGTTGTCAATGTCATTTTTTTTAATCCTTACTTGAGAATATATGTTCATTGATTTTTCAGAGAGAGAGGAATGGAAAAAAAGGGAAAGAGAGAGAAACATCAATGTGAGAGAGAAACATCAACCAGTTACATGCCCAACAGGGGATTGAACCTGCAACCTTTTGGTATAGGAGACGAAGATCCAACAGAGCCACCAGGCCAGGGCCGGACAATATTCTTCATGGCTGATATTCACTCAACCTGGGCTATCTATTCCAGTTATGCAGAACAACTATGCTCTATCCTATAGGGAAAATTAGACAATATACATTCTCCCTGGCAGTCAGGTACAGACTATGTGTTTGGTGTAGAGTTTGGCAAAAGGATGGCAGCTTTGGGAAAGGAAAGACTAGACTTCCTTAGATTTCACCCCAACAGCACCAGGGCCTTATCTTGGCCTGTTAGGTGCAAGCTGAATTTCAGCCCCACATGCTTCTGTGCAGTGCACATTTTTCATGACCTAGCAATTCCACATATGTATTAAGGGCATTTGAGCCACCAGTTTTGTGAAATGTTGATTTTATGATGTTAAAAGAAGGTATTAAAGCCACTAAAGAAAAATAAAAAAAAGGTTAGGAAGCACCCAGTTGTAGAAAACATTAAGAAACAGAGGGTGCATGTTACAATTTTTAAGAGTATATTTAAATAGTTTAACCCCATCTATTTATTTTTAATTAATTCTCCTTGAGGTTTTTGTCCTTCTTTTGCTTTATTTAATATTTTTATTTTGAAGTTTGGTCTGGTGAAATCACCAACTTAATTATTCATTGGTCTAAGGCATCTGTTTAGACACAATCAGTGGTTGAACTAACTCTCCCTCTGGTAATTACTCACCAGTTATTTTCTAGTGTAAAGACCAGAGGCCATTATGATTTCCTTAAACTTTCAGAGAAGAAATATTAAATGTATATTTCATTATTCCTGAGGGAAGCTCATTAGCTTATTTTGATGATGCAAATTAAAAGGATGACTTCTCTTTCCCTGACCCCTCCACAGAGCAAGTTCTTCTAAATGCCATAGAAAAAATTAGAAAGAAATATGGGAATTTTTTAGAAATAGATAAAAGGAGAAGAATGACTGGCTTTTGCTTAATTTGTGAAATTCTGGAGATATTTCTAATATCCCTTGAAATGTTTAATGTCTTTTAAAGATATCTAATACCATCTTAAAGACCAAGGGGCAATTTGTATCTATTATTATCTATTATGACGACAACAACAACAGTGATTTAAAATAAAATATACAATAAAATAAATTAGTTTTTGTTATGGACTCCAAATTTTTATGATGGAGTCTAACTCCCAATGCAGATATAGAGCCTTTACAGAGGTAACTAAAGGTAAATGAAGTCTTGCCCTGACCCATGTAGCTCAGTTGATTGAGCTTCATTGCAGGTTTGATTCCTGGTCAGGGAACATGCCTAGGTTGGGAGTTTGGTCCCCAGTTGGAGGGCATACAAAAGGCAATTGACCAATGTTTATCTCTCCCTCTCTCTTAAGTCAATAAAACATATCCTCAGATAAGGATTAAAAATATATAATAAAAAATAAAGAGATTAAATTAAGTCTGAGGGTGTTTCCCTAATCGGATAGAAAAGGAAGGGATATTGAGGAGTGCAGGCACAGAGGAAAGGCCGTGTGAGGACATAGGGATAAGACAGGCCTCATGAGAACACAAACATGTTGACACCCTGATCTTCGACTTCTAACCTAAAGAATTGTGAGAAAATTAATTTTTGTTGTTCAACCAGCCAAGTCTGTGATATTTTATTAAGGAAGCCCTAGCAGACTAATTCAGAGTGAATATTTTTAATATTCAATATAAATATACCAATAGGCAATAAAATTCCAATTATAAAAATTATTCATGCATTTATATTTTTTATTTAATTAAATATGTATTGAGCACCCATTGTGCTCAGGCTCTTGCTAGGCCCTGAGAATAAAAAAATGACTCCAGAGTGAAAATTTTCTATCCCTTCCCTGTGATTTTCTGTTAAAATTTAAGTCCAGTGTTTTTGTTTTTTAATGATTGTAATATGCTCAGAGTTTAGTACCAGGTTATAATAATCTACTTTCTCCCCCAAAAGAATCTTATATAATAAAATCCCAGCAACCAAATGGCAGAATGACCAGTTGACCAGTTATTATGATGCACACTGACCACCAGGGCACAGACGCTCAATGCAGGAGCTGCCCCCAGTGGTCAGTGCACTCCCACAGTAGGAGCGCCACTCAGCTGATGGGGATGAGCCGCACTCTCACAGTGGGAGCATCCGCTAAAGGGCAGGTCTGCAGCAGCTCAGCTGACCAGGATGAGTAGAGCTCCCACAGAGGGCCGCTTCCTGCAAGCCATTCCCCCCACCAGTGCACAAATCCATGCACTGAGCCTCTAGTATTAAAATAATGATTTCAATATTTATTGTTTCACGTGATGAGTTTTTAATTTCATTAAATGTAAATACTTTAAATTTATTAAGTTATATTTTAAACATTACATTTATTAAACCTTTTTATAATTTTGTATTAATATCTCACTTTAATTGACATATAAATTTTAATAACTATCATGTACATTGGAGTTAGGAAGACTGTAATAGATAAGAAGCTATAGAATTTTCTTAGGTCAAGGATTCTAATCCTGCTCTTGATTCTGATTCTTTCCCTCTTTTTCTTTCACTTTCTCCTTTTTTTGTATCTATTTTCATTCCTATGTCTATTGTAGAAAACTATAAACTGTCATGATGTGAATAATAATGATGATAAACACTATTACATCATTCATTCTCTTTTATTGTGATTTTTGTGTTTTGAAGTTTGAAGTACACTGTATTTTTGGAAAAATAGTATACTAAAAATTTAAAGAGCCAAAACAATATTGCTTTTCTCTTTATGACAAAGAAACATTTTGCATTCTTATTTATATTTTCCCTGACATAATTTTACCTCTTTTTTGAACTATTACAAGAACTTCCTAATTGGTCTATTCATTTTTTTTTTATTATTGTTTAAAGTATTGCATGTCTCTTTTTTCCTGGTTGACTTACTCCCCGACCACTCCTACTCCCGAGGGCAAGCCCCCACAACCCCAATGTCTATGTCCATTGTTTATGCTAATATGCATGCATACAAGTCCTTTGGTTGATCTCTAACATCCCCCCTGCCCCCCCTTCACCACCACCATTTGTCTCTGGATTTATTTTTGTTCATCAGTTTATGTTGATCATTATATCCCACATATGAGTGAGATCATGTGATATTTATATTTCTCTAACTGGCTTATTTCGCTTAGCATAATGCTCTCCAGTTCCACCCATGCTGTTGCAAATGGTAAAAGTTCCTTCTTTTTTATAGTGATGTAGTATTCTATCGTGTAGATGTACAATAATTTTCTAATCCACTCATCTGCAGATGGGCACTTAGGTTGTTTCCAAATCTTAGCTATGGTAAATTGAGCTGCTATGAACATAGGGGTGCATATATACTTTCTTATTGGTGTTTCTAGTTTCATGGGGTATAGTTCTAAAAGTGGGATTACTGGGACAAATGGGAGTTCCATTTTTAATTTTTTGAGGAAACTCCATACTGTTATCTACAGTGGCTGCACCAGTCTGCATTCCCACCAGGAGTGTATGAGCTTTCTTTTTTCTCCACATCCTCGCCAGCACTTGTTGTTTGTTGACTTATTGATGATAGCCATTCTGACAGGTGTGAGATGATATCTCATTGTCATTTTGATTTGCATCTTTCAGATGATTAGTTACTTTGAGCATAGTTTCATATGTCTCTGGGCCTTCTGTATGTCCTCTTTTGAAAAGTGTCTATTTAGGTCCTTTGCCAATTTTTTTTATTGGTTTGTTTATCTTTCTGTTGTTAAGTTGTATGAGTTCCCTGTAAATTGTGTAGATTAAACCTTTATCTGAAATAGCATTGGAAAATATGTTCTCCCATGCAGTGGGCTTTCTTGTTTTTTTGATGGTTTCTTTTGCTGTGCAGAAGTTTTTATTTTGATGTCATCCCATTTGTTTATTTTCTCCTTAGTTTCCATTGCCCTAGGACAGTGATGGTGAACCTATGACACGCGAGTCAGAGGTGACACGCAAACTCATTTTTTTGGTTGATTTTTCTTTGTTAAATGGCATTTAAATATATAAAATAAGTATCAAAAATATGTCTTTGTTTTACTATGATTGCAAATATCAAAAAATTTCTATATGTGACACAGCACCAGAGTTAAGTTAGGGTTTTTCAAAATGCTGACACGCTGAGCTCAAAAGTTTTGCCATCACTGCCCTAGGAGGTGTATCGATGAAGATACTGCTTCAGCAATGTCTGAGATTCTGCTGCCTATGGAGTCTTCTAAGATTTTTATGGTTTCCCATCTTACATTCAAGTCCTTTAGTCATTTTGAGTATATTTTTATGTATGATATTATTTGGTGATCTAGTTTCATTTTTTTGCATGTATCTGACCAAATATCTCAGCACTATTTATTGAGGAGACTGTCTTTTCTCCATTGTATGATCTTGCCTCCTTTGTCAAATATTAATTGAGTATATTAGCTTGGGTGGATTTGTGGGTTCTCTTTCTGTTCCATTGGTCTATATGTATGTTCTTATTCCATTACCAGGCAGTTTTGAGAACCGTGGCTTAGTAATATAGCTTGATATCTGGTATTGTGATACCTCCAATTTTGTTCTTCTTTCTCAGGATTGCTGTGGCTATTCTGGGTCTTTTTTAATTCCAAATGAATTTTTGGAGAGTTTGTTCTAGGTCTTTGAAATATGCCATTGGTATTTTAATGGGAATTGCATTGAATCTGTAGATTGCTTTGGGTAGTATGGACATTTTAATGATGTTGATTCTAGCAATCCATGAACATGGTATATTCTTCTATTTATTTATGTCTTCCTCTTTCTCTTTCTTCAATGTCCTGTAGTTTTCTGAGTACAGGTCTTTTACTTCCTTAGTTAAGATTATCCTCAGTATCTTAATTTTTTTGGTGCAATGGGAAATGGAATTTTTTTTTAGTTTCTCTTTTTGTGAGTTTATTATTGGGGTATAAAAAGGCCATAGATTTCTGGATGTTAATTTTGTATTTTTTACATTGTCGAATTCATTTATTAAGTCTAGTAGTTTTTTGATAGAGTCTTTGGGGTTTTCTATGTACAGGATCATGTCATCTGTAATAAGGACAGTTTTATTTCTTCTTTTACAATGAGAATGCCTTTTATTTCTTCCTCTTGTCTTATTGCTATGGCTAGAATTTCAGTACTATATAGAACAGGAGTGGTGAGTGTGGGCATCCCTGTCTTGTTCCTGTTTTTAGGGGAAATGGATTTAGATTTTGCCCATTAAGTATGATGCTGGCAGTAGGTTTGTCATATAAGGCTATTATGATGTTGAGGTATAATTCCTCTATTCCCACTTTATGTGAGAGTTTTTATCAAAAAAGGGTGTTGGCTTTTGTCAAATGCTTTTTCTGCACCAATTGATATAATTATGTGATTTTTGTCTCAGTTTGTTTATGTGATGTATCACATTTATTGATTTGTGGATATTGTACCAGCCTTGTATCCCTGCAATAAATACCACTTGGTCGGGGTGCATGATCCTTCTAATGTAATGCTGGATCTCATTTGCTAGAATTTTGTTGAGGATTTTAGCATCTATGTCCATCAAGGATATTGGCCTGTTGTTCTCTTTTTTTGTGGTGTCTTTATCTGGTTTTGGAATTAGGGTAATGCTGTCTTCATAAAAAGAGCTTGGAAGTGTGCCTTTCTCTTGAATTGTTTGGAATCACCTGAGGAGGATAGGTTTTATTTCCTTTTTGAATCTTGGCAGAACCTGTAAAGCCATCCGGACCAGGGCTTTTGTTTGCTGGAAGATTTTTTATTACTGCTTCAATTTCTTCGATAGTTGTCAGCCTATTCAAGTTTTTTTTTTTTCTTCTTCTTCTTCTTCCTGATTGAGTTTTGGGAACTTGTATTTTTCTAAGAATATGTCCATTTTGTCTAGGTTGTCCATGTATTTGGAATAGAGTTGTACAAAATATTTTTTCCTAAGCCTTTTTATTTCTGTGGGTAAATTGTTACTTCACTTCTTTCATTTCTGATTTTGTTTATTTGGGTCCTCTCCTCTTGCTTCTTGGAGAGCATGGATAAAGGTTCATCAATCTCATTTATGCTTTCAAAGAACCAGCCCTTGATTTTATTGATCTTTTGTAATTTTTTTTGTTTCTATTTAGTTTATTTCTGCTCTGATCTTTATTATTACCTTCCTTCTGCTTATGCTGGGCTTTTGTTGTTGCTCTCTTTCTAACTCTTTGAATTGTAGGGTTAGATAGTTTATTATCATTTTTTTGTTTTGTTTTGCTTTGTTTTTTTTAAGGAAGGTTTGTATAGCTATGAACTTCCCTCTCAAGACTGCTTTCGCTGTGTCCCATAGATTTGGGATTGTTGTGTTTTCATTGTCATTTGTTACCAGGATGGTTTTTATTTCTTCTTTGATCTCTTTGATAACCCAGTCATTGTTTAATAGCATGCTATTTAGCCTCCAGGTGTTTAATTTTTTCATTTTTTAAATTTTGTTTATTTCTAATTTTATGCCATTGTGCTCTGAGAAGATGGGAGACTTTGCCTGTGTCCCAATATGTGGTCTGTCTTTGAAAATGACCCATGTGTACTTGAGAAGAATGTATATTATGTGGCTTTGGGGTGAAACGTTCTGAAGATGTCAATTAATTCCATCTGATCTAATGAGCCATTTAGGATTGATGTTTCTTTGCTGATTTTTTTGATAAGAGGATTTATCCAGTGGTGTTAATGAGGTATTGAAGTCCCCTACTATGATTGTATTGTTGTTGATCTCTCCCTTGATATCTTCCAGATTATTTTTTTTAATGTATTTGGGTGCTCCTGTATTGGGTACATATATGTTTACCAGAGTTATATCTTCTTGTTAAATTCCTCCCTTTAGTATTATGAAGTGGCCTTTGTTATCTCACGTTATGGTCTTCTTTTTGAGGTCTAATTTGTCAGATATAAGTATTGCTACCCTAGCTTTATTTTCATTTCCATTCGCCTGAAAAACAATTATTTCATACCTTCACTATCAGTCTGTGTGAGTCCTTGTTCTGAGGTGGGTCTCCTGTAGACAGCAGATATAAGAGTCATGTTTTCTTATCCATTCAGCTACACTATGTCTTTTGATTTGGCCATTTACTAGTAATCCATTTACATTTAAATTTATTATTGATAAGTACTTGTTTGTTGCCATTTTTATTCCTGATACCTGTATTCCTTCTTCCCTTCCTATTTCTTCTTTTTACAGCAAACCCTTTAGCATTTCTTGCATTGCTAGTTTGTTGGTAATAAAATCCCTTAGTCCTTTTTTGTCTCTGAAGCTCCTGATTTCACTTTCAATTTTGAATTATATCCTTGCTGAGTATAGTATTCTTGGATTCAGATCCTTCCTTTGCATGACTTTGTATATTTCATTCAATTCCCTTCTGCTCTGATGTGTTTCTGTTGAGAAATCAGTTCATAATCTGATGGGAGATCCCTTATAGGTAACTTTCTGTCTCTCTCTGGCAGAATTTAAGATTCTTCCTTTGTTGTTGGTGTTTGCCAATTTAATTATGTGTGTCTTGGTGTCTATCTTTTTGGGTTCATCTAGTTTGGGACTCTGTGAGCTTCTTGGACTTGTGTGAATTTTTTCTTCCCAATACCAGAAAAGTTTTCTGTTATTATTTTTTCACACAGGTTTTCTATTCCTTCCCCACTTTCCTCTCCTCCTAGCATTCCTATTATGTGAATGTAATTTCGTTTCATGTTATCTCAAAACTGCCTTAAACTCTCCTCCTGTTTTTTAAGATTTTGTTTTTTTGTTCCTGTTGCTGCTCCGCTTGGGTATTTTTTCCTACCTTGTCTTTTAGTTCACTGATGTGATCCTGAACTTCTTCTAGTCTACTGTTGATGCTTTCTATTGTGTTCTTTATTGTAGCTATGTCATCCTTCATTTCTTCTTGGTTCTTCTTTATTTCCTCTTGATTCTTACACATGTTCTTGAATTTTTCTTCCATTATTTTCAGTGTCCTTATGATCAGTAATCTGAATTTTTCCTCTGACAAATTTCTTGCTCCATTTTGTTTACTTCTTTTTCTGGTGATTCCTCCTTTTCTTTCTTATGGGGACTGTTTCTTTGTCTCCCCATTTTCACTCCTCTCAGGGAGTCTGGCTATATGGTTCACTCTCTGCTGCATTGACTTAAAGACACAAAATACAACTCAACAAGACACAACACAAAGGGCACAAAACACGAATGTACTCACAATACCAATAACCCCAAATAAAGGTGACCACCAGAGAAAAGAGAATTAGAGGAGAGATAGTGCAAAAATGATATTGAGGAAAGGAAAAAAAGGTAGGGCAGAAAAGAAAAAGAAGAAAAAAGAAGGTGAAAAATATATGTATATGGGTAGAAAATTAAAAAAAAAACAAAAACAAAAAAAACCAACAACTAGTCCAAGAACTGCAAACAACAAATACCCAGAAAAAAAGGAGGAAAGCTGAATCTGAAGAGGCAGAGCTTATTTCCAGAAGGTAAGGTAAAAAAATTGAACAAATGGGGAAATGGCCACAATTCAGCATAGAGGAGGAATAAAGAGAATGAGTGTATAAACATAAAAGTAAAAAAAAAAAAATACTAAAATTGTAGAAAATAATAATTGAAAAATATAATTAATATATATTAAAATATATACATAAAATTATATATATATATATATATATATATATATATATATATATATATAATTTTCCCTTTCTTTAATCTATCTATTTATGTATTCATCTATTTTTGGAAAAGGAGAATAGAGAGCAGATAGGCCTGATTTGGTGATTGAAACTAATTAAGTTATTAATAGAAGAAAAAAATAAGCGAGAAGAGAAAAAAACAAACACATAAAATAAAAAACAAGCTAATAAACAAGAAAACAAACAACAACAATAAGAATGTAAAAAAATTGGCTAGTGAAGAAATAGAAAAGAGAAGTGTGTATGTATTTGGAGCAGGGGAGAAGAAATTAGACATATGAATAAGCCAACTGAGACTACTTTAATAGTAATGCATCAATAAAGCAGATGACGAAGATCAATTTTTAACAGGAAGTAAAAAGACAGGATAGAGAAAAACTAAAGCAGGAACAGGAGAAGAGATACATGATGAAAAAGGAAACAGTGTGGAAGAAAGTGTTGGCATAAAGGAAAAAATGAGATAGAGTAAAATAATGATAAAAATAAAAATAGAATGTAGAAGACTAATCAAAAAATGTTTTAGAAAATGGTAAAAAAAAATAATAATAAATAAAAAATAATAAAATAAAATAAAGTGAGAAAAAATTTAGTTTCTTAAGTAAAAGACAAAAAATGAAAAGTTGAAGTAGTAAAGTTCATTCACTTCAGGGGAGCTTCAATGTCCCATGGGGCCTGGTTTAAGACCCCTCTCTACTGTGCGGCCTTTCATGTTTCAGTTTACTGGTAGGAAGTCAGCACTGTGCTGAAGTTCCCAGAGATCTACTGCTCCTCTGTGTGATACACCACGACCTTGATTTCAAGCAGAGGGATCAATCTTCCCATTTTGTTTATCTGCCTGCTTTCAGTTGTATTTACACAAGCTTCTATTTATGACACAGCTCCTAGGTTGTGGTGTTTCTGTATTACTTTCCCGGGACCAAATGGCCCCTCTACCCAGTCCTCCAGGGCTCCCTGGGGGTATTTAGAATCTTCTTTTCCCTGTCATGCTCAAGACTGGGTGCAGCTGTGCTGCAAGGAGGAGCCTGGTCTTCTTAGAGAAAAATGTCTGTTCAGGGTTGGAGGGATGGACTGTCCCAGAGCTGGCTTTCTGCTCATCTCTCCCTATTCTGCTCCCCAGTTTCCACAAAAATCACCTTCCCCTGCAGTCTCGGTGAGTGTTTTAAATTGAAGAACCTAAATACTGGGTTTAGCAAGTGGACAAGCAAGGAAGTTATAAAGACAAAGCCACCGCACCGCCTCGTGTCTCTCTCCCCTGGCATTGTGCAGCCGGTATAGAATTTCAGGCTGCCTCCCAAGGCTAAGGGCTTAGATCTAGAGTCCCCCCTGCCAGCAGCCCTATGGACCCCATTCCACATTTAAGAGCTACACTGACCCAAGGGATGCGATTTTGGTGCAGTGCAGTCTCCCTCTGAGACTCTAGTTCCGGCTGCACAAGTTTCTCCCTCCAGCCTGGATCCCAGATCCAGGTGATCTCTCCAGGTGATCTCTGGCCTTTCCATCCATGGATTGCCTCACCAGCTGTCTTTAATTCACCAATTCTGGATGGATGTTACTCAATTCAGTTATTCCTTCTATCTGCTCTGTGAGAAGGCACAGGACCTGTCTGCCTATTCGGCTGCCACCTTGTCTCCCCCTGGATGGAAGTTTTCGGCACCTGCAGCTGGGGAGGCTGGAATCTCAGTGTCTGTAGGTTCACATCTGAGGCAGCTAGTCCCTACGTGATGTGCTTGTAGGGCCCCAGGTGGTATCTGAGGTCTCCCCAGGTGGAGGTGAGGCTGGACTTCTGATCACAGCTGCTCTCCCCTTCAAGATGGTGTGGTCTCTGCAGCAGAGCCGGCCGCTCCAGGAGAGATTCCAGCGGTAGTAGAGTCTGCCCAGTGAGGGGAGCCTGGTCTGCCAGCCCCCAAGAGTCCTGTGGAATATAACTGTCCCTCACTCACACACACACACGCCCCCACACATCCACACTCTCCTTTTGCTCTCTCACTCACTCACACTATCTTGCTCACTGCTGTCCTTTCAGCCACCATCTTGGATCTTGTCTATTCTTTATACTACATACTGATGACAGTTACTATCTTAGATCATCATGTGAAATGCTAACACTTTACTAAAAAAACAATAAAAAAACCCACAAATAAAATTATAATAAAAGAGGTAATTCCACAGCCTGTACAATACAGTTCAATGGCATAATATTTATGGCCCTTCATCTTATCTTTTGGCTTTTATCTCCCTTACAGATTCCTCCATGCACTTTAAAGAGCCCAGCCAAAGTAGAAGAGCATCACACTCCACGTTCAAATACTCTCTTCTTATTGGCTATGCTATTTCTGAGGTTTGAAGTGCATTCCTACCCTATTTATGCTTACTGATATACTACTTATTTTTAAAATATGAATTCTCATAACGCTCTACTTCTGAAAGGATTTTCCCCTAATCATAGTGAATATAAATTGAACCTCACATTTGATCCAATCTATCCTGCTTTGACTTTCTTATAATCATGCAGCACCATATTGCATTATAAATTGTAGTCTCTAGTGAACTTAAGTTTCTCAAAGATATACCTTGTTTCTAGGAAATTGATTACAAAATGTTTGGTAAATTGACTTTAGTTATTAAATAATCTGTATTTTAAAGAATAACATTCTACATAAATAATTAGGGTGTAGTTCAATATGAAAACACAAGGTTAAATTTTAGCTATGTTTTACAATAACATGTTAGAAGCATATAGTTTTCCTCCCATTTATTGATTTAATTCTCAATAATTAATGTTTATGCATAAAATAATTTTGTTAGTGGATTAGCAAATTATTTTGTTTTTTATATTTATTGAAAATTTAAAAATGTATTTATATTGAAGTTGTCTTTAGGTTTATTAAAAATGTGTTATCTACCTCAAGTATTGTTAATCAATACTGATTATGACATCTTGTATATGTCTGTATTAGGCTATAGTATCACATGGATATAACCAGGGTGGCCTATAAAATCCAGACTCTATGCTCAATAATGTTTGACTTATTTTAAAAAACAAAGTAATAAGTTTTTGTACTATAGTGTTTTATCTCTGTGAATTATTTTCATAAACAGAACAAGCAGTATTATTAAGGCCTTTGTGACTATAAATCAGATATAAGAAACACTAACTAAACTTACTAAAGCTCTATTTATTGCCACAAGCACTATTTTATTGTCTAAGCTTATGATTGCAGGTATGAGGCAGCTCCATTTAGTTACTCTGCACATGATATGAACAATATTACAACTAGATTATATCTGTCATAAATGAAAGCCATATATTTTTCTCCTTGTAATTCATTCACAGTTATCCAGATCCATAATCCTCTAGGGAGTGTCATGAATTCCACATAATGTTCCCAAATGCTAGATACTACATTTGTATATGTGATTTAACTGACAGATGTATAATATCACATGCAGCCAAATAACTTCAAAATGACTGCCACTGTGAATCCTAAAATTTGCTAGTTATTCTAGCTGATATAGATGTACAATATAATCGGAATAGTCCAATTCCAATTTAATCCCTTATTTTAATTGCACATGTGCTTAAAAATTTAGCAACAGACAAATAAATAAACTGCTTTTGAATATTCGTAAAATAATACACAGAGACAATAAATAAAGAAAAAAATAATTATGTTTTTATTGTTCTTTAGTGATTAAAAACGCTATAATTCTTAATGCAGTGCAGCAATTACTGGTTTATATGGCAGTAGGTAGATATCAAGATGGCTATCCACTTTCCCTAATAGTATAAGTGGCAGGGAGATTGAGGTATGGATTACATAGGAAACATATGGGTAGATGAAAGTTATTGGTAATATTCTATTTCTTGGGTTGTTGGCATATTCCTCTTGTTTATTGCATAGTACTTTATAAGTCATGCATACACATGTACCTAATTTTGCATAGCTTAAATATTATATTTAAAACTTACATGAGAGAAAAGTAACAGGGAGGCAGTGATCTCTTTGCTCCTCTACCATGCAAGTCACTGAACTGAGTGTGTGTACTTTGCTGGAGAATTAAGGGATGTTGGGTGGCTGCATCTACCCAATCACTTGCATCTTTGTGTTGCTTGTTTACTGATTTGACGAAAACTTAATTAAGATAAACTGTAGACAGAGTTGACTCATCATTCCCACTGATCAGACCTGGTGGGCTCACCTTACCCTATTATCTATTGTAAAACTTAGTATCTTAAGACAGTAGCAACTTTATTAAATTGTATTATTTTGAGGATCAAGAATTTGGTCAGGCAACTATTGGGGAGTTATGCTTTTTGTGTCATCAATTAAAGTCACACACTTAAATTCAGCTGGCAGGAGTGCTGCTCTGTAGGATACAAGATTTTTCACAACTGGCATGTCTGGTCCCTTTGGCCTCTGTCTCATGAGGGCCTTAAAATGGTCAGTCTCATGAGAGGGCTCAGTCTTCCAAAGGTAAATTTTTCTAGAGAGCATGATGGGGAGCTGCACAGCTTTCCTCACCTCAGGAGGCATGTAGCTGTGTTCTATTAGGAGAAGAGGTCCTTTGTGCAGATACAAGGGATAAGGACATAGACCCACATCTCTGTGGGATGAATGTCAAAGAATTGGCAGCCTTGTTTTTAAACAACCACCGTCACACCCATATAGCATTCCATTTTGTGTCATCATTTTATAGATCCCACATATCCAGTTACCTGTTCAGTCACTTGCTAGAAGCTAATTCCAACAGGGCATAATAAAATGCAAGAAGTCCTCAAAAGGTGGATGGGCTTCTATATTCAGCAGGGCTGCATCATATTACCTGCTGCTGAAATAGTTGAAAGCATTTCCCCAAACCTGAAAATCTACAAGTTATTACCTGCTGCTGGCCAAACAGCTGAACAGCCAAAGGCAGTTCCCCCAACCTGATAATACTTTACTGCTTACCAGGCCTTACCTTTGATATATATATATCTGCTTTGCTATAGGGCAAAATGTAGGAATAAAAAGCCCTGGGTCCGGAGATAGAGACAACTTGGTTACTGAAACTAGGTCTCCTCTGGCTCCCCAAAATGCCTTCCAAATTTATATTTCATGTCTAGTCTCTGCATTAATTTACTCACAGCCCTTCTCCAGATTCCTGAACCCTTCTAGATGCTGAGAAACACCCTGCCAGTCACCTTTCCTAGCGGTCTCTGAATATCATGTCCGAACCTGGTTAAGTCTACCAGGAATCATAATGAAGCTTTTGATAGAAGCAAAGTCTACTTTCATTTATTCATTTTCTTTACATATTGCTACTGCTCAAACTTCTTTCATTTATGTAAATTTGTCCGTTGTACAACACCAGGTACATGTATTTGAATATATAATCTCTATCTGTCATCTGCTATAGCTGCTGCTGGAAAAACAAAAAGTTCTGGCCTAAGCTTATTTATGCTTTGTACAGCATGAGGTTTTGCCACTTGCAACTTTAGTGAATATGCCTTTATTCTTCTTGAAATTCCTACTCTCCAGTCTCACAAGCATTCCTTACTTTCTGTTGTCTTTTTTTCTTTCCTCCCTTCTCCATAAACACCCACCCCCAAAATGCCAGCAGTAAGGGTTGCAGTCAGGAAGCAGATAATTTATTCTCTGCACCATCCTTTTTTCCTTTTCCCCTTTCCTTCCTCATATTCATACTGCTTGCTCCTCCTGTTAGGCTCTTCTTCAGACTCTTGCTGTCATTCTCACTATCTTTTTATCAGGTCCACAAGTCAGAGACTTAAGGTTCTATATAATAAAAGGCTAATATGCAAATAGACCGAATGGCGAAACAACAGAACAACTGGTCACTATGACATGCACTGACCACCCCGGGGGCACATGTGGAACATGGCAGGCGTCAGCAGCAGGCAGCAGAGCATGGAACATGGTGGGCATTGGCCTCTGTGGGATGGTGGAGCAGGTGAGTAGGGGCAATATGATCAAGACAGGGCGTCAGTTGCTGTCATCAGGGTGAGCCTCTGGTGGTTACTGAAAATTCTTTGCTCCCACATGCCAAGGTCCCGCCCGGTGCTCATACCCACTGATGACACCCCTTGCCGGCCCAGATTGTTCCTCAGGGCTCCTCCACTTCCCCCTGCTTCTGAGGGGCAATTGGGACAGCAGCCGCTGCTTGCACCCACTGCCGGTGCCAGCTCCACTTGCATTCGCATCCAGCATGCAGTCAGGGGACTGGGGGCTGCAGCAGGAGAGGGCTGGCACCTCTCACAGAGACCTGCCCCTGTGCCCACCGCAGCTTCATAGCCCACAGTTCCTTTCAGGGTGCACAACTTTGTGCACTGGGCCCCTAGTATTATTACAAGAGTGTCAGACTACATCTCTGTATTCTCCTGACCAGGCTACAATTATTATCAACTTATGGTGATTCAGATTTCATATTTTCAACATCTAGATATTTGTTTAAATATATTTTTAAATTTTTAGTTACAGTTGACATGAAATAATATATTAATTGTCAGGTGTACAACTCAGTGATTAGACATTATATACCTTACTAACTGATCACCCTGATAAATCTAGTACCAATCTGACACCATACGTAGTTATTCAAATATCATTGACTATATTTCCTATGCTGCATTTTACATCTCCATGATAATTCTGTAACTACCAAGTTTATACTTCTTAAACCCTTCACCTTTTCATCTATAACCCCTTCCCATCTGGAAACTGTCACAATGTTCTCTGTACCTATGAGTCTGTTTCTCTTTTGTTTGTCCACTTATTTTATTTGATTTATTTATTTTCTTTAAATTATATTTTTATTGTTGAAAGTATGTGCTCTTTGGAGAAATGTCTATTCAGGTGCTTTGCCCATTTTTAATTGGATTATTTGTTGGTGTTGAATTTTATAAGTTCTTTTCTTTTAATTAAATATTTATTGTTGAAAGTATTACATATGTCCCCTTTTTCCACCATTGACCCCTTCTAGTCCCCCCCGCCACCTCTAACCCCCACAGGCCTTCACTGCCCTATTGTCTGTGTCCATAAGTTACACATATATGCATACTGTTCTTTGCTTGATCACTTCTCAGTCACCTACCCTCCCCCACCTTCCCTCTGAGATTCAGTGGCCTGTCCTATGCTGCTGTGTCTCTGGATCTATTTTGTTCATCGATTTATTGTGTTCATTCAATTCAACATATGACTGAGATCATGTGAGACTTGTCTTTTCCTGGCTGGTTTATTTCGCTTAGCATAATACTCTCCAGGTCCCTCCATGATGTCTCAAAGGGTAAGAGATCTTTAGTTTTTTACTGATGCATAGTATTCCATGGTGTAAATGTACCACAGCTTTTTTTTTTAATCAACTCATATACTAATGGGCGCTTAGGGTGTTTTCAGATCTTAGCTATTGTAGATTGTGCTGCTATGAACATAGAGGTGCATACATTCTTTCTGATTAGTGTTTCAAGTTTCTTAGGATATATTCCTGGAAGTCAGATCCTGGGTCAAATGGCAGGTCCATATGTAATTTTTTGAGGAAACTCCATAGTATTTTCTATAATGGCTGTATCAGTCTGCATTCCCATCAGCAGTGTACTATGATTCCCTTTTCTCCACATCCTCACTTGTCATTTGTTGATTTGTTGGCGGTAGCCATCTCACAGGTATGAGGCAATAACTCATTGTTGTTTTAATTTGCATACCAGTGATGATCAGTGACTTTGAGCATTTTTTCATATGTATCTTGGCCATCTGTATGTTCACTTTGGAGAAGTGTCTATTTAGGTCCTTTGCCCATTTTTTAAATTAAATTATTTGTCTTCCTTTTGTTAAGTTGTTAAGTTCCTTATATATTTTGTATATTAACTCTTTATCAGATGTATCATTGCCAAATATGTTCTCGCATACAGTGGGCTCCCTTTTCATTTTGATGGTTGCCGGGGTCCAACCCCAGCAGGTCCAGGGGTTCCCAAAGGCGTAGACGGAGTTGGCAAAGAAGGAATGACATGGGGACAGCGTTCAGTTGATCAGCAGCCTAGCCAGGATCTCCAGCCAGGATCTCCAGCGAAGTTCTGTTCTGGATCTCCAGTGAAGTTCTGGTTAGGATCTCCAGCTAGGTTCTGTAGCCATGTTCCCTCGCTAGGTTCTCCAGCCAGGTTCTGTCCAGGTTCTCCAGCCAGGTTCAGTCACCAGGTTCTAGTCAGGTTCTCTTGCCAATTTCTGTAGTCAGGTTCAGTCCAGGATCTTTTGCCATGTTCTCTCGCTAGGTTCTGTCTCTAGGTTCTGAGGCCAGTTTCTGTCCAGGATCTTTTGCCATGTTCTCTCCAGCGAAGTTCTTCTGTCTCTAGAGAACGTTCTGTGTAGGTTCTGTGCCTAGGTTCTGTCTCTCTCGGTTCTGTCTTCTTACATCTGTATTTATACCAGTTGATTCCAATCCTATCAATCTCTATTTCAAAGGTTAGGGCGTTTCTTATCTCCATTCCAGGGAGTAAAGATTATGTAGCTTAAGCATGATTGTTTGTAGTTAAAGTGATTAATTACCCACCTGGCACTTAGTTAAGAGGTTTTATTCCCTCCCTAACTTCAGGGGAAAATTCCTACCTGGGGAAACAACCTTTCTCAGAGACCTCGGTTAAAACACATGGTGCCTAGAAGGTGAGCAAACATATTAAGAACAATATGCCATATATGCCAGGTCCTTTGTAACAGCAAGGATGGACTGGCTCCCGGCAGATGGTTTCTTTAGCTGTACAGAAACTTTTTATTTTGATGTAGTCTCATTTGGTTATTTTCCTTTGCTCTAGGAGATATATCTGTATATCTATTGCTACAAGAGATATTAGAGATTTTGCTGCCTATGGGTTTGTCTAGGATTTTTATGTTTTCAAAACTTACATTTAAGTATTTTATCCATTTTGACTTTATTTTTGTGTATGGTATAAGTTGGTGGTCTAGTTTCATTTTTTTGCATGTATCTGTCCAATTTTCCCAACACCATTTATTGAAGAGACTCTCTTGACTCCATTGTAAGTATGCTCTTGCTTCCTTTGTCAATTATTATTTGAGCATAATGGCTTGGGTTGACTTCTGGGGTCTCTGTTCTGTTCCATTGATCTATATGCCTATTCTTTTGCCAGTTCCAGGCTGTTTTGATCACGGTGCCTTTGTAGTATAACTTCATATCTGGTATCGTGATCCCTCCAACTTTGTTCTTTTCAAGATTGCTTTGGCTATTCGGGGTCTTATTTGGTTCCATATAAAATTTTGAAATATCTAGTCTACATCTGTGAAATATTACATTGGTGTTTTAATAGGGATTGCCTTGAATCTGTGGATTGCTTTAAGTATTATGGACATTTTAATGATGTTAATTCTACCAATCCATGAATATGATATTTTCTTCCACTTGTTTGTATCTTCCTCTATATCTTTTACTTTTCACAGTACAAGTCCTTTACCTCCTTGATTAAATTTATTCCTAAGTACCTTAATTTTTTTTGTTTTTGTAATGGTAAATGGGATTGCTTTTTAGTTTCTCTTTCTGAGAATTCATTAATGGTGTATAAAAATGCCATTGATTTCTGGGTATTAATTTTGTGTCCTACTACACTACCAAATTCATTTATTAAATCTAGTAGTTTTTTGGTGGTATCTTTAGGGTTTTTTATGCACAATATCATGTAATTTTGGAATAATGAGAGTTTTCTTTCTCCTTTCTAATTTGGATGCCTTTTATTTCTTCTTTTTTGATCACTGTGGCTATGATTTCCAGTACTATCTTGAATAAGAGTGGTGAAAGTGGTCATCCCTGATTTGTTCCCGTTCTTAGGGGAAATGGTTTTAGTTTTTGCCCATTGAGTATGATGTTGGCTGCAGGTTTTTCATATAAGGCTTTTATTATGTTGAGGTATTATCCCTCTATTTTAACTTTGCTGAGAGTTTTTAGCAAAAATGGGTGTTGGATTTTGTCGATACTTTTTTCTGTATCTATTGATATGGCCATTTATTTTTATTCAGGTTCCACATATAAGTGAAATTATATGGCAACTGTATTCCTCTATGTGATTTATTTCATTCATCACAATATCCTCCATGTCTATCCATGTTGCTGCAGATGACAAGATTATATTCCTTTTTTACGACTGAGTCACATTCCACTGTATATATGCACCACTTCTTCTTTATCCATTCATCTATTTATGAACAATGAGGTTTTCTTTCATATCATAGCTATTGTAAATATTATAAATAATCATGCAATTAGTATACATATTTAATTTGTTTGGGATTTGTTTGAATAAATACCCAGAGATGGACTTGCTGGGTCCTTCTTTGTCTCCTATATAGCCTTTGTATATTTTTTGTTGTTGTTCCTTATAAGTGAAATTTGAAGTTTAATGAAAATCAGTACAGGTATATAGTAAACAAACAAACATAGCATACTTTTCTGATCAGCAATTTTTGAGACTGAAGGCATCTCTAAACTTTTGGAGGTCCAGCTTATTTCTGAAAAATAGCAACCATCACAAAAGGTTTCACTCTTTGAACTATTCACATTTTATAGCAGAAAACAGAACGAAGTTCCTCAGACATTTTCCCTTTCATATCTAAAATGTGTTTGCAAGCAGAGTCTTTTCATATTTCAAAAGAAAAACAAGCAGCTTTCTTTCTTAACCAGTTGGCCTGTTACTCTCACCTTGGGATGTGATCGTGCAATATGAGGTTCAGGGCACCAGATCCAACCCCAGAGCAGGACACCAGTGGCTACTTGTCTTTCTATGAGGAGGCAGAGGTATTAGTCTTTCCGCAAAGGGAAGGGTATGCCATTCAACTGTCAGGAGATTAGCTGGAGAGGATGTGCAATGACAGAGCAAAGAGTAACAGAAAAGAAGAAGGCTTTCACAAGTCAGAATAGTCCAGCTTTACAAACCACGCACTAAATGCCAAATAGCACACCCAAAACTAGAGGGAGGAGGAAAGAGCTCATAGGGGACTGCAGGAGACAAAGGATGGTGACATAGAACAGCAGATTTGCTTACAGATATTTATCACCTTCCTAACCCTGGAAGATGTGATTAAAAAGTTGTAGTTCAAAATTGTACTAAAAACATTTCTAAAAATAGGCCTGTGGTCATCTTAAAAAATAAAAGGTCACTCCTCAGATAATAGAAGTGACAGATACTATCAGATACCAAAATTTGAGGTATCTTTGAAAATGGCCTGGCAGAGAAAAAGGAAGGAGAGAGAAAGTGAGGAAGGGAGAGAGGGAGGAGGAGAAAGGAAGGTAAATTCAGAGTACAATGGGAAAGGCAAAAAAAATGGTGAGGAGCACATTTTTAAGCCCAAGCTTACCTTTCTCAGCAGCCAAATAATAAAACAGGTGCACAAAGGAAAAAAAATAGTTTTTTTTCTAATAAACTTCTGGAAGTCAATGTTAAACTAAAATATACATTTAAAAATCTGAGATTGCGCATATTACAATGCTCATTGGATTGAAAAACAATGGCCACTGAGACTAGGTACTCAAATGGGTCAGTGCTCTTCCAAGGTTAATCTTAAGTATCAAATGCAGGATACTGTGATCACGCCTTACCTGACGTGCTCTGAGAGCAGTGAAATGACCTGGATGCTCAGAGTACAACAGAACTTCAAGCAAAATGATGCAAGCAGGGGGAAATGGAAGAAGAGGAGGAAAGAACAGCTGGTAACTGATGACTCCCTTTTCATGTAGAGAGTTTGCCATTATTTGCCCAAATGTGTTAAGTAAAGATATGGGAAAATGAACTATAACACCAAAGACAAAAGACATTCATTATAGAAAATAGAGGGGAAATAGAGCTCTAAACTGTGCTATAGGGCATTCCTATTAGGGTTTTATAACCTCCACTGTCCCCAAAGACAAAAGGAAAAGGAAAAGCAATTGTCTTCTTATTTATTTTCCTCTGGTTTTGAAGACCCCACACCCAGGCTCTTGTGGCACTGATCTGTGGGCAGAAGCCATAAAAGAGAGACACAATGTAGGAACATGAACAATGCTGAACCCACCAAACCTCTGCGACACTGCCCCAGACTTCCCAGATTGCATTTGTTGGTAGGTTGATATTTGATTTGGGATTAAAAAAAAAAAAAATGGTGTGGGAGGTGTTTCTCAATATGAAAATGACTAGGGAAGTCAAAGGAATTCCATTGTTTTTCTTTGTGGGCTGCTTAGGTCTACAGAAATATCCCATAGGCCTTCAATCTAATCTGCCTAACTGGCAGAGGAAATGGTCAGATGAAGCTCATCTTTGCATCATTTGGCACCCAGAGGAAGAGGAGGAGAGGGAGACTGCAGTGGGGACTGCTGGTAGTGCCTTTTCATTGTTGATCCTATTGGCCACATCAGGTATACACAGGTATCAGTTTTGCTGCTATTCTGATCCTTGCAGGACAGTTAGATGCCCATCTCAAACTGAACATCATCCCCAGCTACATGCTTTCTCTCATGATTGCTCAAGGTATTCAAATTATTTACTTCTACTATGGAGTCTTTGATTAAGATTCCAGGGCTGATGAATCCTGTGGTATTGGGCAAATGGCAGAGTTGCATCTGAGGCATGGGAGAATTGCAACTACCCAACAGAAACTTTCAGCCATAAATTATTTGGGTTCCTCTTGATGTGGTGGAGAAGAGCCTTACCCTTACCCTGGGCATGGAGCTATAGTCATGGGACAGCTGCATGGCATTGCTGTTGGGCACCGTGGAGGTGGGTATGTCATGGCTCTGGCTATGCTGGTGGTTGTGACTGGCAGATGAGAACATGGACCTGTGCCTGGACTCTTGGACTTTGTACTGTGGGCGGGCAGTATATAGCCTTTGCTTTAAACTTTATTTTGTCTGATATAAATATTGCTACCCCAGCTTTTTTGTTGCTTTGTTTCCATTTTCATGAAATATATTTCCCATGCCTTTACATTCAGTCTGTTGGTCTTTTGATCTAAACTGAGTCTCTTGCAAAAAGCACATATGAGGGTCTTGTTTTGCTATCCATTTAGCTTCCATTTGTCTTTTGATTGGAGCATTTAACCATTTGCATTTAAAGTAATTGTTGATAGATATGTATTTATTGTAACTTTATTATTAATAGTTTTAATCTTTTTTTCTTTCTTCTTAAACAAAACCCTTTAACATTTCTTGTAATGCTGGCTTGATGATGTTGAGTTCCTTTAGCTTTTCCTTATCTGGGAAGCTCTTTATCTGTCCCTCAATTCTAAATGATAACTTTGCTGGGTAAAGTAGTATTGGTTTAAGTCCTTGCTTTTCATCACTTTAAATATATATATAATTTTAATTTAAGTTCTTTATCGTTTAAAGTATTACATAAGTCTCCTTTCCCCCATTGACCTCTCCCCGGCTGCCCCCTCCCCCTAACATGTGCCCTCACCCCCACCCTGTCTGTGTCCATTGGTTTTGCTCATATGCATGCATACAAGTCCTTTGGTTGATCTTTTACTCCCTCACACCTCGCCTTCCCTCATTGGTTGGACAGCCTGTCCAATGCTTCTATGACTCTGGTTCTATTTTGGTTCCTCAGTTTATGTCGTTCTTTATATTCCACAAATGAGTGAGATCATGTGATATTTATCTTTCTCTGACTGGCTTATTTTGCTTAGCATAATGCTCTGAAACTGAATATTTTGTGCCAATCTCTTCTGACCTGCAAAATTTTTGTTGGAAAATCAGCTGGCAGTCTTATGGGGCTCCCTTGCAGATAACTGATTTTGCTTTTCTCTTGCTGCTTTTAACCTTTTACATTTTAATTATGATGTGTCTTGGTGTGGGCCTCTTTGGGTTTATCTTGTTTGGGACTCTGCACTCCTGGACTTATATGTATTTTTCTTCAACAGGTCAGGAAAGTATGTTTCCCCGTCATAACTTTTTAACATAGGTTTTCCATTCCTCTCTCTCTTCTCCTTCTGGAACCCCCATGATGTGAATGTTTGTATGCTTGATGTTGTCCAAAGGCCCCTTATAGTATCCTCATTTAATATATATATGTATATATATATATATATATATATATATATATATATATATATAAATAAATAAAATTTCCCTTTTGCTGTTCTGATTAGTTGTTTTTTGCTTCCTTATTTTCAAAATATGACCTTATATACTAGATGTCTTGTAGGGTCCAGTGGCACAACTTCCACAATAACCTGACCTGGGCACTCCAGGTGCATCCCCCCAACCTGTGTGGGCAGTGTACACCTATCTGTTGTAGTTGAGTTTTTATTATTGTTGGAACCTCAATGGGATGGATTTCCCAGGATTATTGGCTGCAGGAACTGGCTGAGACCACCATGAAGGGTCTACAGTGAAGGGTTTACCTACACAAAGCATGTGTTACTTCTACAGGGCTCGGCTGCTTGCTAAGTCTGTCCCTTGAGTTTGTCACATGTGGATGTGGGTGGGTAGTGCTCTGTCATGATCTGTAACTATCCACCAGGTGCATTGGCTCTGAGGTACTCAGCAGGGAACTCCACAGGTGAGATATCTCTCCCAATTTTTATCCACCACAGGTGGGAGTGGGAGCAGCCGTTCTATGTCTCAGCTCTTCCTACCAGTCTTGATGTGGCTTTTTCTTTATATCCTTAGTTGTAAGAATTCTGGTCAGCTAGATTTCAGGCAGTTTTGAGTGATGGTTGTTCTTAAGCTTTGTTATAATTTTTATGTGGTTATTGGAGGTTTCAAGTACCACATTTGCCTATGCTGCCATCTTTACCAGAACCTCAACATCTAGAGAAGCTAACTGTGATATTCTAATTCTACATTATCTCTTAATTTTATCAATGATTTGTCTCCCTGAGGTATTATTCATATAGGAAAAGTAAAATAAATGTTTATTGCTTTTTTATGTTTGCTTTTGACAGTATAAAAATAACTAGTTGAGCTCCTGGCATCTTCTAAATCAGTTTGTTTGTTTATGAATTTGCATCTTTGTTTTGGGGATCAGTATGTGTTCATAAACTTAAGCAAATTGATACTTTCAAGTGAAATTTTGGACTATAGAAATTTTACTTAATGGTACCCATCTTACCTCTCTCTGTTGCTAGAGATGTGATCAGCTTTCATTCCAGTCAATGAAAAGAGAGGAGGGAGAAGAAAAAATACTTTTTTTCATGGAGCTTTTCTTCAATTCCAAAAGAGTTACATGTCATTTGGATGATTTACAGTATTAGCATTAAGAAAAGTGAAAATTCAGGACCCCTTCACTAATCTTACACTTTTCTTCATTTGGCTTCTGGATGACTAATACTATTTTATTTTATTTATTTATTTTTTAAATTAAATCTTTATTGTTCAGATTATTACATTTGTTCCTCTTTTTTCCCCCCATAACTCCCCTCCTCCCAGTTTCCACCCCACCCTCCGCCCTCACTCCCCACCCACTGTCCTCATTCATAGGTGCACGATTTTTGTCCAGTCTCTTCCCGCATCTCCCACACTCCTTTCCCCCCCAAGAATAGTCAGTCCATTCCCTTTCTATGTCCCTGATTCTATTATAATCACCAGTTCATTCTGTTCATCAGATTATTTAATCACTTGATTCTTAGATTCACTTGTTGATAGATGCATATTTGTTGTTCATAATTTGTATCTTTACCTTTTTCTTCTTCTTCCTCTTCTTAAAGGATACCTTTCAGCATTTCATATAATACTTGTTTGGTGGTGATGAACTCCTTTAGCTTTTCCTTATCTGTGAAGCTCTTTATCTGACCTTCAATTCTGAATGATAGCTTTGCTGGATAAAGTAATCTTGGTTGTAGGTTCTTGCTATTCATCACTCTGAATATTTCTTGCAGACCCTTCTGGCCTGCAAAGTTTCTGTTGAGAAATCAGCTGAGAGTCGTATGGGTATTCCCTCGGAAGCTAAGCAGGGTCGGGCCTGGTTAGTACTTGGATGGGAGACTAATACTATTTTAATGATGTCAGATTTCCATGGCATAGAGATTAAAGACTTATATGTACACATTTAGTATGTAAAATGAAATGTAAAAAATCCTTTCACACTAAGAGAATAAACAGTTTATCAGCATAAGGACAAATGGTTTATCAGAAACGTTCTGTTTTCAACTGGGATAAAGGACTATAACCTGAGGATTCTGAACACATTGTAACTCCTGATCCTCAGTTTCAGCAGTGTTTTACTGACCAATTACACATACAACCTAGATACAGGGGCCTAGACAATACAGAAAATGAGCCGACTGAAATAAGAGGTAAGGCTTTATATGGCTTAAAAGCAACATTGAGTAAGAAGTCATAAACATTGTAAAATTCAAAGTTTTTTTAAGTTTGTTCCTATTCACATGCAACAAAACCTGTCTGACCCAGAATCGCTATCTCTCATTCTCATACAGTCTTATACTATGCAGTGTAAAAAGGACATTTCACTTAAAATTCCATAAAGTTTTTCCTGAACATCTTCTGTATATACTTTGTAGGAATTGTTCTACTGGCCTATACTGCCCTGAATAATTTATGCAGAATTCTATTTTTTTTTTTTGTAATGAGTCAACTTGGTTTTAATAAAGCTTAAGCCCCAGAAGATTCACTCATCAAAGGTGTTCTTTAGGTGAGTCAATACTACACTACATAGACACTTCATGGTTTCTTCTTCAGTGTTTTAAATGTGTATTATGGTACATATTATTTTTAGTCCTGGGTCTTTCTATTTAAACATATGTTGTTGTTTTTGTAATGTTTTCAGGAGCCTTTTGTTTTCAATAAATGAAGACACATTCATATTGATCCCCATAAATAGGATTAACTGAATGGAAATCCAAGGAATCTAGGGAGTAACATAAGTATTTTCCTAAAAGGAGATGCTTCCAAGAAATCTATCATCTGTATTTTCCTTTTCCTAGCCCACTTTCCATTTTCTGTCTGGTTTGACTTCAGCTATGTACCATGTAAAATCTTTCCGTTTCAGTTCTCACTGATCACCTTATATAAATTATCTAAACATACATTTCTGATAGAAATTGGCTGATCCTTTTCAAAGCAGGGTACTAATGCTATATATCAAGTATGTAGAGGAGAAAATGATTGATTGGACAATTAGATTTGCAATAACAAATGCCAATAGGGAAACTCAGCAGGCATTTCCTTGAAGGAAGGTATTTTACCCTTTTCTCCAGGTGAGAGTTAGGGTTGGGGTGGTAAGTCAAGCAGCTCTAAATATGTCTAATACAAGATCAATTTATATGGCAATTATGAGGTATATTTGCATGTCTTTTTCCTTTTCTTCTTTAACGTGATGCTAAAGGTTATCTCAATGGTTTCTTACCTATTTTATACTTGGGGATTTTTTTTTTTTTGCCAAACAAAATAACTCAATATTAGATCAATTGAAAAGGTACCTTAAGTGTTTTATATCCTTTGTTAGGACACTTGGCATTATATTTTTTTTGAATGTACTCAAGGCCAATACAAAGGACAAGAGCATTCAAAATAACATCAATGCTTAGTGGAAAATTGTCAAACATCTTATTATTTTCATCCTTTGTTTCTTCAGACTAAAGTACTTGGCACATAGTACATTTTTTATCTTTATTCCTTGTTCAAAAACTGTCCTGAGTGCCTACTATCCACTGAGGCCTGTATGAGGAAATGGGTCCCTACTAGTGAGCAGAGAAAACTCAGCCCCCAGCGAAGGGAGAGCAAGGAAACAGATAATTTCTCTGTGAGGCCATAAATGGTGCAATAAAAAGAGTCTCTGTGCACTTAGCATGTGCCAGAGTGTGTTCTGAGTGCTTTCTATCTTATTGAATAATTATATTCTTATTATAATTCTATGTGTCAGGTACTGTTACTATTGTCCCATTTTAGGGATGAAGAATTTGTGGCACAGAGGGATGGCATAGCTTGCTCATTTATGTCAGTAAGTGATGAGGGCTGGTTTCAAGACCTGGAGTTGAAAGCTTCTAGTGAGTAGATGTGTTGCGTGAACATTACAAGAGACACTGTGCAGGCAAATTTAATTAAAAAAATCAATAATCTGGCAGAAAACTTATTTCTTCACTTTTATTTTTTTCCACGATGACTTTTTAATTTGTCTGTATGTACAAGGAGTCAGCTGCCAATTGTAAACCCTTTGGGGCCTTCACAGTACATTCCCCTGAGCTCCTCATGCTGAGTTATTTACGTAGAGCTTGTTCCACAGAACCTCCTGCCATTTGTGAGCCAGGCTCATTACAAATCTGCTAACAGGCTGAGAAACCTGGTATCTGACCTCCAAACCTTACATTCAAAGGCCTAAGAAAAAAGAAGCTAATTGGAGTCTAATTTAACTCTGAAAAATTTATTCTAGAGTTACTTATGGCTTTCCCCCATCACATTTCATCTTTATTTATAGTGAATCCCTTTTTATTCCTATAATTTGCTCATTGTGTCATAAGACTGAGGAAGTGTCCCTGAAATATGTATATTAACTTTCATATGATCTCAATTTTTCTCTTAAAAAATGTTGCTTAAAACTATATTCACGCAAATAAGTTACTTATATAGATTGTCATTTTATGTTCCTTAGAAAATCTAATAATATGATTCGAGCAGCTCAGATAATCTTCCATCTCAAGGTTTTATTCATTTCTGATTCATTTTGTCTATTATTAAACCCAGCTGTTGATGTTTTTGAACAAACTTATTTCTGAATTAACTCTACATTGTGTTCTATAATAACCCCACTTCAGTATTACCATGGGTTGTTCCCAATTTACTTTAGATAATTAAAGCTTCTCTTTATTTCTATCCAAGTTGCCTGTTTTATTTCCCAGAACACAAGGATGTGATTTCATCCATGTTGCTCTAGGGTCTAAAGTTGATAATCATTTTTCTACATCTGCCCTCATCAGTGTCTGCTTGCAATATACATTGCTATATCCCCATCTCTTGGCTTCCTCTCATTGGCACTCACATTCCCACTGATATATTCTGTTTTTCTGCCACAAGCCATTCCTTGTTGCTTTCTATAAAGTCAGTACCTTTGTATCAGAATTGTCCTAATTTCCTTAGCATATTAGATATTTTTTCCTGTGTTGACTTGTTTAAGATGATTGTTTACATACAAATTGCATCTACTTTTGAATTGATGACATTTATTATTGAAATATGAAAAATGTATACAATTTTCAATATCTGAATGAGCAATTCACAAGTAGGTATTGGGAGAGAAGAAAATCTAGGTCATCAGAAAAATCCTTGCTTATTTCTCTTTCATTTTTATGATGAAAACTTGAAACCTATTAAAATGTATATTTTATTTGTTATATCAGAACAAAGAAAAAGTGGTTTAAGTAATTTTTATATCTAATATATTCTAGTAGATTTCACTTATAGAATGACAAAGCTATAATTACGTATGTACATATTTGAATAAACAGTTATAGAAGTATCGGTATATTTTATATTCTATGTATTTTAGAGGTTTGTTTTATATACTTTATATTAGTATTGAATTACTTTAAGATTTTTTTACTAAATGTCTACTCCCAAAGTGACAAAACAAAATAATAAAATGTTCAAAGAATATGTGGAATTGCTAGTTCTCTGCATTATGATTTATAATTTATATATCTGAAGAAGTTTCTTAGATTTTATGCATTCCCTTCTATAGAGTACCAATATTTTCTTGGTTCACCAAAATGAAAATTTCCTAGGAAAACTATGTCATTATATGGTTTCATTGTAAAACAAGAGACCTGGTGCACAAAATTCATGCACTTGGCGATGGGGGAGGTCCTTCAGCCTGACCTACACCCTCTGGCAGTCTGGGAGCCCTCAGGGGATGTCTAACTGATGGCTTAGGCTCACTCCCAGCTGGCTGAGCGGCGCCCTCCCTGTGGGAGGGCACTGACCACCAGGGGGCTGCTCCTGCACTGAGTGGTCAGTGCACATTGACCAGTTGTTCTTCCATTCGGTTGATTTGCATATTAGCCTTTTATTATATAGGATAGACATTGAAAATATGATTGATATAGTTAGGAAATTTCCACTATCCTTATTATGTGTTTAGATAAAAACCACTGTCCTTATTATATGCTTATATATCTTCCTTACTTAGTTGCCTTTCCTTTACCTGAAGAATAACATCTATACTGAAAACTTTGCATACCCAAAAAACAAAAGGTGCATTTTGACATTGTGCAGATGTATTAAATATTATATAGTTATATAAAAATATTTCAATGTTATATCTTATAGGCACCCAAACCCCTATAACTTTCTACAATTTTTAACAAAACTAATTAATAATAATACAACATCCCCTAGTTTAGCATTTCAAAACAAGTTATCGGTATTATTTACCTTAAGAAAATAAGATGTTCTTTGTGCATATTTTAATATTTCCAACTCAAGTATGCACTTGAATAAGAGTTAAAATATTAGTAATCCAGATTATTGTCTTACTTGCCAATACTCCACACCCATTTGACATATATTATAAGAATTACCATACTCAGATGTAAAGGGTTTTTTTTGTGTTTTTTTTTTTTTTTTTTTTTTGTAAAGGGTTTTTTGAAAAGCTTTTCTATTTTATGAAAAGAGGACTTGGAAAGATACTTTGTTAATACTTTAGATTTTCTGTCACTTGCTGTAGTAGAATAAAATATTCACAGTTGTTTTTCTGTCTTTAGAGTTTTGGGTATTTGATTCTAAACATGTGAATAGAATTTGGGTACTGATATCTGATGTCTAGAGTTTTTTCTTTTTAGTACCTGAGATGTTATATATATTTTATACCAGTGACTTTTAACTAAGTTCATGGCACACATGAACTAATCACTAAAATTCTGCAGCACAACAAAAAATGTATTATATTTTTTCTAACAAAATATATTTTTTCTGGAAAAAAAGGTATCATTTTGATTTATTTACACTGAATGGCTATTGTTTTTTAGCTGTTGTCATTTTCTTGATCTGATAATCAAAGGGAAAATAGGTCAGTGCCCCTGACTAGTCAGGTATTGCATGTTTTAAAAGTTACTGGGCACTCTAGTTAAAAATCACTATTCTGCAATATAATCACCTCAACTCTCTTTAGTACATAGGAAGAATGTACTAAATATAAAGTTAATATTTTCAGCCATCATGAAGATAGTTCATGTGAGAGTACAACCTTTAATGTTTTTCTTAATATTAATAAGGACACAAAAATGACAATGAAGTTGGTGTTTGCAGAGTAGATTGAATAGATAGACTGTCCCAAAATATACACAGGTTACATGTGGGAGAATTAAACATAAATAAGGTTGAATAGTGCAGTTTAATTTACCAGAGTCTATGTTTTATTTGCTTTGTTTTTTGCTTTACTATAATTTTTTTTTAATTCTTTGAATTCTAGCCTTTTCTCTAATGCAATTATCAATTTTCATGTAAAAATCAATGTTCATTCAGTGATACTTTCTTTTAGTCAATGAAAACCAGAAAATTTGTTATGACATCTGTTCATAATCTTTAGTAAAAATTTAGGACCCCACATCACTGAGGTCTTTAATAAAGTATTTATAACAATTTTCTAACAGTTGATATTTTCAACTCAACTTTGGCTTTTTAGTTTATGATTTCACCAATGTTTCTAGCTCTAGCATTGAAGACCGAGAATTAAGTTAACGATGAGTATTGAATTCATCTGTTCCTATGATTTTTTGTTAAAATATGCCTGTTCTGAAACATGATTTTTGTTTAAACTTTAAACAAAACAACATTTTTTGACAATTTCTCTTGGCATGCAAGCATGTTAAAATGGTATCTATTCTTTTCTGTAAATGTCAGTGAAAATTGTCGACTTTGAACCACTGACACTATATTACACTTTTTATTTGTTCTGTTACTCTCCATATAAAGTTTCCTTATAGTTTATTTTGCCCGAAGAGATAGCACTTTGTTAATATGACTGTGTACGATTTTCTGACATGTGCTGAATCCATGCTAACAAAAATGATTCTTATTTATGATGTGTCAAATTACAGTTCTGAGAGTCGACCTTTTAGGTTACATTCAGACTTTAATTTGACTGAATTTAAATGGCATAAAAATGCCTTTTAGTTGGGCTTTGGCTGACATATTATATATCTCAGTTCAATGAAAAACATTCACATGCAAATATGGTTTGTTTGGAGTAAGGACAAATATGACTATGACTGATGAAGGCTTTTGATCACAGTTCTACAAACTGAACCCTTGAAAAAGAAGAGGCTATTTGTACTGGCATCTGCAGTCCCATGAATTATTTAGTTCACATTATTCATAAATCTCTTTGAAGAGGAGTTTTTAGGAGGTTTTAAGGAGGAGCTGTCATAGTTGTATTGCCAGCTTAAGTGTATGCTGTGTTTGAAAGGCTGTGTTCCATAGCCTGTAAAGTGTGTTACCTGACTACTCCAGCAAGTTAATTTCTTTTTAGAAAATGAAATCAATGCTCATTCCTTCCTTACTCTTTCCATCATTGGGTCTATTGGAAGGAAAAATGGAATAAACATAATGTCGAACATTTCACATACATTATGTAAAGAAGTAGAGAAAACACAGCAATAGAACACTCATTTTCTATTCCAACTCCATACCAGAGTAAGCTAAAAGCTGTCCTCCCCCCGCACCATGATCCTCCTCTCCTCCAGGACTCTGCACTGATGCAGTTGCCAGGAAAGACCTCTCTCTTGTCTTGTTCTAGGTTTCCAAAGCACTTTTTTATTGCTGGTGAATTGATTTTTCCAAAACTTAAGTCCCATTGCTCATGGCATAGACTAGTTTTGCACGTATGTTTTTTTCTGAATTAGTTGTTTATCTATTTATTTCCTTTTCTGATCTTGTATTAATCATACTCTTTGTTACAGAGTAACATCATCTCTGAATGTCCAAAAACACATCTGTTATCTGGACTTGGAGAATAGCTATATCTGATGTTGTTTACAGTTTATATAAAGAACTATTACTTCAAAATCATTTCAATATTTGAAACATGAAGAGAAGTTCAATATTGGCTGCACTTTGGGAAAAACATCCTCTTTAGCTAACACAGGAGAGTAACTCAAGTTCAGACCACGTTTTGAGAGAGTGAGTTGAAATGCTCAGTTGTATTTTCCTCATTTGAATTTTTAAGTAATGCTTTTAGAGTTTTAAATGTAATGAACAGTTGCATTTTATGCTGCTGAATAGCTGTCTCTTCCCCTCAATTTAAAGTGCACAGTATTTGATAATCAACACTTGGAAGGAGGTTAGACCGTATAACCCTTAATGGAAACTTTAACTCTGAGATTCTCGGAAATCATCCCAGGTGGGATTTTAGGCTTAAGAGTAGATTCAAATGCAAACAACCTGAGTAAATTTACTTACAGTTTGACTATTTAAAAAATCCAGAAATGATTTTTATCTTATTTTCTCTAAAATATATATTTTTGAACGGTTTGGACTTTGCAATATGTTTAATAATATGTACATATAAAATGGTTTGTAAAATTATGAGATATTCTATATATATAAAAGCCTAAGTGACTGTTAGGACAGAATGACTACAATGACCGGTTGACCAGTTGCTATGATGTGCACTGACCACTGGGGGAAGACTCAACACAGGAGCTGCCCCTTGGTGGTCAGTGCTCTTCCACAGCAGGAGCACTGCTCAGCTGACTGACCCATCCTGAAGGCCCACCTGCCAGGCAGCAGTCACTCACTTCCTCAGTAGTCCTGCAGGTCCAATCCCTGGAGAACAGGCCAGGCACTGACAGACCACTGCCACTGGAACGATCCTGACAGCACCGCCAACATACTGGAAGTCAGCCTTGGCCACTGTGGCCACTTTCCCTCCCTAAATGCTCCAAAAGGAAGAAAGGTTATAAAAGCGGCCACCAGGTGGCTCCCAACCACTGGTGGGCATGTCAGAGAGAGGGATAAGGGTCCCAGGCCCTCAAGGGTGTCCCACCACCCGCCTAGAGGGCCAATCATGTCCTGGCCTCCCACCCCCACCTCCTCGGGACCCTACCCATGCAAAAATTTGTGCACTGGGCCTCTAGTAGCATCATAATGAAACAAGTGCTTTTTTTTGTAGTTAATTGGAATATTATTCCATAGATAAGAGGAACCAGAATATGTATACTGAAATTCAGAAAGAATGATGTGAGGGAAAAAGTCCCTGTGCTGGGAGTTGGAAGATTTGGAACTTTCTTGTATCCTTTCCTGAGTAGCTGGGTACTATTGAGAAAATCTTGCATTGTCCCTCAGGCCTCAACTTCTACGCATACAATTTAGAATTAGCAGTATCTGGTCTCAGAGTTTCTTTGTGAATGCTATATAATGACAGATATGGAAATATTTTAAAAAGCATTAAATTACCTTTAAAACAATGAGATTTACAAAATTTCAGGTAAAACATTATCTGCCAAGGATGTTTACTTATTTTAAGAATTTGTTTTCTATCTGATTTAGTGAAGTTGTTGTAGGTTTCTTATATTTTCAAATGTATATTCTAGACCAGGTTGGTATGTTTGAATATATCTTTCATTCAGGTGATCACATAAAATGTAGAATTAAAATTATTATTTTCTCATTGTGACTGTGTCTGTCACAGACATTCAACTTCAAATTGAATGTACTAGCTTTAAAACAAAAAACAACAGTACAAATAGTAATGTGATCTTTAGCATTAGGTATTTTATTAAAATACTAGAGGCCTGATGAACGAAATTCGTGCAGCGGGGGGCGGATTCCCTCAGCCCATCCTGCAACAACGGCAGCGTCTCTTGCCCCGGCCTCTGGCCTGAGGCCCCTCCCCTCCCTCCATGCAGCCAGGGCCCCTCCCTTCCCTCCCTCTGAGCAGCCAGGGAGGGGAAACTGGGTTCACAGTGACGTGAGCCCAGCGTCCCTCACCCTGGCCTCTGGCCCGAGGACCCTCCCCTCCCCTCCCTCCAAGCAGCTGGGGTGTAGATGCTGTGCTCGAGTTGCCAGGGTGACGCCATCAGCGTCCCACCCAGCCGCTATGGGCGCTGCCATCTTTGTTGCAGAGTGATGGTTAATTTACATATTACTCTTTTATTAGATAGGATGAATTATTTAATATCAGCATGATTATCTTACAAGTATATATTGAAAACTTTATAACTGGTAGTGTTTGATTTATAAAATGCACATAATACTTACAAGTTGAGCATTATCTTAGAAGCCAAAACTAGCAGTTAGCTTAACTGTTGCACAGTATTAACTAGTCTTCCACCTGCTCTCTGTAGAAATCTGAGGTACTGGGAAAATTAATATCCATAAATTTTTTATAACTTACTTATCCTGGTCAAAATATTTTGTCCTTTTCTACAGAGAAAAAGTTTATTCCAATGATAATGTTTTAGCTATAATTTCAAACTGCCTAGGCCTAACATAAATACTATATAATAATTATACTGAGTTATTTTTAATGTATATTGAAATCTTGTTCTGAAAAATGTCCCTACATTGCTCTTGTTTTGCAGGATTTCAAATTGAGATGTAGTGATAGTAAATCCTCAATTGTTCAACATTTGTTAATATCCCTTAAATAAAATGTTAATCATTTTCTTGAACCACAATCTATACCCTATAATTCATGTTGTTCTATCAAGCATGGTAGACTAATGATATCTGTTGACCCAGAGAGTTACATAGCACCTGATAAAATTTTGTTTTGAAAAATAAAATTATGCAAAATCACTGACTATATCAATATAAAATAAAACTTTTAAATAGAAGGTAACGGCAGAGCAACATAGGGGAAAAAATGCCACTGAGGTTCTTCATAAGACTTACTGAAACCAAATACCAACAGCCCAATACTTACCAGTACTTAACCCACCTATTTAGCATCAAATCAGTGATATGACTTCTTCTTCGTTCACTTATTAAGGCTTACGCAAAATAGCATCTGTGTCAGAAAGCCTTAATTATATTATACTAGAGGCCCGGCACACAAAATTCGTGTTGTAGGTATGGTCCCTAGGCCTGGCCTGCAATCAGGGACATCTTCCCAGCTGCCCCCAGCTGGCCCTGACCCCCACTGCTACCCATCCCTGGTTCCCTGTTTCCCATTGGGTGATTGGTGCCTGAGTATGGGGGGAAGAGACTGAGAGGTCAGCTGTTCCTGCCTGCTCACCGGCCCCGCCCCCGCAGTGGGTGGCCATCAGGTGATCTGAATCTGCCGGATAGGGAAAGGGACCAAGAGGTGGTTAGTGCGTCTCATAGTGACTGGTCCAGTGGTCATTCTGGTCATCCTGCTCTTAGGGTCAATTTGCATATTACCTTTTTTTATATAGGATAGAGGCCTCGTGCATTGGTGTGGGCCGGCTGGCCTACGCTGATCTGGGTGAGGGGTCCCCACCGGGGCAGGGGTCACAGGGTTTGCAGGCTGGCCTCACCCCTTATGGGGTGGGAGTTTCCGCTGGGATGGGGCCGGCCTAGGTGAGGAGCTACCAGCAGTTTTCAGGCTGGCATGCCCCTGATGGGGTGGGGGCCCTTGCTAAGGGGGGCGGGGCTGGCCAAGGCGAGGGGCCAAGGATGGTTTGCAGGCCGGCCACACCCCTGGCTTTGTCAGGAAGGACAACCAGAAGACGTCCAGTCTAATTAGCATATTACCCTTTTATTAGTATAGATTACAGTAAAAACTTCCAGATATCATGCCTAATTAATTTGAAAATGACATTTCTAAATGATCACATTCCCTGCATATGGTTTATGGAAGTGATATACTAAAAATAAGCATCTAATTGCTCCTAAAACTAACATATCTTACATAATTAATGTATGTTAAGTGTGTGTATTCTGGGTCTGATATATTTTATTGTGGATGATAATTTTAGGAAATTATGACCCTGCCTGAGGTATAAGTTAGGGTGAGATCAGTAGCTGATTCACGGCATTCTGCAGGTCACTTTTCACCTTGCTGGAGCTCTTCATTGAGGTGATCCCCTAGAGGACAACACCAAGTATTTCTTTGTCAAAGGCCTTCCTTGTCCATTCCACTGATTGCCATTGGATTCCTTGAGAACTGAATTAGTTACCTGAACTACAACAGAGCAAATTATATACATTCCCTTAAGTTATTCCTAACCACATTCTCTATTTGCATAGATTTTCAGAATGAGCCCATTATCTAGTAATTAGTAGTTAGGGAACATTGAGTATATGTCTGCTTTATAACTATTTGCTTGGCCAAATCAGCACATGGTCCTGATATATATAAATTTCAGTTCTACCCCTTAAAATATCTCCTGTTGCTACCCTCCTTAAACTGAAGGTATAAACCCTTGGGTTAAGTGTAAGCCCAAGGTGGTATGGGTTTTCTTTCTTTACACCAATTATCCCAGGCATCTATTTTAATAATTGCAAGACTGCTATCATTAGGTGACGGTTTGGTTTTATAATTTAAAACCATTCCCAGCAGTTATTCTTCCAGGATAAAAATAAAAAGTACTAATTACCAATGTTATAATATGAACTGATTAAACTGTTATACATGTATATGATTATACAAAATTATTACATAATGTTATTATCTGTATACATACACATACACAAACACACACACACACACACACAAACATATATATATATATATATATATATATATATAGAGAGAGAGAGAGAGAGAGAGAGAGAGAGAGAGAGAATGTCATATTATATTTCTCCTATTATCTTCTGCCTTAGAATACAAATCTTTACTGATAAATGTCATACCATTATAGATTCTATATAACCACTGAAGAATTTTGATGGACAGAAAGTATTCAAAGAGGCATATATATGTGCTTTATTATTTTACCACTAGAGCCCCAGTGCACAAAAATTTGTGCACTCGGGGGGTTCCCTCAGCCTGACCTATACCCTCTTGCAATGTGGGACCCCTCAGAGGATGTCCACCTGCTGGCTTGGGCCCGATCCCTGGGGGATCGGACCCAAGCTGGCAGTCAGACATCCCTCTAGAAGCCTGGCAGCCTTCAGGGGATATCCACTTATCAGCAGGGAGCAGACCTAAGCTGCAGTCGGACATCCTTAGTGCTGCTGAGGAGGCAGGAGAGGCTCCTGCCATCACCGCTGTACTGGCAGCCATCAGCCTGGCTTGTGGCTGAGCAGAGCTCCCCCTGTGGGAGTGCACAGACCACCAGGGGACAGCCCCTGGATTGAGCATCTGCCCCCTGGTGGTCAGTGTGTGTCATAGTGACCAGTCATTCCCAGTCATTCTGCTGTTAGGGTCAATTTGCATATTACCCTTTTACTATATAGAATAGAGGCCTGGTGCACAGGTGGGGGCAGGCTGGTTTGTCCTGAAGTGTGTCCCGGGTCAGGGTGGGGGTCCCGCTGGGATGCCTGGCCACCCTGGGTGAGGGTCTGATGGGTGTTTGCAGGCTTGTCACACACCCTTCAGGGTGGGGGTCCCCACTGGGGTGCTGGCCAGCCTGGGTGAGAGGCTGATGGCTGTTTTCAGGCTGGCCACACCCCCTTTAGGGTGGAGTATCCCCACTGGGGTGCCTGGCCAGTCTGGGTGAGGGCCTGAGGGCTGTTTTCAGGCTGGCCAACCCCCCACCGGCAACATAAGCTCCCAGCCTCTCCTTTTTTTCTTTTATTCTGGGATTTATTTACCTTCTATAATTGAAACTTTGTAGCCTTGAGTGGAGCTCAGAGACGGCCAGGGTGGGTGGAAAGCTTGGCTTCCTCCATTTCCAGGGGCAACACAAGCCTCCTGCTCACTCCAGCTCCGTGGCCACGGCTGGCTGAAAGCAGATATCTGGGGTTTATTCATCTTCTATAATTGAAACTTTGTTGCCTTGAGTGGAGCTCAGATCCAGTCTCAGCAGGCAAGAAGCTTGGCTTCCTCCATCACTGGAGCAACCAAGCCGCCTGCTTGCTCCAGCTCTGTGGCTGCTGGCCACCATCTTGTTTGGGTTAATTTTCATATAGTCATTCTGATTGGCTGGTTGGTGTGGCTTAAGGCATAGTGAAGGTACCGTCAATTTGCATGTTTGTCTTTTATTAGTGTAGATTACTACTTATGGGCATAATAGTATCATTACTTTGTGTATGTTTTAATTAGTAAAATAAAACATATTTTAAAAGAAATTACTGAGTAGACATTTCTAATTAAGATAGTAACACAATAAGAAAAAAATTCTTCAAGTGTAATTATAACATCTAGAAAATAGGAAATGTGGCAAATCTCACTGATATTGGAAATTAGTTTTCTTCGTATCTATTTATGAAACACATCTTAAATCTAAGTGTTCATATAATTGACAATAATTTAAGTATGTATATTACATTTATCCATATAAATTAGCCACTAAGGATCTGGGAAATAATGTGATATGAAACTTATTTGGCAACATTATATTTTAGTTGTTATTGATTTAAGATATTTCTAAAAGAGCTTCCTGATTTAGTAACATAGATATAAAATATAATTTCAGAGGATGCCCGTGCACTTTATTTATTGATCATGCCTTGTGGCTTTCATAATAATGTATGACTGATATATCTAAGGACTTTTATTTATTTTAGTAGATATACCAGTTAATAATGTGGATTTTTATTGCAATATATGGAGTTACATATATGTTGATATATATGTGATTTGATATCTATGCTATTTTGTTGTATTGATAGCAAGCTTCAAAACCTCATATGTCAAATTTGCTGAAGGTGTTAACATCATAGATATTTTTACACTTAAACATGTTGAATTTTGTGTCAAAAAAGAGCATTTGGGGGAAGTTTTAATTCATTATTTTGAAAAAAAATTATCTTATACTTCGGAAAGTTTATGGTGAACATGCTCCATCTCAAGATACTTGTGAACGCTGGTTTAAATGCTTTAAAAGTGATGATTTTGATGTGAAAGACAAGAACATCCAGGTCAACAGAAAAAGATTGAAAAGCAACAATTACAAGCATTATTGGATGAAGATGCGTGTCAAACTCAAAAACAACTTGCAGAAAGTTTAAATTTTCTCAGCAAACAATTTCTGATCGTTTATAAGCAATGAGAAAGATTTTAAAGGAGGGAAAATGGGTGCCACATCAAATGAACAAAAGACAAATGGAAAACTGAAAAGTCATCAGTAAAATGTTGCTTAAAGAGCATGAAAGAAAGTCTTTTTTGCATTGAATTGTGACTGGTAATGAATAGTGGATTTATTTTGAGAATCCCAAATGCACAGAATCATGGGTTGACCAGATCAACCATTAACATTGCCTGCAAGGCCAAATCGTTTCAGAAAGACAATGCTCTGCGTTTGGTGGGATCAGGAAGGTGTGGTGTATTATGAGCTTCTAAAACCAGGTGAAACCATTAATACTGATCGCTACTGACAACAAATAATCTATTTGAACCATGCTTTGATTGTAAAACAACCAGAATGGACCAGAAGACACGGCAAAGTAATTTTGCTTCATGATGATGCACCATCACACACTTCAAAACCAGTTAAAGATACGTTAAAAGATCTTGCCTGGGGAGTATTAACCCACCCACCCTATTCACTAAACCTTGCTCCTTCAGATTACCACTTGTTCTGATTGATGGCACACACACTTTCTGAGCAGCACTTCAAAATGTACGCAGAAGTGGAAAATTGGGTCTTTGAATGGTTTGCCTCAAAACAAGAAAAGTTCTACTGGGATGGTATCCACAAATTACCTGAAAGATGGGGGAAATGTGTAGCTAGTGATGGACATTATTTTGAATAAAGTACTTTTGATGTTTCTCTTGAAATTATCATGTTTTCTTTGATTACAAAATCTGCATTATTAACCAGTAGTATAGTCCCTCAAGACATGAGTTTGAGTCCAATTATTCACAAAGCCTTGAAAACGTCTCCCTATATCTATAGGGGAAAGTCATAGCCTACAGGGAATATAGAATGTGGTGTAAGAAAAAGAGATTTATGAATTGATAGTGACTCATGAAGTTTAAAGAGATTCTTGGAAACAAAAGCAATAAATATAGAATAAGGTAGTGTAAATATATTATATATACACTAATAACCCTAGAAGCCTGGAAATCATAGAGAGAAAAAATTCTTAACGCAAAATAAGTTATTTTAATATGTATAATAATTCAGTATTTGTGTAGTAAGAAAACATGGAAAATAACCATAGGTTAATTAATTCTCAAAGTACACATGAATAAAGTAGTTAGAAGCTTAAAATAAACTTCTCATTTATCTCTTTAGAAGGAAAATGTTTATTTCATAGAGAAAACTACAATGTCCCACATTTTAAAGACTAAATTTCCTAAACCAAAATTGTTTCATTGATGCCTGTTTGCTCTGTACATGCCATAATCAATTTACTCAAATGATAAATTGATCTCCTTCAATATAAAGACCACTATATAGCCAATACATGGTGTTTTATATTCACTGTTACATTTAATAATATTATAGGAAAATCGGTACAGAGAAATGGTAATGTTCAAACAGAAATTATCCTAGATACTTAATTGAATATTTTAAATATTTTTATCAGAAATATTGACTATATACAAAAGTAGATAATATAATAAACTGCATGCATCCCAAGATTACTCTGAAACAAATATCAGGCAATGGGTCATTTTTCATAAGTATTTCATTTTGTTAAAAAATAATGATTAAAAAAACAGTTACTATTATTACATTTGCATATTAATAGTAATTACTTAAGTCACGAAATATCTGGTGCTGATATCAGGATCCAACACAAGACAATTGTTTGTTGTATCTCAAAGGTCTCTTCAATTGATATTTTTTATCCCTAAAACCTATTTGCCAAAGAAACCAAATGCCAAAATTGATGTGTGGTTTCCCACATTCAAGATTTGACTAACTGCATTGGTTTAATGCAATTTATTTGTCCCCTTGTTTATTGGACATTGAAAGTTCAATGTAGAGGAATGATCATATTCAGATTTGATTATCTTGTTAAAATACTTGTTAAATGGTGTATGAGAAGGCATATAATGCTCGCTAGTCTTATAAATAATGTTAGTAGGAATGGCGATCACTGCCTATGTGCAAAAACTCATTAAGAATTAGAGTGGTTGCCCTGACCGGTTTGGCTCAGTGGATAGAGCGTCGGCCTGCGGACTCAAGGGTCCCAGGTTCAATTCCAGTCAAGGGCATGTACCTTGGTTGCCGGCACATCCCCAGTGGGGGGTGTGCAGGAGTCAGCTGATCGATGTTTCTCTCTCATCGGTGTTTCTAACTCTCTATCCCTCTCCCTTCCTCTCTGTAAAAAATCAATAAAATATATTAAAAAAAAAAAAAGAAAAAAAGAATTAGAGTGGTGCCGAAGCCGGTTTGGCTCAGTGGATGGAGCGTTGGTCTGCGGACTGAAAGGTCCCAGGTTCGATTCCGGTCAAGGGCATGTACCTGGGTTGCGGGCACATCCCCAGTAGGAGATGTGCAGGAGGCAGCTGATCGATGTTTCTCTCTCATTGATGTTTCTAACTTTCTATCTCTCTCCCTTCCTCTCTGTAAAAAATCAATAAAGTATATTTTTTTAAAAAAAGAATTAGAGTGGTTTTTAAACTCCATTATTTTCTCTTTATTTATTGCCTGAAATATTTGTATGAAGAGATATTTCTATGTATCAAATATTTGGCTATTCTGGGGTATAATTTTTGGCATTTTTTTTCTCAAGCATTACTTTTACACATTTTTTTCTAGTGTGAAATTTGTGTGTTTATTAAGAAAGAAAAAAAACTTTTGAAAGATATGAAAGTCAAACTTTTTCAATTATTCAAATTTCAATGAGACTTTTAAGAAAGTTATGTTTAGATGATTAGTGGGTGGCTAGAAAGTTGTTATTTTAAATAATTCTCAAGTGATAATTGAAGGAATGTGTTTAACTTTGTGCTAGAAAGTTACAGAAAAGGGGGAAATGTAGGTGGTTATCTAAAATGCATTTATTTTAATATCCTTATCTTGAAGGACTGTTGTAATGTGGCATTTGATCAATTAAGTGTAATAGTACTTTTCCTTTTCAAACCAGTGTGATTTCCTTCTTTGAATAAATGAATCAAACTCAGCTGGTTTGATTAGCACTACATTAATACTGTTAGGTAATGATTGCATTTTGATGTAGTGGATTTAAAGATATATGTTTATCAAGCATGCTTTTTTCATTGTAAATTTCCTACTGGATAGCTTTGTAACCTAGAAAAAAAAATCACTTATCCTAGGAAGTAGAGGCAATGTATACTCTCTCTCCATAGATGTCAGTAACTTCTCTCTCTTGGAACGTCTAAGAATTTTTTAAGTTTATATATTACTTCCTTACTAAGGAACAGTAATCTCTTATCTATAAATTTGCTATGGAGGGAGGAATGAAAACACTAGACTATAGTATTAAGGTATTTAGACAAATTTTATATCACCTTAAAATGAAAAAAATCAATAGTTCTTTAGCCTTAGTTCTGAGTGAATAAATACCAGCCATGTCTTTGCTATCTATTTACTAAATGTTTAACTGCTAAATAACTTTATGGCAAACACTTCTAAAGGCAACCACAAATACAGTATGTCCTAAATCATTCATACATTCAAAATATTAATAAATATACCTCATTTTGTTATGACAGGAAATCTTAAAACATAAAGCAGGAGTTAAAAGAACAGGGAAAATGTGAGTAGGTCATGTTTTTTTTTTGAGGTAGGTTTTAAAAGTGATCTAAACTCCCTTGTGAATGCCCTCATGTTTTGTACTTCATGTTGAGAAACATTGTTTTAGATTCATCAGTTCTTCAGAAATTATTAGTGATACCTTTCAAATAGACAGACAACTGGTTAATTCAACAAAACTAATTAACTAATCTGGGACATAATTGTATTTTTCCTTTTTGATCATTTGTATTGGAGTTTTTAGAGATGAACCTTACTAATCTGATTCCTAATATTCACTAACATAGTGAATTCACCTGTAAATAACTATGGTGATTTTATTATGATTCACATAATTCTCCTTCAAAAATTACATGTGCAAATTTTTACATTATTAATATTATAATTATCAGTTACAGATTTAATATTATAACTAATCAACTCCTAAAAAATAGTGTGAACACCTATAATGTTACAGCTAACTGCTTTTATTATAAAGGTGAAGAAATGTTGATAACATACCTAAAACTTTTCTTTGGTCAAAGTATCTTTACTTCTTTTCTTTCATTTTAACTATAAACTGTTAAAATTGTATTTTTAAGATAAATTTCCATCACTTTTGTGTGGTGTGCAATGTGCACTTTGCAATTGACTTATAATTGGACTATGCTGACAATGGAAAATCTTACACGTATTGAACATGACATTTATGACAGTATTACTGTCATCTTGGCTTCTTTTATTGAATATGCAGAGAATTATAATTGGGCTAACAAGCCTGGTAGCCTGGCCTCTTTCCAATTATATTAACCAGCCTGGTTGAGTATTAGCTGCCTGAACACACACGTATTAGGCATAGGGCTTTGTTTTCGTTCCTATTTTATTTTGGTATCTACCCAATAATCTAAGAATAACATTATCTGCCTCCATGTAACGCTGGAGAACTTTCAATAATTCACCTCCATTTCACTGAGAAATGTAAAGAAAAATGTGCCTTCTCTACATGTATCTCATTAGTTTTTAGTAAGACAATGCTTTTTAATTAAAAAATGGTTGTAGTTGCTGCATATTGAATACTAATATTTATCTAATATTTTATAAAGGCTTTTGGCAATGCTTTTTGAATTCAGGCTAAAATTTTTAAGTGATGAATTTGAAACTTAAGAGAAATGTCCTTACATGTGAGCAAGTCAGTATACTGATGCATTGAAATATTCTCTTTGAAATGGAGGCAAATAATACTTTTTACATAATCTAAAAATGCCTTTTAGTTTTGAGTAGTTTTAAACACAATATAAAGATAAAAATAATTCCTGATGTTAGACTTCTGAAATCTATTATAATTCTAGCAAGAATTAAAAACTTAATTTTTAATTGAAAAGCCAATATTAAGAATTGTTAAATGAAACAATCTGTGGTTTATAATATCAAGTACTTTACAGTGTATCAATTATTTGGAACACTAAATTCTGTACTTTTGTTACTCTCTCTTTTTCCTCTTTTTCTGTTTCTCTTTTATTTTATAGCATTCAATATACTTGCATATTTACTTTAGAAACATTTCCAACCCTACAATCTGCAATATTTAAAGTACTTATCTTTATCAGTGATTCTTTGAATATAAATATAAAAACGATCTGGAAATTTATTCTACAGAAACACAATACCACTAAAGCACATGAGAAATATGGTATAGGATGTGTATTGCAGCATTGTTAGTAACAGCAAGATACATACATACATACCTACATACATCACAAGCAGCCTGATGGCTTATCAATAGAAAAATAGTCCTATACTTCATATGTGCTATCAAAATACATACAACTATTAAAATTAATGAGCTGAAACTCTGTGTATTAACCTGGAATATGTGGAAAAGCAGACTGCAAAGTAATGTGTACAGCATTATCCTATTTTTAGAAAAAAATACACAAAATATATATTTACTAGTTTTTCTAAGAATTGCAAAATTAATTTTTCTAACATTAGCAAACTATTAACATTGATTATTTTAGTAGCTAACAGTGGAGAAAAATGAAATATTTTTTTTTTTACCTATATCACCTCTAATTTTTTTAGGTGCATCAATTTTGTAATAAAAACAAACAATGAAGTAAAATAACTATTTCATTCATTAAATAGGAGTAAATTTCTTGGTACAAATAACTTAAATTTTGTTTTAATATTAATCATTTTAGGGACTTTAATGGTCTATACTTTATATTATGAATTACTTCATCATAGGAGCAATATCACAATAAAACTGGTAGTTTAGTTTTGGATCATTGCTTTTTAGTTTGAATTTTATCTCCCTAATAACATTATGAACATTCTCCCTCTCAAGCCATATATACTCTCATTTTAAAACTGGGAAAAACAGAGATTGAATGGGCTTTAAGAAGGAATAATTGAGTTTTTTTTTGAAATATTTTTGTTTTATTTTATATATTTTTATCTGAAAAAATATTTTAAAAACTTGATACACATTTTTGTATGAGTTAGTGAAAGATAAATGCTAATAGTAAGATCACATTTATAATTGTAAAAAATTAAATTCTCTGTGAGTAGTCTGGCATGTAACTAGAAATGCTAGAAAATTTTATTTAGCTTTACATAACTTGAAGGAATGAACTATAGACTAAAATTTCTCTATATGGTTCATAAGTACTTGATCTAAAATCTAAATTAAACTTCATTGAAGGTCAGTATGCCCAAGTAGAGACTGTGTATTGCCCAATTAAGGGATGTGTTACCACTTCATCTTTAACATCATTTAGGGAGTGAAAAAGACTATCTTCATTTTTAAATAGCATTTAAAGCAAAATAGAATATATCACTTCAAAACATTTAGAGGTCTCTAATTATGCATTTTGTCTAGAAATCTCCTTTTGAGTAAAGAACTCTCCTTTAGGTCTGTTATAACTTCCTCATTAAGTTTACTTCTAACCCCAAATATTGTTTACCACTAGATATAAATAAGCCTAAATTTGTACTTCTTAATGGTAATAATGCTATTTAAAGTAACTGAGTTTTCTAATTTCATAGCTATATGCTCAACCAAAAACCAGATAGCTGGAGGTTGATTTGGCTTTGTTGACCTGATGTTTGCAATTCAGTCGGTGACTCAATGACTTAAATCCCAATAGCATAAGGGATTTTGGAGTCACATACACCAATAATAAAATCTCACATTTGCTTTTTTTCCAACTATATTACAGTCAGCAAGTAATTTGACTTGTCAAAGCCTCAGTTTCTGTTTCTGAGGCAACAGCCACAAAACTCCCACCTTGAGCTTGCTGTCATTAAGAGGGAGAAGTATGGAAAATGTTCAGCCTCAGTCTCTGACACTGAGTCAGCACGCAGTAGATACAAGTGGCTTGCCCTTGTGATTGCTCCAGACTTTGTGAGCTATATTTTAATTCTTAAATAATCTGAATTACATTTGAACTATATATGAGTATTTCTTTAATTCAATTATAACTTAAGCTTAGCGTTAAGAAGGAAATAGAGAAAGATTTACAGTCCTCAATGGAATTTCAGCTCCTATCTATTTTTTCTTTCTTATTCAAGAAGTTAGATCATATACTAACAAAATATAACCAATTGTCACTTTCATTGTCATTGGCCCTATTCATAAAAGTATGTTGATCATATAATAATAAATGCATCTTTTTAGACTGTAGCTAACAGTTCTAACATATCTCTTTTTCTTATTAGAGACTCTGTTTAATATCTAATCTCTGTTTGTTCTCTTCTTGTTGTGCAATCTTTTCTTGGAACCAGCTGCTGCTTCAAAAAATAAAGTTAAAGGTGAGCTCCTGTCTGTTTTGCATGATTCACCATGATTCATTTTTCTGTTCAGTCCTCTAAGTACTCTCAAATGATGGAGCCAATTCTGTTGGTGGTAATATTAGTTCAGTATATAAATATTCATCACAAATTTTTACAAATATAAATATATATTATTTGAATTATTCAGCTTCTGATATATATCTGTGTTTGCATCATGATTTGTGAGATTTTTTGTTTGTTTTATTTCTCACTTTAAACATTGCTTTTGTGCACTAATATTTAGTTTTTTGACCTTTGTTTCCTTGGTGAAATTGTAAATTGGTAAAAATATAACATAAAATAGGCTGATAGAAAATCTCAAAATTGAACATACCCTTCATAGAATTATGTGAAGAGAAAATGTTATCTTTTAAAAATGAATATTATAAACTGCGGGCTGCTATTTATGATGTTCCTTCTATTTCCTAGTTGCATTAAGTTTGCATTTGCTAGAATTCTAAAATATATATTTTCACGAGGAAGGATGAACTTGTCTAATGCCAGAATGTTTCCCTGAAAGAAATATACTTTTGGCTTAATGTGCCAATCTTTATGGTTTTGAAAGAATTCTAGCATATGTATAATACTGTATCATAGGTTTATAGTTTATGTTTTGATTTTATATTCTCTACAACAATGTATATATTTTAAAAAATTTTCTCCTTCCTATAAAGTGAATATATATATATATATATATATATATATATATATATTTGTATATATAATCTTTCATGTATTATTATGCAACAAAACTGCAATTATCTTATTGGTCATATATCTATTATCTTCAGTTTCCTCATCTACAGAGTGTGAATAAACAATAATTTCTTCAAAAGATTCTTGTAAGAGTTGAATTAGGTAAACATTTGCATTTTAAACAATGCTGGTTTCCTTTTGCTTCTCACAAAACTGCCTCTTCTTTGTGAAGAATTTTATGAGTTTTCATCACTTATGTTGTGGTATCTATTATCTCCCTGTGTGTGCTCAGAAGAAATGAGCAGGTGGTTTTGTCTCTTTATCTACTTCTCTTATTCAAATTCATCCCAAGGCCAACCATCTCTGTTATCTTCTCCCTCCAGCCCTGCCCTTCCCCAGGTTTTAGTTTTATAGCTAGTTTCAACACTATGATAGAGTCATCTTTGAAAGTTAACTGCTCCCTATTTATAAGGCTAACCATTTAGTGTGCAAGTACTATTTTCCTAGCAATATATTTGTTTTATAGAACACTAACGATATAAAAGACAAGATGGCAAATCCATGTTACCATTTGTCGTATCCTCTATATCTAGCCTAATGTGTGGTTTTCTTGATGGTGAGAATGGCACCAGGTGTTAGACCTATGGAGTCAAACCAGACCTCAGTTCAGCAACCCTGGTGACTGAGTTCCGGCTAGGAAAGAATTCAGAGCCAAGACTCAAACTATAAGAGAAAGTTTATTTAGAAAACCACTGAGATAGAAGTGAGCAGTAGAAGAAATGGGCCCAGGAATTAAATTACATTATGGAGGCAATGGAAAGGGCCCTCAGAACTTAGGCGAGAGAAAGGTAAGGGCAACTTGCTTAGGGGGAGTGGAGGAGGAGTGGAAAGGCACTGGTATGCTTCAGAGGGAGAGCAGACTGGGCCTTCTTGCCTAAGGGCTTTTAAGGGTGGAAATTTTAGGGAAGGTCCTAGGAAAGGATCTCAATAGAATATCCATCAGCTTTCCAGGTGTGTCCTTCCAGAGTCAGGGTCTCCACTGATTGGTCAGCACCATAGCAAGGAGTGAGTAGTCAGTGCAGCTGGTCCTGAGGTTATCTGTGACATCACTTGTCTGATTTTGCTGCTTTTCTGGGCCTGGAGCTGAAGCACAGCTGAGGTTTAGATGTTATCCCTGAGGGCTAATGTTTAAGGGAGTGGACATCCAAGGGCCCTCATGGGAGTCACATGAGGCCACTCTTTGATTCCTTGTTTCTCTTCCAATGGAGTCTACCACACAACTATGGACATGGCAGGGGAGGAAAGGTAAAGGGAGGGTCTGAGCTGCATGGCCAGTGATATGAAAGGTCAGGGCATCTAAACCACAGCCAGGGTATACTAGGTAAGGAAAGGTTACCCTGGAAGTAAGGTCCTTGCTCTCCCAGTTTTGCCTGCTGCTAGGCACCCAGAGCTTTCAGCCCTAGTGGCCATCCGTACCTGGCCTATCACGCTTGCTGTGCTCATGTCTGTCTAATTGCCTACCACAGTTTCTGTAAATGTGCTAGAATAATTATGTAGGCTGGAGTCCTCCTCAGAGAATGCTTTAAGTGGCAGGTAAGGCTTGAACTGATTCTTGATGGTTGGGTAAGATGTTGAAAAGATTAGTAGAGAGGAAAAATAACAAAAGCATAAGTAAAGGTATAGAAATAGAAATGAGTAGAGTTCATTTCAGTATAATGAAGACAGGTTTTGAGGAAAGACCTGTTATTATGGAAGTGGAGGAAAATAAATGCGTTGATTCAATAGGCAATCGAGTGATTGTGAGCCATTACCATATTTTACTACATAAAACCTATTGTAATACTCAAATGTATGATCACCTAATAATTTTTAAAAACAAAGGACAATAATTCAAATGATAATATACCATGAAAATTTGTGCCCTGGGGCGGCAGGGGGGCGGGCATTCCTCACCCTGGCCTGCCCCCTCTCACAGTCCAGGAGGGCAGTCTGTAGGATAGTTTGTGGGAGGCGACTGGCTGATCAGGGGAAGGCACTGCCCCCATCACCCCCTCACTGTTGCTGCCTCTGACCTCCCTCTGCGGGAGGCGACCCAGCAATCAGGGGAAGGATGCCCCCATCTACTGCTGCCACTGCCAGCTGCGAGGCTGCCTGAGCCTTGGTTCTCACAGACACTGCAGCTTGCGTGAGCCTAAGGCCGCCCTCATTGCCTGATCCTCAGGCCTTCGCAGTGGCAGCCGCCATCCGAGGCTTGCCTGAGTCTCGGGCTGGCCTTGGGCAGTGGCAGCCGCCATCTGTTCCCCCGATGCACCTCCTGTTCAAGTTCCCACTGGGGATGCATCATCAAGTCCCCATCCACCCATATGTGCCTCGCAGCTCACCCAGCCCCGCCCACCGACGCTCTCCTGCCGTGCACGCAGCCTCCTGGTTATTGCTCATTGTGGCATGAGGGAATCATGGGTGATGGCATGACGACCACGTAGGCTTTTATTAGTATAGATAAGTTACAAAGTATTAAGTATAGAAAAACAATTTACCAATGTAGAATTATAGCCATAAATTATATTACAGGTATCTGTTAAGTCATGTCAGAAATCAAGCTGGCTAGGATCTTACAATGCAAATATCCTTCTGCACACAATTTGGTGCTTTTCACATCACCATCCCTACTGTTCTACACCTATTTATTTTATACTCCGGAGTATAAATCTCCTTTCTCCAATTGTTTACAAGCCTGCAGGGAGCTTTGGGACATAGTTTGCCTATGTTTTTGCATCTATAAGGTCTTATAGAGACCAGAAATGATACTTTCTAAAATGAACTGTACCTCAAGTAGAAATTGAAATTTTATTTCTATCAATTGAAACATATATTATGTAGAGATAATAATAGAGAGAAATACTCAATGCTTTTATTGACCAATTTCCATGTTAAGGAAAATGGCATTCCTTAACATGAAAAATAAAAGAGTGGGTAAGAGGATAATAAAACCCAAAGTAATATAAAACACAGTTGCTTAAAAATAGTTCATTTCCTGGTCCAAACAAAATATATATATTTCAGGGAAACAAGGGAAGTTTTGAAGAGGATCATATTTCACTCATTTTTTCCCATGAAATCATCCAAATTTGGGGAGCCTCTGAAATATTGGAGAGAGTCATGTGTCCTGATATATATATTTTTAAGAATTACATTCCAGAACACAAAGTCTAATAATGTTTTGACATTAACTTCCCAATAAAATTTTTAAACAGACTCTTAAAATAATTTATGGGTGTTTACATTAAAAGAGAGGATTTACTAAGAGTCAACATTCATTAGTAATGGTGTAGGAAATTGTCCTAATTCCCTCTTTATTTTTATTTTTTTATATTGGTTATTATCCTGGTTTCTGAGGACAAAATTATAAATATGTCTGAATTTCATTAAATCATTTAACAGCTAATGCTTTTCTTACCTTTGCAGAAACTTTCATTCTGGAGACTACCAATTAATCTTTAGTGCTCAAATCCAATGGTGGTTTCCCAATCTTCATATTACTCATTTTGTTTTGCTGAATATATATTGTTTATTTTGATTTTCGTTTGCCCTTGATTTTTGATTTCAGTGTCTCCATGCAAAATGTATGTATGTATGTATGTATGTATTTACTTATTTCTTTACTCCTCTTTCTGTTTTTATATCTTGCTCTGGAATATATATTTTTGATCCCTGAAAAGATTACTAATTGCAGTGTTGGTTCAGTGCTCCACATCCCCTTTAAGAGATGAACTTTAACTTCTACAAAATAAAGAAAGCAGCCTTTTTCTAGATGATTATGCATCTACAACCAACTTCTCTCACCATTGTTGACTATTAAGAGAAAAACAAAGGACCTAATAAAATTCCTCCGCTGAAAACTTAGAACTGGGAAGGGAGAAAGGAGAGAGAGAGAGAAAGAGAAAACTGAAAGGGGCAAGAAAAAGGAGAGATAGGGAATCAATTTTGCTAAACTGTGTGGCCATGTCTTTTGTATGTAGACCAAATAAGAACATTAATTAAGTCAAGAAAAAGAAAGCTGGATGTACAAAGAGAGGGCAAGAGAATGACCTCATTGTGCTGCATTTTGAAGGTCTTTTATCCTTGAGGAAGGCCTTTTAATTAAGCTTTCCAGATGGGTTTATCTTGTTCTCAATCAAAAGGGAAACAACTACCATTAACTGTCTTCTTTCTCTGAAGGTTTCTTAGTTGATTTCAATGAATACTTTTCTTGACTTGTTCCTACCACTAAGCTCTTATTTGCTATTTCCATTCACCCTACTAAACATTTCCACCTGAATACTAAAAACTGAAACCTATTTTTTTGCAAATCTGAGGCCTCAGGATTTGCTGTGTTTTCTCATGAACAAATACTTCCCTAACTTTGTAGTTTAAAATAATTGAGACATCTTTAACTTCTTTGACTTAATGCCCCCCATAACCAATTAATTATCAAATTGCCCTTCTTTGACGGGGATAAAATTATCCTGATTACATCCTATTTTTACCATGAGAATAGTAGCTTTTGCATGGTACTCTCTTCTTCAAACCACTTATTTCTCAGAGCTGGCCTGGAGAAGTTCCTACCTTGTCTTCTGCTTCAATCCTTGATACCCTACAATCTATTCTACATTCATATATCACAGTAAATTTTTTAAAAGATCAACAGTTAGAGGTAGACAAAAAGGTACCATGAAGTGTTCCTATATTTTTTGTATAAAATTATTTCATTTTATGCTATTGTAAACTTATAAATATAGACTACATGTATTTTAATGACTAATGTTGTTTAAAAATCTTGTAAAATTTCTAAATACTTTCAATCTAGTAAGTATCTTTTTAGTCTCTAACCTGATTTTTCGGCTTTTTTAAATTTAAAATTTGGCAACAATAGTGAAGATAAAATTTTATGTCATTTCTAGTTAGCTATTACTTTCAATCACACAATCGTTTTTCAGTGCTCAAATATAATTAACATAATTCTTTTCACTATACATGAGAATTGAAAGATAATGCAGGACACTCACCAATCAAAGTTCAGTTATATATGTGGTTTGAGAAGAATCAGTATTTCAATTTACTAGATTTAAGTAATAGTCATATATAATATTGTTAAGTAAAGCATTCATACAGGTGCAAATATAAAAGTCTCTAGTAAACCTTATACCTTGGAGGTAAATTGAAATGCATATATGAGGTTGAAATTGAGACATTGGTTCAAACTATTCTAAGATTTTTATCTTCACTGGGGCACATATTTTCAGTTTGTATGCAGTATATATACTAACAATTTCCATTTTGTACTCTGACAGACATAGATCAAATCCTGATTTTCAATTTATTAGATTTGAACACCTGGACAGTTCAATTAATTTAATTCAATATTCAATTATTATGACAATTATATGGGATAATGTATAGAAAGAAATTAAACTATGGAAAGGTGCCCAGTAAACAGTAAATTGTACTTATTACTATCATTTCTATTGTTATTTAAAGAATGTCTGTGGAACAACACACACAATAAAATAAAATAAAATAAAATAAAATAAAATAAAATAAAATAAATCATGATGTAAAAGACAAACCCAAAAACTAAAGCTTTTATTGAGTATCAGCTGTATTTCATCTTTATGATGCATTCATGTTTAATCATCTATACCAGGGGTGGGCAAACTTTTTGACTTGAGGGCCACAATGGGTTCTTAAACTGGACCGGAGGGCCGGAACAAAAGCATGGATGGAGTGTTTGTGTGAACTAATATAAATTCAAAGTAAACATCATTACATAAAAGGGTGCGATCTTTTTTTTTTTTTTTAGTTTTATTCATTTCAAACGGGCCAGATCTGGCCAGCGGGCCGTAGATTGCCCATGGCTGATCTATACTAATAAAAGGGTAATATGCTAATTAGATTGGATAGACCAGATATCATTCTGGACATCCTTCCTGACAAAGCCGGGGCCCAGGTGGTGCCACCCGGGGTCCTGGGTGCCTGCCCCATAAAACCATCCCAGGTCCTGGGTGCCTGCAGCCAGCCAGAGGGAGTGAAGCCTGGGTTCTGGTTGCCTAAGGCCACCAGAGGAGGGAAGCCTGGATCCCAGGTGTGGGGGCTGAGGCAGAGGTGGTTACGGGCGATCAAGCAGGCAGACGAGTGGTGAGGGATGATCAGGCAGGCAGAGGCAGTTGGGGCAATCAGGCAAGCAGGCAAGCAAACAGTTAGGGGCATCAGGCAGGCAGGCGAGTGGTTAGAAGTGATCAGGCAGGTAGACAGGAGATTGGTTAGAAGCCAACAGTCCTGGATTGCTAGAGGGATGTCTGACTGCCAGTTTAGGCCTGATCCTGCAGGGGTAAACTGGCAGTTGGACATCCCCCAAGGGGTCCCGAATTGTGAGAGGGTGCAGGCTGGGCTGAGGGACCCCCCCCTCCCCGTGCACAAATTTTGTGCACCGGGCCTCTAGTAAACACATAAAACATAATGTGCATAGTCCACTAGATATATTAGTATATTTTCTTTCTTCACATTTAAATATCAAAAACCAAACTGTATAAATGATATCATTAAGGAATTTCAACCCAATGTCAGAAAGGAAAAAAAAATGAAGAAAAATTGTCACAGAGTGGTTTACATAATACTTAAAATGTAAAAATAACTTGTCTCTGTGAAGAAATTGAGGACTAAGGTTATATATAATTTATTTTGAATACATCACTTAACTCCTTTTGTTGAAACTATGTTTAGATTTTAATTTTAAAAAGTGCAAATTCTTGCATAATAGCTATAAAATCTTCATAAAAAATAACTCATCAAGAAACAGTTATTAAAGCTTATGTTTATTTGTCCCATGCAAGGCAAGCTGATATAAGAAAACATGTTGTGAATGTTAGATATACAGTATGTCAGAGAATTTAGAAGCATATTATGTTTCCATAACATATTCACTAGGGGCTCCAGGTGGACTTGGCTGAGATTTGCTAAATCCATCATCTTGTGCTTCTCACTTCTCTAGGAAAAGTGGCAGAGACATTGCTATATATGATAATGTAGTAACATTTTTAAAGATATAATTTGTAGCTACAGCATTTTTTTAACTTTGAAAAGAGTAGATAACAATAATAATTATAACAGTTAACATTTCTTGAATGTTTACTATGTGCTAGACATTACACTCAATATTTTATATGTTTCCTAATTTAATACCTTCAAAACAATTTGAGGTAAATACTGTTATTATTCTCATTTTTAAAAAATAAGGAAAAAAAAGCAAAGGGTTAATAAATTTGTTTTACGTTTCCAAACTGAGTAGACGACAGGATTACAATTCAAAATCAGACCTAATGATTCCTGAGATCAAACTTTGTATCTTTTAGAATCTCTAAAGTTTCCAGATTAATCAGTATTACCAGTCAATTTAAATGTTTTTACCTATGTCTCATCTACCCAGGCAGGACTCGGGTTGGAATGGGGGTAAAGTAGAAAGATGATGAGCTATCAGAAACAAATAAATTGGACCTACCAAGTTGGGTACATTGCTAACAAAAAAATATTCTCCCAGACTTGTTTTATTTTTCTTCTTTTTCTTTCAGGTCCCTTATCCTTTTATTGTATGTTAATTTTACTTATTCCCTCTTGGGAAAGTGAGGAGGTAGTTTCTCAATAAGATGAGTAATGTTTTAGTCATAGCTAACGTAAAATGCTAAGCTTAGAAGAGGGTAACATGGTTAAAAAGTGTGTTCATGGAAATTTTATGACAAGATGATTCAGTAGGTCAAAATATACATAATTTTAGTTTTTAAAGTGCAGCTTTATTTGATGTGGTTTCTGATTTTTATTTCTCACTCTATAGGGGTTTTGCCATGTAGTTGCTTTATAGAATATTTCATTATTTACTCTGGCGTAACTGTCCACATTAATGTTGTACAGTACAAACCGGTGTGGGACAGGATGGAACAACCCCTCTAGACACTCCATTTGCAAATCTAAACAAATATAATTTTTCACTTGATTTAATGGAACTTCATTTTGCTCACTCCTTTCTTTTTGAAATGCAAATACAGGCTTGAGCTTTCCTGTGGACATGTGTATAAACGTAACTCATTTGCCACCAAAACAGAGTAAATTTTGTGCAGTGATTAAAAATTAGTTTAAGCGTTGCTATCATAAGTTTATGTCCCAATTTCCATTATAAATAAGTCATTGCAATGCTTTTTATTCTATCTAAATGCATCTCATACCAAAGGCAGGATCTTCAGGGACTCAATGCATTCTGTTGTTTCATGTCATTCTATTATGTTAATGAAATTGGTTTGTGCTTATTCTATAGCTGTGGGGTAGGGTTTTAGAAAGTCTATCATTAAAAGCCCAAGGTTGGTGGCTTCTTACAGGTTTTGAAACAGAAAAAGTTGTAATAATGAGAAATACAGTGATTAATGTGTAGCAGTTGGGCATTTAGGGGAATTTTCAAAAAAAGTTATGTAAAGCCAATAGTTACATTAGACTAAAAATAAATCCCATTTCATGTTTCAAATCAGATGGAGTTATAGGTATATACTTTTAATGGAAAAAATCATTTGACCTGACATCATATTATAAAATATTTACCATGAGCAAATTGTACTGTTCAAAGCTTTGGTGAAGGATATCAGAGTACAGTAGATCCTCAGGTTACGAGTTATGTCGCAGATTCGTTCCTACTCATGACATAACGCAATTTTCGCCCTAAGTCAGAACCCACCTACATAAGCACCCACGTCACTCACGTGGAGCACATACACAGCAGTAATGAAGTGAAACAGTAAAAAAAAAAAAAAAATTAAAAGAAAGATAACAATTCCTGACATTTACTTGTGGTAAATACATAATAAAAAACATAAAGCACATATGTACATATGTCGAAATGATGGAACATTTTTTTTTAATAAATAAATGGGAGATGGAGACATAACCACGAAACGATGTACATCGAGTCCGACATAACCCGAGGGCTGCCTGGATGTCAGTTTTTACTTTACCACTTACTTGCTTTTCAGTCTTCATATCAGTAAATAGGGATGAAACTATTAATATCACTAACTACATATAGTTTTAAGAATCAAAGGGCATCTGTAAGGAATTTTAAAACAACCGAGTCCTGGCCAGTATGCTCAGTTCTTTGGGCATGTTCCTGTGCACTGAAAGGCTGATGGTTCCATTGCCAATCAGGGCACATGCCAAGGTTTCATGCTTACTCCTGGATAAGGAGTTTGCAGGAGGCAGCCTATTAATGTTTCACTCTCATCAATGTTTCACTCTCACATCGATGTTTCTCTCTCTCTCTCCATCTCCCTTTCTCTCTAAAAATCAGTAAAAACATTAAGAAACTAACAAACAAACAAAAATAACTGATATCCATATGTAAATAGCTATTAATTAAATGTCATAATTACAGAATAGAAACTTGATATTCAGTAATGAATAAAATGTGACCGATGTTCTAAGCCCATGCCAATGATCTATGTGCATAGAAATATCTTGTAATAAGATATCCTTTTAAGTTTTTTGTTTGTTTGTTTTGTGTTTTGTTTTTTTACTGAACATTTTTGAGTAAGGAGAAAAAAAGTATGTTCTTTTATTTTTGATAAAATTTTATTGAATGTCTGTAGTGTGCTAGGATAATGGGACTTTATGGGGCTCTCATTCATTCATTTTTTTCACTCATTCCTTCACCCAACATTGACAGAAATTGCTGCAAATATTTTAGTAAAAAATAAGTAAGTTATACACTAATAATCTATATATTTATAAAAAGCCAGTGACTGTAACAGCCATAACAAATCATAAAGACCAGTCACTATGATGCCCACTGTGGCCAGCAAACCGGCTGATCATGGGGTGGGGCTGGCCGGCCAACCTCTCAGCCCCTCCCCGCTGCAGGCCTGCCCCTAATTAGACTCTCCCACCCTGATCAAGAGCAGGGCTGCCTGCCAAACACCCCTTCCCTTCCCCCCACCCCTGCCAGCCCCACCCCCAATCAGCCAGCCCCACCACGATAGACCTGCAACTACTCCCCCTGCTGGCCCACCCCTAATTGCACTCTCCACCCCAATAGGGGGCAGGGCTTTGTGGCAAACCTCCTGCAGCCCCTCTCCCAGCTGGCCCCACCCCAGATCAGCCCCCCACCCCAATCAGGGGCAGGGCCAACTGGCCAACCACCCATGGCCCCTCCCCCAGGCTGCTGGCCCCCGATTGGCACTCCCCACCCCACTTGGGGGTGGGGCCAGCTGGCCCACCATCCACAGTCCCTACCCATGGCTGGCCCCGCCCCGATCATTCCCCCAACCCCAATCAGTGGTGGGCCCGCCATCCAATCACCCACAGCCCCTTCCCCCAGCCAGTCCGGCCCTGATTGGGCACCAATCAGGGTGAGTCAGCTGGCTAACTTCCTGCCATCTCCTCCTCCTGACAGGCCCAGCCCCAATCTGCCTGGATTGGGGCCAGGCTGGCTGGACCCCACCCATGCATGCATTCATGCACTGGGCCTATAGGAGTGTTATAATGTGATAGGCATTATGAAGAAAACATAAAGTCAAAGGGTGAGATAAAAATGCTTGGACATAGTACAGAAGGGAAGTAGTTCTAATGTTGATCAGGGAGATTAGGAAAAGAAATATTTGATGAGGAAATTGATGGTGAGGAAGCAAGACATGCAGATACCTTGGAGAACCATCCCAAAAAGAGGAATCACAAAGAAAAAAGGACTAAAGGCAGTAAGGGTACAGTTTATTAAAGGGACATTGAACAGCCCTGTATGGCTAGAAAAGCCTGAACCTAGGAGAGCAAACAGGAGAGAAGGTCATAGAGGTATTGAGGTCCCACGTCATATAAGGATTTCTGTTTTGTTCCAATTGAGATTAAAAACAAACAAACAAATAACAGAAATAACAACAACAAAACACTGGAATAATGAGCAGAAGAGAGACATGATGATTTAGCTTTAACATGATCAGTTTGGCTGCTCTGGTGATAATAAACTGCAGTAAGAGATGTTAGTACACTTTTCAAAGAAACCAGGGGACTGATGACAGTCGTAGGAGTAGAGTTGTAGCAATAAAGATGATGATAAGTGGTCTTTTGAAAGTACACCTACTCAAATTTGCTGACTGGAAGTGGGATATGATATAAAAGATGAAGTGTGGGTGATTTCAATGTTTTATTTCTTTGTTTTTGTCTAAAAAAGTGAAAAGACAAAGTTACATTTACAAGATGGAGAAGACTGGGAGAAACATGGTAAAATAATGAGAGCTAAACTTTCAATATGTAAAGTTGGAAACACTGTTAAAAGTGAAGATAGCAAGTAGAAATTGTCTATGGATATACAATTTAGGAGAAAGTTTTACACTGTAGATAAAAGACCTGGAAATCATTGTCAATTGACAGTACATAAAGCTGAGATTGGATGAACTCACCTAAGTTATGAGTATAGTGAAAGAAGAAATCAAAAACATTAGGACCGAGTTCTCAAGTATCCAGAAGTTAAAGAGGTCAAACAGATGATAAAATACAAGCAAAGACCTCAAATGAGAATTAAAAATAAGTGAAGAAAGTGTTTTCAAAAAGGAAGTATTGTTCGACTGAGTTAAATGTTCTTAATAAATGAAAACTGAGCACTTACCATTGGATTTAGAAATGTGGAATTAACTGAGAACTAGTAATTGCCATTTAGTAAAAGATATAGAGATTAACCAAATATTCATTTGTAGGAATGCAAATTTGCTACTGTGAAACAATAGCAAAGTAGTATGAGGTATGATTTTAGGGAAATTTATCATAGTCAAAAAAGACTACAAGGAAGATTTCTTAAAGTAAGTGATAGTTATGAGAGAGCTGAACTAGTCAGAACTAAGTAGGCCAAGAAGAGAGGGAAAAACTTCCCAAATCAAGGGAATGGCAGCAGGTGACTAAAAAAAAGCCATATAGTTTCCAATATAGGAAACAATGGGAGCCAGGGATAAAATGAGAGTACATATACCCAAAAATTGTTCCCAGAACTAATATCAAATAACTTACTAACTATGGTTTCTTTTAGTTTTATGATATTGGATCTATGTTCAAGTCTTTAATCCATTTGAATTGATTTTTGTGTATGGTGTAAGACAGTTTCTTCCTTCCTTCCTTCCTTCCTTCCTTCCTTCCTTCCTTCCTTCCTTCCTTCCTTCCTTCCTTCCTCAATCCTTCCCTCCCTCCCTACCTCCATTTCTTTCTTTCTTTCTTTCTTTCTTTCTTTCTTTCTTTCTTTCTTTCTTTCTTTCTTTCTTTCTTTCTCCCCATGTGGCATTCCAGCTTTCCCATCAACAATTATTAAAGAGACTATAATTTTCTCATTGTATGTTCTGGGCTCTTTTTTTGAAAATTAATTGACCACAAATGCATAACTTTATTTCTAGGATCTCTGCTCTGTTCTCTTTATCTAGGTGTCTTTTTTTAGGCTAATACAATACTCTATTGATTACTATAACTATGTAATACTGTTTGAAATCAGAATGTGTTCTGTTGGCTATCAGGGTTATGTAGTTCCATACAAATTTTAAGATTGTACTTTTTATTTCTGTAAAAAATGCCATTGGAATTTTTTTTAAAATATACTTTATTGATTTCTTACAGAGAGGAAGGGAGAGAGATAGAGAGTTAGAAACATCGATGAGAGAGAAACATAGATCAGCTGCCTCCTGCACACCCCCTGGGGATGTGCCCGCAACCCAGGTACATGCCCTTGACCGGAATCGAACTTGGGACCTTTCAATCCGCAGGCCGACGCTCTATCCACTGAGCCAAACCGGTTTCAGCCCATTGGAATTTTGATAGGGATTGCAGTGACTATCTTGATCACTTTGAGTAATATGTACATTTAAACAATATTAATCATTCCAATCCAAGAACACACAAGATCTTTTCATTTATTTGTGTCTTTTTCAATTTCTTGCATCAGTATCTTATAGTTTTCAGTGTATAGGTCTTGCATTCCTAAGTTACATTTATTTATAAGGATTTTATTCTTTTGGATGCAATTGTAAATAGAATTGCTCTCTTAATTTCTCTTTCTGACATTCATTGGTGTATAGAAAGGCAGCTAATTTTTTGTGTATGGATTTTGTGTTCTACAACTTTACAGAAATAATTTATTATTTCTATAGTTTTCTACATATAATATCCTACACAGTGCCTTGAAGGTTTTTTTTACCCAGTGTTATGTTTGTTCTATTTTGTTTTGTTTTGTTTTTTTAATTCTAAGAACAATGTGAAGCATTAAGGGGCTTTAAAGGGGGGGGGGCAGTAAGTATGGGGATGGTGGGCTATTATCACATTTATACTTTGAAGGAGATTACTGGATATTCGAAAAGAATAAATTAGAAGAGATTAATATAGATGACAAAGAGACAAGTTGAATTTTATGGAAAATTGAAGTAGACCAGAAAGAAATACTTGTAAGTTGGTCTAGAGGCAAAGAGTTACTAGTGGTAACATCAAGGAGAAATGGACAGATTTGAGAGAATAGGAAATCTTTCCAAAATACAGTTGAAACATTTAGCAAAAATAAAGAACACCATTAATTAAATAAAAATAATTTCCTCTAAATATTTGTAACAGATTTAAAATATTTTATTATTCTTCATATTCATTCTCATCAAAACCTCAAACCAAAACTCAAAAAAACTAGTATAGCAGTTCTGATCTTGTCAACATGTTAGCTCATAGAAAAACACAACTATATTGTATTGTTGAACAGAAAAAAAAGTAAAGGAAAAGTTGTAAACTTTATTACAAGAAAAATATTATATATATATATGTCTTTCTTTAAAATAGTTCTTATATATCTTATTAATTTTCATAACAAAACTTCATATATCTAATTAATTCAGGGAGGAGAAACATATTGAAAAACATTTTAAGAATAACTGAAAACATTCTAAAAGTCATAAAAACTTATAAAACTCAATTATATATTTCTGTTGGTTCTATTTTGAATATAACAGATTAAAAATTACTTATACATTTGATTCTTATCTCTAATTCAGTATGACATTCTTTTAGTGAAATGAAAGCAGTAATAATGTATGTGTGTGGCATAAAGCTCATTAATTTAAATCACTACTTTTGTGTTTTCTCATTTTGGCCAAATTAAAACAAAATAAACTAAAATAAACAAACAAACACACTGGCAGAATAGAATTCAAAATTATTTTGTGGGAATCTGTTTTTTTCTAAGATAGAGTAATCATATGATGAGGATTGGGTTCACTTAATCAAACATGCAATCTTGATACAAATTAGGAATACTAATTGATTTGAACAAGGGACCAATAGTTCATGAAGAGTTATCTTCCATCTTAGCCAGAAATGATCTTGGGAAATACTATCAGATCTCTTGGCTACCTAACCAGAGTTTGGGAATCCCAATGATATATATTCACAATGGCATGTACAGTTATTTTCCTTAAAATAAAACAAGCAATTTTCCTCAAAAGAAAATACATGTACTCACAGATTTACAATATATACTGAAAAAAGAAAATACTTCTTTTAAACTGCAGTTGTTCAGTTCTAAAATGCAGCCACTAAACAGTAAAAAACTAAAAGCTTTTCTCTAATATCAGGAACAAGACAAAGATAACTATTCTTTCCACTTTTATCCAACATATTAGTGAATGTTCTAGCCAGAGCAATTAGGCAAGAAAATGAAATGAAAGGCATGGAAATTGGAAAGCAAGAAGTAAAATTATGACTATTTGTGAATGACAAGATTTTATGTATAGAAAACCCTAAAGACTCCCCCCAAAAAACTGTTAAAACTAATAATTTCAGTAAAGTTTCAAGATACAAAATCAACATACAAAAATCAGTTGCCTTTCTAAATACAAACAACAAACTACCAGAAGGAGAAATTAAAACAAACAAACAAAAAAACCCACCCACATTTATAATTGTATCAAAATAATAAGATACCGAGTAATAAATTTAACCAAGCAGGAAAACACATGTGCACAGAAAACTATAAGACATTGATAAAAATAAAAACAAATGAAGAAGACAAAAGCAAATGGAAAGATATTCTATGCTTGTGGATTGGAAAAAGTATTGTTAAAATGTCCAATTACCCAAAGCAACTATAGATTCAGTGCAATGCCTATCAAAATCCCAATGCCATTTTTTACAGAAATAGAACAAACAATTCTCAAATTTATGTGGAACCACAAAAGAGCTTGAATAACCAAAGCAGACTTGAAAAAGAAAAACAAAGCTGGAGACATTACACTCCCTAACTTCAAACTATATTATGATGTTATAGTAATCAAAAGAGTATGGTATTAGTATAAAAACAAATACCTAGATCAGAAACAAAATAAACACCCCTGAAGTAAACCATATAAAAAGACAATTAATTTGTAACAGAGACAAGGACATATAATGGGGAAAACTATAATCTCTTCAATTAAAGATGTTAGATGAGAAACATAATGGTGGTATAGGTAAACACCTGTAATCGCCTCCTCTCACAACCAGATCCAAATTACAACTGAACTATAGAACAACCATCATCCAGAACCACCAGAAAGCTGGCTGCATGGAAGTCCTACAACTAGAGAAGTAAAGAAGAAAGCACACTGAGACTGGCAGAGGTGTGGAGGCATGGAATGGGCTGGTCTGATACCCACTTGTGCTGCTTTTTTAATCAGCAGGCAGATCATCTCTGTGGAGGCCACCTGTGAAAAGAAAGGGGTCCCACCCCCACACCAGAAGCCCAGTGCAGCATCCCAGAGCTTAGAAAAGAAGTCTCTGTAACTACTGGCTGTAAAAACCAGTGCTGATTGGAGCTCAGTGATAAAGAGGCTGCTGGAGACCCAGCTACTCCTCTTAAAAGGCTGGCACCACAAACTGAACTTACAAGGTTCAGCTTCCTCTGAGCTGCAGCACCAGGGCAAGATTCTGGGGGACCTAGACACATATGAGGAGGAACTGGATTTTCTGGCATCAGGGCAGGAACTCGTGGGCGGTTTTCTCCCAGATGGAGGTATTTTCAGAGATAATTATTCCTATGCTGGGACCTTCCCATTTGCAGGACTGACTGGCAGCCATTTCTGTTTGCTCTGCCCTGGTGATTCCCTGAGACCCCACACCATCCAATTTGCAGGCTCACCCAACCTGTGTGCAGCAGATTTTTCATATGAATGGCCTGTCCTTACTCAGTCTAAAATCTGTCAAAAAAGCTTCAGCTGTGTCAAGGAGCCCCAAACCTATCAATAAAAGGCTCAGGGCCTGGCACCAGCACCAGCCTGCCTTGCTTCACAGCTGGGCCTTATCTGGGCACTTTCAAACCTGATACAAAGAGTAGGGATCTGCAGATCTCTCTGTATATCCTGCTGGATGGCTCCAGACAGTGGCTTACTTTACTCCTCCCCAGAGACCCAAGAGCCAGTATACCCAATGGTTAGTGTCAGAACATACCATATTGTAACTCTACACATCCATAAGCAACACACTCAAGGGGCAGATTCAATGATCACCAAAGCCCCAGTGAAGCAAATCATGCTCCGTAAGGGTGTCTCCTGCACAGCAACTCCCACTGTAGTCCCAGCTGGTCCTCACAGCCAATTGACCTAGAAGTCAATTCCTCCCAGTGACACCAACAGCAATCAAGTCTCAACTACAACAAAACTGTGCACATAACCCACAAAGGGGTGCACCTAGAGTGTCCACCTCAGGTGATTGGGGAGGCTAAGCCACTGGGCCTTATAGGACACCTACTACACCAGGCCACTCTATCAAATCAAAGAGACATAGCAACTCTACCCAATACAGAGGGAAGCAGCAAAAATGTGGAGACAAAGAAACATGTCACAAATGAAAGAAATGGAAGAAAGCAAACTACTGGATGTAGAGTTCAAAATCATGGTTATAAGGTTACTCAAGAATCTTCTAGAAACCTCCTAAGGACTTAGTGAGGCTTTCAAGGATCTTAGTGAGAATGCCAAACAAAATAGAAAAGGACTATCAGAAATTAAGGATACACTGACTGAAATAAAGAATAATATACAGGGATTCAACAGTAGAGTAGAGAATTTTGAGAATCAAATCAACCAGAAGAGATAAATGAAATAAGAATCCATAAATATGAAGATAGTATAAGGAATCTCTGGGACAACTTCAAAAATACCAACATTCTAATTATATGGTGCCAGTAGAAGAGAGAGAGCAAGATATTGAAAACCTATTTGAAGAAATAATGACAGAAAACTTCTCCTACCTGGTGAAAGAAATAGATTTAATAGTGCAAGAAGCACAGAGAGTCCCAAACAAGAGGAATCCAAAGAAGACCACACCAAGGCACATCATTTTTAAAATACCAAGGGTTAAAGATAAAGAGATAATCTTAAAAGCAGCAAGAGAAATGTAGTGAGTTATGTACAAGGGAATGCCCATACAACTCTCAGTTGATTTCTTAACAGAAACTATGCAGGCCAGAGGGAGTGGAAAGAAATATTCAAAGTGATAATAGCACGGACCTACAACCAAGATTACTCTACCCAACAAAGCTATCATTTAGAATTGAAGGTCACATAAAGAGCTTCACAGACAAGAAAAAGATAAAGGAGTTCAGCACCCCTAAACCAGTAATATATAAAATGTTGAAGGGTATTCTTTAAGAAGAGGAAGAAGAAAAAAGAAAAAGATAAAAAAAATATGGACAACAAAATGGCAACAAATACATACTTATCAACAATTGAACCTAAAAATCAAAATAAAAGAATAATCAATCTAATGAACAAATTAAACTGGGGAATAAAATAGAATAAAAAAACATGGAAATGGAGCAGACTGATGACTCTCAAAGGGAAAGGGGGTGGGGGGAACTGGAAGAGATTAAACAAACATCTTGAATGCATGTATGCATTACCTATGAACACAGACAACTGGGCGGAGGGGGGGACAATAGGGAAAAAAGAGGGATATTTGTAATAATCTCAACAATAAAGATTAAAAACAAATAAACAAACAAAAAAACAGCTATGACCCATGCTCTATTTCCTTACCTTCAAAATGATAAGATAAATGTATGTTGATTTAAATATAATTTTGTAGTGCTATGCTATTCTGGAATAGAAAATTAATATAGGATACAAAAATTTAAAATTGAACATGTGTAAAAATATAAAGGGCTTTGGAAGTATTGATCAATATATTATAAAACACAGAGTTTATTTTGTCTTAGTATTTATTAATTATTGGTATATTTTCCACTGGAAATTATATTTTGCCCCACACTGTAAGCTTGTTTTAATGTATTAGAAACTATAAATATCAATTCTAAATAACACACAGAGGAAGAAACTTGAAATATTCATTTTAAATAATATACATTGAAAAATACTATCACCTATTATGTTTATATACATGTATGTAAACAAATATGTTTACATCAAGGTATACACAAATATAATCTTATATCACGGTACATATATATTTTATACTCACAAAGGCACACACACACACACACACACACACATATATATATATATATATATATATACACACACACACACATCATAAATATGTATCATTAAATAATATGCCCTGGCCCTGGCTGATGGTGCACAATGGTTAGAGCAGCTGCCTGGGCACCAAAGGGTTACAGGTTTGATTCCAGGTCACTGGTACATACCTGGGTTGGGGGTTTCAATCCCAGCTCTGGTTGAGGTGCATGTGGGAGGTAACCAATTGACATGTCTCTCTCATATCAATGACTCTCTCTCTCTCTCTTTCTCTGTCTCTCTCTCTCATTCCTTCTCCCTATCTTCCTTCCACTTGCCTTAAAGATCAATGAAGGAAATATCCTTGAGTGAGGATTAACAACAAAATAATAAAAATAAAATAAAATAAAATATGTTAGTAAACTGAACAACCATGCAAAAGAATGAAACTAGACTACTACCTTATACCATACACAAAAATGTACTCAAAGTAAATGTAGGCAGTAAGCTTCTTAACATTAGTCTTGGCAATAATTTTTAGATCTGACTCTGATAGCAAGGCAACAAAACAAAAATAAACAAGTGGTCTTATATCAAACTAAAAAGCTTTGGCAAAGCAAAGGAGATCATCAATAAAATGAGAAAGCAACCTATCATATGATCAACAATTCCACTTTGGGGTATTTTTCAAAAAATATGAAAACACAAACTACAAAAAATGTATGTAACCCCATGTTCATTGCAACATTATTTACAATAACCAAGATATGAAACAACCTAAGTTTTCACCAGTGAATGACTAGATAAGGAAGATATGACATACATTTATAGACAATGGAATACTACTCAGCTTAAAGAACAATAGAATATTGCCATTAGGAACAATACGGATGGATCTTGAGGACATTATGCTAAGTGAAATAAGTCAGAGAAAGATGAATACAGCGTGTTTTTACTTATATATGGAATCTAAAAAACAATACAAAATAAAAGCCAAGCTCATAGATACAGAGAATAGATTGTAAGAGTGCAGGGGGGTGAGGGTATGATTTAAATGTCTGGAGGGGGATAAAATTATAAGCTTCCAGTTATTAAATAAATTAATCATATGAATAATATGTATAGATGGTGACTATAATTACTACTGTGTTGCCTATATTAAAGTTGATAAGAGAGTAAATCTAAAAATTTTTTTTAATCTAACAACTAGAAATGCATTTAGTGACACATTAATTCATTAACATTTAATTATTTATTGTGTCAAAAATTGAATTTATGTCATTATTCAAAAGAAGTGATAGTATGTTTTATATTTTAAAATCAATCTAAAATTGTAACAGACATTTCAATATGAATGATTTAAAATAAATTATACATAGCACCAAAAATGAGTATGTTTAGAATCCAATTTTAATAGACTACATATGATATTTGCAAAAACATAACCCAAGAAAATAAGCATTTTGCCTTAGATTATCTTATTTTTCATTAACTTCCTACTAACATGATGGAATGGAAGTTTGTATTATCAGTATGTATATTCTACTATTAATCTTTGAGTAGTACCGCTTTACATACCAAAACAAATTTTGGGTGTTGTAGTTGTTGTGGTTAAACATTTTTATTAGCCTTAAAGGCAACTGTCATCTTAAAGTAAGTTGGAGTATGAATAGTAAGTTTTAAGATGTCAACCACATTATCAGTTCGAAAACTGGTAGATGAATATACTAAAATGTGTTTATGTTAGTGAGGTTTAAACAGATTAGACAAATTTTTTCTTGTAATCATTCAACTGCCTCAGCTTCATCAGTAGTTTGTGCAAATGTAAATGACAGATCTGAAATCAACTTGAATAGATAACTGAGGAAGAGAAAAAAATTTAAAGAAAAATAAAGTGTCTGGGAAATGAATATGATGACAATAAAATTATTGAAAATACATATAAATGCAAATTGCATTCATTGTGAAGAACACGATGTTAGAAAGTGCTATTATTTTGAAAGAAAATAAAACTATTTAAAGTTTAAAATAGTTTAAAATAGATGAAGAAGCACTGGAAAAAGATAAAGTTTAAATAATTGTTTAAATATAAATAAAACATATTAGCTACCTCAGGAGACAATGCATTATTGGTAACTTTATTAAAATAAAAGCATGCCAGAAAATAAAAATTTTAAAAGTGAATTATTATCAAATTCAGTGACATGTGACATTGAAATCTGCTTCCAAAACAATTTTTAATTATTGAGAGTCATATGTAAAGGACGGATGTGATCTATTATGTGAGAAGAAAACATTTAATTTTTATCCTTGTAAACGGATTTAGCTTAATAAGCTAGTTTTACCTTTGAAACAGGTCTTCTATGAATAATAGCAGTGTTAAAGAGTAGCCAATGCTATTAATATCAGGGTCAAACAATTTAAAGCAAGGATATTAATTACATACATATTCTAGTTGGAACAGATGACCAAGTTGGTAGCATTTCATTTTCTAAGAGATTTGGTAAACTAGTCTATCTTATATATATATGTAATATAACATTATATTTATACTCTCTTTATCTTATAAAATGTTTTCCTTTTTCTATAAATAAACTAGGTTCCTGATTTGCATGCCTTGTCCCAATGAGAGCTGTAATAGTATTTGGCCCAATGGTTTCAGTAATAGATCACGTATAATGTACCCTTCCTGACAGTGTGGAGATCACATAATTCACACTTTTGACACTAATTCCAACTGTTTGCTGAAGTGACCGTTATTTCAATCTATACTGACTATAGTTCATGTTTGTTATTAGAGAGACTTTAATTTTTGCTCCACCTTGGTACTTATGTTATTGTTACAGAAAAACCGGAGAAGAACCAAGCAACGCTTAGAGAGATGGAGTTACATTTATTATTACGTGCGGGCCCAGAGGAAAATGTCTCTCAAATTCTGGGTGAAATCGCACAGGAAGTTTCCTGTATTTATACCATCTTACCCTCTTTGTCTCCCCAATATGGGTTTTTTCCGGTTCCCTTTGCAAATTCTTAAAGGGCCCCATGTGCTGGCGCTTTGAGACCTCGACCAAAGGCTTGGCCTGATGCCAGCACTGATAACTTCGTCTGGAGAAGGTTCAATGGCCTCTCTGAAATGGGAGTAGTCTTATTTTCCTTATTATTTAAGCCAGCAAGCATTTACAGAAGCCAGAAATAGCAGGGTTAAAATTTCAAGCAGCAGTTTTTATATAAGATGGATGCTTCATTATCATTACCAATTGCACTCTTTATTTTGCTTGTTTCCCCCTTTTTTCTTACTTCAACCTTAGGGAATCTAAGGTCCTGATCTTCTTGTATCAGTATAGAAGCTTACCACCAGATGCCCTAGTTTTTTTTGTTTTTTGTTTTTTTTTATTCAAATTACCATAATAATTCACCTCCGTATTTAAGACTTTCAAGTCCCTACAACATCAGCTGGTTCCTTTGATTAATTGTTTCATTTGTTTGTTTTTCTTTGCAAGGAATTTGTTCCCACAACCTTCCCACAAAGCATGTGGAGCCAACTCCCTTCTGGCTCTCTGGAGTAGCTCTGCAGTTCCCCACATCTGATTAACTCCTCACATCTGATATTAATATGTTTGTTCACTTTTAAGACATAGTCTCTCTATTCAGAGCTTGATTCTGTACTCACCTGATCTAGCAGCTTTTCCAGAATAGTGCAGTCATCAGAAATTCTTGTCCAGGGCAAGAGTTCTCCTTCCACTTTCTGTCAAATAGTCTCCTTCTGAGTTTCCAAGCATCATTAATTAAATAGGATTTAATTGGATTATGCTATGAGCTTTGTCCAGTCCTAGTATAGGAATTAGTCAAGCCCTCTGCAAAGAAGAGGTTGGGATTCTTCAAACCATTTGACTTGAGCATCTAAGATGTTTAGATATCATCTTTTATTTTAGTATAAGGAGGTATAATTTCAGCCAATAGCTTCCCTGCTTATAGTTTTGAAATATTGCCATATAATTTAATTGGGAAGTGCATTAGTGCAAAGTCACTTGTTCCTGTCTTAGATAATTTATTTTCCCCGAAAATAAAAAGAATGACTCTTGATATTTTCTTGCCAAATAACAAATCATTTCACATAAGGAAAATTCCTTCTCTAAGCCATGACCACCTTACATTATTCAAGCTGAGATTTAAACAATCAAATGCACTTGTTACTCCACCCATTTGGGTAGTATATTTTACTATTTCACTCAGGAAATACAATTGGAATGTAAGTACATATAATGTACTTTCCTTAAAAAGTCATCCTTTTCTGTAGCTCACAGAAACAATTGGAAACTACTATTTTGTAAATCACTTGAGTTATAAGGAATCATGCAGTGAATTTCTAAATGCAAAACACTTATTTTTACAAATTATTACTTCCTTAGAAGTTCTTGAGGGTTATGATATATGTTTTTCTAGTAAGTTGACTACCTATTATGTATTAAGCACTGGCCTAGCAGCAAGGAATACAAAGGGCTTTGTCTAACAGTATCTAACAAACTCTCATTTCCTATTACCAGATTATAGAATACCAGAGCACACACTGACATTGTCATTACTTTTAAAATAAGCATATTGTTATTTCATTTTCCTTATTAGTAGCTTCGACCATTGATCAAACTAGCATTATGATAGTGTCATCTAGTGCTTCTTATGCAGGTTGTAGACATTTGCCTATAGAGGTATTTTTTTTTTACTTCTCATGGGTGAATTTCACCTGATAAAACATGCTATAGGCGTTATGCATACATATCTTTCTCTGTACATTCATCTTTCCTGGGATCTTCTGCTGAAAGACACTGCAAAGAAATACTCTCGGTGGGTCACTGAATATAATGCTCTGATTGTGTCTGCCTGTCCATGATGAAAAGGACATTATACACTTTTAAGAAATAGATGATAAAATAAGTTACATTAGCATTTTTAAATTCGCTCTCAGTAATTTAAATTATGAATTTTATTTTTATTACAGTTTCATTGATAGTATTGAGGAGAAAGGTTATTTAGAAGCAGAAACAAAAAACATAACCTGAGACATGATGAACAATATATTTTCAAAACAGATATTTAGAAATGATGCTAGTGTCTCTCAGTAACAATCGTGGCATAACTTATACCTTCTATATGAAATATATTTTTCTATATTAAAAAAATGCTCAACTACTAACATAATTCTAGTGTTTCAGTTGGCAATTCTGTGGCACCCTCTCTGATCCCATCATGAAGGCCAGGTCTAGAACATAGATAAAACTTCCTGATGGAGGTTTGTTGGAGCAGTTTTTTATTTCTGCGCAGCATAATTTTCCCACAATTTGTTTTCTTTAAAAGAGATTTTTGTTTGTTTGTTTGAGATCTGTCTCCTCCGACTGCTTGTTATGCATGTACTTCATTGATTTGGTTCTTTCTACTATGTGATTGCATTTTTCTTTTTGAGTCTACTAATTTGTGCACAGTTATGGACTGAGCAGCTCACATTACTCTCTGGGTGGTTTATGTAAATAACAATAATGAAAAACCCTGAAGCTTCATCCCTGTTCCCAGTGGTATCCCACTGACCTCTTTACAGCTTGAAAAGGCTCTATCTGTGGCTGATTTTTTTCCCTTCCCACTGGCAATTTTCAACCTACTGTGCTTCTTCATCTGATTTCTTGACTCTTTCTTGACTTAAGAATTAATTATTGAAATGTATCAGATGCACTCTGAAAATGTCAGTGTATTTGGTTGGACTTACAAAGAAGCACAGCTTTCCAGCCAACATGATATTGGAACTGAATTTCAAGTAGTGCCTTTCGCCACACATCCTTTTCACAGGCAACACAAAAACATAATGCAGATGATCTATACCAATTCTGAAAAGGTTTGAGCTGTAGAAGGCCATTTGTCTCTATCACTTTAAAGCAGAATGTTTACCTTTGCATTTCAGTGCCTTATTTCTCTTTGAAATTTTAACAAACACTTTGTATACAACTACAAGTGACTCAAAGAAGCTATCCATCTATCCTCCTGCTTCCAAACCAGCCTGTGGCTAATTTAATCTCTCCAACTCAGATGGTTATTGATCCTGGTATAAAAGAAATTCACAACTTCCCTTGTATTTGGTGGAATATTCTACAAGCTTTATTCTCAGAAACTTGGACACGGGAATCCATACACTGAATAGCACAAGGCACCTTGAGAATGGAAGCAATTTAAACACAAAGATTAAACTAATCTGAAAAGAGATTCAGAAGCATTTATTAAAACAGTCCAGGTGTGGGTTTGAGAAGGGAAGAGATGTTTTAATTCACAGAACATTTTAAAAGAATATTTAAAAAATAATAGCTTCATATAGCCTAGACTCTATGCTTATTCATTAACTTGTAAAGTAATTATTAGACACCTTCTTGGAGATCAAGCTGTTTCAGGGGTTTCTGTTTCATTGGTTCATACACCCAATGAAAGAGACAAAAACTCTGTTCTCAAAGAACACATGTCCTCGTGAGGAAAGACAGACAGCAGCGTACCAAAGTAAGGAAACAGTACAGTTATGTTTCAAGGTGATGAGGATTGCAGACAGAACACAGAGAATGGGGTTGAGAATTGCCTGGAGGCGGGAGGATGGCTATTTTAAAGGAAGCAGTCAGAGTCAGGCCATTTTGAGAAGGTGACATTTGGACAAACTGAAGGTGACAAGGGACAAGGTTATGAGCGGGAAAAGCAGGAAAGAATAAGACTGGTGCTAAAGCCTTGAGGCAGGAGCATACTTATGTGCGTAAGAAAGAACTGGGCATCTGGGGTAGGTGGGAGGACAGAGGCTGCTCACAGGTCCCTCAGAACCATCTGGAAGGTTCTCTTCCCCCTGTGGCTCAGGGGTGACTGGCCCCACAACTTCCAATCTCCCTCCTACTCCTGGATTTTTCTTCTTGTGGATGTCTTACCTCCCACATCACCCCATCATGCTTGTGTCCAGAAATTTTTTTAAGTCCAATTTTTACCTCGTAGGAACTCAGCTTTTAAAATCTGATAGCCAGGAAAGCTTTGTTTTCCTCTAAGATTTGAACATGTATCTTTCTTGTATCATGACACGGAACAGGCTAACTACCCCTGCTTGTGGAGAGTAGGGCAGCGTGAAGAGGAGACCTAAGTGGATCAGGAGAGACAAGAAAGAAATGAGTGAAGTTAATTTGCCAGTCTTCTCCAGAGATTAGGCCCCTTGACTGATGAGTGGGGCAAGAAGGAGATCTCATCTAACCTGTTTTAGTGGAGATACTGAGTAACAGGTAGAACAGGTGTTGGCGATATCTTGCAGTAGGCAGGCTAGGCTCAAACATGTGATGAGGGGATTTAGGAGTTCTAAATGTATCCAATATGTAGGGAATTGTGAATAGCCCATAAGACAGTGGTTCTCAACCTTCCTAATGCTGCAACCTTTTATTACAGTTCCTCATGTTGTGGTGACCCCAATTTCATTGTTACAAATTGAACATAATTAAAGCATAGTGATTAATCACAAAAACAATATGTAATTATGTATGTGTTTTCCGATGGTCTTTGGTGATCCCTGTGAAAGGATCGTTCGACTCCCAAAGGGATCGCGACCCACAGGTTGAGAACCGCTGCTGTAACATATCATGGGCCTGTCCCTGGGGTAGGATACATTTTCTCTGAAATTTTAACCATGAATCTTCCTGAGTGGCCCCAAGAGTTAATAGGGACTGAAGTTCCTCTGGAGCGTATTAGGGCATTATATGGGGTTTAGCTCAGAGTTGGGGAGATGGAGGCTTTCTCTGAGTCATTGTCTTGGCCTCATGGTCTGCTTTGCTGTTTCTCTGTATTATGGGGGTCATCCTCTACTTGGCATCCTTTGCAGTGAATGACTTTTAAAACGGCTAGAAAAGGGGAGAGGGGGTCCTAAATACCAAGCAGGAAGACCTATTGAGGATTTCCATGATAGTGTCAAGGACTATGAATGGGCAGTGGAAATAAATAAAGTCTAGGCTCAGATATAAGGACTTAAGCCAAAAGGAGAGAGCCTGGGTGGGGCTCCTTTAGCTTACGAGAGAAGGGGTCCCTTTGAACGTCAGGGGTGACAAACTTTTCTAGAACTTTCACAAGCATTTCTACCCATTCACAAAAACCAACTTTAGCCAAAAAAGCAAACAACCAGCATTTCTTAGATTGACATTTATTAACAGACTTTAAGCATACTCTTACTTTCAAGAAAATATGCATTCAACAAAGTACAAGAGACCCTCTGTAATAAAAATTAAGAGCAGGTGAATTAAAACATATCTAGTAATCAATGTTTCAGTTTTGTATGCTATTTTAAAATATTTAGATGTTTATCATTTAACCCAGCAATGCTCCAAAGTCTTTAAGTTACCAAAGACTTTGGAAAATTATGTCTAGGCATATGAGGCTGGAGAAAAGGCAGGGGGAGGAGAGAGCTTGCCCTGCAGCCTGTTCCCAGGCTTCTAGCAGCTTGGATTTAAAATTGCCACATTTTTCCTTAGAGATAACATGCTAAGGTTTGGGTGAGAATGAGTTCAACTTCTGATAATAGCGAGACTGTTAAGTAAGCATGTGCAGTAAAGAAAGTTGTTCTTTGGGAAAGGTGAGTGGGGGGGGGGGGGCGTGAGAAGGCACTGAGGTCAGAGCAGTTTTCAGAGCATTAAAAGGGTGAGAATGCTGGCCTTGGGATCTAAAGACTCAGTGAAGAGGTCCCTTCCCCATGTCATGTCATAGAGGAGCTATGCAAGAAGACTAAAGTTGTGAACCTGGAGGCGAGAGTACCCAGTGAGCCTGAGAAAGGAAAAGATTTCTTGTTCAGAGGAGGGGACAGTCATAGAGGAGATAAGGAGATAAGGCATTTATAGTCCAAGGAATGGCTCGGCCTTGTGGGGTGAGAGAGTGAAACTGAGGCAGGTGACAGTGGTTTGGGACAGCTTAGCTTTATGAGGGGATGTGTGGTAGCCCTGGCAGGGCACCAAGGTAGAATGAGTAAAGAGTGAATGGGAGTATTTATTAAGATGCAGTGTAGAGGTGAGGTGGCTAATGGCTGTGAGACTAACCTGTCAACCCCCATAATAGAGACTGAGGAGTGGATAACGGTTCCAGCAAATTCAGAGAGGGCAGAATAAGTGGCCCCAGTGTCAATTAAAAATGAGACAGGCTTATCCGCCACCCCCGTCATTACCTGAGGCTCTGTCCTGGTGATGTAAGTCTGTGGGGCCCTGCCAGGGCCTGGGCAGCTTCAGCCTTTGGTGACCAGTCCCAGGATGTCTGGGAGCTCCAACCCAGATTCAGAGAGTGGCCCTGATGGACTGGCTGAGGGGCCAGACTGTAGTCTGATTTCCAGCGGCCTTCCCTTCTGCACCTTGGGCAGGGCCCAGGAGGGGGTCTCGGGTTTGAGCAGGGCTTGGCCCAGTGTCCTTCCTTGCTGCATTTGAAGCATAAGCCCAGAGGAGGCTTAGCCCCTGACTTACCCTCGGTAGGAGGACCAGCACTTTGTTTGGGGTGCATGAGAGTGGGGCTAGTAACTGGAAGGCCTCCTTCTGGGCCTCAGCCTTGGCCTGATCTTGCCTTTGTTTTTGGATTTGTGTCTCCTTGTCTCTATTATTAAACACCTTAAAGGCCAGGTTAACAAGGTCTTTTTGAAGGATTTGTGGACCTGTGTCTATTTTTCAAAGTTTATGGTGTGTGTTGGGGGCTAATTGGGATATAAAATGGGTGTTCAGAAGAAGGACTCCCTCTGGGGAAGTGGAGTCTAAAGTGTTAAATTTCTATAAGGCCTTCATGAGGATGAAGAGAAAGAGAGCTGGGTTTTCATCAGGGCCTCGAGTGATTTCACTAAGTTTTTCATAATTGATCACAATACCCTCAGTTCCTGCTCCCGTCTCAGGGGTAGAATGGGTGTGGTAATAGAAGAGACTGTTGAGGAGGGGAGTCTCTGTCTGGCCCAAGAGTGAGTGTTAGGTGGGAAAAGGCTCTTTTGGAGCTTGTATTCTTGGGATTTGGGCTCTCAGCACCAGGGAGAGGTGGTTGCTGGGTAGGAAGGTCTGGGTTTTGGGAATCTACTGCAGGTGAGGGAGGGGATGTATAAAGGGGTGGAGGTCGGTGGTCTGCTGGGTCAAAAGTAGATTCAGAGTCAGAAGTGTTAGGGGTAAGATGTTTTGTGTGAAGGAGAAAGATATAGTGGGTAGAGCAAGAGTGTGAGAGAGGATCGGGACTGAAGGGTGAAAAAGGCCTGGACGTAGGGAATTACTGAAAATTTTCCATTGCAGTGACAGCAATTATCTAAATTTCTCAGTGTGTTAAAATTGAAAGTGCTGTTTTCAGGCCATTGAGACTTACGATCTAGTTTATGTTGTGGTCAGGCAGTGTTACAAAATAAAGTGAGGTGATTGGGCATAACCTCCCCCATGAGTGTGCAAAGGAAGTATGGCATGGCCCACGAGAGAGAAAGGGTCAGTGACAGACCACAAAGCCAAAGGTGACTATTTAGGGCAGGCATCCCTGCTGCTAAACAAATCACCATGAGAGATGAGAGGTGACCCTCTGGACTGGGCATCCCCAATCCAGAAGGACCCAAAGTCAAATGGCTGAGGAGTCTCCTGGTCTAGTGCTAAGACTTTTGAGAGAGAGACTTCTGAGAAGTCAGTGAGAGAGAGTGGGCAGAAGACCCTGGACAAAGGGAATTGTGGAATGTCACTCAGAGAAGATTGGCCAGTGTGGGATGGAGGGTCAGGAATGGAAAAGGAGAGATTTCTGGTCAGGCATCCTTCTTGGCTGTCTGGGAGAAGGAGCGGGGGGGGGGGGGGTGCATAAGGCTGGCAATCGAGTCACCTGAGTAGGATTCAGAGGTAAGCCCAGGATGAGCTGCCCCTGCCTACTGTTCTCCCAGTAGCAAACTTGCAGTGATTGAAGCCAGGACAATGGCTCCCCTTTCCCGTGGAATCCTCCTGGGTTTCGGCACCAAATGTTAGGTCACCGAAGGAGGAACACATGGGGCCAGAATGGTGAGGGATTATGAATTTACTGGATCATCCGTACACCTGCACACCTGGTAATTGAGCGTGAATGGCTCCAGCACCCAGTGACAGGAGTCAGCAGTTTTCAAAGGACTTTTGGAGGGCTTTTTCTGGACGGGGAATTTTCTGTGCATGTCCAGAGGGGAGACATAATGGAATGTGGTCTCAGCAAGTAAAGTGTGGTCTCAGCAAAAGGGAATGTCCAGAGTGAAATGACCTGAAATGTCAATTCCAGGGGGAGAGATATTGATTCAGTTATTTGATCAGACCTAAAAAGTTCCTTAAATGTTTGTATATTAATAGAAATAAATTGCCCTTCCTCCATTTAAGAAGAAAGGGTGAGGAGAACACCTGTGGTAAATGAGAGCTTGATACAGTGCTGAAGAAAGTGAAGGCACTATCAATAAGGGGCATAGAATCAACCCCCAAACCTTTAGTCTTCTGTGATGTCCTAGTGCCTTTTAGCTGAAAAGGCGATGTTATATTTTTATAGTAGCAGCAGTGCAATAAAAAACATAAATCAGTGTAATATGCAGACTGTTTAATTGTTTGAAATAGAATGAAAACTTTGTATATTTATGAAAACTTTGGACCTTGTTAATTCCACAAATATTTAATCACTAATGGCCCAGTGCACGGATTTGTGCACCAGTGGGGTCCCTCGGCCTGGACTGTGGGGATCGGGCCGAAACTGGCTCTCTGAGATCTCCCAAGAGATCCTGGATTACAAGAGGGCACAGTCCAGGCTGATGGACCCCACTAGTGCACGAACCTATGCATCGGGCCTCTAGTATGCATATAAGATCTTTGGTTAATCTCTTCCCACCTTCCCCCCTCCCCCCCTTCCCTCTGAGATTCATCAGTCAGTTCCATGTTTCCATGCCTGTGGTTTCCGCTCCTGCATTGAGCATCTGCCCCCTGGTGGTCAGTGTGCATCATAGTTACAGGTTGGATGGTCGAATGGTCAGCCAGTCAGCTGCTCAGCGGTCATTTAGGCATATATATATATATATACATATATACATATATACATATATACATATATACATATATATATATATATATATATATATATATATATATATATATATAAATTGTCTCCAGATCATCAAAATTACTATCATTATAAATTCTGGATTTGTTTGGTTTTATATATTACATAGTGAAACCCAGAAATTAAACTGAAATGCATTGTTTTCCTCTGGGCAGGATGCAAAGGTGGTTTCCCATTTTTTTGTCCAGGTGGATTCAAAGAATGAAGCCACAGACAAATGGTGGTATAGGAAAAGGTGGAAATTTATTGGGAAACAAGCACAGACTCCCACGAGGGGAGGGGTGAGGAGAGAGACCCACTAAGTTCCTCTTTTCTAAGGTTTATAAAGGCTGCAGTTTTTGGGCCCTGATATCCCTCTGATTGGTCACTATAGCAGCTTCAGAGCTCAAACCCCATGTGGGGATCCCCTCTGCTTCTCCCTTTAGCTTTTCTACTCCCTGTGGCCTTCCTCTTTATTCTGCAAATGTGTGGCTTCCTCTTCCTTTATTCTGTGAATGTGTGTCTTTCTGCAGCTCCCAGCCCCCTTGTTCTGTGAATGTGTGCCTTCTGGAAGCTCCCAGCTTTGCAGCCTGCGGTTCTCCCCCATGGACCCCCTAATTCCTAAAACTCCCTAAACCTGCCTTTTTTTTTTACCCCTAAAAACTCCTTTGAATAGTACTGTGCAAAGTGTTGCACAATGACATGGTAGGGATGGACAAGTGTGGCCCAAAATAAGAAGTCTTAGAAATTAATATTGAAAGGGTTAGGTATCTAGCTTAATTAGGCTGGTTTAGGGAATCTTAGAGATAAGAGGGGTCTATGGGGGAAGGAATACATAATGGAGACTTGTGATACCAAATTTTTGGACTGGAACCGGATTCTTTGTCCACTGGAATCGAAGAATGAATCCACGGACAGAAAGTGGTATAGCAAAGGTGGAGATTTATTGAAGAACAAGTACAGACTCCCACGTGGGGAGAGGGAAGAGTCCCATAGAACTGACTCCCATATAGGGAGGGGGAAGAGTCCCATTGAACAGAATACCAAGTAGGGAGGGGCGAAAGGGTTCCACTGGGTTCCTTTCCCTATGGTTTATAAAGGCTGCAGTTCCTGTGTCCTGATATTCCCTCTGATTGGTCAATATTCCCTTTCAAATTGGTCACTATAGTGATTCCTAAGGCCCTCCTTCCTCATAGTCCTTCCATTCCCCTGGGCTTTCTTCTTTTCCATCTGAATGAAAGGCTTCCTTCTCTTTATTTTGTAAATATAGACCTTCCATGGCTACTTCCAGTTGCCTTGTCTTATGTAAATGCAACTGTTGCTGCTCCCTTGTCTTATGGAGATGTAACTGCACCTGGCTTCCTTGTGTTATGGAAATGCACCTTCTCCCAGTCTGCAGCCCCTCACTTTCCCATGGACCCAGATTCTAAAAAATCCCTAAGTTCCCCCAAAATTCCTGCTTCACTTGAAGATGCCAGGGTGTTTATCTTACTTGTATGGGGAATAAAGAAATTCCACAGGCAAATAGAACGATAGCTGGCCTTTGCAATTAAGACAGCCATAAACCAAAGACAGTGGTATCCCAGGCCTGAGCAATTAAAGTGACCATAAATTAGGCCAAAAGCAGCCCTGACCTGAGTAGCTGGGAGGGCCATCAGATAAGGCCTTCTCTGCCAGCACAACTGGGAGAGCTATAAGATAAACCAAAAGTGACTCTAACCAACAGGATAAGGGGGAGAGAACATGGGGAACACCTCGTGGGCGTTGAGCTTTGAGAACTAGTTCTATGCAGCAGAATGACCAATAAGAAGGGGTCAGGTTCAGACAAAGAACTGCAGCCTATTTATTGCCTCAAGGCAAACAAAGCAGTGGTCACCCTTCTCAGGGGCCCCTCTGTCCACCCAGGAGGGACAGTCTTAGGCCTAGAATTTAGAATTAGGTTTTAGAGGTCGTGTCTGCTTGCAATAAAGTTCCTGTACTTTTTCACCTATCACCTTTTGTCTGTGGCTTCATTCTTCGAATCCATCCGGACAAGAACCTGGGAATTCACCTTTGCATCCTGCCCAGAGGAAAGACCACACATTCCAGTTCAATTTTCATGTTTTAATATATTTTTAAAATATTTGATATAAATGAATTTCCTCAGTAAGCTGTAATGGCATTTGAATAAAAGGACTATGGTTAATTTTTAACATCTTACTATATTATAAAATATCTTTTCAATGCATTTTTTTAAAATTTATGTGCATGAAATTGTTTTATAAATTGAAAGTTTTTTATTTTTCTGTCAAAATATAACTCCATTAGTGGAAAAGAGGATTATTTATGTAGATATTTTTCTCTATAAACTCTTCAGAAACATTTCTCTTCTTACACATCAGAGCCTTTTGCGTGTCATACTGCTCCTAATAGATCAAAATATTGTTAGCTTTAAAAATAAAAGCACTGAAAAGTTCATTTACATTATTTTAACCAACTTTATCTCATTTATGTCTAGACAGCTATTAAAAAAATAAGCATGTAGCATTGCAAACAAAATAAAAATACTGAAGCAGAAAAAAAAGAGCCTAAATTGTCCTTGTCTCTCCTTTCTAGTCAATTTATTTCTCTACCCAGGTTTCTGATGGGTATCTGTGCTTGTGCACGGACTCAGACTGTATCTATTCCAGCTGAATGCCCGCTTATCTGAGCCTAATATCAGGGCTCTAGAGGCAAATGAGATGAAGAAAACTCTGAGCGAGTGATCGTGTTAGTCATAGGGCATATGGCTGTTTCACTTGATCTGAAAAGCCTTCCCTGCCTGGTCATTCACCTTTTCCTCAGTTGCCCTTATCCCATCACACTTGCATGGCTTTCCTTTACATGCTGTCATGGGGCCCAGTCCTTCCTCTTTCACAGCACTTGCCACACTTAATTGTCTTAGTTTAGATGTCCCTTTCTATCTTTACAAACTGCAAGGAACTTTACCAGTGCCCTGGCCTGTGTGGTTCAGCTGGCTGGGCCTCCTCCATGCGCCAGAAGATTGCTGGTCCATTTCCCTGTCAGGGCACAGGCCCATGTTTAAGGCTAGATCTCAGGAAGGGGGAAGTGCAGGAAGCAGGTGAGCTATGTATTGCTCTCACATCAATGTTTCTCACTCTTTCTCTCCCTTCATCTCTCTCTCTCTCTAAAAATCAATAAAAAAAATTTTAAAGTAAAAAAACAAAAACAAAAAACTTTACCAGCCTCTAATACATTGCCTAATAATCCATAGGTATTCACTTAATGTCTTCCGAATAAGTGGCTTAAGAAAATATGTAAGCGTCACACATGGATGAAGGCAGCCCAAAACGTGCTGTAAATATAAAACTAATAATAGCAACAATGAAAATGATAACAGCTGACTTACTGAGCACTTACTAAGTGTAGATGCATTTCTGAGAGCTTTCGCCCATTATTTTATTTCATCTTTATGACAACCCGTGAAGAAAAATTGTTATGGTACTCGTTGCTATGAAAATAATTTGTGTGATAATTCTTGTGTGACATCACTTTTCTGGTGTAATCTAATATTTTCTAGTTATCTTCACATTATTAAATGATCTAATGAAGTGCACATCAATTTTGTTGTAAACTGCCAATATTAAAAGAAAGTGTCACTTGCTTTAAAATAGATACAATTTAGGATATATCTGTAACTTAGACCATTTTGTGGAAAATTACATAGAAAAAAGTGCTGGCAGGGATGTTCAATATTTATATTGTTTGATTAGGCACAGAAGAGAAGATATGTGCAGTAAAAAACCATAGTCACTGACCCCAGACTAGTTTTATATGCAGATAAACAGGAATCCACTTGGAATTGAAATAAAATAAATGTGTCATGATTCTACCTTTTGTTTTCAGTTTCAAGTGCCAATACTCACTCCTACCTAAATAATTTTTATGTCTTTAAGTAGGATGTTGAGATACATTTGATATGTTTTTTATTGCTGTTGCTATTGTTTGTTTATTTTTTAATGGCATTCATTTCTTTTGTTTTAGTAGGATATAATGTTCCCTTTTTTATTTAAAAGTAATCAGAAGTGCAAACACTGATCCTTTAAGGTGATATTTTTCCCCCATACACTGCTCTTGCCATTCTCCATGAGATATGAGCTGTAAGCACTATTAAAGCTATATTGGGAGAAATTTGTTGAACTATTTTAAGATACTTTTTATATTCCTCTTCCACTTAGTACTGAGTTCAGCCTTGATCATACATTTTCATTTTGCTGAAAATGTCTAGTAATTTTTGCACCAACTCCACATCTTTCAGGATGTGTTTTCATCTTGAATGAGGTTAACATTTTCTGAAATGTGAATAGTATCTCCTCTGCTACTTAATTCTCTGAGGTCATCCCCCAGCCTTTCTCAAATTCCCTACTTATCCTCTGTCTTTAATCCTGCTTTTGGAAACTTGAAAAGGTAGCTGAATTGTTGCTGCTCTCCAGGCTGAACACACTACACTCCCTTTCCTCTTGATTTCTTACAGTAGTTGAATAGTCTGTGATTCATTGAAGAATAATTTGAGTTACAGTATCAGGCATTATGGCAAATCTACTTAATATTCAATTTTATGACCTTTACATACATTTGTAATATATTTGAAAGATAGGATGAGAAAAGCATTTCTATTATTTTTTTTTTTACCAGTTGTAAGAACCAGATATTTCCAGCTGGACAGTTTTATATTTTATTAAACCTATTTTGGGGTTTTATTAACCTATTTTAAGGTTGAAAAATTGTCAAATGCCATGGTGAAGATAATTAGAATTTCAGACATCTGATGTTGCTCTGGCACTGAGGGAAAAAAGTTGGAGTATTATTTTATCAACTAAATATACTAAGCTAGGCTCCTCCGTGCTCTCATTGTGCTTACCCATAGAGGCTAAATATAATTTCAAATGCGACATTTTTCCACATCTTATATTTTTAAAAAATTAGTAAGAACTTGATTCATGTGAAGTAAATACTCATAACTTTATTTGTGAGGAGACTCATTACCAAATTAGTCATAAGTATTGAATTTGGAATTCAAAGAAGAAAAGAATTCAACATTAACAAAAATAAGTGCAATAGATGTTTTTAAAGAGTAATTAATCAGGAGACTTGTGAAGAGGAATAAAAGAATGTAGGTTAAAGGTGGAGTCAGTCAGCTGGGGAGAAACTTTGGAGCTAAAGCAAGAAGGAGGCAGTGGCAGTGGTTGTGGAAGGGCATCTAACCCTAACCCTAACACTCACACTCACCCTGACCCTCACCTCACCCTCACTCTAACCCTCATCCTAACCCTAACCCTCACCCTAACCATAACCTTAAACCTAACCCTCACACTAACCCTCACCTGAACCTTCTCCCTCACCCTAACTCCCAACCCTAACCTCTAACTCTAACCACTAATCCTAGTCAATGAGTCTAAAAGTCACTGAGAAATTATGTTTGAGGAAGAGAAGGACTACATATGCCTGATCATAAAGTGAACCAATTGTAAATTGAATTTCATTTTTCCAATGGATAATATTTTTCCTCTGTTTTCAGGATTCTGAAAAGTTAAATTCTTAAAGATATTCTTGGCATGGTTAGATGTCATCTTGCAATGCTTATCAATTTAATAATGCATATATTTAAATTAGTATCTACTTATATAAAAACCCTAGGTGTAACATCATGGCCAGAAGCGCAACCAACCAGAAGGAAGTCAGTCCTGCAGGGGTCGTCTTGGAAATGGCTGTGCCCTCCCCCAGCTGTTTCCTGGAGGGTGAGGTTTCAGGCAGGAACCCGCCCTCAGGGCGAGGTTTCAGGCAGGAACCCACCCTCAGAGCAGAGCGTGGTCGTGGGTTGCCTTGCCAAGGGCTGAGCCCTCCCCTAGCTGTTTCCCACGAGGCCTGAGGGAAGAACCCACCCTCGGAGTCCCAGGAGCGCCCAGCAGCAGTCAGTCCTGGGTTGCTGAGGTGGAGGCCACTGCATGGTATAACTCTGGGTCTGGCCCAACAGGGGGCGTGGCCAGCCTTCAAACCAGACCCTGACAGTAAGGAGGAGGCAGCCACATTCCTCACAGAATCTGCTGTTGGATAGCTTGCTGTCAGTGGCCTGCCAGCCAGGAACCCCATTCACCTGCACCCCAGACCCTGACAGGAGGGAGGAGGGAGCCCCATTTCTCATGGAAACGACAGGTGGCCATCTTGCTGTCAGGGGCCTACCAGCTACGAATTCTATTCACTTGCATATCTGTATAAAGTTTTAATACATTATATTAGAGGTCATGGTGGTACTGTTTTACCCACAGCATCTACAGGAATTGCTGCAAATTTACTTCTCTGTGGAAGCACCTTTCATTCCCAATATAAATTACCGATTCCGTTAAATGAAACTTCAATTTCTAGACTCAATATAAAGAGTGAAGTTGCTAAAACTATTAAAAAGGCCCAACTTCTCATTATTGATGAATGCACCACGGTATCCAGTCATGCTATAAACGCCATAGACAGATTACTAAGAGAAATTATGAATTTGAATGTTGCATTTGGTGGGGAAGTTCTCTTTCTTGGAGGGGATTTTCAACAATGTCTCAGTATTGTACCGCATGCTATGTGATCAGCCATAGTACAAATGAGTTTAAAGTACTGCAATGTTTGGGGGGTGTTTCAGAAAGTTGTCTCTTACAACAACTATGAGATCAGAGGATTCTGCTTATAGTTTATGGTTAGTAAAACTTGGAGATGGCAAAGTTGATAGCAGTTTTCATTTAGGAATGGATATTATTGAAATCCCCTGTGAAATGATTTGTAATGGATCTATTATTGAAGCTACCTTTATAAATACTATATCTATAGACAATATTAAAAATATATCTAAACATGAAATTCTTTGTCAAAAAATGAACATGTTCAAAAATTAAATGAAGAAATTTTGGATATACTAGGTGGAGATTTTCACACATATTTGAGTGATGATTCATTGATTGATTCCACAGATGATGCTGAAAAGGAAAAATTTCCCATCTTCTTAATAGTATTACTACTTTGGGAATGCCATGTCATAAATTAAAATTGAAAGTGGGTGCAATCATCATGCTATTGAGAAATCTCAATAGTAAATGGGGTCTTTGTAATGGTACCAGATTTATTATAAAAAGATTACGACTTAACATTATCTAAGCTGAAGTATTAATGGGATCTGCAGAGGGAGAGGCTGTTCTGATTCCAAGAATTAATTTGTCCACATCTGACACTGGCCTCCCATTTAAATTGATTCGATGACGGTTTCCCGTGATGCCAGCATTTGTGATGACTATTAATAAATCAAAAGGACAAACTCTAGACAGAGTAGGCATATTCCTACCTGAACCCGTTTTCACACATGGTCAGTTATATGTTACTTTCTCTCGAGTTTGAAGAGCATGTGACATTACAGTTAAAGTCCTAAATACTTCATCACAAGGGAAATTAGTCAAGCACTCTGAAAGTGTTTTCACTCTTAATATGGTGTACAGAGACATATTAGAATAAGATTAATCATGTTATCAGTCATTGTTTACATCACTGTTGTTTTTATATCATGTTTTTGTTGTTTTCATATCATGTTTTTGTTGTTTTCATATCATGTTTTTGTCGTTTTTATATCATGCCTCTGTTGCTGTTATATCCTTTTGTTACTGTTTATTTATTAATAAATTTATATATTATATTCATATACATTTTACTAATTTCCTTTCATCTCTCACACTTCTATTATAAAGGGCAAATAGCAATATTAAAATATCTCTGCAAATTAATTCCCTTTTTTAAAAATATATTTTATTGATTTTTTACAGAGAGGAAGGGAGAGGGATAGAGAGTTAGAAACATCGATGAAAGAGAAACATTGATCAACTGCCTCCTGCACACTCCCCACTGGGGATGTGCCCGCAACCAAGGTACATGCCCTTGACCAGAATCAAACCTGGGACCCTTGAGTCCGCAGGCCGATGCTCTATCCACTGAGCCAAACCGGTTAGGACAATTGATTCCCTTTTAATGTGCATGAAATTCATGAACCCGGCTACTAGTACTTTATAAAATCCATTTTTTGAGAAATGGTACTTTATTTTCGTTTTCCTATTTTATGGAAGTTTATTCAAAGTTCGCATATATATCTTTGACATCAGAGTCTTGCCATCACCAAAGACACTTGAGAAATTTAGGGTGATTTCCCCAGAGCACATTTTCACATTTATTTAAGTTGTTTGAAATATTGTAGCACTTTTTGATTTGATTCTGGCACACGGAATTTTAGTGTAAACCTGATGTATCCGTTTGCTATTCATAATCCACAACTAACCACTTAATACATTTCTTAAAGGATCCATTAAAAACTTGACAGCTAACCCTTGCAATTATTAAGGCATATGCTCATGACTAAATCCATATTAAATTCTGCCTGCTTTTATTATTCTGTTTGTAAGGATTGTGTCAGGTGACATTTGTAAGTAATCAGAACCAGCACTAAAATTAGTTCATTTGGTAAACATGTAGGGTCTTTATAAGGACTATTATCCACAGTAACTTTTCTGAGAAATAATGTTTAGGTGAAATGAATCAGAGTCCCAGGAAGAAAGACTCAATTTAGGATGATTTGTAGGGAAGTTAAGAAAGACATTGTTGCCAAAGACATGAGCAGAGTGTTGGAAAACCATAATAGACAGCGTGCAACTCTATGGTGGGTAACAGGGAAGCTGTTACTAATCTTCAGCCTGAAGATGCAGAGGAGATGACAATTTCCAAGATAAGGGAGAAAAGTGTAGAAAGGTCCATCTTCAAAGGTGAGACCTAGCCAGCCTGCTCCGAACCTACAGGAAGTGATTCTGACTCTCTCTTCTTCCTTCCTTTGATCTCCTGAAAGGGCTGTGCATTATTCTAACTTAAACAAAAGCCAGAGTAAGAAGCTCGTCCTGTAAATCAGCCTACCAAGACAGAATCAGAAGGAGAGGGTAGAGTGAGGGGTACAGGTAAGTAGAAGATAGTCTTCAGAGAAAAACTTTAATCCCTCTCATCTCCTGGTGTGTGTGTGTGTGTGTGTGTGTGTGTGTGTGTGTGTGTGTGTATGTGTGTGATTGTGATAACAAAGGCATTTAGGCGGTTCTCAAGTCCATTGATATATGGGATTTGGATTTGCCTACATTAAATAGTTATATTTTTAAGTTGTTACCCAGGAGGAGCAAAGACAAAGCACCATTTGGAGAGAAGAGCTTTCTTTCTTTTGTCTCCAGTCTTGTAAGGCACTCGTATTACTGTCCAATCTCAAACACTAATAACCAGATTGTCCCAGCTGTGGAAGAGAAAGGGTGCTTTTGTTTGTTTGTTTGTTTTGTTTTGTTTTTATTTTGTAAGTAAATAAAAAAGTTTTATCATGTAAATGTAGAGTAATGGTCACAAAAATAATTTTCAGAAGTTAATCCTTTAGACATCCTCCTATATAACAAAAGAGAAACATGGTAATTGGCGTAGGACCGCTACCCTTCCCCTTGGCTAATCAGGGCAATATGCAAATTAACTGTCAGCCAAGATGGCGCCGGCAGCCAGGCAGCTTGAAACTAACATGAGGCTTGCTTGCTTCAGTGAGGGAGGACTCCAACGTTCCCCGCCTGGCGCTTCAGGCCTCTGAGTTGGGAGTTTGAAACATAGTTAAAAAAATAGAAGCTAAACAAAACCCCAGAAACCAGCTTTCAGAGAGCCTGGATCTCAGACCTGGAGTTGATAGAGAGTTTCGATTGTAGAACGGAAACAAACCAGATACCTGCTTTCAGGAGCGGAGGCCTAAGAGCTGGAGCCTCAAAGCTAAAGCTGGCTCCAGAATAAAAAAAAGAAAAAAAGGAGCAGTTGGGAGCTTCAGTCGGCCTGAAAATAGCCCTCAGCCCCTCGCCCAGACTGGCCAGGCACCCCAGTGGGGACCCCCACCCTGAAGGGTGTGTGACCAGCTGCAAACAGCCATCATCCCCTCATCCAGGCTGGCCAGATACCCCAGTGGGGACCCCCACCCTGATTCGGGACACCCTTCAGGGCAAACCAGCCGGCCCGCACCCATGCACCAGGCTTCTATTCTATATAGTAAAAGGGTAATATGCCTCCCAGCACCGGGATCAGCATGACAGGGGGCAGCGCCCAAACCCCCTGATAGCCCTGTGGCTCTGTGTGTGACAGGGGGCGGGGCCACAACCTCCCTATCGGCCCTGCTCTGTTCGTGACAGGGGAAGGTGCCCCAACCCCCTGATCAGCCCTGCTCTGTGCCTGATAGGGGGGAGCTCCCCAACCTCCTGATCGCCCTGCGGCTCTGTGTGTGACAGGGTGCGGCGCCCCAACCCCCTCAACCCACAGGCCCTGCTCTGTGTGTGACGAGGTAGAGCCATAACCTCCCCATCGGCCCTGCCCTGAGTGTGAGAGTGGCGATGCCCCAACCCCCTGATTGGCCCTGCTCTGTGCGTGACAGGGGGAGCTCCCCAACCCCCTGATCGGCCCTGCTCTGTGCGTGACAGGGGGCGGCGCCCCAACCCCCTGATTGGCCCTGCTCTGTGCATGACAGGGGGTGGAGCCGCAACCTCCCCATCGACCCTGCCTTGAGTGTGACAGGGAACGGTGACCCAACCCCCCAATCGGCCCTACCCTG